>NC_061454.1:2500000-3750000 GCF_022581195.2 Helicoverpa zea
GCCCGTGCTCCACGTTAAACGCTGTTTTAGGTATGTCCTTGGGATCCATCTCCACCTGGTAAAACCCGCTGGCTAAATCCAGGGTAGAGAAGTATTGGCAATTACCAAGCTTATCCAATATGTCAGCAATGTTCGGTATCGGGTACTTGTCGTCTATGGTTTTCTCGTTCAGTTTCCTGAAGTCTACGACAAGGCGCCATTTAGTTTTACCCGATGCATCTAGCTTCTTGGGTACAACCCAAATGGGTGAACTCCAAGCAGATTGTGACGGCCTAATAATACCCTGCTCTAGCATTTTCTGAATTTGCCGACTAACTTCCTCTCGGTGTACGTAAGGATATCTATAACTTTTTGTATAAACAGGGATTTCGTCCGTGGTGTTAATTGTATGTTTAATTTGGTTAGTGAACGTTAGTGCTTCGCCCTCTATGTAGAAGACGTCTGCGTACTGTGCACATAAATTCTCTAGATTAGCGCGTTCCTCCGGATTTAAATGGCTAGTACGTAATTTAGATATTACCTCTTCAGCACGCGCCGACAACTGTTTGGTGCGCGTGTACTCAATATTATACATTTCAGCGGTAACATGACGATCGACGGAGAATATGACGTCATGCTGGCTAGGGTTTGTTACTTCTAAAATACCTCGGCTGTTACTAACTGAAGTGAGACATTCGCCTATGACGCAATTTGATATAACTTGTTCCGGGATAAGCACATGTCCGTCTTGGGTGTTAATAGGCAGTTTAATTAATTTGGAAGAACGAGCCGGTATAATGTCTTCGTAAAGATTAACGTTACGCGAATCGTATACCCGAATCATATTAGTGGCGTGTCTGGTATTAAAACGCATATTTTTAAAATCTATGTTTGATTCCCATTTACTCAACAAATCCGATCCTATCAACCCATCAAAGTAATTATGAAACCTATATACAAATAGCTTTATATTATCCGATTCGTTAAATTCCGGAAAGCATGGTAATGTGATCGTGTTGTTTGACCTACTTGTAGCGTGAAAGTTCACGACCTCAAATGGCTCATAGTCTAACGCTATATGAGAGTAATATTTCTGTACAGCTTCCGGGCTGATGAATGACTGGTTAGCACCTGTGTCAATGAGTAATTTTAAGGGCGGATCAGCAATTAGAATATAAGGAAGTTTTCTTTGAGTTTGAATATTAATTTCTATTTTGGCTTGTCGGACTTCGGGTCCTTGCAAAAATCCTCCTCGTGGACAAGCGGGTTAGAATTTTCGGAAGGCTCGATGTCTGTCGGTGACATGTCATTATAATAGGATTGATCGTAATAACCATTATCAGCGTGAGTATGGTAGTAATCGTAAAACTCCGGTTCATTGAAATAAGACTCCGTATAATGTTCGTAATAGGGGCCGTATTCATAGTCTGGACACTCATTAAAGTTTAATTCGCGCGATTTAAAATAGTTACTTGGTGGTGGGTTCCCTGATCTGGCCCAGTCATGAACCCTAGGCATAGGTTTGCTAACGAAATGGCTAACGCCACTCATAGGTGCAGGTTTTTGTGGAACCGGACCGCTTTGCACGTTACGCGGCGGAAAATTAAATGCATTACTACGCGGACTATAGTTAGGTGGTAAAGCCCTGAACATCTGCTGCGTACGTGACGGTCCACGGACAGTCTGATGTACATTCATATTGTTAGGCCTCCATGGCTGATGACCCTGAATAGGAAGTTGGCGTGAAGGGCCCGGCATTGACATAGGCATAGCATAATTAATGGGTTTATGAGACGATATCGGAACAGTTGGATTATTTTGCAATCTATATTGGAAACCTGCGGGAGAATTAGTCGGTTGTTTTTTCTCTAGAAAATTATCATTACGTTGTTGCAAATATAATGTGTTAGTTTCCTCCTGCACGTATTCTAACGCCTTCTCTATGGATTCGGGACGCATACAGCGAATACGAGAACCCAAAGGTTCTTTCAACCCGCGTAAGTAGGATTGCAACGTAAGTTTTTTATAAAGTGCACGCTTAGCCTCTATGGTACTAGGCAGATTATCGTGTAGCGAAACATATGTCATTATAATGCTGAATAAATTTTGACATCGTTCATAGAATTCTTGTGGCGTACTATGGCCTTGAGTTAATAAGGAAAGATCATTATAAAGTGCTGTTTCGTCACGTTGATCTGCGAAATTATTAATTAAAGCAGTACGAATGCCATTCCAGTCCGTTGGGATACCATTTGTATTAATAAGCCTAGCAGCATTTCCCGTAACTTTATTGAGAATACCGTTAAGCAAGGACTGGTTTTCTAATTCGTGTCCCGGTTGGGCATTTAAAAATCTCCTGACTAATTCGTCACATAAACCAATAAATCTCGTTAAAATATTAGGGTTACCATCAAATTCAGGGACTAATCTAAGAGCTTTGAAAATAGCGTCGATGGGGTCTCTTTGAGGCTGTGCCATCTCGCTGAATTCCTCTTCTACAGTACTTAAATTTCTATGAAAATCTAACCTATTATGCCTTACGTCCCTAGGAGGGGTACGAGACCCAGATTGCCTAGGATGAAAAATCTTGAAGGATTTACCGTAGGACTGGAATGGTGTAAATTACAGGAAAGCAACACGAGAGCGATTCAAGTGTACTTACAGTCTCATATCTTGGTATTTCTTAATCTGCATCGATGTCTGGATGCACCGGCTACAGCTTACCGTGGTTCAGGATACTCGATGAAGGCTTGATAGCACACGCAGCGGCTATGCGGAGCCGACAGGATAGATACGAGAGTCCTTTTACGCGCCGCGCACTGCTTCGAGTATCCTACCGACTGCGCCAATTACGAAAGCTGCAGACGGAGGATTCAAAAAAAACCAAAATGATTTAACACTAATTTATTAAAGGACAATTATTACAATTAAATGATTAATCTAAAGGTATCGACTACGTTCGACGATCGATCCGAAGTGTGGTCCACCGGGGCTGTTGCGATGGCGTGATCGTTGGCACGTTGCGCGGTGTCAGCAGCTCGTGTCCACGCCTCGTGTTTGTTGGCTGATGCAATTATAATTTGGGGCAATTGGAGTAAATGCATGGTCAGCGATTGCCTAACTGTACCATGGTATAACAAATGTAATAAAAAGGAAATATTTTTTGTTTGTTTATAAAAGGCCCCGAAACAGCTGAAGACTATTCCCGGGTAACGTAGACTTTCCAAGTTCCCAGGGCCGCGGGTGAAACCACGTGAAAACAGCTAGTAGTTTATAAATAAACGCAATTACAATAAAAAAATAAAACCGGCCAAGTGCGAGTCGGACTCGCGCAGCGAGGGTTCCGTACAAATCCTGTATAGATAAAAAGTGAGTTTCGCGCCAACCGTTAAGTTTAGAACAATCTTAGTTATGGTAATTTCGTGAGAGTCAAAATAGTTAATATTTTTTATTTTATAATATAACTAAAATAGTAGGCCAGTACCTTGTAAAAGTTATTTATATACAACATTTTATAGTCATCATTCAGAAATTTGATTGAAAATAACTAATTATGTCTTAAAGGTCATTGGGCATATCTGACCCGCTTTGTAAAAAGTGGCGGACATGAATCAAAGTAGTTTTAAATCGTGGAGAATGGTATGACGTTTCTTTGAATATAATATTTTATTAAAATTCCATGGAGACGAATGTCCAGGATCGTTTGAAAAATATAAAAGACAAGCAGTTTCAGAGGATTGTACAGGTTGCAATGCTAGTTTTTATTGTTAAAGAATGTTCATAAAGAAGGAAGATGCCAATTCGGATGACCAGGATCTGATGAGGATCTGGAAACCCTGAGAAATCGAGGGCAACTCTTGAATATTGTAGGCACGCATCGAGTCATAACCAGACATGTGAGTGTATTTTTGAGGGTACTGGTAAACAGTGAAGGTTTGGAGCTGATTTGATTATGGAGACTACAGAGAGTCGAGGGAACTCCTGAACGGTATGTTGCAACTACCACGTGTTTGGGTTTATTTTATTCGTATTGGCGAAGACTTTCCACATAGATAGGTTTGACTGCCATTGTGGGATCGACAGCAAAGATCAGATATAGTTATGGGAACTCCTTTACAATTTATAACGTAACCTTGTGTTGGAGCTTATTTTATTTTAGGTGACGAGAACTCACTACTAACTTGGGTTAAAGCAGCCATTGCAGGAATGGGATCTTTTATTTTTGAGGGATTAATCACCTAACGAGCCCCAGTTTCAGGTTTTTTTCGAAACCGCCTGACGACTTGTAGCTGTCGAATTGTAACAAGAAGTTTGATTTTTTCATTGCTTAAAGGGACAATAGACCTAGGTATTTGGTATAAATTTCAATTTGGCACCTTTATTCGTTCGTGAGAAATAAGGTAGTAAGTTTCATTTTATTAAAATATTTTTATTATATTATATAACTAAAAAAATGTGATTTTCGCAATTTTTCCTATATTTGCATTATATGACAATGCTTCATGCCAAATTTCAAGATTCTGAGTTTACGGGAAGTACCCTGTAGGTTTTGATTCCTTTGCGAGTGTCGAAAATTTGTTGAAAATATCGACATAATCGGTTGTATCTTTTGATTGGCTTGGCTTAGAAGTTTGATATTTTCACAGCTTAAAGGGACAATAGACCAGAGTATTTCATGTGAATTTCAGCTTGATACGTTCACGCGTTCTTAAGATAAAGGGTCTTGACAGACAGACAGACAGACAGACAGACAGACAGACGGACAACAAAGTGATCCTATAAGGGTTCCGTTTTTTCCTTTCGAGGTACGGAACCCTAAAAACAAAGAAATGCAATATCAGTGGCACAATGCCAGTATATTTCCACAAGTAGGTACCGTTGTAACTCATTTCCTTTGCATCACCATATAGTAATGAAAGAACTTTTTTATATTTTTAAATAAACATAAAAAGTCGAGTGCGCACGAAGTATTATTAAATCTACTGTTGTAATACCCAGCGTTCTCATAAAATAACAATATGTCGCACTTCTAGATCTAAAGGGGGTTAAGTCAAAAATCTAGTTTTTGTGTTATGCATACCATCAAATTCCTTTAACCAATACCCATCGACCAACAAAACACAATACCTCAGTGCCTCAAGACGAAAGTCTTCAACCAATGTGTGTTACCAGTGATGACTTACGGCACCGAAACGTCATCATCATCATCATCATCAGCCTATCGCAGTCCACTGCTGGACATAGGCCTCTCCAAGTGCACGCCACTGAGATCGATTTTCGGCTTCTCGCATCCAGCTCCTGCCAGCCGCCTTGCGCAAGTCATCACTCCACCGTGCCTGAGGACGTCCTACACTACGTTTGCCGAGGCGTGGTCTCCACTCCAGAACTCGTTTACCCCAACGGTTATCGGTTCTTCGGCTAATATGGCCAGCCCACTGCCACTTCAGCTTGCTGATTCGGTGGGCTATGTCGATGACCTTGGTTCTCTGACGGATTACCTCATTTCTGATGCGATCCCTCAGAGAAATGCCGAGCATAGCCCTTTCCATAGCCCGCTGAGCGACTTTAAACTTGTGAACCAGCCGCACCGACAGTGTCCACGTTTCGGCTCCGTAAGTCATGACAGGTAGGACGCACTGATTGAAGACTTTTGTCTTTAGGCACTGTGGGATCGACGATGTTAGGACTCGACGTAGCTTCCCAAATGCAGCCCAACCCAACTGAATTCTCCTATTCACCTCGTCCTCAAAGTTGTTTCTACCTAACTGCAATGTCTGCCCGAGGTAAACATATTTCCGAACAACTTCGAGAACGGCGCCGTGTATCGCTATCGGTTCCGGTAGAACATGTTCATTGAACATGACCTTGGTTTTGTCCAAGTTCATCCGTAGGCCGATGCGTAGAGAAGATTCAGCCAGGTCGTTCAGCATCTGTTGTAGGTCCTGCAGCGTTTCCGCCATGATGACGATATCGTCGGCAAATCGCAAGTGAGAGATGTGTTCGCCATTGATGTTGATGCCGCGTCCTTTCCAGTTCAGCGTCTTGAACATATCCTCCATTGCATTAGTGAACAGTTTCGGGGAAATAACATCCCCTTGTCTCACTCCTCGATGCAACGGTATGGGCCTTGTTTGCTGATTCTGTACTTGGACGGACATTGTAGCGGCTTCGTAGAGACATCTCATCACTTGGATGTATCGCCAATCTACTTGACAACGCTGCAGGGACTCCAGAACAGACCAGATTTCAACCGAGTCAAAGGCCTTCTCATAGTCCACAAATGCTAGACACAGGGGCTGATTATACTCTTCGGTCTTCTGTATAATCTGCCGCACTGTGTGGATGTGGTCTATGGTGCCGTATCCGCTCCGAAACCCAGCCTGCTCCGGTGGTTGGAATTCGTCGAGTCTTCGCGCAAGTCGGTTCGTGATCACTCTTGAGAACAGCTTATAGACGTGGCTTAGGAGGGAAATGGGTCGATAGTTCTTCAACTGGGTTTTGTCTCCCTTTTTGAAGAACAGGACGACAACACTCCTACTCCACGCCTCTGGAGTTCTCCCTTCAAACAGGACGGCATTAAAAAGCTTCTGGAGCTCCCCCAGTACGGGCTTTCCTCCTGCTTTTAGTAGCTCTGTTGTAATGCCATCCTCGCCAGGGGCTTTTCCATTTTTGAGCTGTCTCAGAGCGATCTCGATTTCGCCACTGCTGACTTCTGGCAGGTCTTCGGTGAAATGGCGTGTTAATGTGGCCCTAGAATCCTCATTTCCGGGATCAGGTCGGGATGCATGCGATGCGTATAACCGGCCATAGAAATTTTCCACTTCCGAAAGGACTGCCGGCACCGAAGAAACGACTTCTCCGCTTGCTGTGGTCAGCTTCGTCAAGTGGCTTCTTCCAAGAGATTGTACGAACACCTTTGACCCCCGATTCAGCTCAATTGCTCTTTCAATGGCAAGAGTATTGGAGCACCGGAGGTCGCGTCGTACGTGCTTGTTGATCTCTTGGTTTAGAGCTCGCTTAGCTGACGAAGTGACAGGCGGGTTTTCACGTCGTTTCTTCATAAGTCCTAATGTCTCTTCCGAAAGCTTTGATTTCTTGCCCTTACGCTGCATGTTACAGAATCTCGAACCTTCCTCCCTGAGGATCCGAACCACATATTCGTGGTTCTGGTTAACGTCTGTTGTGGTTTCCACGGCGGCAAATCGGTTCTCCAAATGTGACTGGAACGTTTCAGATCCTGTCATGGTTTGGAGCAGTGTTGGTCGGAGCCTGGCCTTCATCAGACGGAAACGTTCGGCCTTGAAGTTGATATTCAGAGAGCCTCGGACAAGTCGGTGATCGCTCCCGGTATTAAACCTATTGATCACGGAGACGTCTCTGAATATGTGCTTCTTGTTCGTCATGATGAAGTCAATCTCATTTTTAGTCATAGTGTCGGGGCTTTGCCACGTCCACTTCCTTTGGGGCCGCTTTTTGAAAAAGGAGTTCATCAAAAAGAGCCCCTCACGTTCGAGGAAGTTGACGAGCATTTGCCCCCTATGATTCCTGCTTCCAAATCCATGGGATCCTACTGCCGATTCGCCGCAAATCTGTACTCCCACTTTAGCGTTAAAGTCCCCCATGACAACGGTGTAATGGGTCTTTGTAGTGAAGTGGAGGGCCCTTGATATATCATCAAACATATCCTCCACTTCATCGTCTGAATGTGTCGAGGTCGGTGCGTACACTTGCACTACCTTGAGGCTATACCTATCGGTGAGCTTTATGATAAGGTACGCTACCCTGTTCGACACACTAGACACCTCCACAACGTTATCAGCTAGGGACTTATTAACCAGAAACCCAACGCCACCTTGGGATTGTTGGTCTCCCTCTCGGAAGTACATTAGGTGACCTGATTCGAGGGTTATGGTGTCCTCCCCCTCTCTTCGAACTTCACATAACCCTAATATGTGCCACCTAATCTTCCCAAGTTCCACTTCGAGTTGCGCCAGATGCGAGTCAAGCCGTAGCGTGCGGCCGTTGTACGTCGCAAGAGTCAGTTTAGTTTGGTGGCCTCCCGTAACCCGGAGATTCTTCGCACCCCCTGTCCCACCGTAACCACGGTCGCCACCGTGACCGGGAATAGCGGGACTGCCGGGAACTAGGGGCCGTGGCTTTTTTGTGCTGCTCATGAAGGTATTTAGCCTACTGCTATCACGCTGGCCAGACGGGTTGATAGAGGGTTTTTTTTCGAGTTTTCCTTCTCTCACACTGGTGTTCGGTGCATTCTTTACTCCATTAGTCGACTTCTACGACACCCACTGGAAGAAGGGGTAGCGACATACGTATTCTTAAGCCGTCGCTACACGGCTGACACCGAAACGTGGTCTCTCACTATCGGCCTCATCTCAAAGCTCAAAGTCGCTCAACTAGCTATGGAGAGGGCTATGCTCGGTGTTTCTCTACGTGATCGAATCCGAAACGAGGAGATCCGTAGACGAACCAAAGTCACCGATATAGCCCACCGGATTAGCAAGTTGAAGTGGCAATGGGCAGGCCATATTGCTCGCAGAGCAGATGGCAGATGGGGCCGAAAAGTGCTGGAGTGGAGACCACGGACTAGCAAGCGCAGCGTAGGGCGTCCACCAACGAGGTGGACAGACGACCTTATGAAGGTCGCCGGAAGACGCTGGATGCAGGTCGCTTCCAACAGGTATCTGTGGAGATCAAAGGGGGAGGCCTATGTTCAGCAGTGGACGTCCTATGGCTGAGATGATGATGATGATGAACAAAACAGGTGTAAAAATATGTTCTTCCATACAGAACACTTGTAGAACAAACAGAGATGGAAGAATTAGCGTTTCTTCTTCTTTAGATGTAAGTGTGCGCCAGTAAGTCTAACACCAGTCTAACCAAGGGGTATCGGGTTGCTCGGGTAACTGGGTTGAGGAGGTCAGATAGGCAGTCGCTTCTTGTAAAGCACTGGTACTCAGCTACATCCGGTTAGACTGGAAGCGGACCCTAACATAGTTGGGAAAAAACTTTTTTACAAAAAAATTAAACCGACTTCCAAAACACTAAAAAGCAAAAAAATAAACTAATTTTAGGTGCATCGGCCTTGAAATCGGTGTCTAATGGATGTTACTAAGTTAATTTTGCCACCGACTTTCAGGCCGATGCACCTAAAATTAGTTTATTTTTTTGCTTTTTAGTGTTTTTGGAAGTCAGTTTAATTTTTTTGTAAAAAAGTTTTTTATTTACAGCTTTTCAGTGATACAAATACTTGTCACTATCCATATAAGTGAAAAGTTCTCATCAATACAAAGAATATAAGCTAAATTCTGTTATCGACTTCCCTCGACCCTCTCTGGTCTCCATCATCAGGTCAGCTCCGAACCTTCACTGTTGCAAAGGTCTAGTCAAGTCAAATAATATAAGCCCAAACACGAGGTAGTTTACATATTCAGTTGTCGAGTTCCCTCGACCCTCTCTGGTCTCCATCATCAGGTCAGCTCAAAACCTTCACTGTTGAATAGTGCTTTCAGGCATACGCCTGAGTGTCAAGTTTTTACCTTACGTATGCCTACAACTTTCGATGGTTGCCCTCGATTTCTCAGGGTTTCCATCATCAGATCCTGACCTGATGACTATGGGACCAACTGGTAGCTATTCCGCGTCGAACAAAAAAAGAATCACGTAAATCGGTTCACAAACCTCGGAGTAATCGATGTACATACATAGAAAAAAAAAAAAACATACCGGCCGAATTGAGAACCTCCTCCTTTTTGGGAAGTCGGTTAAAAAGGCTCGGACGATGATGGAGATGTAAGTGTGCGATGTGATGACATATGACATTTTCTTCTTATTTTCCCGTTTTTTTTTACACACCTCGTTCAGGAAATGTGGCATCAAAAAGCTCGTGATGTTTTATTGCATTTTCAGTGCCAGTTTGATAGCAAAATGTTTTTAAAAATTAAATATTTGGGAGATGAGTTTTGTCGGTTTTATTTTTTGTTTAGTCTCGAGATTCAAGTTCATTGGCATTCGCAAGGTTGGATTGCGTAATTTTGTTTCTCAATTTCATTTTTATTTGAAAAAGTTTAATGATCCGATAACATGTGTGACAGTGCAAAATAAATAGGTATCTAAAATATTAAGTCATGTAAATCATTGCTGTGATTTGAACATTCACTAGCAGTCGTTACGGGTAGTCAGAAGCCAGTAGCAGCAAGTTGTCTTGCCAAAGGATATTGGTCTGCACGGGTAACTGGTTTGAGGAGTTCAGATAGGCACTCGCTCCTTGTAAAATACTGGTACTCAGCTGTATCCGGATAGGCTGGAAGCCGACCCCAACGTAGTTGGAAAAGGCTAGGCAGATGATTAAGTCATGTAAATGAATGAATAAATCAATACATAAAACATATTTTTACTAGTTGCATACATAGCAGGTGCATTACAAAAAATTATGCAAAGACGGTAAGCAAGTCATTGCAAGCTAAGTCATTGAAAAAAATGAGAAAATTAAATATTCATACATTACAATGCCCACCAATGTTGTATAAAACTAATGTTATGAAGTACACCCTCGTTATTTTTAAAGGGACATTTTATATGCGAATAAATAATATTAAAGTCTATTAAAAAAACTTAATGTCGTGTTGAAAAATAATGAGGCAGCTAGTTGGTAGCAGAAATGGCCATACTATATTATATTGACAGGTCTCGTTATTATAAAAATAAGTATGAATATTTCACATACATTATTAAACTAATTTTCCACTGTGTGAAATTCTGACAACATGTCAACGGTAGAGTCACGGTCCAATCAATAATAATCATAGGGTTTATTAGAATATGTATTTTACACATACTTGTAAATTAATGGAATCTTAATTATAGTCACACAGGCAGACCGTATTATCAAAATACACTAATATTATTCAGGAAACAAGAATTTTACTGGCAAAGAAAAACTGAGATTAAAAAGGCAAAAGTTTCATTTTTCAATTTTACAAAAAACCCATTTTCTTTCTTTTTTCGGTCTTTTCTTTCTTACAGGTGAAAAACTATTCGTAACACTATAACCCCTTTTTATATTACAATGACAATCATACTAGTGTGTATTGGGCATAGACCCAATTCCCACTACATATAAGATGATTTTCCAATAGAAAATGACTAAGTTCTAACGGTTCTAACATAACATTGCAATTATACTTACACTTGGCGTATTTCAGAGCCAGTCGCCAACTGAAATAACGTTTAGTTAAGCACCTAAGTCCCGGGTTAAGTTTCGGAATTTCATTCTAACTTAGGTTAAGTGAGTTTGTTATTAAGAAAGTCAGTATTTATGTGCATTTAAGCAGTTTCTGTAATATATTCTTTATCCCTTATAAGTGAATATATAAACTGCTGATAAAAATCAAACCAAACAAATTGAAACCAGTCATTACTAGTATTTTTTTTTAACAAAATACATATGAATTATGCATCTATTTCCTTTTCATACAAATCAGGAACCAAACAACGAAGATAATTTACAACACACTTTGACAAAAAAATAAAAAATCACTTTACCCCAATATTTTGTGAAAGGTTTTCACAATAAACTGTTGCACTCAAGGCTTTTGATATTTCATATCTAGCACGCTAATCAAAGCTCATTATATATTTTCTAATAATAAATTAAGTTCTTCGAATACTTCAAAGTAAACATTGTAATTATTTTATACACGAAAACAAATTATTAGCTGATAAAAGTTGTTACCCTAAGCATGCACTGCAGTGTAGTTTTAAATTAAAATCGTATTAAGTAAGTTTATACAAACTTGACTATTTATGTATATCGGCATGACGGTGATTTATTGAAAAAAAATGTGTTTTAATAACTAGATGTTTTTAGTACTGTACCTACTGGAACATACCTGAAACAAACGAACAAAAAGGTTAGTACATTGGTACAATTAGTTATAATGATATAAATGCTTATAATTAATTGCCTTTGTTTATTAAAAAAACTCTTTCATACAATTAAATGTTTCTTAGGCCAGATAAAATTGCTTGAATACTGCTTGAGCAATTTCTTTATAATTGTGTGTCTTTTCCAAAAATATATCAGAGGTTGCATATTTATGGAAGCGAGACGAGGGCCGTAACAAAAAAACATGTCAGCACCATCCAAGTTGCCGAGATGAAGATGTTGCGGTGGATGTGCGGAGTAACAAGGCTCGATAAGATCCGCAACGAGTACGTACGCGGTAGCCTTGGAGTACGCGATGTCGCCGACAAAATACAGGAAAAACGGCTGCGATGGTACGGACATGTAAAAAGGAGACTACCTGAATACATCGGCAATGCGATCAATCTCGACATACCCGGTCAAAGGCGCAGAGGCAGGCCAAACCTGCGGTGGTTGAGTGTTGTAAAGAAAGATATGATAAGCTGCGAACTCGAAGAGGAAGATGTCCAGGATAGAGCGAAGTGGAAGAAGAAGAAGAAGTTGCATATTATCTTTCAAATCTTGTAAACTTAGCTTAAATAAGCGTTAGTCAATAGTAGTAATTTTCAGAAATACATTCAGTTTGAAATGATGTTAGCCATTTTACAATGTATTTTGTTTTATAATGATGTTATCTAAATACTTGTTAAGTGTCTTTATCGATTTCGTATTGTCTTAAGATTATAATTATTGTGACTAAATCAGCAATAAATGTTTATCAGTACTCGATAATTTGTAGAAGGTTGAATTATCAAGAAGACAGTCTCTTTACTTCGTATAAATAATTAATTTAATGGTTATTTCCTGATGACCTAGTTTTCTTTTGACCTATTTGGATTGTCATTGTTAAGAAAGTTTAAGGGTGGATTTCACTATATTACCGTAACCCTATAGCCACTCGATAATTTGGTGCCAATTAGTGGAATCGACCCTTTCGTCTTCATTTATAAAAAAGAAAAATAGCAAGACTTTACCTACTTGGCAAAATCTTCGAGCAAAAATAATCAACTTACATTTTTGTTTTTCCTTTCGAATTGAATATTTCATTAAGAACATATCTAGTACCTAAATATTCTTCAAAAATAAATAAAATTGTATTCAAGACAAAGAAAAGATCGTCGTCACTAAATTAATTTTCACAAAGATCAGAATGAATAAAACAAATTTCTAACTTAAAAACGTATCATTAGGCTTCATTTCTTTCAAACGAGTGCCTTCAATTTGTCACAGTCGACATAGTGATAGATATTGTCAAAGCAAATTGAACCTTGACATGATATAATAAAGTCTACAATCAGTTGGATAGAAGAGGGGATGTTTGAATAGGATATGATTAGATTACATGAGGCATCCTTGCAAGGTTTTGTAATGGCTTGGGAATGGAAGATAAACTGGAAAATTTTGCAATATTCTTGAAGTAAAAATTAAAGGTCCATCAAGTTTAGTTCACTAGTTCTTTGTTTAGGGACTTCTATTACTTTTATAGACCTCTTTTCACCAAACCTACTTTAGACTTTTTTCGTAAAATTCGAACAAACTTTTTTAAAAGAGAGCATGAACTTTTACTTAAGTAGGTACGCATACCATTAATTATAATTTTGGCATTTCTTCGTGCTTAAATAGAAAAATATTTAGGCACCTTTTAACATACAAAGAAAATCTTATCATTAATTACAAAAACATTTAGCAATTTTAATTTTTTTTCAGACATGAATATCATTCTATACTTTTTCATTTGAATCTTTTGCATCCTATACATAACTAAAAAATAGATTTAATCATTTTATAAGACACAAATGGGTATCATCGATTTCAAAAATCCTTTAGTTAACTTTTCCCATTTCACTTTACAGAAAACCCAAGTATTTCAGCAAGCACAGCACAAAATAAATTCATCAGTTGTCATCATTACAACCTTTTCAAGCAAAATTACTCCAACACATCGCGTTAATTTGTGAGTTAAGCAATTTAATTTAAAAAAAATGTTAATGAACTCTCATTAGCGAGGAAAACTTAATCAATATACGAGTGTGAGTTTTTCCTTAATAAACGAGCTAAATTCTAAGCTCGAGTGTTGTTTGCGCCTTATTAATTAAATTAATTGAATTTCTGTGTGTGTATAGACACGTGCTGTAATAAGGTTTCTATATTATAATAGGTACAAGAGGCAAATATTAGCGTTCATATTTCAGCATTTTTTATATATATAGTTTTCAAAATATTTTTTCGTAAGACACAGAAAGCAACATAATATACATGCTCCTGATTATGTACTTAAACTAGACTAGAGAAAACTACAAAAGCTGAAGGTAAACCTTTAAGAATGTAGAGACGCCGGAAGAAGTAGAAGGTTGTTACCATTATAACAACAACAATAAACAACATTATTTATTCAGTGACAAATAAAAATAAAATTCAATTCCATAGACAAATAAAAATAGTCTGAAACAATACAACTCATATTCTTCACTTATGACGACAAAAAAACCTTTTAGCTCCATTCAAAGAACAATGAACGCTTCTCCATTTCGAATTATTCCGTAGTCTGATTTCTTTCTACATTTTACTCGTAGATTTTTCTCAACTAAGCGAACAAAAAACAAGAAAAAAATTCACTGAACAACTGTCTGCTTTAGTAATTGTCTACTCAACATCATTTGCCTAGCTTTTTTCCAACTATATTGGGGTCGGCTTCCAGTCTAACTGGATGCAGCGGATTACCAGTGTTTTACAAGGAGCGACTGCCTATCTAACCTCCTCAACTCAGTTACGCGGGCAACCTAATACCCCTAGTTAAGGCTGGTTGTCAGACTTACTGGCTTCTGACTACCCGTTACGACTGCCAAAGATGTTCAATGACAGCCGGGGCTTACAGTTTAAAGTTCCCTGTGAAACACCGATTTTTCTCAAAGAAATGAAGAAAAAGGACACCGAACGAACTGTTTTAGTTATTGTCTACGAAAAAAAAAACAAAAGATAAAAATCGATATGGTTTAAAAAGTTCAAATGAACTTCGCTAGATGGCTTCCAACATTGATAGGTACGGAATTTAATTGCTGTTCCCGATGGGATATCAGCTTTCCCAAGCCTTAGGGCATGGGTTAAGCCATAAGCGTAAGCGAGCGCGGAAGCGGTAGATAGAACTGGTGAATTTGTAGATTTTGTGTTATGTAGCATCAAGAAAGCAGAACGAAGCGAATGTGCGAATTGAGAGTTTGATGACAGATGACTTCATCAGCGACATGAAAAATATTAAAATTAAAGAAACGTCTACAAGGTTTCAATAAGGTTCAGTGAATTTTAACATTGCTATGGGACACTTTTCCCATAAAAATAAAAGTGTCCGCAAATATCGCTTCAATCAACCACGTTTTGGGTCAAATGCGCCTCGTTCAGTATTCAAATCTTAATTATCCAACTCACGCAGTTATTATTACACAAAAATGTGAAAAGTCACATATCCAAAATCGTAGCAGCATAACCTACCTCAACGCAAAGATTTTAACGATACCACAGGTATGAGAACAAAGCCCAAAGTTCAGCCTTGGTAGTAAAATAAACTTTATAAAGGCATAAACCTTATTAAAACCAATTCACCGAGCTAGGCAGACATCTGTTTATCTTAGACACGTTCTAAACTAAAACTAAAATGGCGGCCGTAAATGAATGTCGGACTAAAGTCTGTTTGTTTATAGAGCTCATAAATGTTGGTAAAGTTTAAATATGGAGAATCAAATATTAGTGTGATGGAAGATTGATGGGGTCGGTGAATTGAATAATCTCCACAATAATAATAGTCGCAGTTAATTTATCCTGTAGATTATCTTGGAAATACCATAAAGAAAGCTTAACGGAAGATAGATACCTTATTGAAAAAGGTATTGATGAGAAAGGTGACAAACATTGGTCAGATAAACTATGGACATGCAAGAGTGTTGATGCATGACGTCTTCCTAGTCGACCATCAGCCACGGCGGCTGTTCTCATGTAAGGAGATTAGCCAACTGCGCAGGACATATTATAGTGCACAGGCATTTGCGCAAACACTAGTGCACTCACTATTCCTAGTATTCCTTCACTCTCATAGCCCGATATGAACAAAAATAAAAAGAATTTAAAACGAATATCGCTGCCAAAAAGGAGAGTCCAAAGAATTGCCACTTTTTTATGAGAAATAAAGCCCAAATTTTGACTATATTTGGGCTTTTATGTGAAATAAAACCCAAATATAGTCAATTTTGTATACGCAAATATAATCCTCAACTTACTTTCTACCTAACAGCCCTTCCAACTAGCAGATAATACCGATACCTAGAAGAATAAATTGATACAGCCATTTCCGAACACAGATATTCGAAGAATCTCTTTCAAGTAGTTATAGGTATTTTATTCATAAATACATGACGTTGTTCAGTTGACGTCAATCTAACCAGGAAACTAGCATGTGATAGAATGTTTCCATCTGTTTTGTATAGCTGAATAATTCTGGGTCTATTTTGGAAGTTTGTTACTATGAGCATTTTTTTTTTCATGTTTGTATTTGTTACTTTAACTTAAGCATCATAATTATTTACCAATTTACATTATCGTAGTTCAGCAGCAGTTTTAAATTTCGCATAAATAATTTTTATGAACACATACTTTAAAGTACGATATTTGCTCATCCAATCAGTAGAATTTGTCAAAACTTAATTTTTTGTGAATTAAAAAAAAAATAAATGCTATAAAGTATTTTAAGGCCGTATACAGAAAAAAAGCTGGTAGCCGACGCCTAACAAAGCTTCTTTTTGCTGGTTCATTCTGGCAACAGTTGGGTAAATAACGTACATAAATAGAACTCTTTGGAACCGTGCACCTAGCCACACATTCACGTTTCTTCAGCACCTGTAATAGGTCTATATGAAATAAAAACTTTTGACTGACTTACAGCCAGTTTCTTCATCGAAAGTTAAAGCCAAAGTAAAAGTCAAAGTAATGTCTAAAGTAAAAGTAACGGTCAAATTCAATTTTTCTATTAGTTTTGCTGTTACTTTAGCCTTGAAAAAACGTATTTGACCGTTACTTTTACTTTAGACATTACTTTAACTTTAACTTTTGATGAAGAAACTGGCCGTAAGGTAGATTGGAAGAATGGTGCCATCGCTTAAGTTTTTAACTTAGACCAAATCTGAACCAGCAGACAGTAATTATTAAAGAAGTTCGCGTATAAACGTGAAAGGTAGCCGTCTTCAATTAAAAGTTTCGCTTTATCCACAAGCCAGGTTTTGTTTGATTTACTCATTATAGTATTTAGCTTATGTATAAACTATAAACATTACCTACCATGACTTAATTCATTTCAAGGCACAGGCATGACAAAAAAATAATAATCATAAAAAGAGAAAGTGCCCCATCGTAACCTTCAAGTTTTAAAATAAAGACTACATTCTAAATGGCCTGAAAACAAGACACCGGTATTGACACAAAAAATAAGGGCATTACCTTTAAACGAAATTCTCAGAATACCTTTTAAAGATCGTCAAGCCAAAAAATAAAAACGCGAAATTAAAACCGACTTAACCTTTAAAAAAGTAATCCATCCTTCGAAACGAAGCTCTAAAATCCGTCAAAAAATTCCAATAACAAAACTGGATACCATTTTTCATTTTCGCAAAAATTCAATATTGACGTGGAAATCTGTTACACGAGTTGTGACGTCACCACTCAGTTCATGACGGCATGAATAATGGTAGGAAGTGATGTAACGTAATATTATACAGGGCTGGCAAAGGATTAATTTAATACGAAATTAATTTGTTTTAATAAAACTTTTTGGTTTGAGGGTGAAAGTTGAAATTAAAGGCTTATGTGATGCCCACGGTTTTTTGTTGTTTGTGGTGGGAAAACTTTTAGGTACACTGAAAAAAGTTTTGAGTAACAAATAACAAACAATTGAGTAACCTGTTACATAAAAATAGTGACTACATAACTATAGTTCTTATTAGACAAATTCAGTTTTGTTATTAGAGATCTGTTATTAGTAGCTCGACAAAAATGATAACTTCTTAACAAATTTATTATTCACGTTGTACCAAAGTGTTCTAGAATAAATAACTTAATATGTGTATTATAAAACAAAAGTGTTATGTAAAAATAGCCACGTTTTATTGTTAGCGCGTACAAATCCGTTTGGTTAAAACTTGATCATGGGTTTGGTATAGTTCAGTTATTAGTAACATCACTATAATATTATTGTAACCAAACTATTTTGTTATTTGTAACTGAACTTTTCGGTTAAAAGTAACATAACTTTTTAGTTAGAGTGACTGCTCCGATCAGCCCGCGAAATTCAAATTTTCTTACGTTTTTTTGAAATTTGCTGGCCAGTGCTAGGTTGTATGTTGATTAAAATATTGTTCGCGATTGTAAGACGTATGTAGTTACAGAACTAATAATCATCAAAAGCATGAGTACAATCCTCCACGTTCTAAAAGGTCTAGCAATGACTTTGACCTTGAAAAAATCTTTTTTGCTAGACCTTTTAGAACTTGGAGGATTGTACTGATGCTTTTGATGATTATTAGTTCTGTAACTACATACGTCTTACAATCGCGAACAATATTTATTATTGTTCGCGATTTATTAGCATTATTTGGTTGTTTGAGTCCGGAGTAGTATTAGTACACTGAAATATAAAATAATATCCTCATCAAACTCTAACATGGTTTTATATGACGACCACTGTCCGAGACAGTGACAGGGACTGATGGCTGAACATGCCTTCCAAAGCACAGGATAACCTATTGGACAGACAACAACCCTGGATTTGGTTCTGCCTGCATTATCCTAATCAAATTGGGAACAACTTCACAAAATGACTTTCATGCTCTAAGTATTTTCCATGGGATTCAATTCCACAACCTTTGGATCAGGTGCCAAAGCCCCAAACCACTAGACCACAGAGACAGTAATGAAATTAAAAAGTAATCATTACTAACATACATACATGAATTATAACATATATAAATGTTTTTATTAAATATTTTAATGTTAACTAGCAAATGTCACGTGATTTCACCCGTGTAGTTCCCGTTCCCGTACTATGGAGATAAACTATAGCCTATGTTACTCACGGTAAATGTAGCTTTCTAATTATAAAAGGATTTTTGAAATTGGTGCAGTAGTTTTTGAGTTTATTCATTACAAACATACACACACACACACACACAGAAATACAAATCTTTTCGCTTTATAATATTAGTGTAGATTTAAATGACTAATTAAGTATTAATTATTGTTATTATTACTTACAGTGTTCTCAAAAGCATTTGACATTATATTGGTCAAAAGTTTGATTTGTGTCGTCAGCTTAGCCCGGTGTCCAATAATTGGCACTAAGTCTTTCAAGTCAGCCTCTGACAACATTTGGAGAGTCTCCACATCAATGGATTCTTCTGAAATAATATGGATAAGTTTAGTCTTTTTATCTCCGCACTAAGTCAGTTAGTCAGCTTGTTTACTAGTACCACGGGACTTTTCTTAATAAAAATAAGAGTTGGTTGGGAGAGGACAGGCCCTAGGTTATGTAGGTGCGGGGGTCAGTGGTTCATCTTTGGGTGTGGTAGGTAGGCAGTTAATAATATCATACACTAGGAAAGCAAAAGACCTGCATAAATAGTCAAACAATAGCTCATAGCAGTCCATTGCTGAACATATATGCGTTCTCCAATACTGCAGAGTACTGTCATAATCTCCATGTTTGGAAGAAAACGCTGCTACCCTGCCGTTTCCTGGCCTACGAAGGTACCTATTAGGCGGTAAACCTTGACATCAGTCGCCTTGTGCGACACCCTGATGTGTAGTAGTATGGTGCTTGCTTTTCTACTTTTCGGCAAAGTAGCACTACGCATCAGAAGAATGCAAAAGTGCATCTAACGGGAAATGCCCTGTTTAAAATAGTGATTTAACGAATGAAACACTACCTATTGTCCTAATTATGTAAGAAATAGAAGTGAAAAACACTCACCCAAAAATTTTGGAATGTAAGTTTCCAATCCCCAAGACCGCAGATAGTCCGAGATCGTTTTCTCTGCCGCCTCGTCTACCGGCGGCGGCTCCATTCTTGAAATCTTCTTGACGTTGCTTGATGATATATGATTCATGCATAAAATCGAAAACGCCGGCTTTCCCGCTCGCCATAGACGATGCACATTGCACAACAGACACACATCCACTACCTAGACCTACACTCGCCTCGCAAGTACCTACTCGCAACGCAACACGAGAAGAACAGGTTTCTACAGGTTACTTCCGTGACCGTGTTTGATGCAACCAAAACGTTTTGTTATGCGCAGCATAACTTTATTCACCACCTATTATATTGCTGTATTATTGATAACCAAAAATATTCTAAAACCAACATAATCAATATTAGTTGATCACAGCCAAATTTTTTGTTTATTTTTAGTAACTTTGCAAAACAAATCTCAACAATACTATTTAGCTGGTAACAAACTAATATAGCAGACTTGAAAAACAGCAACTATTCGTTAAAAAAATAGTTTTAGTTGGGTGAACTGTAAAGTCACAAGTGTGTAGAGTATAGCAAAACATATTATGTTGCAAAGTGCCGAAACCGAATTTTGTATTGGATAACATAAAATTTTGTAGCTTATAACCAACTCAAATAACAAAAATATTTTTGTAAAATGTAACAGAAGCAGTTGATCAATACGTAAATGAAATTCGTTTGTCTTTTATCAAGGTTTGGTTATTTGTGAATTAACTCAACTAGTTTTGTAAAATACTTTTTTCAGTGTACTAAAAAACTAACGTAACAGTTAGACCTCAAAAGATTTTTATTTGCCTAGTCAAAAATATATCTATGACAAATTGATCATACGGTCATATGGGGTACCTATAGGCATCATCTTATGTATTATCTTCTAACACTATGTACTAGCTTCTTACAGCTGTCCCATGAAAACTATCTGTTCGTTTGTTGGTTAGTTAGTTGGTATGTTTATTAAAATGCACTAGTGTTAAACACTGTCAGATTCTTCACTATCATTTACAGGTAAACTTTAACAGGCAAGCAGCGTTGAATAAACCAAAAAGATAACAGCACAAAACAAAATCCACAATCTCAGAAAGAAAACTATTCAAATAATCCAAGTTTTATCTCGACGAAGCAAGCTGTTTTCACGGTTGAAGCAATAAAAACTAACTTTTGCTCTTTATTGTATTCGTTTAGATAACATTTTCATTTGCAGTAGCTTAGGTTAGCTAATTTAAATTGTATTGTGTATTTAGCGGTACAAGTTGGGTTTTGTTAGTAGTTTTAATTATACTGGAGAAATGAAAGTCTGGAAAGTTCCTTTTTTTATTACGGGTGACTTTTCTGAAGTTAAGGCGTTGTAACTATTAGTAGATACACCCGCGCTTCATTAAAATAAAAATTTTATTCTGAACTTAACTCATAACTTAACTATTCTCAAGCAATTATTGCATGAAAGAGTAAAGACAGCCACAGATATAAACTTTCTCGTTTAAAATACTTTCTGTTCCCCATGTGTCCTTCCGTAGGTTCAACTGCACGCACTAAGATAAAAAGAAGTATTTTGAGAAAGGACACCGGCTACTTTGACACTAATACACTTTTAAATTGATTCTGAAGTTTTGGTGTGAGATCGCGACAGACAGTCGTTAGATTAGCAAGTACGCTATAATAAATATTGCTATTACGTATTTGCAATAATAAATATCTTTATCTTTATCTTTATCTTTATCTTTAGCTATAACAAGCTCTTAAGGTTAAGTGTGCTTAAAAATTATATGGACTTTATTTCCTATCAAACCAATCAAGTCCCAATAGCCATCAGAACCTATCATTAGCAGCCAATAAGCTCCCAAGACGTTTAGAGATAACCTGACAGACTAGACGTCTGCCTATTATGTGCATTGATCGCCAATATAGCTGTCAAGAACCTGACAAGACAAGACGATGTCTATTCTATTGGTCTAAGTTTACATAATAACATAGACTGGTTTTCATGAAGTGAATATTTACTTAATTCGATGTTAAAAATATCG
Source organism: Helicoverpa zea (assembly GCF_022581195.2). Taxonomy (NCBI): domain Eukaryota; kingdom Metazoa; phylum Arthropoda; class Insecta; order Lepidoptera; family Noctuidae; genus Helicoverpa; species Helicoverpa zea. The sequence continues at coordinate 2,522,031 of NC_061454.1, forward strand.
AATATTGCGCTCACCAACCAGCGCTGTGAGTATGGGAAAAATCCCCAGCTTGGGGGATGCCTGTGTCCAGAAGTGGACGTTTTAGGCTCTGACGAGATTAACTTACAAGAAGGTTGGGTTTTTTCTAGCAGTCTATTTGTTCTTCCAACCTAACTTTTGAATCTAGCGGAAAATCCGCTGTTGTGAAATCACTGTAATGGAAATACAAATTAAAACGCTTCTACGCTAAAATGATAACATCTATTGTTACATTCCACCAAGTATTTAAGTTTTCAAAACACACTTGGGCGATCACACACTTAACTATCTATACTAACATAAAAACAAAACTACTGAATCTATTTGAAAAATTCTTTCACTGTTGGAAAGGTAAACTATCCCCTAGTAATATAGGCTATATTTTACCAGGGTACAGGAAGAAGTTCCCTCAGGACGCGGGTGAAACTACAGGAAAACAGCCAGTTCTACAAAAACAATAAGACCCTATGATAATAAATTCATACAGTATCATAATCATCTGCACGATATACGAAAGAGGTGCTATTGCACTCGTAAATATGACACTCAAAATAGAGACAGCAATATAGGATATAACGAGGGGAAAAGAGACGGACACACCATGGAGTTTATTACACGAAACGAAGTTATGATAATAAGGGTGATTTGTAACGTTTTTATGGTGTTTGAGACTATTGTTTTGGGGAGGAAATTATTTTTGCTGAGCCAAGAAGGTCTTAAAGAGGAGCAAATATTTTTCATGAAATTACACTTAACATTTGTGTTAAGTATATACAGTTCAGAGAAACTGAAAAATCCTGTTTTGAACCAGTTACCTGCAGTTGTAAAATACTTAAAGGGCTCTTGTAGGAATAAAGGTGGGTTTCAGTCAATAAAAGTCTGACACTCCCTCCATGTGCAACTGCTGCTGAGTATTTTTCAGATATTATTGACCAAGTCAATTGCTTAATTCTTTTCTTGTCTCCCATTCTCTATATTGGCGGCTCAAAACACCACACCAGTACTATGCAGAAATCATTTTTTGGTTGATGGTGGAGTTGAACGAAGGGCGCACTGTACAGGTACGAAAGATAATTTCAAGCCACCATTAAGTTTGGTTTATGATCTATTTGAACTAGAAGCTAACTCCAACGTAGTTGAGTAAAGAAGGCTAGAAAGATGCCATGATATTTCATGGAATACCTAACCTCAAGGCGTTCAAACCTACTTTATAACTGTACAGTTCAGATTTTTTCAGCAACAAAGTCAGTGGTACTAAATCATTGTTTGTTATTACTCGTCCAACTCATAAATTGCTGTTAAAGCCATAACTTGTGTTTGTACGTGAGCTCGTAAACGGCTTACGTTATTTTGATGCGGTGAGGTGAAAAATGCTATGTGGGTCAGTGCAAAGGTATCAGTTTTCCTTCAACTTAGTAAGGGATAGTTTAGTGTAAGTAAGCTAGTTGGTTTATTTTAAATACGTCGTGAAACTTGCAATATTTTTATGGATGGAATATGTCTGTTATAGCTCCGTTTTAGTAAACAAACAAGCAAACAGTAACTTCGGATTTTTTAATATAAGATTTTTTTTACACAGTAAAAAATATTCTAACATTAGCGTCTTATAGTTTTTACCTTAAGTACTAAAGCAATATATGAACGTATCTTATATACTACTTTTGGCAATATATTTGGCAATATATTTACTTTTGGCAGATTTTTATCTATTTTTAACAGCCGAAAGAAAAGGAGAGGTGTTATTACTACTAGGTATGTTAAATATTCTACCCATTACATAATGTAACTTATGTTCCCACACCTTAAGTACAAGTAAAACAATAGCCCATCGACATAATGAATATCACTATAACAACTAAGAATTGTTAGGAAAACCATAAATAATGTTTTCATTACCAAGAATGGCAGTCTATGATAATATTTTGACAGATACAATGACTGTTTTGACAGCTGCCCGTATGATTAGTTGTCTGTGCGTATTATGTCAACTTGTCGGCAGAAAGTATTTGATATCCTTTTCTTCGGTATTCATAATATTCAATTCACTGCATTCATTGATTTTAATAACAATGTGATCTTGAGCTTCGGAAAAAAATATTTATTTATGTATTTATTTTTAGGGTTACGGGTAGTCAGATACCAGTAAGTCTGACACCAGTCTAACCGGGTTGTAGGGTTGCCCGGGTAACTGGCTTGAGGGGGTCAGATAGGGCAGTCGCTCCTTGTAAAGCACTGGTACTCAGCTACATCCGGTTAGACTGGAAGCCGACCCCAAGATAGTTGGGAAAATGGCTCGGAGGATGATGATGTATTTATTTTTAGATCGGTGCATATTTACAATGTATTTATTCATTTACATTTATTTCCAAAATCATCGTTAAAAAGTTTTTGAAATGCACATTACCAAAGATAAAACTGAACAAAAGCCCAGTTCCATATTAAAAGAGCGCATCTTAATACGTGCTCTTTGTAAAGCTAGTTTCTTAATAAACTAGTGCACTAGAGAACTGCAGTGAATATAGGTATATCTGCTATAAAAGCATTTGCATTAAGAAGATTGGCTACAAAACATGTTTGTGGAATCATTTCTTTTGTCTACTGTTTGCATAATGAGGGTGTGTTTAGACCGAAAGATAAAACTATAGAAAGACTAAAACTAGAACATGCAATTTTTCTTTATCTTTTGGTGTAAATGGTCCCTGAACCTTTTTTCACCAATTGCCCTTTTAAGTTTTAAGCCTGTTTACGCATGAAAATTCTAAGCAAACACCGGTATGCGACGTTGCGCGCTATAGACAAATGTTTCTTGTGGTCTTTCGCTCTAGAAAATAGTGTCAAATCGTGGGCGAACATTTCTTAAATGTCCCCAAAAGTACACTCTTTGTGTGCGAAACAGCGCGACCGCAGTTATACACTTTTGTGTCCACATTTGTTCGCGAACCGATTTTTGGTGTAATCTTGCAATCAGAACATTTGAATAATGGTTGAAAACACAGAGGACAATGAAAGAAAGTTCTGCTTCTGTTGACATTAAAAGAATTTGATCAAGTAGAGATAGAATGAGCGACGAATGTAAACGCATCCTAAGATGACTGTTTGACTTGCTTTTTCAGTTACCCTAATGTGGTAGCTCTAGTTTCTTTAACTCTGTTTTATCTGGGTTTGAAAGGATTGAGATAGTGGTACGCATTTGTGTGTTTTCGTATATTGAATAATACTGACTTCCTCGCACTCGGATAAAAAGAAGCAAAGGCAGTTGGTGGAATTTAGATAAGCAATGGTACCACATATAAGATCCCATAGACCCAAATTGCGATTATTCAATTAGTTTTTAGATCTTCTGTTCGTTAGTCGATTTTTTAATACAGACAGCTTTTTCCAATAATATACCTATTTATTTTCGATCAAATTTTAAAAATAAATCCAAAAAACATTGATTACCAAAAATACAACCTTAAAATAATTCCATTAACTTTCAATACACATCGAAGCAGAAACCATCAGAATCAGGATTAACAGCTTCCCCAGAACCCAGTATTGACATCTTGAGACCACAAAGGATTTCGCAACGGCCTGATTGCAAAAAAAATGTATCCCCCGGGATATCCGGGAAATGTACGGTTCTTCACAAAAATCCGGACAAAATAACGTTCGAATTACTTTCAATAGGATTTGTTATGCTTTTTTTATATTTGTGTAGCTGTAGGTATTTTTTTGTGTCATCATGTTTGTCCGATGGATTAAATTGGTAACTTTGAAGGGATGATTATTTGAGAATTTGTAGCTTGCTAGGGTTTTCATGATTTTGTTTCGCAATGTTTTGGCATTTTTAAATTGCAATGGTAATAAGTTATATGAATGTTTCAAGGCAGTCTATTTGAAGTACAAATCATGGCAAAAAATATTATTTAATCCATCGGACAAACATGATGACAACAATCTACCGAATTCACATATTACATAATTTCCCAAAATTTATTTATGCTGGTTTCAAACTCTGAAACAGGACCTAAAATAAATTAACCCCTTCCCAAACATTAAACTTAATTTACAAAGTTTTTATTGTGGTCTGAAAATAGAGAGGAACATGCGAAAAACAAGCGTTTTTCCTGAAGCAGGTAAACTTTCAAAAAAATATGGAAATGAAAAAGGTAAAGTTTTGCTTCGACTAACTTTCAAAATAAAGCGAGGGTTTTTGAAGGACTTCGTTCAGTTTACAAACACTTCAGGCTCGTATAGTGTTTTTGCGTCAGAAAAATATTTATTATTTTATTTTATGGGTAATGTTAAGCACCTAGTTTTGCCCGGTGTCCGGGTTGACGGTGGTAAGTAAGTACATAGTTTTCCTAAATGATATTTGACTGAATACATGTTTGAATTGTTTTAAGCAGCAATAACAGTTTTAAATAAATCACTCAGTAATGTACACCTATAAATACATATATTACAAGGGAAAAAAAGTTTATTTTAACTACAAATTTTAGAGTCTACGATAAATCACCCACCCAGATTCAAAAATTTCCTAAGAGTTACCCTTCGTAATCGGCTTTTTAAAGGCACGTCAATTAAAAACAGATTAGCAATAAACTGAAAGCTGATTATCCAATCACAAGCTTACTCTCCTTTCACCATCTTTTCGGAGAAATTAATTAAAATCATATTTTAATACCTGTCAAACGTCAATCTTTTTCTTAGTAAGAATCTAGGTGAAGTTAAAATAAAATTGTTCGCTGAAAAATCCTTGTGACTGAAGTTTTATATAATTTTAAATTCCTTGAAGAACTTTTCAAAACAACGCCCCATTCATAATCATCGTCATCACCCGTCTTTTTACTGTCACAGGCCTCTTCTCACACAGAGAAGGAATGAGCGTTAATCACCACGCTTTTTTATTTTTTTTCACAACATCATCATCTGCCTAGTTTTTTCCCAACTATGTTGGGGTCAGTTTCCAGTCTAACCGAATACAGCTGAGTATCAGTGCTTTACAAGGCATGACTGCTAATCTGATCTCTTCAATCCAGTTACTATGGAACCCAGTACCCCTTTGGTAAGTCTGGCGTCAGACTTACTGGCTTCTGACTACCAGTAATGACTGCCAAGGATGTTCAATGACAGCCGGGACCTACAGTTTAACGTGCCTTCCGAAACACTGTCATTTCGCGTTAAAGTCGCGTTTTACAAAGAGCGACTGGTTAGCTTGGCACTACATCAGTACCATTAGGAACATCAATTAGCTTCAGAGTTCAACAAAATTTGAAATACGCAACAGTCTACTGAAAGTCTAAATATAAAAACGCGTAGACAGTTTGTTCTACGTCATTGCGTAAAGACAGCAGTTATTTTTACAAATACCTATACGGTTTCACGTTGATATATATCTTCTGCCTCTTTGGTCTAGTGGTTGCAAGCGCGGCTGCTGAGCACGAGGTCTCGGGTTCGATTCCCTGGCTGAAATCGCTTTGTAGGTTGCAGCCCGGACTCTGGAAGTTGGTGATTGATACACCCGTGCATCGTAGAGCACGTAAATGTCGGTCCTGCGCCTGATCTCTCTCCGGTCGTGTCGGATTGCCGTCCCATCGGGCTAAGAGAGCGAAGGAATAGTGAGTGCACCTGTATCTGCGCAAATGCTTGTGCACTATAATTATGTCCTGCGCAGTTGGCTGATCTTCTTACATGAGCACAGTCGCCGTAGCCGATAATCGGCTAGGAGGACATCATCATCAGTATATATCTTAGTTATATCTATACATCTATTTCAAAAGTCCGATAATGAGCTTACTTTGCGATTTGCCTAATACCGTTTTCCTGGAACAATTTTATTACAGGTTTCTAAGAATTATTCCACGCAATTACTATTGTAGCTTCCCGTGAAATAGATATGAGATGTCGTAGAAATGAATCAGGGTAGATAAATAGAATGTGATATTAATATTTACTAGAGATAGAATAGTGGTCTAAATAAAAATGTATTATTGTCTTAACCTATTCGTATATTTTAAGTAGGTTAGGTATGGTCAGTTTTCAGGTTTTCGGCCAACGTATTTTTGTATTTGGAACGTCTTGAAAGAAAAAAGAAAGAAAATACACTTATTTGCGTAGGTTATGACGCAAACAGACACAAAAGTTCAATAAAACAATTTGTCTGTTTAGAAAATGTAATTAGATGTCACATTTTGGTGTTTCCATTATTATTAAAAAGTATGCAATCTAAAACATCGTGTAAATAGGCGATTATGACTAGATCAAATATTGATCCTGTTGGCCGAATAAAATAATAATATAGAGTTTTAAACTTTGTGTTAGTTTAATAGACCTACACTAATACATAAGAAACACACGATTTTCTTACATACCCAATCTATCGTTGACCAAACAAAACACTACCGTCGGTCGCTATGACGTCACAGAAACCGAACATCCCAAATCTTCCTACACGGTATTCTAATCAAAATACCGTACAACCGATCTCCGAAACTACGTACGTCATTCAGTTATGTCATGTACAACTCGCGTGATTCCAACGTGTACACTTGGAATAGTTCCATGCAACAAAAAAAAAAGTTTTAAAAATATCGTAAATCAACAACGTTTGTTGTGACGTCAGAATTCCATTCAGCCGTTTCGAGTCTTCGAGTTCTACTTTTGAAACTCGAATGGTTTTTCGGCTTTTGAATTTGTTTTTTTTTTTTGTTTGTTTTATGTTTAACGGCTATTTTTAATCGTGACCTATATTAGGTTGCATGGTATGCATTTACCTAAAAATAAAAACCCCTTACCAATAGGTACATTTTTGGGTTGGTTCGTTTACCACCTGAAGTTTTGATTTTGGACAGAGATATTTTAAAATAGCTTATAAATACCGATAATTACTTGACCTTTCAAAATTAGCTCGTTCCAAGAAGGTTCTAATAGAGAAATTTTCTACAAGGAAAATCATCATAATTTTCATCATAATTGCTAATTAAGAAAATTATGTTAATTTTCTAGAAAATAAACAGCAAGTAGATACCTAAACATTCTAGGAAAATGCAAGTTAAAGTAATTAGTGCTATCATGGCCCTGCAAATTGTGTACTTAGCGAAAGCGAGAAAGTTGAACAATTATTACTAAGAGTGGGTGTGCAACCTTTATGGAAGCCAATGACAATTTCTGAGTAAAACTGTTTATTTTGCAAAGATAAATTATAAGCTTTTTTGTTAAAATATACATTGGCAATGTCTTGGAAATGCTAGTTATTATTCTTTATATTACAATAATCCACTCCGGTCATTGTTCGAAGTAAAACGTATGATAACCATACAACTGCATGAAGTATGTACTACTTCGAAATTATTAATTAAAAATTATATAGACTTTTTTGGAAGTTCATATGGAGAAATAGGACGTGAATTAAATAAAATGGCTAGTAAATTTTTCAAATTTTTTTAGAAAGAAAATATTAAACAGTGAGTTTAGAGTGAAATTAAAAGTTTTTGATCGAGTAACAATAGTATCAGTCCCACATTGAAACAGTTCGTTCGTAGATATTTTTATGAGCAAATATTGTTTACGATTTTTTCATAAATTGCTTTATTCTATAGCTACTGGTTTTGGTGCAATGCGAATGTACATACTTTATTTGTTTATCGGTAACTGTTCATAAATATTTCACTTGTTTATACGAACGTGAATGTCGAAATATTTTTTCATTGAGTGGCGCGTTGGTGAAAAATGTTATGTGGATGTTTGGGTTATTTTACTTTTTTATTCGTATTCTGTTTTAGGTGATTAAGAAAAATTTTATTTTTATTATAATAATATTATTTTCGAATTTCTGGAATTCGATTTGGGGAAAGGGCTCGGAAAATGACATTAGAGTTCATTTATTTATTTCTCAACATATTATTTTCATTTTTTAATAGTAAATTATAAAAATAAAAAACATGACATTATATTATTATTATTTTCGAATTTAGGTAAAACCATAAAAAAAATATTAACTTGAAAAAAGAAACTGAGAAGACAATTATTAAAAAGAAGACCACTGCACATCCATTAGTAAATTCCAAAATTTGATACCGCTCTCAAAAGCATCATATAACAATCGTCTGTTCACTATAACAACCCTGTAGGTAGCTGCCATTAGCATATTATGGAGAGCGGTTTCACGATCTCTGAGGAAACGTACCGTACACAGCCTTGGGGAAACCAATGCCATAGTGAACTCCCAGCCTGTATAAATATAACCAGGAACTGTCATATTAGATGAAATATGGGATTTCGGTTACAGCATGGTAATTTGAGAAGGGACACCCCTAAGGGTGGCCGCGTTTATTTTTAACGCAATATTTCTCAAGTATTTTAAATAAGTACACTCTTTTACGTCTATATAAAAGCGCTGAAGTAAATGACGTGCAACTAAAAACCATTTCAAATCAAAACCGGGTATCCGACATTTAAAATATCAAGTCGCTCACTAGACAAAAAATTGCCGCCAGTCGACCATTCACCGTCGAATGTAGGTCGGGACGAGCAAGTAAATCCCTCCTTTTAAACTCTGTTAATCCCTCTGGCTTTTCAATTGTGAAACCTTTTCAGGAGGAGTATTACTCGTACAATACTGAGCGGCGCCAAGTCTTGAACGTACGCATTGTCTGGCAGACGGCGAGTTTGTAACCTTTTTGCTTCGAACCTTTTTGTTACTTACCAGGTTTTTCATTACAGCAGTGTTGTGACAGATTGGGTTAAACGAATCGGAATGTATGGTGATGGATTCGGGTTGTCTTCTTTTGAGATTTTTGTCTGATTAAAGGTTTGTTTTCTTCATTTCTGTCTTGCGTATTTTCGGGTAACGCTTGATTACAAACTTTGAGGTCAAAATGTGAAAGTATTTTAAACCAACGTTTTAACCGACTTAAAAAAGGAGCTCCTCAGTTTGACTTATGTGTGTATGTACCTATCTTTGCTTTGCTCGATTAGCTTACATTTGGCTGGAAGCATTTCTCAGACTTACGAGAAGGTTTTTTGTCTATATTATTGAAGTTGGTTTCCTTAAAAAAATTGCCAGTATCTGCTGTGTTTTTCTTTTTCATCCTTTGTACATTGATCTTATCAGCGCTGTGCATTTTTTTCTATGTCTATGAACACTGGTCCTGTCATTGGAGTGTGACCTATAAAACTTGCGCCGCATCCTACCCCGTCATGTGCTCATTCGAGTCGCTCTAATTTAACATAGTCTTTGGTGCTAGATCTTTCTTTGAGGGATGAGACGTTAGGCACTAATCATGCGAAACACTTCGACTTGGTTTCACTTGCATTTAAGGCTGAGGAATTCTATGGACGTAAATGGGGATGCATTTTAATTTAAACTAGTATTTGAGTAGTCGATTTTAAGTAGTATTCAAGTTCGTGTTATGGCTATTGATTTATTATTGCATTTAATGGAACAGAGTACCTATTATTGGAATTTGGGAATTAGGAATCTCAGAATAACGTGTACTCAAATATTCTATGGGTATATTTAAGATGTAGTAAAATAATTTAGCAAGGTTACCTATCCTAATAAAAGTAAAGAGAAGAATTTGCCAAAATGTCCATAAACAAACGGAACTCATTATCTCCCGAGCCTTTCCCAACTATGTTGGAGTCTTCTTCCAGTCTCACCGGACGCAGCTAAGTACCAGTGTTTTACAAGGAGCGACTGCCTACCTGACCTCCTCAACCCAGTTACCCGGACAACCCAATACCCCTTGGTAAGACTGGTAAAACGGAAGTAATCTATAAAAATAAATTTACATTTCCACCCTTCACTCAGTGACAATTTTTATATAGCTTGAGGTATAAATATAGAGCGTCAATTTCCAAATAAGTAAAGGTATAAGGAAACCCTCAGTTACTTAAAACCTTTTAAGATATTAACCCCTTTTTAGGGTTCCATACCCAAAAGGTAAAACGGGACCCTATTGTTTTCGCTCCTCGTTCCGTCCGTCCGTCTATCACCAGGCTGTATATCATGAACCGTGATAGTTAGAGAGCTGAAATTTTCACAGATGATGTATTATTGTTGCCGCTATAACAACAAATACTGAATGACAGAAAACTAGAATTAAATAAACATTTTGGGGGGCTCCCATACAACAAACGTGTTTTTTTGCTCATTTTAAATGATGGTACGGAACCTTCGTGCGCGAGCCCGACTCGCACTTGGCCGGTTTTTATCTTTACTATGACCCCTTTTCAAATAATGGGGTCCCATACTATTCTCAGTTTGAAGATCATGCGTACAAAACCGTAGTTTCAATTGAAGGTATTGAATCTTTTGATGGCAATAGTAATACTATTTATATTAACCAGTTTAACTTACTATTTGTTTGTTTGATTTGTCAATAGAGAAGGTAAGGATGAAGAGGTTTTTTAGAAAGACCGTCTTTCAAATGTGGCTACTATTATGTATTTTCAATCAGACATTTTCAAAGATGTGGCCGGAGTTCAGAGAAAACGAATTCATTAATCTTGAAGAAAAGTGTTCAGTTCGCTGTCTCTATATACCCTTCTGGTTAAATTTAAACTGGCAATTATTTACCTAGGACCATTAAAAAATACGTAAATTGAACTAAGTTCATGATATACTTGTAAGTATAACAAAATTATAAAGGTAAAGTCAGCCATTTTTATCATGTAAAAGACCAACCACACTATCTCAATGAATCATCAATTAAAAACAAAAGACATCTACCTGCACAAAAATAGCAGTTTTATCATCTACAAACCTGCTAATGAAACAATCCTACCTGCAACGTTTCAAATCCTATCGCGAATCCAAAAAAAGAATAAAAATTCACAGAGTAAACATCAAAAACACGTTTCACTGAGACCAAACAAACATACAAACAGAGTAACTCCCTTCACAATATCAGTGCAAATAATACCCGGAGCTTTAAGGATTTATTTAAATTTAAAAGCGATTTTAAAAAAGTGTGTTTTGAATTTTAAAACCTGCCTCCGGGAGTTGACGCTCAATTTTGCGGAGTTTTAAATTAGGAATGGAACGATATTGTGTTTTTCGAATTGTTATTACATTTTTGGAACTGAAAAAGATAAATCTTTTGTTTCGTCTATACTAATATTATAAAGAGGAAAACTTTGTTTGTTTGTTTGTTTGGTTGTAATGAATAGGCTCAAAAACTACTGAACACATTTTATAAATTCTTTCACCATTCGAAAGCTACATTATCCATGAGTAACATAGGCTATATTTTATCCCGGTACGGGCAGTAGTTACCACGGGACGCGGGTGAAACCGCGAGAAAACGGCTAGTTTTAAATATGGAATGAAAATCTATTTTTGATTCATTCTGTTTCAAGCTTTTACGGTTAATGTCATAAAGGAGGATGAATATTGATTTCTGACACTTACGCGAATATTAGACATTTAAATAAAACTACTTTTACGGATTTTATCGCGTTATATTAATATTATTTAATCCCGACGTTTCGGATCACATACCTCTACAAGATGCGGGTGTATACAAGCTTGAATGTGATTGTGGTCTCTCTTACATAGGCCAAACTAAAAGAAGCATAGGGACCCGCGTAAAAGAACACATCGCCGATGTCAAACACCGCCGTTCCAGACAGTCAGCAGTTTGTGAACACACACTAGACAAGGCCCAGCATTACATCAGATTTGATAAACCACAAGTCCTTGCAAGAGAAAACCGATTCCTACCTAGGATGATTCGCGAGGCTATTGAAATTAAAAAACATCCAAATTTCAATAGAGAAGATGGCTGGTGCATACCACCTGCTTGGAATCCCATCATAGAAACTATTAAATCAAAATCCAAGCCTACAACTGCTCGACCTATGGATACAGTGAGCTCGTTTTGCGTGAATCGGATTGTCAATAATAATCAACAAAATGTACCCTACATTTGCTGTTTGTAACTAATATATCAAGACGACCAACACCTTAGTCTGCCCGTGACCATGGATGCTGTAAAGGATCCGAAACGTCGGGATTAAATAATATTAATATAACGCGATAAAATCCGTAAAAGTAGTTTTATTTAAAGGAGGATGAATAAGAATATTTCCTTCCACCTCAATTTTCTCAAAGATAAAGAAACTTTCTTCACATAAATGGGTCATTAAATCATTGTCCAGTCTTTTCTCAGTCCTAAAACTAATTTTAATTTCACTACCTACAGCTATGGATGTAACTAGCCACACGATGTATCGAGAGGATAAAGTCAACGGGAGTCGCTATGAGCACAAATCTCTAAGCTATAAAATCTGCCAATTTACTAGCGGTGGGGCAAGACAATGAAACAAATAGTGATAGCACTGGTAGCTAAATCACGCATTTTGATTTTGTCATTCACAGGCATGTATCACAAATGTACATGAGGCTAATACCAGTGGCATACAGTAGGTACCGTTTTGTATGTCCAGTTGATTGAATGCTCCAAGATTTACGCCAACTAGCATCGGCGTGAAACTTCATAGGATATTAAAATAGCTTGTATGACAGCACGGCAATCCGTTATTCAGCAGTTTGTTCTGGTTTCATAGTTTAGGTAGACGCGACAAAACTGGCCTGTTATGTCCAACGAGATTAGGAATATTCAATAGACATTCTAAGTCCTATTAACATGTTTGTATGTTTTTCACGATTAAACGAATGGATGGAGTTTGATGAAAATTCGCTACCTTTTTAACGCTAACTTTTTATCTATGTACTGGAAGGGGTTCCCTTGCAATGCGGATGAAACCGCGGATGGAAGCTACTTCTTGATAATGCTTCGGGCTTTTATCTCGTATATTCTTTAAGAGAAAAGTGCCTCTGTAATCACAGTTACTCTGTATATAAATACCAGGCAACTGCCTCTAAAAGAAAATAAGTAAAATAGGGAGTAAACCATTACATCTCATTGCTACTCAGTCATTACTTCTAATAGGAACTACAATAATTATTTTAGGACACCAATAGAAATTAACAGTTCACCCATTTATCTAAGTACCCATGAAATCTAATACCGCACTAAATCTCGCCACGAAATTGGGTTTCCACATAACTATAATTATGTTTTATACCTAACCATACGTGCAACGTCAATACGATTATTTTAACAGAACAAATTCAGACGGCCATACGTCAGACTATAACAAATCATTGGCCAGCAAATAGCTCTGAAACGACCAATAAAAACTCCTTTGAGGTCGAACATCTTAATGATTGGCGGTATAAATAAATATTGTTCTGTGTTTGAATTTTTGAAAGTATGTGTTTGAAATGTTCTATGTTTTTGAACTTTAATTTGTTTTCTGAATTCAAAACTGAGGACTTTCTCAATCATATCGCATTTTATTTTTTTAAGGCATTTAGGTAACGACAAATTGAGTGAGACGCTTATTTTTGTCCTTATCAAAAAGGCTGAAATGATTTTCATGAAATTCGGTGTCGCGATAGAGTTGACCTTGGTATTTTTAGCAATTCAGGACTAAGTCCTCCAAACCACTGAATTTCCAAAATAAAACCCCGAAAAAAAGTGACAACTAACTTAATTTTCTTCGCCAAACAAAACAAAACAAAACAAAAAGAAACAACATTTCACCAGTGCCCAATCAAAAAAGCGTGTCAAAAGCGCGTCCGGAGCAAGCATGAGTTTGCAATACCGCAGCCGTTAACAAATGAACGTCGGCTGACCATCAGAACGATACCGTGGTATTGGAAATGTGTGACGAACCATCTGTTGGTTTTGATACTAGTGGTATCGGGTGAGAATATTGTGAGATCTTTCTAAAATATGTATACTAATATTGTCCACCACCCAAAGGTAGACTGGGAGAAAACGCCAAAGGCGTTAAGTCCACCATGTGCAAAATGTGCATAAAGTGTTATAAATAAATCAATATTGTAAGGCTGAAGAGTTTGTTAGCGCGGTAATCTTAGAATCTCATCATTATCTGCGTTGCATTTTAGCAACTGTGTTGGGGTCGGGTTTCAGTCTAACTGGATGCAGCTGAGTACCAGTGTCTTACATCTGATCAGATTTAGAAAACTCCTTCAGTGTCAGATAGTTGATTCATCGAGGAAGGCTAAATTTTTACTCAGGTGCAAGAAATAGTATCCTCGGGACCTGGTTATATCATTGTCATAAACTTGTCTATTTACACAGCAATTAAGTCTATGTAGACATCTAATTTATCGCCTCAACGCTACTATGACCCAGTCTATCTAAAACTTCTATTATTACATATTTTTGTAATTTTCTGCCTTGTCGTCACTACTCCGTCAGCCAGACTTCCTATTGGCGACAGTCTTCGTTCTGACGAGTTGGTGTATAATAGTAGAACATAATAAATCATTTTACAAATAAATTAACACTATGATGTTGAGTGAATGTGAATTGTGAAGGTCAGTTAACTCCAGTCGTATTATTTTGTTGAACTCGAAGTTTGTCGGTGGCTTAGAGGTTTAAGTATCTACCTCACAAGTATGAATTTGTTCGATTACAGCTCAGGCAAGTGATATAAAATACCTAACTCTTCTTTAAAAAGTTAACATAATCACTCACCTACTGCAAGATATGGTAGGCCAATTAAAAGCAGGAGAAATAAAAGGTGATTACCTGAAAATAAAATTAAAACATTTTATTTTTAAAATTACAAGTGTATTTCAATAAGGCTACGTCTCATTCGAAACTTTCACGTTACCAAAAGTAGTCCCCACTAAGCCACAACTTCCGAAAATGCTCGACGGAAAAAATGGCGAAACGACCCCAGTAACAGCACATGTCCAGTAATACAATATGCCTTGATTTATGATATGGAAAGCGATTCTTCTTCGTAATACGTCAAGCGGGGAATTTTTCGCTGTGTTACTTTTGCATGACTGCGAACTTAGATCAGAAACAACCGGAACCGCTGTGAGTGCAAATCTCTGTGCGAAAAAGTGTGATTAAAATCAGAGGTGAAGGCTACGCAATTAATAAGGAAAGCTTTCTTTAGATTTGAGATGCATTTTCGGTCATGTCGTTAATTTACATTTGTCGAAAACGTAGTATATAGTCTGCGATATAATACCTACTATTTTAGCCGTAAATACAACTAGGCCAATTGGTGGATCTGTTCAGTCAACGTATTACACTAAAAAAATTAAAAGGCTTGAAAGTTGCTAGATGTTTAACGTTAAATGGTGTATCCTGTTAGTTAAATGTTCTAAGACTGCGAACTTCGATACATGAGTCAGCATTGTGCCTCGTATATTATTATGGAACCCTTTATTCAATAATGTTTTGTTTAAATATCAGCCTCATTGGCGGAAGCTGTTTTCGAGAAAACAGTTTATGTGGTTAAATTGTATTTATTTTTGAAAATGAAACTTTTTGCCTGTCATATCAAATCTATGTGTTTTCACACTAAGGAAATCAGACGAGCATTTTCACGTCGAAAAACTGCTAGTGTGAAAGCGTTATTCCACGATTATAGGTACATTTTTGTTACTATTTGAATTAAGAACTCAATTGAAACAAGGCAATAACAAAAATTAAATTTAAAATTCGAAACAGCAAACAATCGACAATCTCCAGAAAGCAACCAACCAGCAAATGGCCAATATATTTCAAATAACGAACGCAGTGAGCACACAAATCCCACTGATTGGTGGCATGTTTGCCCACGCCCACACAAACATGTGTACTTGTGTGTACCTACCTACATGTGTACTTGTGTACAATACCCACCGCTGGGCAAACAGTTTGCGATGCTTTCTGATGTCTTTGCTACTTTGCTGGTAGAATGTGCATTTCGTTGCAACGACAAAGGTGTTTTGTTTCTGGACTTGAATAAATTGTTATTAGATTGGGAGAAAACTTGTAATTTATTTGTAGCGGTGGACTTCAGGTTTACTGACTTAAATGATGATTTTAGATAGAAGCCCCCAAACAAGGCAAAAGCATAATAAACATTTCCATTACTTAAAATATTGACAATCAAACAAAAAAGTATAATTCAAAAGATTCACTGCATTAAATTTTCCTTTTATAATACAGAAGATTCTTTGTATAGCTATACATACATTATGTTTACAATTTTAGTTTGTTTGAAATAACTGCCTCGTTGGTCTAGCTGTCGCAAGTGCGGCTGCTAAGCACGAGGTCTCGGGTTCGATTCCCGAGTCGGGCCGAAATCGCCTTGTGGGTTATAGAAGACTTTCACAAAGCAGTCCGGAGCCTGGAAGCTGGTGATTGATACACCCGTGCATCGGAGAGCACGTAAATGTCGGTCCTGCGCCTGATCTCTCTCCGGTCGTGTCGGATTACCGTCCCATCGGGCTATGAGAGTTAAGGAATAGTGAGTGCACCTGTGTCTGCGCAAATGCTCGTGCACTATAATATGTCCTGCGTAGTTGGCTAATCTCCTTACATGAGAACAGCCGCCGTAGCCGATAATCGGCTAGGAGGACATCATCATCATCATGTTTACAATTTATTCCAGTGTTAACTTTTTAGTCTGACAATTTTCACGTCACAAAATCATCGAATTACATCGCGGACATTTCGCTACCAAATTATTTTCTACTAATGATTTCTACTATAACAAAAATCACCCCTAAAACTAAGCCATTACCGCTTAATGAACGTCTATCAACTACCCCGGTACAGATAGCCCAGTATATTTGCAGAGTACACAAAGCGCCCAATATCCGCTCAATTTCGGGCCGAAACGTTATAAATCTGTTATTTTCTCAAAACGATTTATTTACTGTTTACTGGTACCTTCTGATGATTACTTCTTATTATGGAATTATTTGGGATTTGATGTTTTTTGTCTGTTTTAGTAGAAATGTTAACTTTGCACTTATACTGACTGCCATTTAAGTTGTCATGTTAGTGACAGACACAATAGTAGCCAAATTATTGAAAAGACTGTTACCGCCGTACTACAAAAACTTTTAAACGACTGTTGAACACTTGTCTAAAAAAATGACAGATTATGACGTTGAAATAAGGCCCGTTTCACAGCCACGCTTTTTTTAGACAAGTAGGTATTCAACAGATGTTTATGTTTTTGTAGTAATGCTGTTAATGTTTATGAAAACAATAAAATGGAAAACAAAACTGATGAAAAATTACTAAGTAATATCTTGAAACATACGAAAGGTCAAACTACTCGTAGCTAATAAGAATTGACATTTGCAGAGGGTAATATGATTGCAAGCGACCCACCCTTAATGGACTATCGACAAATGAACCGTGACCTTTAATACATACGCATACAATAGGTATAGATTCACTAAAAATATAGATGAATAAGCAAGAAATTAATGGTTATTATCTTTAAAATTGAAGACAAGCAAAGCCCAAAAAATCACAAAACGTTACTATTACTGTTACAGCCTTTTTATCGTCCCACTGCTGGGCACAGGCCTCCTCTCACACGGAGAAGGATTGAGCATTAATCACCACGCTTGCTCAATGCGGGTTAGTGGTTTCAGACTTTATAGTCCAGGTTTCCTCAAGATGTTCCTTCACCTTCACCAAAACGTTACAACAACTAGAAATAACATTTGAAAATATTTCTAACCCATTCAGAATGGTCTGACACAACAAAATTGGGGGCAGAATAGTTGCAGCGAAGCGCCCATATTGCTCGGAAAATATGCATTTTTGTCCAATTTTAAACTGTGTGTTGGCTACCTGTATTTGTGTAGCAACGACTGTTGCTTGCATTTTAAAAATATTACCTTAGAGTGCAATGTTTTTGTACTGACTATTTTCTGCGGTTTTACGTACTTAACAAGTATTTTTGTAAATATAAGCTTGCTGTAACCATACTAACTTATAGTCATAATTTCGTATTAATGGCTCGAAGTTTTTGTTGTAAGATACAAAAAAATATGTTTTAAGATGTCGTACAGCATACATAATAGATAGATAGAAAAACATTATGTCTGTTTAACAAGTCTAGCTATACAGCGTAGTCTAGCCCACATATTGAGAAATAATAGACTATTTACAAACACTAAGAACTCGACTTCTAATTGTCAAAGAATAATTAAGACCGGTTCATTTAATTCAGATACTGAGCCCTACAACCAAAATCAAAAACAAAATTTGTTTGTTCAAACTTGACTGCAAAACAGCACTTTTCGAAAGTCAGTTAACAAGAGACAGCCCCCAAAACGCCCACCCTTCACCACTTCCTGTGTTTTTGCTGGGAAAAAGAAGTGGCGCAACAAACTCCCCAGCATAACCTCACAAACATTACCTCTTCATAACATTAAGTACAAATACATTGTCAGTTCACCATTCAGAATCTCCGAAATCTTGGATCTTGGATCTACAAACCGAAATCTCATAACAAAATTTCGAGCACGTCCGCAAAATGCACGAACTATTCATTCGGAAGCTGTGACCTGTTATCTGTCGCAAATCTATGCAAATGAAAGGAAGGAAGCAGAAGACGACTGTCATAATAATCCGGTTTAATCTTAGCTTCAGGAACTGTGAAAGTTGTATTTTTGGAGTGGGTGATGAAGAAAGTGTAGTACAGTAGGTTTTGTGAAACATTGGACTTTATGTACTGGTTTATCGAAGTTAAATACTTTACAAATAAGAAAAAAATGATACAGAAACCAAAAACTCGACAATGATTTTGGACATAAATTGAAGAATTATCGCCTTTCTATACTGTGTGTATATAAACACATATTTGTGTGTGCTAACGAAAAAGAAAGAACATCTAACAAGCAAATAACAAGGAAATAATTTCCGATGAAAATTGTGGAACTTCACTTCCCCAAACATTACTTCGTCTCAAAGCGAATACCATAGCTGAATAAATTCAAGTAGTCGAACATTTCCACGAAACATACTTTATGATTCTATCAAAATGTTACCCAATATTGTTTGCAACATATTACTTGGAAAAATGAGGGTAGTCAGGAAAAGGTTCTAAGAATTATGGGATCAATTTAAAATCCCTAGAGTGCAAGCGTTTTTAGCCGTGGCAAGCGACGTCATTTGAATTTTATATAGGGATGAATTTCAGGCGATTATTTAAAGCAGCGTTATGCAATAACTTTGTTGGTATTACATGCTTTTGAATAGGTACTAGTTTTTTTAAAACGAGCAACGATAGATGTGAATTTGTTGAAATAATAGGTAAAGATTATGATGAAAGTTAAACTACATACATTGCATAAACTATGGCTCAAAGGTACAAAGAATGAATCGCTTTACAAAAGTTAGTTTCCAAGCGACTACCTAACACCATCTTTTGGAACCCATAATAGATTAGAGGGTAGTTAGGTTTAATTCGTTTTTGACTACAAATTACCATAAACTCATCAAAACCACTTTACGATAACCCTAATTGCCTTTCTGTCACTTCCAAAAACAGCACACAGAATCAACGCAATAAACTTCACATTGCAAACCAAATAAATTTCAGCGGTGCAAAATTTACACTGAACCAAATGAATATTACGAGTATTACGACTAACTCCGCAAATTATGTTTTCGTTTCCCGACTAAGTTGGGTTCTAAATTCGCTAGTAAATATCAAATCTACTTCAAAACCATTGGAGCATAAGATTTCAAGTAAAATATCAATGAATTTAATAAAGTATTTGAATTGAACTTTGTTCTGTACCTTTGTCTAATGGAAGGTTCGATCGAAACTTGGAAGTTGGGATCTGACATCTTGAAGGGTTGTCACCAGACATAGGATTTTGATGTATGCGAAATGGGGAATTTTCGTGTTTTGAAGTTTGAAAGGAGACACGTTAGCTTTGACACGAGTTCGGCATAAAGTATTAAGTGTATGTAAAGGGGTGAAGGTACGGGAAGATAAGTTGACGTCTCTTTGTACAATATTGTTCATGCGTATGTTGAAAACACAAACATCTGAAAGGCACCACGAGTATTCAACTTTGCACGTGTTACAAAATGTATTTAATGGGGAAAATTAACAAGTAATTTGAGTATAATTAATAGTCTATTTTAGATAAATTCAGTTAACCTAATATTAATAACTACCTACTTGAAAAACTGTATAACCCTGAAGGAGTAGTGCTACTTAATTTTCGCTAAAAAGTTCTCTTTTGACGATATTACTAAGTTACCGAGTAGGTTTTTGTTCGCAACGCTTTTTTTCATGTCTTAAAAAATATGAAGTACCTATATTTGAAATCAGTTCAAAATATAAGAATTTTTACCAATATAAAACTACATAATATAAGTACTACAAAATATTTAGGAGTAATAGAAAACATCAATGATATGATATCATAACCTATACAATACGTCAGACTCCATTACGGAATCACATCAAATATTCCACAATATTATTCACTTAGATTCCATCAACGTCCTGAAAACCGAAGTGAAATATACCTATTTCAGTATTCTAATGAAATCGTAACCCTTCGACATCAAACCATGTCCCACGCGATGTCAACCCTTCGGATAACAGATGTCTCTTTCAACACTTTGAATGCAAGCCACGGGTATTATGTACCCACAAATCTCTGGAGGCTCATCCGTATGCAGCATCCGTCTTATTTACTTTTTTTTAGGGTTCCGTACCCAAAGGGTAAAACGGGACCCTATTGTTTTCGCTCCTCTGTCCGTCCGTCCGTCCGTCTGTCACCAGGCTGTATCTGAAGAACCGTGTTAGTTAGAGAGTTGAAATTTTCACAGATGATGTATTTCTGTTGCCGCTATAACAACATATACTGAAAACTAGAATAAAATAAATATTTTGGGGGACTCCCATACAACAAACGTGATTTTTTTGCTAATTTTTCCTCGATATCGATAACAGCAGCAGTTAGATGCGGTTTTATAAATAATGGTACGGAACCCTTCGTGCGCGAGTCCGACTCGCACTTGGCTGGTTTTTCCCTTACAGAATTGCTAGGGTTAAAGGTAAATGAAATTAAAAATATTATCTGGGTTATCTGACTGTTTAGATAGGTCTTCTAATGTTTGAAGGACGAAAATTAAGGCTAAATTTTTAGGCCTATCCTTAATTACTGTTTTTTGTTTGTTATTGTTTTTGTAATTATAATTTTATGTTTAGGTCCTGAGAAAGGTTGGGTTTTATTATTAAATGTTTTTGGTCTTTTTGTTGGTGAATTTCTGGGTATCAAGGCCAATGGTGAGGACAGAAAAAAATTAAGCATTTATCCTAAAAGGTCAAGCAGGGATAAAATTAATGGGTTACATTTAAATAAAAATTAAAAACTTTAGAAATCATGACTTCTGTTTAATCTTATAATCTGACTAGCCTTTTCCCAACTATGTTGGGGTCGGCTTACAGTCTAGCAGGATGCAGCTGAGTACCAGTGTTTTACAAGGAGCGACTGTCTATTTGCCCTCCTCAACCCAGTTACCCAGGCAATCCAATACCCCTAGGTAAGACTTTCAGACTTCTGTATAATCTAAAGCAACAATTAATAAACACAATACAGCAGTGACCATTTCCATCAATGAAATCCATAAATAAATTCACATTTATTTATTAGAAATTTTCTACTAGTACTTCCTATTGTTGTTGATGTTTATTTTGAATTTCAGTTTTATTCTAAGTTTTGATTTGGAATAGAGCTTTTATTAACATGTAACCCCCGCACTCAGAGACATTTAATGATTACTAAAGTCACTCCTTAGTGACAGATTCTCATCAAAAATCTGCACTAAGGAACGGCTTAAGTAACCATTAATAACTCTGAGTGTGTCCATAAGACTCTTATGTATACGCAAGTTCAACAAATAAATAATCCTGATGCAGATTCACCACAATAAGTACACACAGATAAAGCAACTCTATACATAATAAAATCCATAGACACAGGCGTTGCAGATCGTAAGCAACAGTTTCTACCCCAGTTCGGAGAGACTTGAAACAACAACTTATTATTGTTTAAAACTGAACAGTAATCTGCCTAACCTTTTCCCAACTATGTTGGGGTCGGCTTCCAGTCCAACTGGATGCAGTTGAGTACAAGTGTTTTACAAGAAGCGACTGCCTATCTGATCTCCTCAACTCAGTTACGCGGGCAACCCACTACCCCTCAGACAAGAATGGTGGCCAGGCTTCTGTATAATAAAAAGTATAAAGCAACAATTCAAACATACAATACAGCAATAACCATTTTCAATACTGAAATCCATAACGAAATAGATACTTCACCCCAAAAAGCAGTGCACACGGATGCAGTAACCACTCTTATCACTGAAATCCTTAAAGAAATAGCTACAACACCACAAAAAGCAGTACACACAGATAAAGCTACTCTATACATAATAAAATCCATAGACACAAGCGTTGCAGATCGTAAGCAACAGTTTCTGCCCCAGTTCGGAGAGACTTGAAACAACAACTTATTATTGTACGAAGCTGAACAGTAATCTGCCTAGACTCTTCCCAACTATGTTGGGGTCGGCTTCCAGCCCAACTGGATGCAGTTGAGTACCAGTGTTTTACAAGGAGCGACTGCCTATCAGACCTCCTCAACCCAATTACCCGGCAAGCCCCTTAGGTAAGACTGGTTGTCAGACTATACAAGCTGTTGATTTGCATGCGTGCCATAGTCAAGGACGTAATTATACTAATGATTCTCAACCCAAATCAACAAAAAAATTGGTACGAAATTTTTTTATTTTAATTTTTTTCCCGAAATTCGTCAACGTCACCTACCCGTTTTCAAACTCGGCGCGTATGTTACTGGCCTCAAAACCGTGCTCCTCCCTCACACAAACGCAAACACAAAGCATACGCAACGATTATTCATTAATTTCATTAATAAAATTGGATTAGTTCTGAAATACTACGACATTATAATGACAAAAAAAGTAGTGCATATTAGCTATTTCCCGTCTACTGTAATTCCAATCGATTATTTACGTATTTTATGTCCTCCTCCTGAAGTATGGCACAAATGCAAATCAACACCTTGTATAATCTGAAGTTACAATTAATAGATGCAATCTAGCAGTAACCATTTTCTTCACTGAAATCTATACAAAAATTGTTACTTCACCACAAAAAGCAGTACACACAGATAAAGCGAAATACATAATAAAATCCATATTCAAGAGCGTTGCAGATCGTAAGCAACAGTTTCTGCCCCAGTTCGGAGAGACTTGGAACAACAACTTATTATTGTACGAAGCTGAACACTGAACAGTGAGTAGTAATAATATTAATGCTGGATTTGGTGGTTGATGATGATGTATTTTAATTGGTATTGAATTATTTAAAACTCTGAGATACATGTACTCATATAATAGACTTTTGAAGATTTTACACTGATGACACAATAAACAGTCTTTAAATTCAAGACAAAACGTTTCTTTGTAAATAAATGGCTATCATCATAATAGTCATCATGACTTGTACAGCACATACTTGATCTAAAATTTCAAAATAAGCCCAAATATAGAAAAAAAACTTACAAACGAATCTGCATTTTGGGAAGAAAGTGCGTCCTTGACCACTATATAGGCAAAAAACCTAATTTCCTACTTTTCAATGTAAGCACTAAATATGGGTCAAACATAAATAGTTTTCAATACCTTAAAGAACGAAAACCATTATAACTTGGTCACCGACAATAGCGTCTTTTACTGAAACTCGAACGAGCGATGCAGAATACAGATGAAACTTGTAAAACATTAGGATTTCTTGTTCTCGTACTTTCGAAATATTTTATTAAGGCTTTTTGGGTCAAACTTTCAACTTTTTCTGAAGTTAGTAAGAACGGTTAGGCGAACTTCGACGTATACTTTTTTCTTTACCTCGTACATATAAATTATTGCATCTTAATCGTGGGCATTGCTTGATGTATTGAAAACATATACCTATTATCAAAGACTTCCGTTTCCAATATTCAAACTATCTGTTGATTTGCTTACTGGCGATAGAATTTTGACATAAGCCACAAATCAGTAATGTCAATTTAGTGCCTCTATAGTTCGGCCATTCAGAGAATGCGTTCCTGACACGTCGCGATTGAACTGACGACGTAACTTTGCAATGGCGTTGCAGTTACGATAAAAATATTTTTGCTGGTTGTTTACCGTTTTAACAATTGAGGAGCATTAAAACAACATTATTATATCAATAATCAATGAATGTTATTACGTCGTCAGTTCAATCGCGACGTGTCAGGAACGCATTCTCTGAATGGCCGAACTATAATCATCAAAACAAGAGTATTAGAAATGGCTAGTGAAAGGAAAGTGAAAGCTTTCAGCACAGTTTTCAGAATATCAATGTCATCTACATTTATGAAGTACAAACGGCTCATTGAAAGCGAGACGATGGAACATTGCCAGAAGAGACAGTAAAACGCCAACACCATAACAGCTAACGTAAATATTCCTTAGTCTGGCGTCTCTTCTTTCTTAAGTTGGAAAAAAAATTGAGTTTCGCTTTCACTGTCATTTTATTATTAGGTCGCGTAGTCTTGGGTCCGCCAGGGCTAAAGCCTGCCGGGGCTGCAGAATTGTTCGATAGAGTTACCACAGCCCTGGTACATAAAGGTCTTAAGAAGGAACATGGTGGGGTTTTAGTCAGTGGGAGTTTAAGACTCCCTCACGCTGCACCCATAGCGGGAGAGGTCATTGGATGATTTCTCATAAAAAAAGATGAAGTAGTCTTGTTCGGTACCTGTATCAGCCTACCAACCTTTATTTTCGCCAAGCATAATTTGATAGACAAGTAGCCACGACAAAGCTAAATATAGTTTTTGCTGACGTAGCTTAGTCATCAAATCTGGTGACCACCCATCACCTTTGTCATCTCTAGACATTGTTTTAGACTGAGGAAGAAATTACAGAAAACTTACATCAAAGACAATATGCATTTGACAATATGGGTAGGGGGTTACATGAATGGTCTTTATTTACGAGGCAAAATTCATCAAAGAGAATTTTATGTGAGGTATTTTTTGTTTTAACGTTTACACGCTTCTGTTCATCCTTAGAACGTTGTTCAAGTTTGGAATTCTTCGCTTCTGTTATCGCTTTCAGGAACATATTGTTTTTATTCTCGCTCGTTGAGACATGTGTTTTATCAGTTTTCCTCAAAGGCGGAAGGAACTAGTTTACCTTTTTCATACGTTTTAAGGAATGTATGATACTTTATTGTTACCAAATACTCTATAATGTTATTAAATATTTTTTCCTAAATCCCAAAAAGAGTTAATGTTATTTTCTGTATTAAAATAAAAATGGTCGCGTAAACATCGCGGCCCACAATAATAATTGTGAATTAAAAGGTTGCCGGTGACGAAAATAATAAATAATAAAATAAAAATGTTTTTATTCAGACAAAGTCCATTAGTAGTAAAGCAGTTACGAGAGATCCCGACATTATGTGTACACTTAGCTGTCTGGCCGCCCACTTGATTTTGTTTATTAAAGGATTATCTTTCACTGTTTTTTTTTTTTAATTTTCTGGCTAATTATATAGGAAATTAACCAACTTTTCATCAATATATGTTATGGCTTTGGAATTTGCATATGTTCAAATTAATTTCAGTGATTTTCAATTATCTTCATCTCGACTTTCGACAAACCCAATCTAGT
This sequence comes from Helicoverpa zea, assembly GCF_022581195.2. Classification (NCBI taxonomy): domain Eukaryota; kingdom Metazoa; phylum Arthropoda; class Insecta; order Lepidoptera; family Noctuidae; genus Helicoverpa; species Helicoverpa zea. The sequence continues at coordinate 2,547,635 of NC_061454.1, forward strand.
CAGGAATCTATGTATCTTGTATGTCTATATTTGTATGTACCCTGTTTGTACAACTTATTCATGGCATCGATCCTCAATAACCTGAACTATGAGAACCCTTGAACTGGACGTAACAACGTACTTGAAATATATTTCACAATATATACAGGGTGAGTTCGTTGAAGCCCAAACTAGCTACAGCTAAGAGAAGAATTCTTGAGCATGTCTACACCAACGGTATTGTTGACTGAATTCTTAGAATTAGGGTGGATATGCTGGCTGATTGTGTAGAGACTTTCGAGAAAAAAAATATAGATTTATGTGATTCAAATTACGTCAAGATGTTGAATTTTAAGATTTTTTTCCATTCATTTTACCTTAAAGATTGAAAATGTCAATCTTGCTCTTTCACACCTTCTCACAAGAATTCAGAAAATATGTAGGCAAAACATATTATTGATAAACTATCTCACAAAAGTAGGAGTTGGGTAAGAAGATAGTGCAAAAATATGGTAAGTATAAGAAGCACTCAGATATAAGCGTTTTCAAGAGTACTATAACTTAATAGCCATATAAGGCTGAAAGATCTAACTCTCTTTGGAATTATAGTTCTGACATTTAAAGTAGTAGACGACAACGCTCAGTTTATAGTGAGGGTTTCAAATGACTAGACAAGATTTGAATATGTTATTCTTTTTTATTTTTCATTGGGATATACCTACGCTTTCGTGAGTTTATTAACGAAATCTTCCACATGCCTAAAAATAAAACATTTACCGTGATATTTGTCACATATTTTTTATTGTATAAAAATCGCCGTTCATAGCTAAGCCTTGCATAATAGGGGTTAAAAACAGAAAGTTATAAAAAGAATACCTATTTTTCTACAGTCAATCTTTAAAAAAATGATATAATTCCCCACGTGACAAACTTTAAAAATATCTCACCTTCTAAATCAAACATGGTCACACTAGCTAGGTCCGTTCGCCACAATATCGCTCGCGATCCAAGGAATCTATCGTTTGTCCGACAAAGCTTCGAGAAGCCAGTTATTTATATAAACGGATAAATACCTGAAAGCCAGATACATAAAGTTCCCCAAGATCTTGAAATATGAATAAAATATCTCTCTGGTACGAGATTTCAGTGTTTAAGTTGGCTCGAATTAATTTGAAAAGGAAAATTATCATTGTTAATATTACTTTTGTTTGAATAGCTGATGTTGGAAGACGTTCGTATTTAAATGATGTCTTCATTGTGTCTTCTGTGATAATATCTTATGTTTGAAGGTTTCATTTTATGTGTTACTAGCTGTCACTTGTGGTTCCATCATGCGGTACCGAGGAAACTACTTTCTGCACTCGGATAAAACGTAGCCTTCCTATGTATTTTCTTAGGTTCTTGACCATCTGTGTACCTTTCGTCTAAAACGCTTCAGTAGTGTTGGCAGATAGAGCTACTTTCGTATTTATAATATCATCATCACCATCATCTCAGCCATAGGACGTCCACTGCTGAACATAGGCCTCCCCCTTAGATGTCCACAGATACCGGTTGGAGGCGACCTGCATCCAGCGTCTTCCGGCGACCTTTATAATATCAAGTACGTAAAAAAATAAAATCATCGGAATTGAGAAACTCCTCCTTTTTGGGAAATCAGTTAAAAAGGCATTATAAGGCAAAATCACAGTTTCAATTTACAACCGCTTTATCAACAGTACCTACAAATCAAATAATCCATTTATCAATCAAAACGTCTTCAAGATTAATCAACCCGGATATAAAACGAGAAATCAACCGAACTGCAAATAACTCGTAATCCAAACATTTCGATCTGGATTCACAAGAAACATCTGAATCTAGACCAGAGATCACACCACGATCTATCCATCGTAGTTATCCGTCTTTATGGCCGATCCCAATATTCTGTCTACCTTTTGATTTGCTTACAAGACATGTACCTAATTTTGCCAATAGCCTCATACAAGTCTATCTCTAGTATGCAAAGCAAAAGATTGATGACATATTGGGAAAGGTCGCTAGTCAGCATATAGTTACCAAAGGTAATTCTTGTATCACGGAAGTGCTAACGATTAGTTGAGAAGCCATATTTAAGGCCGCGAGGGTCATTTAGATAATTTCCCATTAAAACAATGTAGTCCTTCTAGGTGAAATAAGTACGGTGGCGCGGCTAAAATAATCAATTACGAGTGAACTAACCAAGCTTTTGGGTTCTTTGAGACATCTGCAGACGATTTTTTGGTTTTGCAAAACATGAGTGGGTTTCAAAGAAGGCGTAAACGTTGACACCCGTATTTCGGCGATGCTACTTTCTTAGGAAATTTTCTGTTATGGCATCTCCGCTTATCATCTTGTTCTCCGAGAAACGTACGATTCGTTCGTACAATAGTTAGGGCAACTAGTGGGGTTCGAACCTATGTCTAACTTTGAGGGAGTGTGTCAACGCATTGATAATGGTGGCGTCAGACGGAACGACAACGGGTACGAAAGTTCAATGTCCCGGCAAAATATAAATATGAATAAGAATATAATGGAAATTAGCGGGAAAAAGAACAACGGTATCCATAATTGCATTAATTATATTAATGTACTAGCTGTCTGCCTCGATAAATTGGCTATTCAGCATTGAAAGAAGTTTCTGAACCGGTTCTTAATATTAGTGCATTTAAGAAGACAAATAAAGCTGTATAGGTAATGAATTAGTCATGTTACTTTACATTTTTTATTAGGTAAAACTTAATTATTTTTATACCAAGTAATATTTACCCAGCTATTTTTCATATCCCTGCGACAAACACAAACTAAAAGTCTCCCGTCTGAACGCACCGGTACCCGCATCGAACAAACTACACGACAACTACGGAACATGGAAGTGGGAACATTCGCGGGAGTGGTGACGTCACAACCTACTCACACCTCTGAACATCAGTCAAGTTTAATGCTTGGGGGTAAACTGTAAGCACAGATTACTTAATACTGGAGTTACTACATAAGTCACAAAATTTAAAGTCTCCGTAAGAAGAAAAACACTACACGCTAACAATTTTTCAGTTGACTCCGACATTGGCCAGCTAAAGTTACTTCACTTCAGACTTTTGTAAGACAGATAAATCGGACCGATTTTTGTAAGACTAACTAAGATTTGATGACCAATTTATTGTTGGACGTGTGTTCTGCACTATTGCTATCAGTGTATTCTATTTATCTCCAACAATAAATTGGTCAACGATTATTATCGGACAACTAAACAACTATGAAGCATCAAAGTGGGAACATTCGCGGGAGTGGTGACGTCACAACCTACTCACACCTACATCAGTCAAGTTTAATATTCGGGGATATACTGTAAGCACAGATTACCTAATAGTTAATTCGTAAGTAATCATATTTAAAGTCCACGTGAGAATTACAACACCGAAAGCTAATCATTCTTCAGTTCCCTAAACAAACGTCAGCAAAGGCTGTCCACTCACATGAGATTTTTCTTAGGATAGATAGTATAATCGGGCCGATTTTTGATAGGACGTTCTGCCTAAGATTTTCTGTCTGACTTTTTGCAGGACGTATGCATTGCACTATTGCTATTAGTTTTTATTTTTTCCTACAAGAAATCTCGCACCGATTTATCGGACGTGGACGATTCAAGATTCAAGTCTCCCGTTTGAACAACTACAAGGCATCTAAAGGGAACATTCGCGGGAGTGGTGACGTCACAACCTACTCATGTATGTATGATTGTGTGATGTAGGTGACAGTCAAGTTTAATACTATACTAGGGGTAAACTATGAGTAATTAATGTACTGTCTCCGCGACCGAGGTTCGTTACTTGCTTAACTTTGAGTGGCAGGTCTGATTTTGGACTGAGCTTTGATTTGATAATACGTACATTATTTATTTATTTGTATAAAAAAGAGGATAGACAAAATTGTGTTAGCGGCATAAAAAATATTAGCTATTTTTTGCGGGCTAACCCACGTCTTACGTACCTGCTTGTGTACGACATTTAAGTAAATTAGTTTACAGACAGACAAACAACGTTACCTTAGCATTTATAATTTCAGTAAAGATCGCATCGAAGCACATTAGTTTCTGTTCAAGATTGATATAATCAACTTTTTCGATGCTAGACTACATTTATTACAATGCCTAAACGCCGTTAACCAATTTAGAGATACACATATGTATTAGACCTTGGTATGTCTGTATGTCTGTCTACACAGATAAAGCATATAACATTCACGCAATTCTAGCTAGCTGTCTAGATATTTGGATCGATCGTTTGATGTCTAATAGAGTTGTGTTACATAGTAAATATGTGTGTTATGTTGAAAGCTAATCGTTGCAATTTGTGATGTCTTTGCTTGGCCAAACCTATGTTATCCTAACTAATCATCAGAATTATCAACGTAGTTACTATAAATAAATGCCAATGTAATTCTGTCCGTCTGTCCGAATTTTACGCCAAAACTACTGGATTGATTGAAATGAATGAAACATGTAGTCTACCACCTGAGAAAGGTTGTAGGTTACTTTATATCTTGATGTGGAAAATAGGTAAGTACCTACTATCCTCGAGACGCGGAAAACAACTAATTTAATATATTTGAATATAATATAAGTTTTGGTGAAGTGAAGTAAAGTGAAGGTCAATATAGTAATAGTCTTTTTAAGCTCTCACACAACCAATATATTTATAAAAAAAAAATAACTAACACACCCCCAAAATAAGATATAATCTAACACACACCCAATGAAAGTTTCTTACACACAAATTCACTCTCACAACCAAATAAGTAAATAAACATGTCACAATTTTACCAATAAAGCGATTTAAGAAACGCTCCCAGTTTTCCTTAATATAGTTAGTTACATTAAGATTGCGAACGAAAAGCAATAAAGCAAACGATTTATACTGAAATGCATAAAATTTGTTGTTTCCTAAATCGTTTTCTGAATGTTTACGTTTCGTTTCAGATACCTACTTGTTGATACGGCGATGGGAGAAAGGGGAATTGGGTATACGAAGTGTAGTGTCGATACTTAGAGTACACACACTGCAAACTTTTAGTCGGCCGACTGTTTGTTGGGGCTTTTTTTTCAACGACGTCAAAATCATTAAATGACCCCTCCCGCTTTGGGTTAGCAGCGGTGAGGGAGTGACTTACTGACTAAAAACTGACGTGTTCCGTCGTAGTATATAGAACTTTTATGTACCAGGGTCGCGGTAATACTTTCGAACATCCCGCAGTCCCGGCAGGCCTTGGCCCTGCTGGGCCCCGCTGAGTTTGTTGGGGCTCATAGATCAGTATGAAAATGAATGAATGGCAGCAAGCACGTTAAAACGATCAGGTATTTGGCCGGTATAATAACTTTGATTGAATTCACAATTCTCTTAAAACATATTTTTTTACAACCATCGTGCCGACTGTTGGCAGACTATTTCTTTGGGCTCATAAATCAGTATGGAAATTATTGGTAGTAGGTATGAAAAAGATCAGGTATTTGGCGGGTATGAAACGGAACAATAACTTTGATTGAATTTACGATTTTCTTTAAAAATACTTTCGTACAAACTGTCGACCGACTGTTTAGTCTACAGTCTGCGGGTACTTAGATTTGGGGGAGATATTATGGAACATGGGGTGGTTAGGGGCGTTTTGTATATAAATGTAAAGATTCCGTGATGATATATGGCAGGTAATTTATTTCAGTGTATTTTGTTTGCGTCTTATAGCCATCATCAAAGGTGCTCGTAACTTCAATCAATCATAGGTTCTTGTCTAGTCTTAACATAAAATAAATGCGTTTTAATTAGACTGAATGTTTACCTGTTTATTAGCCTTTTCCCTACTATGTTGAACGTCCTAACCAGATGTGATCTGACTACCAGTTTTTACATTGAGTCACTACGTGACCACTTTGAAAAAGTAAAAGTTCAAGCCTTTGTTAACTTTGAACACCAATTAAATACAGGCTTTAAATACACACACAGTAAAGCTTATAAACAGACCAACATAACAATTAAAACCATCCTCTCATTCCTGAAATCCCAACTAAACTAAGCGAGGTCAGAAATACCAAGCCAAGCCATCATGATTTATTCTGAAGCCAAACATTCCTTCATAGCAACTCGGAATATCAGGCTAAATAAACGATAAATCTATATTGACGTAAAACCGAAGGTGTGTTCAGAATATATATAAATAGTATTTTTGGCTCCGTTGTATGTTTGCCCTTTTGGTTCTTGAAGCTAGAATTTTCTTTGAGGTTATTTGATGTGGTTGTTGTGTGTGTTTGGATGTTTGGAGTACTTGTTATGTCAATATTGTGGAAGTTTCGATGTTATGGTTGTTAAAAAAATATTGACCAAACATTGGATGAAAACGTATCATAATCTGCCTAGCTTTTTTCCCAATTAAGCTGGGAAATCTACCTTCTGAATTCAGTGGTCCCGGCAACAGAGACCTTGGGAAATGCTTGTCAGAATTTCAGGCTTCAGAATACTCGCAACTTCTGTCAAAGTTATGTAGATGACAGCCAGATCTTCAAATCAGCCAGATTTTATGACATATGACACTGAAATGATCAACAGGAAAAATGGTTATAATCTAGATAAAGTTGTAACAATAGTATCATTGTATGGATACACCTGAGCTATAAAATAAATTCCTAACTGAGTGTAGCACAAATCCCCTTCTGTAAGATATGAAGACAAATAGTTACTGCGCCTGACTACACTGCAAATGATTTTATTGGTTCGCCAAACGTAACTAGGTCTCAACCAATCTCTTGTATAAATAGTATTGTTTTCCTAACAATTGGCACAAATTGAAGGAACACAGGTGTTAATACCAAACAATATACCTATATTTTGGGTCTCTGTTTTTAGTACTATAAATATTATAGCATATATTTGGTAATTTTTAAGTAAGTTCGAATCTATTCTAATATTATACGGCTGATTAGTTTGTTCCTTTGCGTGTGCATCTCAAAAACTACCGATCCGCTTTAGAACCCTTATTTAAATGTTAAATAGCATATTTATCGAGGAAGGCTATAAGCTATTTTATCGAAACATGTATGTAGATTCCTCAAATGTTAAGCTAATGAGCCTGATCTTATCTTTTTTCTTATTTAAACCGTATTAGGTTCCGCTGCCATCATATTCCAGAGCCGCGGTAGCTCCTTCACAAAATCCCACATCATTTATAGAACCAAAAAATTCACCTTCTTTCCAAATCGTCACACGTAGCGAAAAAAGCCAAACTGACAGTTATATTTCCAAATATAATTTCAGTATAGAATTTTCCATGCTCACGACAGTTAATATATTAGGCGAATCTCCCACGATGACGTGTCTTCACGCGTTTTTTTGCGGCTCGCACGTGCGACGCGACTGTCATGCGTCAGAATCACGCAGTATAGACAGTTGCAAGTCACTTTGACCTTTACACTTCTGGTGAAAAATCTGACAACGCTTTTGTGGTATGCAAAAATATGTTATTAGTATTTAATTTATATTTTGATATTAGTGAAAAACCATCATAAATTGGTAGACCTTTTTATGCAGAATAGAAAAATGGAATGTGGTTGCAGTCTATACAATATATATGATGTGAAGCTAAAGAGTTTATTTTGCTTGAAGTGCTCAGGAAGTATTCTTCTGAAAAATTGTTTCATTACATGTTTATCCGAATTTCCAAGGAATGCGTGTCTAATAGACGAACAGAAGCTAGTGCATAATAAAACAATCTCTAATCATTTTAAAAAAGTGATCATCATTAAATCAGATTTTTTCACGCGTAGTATTCACAATAAAATCACGTGACGCGTCCCATAACGGTGAGAGATCACCCTAAGGTTCGTTGTAAGATTCACGCCAGTGCGTAACATGTGATTGAGTGTATTGTCGTGTACGTATGGCGGCACCTGATAATGCGTATTGACGGCTTGAAGACATTTTGCTGTTGTGTGGCTATGTGGGTAGGGGGTTAAAGTACTTCTAACAGTTAGCGTTAGTACAAGAGAAATGATTAAAATTACTCAAAAATATGCATTTTTACGCGTATCATTCACAGCAAAATCGCGTAACGCGTCTTATAACTGTGAGAGACCACCCTAAGGCTCGTTGTAAGCTTCACTCCAGTGCGTGAGATGTGATTGAGTGTATTGTCGTGTACGTACGGGAGCACCTGATAATGCGTATTGACGGCTTGAAGACATTTTGCTGTTGTGTGGGTACATACGTGGGTAGGGGTTGAAATTGTACAGGGTTTGATCTTAGTAGTCGCATTTGTATTGTGACAGGAGATTGAATATTACTCAAAAATATGCATTTTTTTAGGATAAAGAAACCCAAGCCAGAAGAAATTTTCAAGGATTTGAAGAGTTTGCTGTTTTGAACGTGTTCATATTATTTTCGGTTTAAAAGTATGTATAATTGTCATGAAAATTGGTATTATAGCTGTAGAGCAAATAGACAGGTATAGTTCCGATCCGACCACAATTTACGATTAAACTTATTTCAAAAATATACTTCATACGATAGTGCAGTCTCAAAAATATCGTATCCCCAACACTGCTTAAAAATAAATCAGTCTAAAAACCAAATAAAAATGTACCGAACCATCCTTTTAGCGAAGTGTGAAGACAGATTTCAAGTTGTGAATAAGTCTGCGGTTAGGTCTGAAGTTGGGTCTAACTTTTCAGACTGATGTACCTAGGACGGGCCGCTCCAAGTTCCAAGGAGATACATCTTGCTACACACTTTGATCTTAGATTAGGTAATGCTGGATACGAATTTTGTAACTAATTTCGTATTGAAAATGGTAATTTGATTATACATTTGAGTAGGTAAATAATGCTTACGGCAAAGTATAATTGTTTTAAACTTTGCCATACCTATTCTTTTTACTCGTTTTTTGCAATGATGCTGTGTGTAGATATTCATCAATAGACACATATTTTAGAATTGTTCAGAGGCTTAACTTTTTAACAAATTTCGTTGTCGTCTATTGAGCTACATTAAAACAAAAAATAAATCGCATGATTAATACGATTCAACCTCTTAGTAACAAGAGGCACGCGCTTCCTCATTATCGAAAAAATAAAAATAACTACTACTACTAGTTACTTTAAGAAATACTGATATTTACTACTCAATGTTTATTTACCAAACTTAATATTTATTTACTTAAATACCTTATCCAGACCTCAACAATCCAGGTACTCAAAATAAACTTCAGGAGGCGACTGAAAATCTCCTTACCTGAAACAAAAGACAACGGCGTTAATGATTTTCATAAAGTTGCATTTAACTTTTGTCCTGAAAACCTCTCAAAATTGTAGGGCGCTTATGAAAACCTGACGAGGCACTATTTATGTAAATGTCTTGAGAAAATAAGGTAAGTTTACTGAAACGAAATGAAATTATTGTGTTGTTTTAACTGAGAAGTGTCGTAAAAGATGACTGTTATTTCGAAATTATAGGAATCAAAGTTATAAACCTTGGGATACTTTAAGGTTTCTTGTGAATTTTATTAATGTTTGGCATACTAGAAAATATTAAACAACTACAAATCGAAGAGAGATTAAACACCACAAAATAACATCTTTAGACACTTTGTTTTAATCTTCAATACCAGTTTATGCTAGACTTTTCGAAGTACAACACAGCACGCGTTTTTTAAGACTCATAAAAATAACGAGTATGCTGTCCTTATTTTTACGGGCCTTAAAAATAAGTACCTTCTATCTAAACTAGTACTGTAAAAATAAGTTTTATATACTCCAGTCTCCTCTAAAAACCTACCAAAAGCTTAGTAAATCACAAAAATAATAATTTATCTTCTTTAAATTTAATGTTAACCAACATCATACGATATGTTTCAATTAAAACTGTGATGAGGCATGACACATTAAATTTTCCACGCTGTGCCTACAAAGCGCAGACATCTAAATATCCGGGATTTACCTAGATTTATTTCAGCGTTAATTTTACAGGCTAGAAAATTATACCTGAATGTTGTATAGTGATGCAGTGTAAACTAAACAGTAAGATAAAATTCAAAGTCTGCAAAGGACTCTTATCTACACTTATTTTATACAGCTGAAAATTATGTTTGTTCGAACCCCCTTATCTCAGCAATCACATACTTGGGAAAAAACTAAGCAGATGATGGTCATTTTTTCCCAACTATGTTCGGTTGAGCTTTTAATGTCACCGAATACAGCTGTGATTTGACTACTTTTATCTGAGTGAGCGGACTACACACGGATTTCCGCGGGTGGTAGAAAGTTGATTATTTTCCTCAATAGTATATGCACTGAGCTTAAACATAATTTGGGTAAAATGGTATCTAATATTCAGGCACCTGTGAACGCCGCCCGAGTGGAAAGGGAAAAACACGTGCCTTTTTATTTGCAAAGGGTATTTTCCTGTAACTCTATGTATCTTGAATGTTGAAACGTAAATTGCTAGGAATCGTAAGGACTTTTATTTACCTATAAAATAAAATGTATGGTTTCACATATTTTGAGCGGCCAATTTATGATTCCACGTGACGCTACGCACTTTAGCTAAATATCTTTATTGTAATCGTATATTGTTATAACTACTAAAGTTAATAGAAATCAAATAATATATTAGAAAACTAAAACTATTGGCTTTGTCACGTTTTGCACAGATACAAATTATTCCATAGATCCACTCCTTCCAGTTGTGAAAATCGTATGAAAATCCAACCAGCCGTATTATATGTAAATGTCTGTCGCAATTAGTTAGGCAAACACAATATCAGTAAACAAAATATCAGTAGCAACAATGTATTAAATAGAGTGACATTAAAATTTTAGCGTAAATCTTACAATACATAAAACATAAATAGCTTATACCTAGACGATAAAAAGCTACACAAAGAAAATGACATTCTAAAACAACCCATCACACGGATTTCTCAACAGCACATTACAAAAGCTATACAAAGTAGATTTACTGTTTAACAGTAACTGTGGGTCAAGACGTTAAAACTGTGAATAAATCTTAACTGACGCATTTGAACTATCTTAGTTATGTCGTTTATCAACTTGTGTTTGCGTTTCGTGTAGTTACAGATAACTGTCAGCGGTGATTCAGGGCTTTAGAAGAAAAACTGAGATTACAAAATTGCCTTCATCATTTTTTTTTCAGTTCAGTGAGTTATCATGAAGCTTTTTTTATGGGAAATCGTCAAATGATCACTCCCGATGTGGGTGCAGCGTGAGGGAGCGTCAGACTCTTACCGTCTTACCACCAAAAACTTTTAAACGTCAGTTTAAGCCTTGTCTAAAAAAATGACAAATTATGACGTTGACATATGGTTCATTTTGCAGCCACAAAATTTTTAGACAACTGTAAACCAGGCGTTAAAGTTTTTGTAGTAAGGCCATTACTGACTAAAACTCATCATGTTCCTTCTTATGCCTTTTATGTACCAGGGCCGCGGTAACTCTTTCGAACAATCCGGCAACCCCGGCAGGCCTTGAACCGGTGGGCCCCGATGGGCAAAGCTGTTATGAAGCTTGGTTTCATATTTCACCAAAATATGGCTACAAAATGGATCAGTATGACGTAACACAATGTTCTCTAGGCTGTAAATTATTGAAAGCCCGGCTAGACTTTCCTCAACTATATTGGGGCCAGTTTCCATTCTAATTGGATGCAACTGTACACCAGTGTTTTACATGGAGCAAATCTGAGCTTTATATGGAGCCCAACTGATCTCCTCGACGTTATACAGGCAACATCCTAAACCCTTGGTTAAACTGATAGTCAAATTTCTGCCTTGTAATGATAGTCAAAGATGTACAAACTGCAGTCAGCGAGTGCTTACAATTCCACGTCAGAGGCCGTCAGGCGGATTTGAGAAAACTCTGACTTGTTACGTGATTAAACCTGCAACTGACTCGATAAGAAGACTGCGAAATTCATTCATTATTGTACACCATGTTTTATGCATATAAAATCAATTACTGAATAACTAAAAGGCACACCAAAATAACAGCTCAATACCCAATATCCACCATCCCACGCATTACCTGCCCCGTTCAGAAATATACCTAACCTGTCACTGCTCTGGCGAACCACGAAAGGTCAGGTATACACTCTCCGACAATTGGATAACCGTAATTGATCCCGTGTGACAAGCACTCGTGTTTGCTAGTCTGTACGTGCCTTAGTAATGGGCTTCGACTGGCTGTGGGGATATTATTTGGTTAAAGGGATGACAAAATGTTACGTTTAGTTTTTTGACTGGCTGTTCCCCGCTGTTCTACGGGCGTGTTGAGAGAACAACTTTACGCATCCGGATAAAAGTTGCCTATGGTATTTGCAGACTCTAGACAATCTAGGCAAGAAATATAAAAATTAGTTCAGTAGTCATACAAAGCATGTCGTGGTGGCCTAGTGGGTAAAGGACCAACCTTTCGAGTATGAGGGTGTGGGTTCGATTCCAGATCAGGCAAGTACCAATGCAACTTTTCTAAATTTGTATGTACTTTCTAAGTAAGTATATCTTCTTAGACAGCAACGGCTGATAAAAAAGGTGAAGGAAAACATCTTGAGGAAACCTGGACAATTAAGTCTGAAATCACCAACCCGCATTGAGCAAGCGTGGTGATTAATGCTCAATCCTTCTCCGTGTGAGAGGAGGCCGCAGCCCAGCAGTGGGACGATAAGAAGGCTGTAACAGTAACAGTCATACAAAGCGCGTCAAGGAGTTACTTCCGCAATTATATGATAAGTACCTAAGCATTTTAATTTAGGTACATATGATTATTTGGATATATTACGAGATATTTTTCATTAGAACTCTAGAAGTGATGCTTTAGTTTGAACTACTTTCTTCACTATTGTCCAATTATCAGGTAGGTACAGCTAGTATGGCAACCTGGCAACCATTAAAAAAAGTATATCAAAAAACTAAACCTCCCTACCAGTAATTGAAGCCAAAAGCGACAACTATATCCTATAATACACCTACATATTTATATAAAATGTCCTTTAGCGTCTATTTCTGCTTACCCTCGGTAGCCTAAGTGTCCATTCACTACGTTAGTTCTCGCTCCACTGCGTACAGTTAACGAGCCTGATTTTATTTCTAGAATTTTCCACATACAATTTTGTAAGAACTTAGAATTTTAAGCTCTATTTTTTTAGTCTGACAACACTTTGAAAGGCTTTTAGAAGCTGGTAGTAATTAGTGTCTTTAATTGTTGTAGTTATTTTAGGTTGTTGAAGTGGTATTTTTAGGTTGTTGAAGTGGTATTTAGTTGATAGATTAGGCATATTTTACACAATACTTTTTTTATTTTCAATTTTTTTTCTTATTTGCTCACCGTTTAGACCTACCCTGGACTACGACAAACATTTTAAAACCAAAATCAGCTCAATCGGCCCAGCCGTTCTCGAGTTTTAATCAGACTAACGAACAACAATTCATTTTTATTTATATTCCTTATAAATTGTTGGAAGTTATTCTTCTAAGTAAAGAATATTGTTTTATCAGAATATTAATTGCAACTTCAAAACCAGATTTTTTCAATATTAATTAATTAGCATATAACCTGTGTATGTATAGTATAAGTATGAAAAAAATAACAGACAAAAATATATCTGATATGATTCAACAAGTTCCGTACTTATGCTCACAAATAATTTGATTTTGAAAGTCAAACTTTATCAACTCAGTCTCCCAAACAGCTCAACCCAAACTAAACATTTTAACCCTCCGCTAAATTCAACAGACAATAATTTCACGACAGTACGCTGCAAGTTAACCCTCAAAAGTGCACACAGAAGCACAATGCAACTGGGTTGGTTAGCGTAATATTTTTGCTTCCTCTGCCCTCTTTTAACCCTCCGACACTGAGGATAGAAAGACAGCGGAGATGCCATAAGGAAGGTAGGTCTGGCGCCTTCATGTAGGTCAAGCAACGTAAGCGTTGATCAGTTACAAGGCATTCGGGTTCCTTGTCAAATCAAAACTCATGTTTCAAAGATTGGTTTTGATTGATTGGTGATTTTATTTAGAAAATAATGGGTGGGTTCCGAAGAAGGCGTGTAAAGGTGGTGCTAGTAATGTTCCCCGTCATCCGAACACCCGCATTTTGGCAAGGTATTTTCTTAGGAAACTAAGTGTGTTAAGTATAAATGTGGAAGGATGGAGAGACAGAGGTAGACCCAGGAAAAGATGGATTGATTGCCTGAAAGAGGAAATGAAGCAGAAGGGAGTGGACGCTAGTACGACGTCTGACAGAGAGAAATGGAAGAAAAATACATTTTGCGCCGACGCCAAATGACTTAGGAAACGGGGCAGGAAGATAACTTGTTTATCAATTTGTATATAAAACATTGTTGAAAGGTTCTCATAACCTACAGACAGACAAGAATTACTGGGGAGTTTGCGCACTTCTTCTTTCCAGCAAAAACACATAGGCAGTGGTAAAGGAAGGCATTTTGGGGGCTGTGTTCTGTAAATTTTTGACGTTCAAAAAGTGCTGTTTTGCACCCAAGTTTGAATAAATGATTTTTGATTTTGGAGATTTTCTTAGGAGATTTTGCGTTATGACATCTCTGGTAGTTATTTTATTTTCCATGGTTTTCATTGAAGAGGCTCGACTGCTTGCCCTGCTAGGGGGTTAATGAGCGCTTTGCTCTATTCCAGTCGTATTTTTTTCGCAAATAAAAATGTTAACGTTTCTACTTTGTTATTGATGTTTATTTTTTTGTATGTTAGAAAAAAATGCCTAACGTTTTCACGATTGATGAAAGCGGAAAATATGTGAAATGTGAATCGAACGTTTCAAAATTATTAAAATGCTTTTTGATGCAACATAGGTACATAATAAATTCGTTATGTTTTAGTCATATTGGCTACATTTTTTCCCTACATAAAAGCGCTGCATACGAATTTTAAACTGCCTAATCTAAAATGACCAATTTCCGTCCTATTTTATGTCCGCAAATTAGTAATTTTAGTCCACATAATTAGATTAGCTTACTGTTTGAGATTTAACTGCATTATGTTCAATAATTAGTTAATTAGCGTACAAAATTAGTTAATTAATTTGTCGTAATCACCTTCTTTATTAACTTTAATATTTAATGGTTTTCAGTGGTGCAGAGTTAATGTGACCAGATAAATTCATGAATATTAAAGTATCTGGTCACACACCATTGTTGTGTAATTTAATAATTATGATTCTACTAGCTGTTTCCCGTTATTCCACCCGTGTCCCGACGGAACCACTTATCGCACACCGAAGTAAAGTTCTGAATCCCATGATCGTCTTCTGTTTCTAAACTTCCTTCTTTCTTGAGCTAGAAATAGTGTAACTTGTCAAAATATAGATTGTATAACAAAATAAGTATATGTGGTTCCTATTACGGAAAACCAACGTTTTTTATTAGGTTATGGGCCCAGTACGCTTCCAATGCGCTGTTTTATTATAACTAACGTGCTTTCGTAAGCAAAAATTTATGGCAATAAAGGAAAAAAAAACAATAAAACTGTTTCGGTATAACTTGATCAGAACAAATGTTTGCTAAGCGTTCTTATTTTAACAAGAAATAAGGACTTCTTGGGAAGTCAGTTAAAAATCGTACATTTCAATTTTATCCATGTAGAATTGTACTGTTATAAGTGTTCCTAATGGTCGTAAATATTTAATGTTCGCCAAACATTTCCTTAATGAAACATGTGTTCGAAACTAAACATTTAGCAAAGGCCGGTATTGAATATATTTTTAGTTTACGACTTTCCAGTATCGGAAGTTAAAACAATTGAGACGAAGTTGGTGCAGACGCAGGTAGTACCCTGGACATAGACTAGTTTTTATCAGGACGAAGGGACCAGTTCCTATATGACGTGGGTGAATATGCGGCTAGACACTTATCTATGTAATGTTTTTCATGTGTTTTTTTGTTTTTGTAAAATTCTCAAAAATTAACCTTTTATTTTTTTTAACTTCAAAGATCCTGAAATTTTCTTTTTTTTTTTCAAAGTTTATCTAAATGTATTTAATTTATTTATTTTTATAATCTATTTCTACAATGTACACACTATACATATATACAAACTTAAACTACTTATCTTTATACAAAACTAAAAATAAAATACTATATACAAAATATATATAAACATAAAACATAAAATATAAAAGAGCATCTTGAAATTTTCTTGAATGAGATAATCAAATTATGACCATTTGCAAACCAAACCATTTCATGATTAGTTTGTTTGATACGTGTAGTATGCTTAAATGACTATTTCAACCACTTCTTGGTACCTAATTCAAACATAACCTTAACTTCCATGTAAACAAAACTTTTCAAATAACTACACCGCTTCATTATCAATGCGTATAATAGGTATGTATCTATTCCGAGAAGTCGGTTAAAAGGGTAAATTGTCTTCGTTAGACTACAAACACGTGTCACGCCGGAACTCGAGCGGAATTTATTATTTCTGTTTTGTTTGACAAGAAATAGAAATTGTGATTCTGTATTCTTTTTTAGATCATTTTGTGATCTATTTGTGTGTAATTGTGAAGAAATTGTGTAATTTTGAAGAAACTAAAGCAGAGGAATAATAAAGAGAAAAGAGAGCACCAATATATTCATACTAGCTTCAGCCTAGTTTCAATGTCGACCGAACTATATCTTGCACCCGGTTAAAAAGCTGAAATATTTTTTCAAATATGGTCCAGTAATTTCTGAGATTAGTGCGTTCAAGACGATAACCTCTGCTTTGATATATTAGCATAGATAATTAAGTAATATTCTTACACCATTACCATCAAACATACAATCATTATAAACTTCATAATTCTATTCTCGCAATCTATAGTGGTACAGCCAAATTACCTCCATAAACTATAATACTATAATAACTCCAAACAAAACCAATAAAGCTAATATAACATCGATACAGAGAGCATTATAATATCTCCGCTGTAGACCAAACGTGAATCAATCAGTTTAATCTAAAATGATTTGATTAATACCCCGTTTGGCCAAGTGGCAATTAGTTTATAACAGAGCCGTTTTGAAATGAACGATCGCATTATTTAGTATATTTTATTGGTATGTATATATGGTTCTTTGGATCAATTGAGCCATCTCATTATAAAACGTGGTCTTAAAAATCAACTTAAGTAGCAGCTTTAGTGGAAGTGAATGAACTAAACCTAGCACTAAAGCCAGTATGTTTTAAGACTACGTTTTATAGTAAGATGGAAAGAGTAACAGCAAAGTTGCATATTATATAAATTAAATATAACACTATATACATTTTAATTTGTGTTGCTACTGAAAAGCAATAAGACTACTTGAATAAAAACAACTAAAATTGCTAAAGCTGTTTTCAATTCAGTAATTTTGTAACAAAACAGTTCAATAGTTACATTTCATGCATGCTGTGCTAAGGCTGAAATATGCATAACCTCTGAAGTGGGCTCAACCATCAACATCCTCCGAGCCTTTTTCCCAACCATGTGTGACTGTATTACTTTTTAAAAAGAGTATCTATGGAGTTTCTTGCCGATCTTCTCCATGAGACCAACTTTTTGGAACCGTGCAACTATTGTGACGTTTCATAGGTGCCTGCAAAGGCCTATGTGAAATAAAAAGATTTTGATTTTTTATTTTGATGTTGGGGTCGGCTCCCAGTCTAACCGGATTCAGCTGAGTACCAGTGCTTTACAAATCCCTTAAAATCTCAACCATTTCTAAAACAATGAATATCCCAAACCCAAAACATAACATACCCATTCTAAATGAGTCTCTCCCATAAATCATAATACCCATACCATAACGCCATTAACTATCAATGTTCCCTGTAAATACATACATTGTTTCAGTCTACAGTTTCACTGAAAGTTTGTCAGCAAGTGGGACATGTGAACGCCTACTTCAGACTGAAATGATTCATTGTTCTGGGTGAAATGAGTTTTATATATGTGTGTGTATGAAAGAGATAAATGAAAAGTATTTACTGTAGTTGGGTACATAATTTGGGGCAGTGTCTCAAAATAGTAGTGTAAATATCAGAATTGCGGTAAGTCTGACAACCAGTCTAACCGAGTGGTACTGGGTTAAGGAGGTCAGATAGGTAGTCGCTCCTTGTAAAGCACTGGTACTCAGCTGCATCCAGTTAGACTGGAAGCCGACCCCAACATAGTTGGGAAAAGGCTAGGCAGATGATGATCAGAATTGCTATGAATATGTGACAAATTATTTTAATAAATTTTTGTGTATTACGTTAACAAATAGACAATGATTATTAATTTAAAATTGTTTAATGCATTTAATTACTATATCAATAAATTATTATTTCTGATTACGGTTATTAATTAATCATATTAAAATTATTAGCGGTATCAAATAAACTCTGTATTCAGTTTAACGATCAATTTACTGTCGATTATTTTTACGACGTAAATGCTATAGAAGTTATCAAAAGTATGGATGCGACTTCAATATTAAAATTATTACTTGAAAAACTTTTCATCTACAAAAAATTAAAACAGACCTTCTCCTAAGTGTGACAATTACTATGCTGAAAACTGCTTCAAAATTGGTTCAGCCAAACGTGAGATAGTCGCAGACAAACATACATATTATATACCTACATAAAGGTCAAACTGAGAATCTCCTTTCTACAAGTCAATTACTTAACATAGTATGAGTTTCTGAAAAAATACTATGCAGAATAAATATTTCTTTGAATAAAACCCTGAATGAATATTATATCAGAAGGGGACATAATACAAAATGGCTCTTTTGTCTGCACATAATATCATGTTCACGCCTCAGATAGTGTAAACGACAGACAAATGACGTTGGAAATGTTTGCATTCATTTACTTTTATTGTGCTCAAATGTCGCGTGTGGGAGTTTTCTCAGTATTAGGCAGTTGTGCCTGTGTCAGTAAAATACGCCTACATTAGTTACCTATGCTAACATCCTAGGGACAAAGGTCAAGCCAATAGCGATTTGGTGGGTCAATCTTGTACTCTAGGCTTCTGAGAATTCTTGATAGGAAACCTTCATCTCCTTTGCAAGACTTCAATTATTACCTAGCTACACCAACAAGAATGAGTATGTACATCAAAATTTGTTGTATAGTCAATTTAAGCCAAAAATGGGTGTTGAGGGCTGGTGACCCTGTACTTTATATTATTTTTAGGTTTGAGATATCATGAAATTACTCATGCTGTGAGTAAAAGATTGGGGGAATGTCACAGTCCGGCTGTTCTCAGCCTCTTATTGCGTTCCAAGGCCTCGAAACTGTTCAAAAAAATCGCCCTTCGACGCATTGAGTGTGTATTTTACAACTAGCAATCGAGTTATTCCTACAATTTTATCTACCATTTGCAGCGAACTATATGCAACGTGTTGCATGTAGTAACGCAACAGTAACATTTCTACTGTCACATAAAATGACAACTGGGAAGTAAAAGTCGACGTCGTGTTTACGTTGCAAACGTAAAACGCAATATTACGCGTAAAAACTTCAGCTTTCACGATTATTGTCTGCCTTATGTTGCGTTTTTACTTAGTTGATTTATTAAGACGTTTCACCTCTTTAGGGTTAGAATTATATGACAGATGCGGGTGGCGTAGTATGCAGAATATTTTCAGTGTATTTTACTTAGTACATTGATGTTTATACGTCTAAGAGGCCGAACATGATGACCTTCTTTGTACCTCTATTTAATACCTAACATTCTGCATAATTCTATGTACACTATATAAACATGAGTGTACATATTTTATTTCGGAAAAATCTGTCGCAATAGCCATTCCGAACTTTTATGAATCAATGAATAAGAGATAGTTGCAGAAGAAAAAAACTTTTATTATTTATACCACAATTAAGTGGGTTCATATTTTTACTTTCTATGTCACAAGGGTATATCACCAAAATACCATTATATTTCCGCTATTTTAACACACACAATACTCAGTGACACGCAAAAAGGCCTGCTCTCTTCAATATAATGAAAATAAAAACATATCCAGGAATGAAAGGTTTTCGTACAATTCTTATTCATTGTAACACGTCGCCATGTGGCGCGCGTAAAACGGAATATCCATTCAAATCTTACGCTTTACGTCGTTATCTGTATTAGAGTCGGCACACACGAGCGATTTGTCGCCGCGTTTTTTAAACGACCGCATTACTTTTTTATGTTTTGATTTCGCTTGTAATGAAATGTTTTTGTGTTATTGAAAACTTAGATGTAGCATTCTGCCAAAATGTATTATAATACAAGCAAATAAAAACATAAAACTTGCGACACTTTAAACGTTACCACTTATGTATGTCAATGTCATTTTTTTTTTATAATGTCAGGACACCTTTTCACACACGGTCGGTTAGCCCCATGGTAAGTTATTAATTAACTTGTGTTATGGGTGCTAACACAACTGATAAACTACATATAGCTACATATGTACAAATACATATTGTAACACCCAGACCACGGCCAACAAGCATGCTCATCACACAAATGTCGACCGAACCGGGAATCGAACCCGGGACCTCAGGTCCGGCAGTCCGGCACGGTGACCATTGCGCCATCTCGAGGTCGTATTTCAAACAAACATCAAATTAAAACCGACTTTTATGACAGTTTTCTTTTAAGAAAGGTACTAAAAGATACTTAGGTGGAAACCTATTACCTAGGTAAAGGCTTGACACGCAATAAAGTCGAAAGTCGTTTGTCGCAATAAAAGTTCAGTCCGAAGCAGTAACGTTTGCTATTACTCATACGAACCGTTCTTGGTATACATTACTTTTCGTTTATTGACCAGTAAATATGACACGTTAATTATTAAGGTCAAAGAAAATAGAATTTTAAAGGTCACTTTGTAAAACGCCGAATTAACTTTACTAATATACTGAGCATTTTTTTTGTTTCAAAACTAGTCAACCGGTTTGAAATATTCTTTCACTGTTGGAAAGCTACTCTCTTCCCAAGCAACATCCTAACTAATATTATAAATGTGAAAGTAACTCTGTCTGTCTGTCTGTCTGTCTTTTCTTCACGCCTAAACTACTGAACCGATTTGTGTGAAATTTGGTACAGACATAGTTTGGAACTTGAGAAAGGACATAGGATAGTTTTTATTTCAAAAAAAAAATAATAAAAAAAAAAAATATTCCGGACATATAGCGCCATCTATTGGTCAAACCAAAAATATGCCGGAAGTCACTATTCCATGCGAACGAAGTCGCGGGCAAAAGCTAGTAGGCTATATTTCATCCCGGAATGGCCAGTGCTTCCACGGGACTCGGGTGAAGCTGCGGGATAACTGGTATTGAATATATTTAGTATTACCTATGTTTGTACTATTTAACAACAAAGGAATTATATTCTGTAGTATAAAACTAGCTTCATGAAATCAGCATAGAAATACACTTCACCATCACCTACAATACAAAATGGCTGCCTCTAAAATTGGTGCTAAAGAACACACAGACTAGAATATCGTAACCAAGATTAGTCTAGAAACAAAAGCCTCAAACGCAAGTGCGGGCTGAACCATAAATTATTATTATACAGACGATCGTAAGTTCAAATAGAGACCAAGATTTGTATACGCCGTTTAAATATTTGAGTAAGGTAGGTCGTGTCTTTAGTGTGCGCCTCGAGCATGGAGAACAAAATGACTAGCGGAGATGCCATAACACCGGGGCTGCGGGATTGTTCGAAAGAGTTACCGCGGCCCTGGTGCATACAAGGCCTACGACGGAACACGACGGTTTTTAGTCTTTTATGTACCAGGGCCGCGGTATCTCTTTCGAACAACCCGCAGCCCCGGTACTGTCTCCGCCCTTATACACCCTTTTTGGACTTACCAATTTTTTGTAATATCAAAAATGGTAGTCAGATCGCCTCGTTAGTTCACTCGTAACTGATCGTTTTAGTCTTGGCCACTGTATGTATTTGACCTAGAAGAAGGCGCCTGACCTACCTGCATTGTGGTATCTCCGCTCATCTTTCCTTACTCGTGGCCTCGAGTTATGTTTGTGTGTTGTACGTCTTGTTTGTGACAGCCCTTATGTGTGTGTATGTATGGGTATGGTTAAGTTGATTGGAAATTATTAAGTTGAGGTTGAAGATGTTGTTAGGTTTAAATATAGCTAAGGTACATTGGTCACTTATTTGCAAGAGTCATAAGCAGTCAGACTAGAAAGTAATAAATCGGTGACCGACTTTTTGTAGAAGAAAATTATAACAAACTAACAGCAATAGTGCAACGCACACGTCCTACAAAAAGTTGGTCAGAAAATCCTAATCAGACAGTTCTACAAAAATCGGCCCGATTAACTGTCCTACAAAAAATCTGACGTGGGCGTGGTCTGCCGGAGATAAAAGAAAGTTTTATTCAGCTTGATCAATAAACAAAATATGCTCAGCAAAAAAATAACTCAATAGAACAAAAATCTATGCAACAAGGTATTTTCTTTTACAAAAACCACTCTCAAGATATATAGTAAACACAAAAAAAAACACTCGCTCTGTCCTCATTTTTTCTACCAGAACGCCTCATAGCATAAGTGGGTAAGTTAAAATGCACACTGAAATAAACATCGCAAGTAAACGCGCCATGAAATATGCATATCGACGCGAAACCCACTCCGATATGTGTTACACGCAAAAAATATTCTTGCCATAACAGTGTTAAATACGTTTCTTGGGAATTGTTAGTGTATGAAAGGTACTGATTTCGACCGTTTTTTTATTTGTTGAAAATGTTACTGGTTTTTTTTTGAGGTCTGTTTTGTGTTATGATTGTTTATATTTATAATGTTGCCATATGCGTTAGATGTGTGCAAAGTAGCTTTTGTTTTGTTTTATTTTGTAAGCGGTAAGTGAATATAATGTCTTGCCACTCTCAATAATGTTTAAACAAATAGATACATTAAGTATATGAATTTAAATATATTAATAATTTGTGAATTGCTACATTAGCTGGTTATTATCCGAATTGACCGCGTAGAGGTTTCTATTTTATGAATACTAAGGTAAACACTGAAGATATGTATGGACACGATTAATAGCTTAGTTGGTATATTAATATTCATGATTGTCAACTGTAATTATACACTTTCGGGGCATTATAACAATGTTGGATATCGTGTAATTAATAACTATACAGATTGATTGAAGCTGTTTCGTAATTAATTACAAAATAATATACGTACATACATTGTAAAGATAAAACTAGGTAAACCCATATGCGTCGGAAAGACGCTTTATAAAAAAAACACCAATATTCAGAAAAATAGGCAAATATTTAATCAAGATTTTTCCTTAACGTTATCGAATTTCTGATTACCTACCTACATTTACCCAAAATATTATACCTCTAAACACCTACATATGAAACACAAACAAAAATAAAAGAAAACAAGCAACTTTCCGGCGATTATACGAATATAAAGAGAACCATATTCCGATTCACTTTCTGTGTAAACGTACATTTCGCGTAATGACCATTTTTAGGGTTCCGTAGCCAAAATGGCAAAAACGGAACCCTTATAGTTTCGTCATGTCCGTCTGTCCGTCTGTCCGTCTGTCCGTCTGTCACAGCCGATTTACTCGGAAACTATAAGTACTACAGTGATGAAATTTGATGGGAATATGTGTTGTATGAACCGCTACAAAAATATGACACTAAATAGTAAAAAAAAGAATTGGGGGTGGGGCCCCCCATACATGTAACTGACGGATGAAATTTTTTTTTTCGATGTACATACCCGTGTGGGGTATCAATGGAAAGGTCTTTTAAAATGATATAAAGTTTTCTAAAAAACATTTTTCTTAAAGTGAACGGTTTTTGAGATATCAGCTCTCAAAGTCGTAAAAAGTATGTCCCCCCCCCTCTATTTTTATAACTACGGGGTATAAAATTCTAAAAAAAATAGAGGTGATGCATGCTAATTAACTCTTTCAACGATTTTTGGTTTGATCAAAGTATCTCTTATAGTTTTTGAGATAGGTTGATTTAACTGTAATTTACGGAACCCTTCGTGCACGAGTCCGACTCGCACTTGGCCGGTTTTAAACGTGTAGAATCGTAAAATGCCCGGCTTTAGCCGGTCAGTGTGCGAATGTCATCGTAAATCTGAAATGCGGTACGCTGCAGTCGCTTGCGTGTTGTGTGGGATGACCTTTATAGTAGATGTTAGGGTGTATTTTGCTTTTTATTAGTTTCGTGTTTGAAAGTCTTGTTACCCTTGCATTTGTGTGTATCTTACCTTTATTTAATTGATATAGGTACGTGAAAAATATTTATCATGCCTACATCACAGTTAAAGATTGAATTTTTCAACGTTTTAGAAATAAGATGTAATAAATGAAAGAAAAAAAAATCGAATATTATCTTTATTTTTAGATCAACTAACCTCACCAGGTTACAGAAGAAAATCAAGTGGATTTGTTCTATCTATATAATACAAACACTTAAACAATATACTAGCTTATTATTTCACGGTCCAATCCAAAGTCTTCAAATGTCGGCAACTCTTTGAAAAGCTCGTAAATTAGTTGCAATTCATAACAAAACTGCGTTTGGCACAAACTATTTCACAGCCAGACTGTCTTTTAGTAATTCTGCAATTGTTTTCGAATGACCATCTGTTTATACACAGCCCTTCTGCAAATGCATTTGCTTAAAACCTTTTTAGAACAATAGGTACTAAAAAGGACCAGCTTTAGAAGTTTGTTTGTTACCTCAATATGACCCAACGTTATTCTCTTTTTGTTGGTATTGAATTTATCTGAGTTAATACTTTTGTATTTTTGAGTCAAGTTAACTTTCTGTCACTGACTTATCAACCTCTTGCCTGGAAACAGTTGTTTGTTTGTGCTCTAAAAGCTCTAAAACTACAGGACCAATTAGAAAAAATATTTCACGGTTGGGAAACTACATCATCCCCGAGTATCAAAGGTTACATTTTGTCCGTGTACGGAAAAATGTTACCGCGGGACATGGGTGAAACCGCAGGAAACAGCTAGTCAATTATAAAATAACGATGAACATAATTACACATCACCACCATCATCCTCCGAGCCTTTTTCCCAACTATGTTGGGGTCGGCTTCCAGTCTAACCAGATGTAGCTGAGTACCAGTGCTTTACAAGGAGCGACTGTCCTATCTGACCTGCTCAACCCAGTTTCCCGGGCAACCCGATACACCTTGGTTAGAACATAATTACGTATAACATGTACTAAGCACATCAATACATTCCTTTTTTTATCCATCTTTCAGTATTTTCCAAGAGACCAAACTATTTAGATCTATACACTACATTTTCTTGGCCCATGTAGGCCTATTAAAAACGTCATAAACATGATATTTACTGTATATTTACACGCTAAAGATTTTCTTCAAAGCATCTACATTGTATCACTAGGCCGTCAGGAACTAAATAAATACTAAATGTCCAATACAACGAGTTATTGCAATATTAATGGGACAGTTAAAACTATTTACACTACAGGACAGGAAATAGGGGCACTTTATAATAAACAAATAACGTGGATTGTGTTGCAATGTAATGCATGTAAATATTTAGTTATACCTCTATAATATAAGATAATATTTAGCGAAAAACAAAATTGTAACAATATTTTATGTACTAAATCTATCTAGTTGCAAGATTACAAAAAAGAACTTTACAAAACCCGAGCTTTATAAAAAAAACCTATTTCATTTCAACTCTTGTATCATCTTTGCACAAAAATTACCACAAAATTGCGGTAATTGGTCAATCTAACCAAAAATAGCATATCACACCCAGAAGCATTATTAACTTTACTTATTTTTTCAGGAGCCACTCAGTATAAAACTATTAAATTAACATAAAAATAGTTACAAATGTGAAAAACAAAACTATGCAACATAAAATTAACCGAAACAAGGCGAATATTTACGCTAGCAACTAAAAGCACCCAAGAGACGAGAACCGGACCAGCGACCTTGTAAAAACCCATATGACTTTTTTAAGGACAAACAGTCCCATGAGAATACATTGTTCTTTACTAAGGCCATACTTTAAAAATTTAATTTACATGTATAATATTATTTTCTAGCTCCTTTTCTGTGCTCGCAAGTGTAAGTTCCCTTCCCACATAATTTACATTTTCAATTCTTGGGACCGAATCAGCAAGAAAACTTTTAGTAGACGAAATTGCAACAATGTACTGTAGTCTGGTAAAATGTAGCCAATATATTACTTGCTTACAGTGTAAGGAATTGTTTGTTCTGTCTAATAAACTGGAATTTCCAAACCATTACTTCACATCATGAATTATTAGTACTTGTAAAAGCGTCTCTGTCATAGCAATTTTATTGGTGTACTAGTTTTTTGTGGATTTTAAAGGGGGTTTAAATTGATTTTAATAAGAGTAAAAAACACCAGAAAAAATCTTATAAAAGAATTTGTTACTCATCAAAACAAAATCAGAGTAAAATTGACAAAATCATAACGAAAAACAAATAAAAACGAAAAAGTAATAATAAACAAAATTTTATCTATTCCAAAGTTCACTTCGAAAGCATCTGGATAGAAAACAAATGGACCAGTTTCTGAACTCACATATCAAAAGTTATTGTAGTTTGAAAAACAAACATATATCTGAGATATTGAACATAGTTTATTCAACTTTATTTACATGACGAAAAATATGGTTCGCTTTTCTTGTCCTACAGTGTACCTGTTCTTTTAAAAATGCATACAAATACTAGCTTCTACCTGCGATTTCACCCGCTTCCCGTGGGTATTCTTCCATGAAACCGGATAAAAAGTATATAGTCTACAGCCTAGACAAATGGGCTATCTAACACTGAAAGAGTTTTTCAAATCGGACCAGTAGTTCCTGAGTTTAGCGCGTTCAAGCAAACAAACAAACAAACTTAAGCTTTATATTATAGTATTACTAATTAGTAACTAGATTGCAATGCATTTGACAGAATTAAAATATATTTTAAATAGACTCACCAAAAAAAATACATAACGTATTTTTAGTGACGTTTCACTTTCAGAAAGTTAACGTTAATCGTAAAACGTTCTACGTTTACATGGATTCAAACCAACTTAAAATTTATTTAAGTTGTAAAATTTAATATATACATAGAGTTACCTAACTTAGTTTGAGCTTACAATTTTAGCATTGTAAAATGCTTTATATTCAGGGCCCTATAGTTCGAAACTATTTGGCTGTCCCAAAATATGAACTTCAGTTTGATTAGTTTTATATTGTACATTTAGTTTTTGTTGGTAGACGTAAAGCAACCACGCTTAAAGTAGAATTTAAGTGTAACCATTGTGTAAGAATTTTATCCCACCAAAAACATTAAATGTAAAAAAAAGCCAATCCTCTACGCAATTCCTCCACCGTAAAAAGTTTTGAGATCGCATAGAAGCCAAGTCCTGTTCTACTTTATTTGTAATAATAAATCAATATTTTGTGACTATATCAATAGTTTCGTTCACTTTACAATAATATTGACTTGGCCATGAGCACAATAAACTGCAAATATAATACAGCATATCTTGGAGAGGTGAAAGTCAAACATGAAGTTTAATATCACAGAATTAAATACTTTTAGTTTATTCAATTGTTACTAAATGACCGACAGTCAGTTTCATCCAACATCAATGAACTGCACATGTACTATGGCGCATGTTTAGTCCATGATGATCTCAAATTCCAATCAGTCCATAATCAGTCCAATCGTAAAATCATGTCCATATAGAATTTATCAACGCACATTATTTCAAGGAGCGACTTTTAACTTGTGCTCATGGCCAAGACAGTATTATTGTAATGTGAACAAAACTATTGATATAGTCACAAAATATTGATTTATTATTACAAATAAAGTAGAACAGGACTTGGCTTCTATGCGATCTCAAAACTTTTTACGGTGGAGGAATTGCGTAAAGGATTGGCTTTTTTTTACATTTAATGTTTTTGGTGGGATCTAATTTATTTTTTGTAGGTCTCTTTCTTCTCTAAGTATATAACAAATTAAATTAACTTACATGCAACTAACTAAATATATAACAAACTAAATATGTACACCTAAAGTAGCACGTAAACAATATTTTTTTTAACCTAAAAAAAATCGAAATTGTCGAATTTTTTAATCGAATAGCTTTTAGAATAAAAGAGATTTATTTCAGAGGTAGATGACGCTATCACATGAAATTATTTGATTTTTTTTTAAGTACTACTTATACTAAGCTATGTAACGAAACCATAGCGCGATTTAGACCAGGACAACGCCATCTATCGAGCGAGCATGCAGTGTTTATCGCACTGCATTAATATGAAAGATTTTATCATTATTCATTTCATTTAAACCTAGCTTTTTTATTCATATGTTGTATATTTAATACATAATAACAATATACCACTACGTAACAATAAAACAAATAGTAACATTTTGTACATAAATAAATAACAAAGTTATCAATGCAGTCAAAATTCATACACAATGTTCTTGAAAAACCGCAAATATAAATTTGTTTCCTATTTTTTTATTAAGTTTTAAGGTTTTTATAATTTTCCCTTTATATGTAGCTAATAACCTACCTTGGTGCCAAATTTGAAGGTTCTAAGTTTGCTAGAAGTACCTTAGACTTTTGATGATCGGTCAGTGAGTCAGTGACAAAATGGTGTAACTTTGATCGCTCATAACTGGTAAACTATTTATTCAAATGTCTTGTAATTTTGAGACTGAGCTTATTCTAATACTTACTCTTGGTCATCGAAAACCTAAACTCCTAGCTTTGTTCACATGGAAGATACAGGGGACTGAAATAGCCGCGAAACGCTTCGAGAAAAGATGGTACGGCCGTGCCCGCTTTGC
Source organism: Helicoverpa zea (assembly GCF_022581195.2). Lineage (NCBI taxonomy): Eukaryota > Metazoa > Arthropoda > Insecta > Lepidoptera > Noctuidae > Helicoverpa > Helicoverpa zea. The sequence goes on from NC_061454.1 coordinate 2,576,570, forward strand.
TCGAGTCTTGGCTGGGGCACTGCCGTGCCCTCAGATAATACAGGAGATTTTTGTTTCCAGTTTTTATGTACTTCTACACTAATTTAATAAAGAGAAAACATGTTTTTTTTCGTTTTAAAGGCTCCGAAACTATTGGACCAATTACAAAATTTCTTACACTGTTGGAATTCCTCGAGTAACAATAGGCTATATTTTATCAAAATACAGGCAGTAGTTAGTAAAACGGCTAGTGTTTGATACAGGTGAAACCGCTTGCAGGAAGTTAGTTTTACCACTTACATACTTGGTATACTAAAGCTTAGAAATTGTATGAACTTCGTAAAACTTAGTGGGAATGGTAGTATTAAAGTATACTTGGAAAATTATTGCTAGCATAGATGAGTAACTACTTCAAGAGTAGATTTTTATTTCTATGATGTTAGGTGGATGCAACGACGAGGTGTTGGAAATTGGTATGACGCATCTTATTATTCGCGATATTAATTTAGATTGGTTCAAAGTATGCTTGAAGCCTTTTGTTTAGCTCCAATTTTTTTTATACAAATATATTAAACATTCAATGTTAATATGTGTTCAATCAACTCAGCCTCCAAGATTTTCTCCAAAGTAAAAGACGTTATTTTCCCAGCCCTACACCATAAAGCACAGCCCTTTTAATAAACGTACTATTTCCCCAACACCCGACATAAAGGCGAGTACACACGTACATATGCATGTAATATAAAAAGTCATAAACATCGCAACCTGCACCGTTATACTCAGCTGAATTACTTTCGCAAGCCTACCTGCGTTTTTGAAACTCAAACGGAAAAATGTGCACACAGCTTTACACATGGAGTAAGGAAAGAACGGAGAAGCCATAATGCAGGTAGGTGTATGTCTTCTTCTAGGTCAAATTCGTACGGTGGGCATGACTAAAACTATCAGTTACAGAAACAAACGAAGTGTTCGGGTTCTTTGAGACATCTGTCAACGATTTTTGGTTTTACAAAAATGGTCAGGTCCAAAGAAGGCGTATAAGGTGAAAATAGTAAAGTTCCTCGTCCGCCATACATCACGCATTTTGGCGTGCTACTTTCTTAGGCGATTTTCCGTTATGGCACCTCCGCTAGTCATTTTGTTCTCCATGGCTTCACAGTACTGAAGGAATGTACTTGACGGAAAAGCAAGCATTCCACTGAATGCGAAACTCGATATCAAAGAGAAAACACGTGAATAACGCTTCTGTAATATTTATACGTTTTTTTATAATTTAAATGTATTTTTTTTTGTATATATCTTTTGTTTTTGCAGTGATTGGATTTCTTTTTACGTGACGTGCATTTTTTTACGCGGTACAATATAGACACACTTTCTTTAATCAATTACACTTACGACGATTAAAGGAAAACTACAGAGCAAACAAAATGATGAAATACAAAAAACATCAAGTTGTGTTTTTTGTATTTCATCAAAATTTCAAGATTCGCAATCACCTAGGCTTAAACATATTTTTATGGAGCCCACAATTGCCTTATGTTCCACTATACCAATACCTCGTCGTTCCCCCAAGCTCCCGGGGGAAGGGGTCCAGTCAGAATTACTTGACCAGTTTGTTACCCCCGTATCCCTCGTTTTTCGGAGCATGAAACTCAATTTTTCCAACAAAAGCACGCTATCGGTCTCGTGTTTAGATTTTCTTAGCGGAAATTATTCGGTTATGTTTGGATTTTATCTTTTTTTTTTGTTTACCTTAAAGATGTACTTTGAACAAGGTATCTTTAGATACATATAAAAAAATTGCATATTATCTCTCTAGAACTACCGAACAAATTATTCCTGGGGACCTCGTGGGTGAGTAACAGCCGAACGCGTAGATCGATGCTAATACTAGGAACATAGTTAGAAAAAGGATTGGCAGATCTTGAAATAGCTTTTCATTCATAACATCCAAAGATCTATACACATACATACTTTAAACTTAATGTAGTTTTAAAAATATCTTCAGACGTGAATACAAAATAATAGATGGGTACTAGACGAGACTGCACAAGATACTAAAAATGTCAGTTCTGATATAAATATAAATAAATTCACATCACGTTTGAAAAGGCAGGGGAGGTAATACATTGTAGAGGTATAAGGTATTTCTGTTTCACGTCCGTGTGGATTTTGATTCCCTGGTCGAGAAAAGTGTAATTAGCTATTGATTTTTACTGCTTTCTTCATATGGGAATACTACCTAGGTATGTATTTATCGCCTGTGGAATTCAAAGATGATGGTGAATAAAGAACAATGGTGATTGATATATTTAGTCGTTTTTGGCTGTATTTGAACATTTCTTTTTTATGTCGTAATTCCGTGTTAAAAAGTGTTTAAAAGAGATTGAAACCAGTTGAACATCCTCATTTTCGGAATCTCTTCGATAAAAAAATGTTTGATAGAAAGTCTCCAACTTGACTGTCGCTTTTTCGACACTTTTTCTTGCAATTACCAAAACTTTTTCTGTTGCAGTCGACTAAAATCTGACAGGGTCTAGAACCTTCATTAAAACTCGGTTAAAAATCAACATAAACACACCACAAAACTGACAACACGACCAAACAAAACGTAACAACGAAGGCCGCTGTAAAATACTCCCGTCTCAAACTTTCGTTCGGAAATTAACAACGTTGGGCACCGTCACGAAACTCCTACATAATGTAAACAAAGACTGAACAATCTTAGACAAGATTGTCGAACTCCCTTAACTAAATTAGATAGGCCTGCATTTGTTTTTTGTGGCCAAACTTTAGAAATTGTGGGTACACCTGTGTTTTGGTAGGATGTCACTGTTTATTCTGGTTGATGGAAATGGTGATAGAATTTTTGAGGGTACCTAGTTGGAAAGAGGTACTTCACTGCGGTGTGTCTTTGTTCTGGTAGATCAGAAGAAAGACACACATTTCACTGTTATTTGAAGATTTTTCAGAAGCGTAGAGTAACTTTAAGACGTCTCGTATTATGAATATACACAGACACAGATATTAAGTTTAGTAGGTCCGGGGGAGGCACCGGTGCTAAAACGTTGGGCGACATTATGTTAGGCGAGAACTACAGATACCTACTAGAAAACTTATGACCTATCTCATTATTCGAAGTTAAACAATTAAAGCCTCTTTGCAAAATATCACAAACACATTGATATACAAATGAATTTACTTGCCAGACATTCATATTCACTGTTAACAAAAAAATGCCAAAATACTTCAACACCGCAGTTCCCGATGAACTCTTAAGTGTCTAAACTAAAGCATAACTTTTTTCTTCTGAGGGTAGTTGAAAAGAGCACAACTTTTATAATTGCTCCTGAGTTTTATTTTGTTTAAAAATACAAATATTGTTTATTTCACTGTGCATATGCACTAAATAGTGGCATTATCCATAGATGCACTCACTTATATAAAACTCTCAGGTGTATCACTATAATTACACTTTCAACATAATATATAACAATGGACCTCTACACAAAACTTGCTGGTAGTATGAAAGAACTGTCCAACACATTTACATCACGGATGGCAGCATATGAAGAGGAGCTGAAGAGTGTGAGCAACAATGAAGCCCCACATAAATCCATTGCCAGCCTGTCCCGGGATTACACTGACTTCAAGTGTCTGGTATGGAAGACTATGAGTGCCCTCAAACTGCAGATGGAGTTGTTGACGCTGGGTCTGGACAGGCATGAGATGGCCTCACGCAGGCAAGTTCTCCTTCTACATGGTCTTCCGGAAAAGAAGGATGAAGAGTATGTGTCTCAGGCAGTCATAGTTCTTACAGAGAAATTGAAGATGACCAACATTTCTGCGGTGGATATAGCCTCATGTCATCGTCTGGGCACTGCGACGGGTAAGCCACGTCCTCTACTCATCAGATTCCATAGCCTCAGTCTACGCAGTGAAGTGTGGCGAAGCAAGACCATGTTGAAGGGCTCTGGATTGGTCTTCACGGAGTTTCTGACCAAACCCCGACACGATGCGTTCCTTGCCGCCCGCAAGCATTTTGGGGTGAGGCAGTGCTGGACGTCTGAAGGCAAGGTGGTGATACTGCTGCCAGATAAGTCACGGCGAAAAATAGAATCCCCAGATGAACTGCAGCAATTGACAAGGCAGTTTCCGACGTCGGCTGTTTCTGCTAGCGAGTTGACAGTGGGCACACGGGAAAGTCCATTGTCCAACAAGTCTCCATCAGGGAAGAAACCGGTCAGTGGGTCGTCTAAACCGAAAAAGCTTGCAAAATAATATATATATTTTTTTTGTTTTGTATTGTCGGTCACCTAACATTTTTGTTTAGTTTTTATGACAACATCTTCCACAGATTACCTCTATACCTGAATTCGTTCGGAAACTATATTTAGATACGAACCTTTTCATCCATGTATTGTTATACTTAACTAGCGAGTGCATCGAGGATGTTTTGAATAGTAGGTTATTTTAATTTTATTCTATTTTTTTATTTTTATTCTATATATATATATATTTTTGTCAATAATTATTTGTCATGTTCGACAATTTTGATGACAGTTTTGTTTCTTGTTCGTCTTCTTGTGCATCTGACGAGAGCTTTGCCAGTGCGTTCAGTGATGATTCAGTGCATCTGCGTGATCAACTGTTTACTACTTTCTCTCCCTACAGTAAATTTTTCAATGTGGTCCACATAAATGCTCAAAGTGTTCCCGCTCATCATGCTGATCTCCTGTCCTCTTTTGACTCAAACCTTGTTCAAGCTATCCTTGTATCTGAAACTTTCCTCAAACCAGCACTTCCCTCCACCCAATATTCCTTGCCCGGCTACAAACTTGTCCGTAATGACAGAACTGGCAAGGGAGGCGGAGGGGTCGCCATTTATCTACGTGGTGATATCTCCTATCACATTGTGGACAAGTCTCCGAGCGATTACTCTAAATTTGCTGAACATCTCTTTATCGAAATTAATTTTAATGGTGCCAAAATACTTTTAGGTGTATATTATAATCCTTCGTGCACTTTCGACTACTTTTCTTCTTTTGAGTCGAAACTTGAATCTCTCACTCCCTGTTATGACCACACTATTATCCTCGGAGACTTCAACACCTGTTTAATTAAGGATGATGTGCGCAGCCGTAAACTTCGATCTCTTGTCTCTTCTGTCAATATGAACATTCTTCAGCTTAATGCTACTCCCCCACCGAGGGTGTCCCCACGTTGTCGTCGTGGTGGGGCTTGCGTGCTTCGGGATCCTGGAGCTCTGCCGGTAGAGTCACTCATGCCGGAAAGGTTCAGGGGAGAAGCCAGACGAAGAGGGACCCAGGGAGGGGCCGCTCCTGACCAGTCGACGCTTGTGGACATGGCAAGGATGCGGCCATACCCGCAGAGGTGCAGGCGCACTGAAGCGGCGCTCGTTTGCTCCTCGTTCAACGAAGAGCAAACCTTTTGGTGGGTTTGCTGAGCCGGGATGGCTGGACAGCAGACGGAGGCATGTCTAATGCCGCCGCCGAGGGCTTGGCTTAACCGCCCGGCCCAGAGGAAGGACACCTCTTAGATAAAAAACCACCTAATCCCAAGTTTCGGGAGCGCGGCGAGGGGATGAATGGCCGTGGGGGACACGGTCGTTAGCGCTCCCACCTGTTGGGGCCAGCCGCCCCCAACAGTATGTAGGCTTGCCCCGGTATGAGGCCACTGCCGGGGTGGACAGGTACTTGCTCTCATACTCGTGGGACGTATATGGATAGTAATATTAAAAAAAACCCAAACAAAAAAGACGATAGGGAGTGGGATGCGGACTCGGACTGCGAGTCCGTATCCAGTGAGGAAACTGCGGGAGACTTCACAGTCCCCCGCAGCAAGAAGGACCACAGAGTCGAGGCCTTCCTCAAGAGGAAGGCGGACGACCTGGGGTCTTCCTCCGGTGGTCGCGGAGCTTCGGCCAAAAAGGCCGATAGGAGGCTCGTTCGCGAGAGGGGCAACGAAGGAGACCACCAGAGCTCCTCTGAGGAGGACGCATCGGCCTTCGGCTCTGACCGGGAGAGGAGGGCGGACTTCGCGAAGACAGTGGAGTCCGCCTTCAGAGAGGTGACCCTTAAGAGAAAGAAGGCCAATCGTAATAGCGCGATTGAGGCCGCTACCGCCTCCATCACCGCTGCAGCGGTGAGCAACTTTGGCTTGGCTCCCAAGAGCGAGCTGGCCAAGTTGCAGGAGCAGGTAGCTCGCCTCACGGCCAACTTGGGGTCTCTCGTAGAGGAGAATAGATGTCTCCGGGCGAAGATAGAAAGGATGCGCGAGCAGGAGGCGGAGCGAAGCGGGGCCACCCCGCGGCAACCGCAGTCCTCTCCAGGGGAGAGCCAGGTTCTGGCCCTGGTTCGGCGGGAGATGGCGGCCTTCCAGGCTCGCTTCTCCGTCTTGGAGGGCAGAGTTCTGCGCCCTCCCCTCGCGGCGCCGAAGCCCCAAGCAGCCCAAAGGGCCTCTTATGCAGCTGCGGCAGCATCGGCACCGAGCGAACCCCCCGCCGCGGCGCCGATCGGACCGCCCAGGAGGGCAGCCGCCCAGCCGAAGCCAAAGGCTGCAACGGCGGTCCGGGCTCAGAGGACCCCGATGCCACCCCCAGCACCGGTCCCATCGTCATCACCAGTGGCGAGACGCCCCCCAAAGCCGACTCCGTCAGCGACTACTTCCCCTCCCACTCAATCCGAGTGGCAGGTGGTGGGGGAGAAGAAGAAGAGAGGGAAGGCGGCCAGAAAGAAAGCCCAAAGGCAGCGCCGCAAGGAGCGAGCCGTCGCGGCTCAACTACGCGCCCCTAAGACCGCGGCTGTGGTGCTCACACTACAGCCGGACGCGGTCAAGAGGGGCGTATCGTACCGCGACGTGCTCGCTAAGGCAAAGGAGGCGGTGGACCTAGCTGAGCTGGGTATCACCGAGGGCCTTCGGCTCAGGGTGACCGCAACGGGCGCCCGAATGCTGGAGGTCCCGGGAGCGGCCAGCGGGCCCACCGCAGACGCTCTAGCCGAGAGGCTCAGAGAGTCCATAAGTGCGGACGATGCCCGAGTCTCCAGGCCCTACAAGTGCGCGGATCTGCGCATCATGGGCCTGGACGACTCGGTCACTACGGAGGAGGTGGTGGCCGCCGTCGCTAGGACGGGTGGGTGCTCCGCCGATGAAGTCAAGGCGGGTACCTTACGTCCCGACTTCAGGGGCACGAGCACCGTTACGGTGAGCTGCCCCGTGGCGGCAGCCAAGACAATCGTCGACGGCCGAAGATTGTTGGTTGGCTGGGTGTCGGCGCAGGTCAAGCTGCTTGACCCCAGACCACTGAGGTGCTTCCGATGCCACGTTGGGCACCATGTGGGAGTTCGTTGCACCTCGGAGGTCGACCGCAGCGCCCTCTGCTTCCGCTGCGGTCAGCCCGGCCACAAGGCCGTGTCTTGCAGCGCCACGCCGCACTGCACTGCATGTGCGGCTGCTGGAAGGCCAGCCGAACACCGGGCGGGGTGCAAGACCTGTACCCCACCCGTCAAGACCAGGGGCAAGGGTCGGCCGTCCATCGTCGCCACAGCCGCCATCTACGCGGTGGCCACTGCCGCAGCTCCCGCGGCCGCCGCCACCTCCGGCGAAGTCGCTGCTGCTGCTGCTGCCGCGGTGCCCGCTCCTGGGCCTGAAGAGGAGGAAGACGTGATGGAATTCTAAAACGGCTCCACTACGCTTCCTCCAGGCGAACATCAACCACTGCGCCCGTGCCCAGGACCTGTTGCTCCAAAGCATGGCGCAGTGGTCGATCAACATCGCCGTGGTCGCGGAGCCGTACTTTGTCCTTCCCAGGGATGACTGGGTCAAGGACCTTAGCGGCTCGGTGACCATCATATCGTCGGCCGCCGCTGGTACTCCTTCCCTCGAAGGGGTGAAGAGTGGAAGGGGTTGCGTCGCAGCACGGTTCGGGGAGATAGTTGTTGTGGGGGTATACTTCTCCCCGAACCGAACTCTCGCCGAGTTCCACAACTCCCTCCTGGAGTTGTCTGTCGTCGTCGGAAGTTACACCCTCCCTGTGCTAGTGTTAGGGGACTTCAACGCCAAGAACTTGGCCTGGGGTTCCCGACACACGGACGCGCGGGGAAGGATGGTGGAGGACTGGGCGCTGGAATCAGGCCTGGTCGTCCTCAATCGGGGTACTGTCCCCACGTGTGTACGGATGCGGGGCGACTCGGTAGTGGACATCTCGTTCGCCAGCCCCGCTCTGCTACCGCGTGTCTTAGACTGGCACGTCGAGGAGGGGGTGGAGACCTATTCCGATCACCGGTATATTCGGTTTGACGTCTCCGCCCAAAATCCAAACGCGCCGGTCCTGCAGACCCCGAGTGGTCCACGTTGGGCGCTGAAGCACCTTGACCGGGAGCTTCTCCTGGAAGCCTCAGTCGTGCGGGCTTGGGTGTCATCACCGGACAGGCCCGCCGACATCAACGACGAGGCGGAGTGGTTCCGGGAGACCATGTCCGAGATCTGTGACATGGCCATGCCCCGAGTCCTGCCAGGTCGCGCCCGACGCCAGGTGTACTGGTGGTCCAGCGAGATTGCGGCCCTTCGTGAGGCGTGCGTCGCTGCGAGACACCTGTACACCAGACACCGCAGGCTGCGCATCCGCCCTCCGGATGCAGAGGCCAGGGAAGCGGAACTGTACGAGGGATACAGAGCTGCGAAGACCGCCCTCCAATTGGCCATCATCCAGGCCAAGGACGTGGCCAATACAGAGCTGCTGGGGACTTTGGACAGAGATCCGTGGGGGCGCCCTTACAAAATGGTACGGGGTAAGCTCCGCCCATGGGCCCCCCCGCTGACCCAGAGTCTTCGGCCTCAACTGGTGGAGGAGGTGGTGAGCGCTCTGTTCCCTTCGCGCGGGGAACACTCTCCCCCGCCCATGGTTCCGCAACCCGCGGTGTCGACTGTGGACCATACATCCGACGACGACGATGTCCCCGAGGTGACTGGGGTGGACCTGAGAGTGGCGGTAACCAGGCTGAAAGCCAAAAATACCGCCCCAGGGCCTGACGGCGTGCCTGGCAAGGCCTGGGTCCTGGCCCTTGAGGCTCTCGGGCCTCGACTTAGGGGGCTTCTCAGCGCATGTATGGAGAGGGGCCAGTTCCCACTTCGTTGGAAAACAGGGAAACTGGTCCTCATTCGGAAGCCGGGGCGCCCTGCGGACTCACCGTCCGCATACCGGCCCATCGTGTTGCTCGACGAGGTGGGCAAGCTCTTCGAGCGAGTTGTCGCAGACCGCCTCGTTGCGCACCTTGGGGGGATGGGGCCGGACCTCGCAGACAACCAGTTCGGGTTCCGCAGGGGGCGCTCAACGGTGGACGCCATCATACGCGTGAGATCTCTCACGACGGGGGAAGCTGTGTCCCGGGGGGGGGTCGTCTTGGCGGTGTCTCTTGACATCGCCAATGCCTTCAACACCCTTCCCTGGAGTTGCATTAGGGAGGCACTCCGGTACCACCGGGTGCCGACCTACCTTCGTCGCGTGGTCGAGGCCTATCTGTCGGATAGGTCCATCATTTACCCCGGTCACAATGGGGAATGGAACCGGCGAGAGATGTCGTGCGGTGTTCCGCAAGGGTCGGTACTGGGGCCGCTCTTGTGGAACATCGGCTACGACTGGGTGCTGCGCGCCGACCTCCCTAGCGGCGTCAGCGTGGTTTGCTACGCTGACGACACGCTGGTACTGGCACAAGGGAGGTCGCACCAGGAGGCAGCCGACATAATGGCGCGCGGGGTTGCGATAGTCGTTGAGAGGATCCAGCTGCTGGGACTGGAGGTGGCATTGCACAAGTCCGAGGCCATGTGCTTTCATGGGCTTCGGAACGCGCCACCTTCAGGTTCCCAAGTTACGGTGGGAGGGGTTACCATCGGCGTCGAGAAGGCGATGAAGTACCTAGGACTCGTCCTCGACGGCCGGTGGAACTTCGTCGAACATTTCCGACGTTTGGGCCCCAAACTGGAGAAGACAGGTGCTGCCCTCAAGCGGCTCCTGCCCAACCTGGGAGGCCCAAACGCCCCCTGCCGTAAACTCTACGCGGGAGTCTTGCGGTCCATGGCCCTTTACGGGGCCCCGGTATGGGCACGTTCGGTACGGCCGCGAGCTGTACACTACCTGAACGTGCCCCAAAGGGTGATAGCCATTAGGCTAATCCGGGGGTACCGCACGATCTCCCGCGAAGCAGCTGGCCTACTAGCCGGACTACCACCGTGGGATCTGGAGGCGAGAGTCTTCTTGCGCCTGTATGACTGGCGCGAGGAGGCTCAGCGCCGGGGGGAAACCCCGTTGCCGCGACAAGTTGTCGCGCAGCGGGCAGAGCTCCGGCGGGATGTCATGGTGGCCTGGAGGGAGCGACTGTCGCAACCCAGTGCAGGGCACGCCACCATAGTGGCGGTAAGTCCCCTCTTTGAGGAGTGGCTCGGGAGGAGTCACGGCGCCCTCACGTACCGCATGACGCAGGTCCTCACCGGACACGGTTGTTTCGGGAGGTATCTGCATCGAATCGGTCGTGAGGAGGCGCCCGGGTGTCACCACTGTGCGGATAGCCCCGAGGACACGGTGGACCACACAGTCCAGGAGTGCCCTGCGTGGGAAGGGCACCGCCGGGTCCTCGTCGAGGCTTTAGGCGGCGGCGACCTCTCGCGTCCGGCCCTGGTTCAAGCCATGGTCCGGGGCGAGAGGGAATGGGATGCCGTCGCCTCCTTCTGCGAAGCAGTCATGCTCGAGAAGGAGGCGGCGGAACGTCAGAGAGTTCGCACCTCTCATCCCGGCCGCCGCGCTGGAGCAGGTAGACACCACGGGCGCCGGGTGTCGCGAGACGACTCCCGGCCACCGTAGGCGTGGGTCTGTGGGCGGTGAGTTCGGGTGGCTCATCGCTCATGTCTGTTTTTAGACAACAGACCCGTGTCGGCGGCGCGCGTTGTTCCACGCGCTCCTCAAAGAGATGTCAGCAACCCCAGCGGGGCCCAGCAGGGCCAAGGCCTGCCGGGGCTGCGGGTTGTTCGAAAGAGGTACCGCGGCCCTAGCACATAAGAAGGCCTACGACGGAACACGACGGCTTTTAGTCAGTAAGAGTCTGACACTCCCTCACCGCTGCTAACCCACAGCGGGAGGGGTCATTTGATGATTTTTTACGTCGTTAAAAAAAAAAAAAAAAAAAAAAAAAATGCTACTCATCACGCCCCTCACTGTAATCCCTCTCTTCTAGATCTTATAATAGTATCAGACCCTAGCAAAGTAGCCACTCATGGTCAACTTCCTGCCTCTTTCTCATATCATGACCTTTTGTTTCTATCTTATAAGATTCGTCCTCCTAAGCGTAAATCCAAGTTTCTTTTCCTTCGCAGTTTCAAGAACATTGATATGGATCGTTTGATGGAGGATGCGGGCAGAATTGACTGGTCTCCTGTTTACGACTGCACTGATGTGGATTCCATGGTATCTGAATTTAACAAGTTAGTGTTGGAACTCTACGATAAACATGCACCTGTTAAAAAAGTCAGAGTCAAACACCTTCCAGCCCCGTGGCTATCTGACAGTATAAAACAGGAAATGTCAAGACGGGATAAGGCTAAGCGACGCTACAGAAGGGATCCAACTGAGGAGAACTGGTCTTTTTACAAGCAATTACGTAATCGCTGCAGTCGTCTGTGCAGAGATGCGAAGAGACGCCATATTCACAACTCCATTAAAAACTTCAACACAGCACAAGTATGGCAATTTCTTAAGACTTTTGGTATCGGGAAGGTCGCTAATGATAGCGCTCCCGAATTAAACCTCAACACAATTAATGACCATTTCTCGAAGTCACCAGTAACGCTGGACGACAACGTTAAATCGTCTACTCTTCAGTATCTCTCAAAACTTTCTTTGCCTAAATGTACTTCGTTTTCATTCCACCCGGCTACGGAGGGAGATATCAAACGTGCCATTCTATCCATCTCCACAAAAGCTGTCGGGGATGACGGCCTTCACCTACAAATGCTACTTCCTATCCTTAATATCATCATTCCTGTCATTCTCCACCTAGTCAATTATTCCCTCTTCACTAGCTCCTTTCCATCGGCTTGGAAGAAAGCTCATGTGTTGCCCTTGCCCAAAGTCTCCAATCCATCCTCAGTGTCTCAGTATCGTCCTATATCCATACTTCCAATTCTATCCAAAGTCCTTGAGAGTGTTGTCAACAATCAACTTTCTCGTTATCTCTCCTTTAACAGCCTGCTAAGTCCATACCAGTCTGGTTTTCGCCCTGGCCATAGTACAGTGTCGGCTCTCATCAAAATTACTGATGATATCCGGCTGGCTATGGAGAAGGGGCTTTTAACTGTACTGGTTTTGCTGGATTTTAGCAGTGCGTTTAACTCAGTTGATTTCGACATCCTCTTAGGTATCCTATCCTCACTAAATGTATCTCCTTCTGCTGTGGGGTGGTTCAACTCTTTTCTTCGAGGTCGCTCACAGTCGGTTCGCGTTGATGAGGCTTCCTCTGAGTGGCGGGAACTCGCTGCGGGTGTTCCTCAAGGTGGCGTTCTCTCTCCATTACTTTTCTCCGTTTTTATAAACGCCATCACTAAGTCACTAGTTTCGCATTACCATCTCTATGCAGATGACTTGCAGCTTTATCAACACTTCAAACTTGAAGAGCTGCCGAAAGCAATTGATGCCATCAATAATGATCTTAGAAACATAAGTCGATGGGCTAAGGATTTCGGACTTCTAGTCAATCCTGCCAAGTCACAAGCTATCATTATTGGTGGCAGATATTTCCTTAATAAGCTGTCTTCTCCACCACCGGTTTCATATGATAGCGTTGCCATCCCATACTCCTCTGCGGTCAAGAACTTGGGGGTAATTATGGACTGTCATTTATCCTGGGGTTCACACATTGCGGAAGTAAGCAGAAGGGTTTTTTGCTCGTTTCAGTCACTCAAACGTCTCCAGAAGTTCCTGCCTTTTCCGACAAAAATTACTCTCGCTCAGTCGCTTCTTCTCCCTCTTTTAGATTATGCTGATGTCTGCTTTCTTGATGCGACTGAAGAACTTCTTGACAAACTCGAGCGTCTGCAGAATTTGTGTATTCGCTTCATTTTTGGCCTCCGGAAATACGACCATGTGTCAGAATTTCGGAGCCAGCTGAAGTGGCTGCCAATTCGGCAGCGTCGAGATGCTCATATTCTATCTTTTCTCTTTTCTCTTCTTCATAATCCCAACGCTCCGAGCTATCTTCGGGAACGTTTTGAGTTCCTTGTTCCCAGAGGCAAACCCTGTCGCTCCTCTGTATCTCTCCTAGTCCGTATCCCTCCTCATACTTCGAGCCGTTATGATGGATCCTTCACTGTGCGCGCTGTGAGGCTTTGGAACGCTCTGCCTCACAGTATACGTGAGAGCAAGTCGTTAGATGTCTTCAGGAGACGAACTAAAGAACATTTCCTGTCAACATGACCTTATTTGTATGTATGTATTTATTTATTTATTATATTTTATGTTTTATTTATAGGTATATATTTTATGTTATGTAGTTTCATCTTTGTTTTGTTTAATGTTGTGCACTTTAAATTTTCTCTTCCCTATCGCATCTCTCTATCGCTCTAAGGTTTGCTGTTAGAGAACCCAGTTCTGGGTTAAGCTCGCCTTTGTACATGTCTTCTCTGTGTTGTGTGTCTTTTTTTTTTTTTTTATATATGTTTTTGTGTACAATAAAGAATAAAATAAAAAAAAATAAATCAAAAACAACCACCTAATCCAAGATACAACACCCATCTCCGATGAACAAGCTTGTCAATCTAAAACCAGCGTTAGTTGTAAAGTAAATCCCAACTTAGATTGAGATACATACACCGTCAGTGTAGGTCCAGATTAACTCCTCAAGCGTAACCTATGTATAGTCTCGCAATTAAGTTCTCCGTGGGAACAAGGTGACATAATACTGCTGCTGCACTATGAATATGTGCTGTTGGTGTTGGACGTACTATAGAGGTTGTATATGCAGATTGTTCGTGAAAGCTATTCTGGTGGATATCAATACGGGGAATATGATTTATCCTTTTAAGTAAAGAGGAAAGTTTAAGTATGTTGTTGGCTAGCACGGGATTCCAGGCTCGATTCCTGGGTCGTGCTTTTTAGACAATGCAAAAGGTAGAAATCTTTTACTTTTTAGAACTAGGTATAGTTCTTGCCAAGTAACTTTGCAAGTTAGCAATTTGACATCACACATTTTCATTAGTGATGTGTTGATATTTTATTTGCCTAATTTTTAAGTCAATAGCAGCCAATTTCGGACAAGCAAAACTTTTTAAGAATATCGACACAAACAAATATGTATGAAGTCAAATGTCTTACATAATAATTGCAAAGTTATTTGAGAAGAGCTGTACTTACCTATCAATATCATGTGTAGTATTCCCCGATCGGCACGTCTAGTCTAGTAGGGACTTAACATCTCAATTTAACTTCGTCTTGTGTGCACTTAATATTAATGATTCTTGTGGGTTGGTGAAGACGTTATATTTTATGGTTCGTCGGTTAGTAGTTGCAACTATCGGTGAGTTTTTCTATAGGGATTAATATTATTTTATACGACAACTTATCTCTTCCTTTCTTATACTGTATTTTCTTAAAAAAAAAACTTTTTTACTACTTTGAATGATATGCTTAAGTAGTATAACTTAATTTTGACAATGTATCTATTGTCAAAACCACTAAGTACAAATTAGCGTAAACCGTATATAAAATCGTGCGCATTCGTTTTAAATGGTATTAAATATATTTTTAGAATGATCAAGTTTATTATATAAATATTATCCCCCTTACTTATAAAATATCTAATCACCTTCTAAGCAACATTTTAAATAATCACTACTTAAAGTCTTAAGTAGTGATTAAATGTTACTTAAGACATTCTTAAGCAACGTTTATAAGTAAGAATTTTCTTAAACAGCCCTTAAGTATTACTTATATTTAATTCACGTTTATAAGTAAGGCTGTATATGTGGGCCTTGATGCCTCAATTAAATGGATAAATAAACAGAACAAAAGTAAATATCATAATAACCACTACACATTTGCACATAAAATATTAACATTTTCAAAACACGATGATCAAGCTAATCAAAACATTTCATGAGCTCAAAGTGAGCCAATTTATTTTAAACACTCATTAATTCAGAGCTGAAAGTCTGCATTTTATGCGTTTTCATATTGAAAATGTTTTTATCGAAATTATTTCTGATTAAAGTAGAGAGTTGAATAGGGAGTTTTTAATAGTTTTAGTTGTAGTTGCTCTGAGTTTAATGAGTTTTTAAACTAAATGAGATGTATGTTATTTCAAATGTTACCCCTATTATTAAAATGAATATAGGCATAATTCTCATATTTTTGACAAATGAAAATACTCCTAGTACCTATCGGGTAAAATCGCCTTAGAGACGCATTAAGTATAGATTTTATTAAATATACAATAATATAATAATGGATTACTTTAATTTTCAGTTTAAGATTATCCTAATTAAAATCAACGGATATTTTAGTTGGTATTATAAATAAAAGGTATAGATTACTTCGAGTCTATAAGCATTAGATACAATCAAGGTTGGGACCTGAATTTTAAGTCGCCCAACTTTATTTAGGCCCAGTCCTTTGTAAACGTTATTGAAAATATGAAACTTTTTATGTCATTAAAACTTTTGTTATTTTCAATTCAGCGGTATGAAATTTTTGGTTGTCTAAAGTGTAATCTATTTTGATTACTCGCTTTTTACAAGCTTTTATTATTGTAATAAAGTTGAGATGTAATTTATGATTTCAACGTGTAAAGTTATGATTATCTTAATAGGCCAAATACTGTTAAATAATTAAGCTGACAATGCTTGAAGTGTGAAACTGCAACAAAGCAAGTAACAACAGAACAAGCCTTTCTCACAATCAGATCAAAAGCAGACGCACGCAACATTTCAATCAATTCCCAAGAAACACGGAAACAAACACAACACACCAATTTGCATCAAATGCAATGGAATTTACTAGTTGTACTACATAAATTCGGACACGATTATATTTAGCCGATACCCACGCAATAGAAGCCAGTTGCACAAAATCCGGAACGGAATTACTGCCAAATACTCTGGCCTCATAATCTGGCAGTTCCGCTTTTATTCGGCTCTCATTCATTCGTCTATTTGCAGTGTTCTATATAGATGATAATTCAGCATCGACGCCCCTTTCCACATCGCTCCATTGTTTCGCAGCACCACCCTTCGTGGTATTTGTTCAAACGGTCTCAACAATCGCTGATCGTTTTTGCTTCGTCGCTGTTTGCATTAGAGCCTCATTGTTAAACCTCCCCCCCTCACGTAGGTATTATGTGTTGAACACGATTGTCGGATTTTTTGTCACCGTCACACTTGTTGAGCTTGGGGAAGAAGAGCGGGATGCCAGATTGTGGAATGAAAGATTTTTTGAATCGAAGAAATTGTGACACGAGTGCGATGGGAACGCTTTGCTGAAAGGAGACGATTTGATTGGAATTGCAGCTGTTATACGGATTTAAAGGGGTTTTTACTGAGTGTGAAGATCACGTATTTGTGTTGCAAAGTACTTAAGAGACATTTGTGGATATGAATAAGTATATGTTAGTACAAAATAGTACTTGAATCTATCAACGAATCGTAAAGTTTTATATTGGTACAAACATTCAAAGAAATGTTCAACTAAAGTTGGGAATTATCCAACAGACAGTACAGTAACCAAAAGACACGTATTGCTTAAGACCACTCTGGACTACAAACAACACTCAAAAACCAACCTGGTACCTGAGCTTAATTCACAGATCCATTTCCAGAGTTTTCCATTAATCAAGCCCACGAATAAACATCCGTTTCACAAATGCACACACGTGCATTCCTCAGATTATTTACTTGTTACGCCTACAGTATATCTGCATAGCAACTGCATCCCACCTTCGAGAGACTCGTGTAAAATATTCCAACATTTACTCAACGTCCGTTTGTGCATTCTTTATTTTGGATGCTGTGTTATTTGCTTTATTATAAGAAGATTGTAGATGGAACAAATAATGTGTAAATTAATTGTTAAAAAATATGTCGTTGAATAGAAAAAAGTTCCCGTTAAATAAGCAAGGAAGTGACTTCTAATGGTATCTACAGAGTCAATAGCTTTGGTTAAAAGTGTTACTTTAATTTGCGACGATATAAAAAGAAAACAAAAGTTATTTACCACCAAAAAATTGCTTTTAGAATGTTTTTACAAAATGATATCAAATAAAGAAGATCAGTAAATCAACCAATTAAAATCAACATCAACTAAAAAGCAACAACACAATTTAGCATCTGTAGTCAACACATAAAATCCACCAACTGCAATTTTAAGATAAAATAACTGACCAAACAATATAAACTGCAGTTGCCAACCAGAAATCCGTAAACACACATTATTTTGGCTGCAAATTTATCATCATTTACCATTATCTGGCTTGTACTGGACATAAAGCAGAGTTCTCATTGAATGCACGTATATTAATGTTTCGATCGATGTCTATAACTATTGTGGCGACTTGCCAATTGGGTGAACGTCAGCTAAAGTGAAGAAGATTTTCTTCACCGGATTCTGTTCGAGGACAACAGACTGTTTTAATAGGTAAGACAGGTGAAATTCAATGTGAATTTTGTGGGAGAAAGTGGATTGTTGTGGACCTTTTTTAGGCTGTAACTGTCTTTGCAAGAAGACCGGTCATTCATGATGGTGAATTTAAAAACATTTTTAACACAGATACAACTACAGATAATGTGGCCAGGAGTAAAAATAAAGTAAAAACAATAGCTAAATTTGATGTTCACCAAGATATCTTCAATTCCAAATAATAGAATGATCTTATAACTGAAACATATTCCGCAAATTACTAACCAAGTGTACTTGCACTACTAATACTAGAGTTTCTAGGCGCACCCATCATCAATAATTTAGACATAACTCCAAATCACATGCTTCTTATTAGTAGAAGCCCACGTGTGAGATAATATATAACTGAATGAGCATAATCTATTCAAAACTAGCTTAGGCACGTAAGATGTTACGTTTCTTACAGCATCTATTATCTAGAAAATTTGCCTACAGAACAATTTGTGAGGTTACATAGAATAATGATTTGTATCGAAATTATTTTATTATAATTGTTATGTGCTGAAATATTGAAGTTATATACTTCTGAAGATTGAGAAGAAATTTTATCATGAAGTAGGTACTTATGTTAGCCCGAAGAATTGCAAAGAACGTAGAAAAGACCTTTGTTTAGTGGATGTCTTTCAACTTAAAATCAGCCCAAACATTTCATAAAACACTAATAATACCTAGTAGCCCTAGACAAAACACCATAGAACCAAAAACTCAAAGAACAACAAGAATTCTAACAAGCAACCACACAAATTGATCTAAATACTACATCAAAGCTCAACCAGTCTAATGACGTACAAGATAATGATAATGTTCATAAAATATGTCCAATCTTACACAAACGAGATCGCGGGTAAGAGCTAATATTTTATGTTCTATTTCCTTACATTTATCGGCCTTGGGTCCATGACCTTGCGCAATAATTTTGTTATAACTGTTATTTACTGACGTCATAAATAAGATAGTGAATGTATTAATATTCTTTTATATGGCTTTACTTGAACTTGATTAGTCTTACTAAGAATTTTTCTAATGTAACTTGGAGAAACTCCGTCCAGGTTTATCACATATTCATATTTATTTCAAGGTCAAACCAGTTGTTAAATGCTACAAAAAATATTGCCGCCTCCTTAGCATATTTTCTCTCATTTATGAGGTCCTACTAAATGCTCTTAAGTAACATTATGGTCCTTACCCTAGCTTCGTCATAATTATTGTTATAATTATGTAAATCGCTTTAGATATTATGCTGCGTAAGCATATTAAAAACAGACCACATTCGCGATTTTGGGAATTATTTACATTCGGATTTTTCTTTAAATTCTGCTCACTTCCATCTTTTACCTTGATTAAAACCACTATCGTCTACATTTACAGCATTACTCTCAAAAGCTTTATCAGTCTTCCACAAAACTTACACAAACATTTCACAAAGCCCTATCTTTAATCAGTGTCCACAAATGAATCTTAAATTACCTACTACAAGTAAACTGTTGTTTTTTCTCCTTTTTTTTCGTACCCGCCATATGGTCTGGCATTATGCCAAAACGTATCGATCATTTGGCACCGTGCCAGTCAAACTAGAGAAATGAAAACAAATCCTTATGACTGGACTGGTGTTACTTTCAATCAGGAAATTTGGGGTTCGGTTCTAATTGGGTCCAAGATCATTGATGCAGAAATAGCAATATTAAACGGGGATTTTCGCTTTGAACAAAGTTCGGTTAAAATAAATGCTCGTAATTGGGGCCTATTTGGGGTTCTAATTGATGGTTTGTGGATTGGGAATTTTCCTTTAATGTAAGACATTATCTACAGTACAGAAATTGGATCCGATAAAGGTTTTAACGAATGGTAACTGAATAACAATATTGAAATGAGATACATCAATTATCATCTTTCAAAGTAAGGTAATCCAGAAAGTCTAAAATCTCAAAAAAAAAACGATTAAAAGTTTCAACAGCTTACAGTCTCAGGATTTTACCTTTTAAAATTAAATACTAGCTTTTCATCTCCAGGTTCGTTCCAAGAAAATTATATTAAAGGTAAGTAGTAAAAGGACTTAATGACAATTTGCTTCATTAAACTTATAACAGAGTATTTTTACTTTTCTTCAGACTTCAACAAGATGTCTATTCATTACTTTGAGAAGGCAGACGAAGGTTAATTTTATGAACAGAAAGACAGACAAAGCACCCTTTTTATAATGATTTGTAGTCGAATTGTAAAAAGACATCTCATTTTTGGGAGGTTTCTTGTCGTCTTAGTTTATACAGCTACAAGCTTCTACACAAGGCTTAACGAGTGTTCTAGGCAAAAAATAAATGCTTTTGATTTAATCCACTTGTTTCGGTGATTGTCCCCTACATACGAATTTGGTCTGGCCCTTTAAATTTAACGTAAACTTTTTGAAAGGGGCAAAAGACCCAATGCATCACTTGATATTAAATGACATCAAGTTTTCTTACCCCTTATCGTAAAAAATTACACAGAGCTAGATACACTAATGATAGAAATTACTCCCCAAATTAGCTATCTATTATTTACATCGGTCTGTGTGTATGTACCATCTGACCACTACGTGAAGATAGTTTTTACCTCTACGTGTGACATGGTCAACGCACGTGTTTCTAACTGGGAATTAATTTGGCACGTGTCATGGGAATCTGGCCTGTTGATGAGAAAGTAATGGTGATTGGACGACCGTCTGGGGTCATGTTCTAATTTCTTCGTCTGATTTTGCAGACAACCTTGGTTTGATTGAATCTGATTCAATGAATATTGTGTGCAGGCTAAGGCATCTTTGTATTGGGTAGTTGTAAAGTATGATTACGTTGCGAGATATTATTTACAGTCAGTTTCTTCATCAAAAGTAAAAGTCAAAGAAATGTCTAAAGTAAAAGTAATGGTCAAATTCATTTTTTCTATTAGTTTTGCTGTCAATTTAGCCTTGAAAAAACGAATTTGACCGTCACTTTTACTTTAGACATTTTTTTTTAACGACGTCAAAAATCATCAAATGACCCCGCTGTGGGTTAGCGGCGGTGAGGGAGTGTCAGACTCTTACTGACTAAAAACCGTCGTGTTCCGTCATAGGCCTTTTACTTTAGACATTAGTTTGACTTTTACTTTTGATGAAGAAACTGACCGTTAGTAGTAGATATTGTAGCATGCAGTCGTAAAGATACATGATGGTACAGCACAGTAGACTGGATAACTCAAATAAGTTAATATTATTTGTACATAATGAGACTCTTCCAATCGAAAAACGATAAACTTGAAAGAAGACACTAGATTTTAGAAGATTTCAGGACATGTGTGTTACTTTAAATACGAGTTCCATTATTTATTAATTGGCTAAAGGTCTTACTAGATAAACTTTTTCACACGAATTATAACATTTGCTATCTTGTAAGAGAGCATTATGGAAATCTTCAAAAATCATCCGCTCTCGGGCGAAAGACATTAAAATTCTTACAAGCCAATTTACTATTTCTGTTCTAAATACAGTTACAGAAATACATTTAGTAGTGACCATAGTATAGTATAGTATGTTTTTTACCATCATTCCTTTTGACATGTTGAGCGCACGTGTTACGAAGTGGGACACAAAATTCTGAACTATTTCAGTACCTACCATAGAGAATAGAATGACTAGCGGATATGTCATAACGCAAAATCTCCTAAGAAAGAAGCGCACCAAAATGCCGGTGTTCGGGGGTCAAGGAACGTCGCTAACTCCGCCTTTACACACCTTCTGTGGAACCAGCCGATTATTTCAAAATATAATTAACAATGTGTGACAGATTGGTTTTGATTTGACAAGGAACCAGAACGTCTCGTTAGTTTCTAGTAAGTGATCATGCCTACCGTACGTTGCTTGACCTACAAGAAGGTGCCTGATCTACCTTCCTTATGGCATCTCCGCTACCTTTCTTTCTTCCGTGGTATCTACTATAATAATGTGCGTGAAGTATTCCTGTAAATGTCAATGACATTATGAATTGTATTTTTTATTACGGACACATTTATCTTTTTTTTTTATTGAGAACATTGTTCTGATGATGGTATTTAATTTAATTTATAGCCACTTTTTGGCGATGGTGGATATAATGGTGTATTTGGATGCGTAAGTCAAGGGTTTTGTCTATCATAAACAGGAGAAATTAAGTCAAGATTCATTTAATTTAAGATTTAAAACACTAGAGGCCAAGTCCAAGTATTCTGGCAATAACGTAAGCCATCAATTTCAGAGTGTCGCTACGGATAATAAAATATATATTGCTACGGCTTTTAACAGTTCCCGCTTAGCAACAGATAACATAGACAATTAAAAATCTTTAAATATAACTGATGTTTATTTGACATTTCTATTGTTTGACGAAGAAACATTACTGTTCCAATTAGTAGGCAATTAATTACAACGAGGAATTTGTAGACCTTTTAACTTTTATATGTATAACAAAATTCAAAGTTGTATCAACTAGACATCGACATATTTTTGAATCGATGACTTCCTTTTGCTGTTAATTCAAAGCAATAAACAATGTACTTCTATTAAAATATTGGTAAATGAGATCATGTTACTCAAATATTAATAATTTTATAATTCTTGTTTTCGAATCGGTCCAGTAATTCCTGAGATTATTCCACTGAAACAAATCTGAACAGATTCAAATGAGATATGGTATATCTAGCAAGATTTTAGAGATCCGTATAAGGAGGAAGGTCATGGGGTTTTTTTTATCCGGTGCCTAGAAGTGGTGCTACCAAGACGCGGGTGAAACCAGCAGGAACAGTTAGTAAGAACATAAACACGCACGTTTTACAGCCATTCTGTTACAGACGGAGTTCAATATATTTCACGTCTGAATGCAGAATATGGGTAGACACATAGACTGTCATACTTTACTGTCCGTCGCGAAGAGCTATCAATTTTACGACTGTCTCGACAATATTTCATTTAAATTGTAATGTGCATGTACTTCAAAGTTCTCTAGGATGTACTGACATTATCGATGCTGTGACAAGTTTCAAAACTATAATGTAAATGCATTTAAAGTTTTCTGATGTATATCAATACTTGTTTCTTAACTTAAAACTAGAGGGGTAATAAATAGGAGGAATACCTTTGGTGGTGGTGTCTCGCTCATACTAAGATAAGCTTACTGAGAATTTTTGCAACTTATCTACATTCTACAGTATTGCGCGCTTAGGGATTGAAATTGACATAATTTTGTATGGAGCTAATTTCAGTAATCAATCTACAAGGTAGCTGTCACTAAAATGAGAGTATAACCTCCGTCTATTTTTTTTATATCAATAAATTTGTATAAATTAAGAGGGAAACATACAGAACATTCTCACTTTTTTTAATAAAAAAAGAAAACAAGCAAGTAAAATGTGTATGTAATTGTGCAACCACTAGTTGATATTAAAACTCTAAATCCAACACTAAATAGCTCTATCAAGTGCCAAACGAACATTTAACGTGCTCCACTCCCCATTACATCTCAAACGACCGTCTGCACCGGATAGGAAGCAATCACCAAAAGGATATGACGTCACAAATTAAAGAATTACAACCATTCCGTCAAAATTACAACATTTTATTAAGCTGTCAACGCTTCCATTATTTTTAGACTAAATAAAATTGCAATAAAACACCACCGACGTACCCAATTACTGCGTTAATCAAATCCAAAATGGCGCCCGCTTTATGAGTTTCCGTACTAAATGAAATGAGAAAAATATTACAATGAGATGTTTCAGTGAGATCATTAAAACTTAGAATCTCACTTTGATGAAGAAAAGAACAGCTGAAGGCGATAAATTCTGAAAGACATTGTCCCATGAATGTCCGAGAACTAATTAATAACGACTAATCTATTTTTATTTAGTACGGGCGACTAGTTTTTTTTTTTAACGGTAAAGGGGCAAGCGATTAAAACGCCTTCATAAATTAAATGATTCGGTTTTGGTGCAAGTTAGAAGCTGAAGCCGGTTGCGTAAAAATACACGTTTTTGTGGTCATTATTTGAAATATTGAAAAAGAAATATAATGTTGTCAAATTAAGTAATTAGAAACCATCGAATGTTTATATGATGAACCTAGATCGTTCTTCAAACAATAATTGTATGTAACCTATGGTATTTCTTTTTTCAATAAAAATATCAGTAGGTATATATTTGATTACTGTTATATGTATTTCTCAATTTCCGCTATCTACTCATAATTTAACCCACACATTACATTATAAATCCCCAAAGAAAACATAAGAAAGTTTGCTTTTAAAGCTTATTACCGCAGACTTTTCTAATTACGGCTACGGAATGAGTTTTTTTTTTTTTATATAACATCGGCAAATATTCGCTTATTAAGTATTTTAGGAGAACTGGAGCGTATTTTGAAGTTAATTAAATGAGGCGCTACCTTCCTTGGTGCTTTTAAAATTATAATTAGAAGTCAGGGTCCAAGTCATCTTTACTTTGGAAAAATGCTGACTAAGCGAGAAAAGTGATAATAAGCTTTTAGTAGCGTAATTGGTTAAATATTTTATTGGAAAAATTGTTTTAGCTGATATTGAATTTGTTTATTAGGATCGAAAGATCGTGGCGAATTAAAGTTGTGCCTTTTATACGATCTTTGTATCTTATCCACAAGTTTAGTTAAGCGTTGTACAGATGGATTTGATATAATAAAACATATTATTTCAGAGACAATGCCTTTTCTTTTAAATCTTTTTTATATTAAGTACAACACTTTGAAAGCAATTTCATGGCGCTTACGTCCATTCTTCATTAACCAAGTATAAAAGCGTTCTTAATTATTTTTCAGTTCCTACTTACTGCTTGCAGACTCTTCATAAACGGGCGCTTACCTGAAAAATAAAAAAAGAAGAATTTAATAAAGATGAGCTAAAAATCGGAGAGAAGAGAGTGCACTGGTTGAAGAATTTTGAACCGCGGTGTATGAACCAGCATTAAATATTACTGTTCTAAACTTTATAGTAGTTTCATAGCAAGTGTCATCAATATGTGTAAAATTACCCATTTAGTGAAAACAGATACTGATTCTACACACATTTCTTGTACACAGCACAGCAATGCTGTAAAAGTGTGTATTGATAAAAATATCTCACTTACTTCGCCTTAGGAACCAAGTGTCTTTAATGGAAATAATCATTCAATATCTCTTAGGTTCAATCTCACTAATTACAACATAGGATGTACCTACTAATGACATAATGAGGTTATCATTTAAGCAAGATTTACGACGACGTGTTTTCTTCATTACAGTAAAGAACTAATGACAAGAACAAAAGAAAAGCGATCAGCTATTAGATAATCGCAATCTGATGATGTAATCAAGTTTCCAACGAGTTATACTTAGCCGATAGGTTGGACCCCTGCCCAATGTAAAACCGATAGACCTGCCTACTCAGAGGAATGCCTACCTTTATAAAGTGCCAACTATTGTGTTGAACAGAGGTTTCGTGATCGAGACTAATCGGTGATAGGTGAAATTAGTTCATGTTATTTAGTTGAGGCTATTTTGGTGGCTGAAAGCTATCTTAGAACTTCATCTGTGTTGCATGGAAAACTGGCCCTAATTGCATCATAACACGTGGTACTCTTCCCTCTACGTCCAATCCATTTAAAGCTACCCATAGGTACAGAACAGTAAGTATTAATATGGTGCAAAGCAAAGTTAGAAGACAGCAGGTACGGCGTTCTCTTGCTTTGATCTTCACTTGTTATTAAGCTGTCTCCCTGCTAGAACATGTCTACTCATAGCCTACAGTCCCCGGCTTACAGTCTTGTACATCCTTATGTCAATTTATCATGAGAGTAGACACAGTAACCTGATTCAGCATTCACTAAGCCCTAACCTTTACACCGCGCTAATAACTACACAATGACTCAAAAGCTTGCCACGCCAAAAATGCGAAACGTTAATTAGTCCACATTGATTGGCTGGGTCAGCAACGCCCATCGAAGGTATACTTGACACGCCCACACATCGGCTGCTTCTGGCTGCAATCCAAGATGTCCGCTATAAGTTGATCGCTGTACACGTTACACAATAGACGTGGATAAATAATAGATGGTAGCACGTGATTCTGTTGGCAGCCATGTCTGCCGGCGCTTTCGAGGTGTCCGGTTTAAATTTGGTGTGACTTCCTTAAGGTTTGGCCACATGAAACAATGTTGGCTTCATTTAAATCTTCATTCAGTCAGGCCAGCTCAAAATGATGACAGCAGACAATCACATAGAGGTAAGTCAATGTCGTTGACTAGCCTTGTCTAATGCTGCTCAGTTGCTGGGCTAGCTAGCAAATATCTTCAGTCTTCAGATCAACGTAAAATAAGTTTTCTTAATTACAAGGAAGTAATAATTGATGAACATGGCCATATCAGATATTCCGTACCCCCTAACGAATAGTAGCTTGTCAATTCACACTAACATGACGAGTGAACATGCTTGACTACATATGTCAATTTTCCCGAACAACCATATCGTTTTTACTTAAATATAGAAAACTGGCTACACCAGCAAAAAAAACTGTCTCATCAGAAAACGGAACAGTTCCAATATAACGAACTGCTTCATCAAGAAAGAGAATGATTACCGTGACCACGACCGGAATAGCCACAACAGAGACAACACCATCACAATAGTCATTCTTAAATGTTGCCCAAAACAAAATGTCATCAACCCATCTATTGTCAATCACTCCACCCAAATCTCAACTTTATCACCTCTCACCAAGATTTACAATTCATTGTTTACCGACGACAGACAGATCATTTAAAAACCCACGGGACTTTAAACCTTATTACTTTCCAATAAAATTTATAATAGCTTAATATTGCTAATGAACTGATACTTCATCGAGTTAACGAGATTAAGACCTTAAAGAGCCAACAATAAGGTTATTAATCGTCTGTTTTGATGATGGCAGGTTGACAGCGGCTGGCTTTACGCCAGAACCTCACCTGTTGCTTGCGATGTTGCGACAGGACCCAGGAAACGTTGATAATCACTTATCATTAGTCATGGCTTTATCAGTGCAAATATTCTCAGTACGCATATTTCCGTCGCTATGACCAATAATAACTACACTCAGTGTCAATAGAACTGAATCTATTAGTTCCTTCCTAGATCTCAGTAAAATGAAACTGCCTAATATTTTGGTAAGCTGGCTGTTAATGCCTTTACAGTAAATTTAATAAAAGACAAAGTCTGTAAAAGCTTTCACTTAAATCTTTGAAATCAACCTCTTCTCCAACAAATATAACACCTTAAAAGACTTCAAAAGTATATTGAAGACAATAGTATAAACCGGTCCTCACAATTTTGAATTTAGCTGACCCAATTTATGGTAGTCAGTGTACTTCGTTGAGAATGTCCACGCAATTTGTTCTGTGGGCGTTGCAGGGGGCGATTAACCGTCTATATCGGGACATTTAGCATCAATCGTTGTAATACTCAGTCCTACATAATGGACGGACTTAAATGTTGAAGGACTTTTATTATTTATAGTAAAAGCTTTTGATGATCTTTTGATGTTTCCACTGTACAGTATTTTGACAATATAAGAAGTAATGCCATGAGCTCCTATCTATGATTTCCCCATTATATTCAACTAAAATATAGACTTCAATCGCCCATTCAAATATTTTGTGTGTTTGGACAGAAATCTAAAGAAAGTCATAAGAGTTGCTATTTATAAAGACACCTACACTATTCGTAACATAGATAGATACTTATACATATACTTTATTAGGTCCACCAATTTTAAATTTTTGATCTTATATCTCATTAAAGTAGGTAATAGATTGGACCTACGAAAGTTACCATCCAAATTTCTGAAGACATCAAAATTGCTACACAGCTTGACAATAACCTTTCATATACCTCTTCCATCAAACACATAGAACACATAATATGTACTTAATTCTTAAATACACAGCACTCGCGAGACATTGTCTGCCAAAACGTGGGGATTACGTCGAGGGCACGGCATTGTTCGTGCCCTTTCTATGTGTAAGTACTAAGTATGTAAATCTGACAATTCCTCTGGAGTGGTGACATTTCTAATGGTGGCTTGTGTGTAACGTGTGGAAGTTTCGGTATTTGGTATTTTCAGATTTAAGTCTTGCTTATTATCTCTTTTAAGTGCTGGTTATATCTCTAAAAAAGACTCAAACAGATGCTGATGAGAATGTAAAAATATATAAAATCTGGAGAAGGACATTCTTATTTGCATACACCTCAAAAAATCATCATCTGCCTAGCCTTTTCCCAACTATGTTGGAGTCGGTGGACCTCCTCAATCCAGTTGCCCGGGCAACGTAATACCCTTTGGTAAGACTGGTGTCAGACTTACAAGCTTCTGCCTACCCGTAACAACTGCCAAAGATGACAGCTCCCCCAAAAAATCTGCTCATTAAATTCACAAATGGGTTACATAACGCATAATCCTAACCATTACTCACCAAAACAGCGCAAAAGAACCTCATTCGAAAATCACAACTGTACAAACATGGATCCTCTAAAATTCTCCGGGTTTTGTGCGTTTAAATCTCGTTGGTATAGCTCAGTCCTTTCAATTTCTATTATTCAACGTCCAAGCGGATTCCGTTGAAAATCATACTATCCGACAGACGCAAAAACCTGTTGTTAGCTATTCAATCCCCTATAGTGATATTTGTTGTTTAAATAAGGAAGTTAGGTGTGCTCTACAAATGTTGGACGAAGGTTAGAGGTCAATAATTCACACTTGGTGGAATCTAAATAGTTTTGAGGTAAGGAAATTGTGTTTGGATAGAGGAGCGGTTTTTTGAAAGGAATCTATGAAGTCCCTCCTACTGTTAGTCTACGTGGGTTTTAAATAGAATCATCCACATATTGTCAACTTAGCTTTAATTTTAAAGGTTCTTGTAAAACAAAAGTAAGTATAATGCCACTTTATATAGGCACTTTTTAAAGATAATGGTGTATGCACGGAATGACATTCGGATACGGACACCTTTTACATTGTCCTTCTATTAAGAATCTCAAGTATCTCAAACCAAGAAGGATTATATATTTTATTCTTATATTTTTTCAGCCTTCCTTAACAAATTTTAAATTAAACTTCATAGCAGCATAAAACTCTTGCTAAACGAGACCAGATATCTTCCATACATGAAGTTTCTGCGAATACGATGGGGGATATTCCAAATGATCCCCGGATGAGCTCCTAAAGGCTTCGTCAGTAAATATATCGGAAGCTCGCTGCGGTTGCGAGCGTGGGAAATTGTGGGTAGTTACGCTAAGAGTATGCTAAGGCGGTAGTTTTATTTAGTGTGAAATTTGAAGAGTAAAGGAATATTGCTAAAGGCTACATTGAAATATTTTCAGGCTAATATTACCAACCCGCATTGAGCAAGCGTGGTGATTAATGCTAAATCCTTCTCCGTGTGAGAGGAGGCCGCAGCCCAGCAGTGGGACGATGAAAAGGCTGTTACTGTAATATTTTATAAGTTTTCTTGGTCGTGGAAGAGATCACAGGACTATTAAGGTGAGACCTGGATGTACCTTTGTGTGATTTAGTCAAACCAACCATACCGGGCACATGAAAATAAATCTTTGTTAGCCGGCTTCGATTTGAATGACTGACAACTATCAAGCACTTCTTTAACTTTTAATTATTGATAAAAAAACACCTTTTGAATAGGTTTCAGAGCGTCTACTATATTCATAGTTACCTTACAACTTCACGTAGCGTAGAACCACACAGCTACGAATTTTGCTACGAAGCCTACGATTGATAGGTCATTGAACTATCAGCTACGGCTGTCTCGACGCCTACGACTGGCTTTTCATCTAAGTTTACACCGACGCTTTCTTTAAAGTCTGTATTTTGATGGAAAATTATTTTTCTGTAATCTTGATGCTTGTTTATGATTAGTGTTTTTATCGGGTTTCTAAGTTTTTTTTATTTTGTCTAAGACAGTATAAGATAATACAATTTTTGGAGATTAATGATACTTACTGCCGTGACTGATATTTTGACTGATATCTTGTCGTCATATACTGTCTATTTCTCCCTATTGCCATTAATATACGTATGCAGTATGTCTTAGCTTGTGTATGTGATTGGCAGTACTTAGTAGCCCCATCGATATTTCACATCAACAGTATGTATTTTAGTAGACTTATAACTTTCTCAAAAATCTTCAGAGTCCAGCAAAAATAAACTAGACACTTTCGTTGTTTTATGTACCTTCTTATCTTTAGTGTAATGATATTTCCCTTGAGTGTAGTGTAAATAAACTCCGGGAAAGCTCGCCAGTGCGTGAAAAGAAACGTCTATTGAAATGGCTCGTTTGGATGAGTTTCTATTTCTACGCCTGAAATAGATTATAGGCTACTATTTGGATAGCAAAGTGGTAATATAAATTGAAAAGATTATTTGAATATTAAATATTTGTAATTTACAAGCAACTTTTTGGCACTCCACTTGCGTACCGAGGTAACTACAACGTGCACCTGGGTAAAAAGTAGCCCTCGATAGGTCGGCTATTTATCAATGAATTTTCCAAATCGAAAGAGTACTTCCTGAGATTAGCACGTTCAAGCTAACATACAAAAAAAACTTTCGTTTTACTATATTAGTAAATACATTCAAAGACACAGATAGATTATATATAATGAAAGGAAAAGTAAATACAATTCACTTTTTTTGGTCAAAACTCCTTTTGAGTAACTTTATATAATGTCCCGAAACATTGTGTGATGTGAATAAAGTAGCAGTGACATTAAATGGCTGCAAAACTGATGTTTTACAAATGTCACGTTAGAATTTTCTAGCCAAATAAAACATATTGGGATTGACACAAGTAATGGAAATATCTAAGCAACAGCACATGGTAATGTTAAAGTTCTGTTCTAGTA
This sequence comes from Helicoverpa zea, assembly GCF_022581195.2. Classification (NCBI taxonomy): domain Eukaryota; kingdom Metazoa; phylum Arthropoda; class Insecta; order Lepidoptera; family Noctuidae; genus Helicoverpa; species Helicoverpa zea. Next base: position 2,607,217 of record NC_061454.1, read on the forward strand.
ACTGTTTTATGAAAGTAATATTTAGTTACATGAAAAATCATTTCATTTTCGATGAAAAAAAGTAGAATAGAAAAGCTTACAGCCAAAACTGGATCTTTTCAATTTCATCATTATCATTTAGCCTTCTTATTTCCCACTTCAGGACTTTGGCTTCTTCAGGTACAGAGAAGGAATGAGCGTTAAAAACCACGCCTGCTCGAAGAGGAATAGCGACTTCAGACTTTTAAGTCGAGGTGCCCGCAACGATGTTTTCTTTCACATTTAAGTGGTGATTAGCCCAAGATATATTAAGAAATGTAACTTAATAGAAGTTGCATTGGTCTGACCTAGAATTGGCCCCCGCACACCCGTTCTTTATAGACAGGATTTTCAAAAAAAACATCATCAATTTTAATCTCAACATACCCCATAACAATAGACACACAAAAGATATCCATACCACACCAAATACAACAAAATATCGTATACGCAGCAAAGCGTAACTCAATTTAAATTATCTCGAAAAGGATCCCATAATTCATGGCTGTATCTCATATCGTACATTAGGCACTTTACATATGAGTGAACGTATAATTATTTGAAGCATTTCATTGCTTTGTTCAAAATTGAGGCCTATTTTTGAGGCCTTTGTCTTTAGATCATACCCTGAGAGAAAATTAGCAGAATAGAAGATTAGGATTATAATAGTCATAAATTACAATTTTAATTTAGATACAAGACTTATTGCTAGTATTCTAGAAATATCGTGCATCTCTAGTCCAGCCTCCAATTCTTATTACGATGTCATGGGGTTTCGATGTCACCTTCCAAGACTACTCTTGCAAAGTCTGCTACAAATCCTTCAATCCTGAGAAATCCAAAGATTTTCTTAAAAAAAAACTTTGCAAAACACCGCATAAATTCTTAAATAAGTCCGCAAAAACCTGCCTAACTAATTCACGTCTCACTGAAGGCTATAAAGGAATCACGACATAACCTCAGCCATTGAAACAAGCCCACACAACGATCAGACGACCTCTCCAATTTTTCCCTCATAACTATGCCTATGGGAGCTCGGAAATTATCATGGAAACCTCCAAGCAATCTTCAACCTTGTGTGTATGTTAATAAGGGTGGTTTTTGCGTGTGGTGTTTGTAGTTCTGGACGGATTTGGAGATGTAGAAATATAATCGAGTTAATGAGATAGGCTTCACGTTGGATATCATTGCGCTGACCCACTTGGAGTGTCGACAGGGTCCGATTCAATGTGAGACGGTTGGGTAGGCATTTGTTTGATCCCAGGACAGAAAATATTATGAGGATGTTCTGAAAACGAATATTAGTTGGGAATCTGAAAGGTTTTTTTTACTTTGATATTAGCTTTGATTATGAGTATACCAGTACTATTTTTGTAGTATCTCTTGAACACATGGTAATGATGGTAGAGAGAAGCATTGTGACAGAAATTGGCATAAAATTTTCCAGAATTGGCAATACGATGAATCATGAAATATACTGCATAATTTATTACTAGAGCATGACTAGTTTGGACATTAAATATACTAAAACAGAATCATCCTTAATTTCATATAAAAAAATATGTTACATCTAATCAATAACAAATTACAGACGCTGATTATATATCCCTCATCAAAAGCCCAAATACTGAGAAAATAAGTAAAAGAAAATATGACACATTCCTTCACGCTTTCAATTTCTTATGTCAACATATACCTACGCGTCCTAATTACGAGTTTCATGTCAAATGGAGTAAAATAAAGGTACCTTACTGAGCTCATACCACGGAGTAAGGAAATATGAGCGGAGATACCATAATGCAGGTAGGTTAGGCGCCTCCTTCTAGGTCAAATTCGTACGGTGGACTTGAACAAAACGCTCAGTTACGATTGACCTAACGAAGATTTCGTGTTCTTTGAGACATCTGTCAACGATTTTTGGTATTGGGGCCAAAAAAGGCGTATTAAGGCAAAAACAGTAACGACCCTCGTCCCCCGCTCAACTGCATTTTGGCACGTTAATTTCTTAGGTGATTTCCCGTTGTGGCTCCTCCGCTAATAACTGTGTTCTCCATAGTCTATACATATAATAAATCTGTAGAAAAGTAATTTTTGTACATTGAAGAAATTGACAAAAAAAATAGCCAGCATGTTAAAGGATAACTAACCGAACCCATTTCCATCATTTTTGTCATTTTTGTCTGTTTGTCTGTTTGTCTGTTTGTCTGTTTGTCTGTTTATCTGTTTGTTTGTTCGGGATTCACGTAAAATCTACGAATTCAATGCAGACAATGCTTATATACAAAAATTCTACGTAATTTGGGGTATTACTTAGTTTTTGTTTCATCGAAATCGATTGACTCTATCAAAAGATATGATTAATTTTGTGAATTCAAGATGTAAAATATTACGACACGCAATCTGTTTGTCAAAACTGTACATTTGAATGTTGTACTTATATTAGTTGATCGGCCTATTATTAACCTTTACACAGAAAATCACACCTTCATAAGTAACTTCGGAAGAAAAAAAAATATGAAAATTTTGTTTAGCCAAGGTTAAAGTAGCTCCATCTGTGGTAATCTGTGTTAAATAAAATACATCAAATTTGTCAAAGGAGCGAGGTGGTAAATGACAATAAATTACCATACATTCTTTATAGAGGATTATTATTTCAACAGATGGAGTTGTGTATTTTCCGTAATTCACCATATTTTAACACGTAGTGTAATTTTTCGATAGACATTTCAATAGTGTTTGTCAGTTTGCCGTGCCACATCAAAATAAAATTATAATTATTACCTTGATGAAAAGAAAATTAATAGTTCTCAGCCAAATTTGATCATCAAAAATGATGACTTTAGTGGAACAATTAATTATCATTTAAAGTTACAGATGGAGTTCATATCAGGATTTTTTCATAAACATAGTTTAGCTTATCTTCCACTAATGTGAAAACAAATTACTTTGAGTGAGTAGTATTAAGTAGACCTTAATTATTTTTTCTGATGCAAAATATGTAAACTTAATCCTAGAAGAAAGGAGGATCTGCGTGAGCGTGTGCTAAGCGTGAGGTAGGTAGGTAATGTAGGATTCCTTTAGCTTTAAGAACAAGCCCAGATACAAAGTGCAGATAAGAAATGGGAGCTTTCTCGATTTAATACCATACACACGTAAAATGCTTTATGCGTCTGAAAACGCACAAATTGCGCGTCGCATACCAGAGACATGCTTACTTTCAACTTCTGATCGCAAATACACTGGTCACGATTACGAACAGTCTCAGTAAGACCCGAGCCAAGTCTAAAAAAACACCTTTTATATAAAACTACGTTTGATGTCATTCAATCACAAAGACAGAATTGTTTTCTGTTACAAATCCTATCCACCTGTATCCTATCCTAATCCAGCATGCATTGCAGGTGTGCATTGCACAAAAACCAATGGTATCCTATTCGAGAAGTCAAAAGAGTCGACCTGCCAACGTCAGCTTCTGCGCTAAGTAAGTGTTCTTATTAGTACCATCAGAATTACATTCATCGTTGAATGAGGTGAATAAATTTTCAGAAACCACAATAACAGTAGGAGCCAAAGCATATGATCGCTTCATAGAGCTCTGATTGGCCCCAGGTGACCAAGTCAGGTCTGATTTGTTCGTTCATCAGATCTTTGAAAGTGTTTCGGTGGATACTTACTGTCGTCCTGTGTGACACAAAATATGGTATATAAACGTCCTCCGCAAGAGCGAAATTTTCCCGGTGTGCGGTAGTGACGCACAGTATACAACACTTCTGTTTCTTTTGATTTGCTGGCTCCACCAAGAAATGACAAATTGCGAGCGTACATTTTGAAAATCTTGGCAAAACTGCAGGTTTCAAGTACGAACACATGAAGTGGACTCTCACAGATACGTACATTTTGCCTATTCGTGAACTAATGCAAACATTTCGGTGGAGTCCCGGCTTAGGCCACCACATTAGGCGTGCGCGATCCTCGGGCGTGTGAGTAGCGCGGGCGCCGCGCGTGCGTCGCGAGCGCGTTGCGTGAGCGTCGCGTTTTGCTGCCCTGCGGCATTTGCAGCGCGCTCGCGTCGCGCACGCGCTGCTCTCCTTGACGTTTAACTGCTAAGGCGTTTAGCGGGCGGCGGGGATAGCGGGCGAAGGGGTAAGAACGCAACTCGAGCGCCGCGTGCTCGCCGCGAGCGCGTCGCTTGCATTCTTCACACATGCCGCAGGGCATCAAAACGCGACGTTTACGCAGCACGCTCGCGACGCCCGCGCTACTCACACGCCCGAGGATCGCGCACGCCTAATGTGGGGTCAGCCTTACCATAGTGAGTAAGTGCACAGAAAATCCCCGTCATACAAGTGTTTCTCCCCAGTAGTGAAACTATCCTACCCTATGCGCCTGCTGATGATGATGACTCATTTTATCATCCATCCAGCTATTCCCCAACTATGTTGGTGTTGCCTTCCAGTCACCGAATCTGTTTGAGTACCAATATTTTGCTTGGAGCGACTACCTATCTACCTATCTTCAATCCAGTCTCACTACACAAGACGATATCCATGGTGAAACTGACAGACTTTCTGGCTTCTGATTAGTCGCAGCAGCTGCAGAAAATGTACAAATGACAGCTTTGTCAGACTCAAAGCATATAGACATAGATTATAACTGTTTCCTGTGAAAATTACTTACGCACCATACGTAATAATTTTCCAAATTGGCTGACTAGATCCAGAGATATTCACAACGTCACAAACTGTACTTCTTTTGTTTAGATAAATGGTCACATCCACAACACAACCTTGATCAATGAATCTATGCGACTGCTAAGTGCTAATCCTAATTATACTGTCACGTGAAAGAATGCACCTACGGGATAAGTAGTATTTTGACTATTCTATATTGCCTACGCAGACGAAGTTGCGGGCAACAGCTAGTAGCTAATAAATATCAAAATGAGGGGTGAATTCGTCAATAACTCCGCTTTGACTTGATGGAAAACATTAAAGATATTTAATTTTGAGTGTTGGTTCAAGGACTTGGGGGTGATTTTGTTTTAATTCGGCAACCATGCTAAAGTTTTTTTGACCAGATTTTATTTATAGATATTTTTACTGCACTCTTACATTCGTAGGATTTAAGAAGTGGACATCAATTATCAAGATAAGAATAGCCCTTGTTCAAAGAGCAAATAGGACTATGAGGACCATTTTCACTTTCAGTAAGGACCTTTGTCTCTCACAAATTGTAATTTAAATTACCTATGTTCCAATTACTTACTTAACATATAACTCCCTTGAATAACATTAATCAGTCTACTGAAGTACTATTTCACCGAGCACATACAAACGTTGTTACTATTCCTAGTAAATTAGCACTCAATATGTTTAACTATTTTCTTACAATTAACAATTAAGTTGATTCTATCTTTGGCGTAAGTAACCATCACATTTTAAGCCCAAGCCTGCCGGAGCTGCGGAATTGTTCGAAAGAGTTACCGTGGCTTTGGTACCTGGAAGTCTCTAGAAGGAACAGTGGTGGGTTGTATTCAGTAAAATTCTGCAAAATCGCAAAAACAAATAGATCTTTTGTCAACTATGCTGATCAAAAATTTTACATCTTAACTCAAAAGCGATTTATAAGCAAAAAACAATTCAACATTAATCAACAAACAGCTACTATTTCAAAACAAATACCAAATTTCACATGTTTGCAATAATAAATCTCTGCCTTACGTATGCGTTTGCGCAGACGAACTATCGTAATGGGGGCGCCGTGAAATGGCTGAAACGTTCGGCAGACACAGACGTAGCGGAACGTATTTGTAGAATGGACAGTTTAAATACCTGTGGTTGCATGGGGATTTATTTGAGAAGACTTGTGACGTAATATTTTAAATATATTGGGGACATTAGTTTTAGCAGGTAAGAGGTGCAATTGACGTGCAGTTGGCGACTGGTATGCTTTGATTTTTTGATTTAAAAGAGTCGTGGTGGCCTAGTGGGTAAAGAACCAACCTCTCGAGTATGAAGGTGAGGGTTCGATTTCAGGTTAGACTTTGTATGTACTTTCTAAGTTATAACTTGGACACCAAACCTGGACTATATAGTCTGAAATCATCAAACCGCATTAAGCAAGCGTGGTGATTAACGCTTGATCCTTCTCCTTGTGAGAGGAGGCCTGTGCCCAGCAGTGGGACGATAAAAAAGCTGTAACAACAACAATGCTTTGATTTTGATATCAGCAAAAGCAAAGTGGGATAAATAATAAATAATAGTTGTAAAAATTTTCAAAAGCCGAAAGTTCAGAATAGAAGATCGATACAGACAAGCCCTGTGTTGACACTAATGTTTTTTTTTTTTTCAGAGCTGTTCGAAGATGAAAAATCTCTTTAACTTTTTCAAATGACAATTAAGATTCTAGAGAGTATCTACAGCACCGTAAAACTCCATTTTTTCCACTAACATCTTCTAAAACTCTAACCAGCACATCGAGTGAACGTCAGAATCGATAAAGTAAATCGAGAGACAATTCGATTTTGCACATTCGCAGCGCAGCATCGGTATTCCGAAGCATTTGGCAACGGATGATAGACTAAATACAGAGCTATTCAACACAGAGATAAATGGGTTTCAGTTAGCACGGCTATTTTATTACTCGGAATAATAATTGTTGTGTGGAAAGTCATTATTTAATTTGGTGGGTGCAGTTTTTTTTGCAAGTTGGTGTATTGTTTTGATATGTGGTAATTCTTTTGGCATAAAATAATTGTGTATCATCGCATGCACCAATTTTCACGTCACTGTATTTTATTACTAAGAATTGTTATGTGGAAAGTCATTATCTGAGGGCACGGCAGTGCCCCAGCCAAGACTCGAGCAAAGCGGGCACGGCCGTACCATCTTTTCTCGAAGCGTTTCGCGGCTATTTCAGTCCCCTGTATCTTCCATGTGAACAAAGCTAGGAGTTTAGGTTTTCGATGACCAAGAGTAAGTATTAGAACAAGCTCAGTCTCAAAATTACAAGACATTTGAATAAATAGTTTACCAGTTATGAGCGATCAAAGTTACACCATTTTGTCACTGACTCACTGACCGATCATCAAAAGTCTAAGGTACTTCTAGCAAACTTAGAACCTTCAAATTTGGCACCAAGGTAGGTTATTAGCTACATATAAAGGGAAAATTATAAAAACCTTAAAACTTAATAAAAAAATAGGAAACAAATTTATATTTGCGGTTTTTCAAGAACATTGTGTATGAATTTTGACTGCATTGATAACTTTGTTATTTATTTATGTACAAAATGTTACTATTTGTTTTATTGTTACGTAGAGGTATATTGTTATTATGTATTAAATATACAACATATGAATAAAAAAGCTAGGTTTAAATGAAATGAATAATGATAAAATCTTTCATATTAATGCAGTGCGATAAACACTGCATGCTCGCTCGATAGATGGCGTTGTCCTGGTCTAAATCGCGCTATGGTTTCGTTACATAGCTTAGTATAAGTAGTACTTAAAAAAAAATCAAATAATTTCATGTGATAGCGTCATCTACCTCTGAAATAAATCTCTTTTATTCTAAAAGCTATTCGATTAAAAAATTCGACAATTTCGAATTTTTTTAGGTTAAAAAAAATATTGTTTACGTGCTACTTTAGGTGTACATATTTAGTTTGTTATATATTTAGTTAGTTGCATGTAAGTTAATTTAATTTGTTATATACTTAGAGAAGAAAGAGACCTACAAAAAATAAATTAGATCCCACCAAAAACATTAAATGTAAAAAAAAGCCAATCCTCTACGCAATTCCTCCACCGTAAAAAGTTTTGAGATCGCATAGAAGCCAAGTCCTGTTCTACTTTATTTGTAATAATAAATCAATATTTCGTGACTATATCAATAGTTTTGTTCACATTACAATAATACTGTCTTGGCCATGAGCACAAGTTAAAAGTCGCTCCTTGAAATAATGTGCGTTGATAAATTCTATATGGACATGATTTTACGATTGGACTGATTATGGACTGATTGGAATTTGAGATCACCATGGACTAAACATGCGCCATAGTACATGTGCAGTTCATTGATGTTGGATGAAACTGACTGTCGGTCATTTAGTAACAATTGAATAAACTAAAAGTATTTAATTCTGTGATATTAAACTTCATGTTTGACTTTCACCTCTCCAAGATATGCTGTATTATATTTGCAGTTTATTGTGCTCATGGCCAAGTCAATATTATTGTAAAGTGAACGAAACTATTGATATAGTCACAAAATATTGATTTATTATTACAAATAAAGTAGAACAGGACTTGGCTTCTATGCGATCTCAAAACTTTTTACGGTGGAGGAATTGCGTAGAGGATTGGCTTTTTTTTACATTTAATGTTTTTGGTGGGATTTGTGTTGTCTTGATGTGTGGTAATTTTTTTGTGTTTATAATCGGGTGAGGGCGGTATTTATTAGGTGCTTCTCAATTTTTATAAATACTGCAAGAATTATGTTTGCTGAAGTCTTTCTGAAACTGAAACTTTTTGGCATCTTCAGCACTGCACTTGTATTTTATTACTAGGAATAATAATTGTTGTGTGGAAAGTCATTATTTAATTTTCTGGGTGCAGTTTTTGTAGCATTGTTTTGATATGTGATATTTTTTTCTGGCGTTTAAAAACGCATGAGGGCGGACTTTATTACGTGCTGCTCAGTTATTATAAATGGCTTCAATAATTATGTGGTAAGATGTAGTTATTCTAGAAGAATTATGTTTGTAGAAATTATTCTTTATCCCCATTTTTTACGTCACTGAGCTGAAACTGTTTGGCATTTTCAGCACTGCAATAATGGCTTATCAGTTTTTACTGTTATCAACTTGATTAGTATGAAATTATTGATGCATGAAGCATGTCTTTACACGAACATATATTTTAATCATCAATTTACACATAAAAAGAACAGGCGATCAACTGAAAACATTACCATTATTTTAAGGCTGAACACGGCTAGTTACATACCTATTTACACTGTAACTAGTAAAATACACTAAAAAAGTTTAGCCTGGAAAACTGAAAAAGAAAAATTGGAAAAAAAGATATTTATTGCTAAGGATATAAGTTACATTTGTTTGTGTGCTGAAAACTATGTTAATGAAACCGCAGACAATATTTTTAATTAATGAATTTATTACCATAAATAATATGAGTTACTTTGCCTTTTCAGCGTCATGTAAGGTTCAATGCCTTTTCTAACTAACATCAAATAAATCTAGCACTAATTACATTAAGACTGACGTGGCATTTTGTAAGCCTTAATTACTAAATAACTAAAACAACGCAAGTACAGTAGACTGCACATCAGTGGTAACTGCCATGCACCTTAACTCAATAGTGATAAGTACAATTTTCCTATACAACTGTTACCTTTGACTTGAAGTTGACTGTACAATGTGTCGCAAGAATATTGTGTTCGGAGTAATTAGCACTGAGTTGCTACCTGTTGTAATAGTAATTCATGTTGTAGCTATTATGAAATAGTTGGGAATTTCCTGAAAAGGCTAGTCCGGGTTCCAGTGAAGGCTTTGTGGTCGGTAAAGTTATGAAACTGCGGTGAAAATACCTACGTTTGCTAAAAGCTACATGTTTTCTCGGCCGGTGAGATGATAAATATTTGATATCATTATGTTTTGGTTAATGTTTAATTGTGGCAGAAATGAAGATGTTTAGGTATTAGTGTAATTTGTAAATTGTCGCCTGCAATATACATTTACTAAAACTTATAAGTATGTACGGGGAAGTGACGGTACCGTATAGTTTTGTTTATTTTACGTGCTTATTTCTAGAAATCTACTATTACCGTGACTTTGTAAAGAAATGGTAGGTACTTCCTCATTACTATAGTCATTTACACAAATGACTGTTTCTACCATTTTACCGCCACATACTAATAACCGTGAAAATGGAAACTATGTATAAGTTGACATAAATCAGTTCAGTGCCAAGCGTTACTTGTTACAGGAATTTTGATTAAACTTTGAAAATGGCTTCGTGGCTAATTTCCTGAAATTATATGGCTAGATAAATGACAAGGTGATTAGGCAAAATGTATTTGTAACTAGAACGTTTTAGCTGGAAAAATATATTTATTTAGGATACATAGAATTTTCTGGGTATTACAATCAATTATCCTAGTTTTGCTTTTTTCCAAAAAGGCTGTGTCAATAAAAGGATGAAGATAAAAGCTGGACAACAAATAATTGAAGTGATGATTAAAATTCTGAATACTTAAAGTATAGGTTGCCGTAAGCATTTTAAAAAACATCCTCGCAGGTATTGTTATACGACTTTTTTTGCAACATTCTAATACCATCTAGGTTTCAATTTATTTATAACCAACAGACAAAAAATAAACAATAACAGCTACTTCCTCATTTTTATTATTAGTAAGGATTTCTTATAGAATTCTCAGTATAATTTTCTTACTACCTGATTCCTTGTTGATTAATCTCTTTTGCGTAGAATTCACAATAGAAGATAATACAAAATACAATTGCAATAACTAGAATAAATACAAATATGATGGTGTAGATTTTAATAGGTAAGCATCAAAATAATAAGTAACTTCAGTATTTACAAGATTTAATTCATTTGGTTAGGTACTTGATTACTAACGATTTTTTAAACATTTTAGATTTTAAGCCATAATCTTTAAAAACGTAAGGTTTTAAAAACATTAGCCCATATGATTTCAAATAAATTAACCATCGTAAACCATTTTTTTTGCGTTTACAAATTCAAACAATAATGCAATTTGATCCATCCTCCGAGCCTTTTCCCAATCATGTTGGGGTCGGCTTCCAGTCTAACCGGATTCAGCTGAGTACCAGTGCTTTACAAGAAGCGACTGCCTATCTGACCTCCTCAACCCAGTTACCCGGGCAACCCAATACCCCTTGGTTAGACTGGTGTCAGACTTACTGGCTTCTGACTACCCGTAACGACTGCCAAGGATGTTCAATGACAGCCGGGACCTACAGTTTAACGTGCCATCCGAAACACAGTCCATGGTGTCTAAGATATACTTAGAAAGTACATACAAACTTAGAAAAGTTGCATTGGTACTTGCCTGACCTGGGATCGAACCCGCGCCCTTAGACTCGAGAGGTTGGTTCTTTGCCCACTAGGCCACCACAATAATGCAATTTGATGAATAATGCAAATTTCGGATGGCACGTTAAACTGTAGGTCCCGGCTGTCATTGAACATCCTTGGCAGTCGTTACGGGTAGTCAGAAGCCAGTAAGTCTGACACCAGTCTAACCAAGGGGTATCGGGTTGCCCGGGTAACTGGGTTGAGGAGGTCAGATAGGCAGTCGCTTCTTGTAAAGCACTGGTACTCAGCTGAATCCGGTTAGACTGGAAGCCGACCCCAACATGATTGGGAAAAAGGCTCGGAGGATAATGCAATTTGATGAATAGCTGTTGTTGACTGAAAAGTTTCCACATGGTATAAAAATAGAATAAAAAAAATCTAGTTAAATATCATAACTCTAAGTGAATGTCGTTAGCGGCATTTAATGGATTGAGTATCAACTCGTTAGTAACAACATTCATATTGATTGATGAACACACACTAATCGATCATGCTGTATCTTTGAAGTTTTGAAATGTTTGGAAAATTATTTGTAATACACAAATATTTAAATTATTTACTAGCTGTCTAATGCGATTTTACTCGCATTTTGAATTAATCTTTCGCTATACATAAATTGATCTATCATCTAACGGTTGTGCCTAATATTCACTATTTGTTGTTTTGCTTAGGTACTAGAAATGGGAATTTGAAATTACTTATCATCATCTCCCGAGCCTTTTACCAACTATGTTGGTGTCGGCTTCCAGTCTAACCGGATTCTGCTGATATAGGATATAAGTAATTTCAAATTCAGCTCTAATGACCAATCAATAGATAGTGATAGAATATTAGGAAAGACCGCTTGGTTCGGATATTTTACAGATATCTGGATAGGTATAACGGTTATTTGAAAACCATGACGTTAAAAAGGTTAAAAACGCTAAACCCTATAAAAAGCAAAAAATAACTTTTAACACTACGTAAACTAAATTTTTTCGTGTCGGGGGACCGCTCTAATTCATTACTTTAGATACGTGTTTTTTTTTTAACGAATGTTGTAATTAGGTAGGTATCATTTGATTTATGTAAGTATTTATGAAGGTAAAAAGCGGTCCCCCGACACGTCAAAATTTAGTTTACGTAGTGTTAAAAGTTATTTTTTGCTTTTTATAGGGTTTAGCGTTTTTAACCTTTTGTCATAATTATTGCGTACTTTTTTGGGTCGGGGGTTTTTTTAAATTTATAATTTAATTTTATTTCATGCTTTTTAAAGGAGCTCCTTAATTTTTCCTTCTTTCATTTAATTTATTTTATCTTAAGATGGGGTCGCTATATGCGATCTCGGCCAAAGGAAGCTGTTTAACAATCCTCATGACAAACTGGCTCTGGGAGAATTGCACAGATTGAGAAACATTTGGACATTCTAGATTTTCAGCAAAAATATAAATCGGTTTATCCGTTTCATTCCGGCATTTCAGGGTTTCATCCGCCACATCCCATTTCCAGCATTAGGTTCTCGTCAATCAGAAACATGAAGAAAACTTGTCAAGACAAATTCAACGAGCCCAAACTCGATGGGTTTACTAAAAGGCAGTTCAGGGTTACGTCTCCTACCTTCGTGCCCTAACAGCAGACCAGCTCAGTGGTTCCTAAAGACATTAGTGTTTCAAATTTCAGATCCCACATATACTTGCAAGTAAACTGATCGTGTAACATTCCTATCACATCTAGCAAACGAGCTGATGACCTTGAAGACCTGAACCGATTTCCACCAAACATAGCTAAGAACACTCCCGACTGACATACCTTTTAAACAAAAAAAACCGCATTACAATCGGATCATCCGTTTGGGAGCTACGATGCCACATACACACACACACACACACACAGACATGTCAAACTTATAACACCCCGTCGTTTTTGCGTCGGGGGTTAAAAATAAGAATATATTAAAAAAAAAAATTGGTATTCATGTAATTTTCGGGTATTCAACCGTCATGATAAAAGCTACACTTCAATTTTTTTTTACCACTAAAATAAAGTTTAGTACTCCACCTTAAAGTTCACTTACCCTTTTAAAAACGAAATAGTCACAAAGTCAGTTGCCATGGTTACCCACTAAGCAGCGGACATACACACCTCATGGATTATCTACGGGAACAGTCGCCACAGACCATAAACACTACACCTTGAATGGAATTATAGCGTGGTTTAAGTCAAAAGAAACAGAACGAAATGATGAGAACATAACAATTAAATGTATTTTTATTTAATGACTAGCTACCGACCGCGACTTCACCCTCGGCCCGAGATAACTGCTTCCCGTAGCCGGATGGTGACAAAAACTATCCTATATTCTTCTCAAGCTACCTCAGCCATGATATCGTGACCAAGGAATACCTATAGGTATTCGTTTTCATATTTATAGAAAAATATAGGTTGTAATTTTGTTAAAACTCGATTTCAACTTGAAGAACACAGATTTTGCTGTTTTTTTCAGGTAACCGAAGATATACCCCGGAATCTGTTTCAAATAAATTCAAGTTAGATATAAGTTCCAGTCTTCACTTTCTGAAAGTGCGAGCAAGCAAGCAGAGTGAGAGTTATTAGACTTTAAAAGCCCAAATAAGTTTTTTATAAAAAGATCATTGGCTGTGGTAATGATAATCGAGGTGGCCTAGTGGGCAAAGAACCAACCTCTCGAGTATGAGGGCGCGGGTTCGATTCCAGGTCCGGCAAGTACCAATACAACTTTACTGTACTTTCTAAGTATATCTTAGACACCAATGACTGTGTTTCAGATGGCACGTTAAACTGTAGGTCCCGGCTGTCATCGAACATCCTTGGCAATCGTTACGGGTAGTCAGAAGCCAGTAAGTCTGACACCAGTCTAACCAAGGGGTATTGGGTTGCCTGGGTAACTGGGTTGAGGAGGTCAGATAGGGCAATCGCTCCTTGTAAAGCACTGGTACGCAGCTACATCCGGTTAGACTGGAAGCCGACCCCAACGTAGATGGGAAAAGGGCTCGGAGGATGATCATTGGCTGTGATATAAATAAATGATTGTTTACTAATTATATCGTTATTTTCTTATCACTTACACCACTCCACCACTTTGAAGAGTTAAGCCCTCCTGGGGCGGGATTTGTGGCAGAAAAACTTTGTCCATTAAGACTTGCCACTGGTCATCAGTTTGGTCCGTTTGTTTACTTGTTTCTTTGCTCACGAGGGTACTTAACATATTACTTATAATACGCTAGAGTAGGGTTAGCAGCCCGCTCGGAGGGTAGGTGCCTGTAGGGTTAGCAGCCCGCTCGGAGGGTAGGTGCCTCGAGAGTAGGGTTAGCAGCCCGCTCGGAGGGTAGGTGCCTCGTGGTAAGTGGCGAGTGGGCCGGTGATGCTGGACCCACAGGGAGCGCGTGATCTGCGTTTAAAGTCCGCCGAGGTATCCTCACCCTTCAGCCGCTCATGTACCTGTTGCCCCCTTGTTGCGATTTAGCGACTGATTCCCGGGGGCCCAGTAAGTGAGGTGGCGAGTCTCCACCTGCCATTTTTACATGTATTTAATACATTGTCATCGGCAGGTGCCATAGTTCCCGTAGTTTCCCCATTCCTAGTCCATTAGCATCCCATCACAATAGCCCAAGTAGTTTTCATCCATAGTTAGCAATAGTTCAGCACAGAATCGGGGATTGTCCTTGGGTACATTTCTATAGTGTATACAGGGATAATCGTCGGTTTTGTATTACCATTTCATTAAAGTTGTCTCAAAAGGGCTTCAGCGTGTTGGCTTCGGCCCCACGTTCGCCTCCCAAAAATCCGGGACTCTATAGTCCCGAGGTCTGGTAGAGACATACAAGATAATAATAATAATAAATCTTTATTAGGCATCCCAGAGTATACAGTAATACTTCTGCTCTTGTTTTGAGAGTTATTTGACAAGACAAAACATTGCTAGAACGATCAGAGTTATGAAATAGACTAAAAATTGATAGAAATATGGAGTATTTTCAAGGGAAGTAAAAATTACAAAAGAGACTATGACCCTTGAGTTTATTTCGGCGTTTCTTCTCAGGGATCAGTCAGTTAAGAAATACCGACCCCAGCGTTCTTAAAATGACGTGTAAAAGTGATATAATGTCCAACTTGTAAAATAAACGATTTCATTTAATTTCATTACAATCGGGAAATAAGATAGAAAGTAGAAAGTAAGACGATAAGACCCCGAAACCATTGTAAAATCGTATAAATACGCGTACCTTATAAATATGCGTAGCTGTATTATGTAGTACACCATACTTTAATGCATAGCACACCATAGAACATTCTTAATAGCTCACTAAAACTCGATTAAGGCCCCATATTTACGACCCCTAACATCCAAAATCTGAGCCGCGATGTACGAAAACTCCAATTTGTACGATTAATTAATTCATGTACATACTTTAACGTATGAAAGTCACTAACACACCACTTAAAGATAATTAATTTAGAACAGTCACGTTTGTGAATAAACTGAATATTTATTAAGTGTAACCGTTTCGGGCTTGACTCCTTAGCTCATTAGTTCTGGTAGGACCCGCATAAATTGGGACTTTACAGGACATAAAGGCTTTAATTAAACGCGGCTTTTTTTGGAGCATAACAAAAATTAAACGTGATTCTTTTGAGGTTGAACCCTAGTTTTCGGGCTTGAAATATTTTTGTACCTGTGTTTACTTGTCTTGTCTACCTTTTTATTTATTATAGCGGTCGCTTCAGAGATAATTAGCCATTATTATTCATGTCCATGTTATCATTGTTCTTGCTGAAACTGCTGAAATTTTTCATAAAAACCACACTTTTTAGAAAACCACTACAAGTTTCTGCAGACTAATTATGTCAAGTCTACAATAAAATTTTAACCTTTATAAAACTACAAAAGAAGACTCTTAAAGTAGAACAATATCTTGACAACGTTCCCTCACAATGGCGATTTCACACAATTCAAAGCTCTATTTATATTTTACATTTCATTTCCTCAGGGTAAGCAAAGGTATTTTATCGATATCGAGGCTCCGTAACAAATTCTTAACATTCGATATATCTTCGCCGCACCACTAGCTCGGAACATGATATAAAGATAAATCGATCGTTGAAATCAAACGCAGAAATTGTTAAATGTTCAGAAACAACCACCTGAGAACTGGTGTTTTTACTTATTTAAAAGGCTCTTAGAAAAGTTTAGAAAATTAGTAGTGCCCATAATGTAAACATAAGCTTGATATTTTATTCTCAATACTGTCCATGCTTATAGACAATAGGGTACCTAAAGGTGACTAACAACTAATAAATTGATACATAGGTAAATAAATCGTTGATGTTAAATCTTTGTTTACGAATACAGTTTCATAATAATAGCATTTTTCAACGCCTGTAAAAAGCCGTTAAGCTGAACCTAAACCTGCATCTAATCATTTTGAGTTTGAATGAATCAATGAAATCATTTATCATAAAAAATACACACATCAAACGCTCAGCAAGCATTCGCATACATAAATATTTCATTCAAATTAAAACTCTAACCGCTTTTCAAACCGCCAACTTAAAAGTTAAACTTACATCATTAAAACATGACGCAAGAAAAAATCCCAAAGAAATATTATAAGTGGTAACCCTACTTTATAGCTGTGAACTCGGCAAGTTATCATTTAAGCCGTCGCCATTACAAGAGTAGAAATTATTCTTAATTCGTTCGAGTATTTTTGGAAAAATCTTATATTTATTCCAGGCTTTATTTTTAGATTGACCTCTATCAAGGTCAGAGAAGAATATGTTTGTATTGACTCCGGCTAAAAGATTGCTTTTTGTAGAACTTTTCTTTCGTTCGAGATTGATTGTTTTTCTTTTTGATTCATTTCTTTGATGAAAAACAATTCCTTTCAGTTCCATGTACAATTTTTTAGACAACACAATACAGTGTCTGGAAAAATCACGATTATTTTTCTTTTTTATTATACAAAATTTAATTATCCTTTACATCATGAATGACTTATTTTACTTCTCACTGAAACTGACACTACAAATCTTCGCTTATCAGCATTTAGACGTCAAAAATCCTAGTTTCTACCCAGGAAGCATTTCTATCATCACTATTTAAAAATGTGTGCGAAACGGACTCATGCGCGTTGTGTAGAACCATCCATGTCACGCTATGGAGATCCAGGAATCCTCACAAAAGTTTGATTTGTCACATCTTATTTTTCTCTTTAAACGTCATCATTGCTTTAGATTTTCATTATCATCATCATTTTTCTCTTATCCCAAATTTATTTGCGATCATGTCGAGCATATCGTCTTCCATACTTTTCCCTCTGACTCTGACATCATGTAACGAGTGACAGCTAAGAAAATCTTCCATAGCATAGCGAAAATAACACTAATTAATTAAAGAACTAGTTAGCAAACAAACATGGTTGTCAAAAACACGAGTCGCATACTGAGTGCGGAACTGACTAACTTGGGGTTCTAGTTTCGTACCGTGACGGATATATGGGTACAGAAGTAGTGTGTGTTTGTACGTTAGTGAGAATTTCCTTTGTAGCAAACTGTTCTGTAATTTGGCTGGGGGAATTTCTTTTATTTTAATCCCATTGTCATATAGTTACTTATATTACGTAACAAAGCTATAATTATGAAAGCACCTTCTGTGATTCGGACCTATGTAGCAAGATTTAGGGTAATTCTGAAAAAAAGGTAAACCTATGCCACGTTATTTCATATCAAACGTGGTTCTAAAAAAGTACCGGCTTTAGTACCCGGTATAAACCATCGCCTTAAACAAAGTTGCAGCTCTAAACCTAGTATTAAACACAATACTCTTAAAACATACGCTATATAAAAAGTTGGTTTGAGTTCTGGGAGTAAATTACCAAAAAAAATACGTGTGGCACTCGGGGACTGCCGCGGTAAAGCTATTGCATAGCATTCTGTATCAACTTATGCAATTATAATTATTAATTATGAATCATAATATCATTGATCAAAATCAAAATCAAAAAATACTTATACACCTATATACTTTCTCACAAACAGCTGATTATGTATTCGTCCGATTTCGGAGCAGCTCGTCTCGATTCGGGCGAGTTCCGTAAAGTCGTACAATACGTCTAATCGCACGACACACAGCGCCGTGTCGAAGACTGCCGAACTGACACGACGTTAGACGATGCACGGCCTTCAAGCCACACCTCCGTGCCCGTCGGAGTGGGGAGCGTGAGGTTTTTTCGTTACGGAATATCTGGATTTGGTCCCCGCGCTCAAGGCCTGCGATAGAAGCTATGCAATAACTTAATATGTTCTGGACTCAGTAACGTCACATAATGGGTACACAAAAGACCAGCAAAAATAGAACCGATGACATTAAAAACTGCCTAACGTAACCTAATACCTAATGTGCCTATTAAATCTTAGCAGAAGATCCCTGTGTGGTACTTGAAAATAAAATGTTACGCTACATACAACATTACATTACGCAATTAACACTAATTACTGCTTTACTAAGCAAGAAATGTTTAATTAAAGCTCAAGTATCTTTGTGTGTCTCAAGTCTGTTTCTGCTGGATAGGCAGTTTCAAAAGTTTTGGGAGTCATTATTTTTCTTTCTTCTAAATATACAAATGATGGTTTATCTGACGGTTTTATTGTTTGCGTATAAATATACTCGATTCTATTATTTCATGCCCTTTATAAAACAAAGTAAGGCCTCTCGTACACACACGGTTTTTTGACGTGAAAATGCCGGCAAACAAACATTAGATTTTCACGATGAAATACTGTGTGTGTAAAAGAGGTCTAAATGTATTGCTTGGTGCATTTTTTCAAATCTATTCAAAACGCAATCATTCCATACATATTTTTTTTATCTTTACCGTAAAGCATGTATGCGACCTATACTGCCACTTTCAGAGTCGAGAAAAGTCTACTTATCATCTTTAAAAGCCTAGACTTTTAGTTCCTTGTATTTTCAGCAATCCCATTCCTCTATTCCAAGTGATTCCCGGGCCATTAAGACAGATGTGGACAAATGTTCTCATTAAATTTTAATATTCCGACATTTACGATTGCCGATGTGGTGTTATGACTATAGAAATAGCAAATTATGACATTGTTAAACCGACAATGTAATAAAGAGGTATTAAGTCGGACTCGATAATGATTTTGTCATTCTAAATCTTGCGTTTTATAGTCGTTCGATTTGGTCGGTTGCGAAATGTGTTAAAGATATTGTTAGAACATTTGTTAGTTACTCGGAAACTATCAACTTGAGGATACCACTTTAATTTCTTTTAAAATATGTAATGAATAGATATTGACGGGTAAAACAACTGCAAAATATCAAGCTGTGATGTAATAACTCTTTGACACAAAACACGATCGCAATCATAGTTATTTAGCTGACACATCATAATACATCACAGTACTTTTCTTTGGGAGTTAACATAAAAATGTGCAAATGCCATCATGTTTATTTTAACTTTTATATCGAAAATCACCAAACGGCAAAGCTTCAAAATCAGAAACATTCCAAATACAACACAAACTAAGTTACAAGGCGATTCCTGAAAATAGAAATCCATCAAAATTTCGGAAACATCCCAAAATATGCATCTACTTTTTCAAACGGAAACTTTTCAATGACCTTCTTCTAAAATGGTGGTCTATCAAAAATTCCGAGGCGATCACAATCCCGGGAATTCAAACATTGTTCCCGGAACTTTTGTTCGACAGCCCTGGCTTAGGGATGGGACATTCCAACGGGATTTGGGGAAAATTATGCAGATTTCTGTCTGTGGTTTGAATAATTGTGCGTATTACAATGGTATGGTAGGGCAGGGAATAAAGGGAAAGTCGGCGATGTTTCTAATCGTTTTGTAAATTAAAAGGTCTGTAGCTTTGGTCTTAAACTTTTTAGGTAATTTTGTGATGTACAAATATAATTCTATGTTAAACAACACCTAAAAATATCATCCGTAATATTAATGAAAATCTATCACCAAAGCATTCAATGATTTATTTTATGCTCTTTTCAGAATTTTACTCTAGTGGTGCTTTCAATACCGTATGTTATAAATAATCGTCAAATAATGTACTGTCGGTAATTTTAGTATCCTGTACCTACGAGTATATTTAAAGAACTTAACGTATCTTTTTCCCATCTCTAATAGTAAAATGTCGGAGACAGCACACCCCTACACCCCCGATAGACAAAATATACAGAAAACTTTCTCACCGCTCCACAAATTGTGTTACACGAACAAACTGACACAGTTTCAGCGAATTTATTAATATAATTACATGTAGGTGTACACGAGGCGTCTTGAGGAGAGGACAGACTTGTGTGTGACGTCATGTACAAAGGTCACACATACACATATAAGTGCGAACGAATTATTGTCTCCCAATCAATCAATCAATGTGTATTTGTAGCTTCTGTCTTCGAAGCTGAACAAGAGATGATTTCCATCGAGATATTCCAAAAACCGAAATGAATGACACTGTAAAAATCTGATATAAAAAGACCAGGTTCTTACGGACAGCAAACAACTGTCAAAAGATAGACAAAATAGCCAATAATATTAGTTAGAAATATAACTATTATGAGTCTTGCACTTAAACAATTGAATAGATCATCTTGTAGACAAAACCAATTCATATTTAATGATCTGTGAGCAACAATATATTTAACAGCTTTCACAATTATTGTTGAAGCCAATTGACGGCAAATAATTATTTGAAAATAAATTATGTTCGCTGTTGAGCGTTACTTAACTACAGGTGACACTCGTAAAATAATCACACTTAGAACAATTTACAGGCCAAATATAGATTTCTAAAGTCCATCTTTGCGTTTGTCACAACCAAACATTTCTCTGTAACTGACAGTGATAATTTTTACTCAAGTTAAAGAATTTGACTTGAGCTTATAGCAGAAATAGCAACAATTCACGTAGACTCCAATCAACCTACAAAAGCAGGCGACGTCGCAAGCATAAGCTAGTCATTCCAACTCATTTACAAGCGCCACGTGCATGTACACCTACATAAATTAAACAGAAAATGTAAATTACAGAATGGAATTCTGACTATGAGAATAATTATTATATATGTATTTTTCCTTGGAAGCCGATGGTGGAGGCATTGTGGTAATGTTGAATATAGTTGAGACCTTAGATATGATTCTTATGATTCGTCGTATCAGGAAGGATGGTGGTTTGTAAAACATCATCATCATCCTCCGAGCCTTTTTCCCAAGCCTTTCTATGTTGGGGTCGACTTCCAGTCTAACCGGATGTACCTGAATACCAGTGCTTTACAAGGAGCGACAGCCCTATCTGACCCCCTCAACACAGTTACCCGTGCAACCCAATACCCCTCGGCTAGACTGGCTTCTGACTAGGTGGTTTGTAAAACATACGTACATTATAAGTGTTTTAAATTGATTCCGGTTTTTCCGAATTTTATTTGACGAGATTCCTTATGACGCGTGAATAAGTGTAATACAAGTTATGTATAATTACATTTTTAAATATGACTATGGTAAAAATATAACCACCGGTACCTTGGACTCTGTGCCCGATATCGGTGGCAACCTATTTTTTAATATTTTTTAATGTTTTTTAATTTTTTATTTAATATATAAAAATGTAATATATATGTATGTTTAAAAATAAATAAGTGGAAAGTAACATAAAATCATTTAGAACTACAACAAATATTGTAAAAGTCTTCATGTTAACCCAAATCCCACCCAAAACAAAAATGTGAAAGACTGCCAAGTTCGATAATATGGGAATGCTTCGCCTATAAAAGAAGTGAGATCTGAATAAGTACCAAGTTCCATACACATACCTCAGTTAAAAATAGTTACTTTTTAATGATGTTACTTGGCAAGTTTTCATACACCTTGTTATAAACCTACTAAACGCAATGAATCAAGTATTTAATTTTCTATTAAAACTTGCCAAGTAATCATCATTAAAAAGTAACTATTTTTAACTGAGGTATGTGTATGGAACTTGGTACTTATTCAGATCTCACTTCTTTTATAGGCGAAGCATTCCCATATTATCGAACTTGGCAGTCTTTCACATTTTTGTTTTGGGTGGGATTTCATTTATTTTTGTAAGGTTGTTTATTTTATTTTTTTCTTATGATGAAGTTAGTTAAAGAAATGTCTCATTTATACTATCTTTTAGATTTTTTAATATGCACTATGTTTCTTACAAAGAAATGAACTAGATTAACTATGTCTAGATTTACCAACTGACTGACAAGACATGTTATCATATATTATGTTCGTGGATCAAAGTTACACATTCGTTATTTTCGAAAGTGATTCACACTTGGCCGTTTTCAGATTTTTACTTTACTTTGACTAAATACAAACCTTTGTACCATTCGAAGATATATTATATAAATATAGATAAATTTAGTTCGTTTTAGTTCCTTAGGGGTATAAATTTACACCGGGTATAAAACACCTTCATTATTTTGAAACCGACTCACACTTGGCCATTTTCAGATTTTTCCCTTTACCTTGACATAAAGACCTACCTCCATGCCAAATTTCAAGTCAATACGACCATTGGAAGTGGTCTAGGTTTTTGATGAGTGAGTCAGTGAATAAGTGAATCAGTGTATAGTAAAAATAGCGATTTTCTGACGTCAATATCTCAAGACCTACAATAGGTATATTAATGAAATTTTGTATTTTAGATAAGTGAGGGGGTCTCAACAGATACTAGAAATTTGATATGCGTAAATAAAATAGATTTTGAGTTACAGGGGGGTCGAATTTGGCCCGAAATGGTTCGTGTAATATAACCCACGGCCGGTGTGTCGCCTTTTTTGCTCGAACTTGGCGGACACACTGCCGTGTGTCTAGATACAGTTCCTAATTTTCACGCCACAGTAAGCTGATCGGGAAAATACCAAATACACTAACCAAGAAAACTATTTCCTACATTCCTCAATATACTAACTCATAAGTACAGAACGTATGTTTATAAATACATACATAAATTAGTCCGTATGTCGGTCAGGACTCTGTTTTGTCACGACAGGAAATACAGCTTACGACAAACGTAATGAAAACCAGCAAGTTTTACTAGTACACACGCTCGTTTCTTTCGCTAAGTAACTCGTAAATATGCGAGCTAATAAACTAGGGAAAAACGCTTTTGTATGTACGTCTATCTATACTTGAACACTAATATAATAAAAAGTTTTTTTGTCTGTTCGTTTGTACGTCAAAGGCTCCGAAACTACTGAGCCGATTTGAAAAATTCTTTCACTGTTGGAAAGGTACACTCTTCCCGAGTAATATAGGCGATATATTATACTGGTACGGACAGTAGTTCTCACGGGACGCGAGTGAAACTGCAGGGAAATTGCTAGTCGGTAATAGTACTGGTGTTGAATTTTGTGTGAAACAGATGTTATAATATTTGGGTGTACTGATGCGTAAGGTGTGTAATGGTTGGCGATTTTAATGTTTTGTACCTTTCAGTACTCGTAAATTGTTGTCAGTCTACAGTACTAGAATCTTCATATAGAAAACATCGTCATCTTTATCTTTTGTTAGTTCTTATCGTTGGTTTCGACTGCTTCCCGTGGGAGCTACACCGGGATAAAAAACATAGCCTTCCTGCGTTAAATAAGCTATTTTTGATACCTGACCAATAATTCCTGAGATAAACGCTTTCAAGCATGCATACAGACACTTCAGCTTCATACTATTCTTCAAAAGTCATTCTTGGAACCACTTACCACATAAGATACAATCTGTATAAGTAAAACAAAAACTCCATAACAAAAAACAATAACATTTTCCCCAAGTTACCCGTCAAATTGAGAAGAGGTTCAATAAACAAGAAATACTTTCTCTTTGTACAAACTAACTGAATAAGGAAATATGAACGGAGGTATCATAATGCAGCTAGGTCAGGCGCCTTCTTCTAGGTCATATTCTTACAGTGAGCATGGCCACGATCAGTTACGATATTACTAACGAGGCATTTGTGTTCTTTGAGACATCTGTCAATGGTTTTTGGTATTAAAAAAAAAAATGATTGGGTCCAGAGAAGGCGTATAAGGGTGAAAACGGCAAGGTTCCTCGACCCAGGTTTTTTTTTCATCAAATCTCCCTCCCGCTGTGGGTTAGCAGCGGTGCGGGAGTGTCAGATTTTACTGACTAAAAACTGTCGTGTTCCGTCGTAGGCCTTTTATGTACCAGGGCCGCGGTAACTCTTTCGAACAATCCCGCAGCCCGGCAGGCTCCTCGTCCCAGGCTCACTCGCATTTTGGCGTGCTACTTTCGTAGGTGATTTTCCGTTATGCCACCTCCGTTAGTCATTTTGTTCTCCATGTTCAAACTAACATACGAATCGGTCAGACATTTTACCCTTGACGGTTGCTTTGTATTTGAAATAGAACATATTTTGTGTGTCTTTCTGTATTTGTGTTTGTTTATGAAACCTTTTTGGACAGGTGTATTTGACAGTCTAGGATAAATTCTAAAATCATAGCTATTGCCTTGGCGTGGTTCGGTAAAATCGTTTGTAATCTAAAGTGTGCATCAGAATTGCTGCTGCTGTGGTGCTACCACAGCGCAATTGAGGTAGCAATTCTCTAGGTATATGTATTTCAAATGAAAATAGGAGGAGTGACATCGATTCTGATGCACCACACATGATATCAGAAACTAGCTGTTTCCCGTGGTTACACGCGAGTCGAATGAAATCAATTTACCGTTCCCGAATAAAATACAGTCTTATGTCACTTGAGTATAGTGTAACTTCTCAATAGTGAAAGAAATTGGTTCAGTAGTTTCACAGCATTTGGGGTACAAATGAAGAAATTGCTGATTAGCGATAAGACCGCCATTTGTACTCTTCTTTGTGTATTGTGATGTCCTGTGTTGTAAATTTTCTTTTTTCTTGGTGTACAATAAAGCATAATCTATCTATCTATCATTATAAAATGTCGGCCCAACATAATGCCATACATAAAGGTAAATACAGCTAGGGCTTTTACAAAGGAAAATTCAAAGTAAAATGTCAATAACATTTTGCTACAGTTAGAGATCGACTCCATAATCCGACGTCTAAAGGTCTGATCAAATACCCACGGAACCTTCATTCCAATTTCAATTTTTATTACGAATAATTTTGGATTTTCCTGGTCGAACTCAATAATGTCGGTCGCCCAAAAAGTAATTTCTTTAGACAGCTAAACCTTTACTAATCTTTTTGAATTCCCCCAAATAAGAAGGTCCAATCTCTTTCAATTCGACATAGGTATAACTTCTATTAATTCTATTGGTAACCCTTAAATGTCTTAAGAGGCTGAATGCACCCAAAACACTCTTTTTCTCTCGCATACGTAAATGCGTACGAGAGAGGAGTTGAGTAATCAAAAATAAAAATTAACCAAGTTCTGTATTTACGTATGGACTCGTTAATGTAACAAATTTTATTAATGCACGTTGACAAGTAAAATACAGATATTTTTGTTGGAAGATCATTTTAAGAGGTAAGTTTACAATTTTTTGTACCGAGAACACTTTTCGAGAACGTGTTTTGAAATCAACAGGATTCTCGGAAATATGTTCAAGATTCATTTTTACATTTTTTTCGCCGTCAAAAACTGTATAGACTTGGCCAAAAAATTGTTTGAGACAAGCCAATTTCGGCATTCAATGCCTTAACAAGCAACTCTAATATCCCGGAACGTGAAAGATATCCTATTCAGGGGTTATAATGTACCCCTTTTTCTAACATTCCCTTGGGAAAAAACCAGGAAAAACTAACCCGGAAATACGGGTATTTGCGATCTAAATATAGCTTGGATTGAAGTAATGTGTGGTTGTTTTATTTTCTTGTGTAAGGAAATATTTGTAGTGCTATGTTTTTTGTATAAATTCGATGAAGTGGATGGAAGGGAAATGACTATAATGAATAAGGTGAAAATGTCATTTTTTCTTAATTTATCTAGATATCCCAACTTCCATCAGAGCTTCCCGTCCCGTGGTAACCATAACCGCGCACCTGCTTAAAATGTATCCTATATCCTTTCTCGATAAAATTAAACACTTCAACATTTTTGAAATCATTACATTCGTTCTTAAGAAAAGCGCGTCCAAACAAAGAAACTTTTCAGCATTTTATACTATGTATATATATTCTATACTTCGTATATCTATGAAATATGATTCAATGTGTTACCCTACTGTTTCTTATGTCCATTACATAGTGCTACCTACTTGTTTTTCAACGACCTTTAACAAAACATAAAAAGCTGACATTTTGTGTAGGTTACCTGCGTAGGTATAAACAATTTCAGTAGGTTTCAGTGTCGATCTAACTATTTGACATAAGCTGGTCTGATGATATGCCTACACAAGAATTTGTAGTACGACATAAACAAACATGTATTAGACACACAGACATTATTTTAGTTATATGAATACATCCTCATCCTCCGAGCCTTTTTTTCACACCTATGTTGGCGTCGGCTTCCAGTCTAACCGGATTCAGATGAGCAGTGCTTTACAAGGAGCGACTGCCTACCTGACCTCCTCAACCCAGTTACCCGGGCAACCCAATACCCCTTGGTAAGGCTGGTGTCAGACTTACTGGCTTCTGACTACCCGTAACGAACGAGTTATATGAATACATAGGCATGATAATCAGTGAGGGATATTTAAAGAGTAATTAATACTATAATAAGCGCTTTTTTCCTTTCATAAAGTATCATAGCTTTAAGGTCAAGCGAAAGTGCGCAAAAACCGAGTATCTATGCAATGAACCGCTATTCGACCTTTTATTATCTTAAAAAAACAAAACCACCTGTTTGTTAATACATTGGCATTTTAACTTTCCCCTTTTTTATTGAAAACCTAAATAGAATAGTGATGTACTCAAGCTAAGTAGAAAATGGGATACTCGCAAAAATAACGCTCAATCCCAAATTGGGTACGTGACTTATTTTATATCGGAGAATTTTTGAGACCTTTTGTGGGCACAATGATAAAATATAACACACCTGTTATGAAAATACGAGCTTCTTAGTGTAATATAATCTGATCAGAAAATGTTTTAAAGTCAAAACCTTTTTCACTTAGCACTTTGACGTGTGACTATACCTACTTAATTTTCGAAGTTAACTCTTTAAAGGGTTAAACATATTTTCATTTACGTATCACCGATTTCCCTAACCACGCTGATCTACAAAACCCTATAAAATCACAATACACATAACCGCAAAATATCCGCCAAACACACAACACGCGAACACAAAAACGCGTTGCGGATATTCTCCGCACACACATCGGGCCATCTCTAAAGGCACCTGCTAGCCGATATTAGATGGCTATTGAGGATAGTCGAAGCAATTTATTTGGCACTTAACTCACGACCATACGACCACACACTCGTGGTCGTATTCTAGTGAATTAGGGTGGTACTTATGTCTGCAAGTGTTGCAATGTTTGTGGTTTTGGGAAGTGGGTATATTGAGTAGATATGTTTGTTAATGACTGTTTATTTACCATTTTGCATCATCTTTTGTTAATGTTTCATCGTCTTGCTTTAAATGAAACATAATGATTTGCCTAGCTTTTTCCAGCTATGTTGGGATAGGCTTTCAGTCTATACAAATGCAGCTAAGTATCTGTGTTTTACATGAAGCAATTGACTTATCCTAACGTCATGGCAAGACTGGTAAGTAAATTTTCTGGCTTTTGACTATCCAAAACAACTGCCAAAGATGTTCAAAAGACAGCTAGAACCTACCAACATAATACGCCTTGCTTTAAGTCTAAGGAACTCGTAGTGACGTAGGTCACCGATCCACGGAATCGCCGCGTTAAGTTGGGATCGCTTACACCATGCAGCTGTTACTAAGTTTGAATAAAGAGTTCTTCAAATAAACGAAACAACAGAATTCCTCTATTATAATTTAAACAGCAATATGTCACTATCAAAACAAAACTAGTCTACAAGAGAATGCATAAACAATACACAAACGACGTTCTTCCTTGAAACTAAAATGTGAAAACTTAATGAAAATGCACGGCGAACTTCTGAAAGGTTCATAAAGATGAACCCTGAATACCAAATATGAATAATGTAGAAAAATAATGGGCTTTTGAATAGGTATGTTTATGTGCGAACTAGTCGGCTCTGGGGTGGCGTGAAATATTTCGTTCTTTCAGAATATTTTTTGGGCTAAGATTTTTTGTGTTCAATCTAGCTTTTGCTACTGGTGTTACTCGCGTTATTAGATGGATGGATTTTTAAATCATTTCTTAATGAATGCTTAAAATAAACAAAATACTGTAAAATTTACCAGAATCTTAAATAGACAGTTCTATTTGGATAGTCTCTGTATGTAGAATCAGAATGGTTTCAAAAATAATGGTTTTATATTTTTCATAAAAAATATTTGGGTTTAACCAAGCCTTAACCAAGCTACCTTATTGAGCTGTGTTAAAATTAACTAAAGAATTTCTATGTTTCTAATTTGAATAGTAAAAACATCCTGCCAAACTAATTAAAGAACATCCGGACCGTTATTTAACTTGCCATACAAAGGTTATTATAAAAACAAGTCCTAAGAGAGTATATTAAGTGATCACTGCAAGTTTTAAGAGTCCTTCCAGACTAAAGTTACTACGGGCTCGTAACTTGTGTAAGTTTTATACGACTTGCACGTCTGATGCACCTTAAACAATATGGAGTTAATTTCGTAAAAGGAATTTAAGATCTTAAAGTTTCATCATGTAGTTTTTATTATGTTCTTGTTAGTTACTTAAAGATACCCGCATTATGTTGTTTAAGTTGTCACATCACACTAATATTGTAATCGAGAAAGAAAGATGTATGGATGTTTGCTACTCTTTTACGCAAATACTTAATATCATGGATTTTGTTTAAACCTACAGTTACGTTTGATTTAAATCGTAATCGATCTCGAATAATGCGTCGTCTATCCGGGTAAGGAAATAAGTTCCCTTCGAACGCGGGTGAATCCGCGAATGGACGCTTGTATTGAAATATTGATCACCGGGTTTTTCTAGTTAGCCTTTCCTAGACTGTTTTATGAAGTATTTGTAAACAGCCAAATATCAAACGTGTTCTGTCCTAACAACAGCCTAACCAGCAGTGTCTAGCTATTTTTAGATTCTATCATATCACTCTAAAGGCTTAACTCCACTCTTACCAAAAGTATATAACCCTCAAATGGTAACAAACTCGAAGGAGGACAAACAGGTAGAAAGGGCGACCTCCATAGGGAACAGTATAAGCTAACTCAATAAATCTGTCAATTTTCAGCCCCTTTGGATCACGGGGAAGTTAATTTGAATTCGAAGATTCCAAGTAAACATTCAATAGCCGAAGGGTTTAAGGATCAAGGGAGAAGTTATATTTGTGATTATGAAATAAAGTATTGACAATAAGCTTGGTTTGTCACGTGGATTCACCTGCATCTTGAGAGAACTAATTCCCATGCTAGAATATGATATAGCTCATGAAAATAACAAAGAGAGCGTGGGTAAAAGGTGTAATACGTTTTTAAATGGTTCAGTAGTCTAATAGATGAGATCCAGATTACAATATAACTATAGATATAGATTATTGTTTGAAAGTAGGTACCTACCACAAACAACACGCGAAGACAATGTCCTTCAGTTTCCAAAAACATGAACCTTATATATATTTGAAACTTCACTACTATCTCAAAACAAAAGACGCAGCTTTTCCAACAGTTCCGAAAACCACTTATGACCTTTTAGATAAAACTTTTAACATTTATTATTACAAGCGAACGGAACGGACCTTTGTAAATTATTTTTTTAGGCATTTGCCAAGTGAATATTATCGTAAATAACGCTCTCCGTTATACCGTCCCCGGGGATAATAAATGGTAATAATATAACCGAATTACCTTTGTCCCGAAATAACAAGAACAGCCTTTGAACTTTATGTTTTAATATCTAGAGTGTGTGGAAAATACGGGTATCAGGTCATTGACCGGTGGGAAGAAAATACCTGTGAGTATATTGTTTCAGATTGTTGTATCTTAGAACCTAATTAGGAAACATTAGCACCGGTACCTATATGTGGTCTAGATATACGCAATTGTCTGTTTGTGTTTTTGATCCTACAAAGTTTTGTCCGCAATTCCATATGCAAACTAAACCGACATCAAAATACACGCAAAAACAAACACCGAAAAAAAATATTCAGCCATCACCGATTGACAAGCCAGACACTGAACAGACAAGCCAAACATCCTATGTAAACAAAGTCCGGTGCCAAATCTATCGACGAGAAAACAAAGACAAAAACGAGAAGCACATACCTTGATCTCGCAACTGTCTTAGTAAAGCCACTTGAGAGAAACACACAAACACGGGGTAACACGTTGTTTCACGTCACTAACACGGTTCGGGAACTTCGGACGTGCGCCTAGGGCGGCGGCGTGACGGGTACTGAAAGGCGGGCGGCGGTGTTGCCAGTCGTCGACTGAAATTATTTTATTGTCAACCTAAGTAGGCTTGCTGG
The DNA here is from genome assembly GCF_022581195.2 of Helicoverpa zea. NCBI lineage: Eukaryota > Metazoa > Arthropoda > Insecta > Lepidoptera > Noctuidae > Helicoverpa > Helicoverpa zea. The sequence goes on from NC_061454.1 coordinate 2,637,970, forward strand.
GGTGGGTAAAAGTAGACATAGTTTGACGCTGCAGTGGGAGGTTTTAATATTTTTTTATTTTGTGGTTGGATCTTTGGTTTTGCAGTCTTTGAGGGGTGTTTTATTTTGATCGTTAAGTTTTCGGTAATAAAGAGTTCGTTAGCATTATATTAAGGAATTATACAAAGGTAAAAGAAACTTTGACCTTGTAAAATTCTTCATTTAAGAGAACCCCTTAAAATGGTCTACGACAGTCCTAATATTCAGGCAACAACATTACATCAATTTAGAAACATCCCTAGTAAATATTTCCCTTTAATTCTTTGTCCATACTTAAAGTTAAAAATGAGGTTTCCATCAAAATTAATCAGATGATCTCAAACCTCAAACTGTAATATCGACCCTGCTAATACATATCACAAAAGAAAACACCACAACCCATAGCAAAAAAATTTAGCTTCCATTTCATCATAACTCCACTACTTACACCAGTTCACAATAAAATCTCCCTGTAACTCGTGCCTTAGTCCTCACTAGCAACCCCATGGTTCGTTATGATGAAGGGCGGTTACGCCAGCACTCAATTGGGGTATTCCTCTGATCGTACTTCGAAACATTTCTCTTTCAATAATGAACAACACAATATTTCACATATTCTTGATCTATACTTAAAGTTATATAAAGTAGAAATCAACAACAAATCGTCTAACCAAGGGGTATCGGGTTGCCCGGGCAACTGGGTTGAGGAGGTCAGATAGGCAGTAGCTCCTTGTAAAACACTGGTACTCAGCTGAATCCGGTTAAACTGGAAGCTGGAGCCAACATAGTTGGGAAAACGCTCGGGAGATGATGATATAAGTAGAAATCATCATACTTTTCTATGAAGTTATGAAGCTAAAAAAACTGTAAATCCCACACAATCCTCTAAAGAAACTTGCATAGCAGCAAAGCAGTAAAAATTATAGTTCATATTTCGTCAAAACTCCTTGTGGAATACATACACCATTTTCACAATAAAATCTCCCTATAACTTGTACCCTAGTCTTCCCTAGCAACCCCATGGTTTGTCATGATGAAGGGAAGTTACGCCAGCACTCAATTGGGGTATTTCGACGACGTTTCTCTAATCGCTCCATAAGCATTATATGTGGTAATTCAATAATGGATTGGATTAAATCATTTTCTTACTTATATGTTAAAGATTTTGGGAAAATTGATGAGGGTAGAGTGGGGGAATTGGTGTGGTGCGTGAATTTGTTTTATTGGAATATTTTGTTTGAGTTGCATGCTTTTTGAAATGGGATCCCAGAGACTTACCTGTCTTCCTTCGATTTTCAATCTAAATCTATGCATATAACAACAAATAAGTAAACATTGCTGTACTTAATGAAGTAGGATATCTATAGTAATGACTTCGTAAACATAACCTTATAGACTTACCAAGTGTACATAGGCCTCTCCAAGTGCACGCCACTGAGATCATCTTTATTCAGACCTAAATAACGGTGACATTTCTTTTGACCAAATTACCGACCTTCCAACCTAAATTCTAACTACTGTTACCTACACTACATCAAAGATGGATCTTTAAAGATGGATAATTAAAATGGACTTTGATGGTAAGTATAAATAGTATTTACTTAGATATTGGTTCTGGCGACAAACATCTTACTTTCTTCGACACCATCAAAAAAAAAAAACAATGAAAATTACATTCATAAAGACCAAAAGACCCCTTTCTCCTCTATCGTTTAACCTAGGACATGTTGATTGAACTCTGCCTGCCATGATACCGCTCACGCAAAACCGTAATAAAAATTGATGAACACCCGCAATTACTAGCCGTGGTTACTAACGCCACTTTAACGGTGTGAATTATGCCGCAACTTGCTCGCAATATATTGGTTTTGTAAGGGTTTTTGAAAACCTATATGGTGGTGCACGCTAAGCTTTTGCTGGGGGAACAATATGTGAAGTTTTCTGGTGTAATTTAACCTTGTGCTGTTAAAGACTTGAACAAGAGAGGATGTCCTGTCTTAAGTGTAGTGAAGATAGCGACAGTAATTTTATTTAGAACTAGCCATTTTCCCGCGGTCTCACCCGCGTCCCGTGGAAGCTACTGCTAAAATATAGCCTATGTTACTCGCAGATAATATAGTTTTCTAATGGTGAAAGAATATTTAAAATCGGTCCAGTAGTTTTTGAGTTTATCCATTACAACCAAACAAACTAAGTTTTCCTCTATAAAATATTAGTATAGATCACAGGTTCTTGAATATTAGTTCTCAATTTTGTACTGCCTATAAATAGATTTTTTCTTCAACTCAACAATTTCGTTTTCATTGGTAGGTATTAGAAAATCTAAAACAAATTCATGTCTGCTACATATGCGCCGAGAATACCTCTAGACGATAATTCCCAATATCACAATGCTTACTAGACAATACGAACCCTTACTAAAATACGAATGATATTATTATATAAATACGAATGTAAGTTTGTTCAATAGTTACACTTTTCCCTGCTGAAGCGACTTAGCCTAGTAGTGGTGTTTTTACAGTCAGTTCCACAAATCCATGAAGACACGGAGGCAAAAGGATTTTATCAAAAACAAAAGAACAATAAAGCAAGACTCATTCTTCTTCTTCTGGTGGCTATCCTCTACTGAAAATTTGCCTTCAGCTAATTTTAAATTAGCTCATTTATTTATACGATTGCACTAAATTTATTTTGTATAATTTATTAATACATTTTTAGCTCAATTTGGATTGTATAACATTCTCAGGACTAGATAGAAAACTGTATGTTTGTAATTATTTTTTGTTCTTTTAAAAAGAGTGTCCATGGAGTTTCTTGCCGGTTCTTCTCCATGAGACCAACTCTTTGGAACCGTGCACCTAACTTTGACGTTTCGAAAGAACTTTCATAGGCCTATTTGAAATAAAAAATTTTGAGTTTGAGTTTATATCCTGCACCAGACAAAATAGCTCACCACGCGTTCAATTCAGTATCTGTGAGACTCTCTCTATAAGAACCCAAATGGACTGAAACATATACCTATTTTTCCATAAACATAAACAAACAGTCTTATAACAACCATGCATGGTATAATCCGGCTAACGAACGTTAGGTCTCCAGAGACTCTTCCGAAGTTAAATGACAGAAATGGGGCTCAGTGGTGCTCCTAACCGATTAGCTAGACAATCTACTTATGCATGATACCAATTACTGATGTGTGCTGGTAGTTTTGGGAGTTATCGATGATATTGTTATGGTGGTGGGTAGTAATAATATTGGATCAGTTGTTGAAAAAGAAGAGATAGTGTTGGTCTTTTCTTTTTTGTAAGGGAACACAGTCAAGACATTGCAAAAAAGGAAATTGTAGAAATACCTCCTATGTTTACTCTTTTGGGTAAACTAAGGTTGAATAGATATCGAAAGGAAAGGGTCCGATTTCGATCTGGAACTTGACGATTTAGTCGAAGGTCCAAAGAAGAAAATAAGAAGAGCCTTTATTGCCAGGATACACAAGAAAAAACTAGATCCGTGAATCCCAAGAACAAAATCATAACCAAATAACCAAACCAACACAAAAATACCCGGGAAATTAAATCCTTCCCACAATTTGAAATGCACAAAGCTCAAAAAACCTTTCCAATTACATCTTCCATTTAACCAAACACGTGCCTTCAAAAACATTTCTTATAAAAAGATCAAAAAGGAAAAACCGGACTTACACGGTAATCCCCAGACCATGATACTGCGTTCACGATAAGCACATAAGTAGCAACACAGATGTTACGGCAACAAGCTACGGAATAAGGCTCACTTGTAACGGAGCAACTCGATAAGACATTTAAGAATACAGAATACAGCTCGCAAAACTGAGGCTGCTATTTTTTTGGAAGATACCATCGCATTGTGAAGTTAAAGATTTCTTGGTTTAGTACAGTAATTAGAACTTCTAAGAATACCGACTATATGTAGGTAAAGAATGACTCGATTATTCATGACAAAGTATCCAAAAGTCAATTTTTCGGTTTACAAGGACACGACAGTCTTACTGAATAATTCCAAAGAATTGGACGCCACAGTGTGCTACAAATAATTTAACATTTTGTGGCATGCATTTATGTACACTATTCGTAATATGGTAATCAGTAATATAAATCTTTGCCTATTTTAGGCCTTTTATCTAATTACATCTAAACCATTAAGGTACATTATAGCGGCACTGCAACAGCACGGCTCCACACCAGCATTTAAGTTATCATTCAATTTAGAGCATTAAATCGTGTATATTATAATATATTTCGTAATGTCAATATGAAAAAGCCAACGGCGAGCAGTCAGCGTGCTTGCCGCTTCCACACAACTCGACTCGCCGCCCGCGTGCTGCAAGCGAGCGGACCTCATGCGTACAGCGCGCCGACGGCGTGCTAATTGCGCGCCGACTCCGAGCCGGCAGCGAAACAACGTCATTACGTCGTGTTCAATCATAACATCAATCATAATTGTCTTCAAATAATATTGAGTTTGCGGTGACAGCAAGCTTACACACACTACTAGCTACTAGCTGACAGCGCGTGGTTGGCGCGCTGGCAGCTAGTAGTCTAAATAGTCTTAATTCGAGGCGACGCCGTGCCGCAGCCGTGCTGTTGCGGTGCTGCTATAATGTGCCACCAGCTTTATTCTTTCCTAAAAAATCATGCCTATTTCTCGTTGCTACACTATGCTGCAGCAACATCACCCGGTATGTAGCGCGCCTAACAACACAGACGCTGCGGCGGCTAGTCGGCGGATCTGCACGCGTCCCGCGGGGATCGTAACGCACACGTCTAGATTACCTACGTTAAGCTGAAATAATATTATTTATACTTCTTGTTGCTACAGTATGTTGCAGCAACATCCCCCGGCATGTAGCGCGCCTAACAACACAGACGCTGCGGCGGCTAGTCGGCGGATCTGCACGCGTCCCCCGGGGATCGTAACGCACACGTCTAGATTACCCACGTTAAGCTGAGGGTAGGACGTATCTTGTGTAATACGGGTTATTTTTAATTTTTGTTTTGAGAATTGATTTGCGAGAAATTGGGAAATAAGGTTCATACAAAAGTAACCGGACCGTTTGCAATGGTTAGTCTTTATGATTTTTTGAATGTATCAACAAAAAACTCTAATACTCTGTATTTTTATAGTGCTTTTAAAAACCCAATAACGACTGGATACCAAATTTTTGTTATGTTATATTGAGATCGAATTTTACCTGTGTGAGATTCGGCAATTTGTTTAAACATTTTCAATCTCCTACTTGTTCCATACCTGAAAACAAAGAAAAAACATATTTTTAGACTCTTTTTAGAAATAATAGTAAAAATCTTCGTATGTTTATAAAAGCCGTGTAGTCTCGGCCTTACAGATAGTGTAGGATTTTTAATATCAGACCGGAGGCGTGGAGGAATCGAATGTCATTTTAATGTAACATATAATGTAATGTGTAGATATAGTTAAAATGAAATTACATTTTAATAGGTTTGGTATTAGGTGATTTATATGGTTTTGTGGTGTGCTAGTGTTGACACTATAAAATTGCAGAACTCATTTCAAAAACTTTATGAAACATCATCTTCATTGGAGATTTCTGATGTTTTCGTAAATAAAATAATCTGCATAACAAAAAGCTGTGAGCGTAAATTAAAATGAATATAATTAGCCCTTTCATATTCCTGAACAAGGTAGGTATGTACATAGAAAGATACATGGACACCTTCTGACTTAAGATGTAAAAAATAAGCAAAGTAAAACTCATAGAGTTAACCATCTACTGAAAACCTTTAGATAACAACATATACCTAAAATTTTCTCATAAAACAAAATGCTACCCCATTTCAAAATATCATGAAAACAAGTTGATCTATTAATGTAATTCAGCAAGTTTTGTTGAGTCCGAAGTTCGAAACACGAGATCTTGTCTCAACGTGTTAAAGAACTTGTAAACCTTTAGAAACTGAGTTCGGACTTCGCTGTAGAATATACAGATACATTTCTGTAATTAATGTTTCATTTTATGCTTATATTTTACTTTGGAAGTTGTTATCTACAGTTTTAAATCACATTTCAATTCAGCAAAGTTCGGCTATCGTCAGAACTCAATTATGTGATTTTTAACCAACTTTTCAAAAAGGAGGACGTTTGTAATTCAGATATTTGTTTTGTTTATGATTGTTCGCGTACATGTAAACCTTGTAGGCAATTAATTTAAGAAAGGTGTTACAAGTTTTGTCTTCTCGTAACTAAGCATAACTAACTAAAAATCCCGAGGAATTGAGAACATTCTCCTTTTTGGGAAGTCGGTTAAAAACAGGCAACTATTGACGTATCTAACTAATGCATTATTTTTCAAGATCCAGGGCACTCATATTGAAAAACACCACGACTAATGATGCATTCACATATAACATGTAGCTGGAAAAAAAATCGCACTCATACCTGCACTGAATGAAATCAAAAACAAATAAGTTACAGTGCTCCGAAGCATAGTTTTCAACTGGTATTGAAAGTATCTTTTGTACACCGTCGAGTTTTCATCTCGTATTGAATGGAGATGAAACAGAATTGTACTTACGAGTATTCCAATATTGGATTGTTTTACGTGGGTGTAGTTATGACCGTATGCATGATGAAATAGTCTAGACTATTTGTTTTTGTCCTTTATTGTTCAGTATCGAAATGGTAAACATGACTTGGTGTTTCATTTCTAAAGCTCTCGGAAGATAACTTTGCCACTCTGAACTCAGCCGTTTGATGCCAAGAATATTTGCAGTAGTGTTTTGTTTTGCGCAATCACTAGTGGCAAACTTTAGAGAGCAAGTTAAAATACAGATCTTAACCTTGATTTGTTTTAGATGCAACATAAGAAACATGACTACAAAAACAGAAATTGACATCTTCACAGTTTTAAGAAATAAACAATATAACTTAAAAAGTCACATTTCATCCAAAAGAAAATCCGTCTTATCATGACCACAATGACAAAATCACGACGCCCACAGAATTAAAATTCCGCTCACTACCTAAAAATATTTTCTACAAAAAATATGCTCCTCAAAATCGATTTATCTCTCTCCCGACATGATTACACTCTGGGGAGTCAGGCAAACATACTTAACCACCTGCAAGTCTATGTATCAAAGAACTTGGTTCCATGGCTGTCTGCCAAGTAAAACCTGTGTACTAGACTCTTGTAATACTACCCACTTGTTTGGGTAATGGTTTTCTGGGGGCTGGCAATGTTGGCTGTTCATGTCATCTTTTTTTTGATAGTTGTATGGACTATTATTAGGTTTAGGTGAGGTTCGATAGCGTGTAAATATTTTTGAGAGCTTTTAGCTGTCGAAAAAATAGATGCTGACAACACCTGCATGTTTCTGATATTTTGTATTCAGTTATAAGTCTACGTTACTGAAATAATCGTAACACTTGAACTCTAAAAACATGTATATTGGTAGGAGTCATAAATATCGAAGAGGATTTAAAAAACGAAGATTATTTGGTCTACGATGTCAATAAATGCAATTATTCTCCAAATGAAGATCTACTAGCAATTTACCAGACCAGGCTATCAAATCGTTGGCTACCCGGTAATCCAGACCCCTCTTATTGGTTTCCGACCAACAAGAGAGGAATCGATTCCGGCATTCTTTCCCAGCACTCCGATGTGCGGGAATTCTCAATGAGAAGAAATAAAAGAAACATCCGAACTTGTTTGTAAAGTTGGAAGACCAGCCCCTTTTGTGGGAATTAAATTTCTTATTGATTCGGAGCGGGGAGGTGTTCCGGGGGTTTCTGCGGTCAGTATTGTGTTTCTGTTTACGTTGAAAGAATTTTCCGGGATTTTGGGACGGTCAAAAGATTTTGGGAAATCATTGCTTCTACTTTATGCGTAATCTATACTAATATTATAAAGAGGAAAACTTTGTTTGTTTGTTTGGTTGTAATGAATAGGCTCAAAACAAAACTACTGGACCGTTTTTAAAAATTCTTTCACCATTCGAAAGCTACATTATCCACGAGTAACATAGGCTATATTTTATCCCGGTACGGGCAGTAGTTACCACAGGACGCGGGTGAAACCGCGGGAAAACGGCTCGTATTATGATAAAGATGAAGACATAAAAAGAAGATTACCTTCAATCGATCTAATATTTATCCTTTATTGTTGAAGTGACCTTGAAGCCTAATTTATTTAACTAAAATACTCATCAATCTTGGATCAATTTTACCAAATTGATTACAAAATCTACAGATCAACTTGACCAACACAAAGTTCTAAAACCATGATCATCCAAATTCCAAGTACCAAGCTCTCCAATGTCGATCCTTTTGTAAATTCCAATAACCGAACCAGTTTAATGGAAACTGTCCCTTCTCAGATTGTTGGCACATTATTGAAACTTGATACAATTGACAGAAGCCTTAAATTCCAAGCTGATCGGGATCACATTTGGGAACTAATAACATTGTCTGAAATAGAGGTCGTGCATTAAAGTGGTGAATTGGGAAGGTATCATTGGGCTTAAAATGTTTGAAGGTAAAGTAAGCTTGCAATAGTGTTTTCAAATCAAATCCTATGAGGGCTTTATTTATTCCAATCTGTGACTTCATGTATGCTAAGGTATAGATATCTATGTACATTGGCTATCTGTTCAGAATTCCTCAAATTAATACAAAAAAAAAATTGTTCTTGGAAAACTACAAAGAGATATTTCCCAGTCTTAAACCTTTTTAGTCGCTCTAATTCCTAAAACAACGTGAAACCGTGATCATAAGACAATTCGTTCCGATAACTTAGATAGTAACATCACTCAACTTGGAACTTTATCCAACTCAGCTTTTATTCGCTTGATAATCTGAATTAGAAAGTTTCCTTTCATTGCGATCTGAGATAAGCACTCAAATTAATACTACTTTTTAGTTCACCGAACAACTTTACGTAACTTTTTCCCAGTGGATAGAAGCGATTATAGTCTTGTACGAAATATTAGCTATGAGAAATTTTCATTTTGAAGAATAAGGACTGATGGCAACACTTGATTGCTTTATGTTACTTTGAATATTGATAATATTCTCTACAATCGAAAATATGTACATTCTTCATAACTCTAAAAGGCATCACCTATCGAACGGTTTATATTTTCAACATCATCCTCCTGCTTTTATCCTAATATTATTAAGGTTAAGGTAAGTCTTCTTCTTCAATATTGTCACAAGCAAGTTGGTCGTTTCTATCACAACACCTTACTTCCTCATTTCGATATTCAAACACACTACAAACAAAGTAGATCGGAAGCTTATTCTAACTAACGTAACTACCGATTCAATAACCATTCTGAAAAACTCCAACCCTTTTTCTGAAGATAAAATGTATTCCGAAGAAAAAAATTGCCACCAAGACTTTGAATCTAAAATAACACTTGGTCCGATACCATCTAATGGAAGGGCCAGAACCACGGAGTAAGGAAAGATGAGCGGAAATGCCATAATGCAGGTAGGTCAGGCGCCTACTTCTAGGTCAAATACGTAGGGTGGAAATGACAAACACCATCAGTTATAAGTGAACTAACGAGACATTCGGGTCCTTTGAGGCATATGTCAACGTTGTTTGGTATTACAAAAAAAAAATGGTAGGGTCCAAAGAAAGCGTATTAGGGCGAAAACAGTATCATTTCTCGTTCCCCGCACACCCGCATTTTGGCGCACTACTTTCCTAGGAGATTTTCCGTTATGGCACCTCCGCTAGTCATTTTGTTCTTCATGGCCAAAACGTTCAGAGGGAGTGCAGGGGACGTTTATTGAAATTATAGCGCTATCGCCGAAGCGATCGCTAGCCTTTTGAAAGGGATAGAATTTAATGAGCGGACAAAGATGGGCGAATTTATATCACTCCATTTCATATTCATAATGTTCTTTGGTTTGTTTGAAGGTCTTCCGGATGTGCGTGGTGAAGAAAATCTTAAGACATGCTATATTTGGAAATGATCTTCATGGAGTATTCTTTCTTACCTGTTTTAGGAAAACGGTGAAAGTATAATACAAAACACTCAACCAAATGTTTACTTTGAAGTAAACATTTTTAAGCTACAGAACATGTCAGTATGGGCAGCTAAGTGCAGGTGAAAATATTTTCCATGTATTGTTAAAAATAAAGGAAGCATTACAAATCGAATTAAGAGGCAGAGTCATAACAAATTTTCTTCTTGTCTGTGTTCTACGTGTGTGACTGTGTACTTAAACTAATAAATAAATAAACTAAAAAAATAGAACCCATAATACACTGTCTGAAACAATGTAAGCGACAACAAATTCAAAGCTTGCCATTTAAAACTATTTAGAATACAGTAATATTGCTATAAATCGCGTGCCGTCCACAGACATCTTAATCCCACCAAAAACATTAAATGTAAAAAAAGCCAATCCTCTACGCAATTCCTCCACCGTAAAAAGTTTTGAGATCGCATAGAAGCCAAGTCCTGTTCAACTTTATTTGTAATAATAAATCAATATTTTGTGACTATATCAATAGTTTTGTTCACATTACAATAATATTGACTTGGCCATGAGCACAATAAACTACAAATATAATACAGCATATCTTGGAGAGGGGAAAGTCAAACATGAAGTTTAATATTACAGAATTAAATACTTTTAGTTTATTTAATTGTTATTAAATGACCGTCAGTCAGTATCATCCAACATCAATGAACTGCACATGTACTATGGCTTATGTTTAGTCCATGGTGATCTCAAATTCCAATCAGTCCATAATCAGTCCAATCGTAAAATCATGTCCATATAGAATTTATCAATTCAATGGTATTTACACATTATTTCAAGGAGCGACTTTTAACTTGTGCTCACGGCCAAGACAATATTATTGTAATGTGAACAAAACTATTGATATAGTCACAAAATATTGATTTATTATTACAAATAAAGTTGAACAGGACTTGGCTTCTATGCGATCTCAAAACTTTTTACGGTGGAGGAATTGCGTAGAGGATTGGCTTTTTTTACATTTAATGTTTTTGGTGGGATCTAATTTATTTTTTGTAGGTCTCTTTCTTCTCTAAGTATAGGTATAACAAATTAAATTAACTTACATGCAACTAACTAAATATGTACACAACATTTTTTTAAAATAAACTAAAAAATTTCAAAATTGTCGAATTTTTGAATCGAATATCTTTAAGAATGAAAGAGATTTATTTCAGAGGTAGATGGCGCTATCACATGAAATTTGTTTTTTTTTTTAGTACTACTTATACCACGAAGGAGAAAAGACTAGCGGAGATGCCCTAACGCAGGTAGGTCACGCGCCTTCAGGTAGGTCAAATACGTCACGACTACGTCACGGCAGGCGTGGCTGGACACCGCCCATATATCGTCCTTTACATCAAACTGACATCTTGTCATGGTTGTATTTTTACCACAATTTCAACAGATTTTATTTGTTACTCGATTAAAACGATGAAATGCGCTATCATTAATTGTAGAAATTGCTCAGGATCCAAACTCAAACATACCATAGGATAACATTTCACGTGTAAGTAATATTTTAGCTTTAAAACATATTTTTTGCTAGAGACATCTGTCGTCGAATAGCTGCATTTCTAGAACCTCTAAGTGAATTTGTATTATTTTCGTATCAATCTTGTATCAATGTATATTATTGGTACCAATTTTTGCCTTAAAAAGCAGCTTCATTTTTCCTTGCATCCTACAAGTTTTTTTATAGATTATTTACAAACCAAAACATATGATATATTATCATGAAAATTTAATATTATAAAAACACCATCTTTCGGTAAGTAGTCGACTTACGTATATCTGAAGTAAAATTGTGTTCATCAAGACAGAGAGACCCGTTACAAAATTAAGTGCTACCAGACATCGAAAATGCAATCACCCATTCTTAAAAAAGGTCTTATTTAAAAAAGCTGCAATTAAAATTAATCATAACTCTAACTATGTAGATTTATTTATATTCATCACTAGCCGTTTTCCCGCGGTTTCACCCGCGTACCGTGGGAGCTACTGCCCGCACCGGGATAAAATATAGCCTATGTTACTCGCAGATAATATAGCTTTCTAATGGTGAAAGAATATTTAAAATCGGTCCAGTAGTTTTTTGAGTTTATCCATTACAACCAAACAAACAAACAAAGTTTTCCTCTTTATAATATTAGAATAGATCAGCAATGTTTTACATAGGTATATCTCTCTTGCCGTACATACTTTTTGAATGTACCTTTACTCAGAGCAACATCGGACACACATAATGTCAGCCACTTAGTGGATGCGCCGTTATGATATAGTTGTGAAAACTCTAATTTGATAAACACTGTCCCTATAATTTTAATTCCCATTTTTCTTGGTGAATTTCGTAATGTGGCAACATCGAAAATAACAACAGTCATCGCAGCACGGTTTTAGACATGTTCTAGAACAAATAGAACGAATTTTCGTGCTTGTGATGCCATAGTGGCTAGTAGACGAACTAACACAATGCCATAAGTTGATACTTAAATTACACCATGGGGGTATTTTAGACCCGTGGTGAATAAAAATGATTTTTCATCGAGTCTCCGTTTAATGGTTCCTAGATACCTATTTCATTTCTGGAGGAGTAAATAAATTGTTGTGGGGCAAGTTCTCTGCACAAAATAATACTTATATAACAATTAATTTTCTAACTTTTTTATCTCTCTCTTTTTCTTCGTTCATTTCAAATGAATGCTTCTTTAAACTTTCCAATTGAATTACTATTTTAAAAGAATTATTAATTTTGAGTATTTACTTTACTTTTGAGTATGTCACTAGTGGTCGATGTTAGTTTAGGGTTAGATTTTAATCATCCTATTCCACGCTAGATGGATTTACAAAAAATGGGTGGCTTCCCATAAAAGGCGTATAAGGGTGGAGCACGGGTGGAGACAGTAACGTTCCTCGTCCCCCGCTCACCCGAATTTTGGCGCGCTGCTTTGTTAGGAGATTTTTCGTTAGGGCATCTCCGCTAGTCTTTTCTCCTCCGTGACTTATACTAAGCTATATAACGAAACCATAGCGCGATTTAGACCAGGACAACGCCATCTATCGTGCGAGCATGCAGTATTTGTCGCACTGCATTAATATGAAAGATTTTATCATTATTCATTTCATTTTAACCTAGCTTAAACATAATAACAATACACCACACTACGTAACAATAAAACAAATAGTAACATTTTGTACATAAATAAATAACAAAGTTATCAATGCAGTCAAAATTCATACACAATGTTCTTGAAAAAACGCAAATATAAATTTGTTTCCTATTTTTTTATTAAGTTTTAAGGTTTTTATAATTTTCCCTTTATATGTAGCTAATAACCTATCTTGGTGCCAAATTTGAAGGTTCTAAGTTTGCTAGAAGTACCTTAGACTTTTGATGATCGGTCAGTGAGTCAGTGACAAAATGGTGTAACTTTGATCGCTCATAGCTCGTAAACTATTTATTCAAATGTCTTGTAATTTTGAGACTGAGCTTGTTCTAATACTTACTCTTGGTCATCGAAAACCTAAACTTCTAGCTTTGTTCACATGGAAGATACAGGGGGCTGAAATAGCCGCGAAACGCTTCGAGAAAAGATGGTACGGCCGTGCCCGCTTTGCTCGAGTCTTGGCTGGGGCACTGCCGTGCCCTCAGATGTCTTAATCAATACTATGTAGTATCGAGTAGACTGTTGCTGGTTGTACGAGAATCGAATGCTCCTGTCAATTTTATGAAGATATGAATATTGTTTGCGATTTTATGAGGATATGAATTTTCGAATTGAGTTGTCAATGTAGCTTCTCCCAAGCTACATTGGGCTTTTGTCATGTGACAAAACTATGAAATAAAAACTGAATTAGTTTCCAAGTATATCTAAAATGACAACAAAAAGTAACTTAGGACCTTTTTGGTCATATAGCAGATCATGGGTACCCATAGCCAAGCATTTTATTGTAGTTGATGTTTACAATGAATTGGTTAAAGTAAATCTCAAGTCTAGACGTAAGAAACGGCAGAAAGACCGCCCTTATACAATTCAGACAAAAATTGTCACTCGAGAATCAAATTGATGAGAAATTTTAGTACTCACAGTAGAGGTGGCGCCAATGGACGATCCTGATTATCCAGACAGAATATTCTAGATTTCTATTTCAACTCGATTACGTCATCAGTAACAAAACTGTTGCTAAAACAATAGCTTGTAAAGTATCTCGGAACGGAATCGAGTGTGCGCCAATCGTACGGCGTGCCAACTCGGTCAAATGGCAAATTATATTAAACGACAGGTAAACACCGTTTGTTTATTTATTAACAATTAATTGAGATGTATGTGGTTTGAGGATTATGCTTTATTAATTTGTTTGATGATGTGCTGTGTTTAATGTTTCTAAACATTTGCCGTCTAAAGCCATGTATTCACTGAGAAACAATTGTTTATAAACACTGTTTCAGAAGCAATATCTACGTGTTTCTGAAACAAATAATTTTGTTTCTGAAACAAATAATTTTGTTTCAGAAACACGTAGATATTGCTAGGAACATATAATTTTGTTTCTGTGGACGATGTGGTCGGCAGAGTTTCCGAAACATTGTTGCTGTAAACATCTACGTGATGTTTCAGAAACTGTGTATCTGAAATATTGTTTCCCAGTGAATACATGGCTTTATTTATCTTCTCTAAAGTCTATTCTAGCATTAGCTATCAACTGTTGTCTACTACTATATAATATACTTTTCACTGTTCACAAAATATCTCATACACCCAATAACAAGAACTTGCTTGCTTGCTTACTCATCTAGAACATTCAACTGTAATGTGACGTTACAATTTCGAGCATTATATCTAGGAGACAGGAGAAACGAGCATGAAAGTGAATAAAAATCGGTCAGGATATGTCATCTGAAATCTCTAAGGTTACATTACAGCAGAGACCTCCCAGTGAAGGAGCACCATTTTTTTTTTGCTGGGAAATCATTAAATGACCTCTCCCGCTGTGGGTTAACAACGTGAGGGAGTGTCAGAGAGACTGTTACTGACTAAAATCCATCATATTCCTTCTTAGGCCTTTTTTATGTACCACGGGGTAACTCTTTCGAACAATCTCGTAGCCCCGGCACTCCAGTGAAGGAGCACCTTAAAACACCAAAGATGGTGTACAGATAAAAATTATGAAATTCGTTTATCTACATTCCGTTTCACCCGCGCAAACAGTCGACCTTTTGAAAACGGGTTTCAGATGGGACGTCACGATACTAATGTAATACCAATGAATGAATAATCTACTGAAACTCGGGTATTTTTCAGGATCACCGTAAATATTTTATGAAGGGTAATCCCACAATTAGAAGGTACCTATTACTAATTTGTTTGGCGGTGAGTTTAGGGAGTTTTTAGTAATTAATTGTTTCAGTTACATAATGTATGTGGAATAAGAAAATGTAATGATGCTGGTGGACACCGCAGGCGGGGTAGGCCCCGGAAGAGATGGCGTGACGAACTAGACGCCTATCGTCCGGATTGGTGGACACGGTCGAAAGATCGGGAAGGGTGGAAGCGAGATGGGGAGGCCTTTGCCCAGCAGTGGGACACTACAGGCTAGATATAATAATGATGCTGGTTGGTTCTGTACTGTAGATATAATATCTATCATTTTTAATTACGGAAAAAATGTTATGCTAAGAGTAGACTGATACGTAGGTATATATCTTTTTTTGCATAATATTTTAATACATACAGACAGTTTTTCAGACAGTTTTCTGCAGAAACTTTATTATAACTTGTATTTTCTACATAATGATTTGAAGATAGACTATAACAGTCTTATTACAAAAACCTAAAAACTTGTCTAAAAAATGTGTGGTCCGTTTTGCAGCCACACTTTTTTCATTTCAACGTCATAATCTGATTGTTTTTAAACAAGTGTTCAACGGACATTTATGTTTTTGTGGTGCGACGGTAAAATTTTCGCGTACCTAGTGCACATAAACAAAAGATTAAAACTGAAGACAAATGGGTAACCACGGTAACTGGTTTATTATCTCACCATCATAGAGAGAAAAGACTAGATAAAATGAGCAAAGTTAAATTGGATGCACAAAGTTCAAGAACATGTTACGAATGAACTGAACTAGGATGCGCGAGAAAAGGATTTAATCTCACATTATGTATAACCTAGTATTTTAAATGGTTATTTAATCAATCATCATCATCATCATCATCATCATCATCATCATCAGCCTATCGCAGTCCACTGCTGGACATAGGCCTTTCCAACTGCACGCCACTGAGATCGGTTTTCGGCTTTAATTAATACTTAATTGAATTTTTTTTTTTTTTTTTTTTTTTTTTTAATATTTGCTTAGAATGTAGGTACATACAAAATGGGATGGTAAATAATACAATAGGATCCGTGTACATTCTGCCTTGTTGGCATGCAAATGCAATAATTATTATACAAAATTGTTTAAGGCAAATCGATTATTGAGTTGTATCATCTAGGAAGTCTTGAACAGAATAATAACATTTATCTACAAGAAACTTTGTGAAGCATTTTTTAAATTTCATCAATGGCAGGGTTTTCATTTGATGAGGAATTTTATTAAAGATAACAGGAGCCATACAGATAACACTTTTTTTTAATAAGCTAGTTTTAAATTTGCCTGTGGATAGTGAGTGCTGATATTGAGATCTTAATGATGTATTTCGTTTTCTAGATTCTGAAAGTGTTGTAAATAAATTTCGGTTCGCTATAACAAATAATGATAATTCCAGGATATAGAGTGATGGGAAAGTTAATAGTTTCTGAGACTTAAATATAGGCACACAACTGTCGGTAACTTTGAGACCAAATTTAGCTCTCAAACAGCGCTTTTGAGCTTTAAAAATGCTTTCTCGTTCGCTACAATAGCCCCAAAATATTACACCAAATCTCAAGGTAGAAATTACAAGACCATGGTAGGCCACCAATATTGTTGACAAAGGACAATGGGCGATTCCGGTCCAAATGTCCACCACGAACGAGACCTATATGGCTAGATAGCCCGTTAAATATAGAACATTTTTTGTTATGAAAGTAAAAAAATATATAATGCCAGAAAAAAGTTATAGCAAAATCAAAAAACTCAGTGCATAGATTTTATCAATTTCATTTTTTCAATTACTTTTCGTGATGTTCGATTTTCGTACTTTCTGACAAAATAGAATTGTTCATTATTACAGAGAAGACACCGCCAGTTACATCGAACTTTCTTAGATCCAGGCACCGCTGAGTATATTCAAGCACTTCTGGTGCCTCAATTGGTTAGTGATTCGTCATCCATCGGGCAAAAAAAATATGGGCTGTTTATATGCAAATGTGTCTTACTCATCTTAGTTTTAGATAAAGTGCGGAAATAGAAGTGGAATAAAATAATAAATAATAATGATAACATACAAAAACTACCGAAAATTAAGAATACATTTTTGGCTATAACTTTTTTTTGGCATTGTTTTTTTTTTACTTTCTTAGTAAAAGTTACTCTAAATTAAGTGGACTATTTAATTATATAGGTCTCGTTCGTGGTGGACATTTGGACCAAACTTCATACATTCTTGCCCAATCTCCTTTACTTTTTTGGATAGGTTAAATAACATAAACGCGGCTGTACTTAAACGTTTACAGATATCTTCTGCTTGCGGCTTCCAAGTTAACTGGCTATCAATAAGAATTCCTAAAAATTTTGTGATATTCACTTTGTCGATATTTTGACCACTGTAGTTGATATCCATGTCACCTGCATATATTCGTTGGTGAAAATGCATAGTTTTAGTTTTTTGTAGATTGATAGCTAGGTTATTATTGTCAAGCCATTTTATTAAACTGCTGATTGAATTGTTGATATCAGTTATTGTTTTGTGCAGAATTGATTGTTTATATCATGTACAATCATTTATTGATCATGTACAATCAGCTATCTACGCGACATATACATTAGAAAAGAAAGACATGATATTCACACTACTGATAACTCAAGAATGGCTGAACTGTTTAAACTGAAAATTAGAGGGAAGGTACCTTACACCCTGGCGACTACGAGAAGTAATTATCTCGGTACGCAGGTAAAACCGCGGGTGGAAGCAAGTACATTTTAAAATTCATAGACTATATGACAGTTTTTGTGAATTAATCAAAGCAGAGGGTTTTCCCACCATCATAGCCCCTCTTCAAAAGTTGGCTAAAATATGATGCTTATTATAAGCATCTTAAAAGAAAATTTCCTTTGACCCTTTTAGAAAGGACTCAACTTGAGAAACACGAGAGCCATCTCAAGCGCAAAATAAATACTTCTAAACCGTGCACTTGATTCAATTAATTAAGTCTGATTCAATTTAATTTGCATCGTGTAAAATATTTCTGAGCTCACTGCCTGCCCTTTCGTTCAATTGAGAAATTTATTTCAAAGTTTATTAATAATATTCATCTCTAGTAAAGAGCTTTTGAGATGTATTCAATCGTAAAGTACTCAAGTTTTTGAGTGAAGAATTTTCTGAATTTTATTTTAGTAAAATATTTTTTTAGTTAGTAGAGAAATAACTAGTTTGTTAAAGTGTAATTTAAGTTTTATATTTTTATAGTTTTTTTAAAGAAAAAGCTAATAGAGAAATGACTAGTTTATTAATTTGTAATTTAAGTTTTTTATAAGACTATTTAAATAAAGTGTCTATTTTAAGACCAATTCTATCTTTTGCAAGAAGTTTCAGACAATTTGAAGTTTGTACCAAAGTACCTACTCAGTATATTTTAGACAACGAATAAAGTAAGTACCTATTCATCATTTAGAAAAGATAACTTTAATCGAAATACATCCAGATAAAATGCATACACAAAAAAATCTATCAACGCAAGATTAATTCGACTTCGACAAGACTAATCGTGCGACAAACAACATGCGACTATAAATCGCAGGCTTGCTGTTGTTCTTCCTGGTACGGTTAATTTTAGCATAGGCAAATACTTTACGAGTAAAATTGGCAATTGTCTATTGGGAAATGGCAGGTAAGCATATTGGGTTGCCCATGTAAAGGCGTTGAGTACCTAGGTCAGATTGGCCGTCGCTCCTTGTAAAAATACTGGTACTCAGCTACATCCGGTTAACAACATAGTTACAAAAAGGCTTGGGAGATCATAGGGAATGGCAGATAAATAAGAGTCTTCAAAGAAATAGTTCAAGACTACATTTTTTCTGAATAGGTCAAGCTTGCCCTAGGAACATGAACTGAGTAACACAAATTCAATATTTTTAATACGGGACATTAACTTGGGATTACAGGCATTATAATAGGTAAATCTCTAAAAAACTTTATGACTTCATGCTGTTAACAAGCTAGCTCGTTACTTCAATATCCAAGAATTAATCTCTATCTAAATTTAAGACATAACAAGATAACATTTCTCTACTTGAATTACGTTTCTGTAATAGTCTTACGCTCAACCACTCAATTTCCCACTCGAGCAACCTTATAGGCAATTCTAAGAAACAATTTGCAGACTATCTACTAACCCACCCGTACAACATACCTATTCTAGGATTGATCTATATTTGTAGGAATATAGAAATCAAGAGTGATTCACAAAAAAACACAATTGCAGGATTAATAATAAAAAAATACCGTGACTCTGGAACACAAAGGGGGTCTTAAGAACTGATGGATTTTAGGCAGAAAGGATCTGATACTTCTCCTATCTCCGCCAACAATGGAAAAACTTACATTAAAAATTTTGTTTCATTCATAAACTAAATTACCTATTTAAAAAAATATTTAAGCAATGATTCCTAAAAATACATTTAGATCAACAATAGTATCTCAAAACTTGTTGATGCAGTGGTTTCCATCAGGATACGAAGACACTGGTATTTATGGGAACATCTGGTAAACTAATAGTGACACGATTATGGAAATTGTTTGTGACCACTACCACTGAAATTGTTTAGATACCACTCACTGCAAAGCTTATTGAAAATTGAATCCTTTCCGTGCAATTTGAAGTAAGTAACTTTTTCGAGACTTAAAGTGAGAAAAAAGTACCTTGTCTGAAAAGAATTAACCCGTAGCATGTCGCAGCACAGATATACGAAAGACACAATTGATTTTCTATTGTTTTATAATTAGCGGCATACAAGCAATTAATGTACAATATGTACATGCAGATGGATTGCGAATAGGATAGGAATATTATCTAGCTTTACCTTACGCTACGTATCTATTCCAATTAGAAATATATCCAGCGCCACACCACGAAAGTTCGACTAATCAATTCCTTTAAATCAATCAACAAATAATAAACTGGACATTCGCAGTCGCGTTGCAGTCGCGTCATTCGACCTCTTTTATTAGTCGCCTATAGAATAGTACGAACAACAAAGGGTAATATAATTAGATCTTGGCAAAGCACTCTGCTCGGATTGAATTTACTATCGAACAAGCGTCTGAATGTATTCCTAACATTCGCATTATTGTTAAAGCAGTTGATGTTGATAAAATTGCTAGTGATTTGTGCGTCAGTAAGGCTCTTTGGGTTAGTTTAAATAATTGATGTTGACGATGGAAGACGCTTTCAGAAGTCATTTGTGATCTATTTAAAATATATTTTCTTTCAAATTGATTAAAAATTAGACCAAGATCTTTGTTTGTAATGGGGACCCCAACTTTTAAGTCTTTCATATGATATAGAGAAGTGCGATATATTTTTTGAGAACTGGTATCGAAAGCACTTTGGTTTCCGTGAGTGCTTTCGCGGATATTTCTAGTCCAATTTACAGCATTTGTTGCTGAAATAGTTTTACGACTTTACGAGTCGGTAAGACACTTATTCTTATCAATTAATATGCAAATAAATTACTGATATTTTACGGCGTTTTGTCAGCTCAACAATCCGGAAACCAGTAATAAATAATTTATGATTATTTAATGTGGACTATGGCTACTGTTCTGTTACTTGGGTACTTAGAAGTTAATTGCATTTCAATCGATGTTCTCAAAGTACTCATCATGACGTTTTCTTCAAAAGGTCATTACATTAAATCCGTATTGTTCATCTATAGTACAAATATTGACTGATGAGGCTGATGAGACTGATGAGACTTTTGTGACCCTTAGAGTTTGTTTCGGTGTTTTTTCTGCTAAGAGACGACAAGCCCGAGTCAGCGGCGCGTGTTGTTATACACGTTCCTCAAAACGAGTCAGCAAACCCCAGCGAGGCCCACCAGGGCCAAAGCCTGCCGGGGCTGCGGAATGGTTCGGAATAGTTACCGCGGCCCTGGTACATAAAGGGCTTAAGAAGGAACATAGTGGGTTTAAGTTAGTCTGACACTCAGCGGCACGTTTGTTCATAGGCTTGGCTTCTATTCACCAATCTAAAAACACCACATAACACCCAAATGGACTAACCAAGAAACGCCACTCAATTAACACCTACCTACTCTAATCCAAAACCGCAATGTTATCGAACAAGCCTAGCGCTGCCCATTCACAGCAACCGCTTATTAATAACCCCAATAGTGCGCATTGTGCCAAAAGGTTGGATTTATCGTAGTTGTTGTTCGAAACACAAGAGGAACGAAAGATGTGTGGAGATGCCAAGTCAAGTCAGGCACCTTCTTCTAGGTCAACCAATTACAATAGACGATCAAAACTATCAGTTGCTGTTGTCTAACATTCTTGGCAGTCGTTACGGACAGTCAGAAGCCAGTAAGTCTGACAACCAGTCTAACCGAGCGGGTTGTCTGGATGTTTGAGGAGTTCAGACAGGCAGTTGCTCGTTGTAAAACACTGGTACTCAACTGCAGCCCGGACTGGTAACCGTCCCCAACTTAGCTGGGAGATAATGATGATGATCAAAACTACTAACAAGGCGTTAAAATTCTTTGAGACATCTGTTAATGATTTTTGATATTACAAAAAATTGGTAGGTTCCAAAGAAGACGTACCTACAAGTGCGGAGTAAGTAACGGTCCTCGTGCCCCGAACACCCGTATTTTGGCGACGCAACTTTCTTATGAGATTCACCGTTATGACATCTCCGCTAGTCATTTTGTTCTCCATGTTCGAAACACTGCAGGCACAGGGTTAAACAAACGTGGATATGGAATTTTTGGACGAAGGGTTAGCGGAACTTTTTGGTCGCTTTTGTCGTACGATAATGATGTGGGAAATTTGAGTTTGCGCATAAATCATTTGAGGGTGACGCTGTCATGTTGTTGTATTTTATGCTTGTATACAACAGTCTTTTGTGCTTGACTGTTTTGAGTGCATTGTATGAAACTAGCTGTTTCTCATTGTTTCACTCGCGTCCCGGGAGAACTCCTTCACGTACTGGGAAAAAATATAGAAGTATGTCACCCAAGGATATTGGTGTAGCTTTGCAACAATATTTTTATCAGTGTAGACACTATTAATTAAGTTAATTTCTGTAACCTTTAAAAGTTTTAAGAGGTGAAACGACTTGAATTCAGGGAACTATTTTTAAAACCCATTAATAAATAGCCAAAATAGAGTTCACACAGACGAAGTCGCGGGCAAAAACCAGCACTTCACAAATGTACTTACCACGAAGTTACAAAAAACAATGTCATATCGAGCCTGCACAATAACCTGATTACTACTACTACACAATAACCTATAACTATTGCAATAAAAATGAGTCACTGTCCTACACAATTACAATCACAACGGTGGGGATCAACTGTGGATTGCGGAGCAACAAGGTACAATCGCCAAGAATACCTCGTTGAAAAATAAATAGCAAAAATCTCGAGACATCGACTTCTAGGACGACGGAAAGTAATTTTACGGTTTTTTTTTTTGTTATAGACAGTTTTAGATTTTTGTTATTGTGAACCCAGCCTAAAATCACGTACCCACTTTCAGCAATCGTGGTGATTAGCGCTCAACCCTTTTTGAATGAGATGATGATGCCTAGTAGCCATCTTCGGAGAAGCAGAGGTTTTTGATACTTGACATATTTGTTTTACCTACATACCGCTTTTAATTCAAAATTCAAGTTTTAATTCTAGAAGTAGGTAGGTACACGAAGGTACGAGTAAAATCAAAAGGTCAATAAATAGAGATGGTTGAACACTATTGCAGTAGATTGTACCTATTGACAACTCAATAAACCTCGTATTGATTAAGACGTTAAGATGCCGTGTCCGCTGCAGACGTCACGCAATTTACAGCAAATGCCGTGATGTAATAAAGAATTAGAATAACTTATATTGTATAATTATCATTTATTTATTTACCGTAATGATGATTATAGGAATGAGAGACGTGATGGCCTTATCATTTTCAAACCTTGACCAATTTTCAAAGAATGAGTACCGCTATATCTTGACAGATAAGCATTTTAATTTAAATAATATACATCTAGAACGGTGCGTAACCCATATCCATATTGGATGACCAAGATATTCAGACATATACTACCTAAATGTCTTCTTTCTATGAATCCAAATCTGCTAAAATCAAAACTAACTGCCATTTCAGATCATCTCAACCTTTAATAGAGAAATTCGCGGGTAGTTGCAAGGTCAACACAAAAATAAAACTGCTCTATAAATAATTTTAAATTTAAATTATATTATTAAAAGTAGCCTCTAAATTAATGTATATTACATTAGCCTGATTAAGTCTACCTGCTGGTAAAGTGTTTCTCCTACAAAAGTCTTCTATTTCAATATCACTTCACTATTTTTCTATTCTTCAACTGTCATTACACATCTTTACAACACAAATGGATCCAATCAACAACACCGTGAGTGGTTTGATGGACATGTTCCACAAGAGGATGACGGAGTTTGAGGTGCGGCTTCAGAAGGCTCCAGCAGATCCATCAAATACCTCAAACTTGGCTGCAGAGTTCACCGTCTTCAAGGAGTTCATAGCTCAGGCGCTCAACAGTCTACAGCAGCAAGTTGAGCTTCTTGCCAGGACTGTGGACTCAATGGAGATGCGCGGACGAAGAGGAATTTTGTTGCTGCATGGTGTCCCCGAGGAGAAGGATGAAGACACCGCAAAGGTAATTGTTGGAGTTGTCAAGGACCGCTTTAGGATCCATAGTTTTGCTGAAGATGACATTAAGCGATGCCACAGAATGGGAAGGTCTTCATCCACTACAAAACCAAGGCCTATCCTATTTAAGCTTCGGGATGTTGCTGTCCGAAACAATATTTGGTTTGAGAAAACAAAACTAAAAGGCACCGGCATCACTGTCTCAGAGTTCTTGACCAAACCTCGACATGACCTGTTTATGGCTGCACGGAAGAGGTTTGGGGTGACGAAGTGCTGGACGAGGGATGGGTGTATTTATGTATTGGCACCCAATGGCTCACGGCATCGCGTCACATCGTCTACGGAACTGAGCTCTATACTGTCCCGTGGTGGCACCAAGTCCCCTGAAGCGGCATCTACCAACGCTCCGCAGAAGCCCATCATCACCAGCAGGCCCAAGCGTGCTGCTGCTATTAAAAAGTGAAGTGTTTTTCACCCCCTGATAATGTGTTAAGTCCGAGTAATACTAGTTAGTTTTTTCTTCAGTTCTTTTCTTGTTGTAAGTACCCACTTTCTTTTAAATGTACTTCTTTTTCTTTTCGTTTTAATCTTGTTGCACTATTATTTGTCTTTCATTATAGATTTTCTATTCTATTCTATTTTTGTATATGGCAATCCGTGTCGATGTCAATTTCGACGATTCATTATAGATTTTAATTATGTGGGTGTCTGTTCTAAAAACATTTTGATTGACACTTGTCGTAATGACAGCTGTCATGTCATTGATGCGCTGACATTCTCGTCATCAAAATTTACTGATATTCTCGCTACGCCTTCTGCAACTTATTGCCCGGACCACACAAATCTAAAGATTGTTTTTATTTCTTGTTTCTAGTTAATCTTGCACGACCGGCGGGTGGATGAGATTTTGTATTCTTCTTTTTTTATATATATATACGTAATATTTATAAAAAGTCATAAAGTCATAAAGTCATATTTATTTATAAAAAGTCGTGGTGGCCTATAGTTCGGCCATTCAGAGAATGCGTTCCTGACACGTCGCGATTGAACTGACGACGTAACTTTGCAATGGCGTTGCAGTTACGATAAAAATATTTTTGCTGGTTGTTTACCGTTTTAACAATTGAGGAGCATTAAAACAACATTATTATATCAATAATCAATGAATGTTATAATTCAGTCAGTTCAATCGCGACGTGTCAGGAACGCATTCTCTGAATGGCCGAACTATAGTGGGTAAAGGACCAATCTCTCAAGTATGAGGGCGCGGGTTCGATCCCAGGTCAGGCAAGTACCAATGCAACTTTTCTAAGTCTGTATGTACTTTCTAAGTATATCTTAGACACCATTGGCTGTGTTTCGGATGGCACGTTAAACTGTAGGTCCCGGCTATCATTGAACATCCTTGGCAGTCGTTACGGGTAGTCAGAAGCCAGTAAGTCTGACACCAGTCTAACCAAGGGGTATCGAGTTGCCCGGGTAACTGGGTTGAGGAGGTCAGATAGGCAGTCGCTTCTTGTAAAGCACTGGTACTCAGCTGAATCCGGTTAGACTGGAAGCCGACCCCAACATGATTGGGAAAAAGGCTCGGAGGATGATGATACGTAATATTTATTTTTTTATATAATTGTTTTATAATTTGTTTAACATATTATACACATTACACAGTATTTACTTATAATCTTATGTCTTCTTCGCGATACGATAGTGAGAGTTCTGAATCTGAAACCTTTTACTCAGCAAGCAGTAATGATGACAGTTTCACAAGCTTACCTTCACTTGCGGACACAATAGATGCGCAGTTCTCTGATGTTCCTAGAAATTTTAATGTTGTTCACATAAACGCACAGAGTATTCCGGCTCATTTTCCTGATATGCTGGCAAGTTTTGACTGTAAGAACGTTCATGCGATTCTTGTCTCAGAGTCGTGGCTCAAACCTTGTCTTCCGTCCACTGTTTACACTCTTCCAGGCTTCCAGCTTATAAGAAACGACCGCACAAGTGGTGGTGGTGGTGGTGTTGCCATATATCTGCGGTCATATATCTCGTTCTCCATTATTGATATATCGGCACAACCACCTCCATCAAACGCTGGTGAGCACCTATTCCTAGAGCTCACAATGAGTCACACTAAAATCTTACTTGGTGTATATTACTGTCCCTCGCTACGCATCAACTTTTTTTCCTCCCTTGAACGAATCTTGGAAGATTTTGCAACGTCTTACAGTCACATCATTATTATGGGTGATTTCAACACCTGTCTGCTCAAAAATGATTCCCGATCTGCTTCTCTTCAAGCCGTCATAGGTTCTAGTAATTTATCTATACTTCCTTTGAATGCAACACACCACTTTCCACATTCTACTCCTTCACTTCTTGACCTTATTTTCGTTTCTTCTCCTGACCACGTTGCCAAACATGGTCAGTGTTCGGCTGATGCCTTCTCTTATCATGATCTCATCTTCCTTTCTTATAAAATTCGTCCTCCGAAGGCAAAGTCAAGAGTCCTTCTGCAGCGTAATTTTGGTGGCATGGATCTTGAGAATCTCCGTGAGGATGCTGCTAACATTGACTGGGGAACACTTTTTACTTCGGAGTCTGTGGATGAAAAAGTTGAATTGTTTTCGCAACATTTAATTGCGCTTTACGACGTCCACGCTCCCATTCGAACTGTTAGAGTTAGGCATCTGCCATCGCCATGGCTTACTAAAGATTTAAAGTTGATAA
Source organism: Helicoverpa zea (assembly GCF_022581195.2). NCBI lineage: Eukaryota > Metazoa > Arthropoda > Insecta > Lepidoptera > Noctuidae > Helicoverpa > Helicoverpa zea. The sequence continues at coordinate 2,664,816 of NC_061454.1, forward strand.
TGGCTAAAAAGGCAGCAGCTAAGTCTAGGTACAAGGCTCGCACTAACACTACAAACTGGGAAAAATACGTCAACATACGAAATCACTGCAACAAGGTGTGTAGGAATGCACAGCGCCAACACTTTCATACGTCGGTTGAGAACGAAGATCCAGCCAAAGTCTGGCGATTTCTTAGATCAATGGGGATTGGAAAGTCTCGTAGTGAAAATATTTCTCAAGATATTAACATCAACTTATTAAATCAACATTTCTCATCGTCGTCTAACTTTGACATAACAACAAAGTTAAATACTTTAAACCATCTTTCTAACATTCCATCCCCTGATTATTCATCTTTCGTCTTTAATCAATTTGCTGCTTGTGATGTTAAGAAGAGCATTACATCCATAACCTCCGATGCAGTCGGAAGTGACTGTGTCAGCCGTAAAATGATCCTCCCAATCCTTGATGAAATCCTCCCTGTCATATGTCACATCCTAAACTTTTCCATTTACAGCGGTGTCTTTCCAGAAGCTTGGAAAGAGGCCCAAATTATTCCTCTCCCAAAGAAATGTAATCCCACATCCTTCTCCGAATATCGCCCTATTTCCATATTACCATTCCTTTCCAAAGTCCTAGAACGTCTCATTCATAACCAGCTAAGCTCATTCCTATCCAAGAATAGACTTCTCAATCCTTTTCAATCCGGTTTCCGTCCTGGTCATAGTACTGTAACAGCCTTGGTAAATATTACGGATGACATCAGACTGGGCATGGAAGGTGGAAAGTTAACGGTTCTTGCACTGCTGGATTTCAGCAATGCGTTTAATACCGTTGACTTTGATATTTTGCTTGCCATTCTTCGCTCTCTTAACATATCTCCAACGGTCATTGATTGGTTTCATAGTTACCTGTACGGGCGCCGGCAACGTATTCGTATTGAAGATAAATATTCTTCATGGTGTGAAACGACTGCTGGTGTGCCGCAGGGTGGCGTGCTGTCCCCATTACTCTTCGCTATATTCATTAATTCAATTTCTTATAAACTACTTTCTTCCTATCACCTTTATGCAGATGATCTTCAGATTTATTCACAGGCTCCACTAGATCAATTAACAGAAGCTATTGAGACAGTAAATAAAGATCTTAATGAAATAGCTCAGTGGAGTAGGAGTTATGGACTAAGCGTAAATCCATTAAAAACCCAGCTCATTGTTATCGGTAGTTCACGGATGGTGTCAAGAATTGACTGGTTTCGTCTCCCGCAAGTCATTTTTGATGGCGTCCAAATACCCTTCAGTAAGAAGGTTAAGAACTTGGGGATATACATGGACTGCAGTATGTCTTGGGATTCACAGATGCAGGAAACCAGTAGGCGGTTATTTGCTTCTGCAGGATCACTGAGACGGCTGCGGAACTTTCTACCCACTGCCACGAAAATTGCGCTTGCACAATCTCTCTTACTTCCTATCCTTGACTATGCCGATGCCAGCTATCTTGACCTCAGAGTGGACCAACTAGATAAACTTGAGCGACTTCAAAATGTTTGCATAAGATTCATATTTGGTTTGCGCAAGTATGATCATGTTTCAGAATTTCGCACTAAACTCAAGTGGCTTCCTATACGACTTCGTCGGAATGCTCATATACTTTCTTTGCTCTATTGTATTCTCTTCCACCCTACAACACCTTCTTATCTTAAAGAACGCTTTGAGTTCGTATGTGACACCCACTCACGGTCTCTAAGGTCATCAGAGAACTTAAAACTGAAGATGCCGGTGCATTCCACGTCTTTTTATGACAAATCGTTTGTTGTTCAGGCAACTCGTCTGTGGAATGCACTGCCGGTGACTATCAGGCGCGCACAGTCTCTTGCTGTCTTCAAGAGTATGGTGAAGAATCATTACCTAGCTCTGTAATGCTGCTTCTCCTTCTTATGTATTTCTATTTTTGTTTTGTATTACTTTCTTTATATATGTGTATGTATTGTTTATTTGATTTCTTTGATATAAATAATAAAATAATATTTTTTGTACGCTAAGTATACTACCCGTAATGTATTTCTTTACAGATCGACTCCATCCAAAGGTTGTCTGGAAGAGATCACATTTAGTGATAAGACCGCCTATTGTACTCGTCTACTACTTGTTTGTTATGTCCTTCTGTTTGTTTGTTATTAGTGTACAATAAAGAATATTCTATCTATCTATCTATCTTTAATAGATCATACAAAAACCATTAAATGGCGCCAAGATTCGAAAACACGTCATACGTGAGTATGTAGCCACTCAAAATATTTGGCAAAACTACGAGGATATAATCATTTTCTTATCTTGCACTCTTGAATCTAAGTGTAGTACCTTTCAAATGAAATGGACCACTTACGATCTATATAATACACTAGCTTCTGCCAGCGGTTTCACCCGCATCCCGTGGGAACTACTTCCCGTACCGGGATAAAAAGTAGCCTATAGCCTTCCTCGATAAATGGGCTATCTAACACCGAAAGAATTTTTCAAATCGGATCCGTAGTTCCTGAGATTAGCGCGTTCAAACAAACAAACAAACTCTTCAGCTTTATAATATTAGTATAGATACATATATTTATATAGCGGTGAGGGAGTGTCAGACTCTTACTGACTAAAACCCATCATGTTGCTTCGTAGGCCTTTTATGTACCAGGGCCGCGGTAACTCTTTCGAACAATCCCGCAGCCCTAGGCATGATGGCACCTCCACTAGTAATTTTGTTCTCCATGCATGGGTATATGTTAGAGAAATGAGGAAAAACAATTACCCACACAATATACGCAGTATTGTTAGTACATTTATGTGAATAATGGCTTAAGTTAGTTGAGGGTTAAGGTATACTTAATTGTTTGGGAAAAGCTGTGATTTGTTGCGATACTTATTAATGTTTAGAAAAGTATTGGGAAATATGAACGTTACGTGAGAAGAAATGTAACATTAATATATTGTTATTTAGCTAAATTGGAACTTTATTAAGGCTTATTCTACTTCTAGCGTAGATCTGCGGTTTTGCCTACGTCCTATGTAAACTATTTCGCGCAACCGAATAAAAAGTAACTTAAGAGGACGAATTGGAATTTTTGCGCCAAGGATCTCAATTTTTCTCAGTAAATACAAAACGGATCAAAATACAACTTGGTTACCTGAAAGTTCATGATATAAACCTTATTTTGTTAGACGTCAAAACATGATTAGGTAACTTTTATAACAGAAAAATATATCAAACATACCTCTTTTTAAAAAGAGATTCACATATTATGGGCAAACGGGACCGATTTAAGCCTCTTAACTTTTTTAGTAGTTGAGTATATACATACTCTTTAAAATTGTAGAAGGAATTTTTATCAAATTATCATTTCAAAATAATAAAATTACAAAACCATTTTGTCGCTTACGACTTTTAGTTATAAGCTAGCGCGCGTATTGTTATCCTCGCCCCGCTCAGACGCTCCGACCCCTTTTGGCGCCCTAGATGCGCATGCCGGTTATAGAATTATTGTTGACCAATTCGTCGCCTTAATATTGACGTTCTTAGTAAATGGGTTATCAAAAAAATATTCTTTAAAATCGTGTGGTGTCTTAGAATACTGTGATTAACTAAACAAACTGTATTTAAATATGAGTTCTTCAGTTAGTAATCATTTACTAAGTTACACACCAAAAATGCATTTAAAAACTAATATTTAAATACAGTTTATTTAACCGTAGAAAATGTAAGCTACTCTTTCAACGCATAAGCGACATAAATACATGGTATGCTGTCGGTGAAGCTGAGATAAGAGTTCTTAATATTTTTCAAAGAACTGAAGTTCTTTTCAAGTTTGTTTCAGAGGATCATGTTTAAACTTTTAGTACTAGATACTTTGTAAACGAATCTAGAACATAAAATGCCTGATTTTACGCTTAAAAGAAGGAAAAGAGGTTGTATTTCCCTTTATTACGGTCTTAATACTAGGGCTAACAAAAAACTGTAAAACTTGGACCTTTTAGGAAGTTCATTCAAGAGATTTAGCGTCCGAAAAATAAATTTTCAGACAAGTATTAAAGTAAAGTAACTCGTTAAGTAATTGATGAACTTAATACACCAATAAAATTTTATGAAACGAGCCGAAAATATACATGAAATGTTTATGATTAAATCCGCAAACTCCTTCATTAATTAACTAAAATAGACGCCGGATTATTAAAATACACATACACATGCATAAATATAAACACAAATCAGTCAATTTGGGATGAATTTCTCGCATCTCACATCGTACCTAAAATATTTTAAGTACAATTTTGAACTCTAAGCTTCGGTAATAAGGGTCATGACATTCTCAAACTGATGAGCTGATTACATACTCCACCCCTTCATCTACAAATTAATTGTGTCTAATGGAACACACGCTTGAATACATGCAGATCAATTAGTTTGTACAAATATATACCTTAAGCTACAGACACAAGGTCGAAAATTGCGTGAAATTAAATTCAGTACACGCAAATATTTCGTGATATGTTTGCAGTAGATTTGTGCTGTGTTTGAATTGATTTAGTACTTGTAGTAGAGAACTAGTGGAAAGCTATTGGGTAAGTTGGGCTGTTACATAAGGGGAATGAAAACTAAATCGTGTGTTCGATTTGAAGTCAAGTTTCTATTTGGGCAACAGGTGACGTTGAGTTGTTAAGTTGTTTCATATAAAGAGCTTATTATTTAAAGAGATTTTGCAATAAATATCTGACTAAAATAGTTCTACCAGTATGTATTTTATCCGGACAAATGATCAAATGATTGCAAAAGTAGATTTTAGAAGACCCTCTGCCAACTGAGGGACACTCAAAGTCAGCTGATGATGATCAGGCGTAGATGACTCATCCGTTCCAGTAACTAGACAGTAGCACCAGTTAACACGTCATCTGAACGCAGCACCATCAAGACAATCAGTATATAATAATATTGCTATGGTGAAGAGCCGATTAGAGAGTGGTTAAGCGCTTGGCTACCTATCTCAAGAGTTTTGATTCCCTCGAAGCCAATAGTTTTGTTTATGTGTGTAGTATTTATTTTTGAATCATCTGCTGTACTACAGTGGCTTGTTATTTGAAAGTATAATACTATTGGTCTAATTCTTAAAGCCTCTCAAGTAACAGATTAAAGATTGAACTGCTCAGTTCGCTCTGAGCAAGCGTGATGATGATTGTATTATGTAGTTGATAGGTACATGTATTGCTCATTTTATACAATAGAAAGAATGGTAGCTGTTGGCGTTCAAAAAAGTTTTCTAGTTGAAATAAATGATTTTGTATTTGAGTTTGCATATCTAGAACACTTTGGCTAAACAGGAAAGAGTGGTTGACAATAGTAAGAGGTTACTGCTATCAAATGAAAAAGGACTGATGAGATTGAAATTATCAAACATATCAACTATCAGCTTCGAATCAACGAATGAGGCAGTAGCTATAGTATAATGAAGAGCTTAGACCCTAATTAGGAATGTACAGTTTACAACAAATGAAATAACTTCAAAATCTGATTAGCTATTCAAGAGGTTACTACACGCATACAACGAAGTAAATCACTTAAGATATAAGTACTAGTAACAACAAGAGAATTACTCAGTGTTGATACAGAAGAGTAATAAGCTGGACAATAGATATACAAGCTTCAGTAACCATTGTAAATTATCAAGTAAATTGTTTGGACTTCGGGCCTGAAACAGACTCAAAATTTACTGTGGCAATTTGTCTTATGGTACCGTTTACATTACCTAATTGTCCTACATTTTGGTAGCTTGGAATATGCGTAGTGTTTATAAGTAATTAATTAAGAGGTCTTTGTAGTATACTTCAGTCATATTAAACATTCGAATCAATATTAGAATCATAATTTTAAGTCAGTTTTATAATCATTACTTGTACATTGTTGTAATATCTACAATGGACCGCGATGATTGCTTATCAGGTGACCCTGTGTTCATTTCTCCTTATAGCGTAAAAAAACTTGTATTGTAGGTATAGTAATCTTTAAAATACCATGAAAAATACATAACTGTTTATTTAAAAAAACAGGATAATCACATAAATAACTTGTTGAGTAAATCATAGACGTAGAGCTTTTTAGCTGATTTCTCAAAAGGAGAATGATCCCACTTCAGATATTCTTATTTCTTTTAAAATAAAACTCTATTTTTGATCCGCCAATGCCATAAATACACCATATAAAATTCCCACCAAATTATTAACCGTCTCGTTAGCACGCTAGTTTTGGAAAGCGATTATACTCGCTCAAGCAAATGATCAGATGATGTTCCAAATTTAGCCTGGGGGTCGAGATAGATTAAAATTAGACTGTCTAGCGAAAGGTCTGGAAATTACAGTTCTAGCTGGTTTTGGAGAAAAGAGCCTTAAGTGTGAATAAAATGTTGGTATTCTTTGAGTTACAAGTGAAATCAATAGCAATAAATATAAAGGCGAAGGGTGGCTTACCTAATGATATAGATCATGTATTGTGGAACATATAGGTAAAATCTAGGTATAGTATTTTCGTTAAAAATCTTCTCTTAAGTCTGATAAATAGGTACTATGCAGAAAACTGCATCAATATCGGCTCAGCTAAACGTGATATAACCGTGCACGTACATACGGGTAAAACTGAGAACCTCCTTTTTGAAGTCGGTCAAAAAGTAGAGAGTGGCAGATATCATAAGACTGTTATCAAATGTAACTTAGTCGCCAAAATAATAACTTCTAAGTTTGGAACCAGCTCTCAAAATGTCCCCTAATCACTTTCAATAAATATTTTGATAAGAAGAACTATTACAACAAAACATTCCCATAAATCCTGAATAATATATTCACGTTGGATATTCATTAATATTGAGTAATGACTATTTAGATTCGATGCAAGCTGAAAGCCAGATGCGCTCCGTTTTGTAGCCAATAATTAACAATAATGCATCGTGTATTTACGTTTAATGGTTTTTATATGGTAATATAATCTCTTTGATATTTCAATGATAATTTATTAAATCTATACATATAATAAATCTGTAGAAAGTGATTGTTTGTTCGGGATTCACGTAAAATCTACGAATTTAATGCAGACAATGCTTATATACAAAAGTTCTACGTAACTTGGGGTATTACTTAGGCTTTGTTTCATCGAAATCGGTTCACTCTATCAAAAGATATGATTAATTTAGTGAATTCAAGATGTAAAATATTACGACACGCAATCTGTTTGACAAAACAGTACAGGTTAAAGTAGCTCCATCTGTGGTAAATAAAATACATCAAGAAGCGAGGTGGTAAATAACAATGAATTACCATTTATATTCTTTATATACTATTATTTCAATAGATGGAGTTGTGTATTTTCCGTAATTCACCATATTTTAACACGTAGTGTAATTTTTCGATAGACATTTCAATAGTGTTTGTCAGTTTGCCGTGCCACATCAAAATCCAACTATAATTATTACCTTGATGAAAGGAAAATTAATAGATCTCAGCCAAATTTAAAACGGTGCCATCTAAATTATTTTTTGAACATTATGTCAAAAATGATGACTTTAGTGGAACAATTAATTATAATTTAAAGTTACAGATGGAGTTCATATCAGAATTTTTTCATAAACATAGTTTAGTGTGATAATCGCCAAAACGTACAAAATACGCGTCGCATACCAGAGACATGCTTACTTTCAACTTCCGATCGCAATTAATACACTGTTCACGATTACGAACAGTCTCAGTTAGACCCGAGCCAAGTCTAAAAAAAAAACCTTTTATATAAAACTACGTTTGATATCATTCAATTACAAAGACAAAATTGTTCTCTGTTGCAAATCCTATCCACCTATATCCTACCCTAATCCAGAATGCATTGCAGGTGTGCATTGCACAAAAACCAATGGTATCCTATTCGAGAAGTCAAAAGAGTTGACCTGCCAACGTCAGCTTCTGCGCTAAGCAAGTGTTCTTAATAGTACCATCAGAATTACATTCATCGTTGAATGAGGTGAATAAATTTTCAGAAACCACAACAACAGTAGGAGCCAAAGCGTATTATCGCTTCATAGAGCTCTGATTGGCCCCAGGTGACCAAGTCAGGTCTGATTTGTTCGTTCATCAGATCTTTGAAAGTGTTTCGGTGGATACTTACTGTCGTCCTGTTTACGTGTGACACAAAATATGGTATATAAACGTCCTCCGCAAGAGCGAAATTTTCCCAGTGTGCGGTAGTGACGCACAGTATACAACACTTATGTTTCTTTTGATTTGCTGGCTCCACCAAGAAATGACAAATTGCGAGCGTACATTTTGAAAATCTTGGCAAAACTGCAGGTTTCAAGTACGAACACATGAAGTGGACTCTCTCAGATACGTACATTTTGCCTATTCGTGAACTATAGTTCGGCCATTCAGAGAATGCGTTCCTGACACGTCGCGATTGAACTGACGACGTAACTTTGCAATGGCGTTGCAGTTACGATAAAAATATTTTTGCTGGTTGTTTATCGTTTTAACAATTGAGGAGCATTAAAACAACATTATTATATCAATAATCAATGAATGTTATTACGTCGTCAGTTCAATCGCGACGTGTCAGGAACGCATTCTCTGAATGGCCGAACTATAATTCAAACATTTCGGTGGAGTCCCGGCTTAGGCCACCACATTAGGCGTGCGCGATCCTCGGGCGTGTGAGTAGCGCGGGCGCCGCGCGTGCGTCGCGAGCGCGTTGCGTGAGCGTCGCGTTTTACTGCCCTGCGGCATTTGTAGCGCGCTCGCGGCGCGCACGCGCCGCTCTCCTTGACGTTTAACTGCTAAGGCGTTTAGCGGGCGGCGGGGATAGCGGGCGAAGGGGTAAGAACGCAACTCGAGCGCCGCGTGCTCGCCTCGAGCGCGTCGCTTGCACTCTTCACACATGCCGCAGGGCAGCAAAACGCGATGTTCACGCAGCGCGCTCGCGACGCCCGCGCTACTCACACGCCCGAGGATCGCGCACGCCTAATGTGGGGTCAGCCTTACCATAGTGAGTAAGTGAAACTATCCTACCCTATGCGCCTGCTGATGATGATGACTCATTTCATCATCCATCCAGCTATTCCCCAACTATGTTGGTGTTGGCTTCCAGTCGCCGAATCTGTTCGAGTACCAATATTTTGCTTGGAGCGACTACCTATCTGATCTCTTCAATCCAGTCACATTACAAGACATTATCCATGGTAAGACTGACAGACTTTCTGGCTTCTGATTAGTCACAGCAGCTGCAGAAAATATACAAATGACAGCTTTGTCAGACTCAAAGCATATAGACATAGATTATAGCTGTTTCCTGTGAAAATTACTTACGCACTATACGTAATAATTTTCCAAATTGGCTGACTAGATCCAGAGATATTCACAACGTCACAAACTTTACTTCTTTTGTTTAGATAAATGGTCACATCCACAACACAACCTTGATCATTGAATCTAAGCGACTGCTAAGTGCTAATCCTAATTATACTGTCACGTGAAAGAATGCACCTACGGGATAAGTAGTATTTTGACGATTCTATATTGCCCACGCAGACGAAGTTGCGGGCAACAGCTAGTGTTCTATTAAAATTTCTAGGATTCAAAAAATGATAGATATTACAAAATATGATGTTATAACCGAATTTGAAGGTGAATGCAAACAGTGGTGACAATTTTAAAGGTAACAAGAGAAGTAAATTATTTTTAAACAATTTCCTAAAATATTTCAATTCTAATGTTATTATGCACAAAATTTAATACTTTTTTTTTAATAAGCAAGTAATATAGTATCAATTTTCAGAACATTTACAGTACGTTACGTTTTTATAAATAACATATCAACATTATCTTTCACTTCAAGTAACTACGTTCGTTACGTCCCTCATATGAAATTCATGTCATCAAAATTCAATTATTACTTAGTATGTGTATTTAATCACATTCCACAATTTATACTAGAGATTTCAGAGAACAATATCTATCGATATAATTGCCAATCTACTTAATAACAATAACATAGTATTGGAAACATAATTATTATAGAATACCACATCAAATTGAATCAGATTATATTATAACTGGTAACAATACAGGTATACAATAATATTATTCAATTAATATTAAATACAGTCATCGTAATGCTAAAGTACGCAGTTTGTTATATATAAGTACCTACTTAATTTACGAGAAAAAAACATTTATTGTCCCACTGCAGGAGTCAGGACACAGGCATTTTCTCATACAGAGAAGGAATGAGCGTTAATCACCACACCTTTTCAAGGCGGATTCGCGATTTTAGACTTAATTGTTGTTTAATTTAATTGAAACACCGAAGAACTTTTATGAAAAAGTGTAATCCCAACCAATAAAACTTCAAAGTTACCAACAGCCAAAGCATACATACAAGATTAATATTTTGAGGTCAGCACGCAAAGCGATTTGTAGCACCAGTGAGCATTCAACCGAATGTGAATCGAATGTTCCCATCTCGATCACATGTATCGATCCCTGATATATGGCGAATGCGTTCGAAAACCGAGCGAATGGCATCATCAAACGAGTACGTGCAGAATCGGTATTTTTGAAAAAACCCGCAATCGTGAACACGTTCGCTGGCTCGACATTTTGTCACTACGTAAATGATTGTGTGAGTAGACTCGAGTGGTTGCGACAACTTTTATCGATATGTGACAACTGACGGACACTCATTGAATGTCCTTGGCAGTCGTTACGGGTAGTCAGAAGCCAGTAAGTCTAACAACTAGTCTTACCAAGGGGTATTGGGTTGCCCGGGTAGGTGGTTTGAAGAGGCCAGATAGCTGCGTCCGGTTAGACTGAAAGCCGACCCCAACGTAGTTGGGTACAAGCTAGGCAAATGATGATGAAAACTATAAGTTTCAAATAGCATGGAAAAACCCTTTACTTAGAAGCGATAACAATACCTGAATCAAAATAAACAAGTCCAAACAGAAACCAACTAACATTTCACCTGATTCTACTCTACTTTTACTTCAGCCCAGTAGCGAAAATAAACAAGAAAATAGGTGACCTGAACTCCAAGTTTAAACTTTCAGGGGTATCCCTTTACTATGAAACTTTAAAATGACCCTATTTTAGGTGCAAATCAAATCACAATACGGAAATCGTAAAACTGGTTCAACACAAGGGTCCCCTGAATAAATTAGGATCTTAAAGTGCACCCACACTTGTTGACATTATTTTGGGGGAAGGGACACTTTTCCGTATGTATTTCGTTCTTTTGTTTGATGGAAAATAATGAATGTAGGTACATGTACTATTAAACTTCCAATAAAAGATCCAAATTAAAGGTCCTATATGAGAGCCGACTAATTAGTTTAAGATTCAAATTAATAAGACCACACACATGACATAATACCAAAAAGCCGTTCGCCGAATACGTGATTGTTTGACTCACGGTCTCCTTATGCTCCATAGTTTCTTAGCTAATCTATGGTAAGGTATGGCCAGAAAAAGGACCTCACCATCTCTTGAGACTGCTATGCCAGTGGAACAATTACTAAGCAAACACTGAAATCCAATCATTGTAGTTATACACGAAACAACTGACATCTCACTAGGCCTTAACTCACAAAGGCCTTGTATCAATCATTCATAGCCGACCAGCCGTGTCGAGGCTGAATCTATCGGTACACACGTCACATATCTTCGACGTTAACGCTGCGTTCACGCGGCGTGTGCGCGGCGTTCACGCAATCTGCACAGAATTGCGAATTAATTGCCGCTGACGTGACGCGGGGATGTGTCTGCAAATGTTTGTTATATGTGTTTTGTAGTAATATACCTATGCAGTATATAACTTTCTATACAGAAATTAAAGAAAATTAAGAAAGTTCGCAGTTCCTATTTCAGTATCTATTAGAACACCTACGCATGTTGGTTATTCAAAAGTATTAAGAATGATAAATGCATTAATATCGAGAGCACAATTAATAATTTGATTTTTATCTAATATCAAATAGTTTTTTTATGTTAAAGATCTCGTTTACAAGAGATAAAACTTATTTTGAAGCAATTACTCTATCAATCATGATAGATATTGTCATGTAAAATCTTGTCATCAAATGAAAACAGTTCAAATTCTAAGCTCAAATCAATAACTTTTAAGACTTGAAGAAGCTAGCCTAATTTGATTTAAAACTTTAAAGTTAATGGTAGATTTGAATAATAAATGAATGGATTGACAAATGGCCTAAAATTCTTAGTATTTAGATATCATAGTTAGACCAAACTATTGTTATTTAGATATTCATCATCATCATTTTTATGTCCATTTTACTATTGAGCATAAAGCTTTGCCCAGTGAAATTATCTACATATTTCTGTCTAAAATAGCCAACACACAAAAGTATCTCGTAGTTGGCTTTCAGTCTAACCCGATGCCGCTAACTACCAGTGTTCTACATGGAGCGAATGCCTACCCGATCTCTTCAATCTAGCATCTTGGGAAATCTTATACCCCCTTGTAAGACTGGTTGTCAGACTAACTGGTTTCTGACTACCCTTAACGACTGTGTAAGATGCATATAGGTAGTCAGAGCCCACATTCGAACGTGTCCAATGAGAAAAATATTTTTGAAAATATAAAAATCTATCATTATGTAGATTTGCATAATATTGTACAGGCGACAGAGTGAAACACCAGAATCAAAAATATCACGCTTTTAAGCAGTCGATAGAAATATGGATGATATTAAAATATTTAACTCAGATTACACGGCCAACGTAAATAATATCTCAAAATCTCAAAGTGACACGATAAAATTAATTTCGACGCAATTTTAATTGAATAAATAGCGAGACGGGGTTACAAACTTAGATCATTTAAGTATCCGGAGATGCCGTTGCAGCGCTTTGTCTTCTGACGAAGCCATATACATATGTGTGTGTGTATTAACGTGTTTGTCAGTTTATGCTTGTGTTTGTCAATTTTGTCGTGTGCGTGTATAAAAATGTAATCGAAAAAGCATGTACTTAGCTATCACTGATTTTTGCCGTGCCTTTTCCCTTGCGCATAAATTGGCAGACCCTTTCGAGTACTAACGGTCGTTCCCGTTCTACGTTGTTTTGTTTAATACCTAAAGTTTGACATTAACCGAATTCAAGTAATTTCAAATTCCTATATCCAGTAAGCGAAACAACAGATTTATAGCATCTTGGGATCATCGGCCTCATCGACCGTTAAAGATTTGTGCTAATGGCGGGTCCGTTTCGTAAAACGCTCTAAGATAACAACACAATAAGCGGGTGTCGGCGAATGTTTTAATATTAATTAATAATGTATATTTGATGGTTTGAAAGCAAGTCTTAAGAAAGTTTGACGCCGTCTTATCGTTTGAAGATCTTGTCAGTATTGTGGCAACATTATTTGATTTTACATACAAATTGATACTTTGGAATTTATTTTGGCGAAAAAGTTTTAGATTAGAATTATTTTACTTGTAACAGAGTAAGGGTTTTGTAGCGTGTGAACAAGAATTTTGAATACCCATAACGAACAGTTTTGATACATTCATTTTGTTTACCTGTAAAATATAGTAATGGCCTAAATACTTGCTTCCGTTTCTCAAGTAATTGCCCTGATTACAATCAATACTTTAGCAACAACAATTAAAAATTATATACATATTATTTTCCCACTACATATTTTTCCTTCATAAGTTTATTGTTATTTATACATTATTTTCACACAATCGAACGTACATATTTTCTTTCCTTCTTTTTTATTACATTTAAAAAGAACCATCAGCCATACCACTTCACATACCTTACCCTTGACAAATATATCAACAATGTTTTGGAAAACAAACAGTGTCTCCTCGCCAGTTCACATTGGTGCCAGAGCAATTACAGAGCACAGCAGGCCTGCCCTTAATTAAGTGAATGCATCTCAGTGAGCGATGCGTTCCTCATTTCCCGCCCAAATGGAATTAACATGGCGGAGATTTGAGGTGCGTTTACACTAAGAAGAAGAAGTGATAGACTCTTTTTGTATGTAATATGATATTAAAACAACTGAACATTTAATGGAGTTTTATTAAAATTCAAGAATAAAATTTTTGGGTTTTCTGTAAATCTGAGGGCACGGCAGTGCCCTCGCCAAGACTCGAGCAAAGCGGGCACGGCCGTACCATCTTTTCTCGAAGCGTTTCGCGGCTATTTCACCCCCCTGTATCTTCCATGTGGACAAAGCTAGGAGTTTAGGTTTTCGATGACCAAGAGTATGTATTAGAACAAGCTCAGTCTCAAAATTACAAGACATTTGAATAAATAGTTTACGAGTAATGAGCGATCAAAGTTACACCATTTTGTCACTCACTCACTGACCGATCATCAAAAATCTAAGGTACTTCTAGCAAACATAGAACCTTCAAATTTGGCACCAAGATAGTTTATTAGCTACATATAAAGGGAAAATTATAAAAACCTTAAAACTTAATAAAAAATAGGAAACAAATTTATATTTGCGGTTTTTCAAGAACATTGTGTATGAATCTTGAATGCATTGATAACTTTGTTATTTATTGTTGTTACTATTTGTTTTATTGTTACATAGTGTGGTATATGGTTATTATGTATCAAATATGAATTAAATACATATGAATAAAAATGCTAAGTTAAATGAAATGAATAATCATTAAATCTTTCATATAAATGCAGTGCGATAAATACTCCATGCTCGCTCGATAGATGGCGTTGTCCTGGTCTAAATCGCACTATGGTTTCGTGACATAGCTTAGTATAAGTAGTACTTTAAAAAAATAATAATAATTTCATGTGATAGTGTCATCTATCTCTGAAATAAACCCCTTTGATTCTAAAAGCTATTCGATTCGAAAATTCGACGATTTCGAAAAGTTTTTAGTTTATTTTTACCTACAAAAAATAAATTCATCCCACCAAAAACATTAAATGTAAAAAAAAGCCAAGCCTCTACGCAATTCTTCCACCGTAAAAAGTTTTGAGATCGCATAGAAGCCAAGTCCTGTTCAACTTTATTTGTAATAATAAATTAATATTTTGTGACTATATCAATAGTTTTGTTCACATTCCAATATTATTGACTTGGCCATGAACACAAGTTAAAAGTCGCTCCTTGTGTGTCCCCGTGTAAATTCATAGTATATTGACTTTAATGTTGGGGCAATTGTTTGTCAATAATGATGCATTTTAAAAATATATTTTTTAGTTTAGGTTCTGTAGCCTAAGTGATGGGTAATGTACTATGTATCTTATTTATCGAGGAACACTATATGTATAGGCTTTTCATGTGGAAGTGGGTCTTACAGAATGAGGTTATACAATTATTTAAATATTCTATCCGCCATTACTTCAAATAGGTATAGACATAATCCTACATCCTACATTCCTACATTCCTACATCCTACATCCTACATATATTATAAATGTGAAAGTTTGTGAGAATGTATGGATGTATGTTTGTTATTCAATCACGCAAAAACGGCTGGACCGATTTGATTGAAATTTGGTACGTAGATAGGTGATACCCCGGATTAACACATAGGCTACTTTTTATCGACACACCACGCGGGCGAAGCCGCTGGCGGAAGCTAGTTACATATAAAAATGACAATAGAAAATCTAAAAAATAAAATAAAGAGTTTCATTCATCATGGATAAGCTGACATAACTAGAACCTTATGAGGTCCAAAATGACGCATTTTGGCTTTACTAAAGTCCCGACTTTAAAAGGTTTTGGATGTCGAGATGAGCCTTATGACCACATTTGTTAGGTTTTCAAATTGTTTACTTACAGTATTGTTTACTTACTCTTGATAGTGTATAGAATATTATTCCCTTAATGTTGTTTAAACAACGGCTGTTTTATAGTGGGTTATTTCAAAATTATTTTGTGTTATAAATAAAGACAAAATCAACTTCATTGTCGCAGTCATTTAGGATCTGCGTAGCTAAACCATTTGTCACTTTGCCCGTAGTAAGTATTTAAACTGGTTTTACAACAAAATAAAAAACAGGCGTTCGTCACGTATTTAAGGAAAATATGTATGGATATTTTTTTAAATAGGTGTTGAACGCCTGTCTAACTTTTAACCTTTAACCTAGTAAGATACAACAGACCCTTTTCAAACCAAGAATTTACAAACAAATACTCAACCAACGAATTCGAAACAAAGCTCCGCTTATTGCTTTACAGCGCTTTAAAGCTTGGAACTCAAGCGATCAATCACCCATCAAAAGCCGAATCGGTCCTTACCAATGCCGAAACGCTAACATACTACAACAGTGCAGCTTTGGCGTAGTTTAATTACGATACAACTGACGTTCACGAATCGGCAAATAGTGCTACATACGTGTCTTTGAACTCGCAAGCACATTTGTTCTTCAAATGTGCGAATGTGTTAATGAGTTGTAGGGAATTAGTGCCGTGTTTGGTACGTTTAAGGTTACAGAGATCATTTGAAGATTTAAATCCATTAGATCTATGAACTGACGATCTATTTCTGAAAAATATATTTCTCATCTCGCAGTACCTACAGCGTACGAGGCTGTTCACCGCACAACAGGATAATTCCCTGGGGATCCCTAAAATTTTAGGCTATAAACCAAATTTCAGTCTGGGTAAAAATTAGGCTGTCATAAACTATATCATCATCATCACTTCTATCTTGAATTTATTTTGAAATTAAAGTATTTTTAACTTTTGTGTTCGTCACATTTTCGAAGTCTGTATACTTACTTATTTGAACACTTTTTACACCCTTAATTCTCAAGAAGATGTAAAATGTCTATATCCGTCTTCACCAACCCTTTTCCACCATATAAAATTGATATTCTTACATCTAAAATCTTAATCCAGTCTAGAAGCTGTATAACACAGCATCTGTGCAGTTTAATTAGTGCACAACGGACGCGGCGGAGGCAACTGATACACACATATGTACATCACTGAGGAAGGTAAGATAGCGGAGATACCATAAGGAAGGTAGGTCAGGCGCTTTCTTGTAGGTCAATGTAACGTACGATAGGCGTGATCAGAATAAATCAAATTAAAGTTGGTACAAAATAAGATGTTAACATTTTACATAGGAGTAACAACTCATACTAACTTGCAGGAAATATAATATAGGTTTATTTAAGTTAAAATAGAAACTAAAGTTACTAGTACTGACTAGGCGTTCGGGTTCCTTGTCAAATCAATACTAATCTGTCAAAGATTGGTCTTGATTGGTTGTTGATTTTATTTTGAAAATAATTATTGGGCAGGCTTTATAAAAGGCGAGTAAGGGCGGAGCTAGTAACGTTCCTCGTTTCCCGAACACCCGCATTTTGGCGCTAATTTCTAAGGAGATATTGCATTATGACATCTCCGCTAGTTATTTTGTTCTCCATGACATTCATACATACATACTGCAGGATAATAAGTACGTAGTTGAATTTGATTGAATCGTTCTGAGAAGATTAGAAAGGGGCGTTATGTAACTCGAAGACTGGTGTTTAATCTTGTACAAGGTAACGTATTTTCTTGAAGAGTTGAGTAGCATTTTGCTCAGTGCATATACACTCAGTGGCACGGAATCTGGCCCAGGCACATTTGAGCCTTATAACCATAATTTAAATGAAAAATAAGAATGTTTATTTTAAAATTGTTTAATTTACTCATTTTCCAAAAGAAAATGACTAACAAACAAGAGAATTGTGAGGATTTTCATTAAGTTTCATTGAGTTAGAAAACAGAGTCCTTTACCGCAATAATCACCATAAACTTTTTAAATTCAACATTTTTAACAAAACAGAAAGTTATTGAATTTTAATGATGGGTGTTTCTTCCTCTTGATCTAATTTTCAGATCAAATTGAGAAAAAAAGAGAAACAAAAAACGCTCATAATCATAAATTTTTTTTGGAACGTGCTTAGTACTTCGGCAATTTCTATCTGAATTTAAACTTAACTTTCTGCTTTGTGTTCCAACAACGGAATCTGTTTCTAGTGTTACAAAAGTTAAACAGACACACATTTTTCTGTATTTTAATTAACAATTACGAAAGGACTGACAATATGTCATATGAAATTAGAATTTACAACAGCTATCTGGGCTGATATCTACTTGTATTTGTTTGGGCCAAATTCCGTGCCGCTGAGTGTAGTACCCTATTTTTACTTAGAAATATCTGATAGAAAAAAAAACAAACATCCGTGTTAAACTCCTCCTCCTTTTTGGAAAGTTAGTTGAAAATATGCTACTACTGTATACTAAAGAGTGATACAAAAATCTGGTACTCACTACTCCTAAACTAAATAAGAAACAATTCCATTACTGGCATTGATACGACTATAACGTAATTAAACAACCACCGTACCTCTTCACAAACTCACCCCGCAACCAAATCTAACCTCTAAAACAAACACAGTAAAGTTCAAAATCTTTCAACGACCATCACATCTGATTAACAAAGCTATGCACATGAGCGTTTGACTAATTACTGTGACGTCACAGCTGTGCGTCGCCGAAAAGTCAAAAGAACAGTAGAACCACAGAACTTAGCTGTACAGTTGTGAAGCTACGTATTATCGTTCGTAAAAATGTCATTCAAATACGCATGTATATCGACGAGATTTTATCGGCGCTATCGGTGCTGTCAGTACTGAATGTCGTGCATCGAGCACACGCGTGTGTTTTGTTTTAAAAATGTCTTGATTTTCACATTAAATACACTTGGAATACAAAAAGATCTTATTCTCATTGTTCACGCACTGAAAAGATGCGTGTGTGAGTGAGATTGTTATGAACGTTCACGTACGAAGCTTCACAACAATTTGCAGAAGAATATACTTAAACTGTGGTAGGACTGCACTGATTACTGTGAGGATATTAAACCTGCTTTGTCACAAATGAATCTGGGTTTGAAAGATTTTTCGTTGGATACCACGTTTTTGTGGTGAGCAATGTTAAATGACTTTAAAACAAGGATGTACAGACCATTTTATCAAGTTTACTACAGCCGTCTAGAGAACAATACATAATTATCAATTGGCAGGTATCTATATTAAGCTCACATAAATTTTCGCTTTTTTAACTAAAAAAAAAATATTTCCTTTACATACCCAAAGGGCTCTTCTACATTCCATAAATTGTCATACGCATCTGGTTTCGATATCTTCAAAGGCACAGATTTATCCATTGACAAGCATACGGGTCGACCATAGTAATCAGACCTCAAAAGCATATCATTTGACCTTTAAGGTTCTATTGAAATCTCACTAATGTATTACTAACATTGAGCGCCTACTCTGATGTATTAGTAACTAATGCTTTTAATGGTATGAAGAATAGAAATCTTGGAATTCGTGAAAGGATCAAATATAAATCATGCTATTTTCTTTTTATGTAATGCTGGTCAGGTTTTCTATCGTAATCTCTGCTATTTTGTAGGTCGAAAATATATAGTACCTTATTTTAGATTTAACTACATATTTCATTACTCTAGTAAGTATTGGTTCTTTTAATAGAGTGAGCTGCAGGTTTAATTACCTAACAAGCCCTAGTGTCGGAGTGAGCGAAAATACGCCTGATTTGGCTAATGCAAATTTTTTTTATCGAACTTTATGCAACAAAACATTACATAGGCGGACTTAATACCAAGAGCATTCTTTCCACCCAACCTTAGGATATTATTATCTTTCATCTTTTCAGAATTTAACACCAACAGAATGAAGCATTAATTTTAATGTTTTAAATTGAATTTAAGACACATATTAATCATGAACAATGAAATGAAGTTATATTGGTGCCGCAAGTATCCATCAAACGATGCGAATTCAGACTCACATATTCTGATATTCAGTGTATTTAAGATGCAGAAAAATGAGTTTCAGTTGCTTGGCAGTTGCTTAGTTTATATTAAATTAGCATCAATTTTCGTTTAATGTAAAATAATTGCTCTTTTGTTTCATACTTCAAAAACTTTATAGTTCAGCCATATTTAAAGCTCAAAAGAAAAGTTTCAGTTACTTCATAACCTACCCGGCATTGTGTCATGATTGTCATAAATCTTGCTTATCTAAAGCGCACTGTCCGACGTTGTGAATATATGGCAGCAGTGGCTTTTCTTAGTCAAAAGTTGACGGCAGTACGCAATACTGTTGAGAGGGACACTTTTGTTGGTACTTTATGACATCAGCCATTGTAAGTTAAGCTTTTTAACCTACTTTTCAAAAAAGGTGTTTTTATTGAAACTTAATTGAACAACGGTTTTTATTTTTAATATCAACTAAATTAAAAGTAAGTTTTGTATATATTTTGCTTTTAATGATTTTTGCTTACTTGTAAAAACATTGTTAATTTAAGTTTCTTATGTATACGGGGAAATGTCTAATTAATACCGCTAAAAATATTTTCCTTACTAATATTACGGGAGTCGCTCAATCTGTCATGGCAAATCAGCTGAACCAATTAATTAAACATTTTGCAGACCTTTTTTAGGCCGTGGAAGGTCGCAGGCTTCTTTTATCCGGGTACGAAAAGTAGTTTTTTCGATACGCGAATGGAACCACCGAATCCAGGTAGTTGCATATATCTTCCATATAGTTCTGGAGTCACTCGGGACATGTTTGCAACGGTTGCAAACAACTGGTGAATAGCATCAATGTAGAACGTTTGTTCCACATATTGCTTTTGCTTTTCAAGAATTTTCTCGGAAATGTAAGTCTGTAGGAACAATCACAGAGTAGAAACGACACAAATGTACGAAGTACAAAAAGTGCAGGTATTTTTACAAGATTACTTTCTTCCGCCAGCTGTCCCGAGGGAACTGCTCTGCGCATCCGGGTAAAAAGTAGCCCATAACTTACCTCAATAAATGGGCTAATTAATACTTTTTTTTTTTTTTAATCTGTCCAATATTTATTTTTATTACATCCTTTATTATATGCGATTATCTCATCGAAAAAGTAAAAATATAATTTAAACGTACACCTACCATTTATCGACAACATGCATGTACTAAAACTTTCACACAACTTGGACACGCCACCAATACATACAAGTATCTACATACCGCACTCGATGTCATATATATATGAAGTTTTTGATTTATGTGTTCATGTTACCCAACGGGTGTTAACACATGTTACGAGAACAACCTCTTCAGAAGTCCTTAATGGAACAGTGACTGAACTTTATCGAGTACTTTTGTTATGTACCTATATAGATAATTCATCATGTTTTGATGTTGAGTATCTTAAATGCTGCGGAAGATGGTCATTTTTAGGTGAGCTTTTCAGTAACACGATTTAATAATTAATTATAGTAATTATTTAATACATAATCTATACTAATATTATAAAGCTGAAGAGTTTGTTTGTTTGTTTGTTTTAACGCGATAATCTCAGGAACTACTGGTCCGATTTGAAAAATTCTTTCGGTGTTAGATAGCCCATTTATCGAGGAAGGCTATAGGCTACTTTTTATCCGGGTTCGTGCAGAGGTTCCCACGGGATGCGGGTGAAACCGCTGGCAGAAGCTAGTTAATCCTTACTAATATTATAAATCGGAAAGTGAGTTTGTTTGTTTGTTTGTTTGTTTGTTCCGCTTTCACGCCGTAACTACTGAACCGATTGCTTGAGTTTAAAACAAGGTAATATATTGCAAACGAATATAAACATGTAAATTTAGAAGCTAAATGATACGATAATGAATCCCCGAAAATGAGGAATTCCCGAGGGATGATGTACAATTTGTTTAATCGTCTAAACTGTTTTTTTTTACATCTACTTATATATTGCAAACGAATATGAACATATAAATTTAGAAGCTAAATGATACGATAATGAATCCTCGAAAATGAGGAATTCCCGAGGGATGACGTACGATTTGTTTTATCGTCTTAACTGTTTTTTTTACATCTACTTATCCTGAATTAACTATAATTCAACGAATTACTAATTGGTATAAGTATTAGTTAAGTTATTTCGTTCTTGAGGTATGCGATAGATGGCGCTGGGTGTTTTTAAAACGTGGTAACGATGTGTTTTTAAAATACATAAGAAGTGGAATGATAGCTTTTTAAAACGTGGTGACGTTGTTTTTTTTAAGATACGTAAGAAGTGCAATGATATCTCGCGCTTTAACCTGTAGCTCATTGTTCAATCGCGAGCTTCCCGATAGCTCGATAGATGGCGTTGTGCTTTTCTGTATCGTGGTGTTAAGGTTCGCCGCGAATTAGTCTGTTTTGAAATCAGTGGGGCCCAGTAGCGCCAGGGCCAGCCGCGGCTGCGGGTTGTTCGAAAGAGGTACCGCGGCCCTGGTATATAAAAGGCCTAGGACGGAACACGACGATTTTAGTCAGTAAGAGTCTGACACTCCCTCACCGCTGCTAACCCACAGCGGGAGGGGTGAACCGAATTCCACGCGGGCGAAGCCGCGGGCGGAAAGCTAGTTATACTTAATAAGTTAGTAATTGCTTACTTCAGTTCTGTTAGCAATGGAATACCTAGTGTATTGTTAACTTTATATGCGTGTGTATGTATGTATGTAAGCATTATCTTAAACCCGAGTGGTTTTTCAATGCTTCCTTAACTTAATATCGTACACATTTGTTTTTTAACGTTAAATAAAGGAAAAAATCTATACATATAATAAATCTGTAAAAAAACTGTGTCTGTACATTGAATATATTAAAAAAATAATAATTGAGTGGGGTTTAGAAACAGTGATGGAGCACAAATCCAAAAAAAAAATTCTGTCTGTATGTCTGTATGTCTGTATGTCTGTATGTCTGTTTGTTTGTACACGCTAATCTTCGGAACTACTGGACGGATTTCAATGATTTTTTCTTTGTTGTATCAGTATTAAGCCTGGTCAACATATAGGCTATAATTTATCTTCGAAACTTGAAGACCTGATGCAGAACACCAACAGACCAACAAAACTATAAGAGATACAAAAATGGTGCCATGGCAAAAATTGTTTCATGTGATGAGCATTTTCAGTTGAGATAATAAATTTTAAGATCTGGAACACCTGATGTGGAACCCCAAGAGCCCAGCTTCTCTGTACCATATACAGGTATGACGTTTTAGCAAAAGTTGTTCAATTTGATAAGCACTTTCTATTGACTTATATAAATTGAAGATCTAAAACACCTGATGTGGAACTCCAGGGGCCCAGCTAGACTATAGCATATAGAGGTATGACGTTTTAGCAAAAGTTGTTCAATCTGATAAGCACTCTCTAAAACACCTGATGTGGAACTCCAGGAGCCCAGCTAGACTATAGCATATGAAGATATGACGTTTTAGCAAAAGTGGTTCAATCTGATAAGCACTCTCTATTGACGTACATATAAACATCGAAGATCTGGAATACCTGATGTGGAACTTCAAGAGCAATACTACACTTGAAATGTATAGAAATTAATGTTATGAAATAGGTATGGTGAATCAAAAAAAGTAATTAGTCCGTCTTTAAGATAACCCTAAAATAATGGACACGTATTTTTTTTCTCTCTCTCACAAACAAATAATAACGAAGATACAACAACATTATTATATCTCATTATTATTTTGTATGTCTCTTCCAGACCTCGGGACTACAAAGTTCCGAATTTTTGGGAGGCAAACGTGGGGCCGAAGCCAACACGCTGAAGCCCTTTTGAGACAACTTTAATGAAATGGTGACACAAATGACAAAACCGACGATTATCCCTTTAAACACTATAAAAATGAACCCAAGGACAATCCCCGGTGGACACCTCGGCGGACTTTAAACGCAGATTACGCGCTCCCTGTGCTTACCATGAGGCACCTACCCTCCGAGCAGGGCTACTAATCCTGCTCTAGCGACTCCACTCTGGACGGCCAAGCCAAGCCGTCATAGTTTACTCCGACCGGCCGGAGATGGGGGACAGTATACTCTCCCTGGAGAACTCAGTATATATAGCCCCGCGGGGTCGCTACTCCCCGTCATCAGCCTCAGATGTCCTGCAGTGCCTATATCTCATTATTATTGTCGTTATTATCTCAAGAGCCTTTGTCCCAATTATGTTAGGGTCGACTTCCAGTCACGATGCAACTGAGTACCAGTATTTACAAGGAGCGACTGCCTATCTGACGTCCACAAACCGGTTACCCGCTCAACCCAACACCCCTTGGTAAGACTTACTGGCTTCTGACTACCCATAACGACTGCCAAGAATGTTCAATGACAGCCGGAACCTACAGTTTAACATCCCCTCCAAATAACGGTCATTGGTATCCAAAATATACGTAGAAAGTACATACGAACTTAGAAAAGTTGCATTGGCAGGCACTTGCCAGACCTGGAATCAAAGACGCACGCTCAAACTTGAGAGATTGGTTCTCTACCCACTAAACCACCACGACTTTGTCATCTATTTAATGTTTTTTTACGCGGACTAATTAGAATCACTACTTTTATCCCTATGGTCACGTCTATTGCGGTTCAGTTCTCAGCGTTTTGTTTAGTCTGCTGTGCTTTTGCCGTTAAAGTACAAAAATTAAATATATGGAACGTTTCTAATGGTTATGCGTATTCCGTTGTTTTCAAGTCAACGGGCCCTTAAAATTCAATATCAGACTATTCAGATCTTTGATTTTGCTGACCCCGTAGTCGCTGGCATAAGGGACAGGATCCGCGTACGAAGTCGCGGGCAGAAGCTAGTAGATAATATAATATTTTGTAAATAATGTCATTATTTTTGTCAGAAAAAAAAATGAAAATGTTTGCATGGATGTAATTAAAAAAGGATGCAGATTTTAATTTAGATGACAAATAAAGAAATGGAGTACTTAAATGCTCAAAAAATATATTATGTTCATAGTAGGTAATATGGGTGGTGAAAATTTATTTTCTTTACCGAATCGACTTTTCCCGGGATTAAAGAGGACCGAGGACTTCTAGAGCTTCGCATTGTAAGAAAATTAAAAATTTTATATCAAAATGATAGGTTGGAAATAAAAATTTAGACCTTCATTTCTTTGATGAATTACGTATTTAGAAGATTCAATAAGGTATTTATACTTGCGGTTTATGAAGGCAGCCTTTAAAAAGTACCTGAAAATCAAAGAAGAATTATGTTAAGTATAGGTATGAGAAGGCAATTCTTAAGTAGATATTTGTGTACATAATTTTTTTTTTTTTTTGCATAAAAAAAGTACTTAACAGTCATTTTCACAACAAATATTTAAAAAATGATTTTGCACTCTTTTTTGTCAAAGTTGTTTAAAAGCATTGTAAACTATGAAAACGAACCGAGCATTGTATACAGGGTTACTGGTAAGTAGACCGCATCCTTTCAGGAGGTGATAGTATAGGTCAATACGGACAAATTTGACCCTGGGATACACTGGGCAAAAGTTAACCCGTTTCAAGATAATCAAGTTTCAAGATCAGTCGTCTAGGTACACGTATAAATTTTCATTATTAGTCAAAAGTCTCGTTTTTGTGGATTTTTGTGTGTTTTTGGATAGAAGATGAATCATTACATAATAACAAACCATAAAACTGCACAAATCACAGAGGAAATTATAGCGAACAGCAATTACTTTTTTAGTAGATATTTTCTCAAAAATATTACTCTTCATTTTTTTGTGCAGAATACTTAAAAAACATCTACATTTATCTAGCTATCCAAACAGCCACAAAACACACAAAAATCTGCAAAAACAAGACTTTTAACTAGTAATAAAAATGTATACATGTACCTAGACGACTTGTAAAGAAAAGATCTTAAAATTCGATTATCTTGAAATGGGTTAACTTTTGCCCAGTGTATCCCAGGGTCAAATTTGTCCGTATTGACCTATACTATCACCTCCTGAAAGGATGCGGTCTACTTACCAGTAACCCTGTATATGCTCCATATTTTACTACACTAATAGTATTTACGTATATTGAAAAAAATACGGTAACCTACAATATACAATAACCTATTTAATTCATGTTTTATTCTACTCAGAGTGCAGTAGGTATCACACATATAGCAAAAATACTCTTTTAAAACAAAAACACAGCAACGTCATAGAAGCCATACGTATAAAATCTTCTTACTTAAATGTCATATTTCTTACTTTAAGTTGAACATGAAGGTCCATTAAAGGCTCAGTGGGAAGAAACGGCGACCAACTTAAGTAGGCCCCTAAGACGCTTGACTCTTTAAAGAATTGAGGGTCTTAGTCCCCAGGCCGGCGAACAAATTTTTTTTGACACATGCGAAGGAGATGGCCAAAAAAACACCCGGAGTCTACTGAAACTTCATATGTATGATTGGATTCAGTATAATGTGAGGATTAAACAAAATATTTCATATCATGCGAAGGTTTCCGACATGCGTTTAGGCAAATAATTGTTTTCAGCCAGAAGTAATACTTTTAAGGCATATTAACTTGGTACTGTTGCATCAAAACTGAACTTTTATTAAATACACAAGATATAACCAACAAAATTTTTCTATATGAATGACTATAACCACAGAAATCTTAATAAGTAACAGTAAGATTTCTGTGACTATAACCGTCTAAACACAGATTGAATCCAGCTACTCAACTAACAGGCATCGGACAGACCCATTCCATACAATATTCACTACTCATTCTCACTGATGTGTAAAAATAACTAGATGGCTAGCCGTAGTCGAGATTTGAAGAAAATGACCTTCTATCTTGTAGATTAAAGGAAATTGAATGTAGTATATTTTTCATTCGATTTGGTCATGTTTTTGGAGCTTTTTGTTATCGGTTTGGATATGAAAAGTTTTGTCGCAAACATATTGAACTGAAAGATGTCTTTATGTTTTAATTTTTTCAGAACATCCCTACTAATATTATAAATGCTAAAGTAACTCTGTCTGTCTGTCTGTTACGCTTTCACGTCTAAAACACTGAACAGTTGACCTTGAGAAAGAACATAGGATAGTCTTTATACCGGACTTTTGAAGAGTTCTCTTGGCAACCGAACTTGACGCGGGCGAAGCCGCGGGCGGAAGCTAGTTCTATATATAAAGGAAAGTTGTGTTAGTTACACTACTCACCTATAACTCAAGAATGGCTGAACCCCTTAAGCCGGAAATTAGAAGGAAAGTAGCTTAATCCCGAGAGAAGAATATAGGATTGTTTTTTTACCATCTGGCGACGGTAAGCAGTTATCTCGGGACAAGGGTGAAACCGCGGGCAGAAGCTAGATCAGATAAAACATTGTTTACATACAATATTGTTCGCTCGAAAATAGCTAGCCCATCAATGAAATTCAATAATTCAGAGGCCATGTTTCAATTGACCCAAACCAAAGGTGAATTTATGTCAGAAAACCCCATGGTTTAGAATATACACCATGCTTCCCCACGGTGAAATTATAGCCCCAACTGTCCATAAGTCGGGTCCAAAATAAATCCGGATTTGGGAAAAAAAATCGCGGGAAATCTCTACATGTCTCTATTGTGTCTATATTAAACTGCCTCAGCTGTTGAATAATATAACAAGAGCATGGAGAACCAAATGACTAGCGGAGGTACCATAACGGAACATCTCCTAAGAAAGTAGCACGCCAAAATGCGGGTGTGCGGGGGATGAGGAACGTTACTGTCTTCGCCCAAATACACCTTCTTTAAAAATGGTAGGGTCCAATACCATTTTTGTAATACCAAAAATCGTTGACAGATGCCTGAAAGAACACGAACGCCTTGTTAGTTCACTCCTAACTGATAGTTTGGTCCTACCAATTTGACCTAGAAGAAGGCGCCTGACCTACCTGCATTACGGCATCTCTGCTCATCTTTCTATACTCTGTAAACAGGAGCAACAGTATGGGCGATTTATTTCCATTTTCCTTTACTTGTCGAAGTAACTCCGTTCTGACTTGAAGTAATGGAAGTACGTGTTATTTCAACTCGGATCTTTGTTTGTTTGGAGCGTTTGTTTACAATTGGTGAAGTTGGAAAATTTTAAGTGTACATTTCTCTTATATTTAGACTCTAAAATTTATCAAAATGAGTATCAGATTCTCTGCAATAATAAAGCCAATTAGTAAGTCTAGTCAAAACAAACTCAGACCTCAAATGGCTGAGCAATAATACCTCTAATTAAGACAATTATAATACCAACCAAAACTCATTTAAGTATCAAAACTGCCAAAAATAAATCAAGCGGTTAACACATTAAAAAGTTGGTACAAAACATATAGCTGTGTGGATTCTCATAAAACTTTATAACAAAACTTCTATAAATTCGTACGCATGAAAATGACGTTCGTTTCTAACATTAAGGGTCATGGCACATTATACTGGCACCGCAACAGCACCGCAACAGCACCGCTCCACACCAGCATTTAACTTGTCATCTGAGGGCACGGCAGTGCCCCAGCCAAGACTCGAGCAAAGCGGGCACCGCCGTACCATCTTTTCTCGGAGCGTTTCGCGGCTATTTCAGCCCCCTGTATCTTCCATGTGAACAAAGCTAGGAGTTTAGGTTTTCGATGACCAAGAGTAAGTATTAGAACAAGCTCAGTCTCAAAATTACAAGACATTTGAATAAATAGTTTACGAGTTATGAGCGATCAAAGTTACACCATTTTGTCACTGACTCACTGACCGATCATCAAAAGTCTAAGGTACTTCTAGCAAACTTAGAACCTTCAAATTTGGCACCAAGATAGGTTATTAGCTACATATAAAGGGAAAATTATAAAAACCTTAAAACTTAATAAAAAAATAGGAAACAAATTTATATTTGCGGTTTTTCAAGAACATTGTGTATGAATTTTAACTGCATTGATAACTTTGTTATTTATTTATGTACAAAATGTTACTATTTGTTTTATTGTAACGTAGTGGTATATTGTTATTATGTATTAAATATACAACATATGAATAAAAAAGCTAGGTTTAAATGAAATGAATAATGATAAAATCTTTCATATTAATGCAGTGCGATAAACACTGCATGCTCGCTCGATAGATGGCGTTGTCCTGGTCTAAATGGCGCTATGGTTTCGTTTAAAAAAAAATCAAATAATTTCATGTGATAGCGTCATCTACCTCTGAAATAAATCTCTTTTATTCTAAAAGATATTCGATTAAAAAATTCGACAATTTCGAAATTTTTTAGGTTAAAAAAATATTGTTTACGTGCTACTTTAGGTGTACATATTTAGTTTGTTATATATTTAGTTAGTTACATGTAAGTTAATTTAATTTGTTATATACTTAGAGAAGAAAGATACCTACAAAAAATAAATTAGATCCCACCAAAAACATTAAATGTAAAAAAAGCCAATCCTCTACGCAATTCCTCCACCGTAAAAAGTTTTGAGATCGCATAGAAGCCAAGTCCTGTTCAACTTTATTTGTAATATATAATAAATCAATATTTTGTGACTATATCAGTAGTTTTGTTCACATTACAATAATATTGTCTTGGCCATGAGCACAAGTTAAAAGTCGCTCCTCGTAATAATGTGTAAATACCATTGGATTGATAAATTCTATATGGACATGATTTTACGATTGGACTGATTATGGACTGATTGGAATTTGAGATCACCATGGACTAAACATGCGCCATAGTACATGTGCAGTTCATTGATGTTGGATGATTACTGACTGTCGGTCATTTAGTAACAATTGAATAAATTAAAAGTATTTAATTCTGTGATATTAAACTTCATGTTTGACTTTCACCTCTCCAAGATATGCTGTATTATATTTGTAGTTTATTGTGCTCATGGCCAAGTCAATATTATTGTAAAGTGAACAAAACTACTGATATAGTCACAAAATATTGATTTATTATTACAAATAATGTTGAACAGGACTTGGCTTCTATGCGATCTCAAAACTTTTTATGGTGGAGGAATTGCGTAGAGGATTGGCTTTTTTTACATTTAATGTTTTTGGTGGGATTCAATTTAGAGCATTAAATAATAAGACTACACATACGGCAAACTAAACAGTCGGCCGACAGTTGACCCGATGGCTGGCAATTTTTTTTTTTAAGAAAATCATTTATTTATTTATCACAAAGTTACTTTGCCCTTACAAATAACTTAATCTAATTCGACATAGTACATCCAAATAGGTATGTTTCCTTAACTATATTTCCTTACAAACTACACAGTAAATAGCCCTTGTGAATATGCTCAGTGTACAGTCATAATGTATCATGAATCCAATCAAAGTTTTCAGCCGGTCTGATGCCGGCTAAATACTTGATTTTTGTAATGTGCGTACTAGCCAATGATTTTTTATAGTAAAAAAAATTTTATAGTAAAAAATCATTGGTACTATAATAGCATTCATCTTCATATTGATTAAAGAGCCCAAACTAAAAGAGGACAGAACAGAGGCCGACTAAAAGTTTGCAGTCTGTAGGCAAAATAAATGTCACGTGAAATATGAAGATTTATGAAGGGGAATTTAAAATGTTTTACTTCAAAGAATGCGCGATGAAATAGCTTTTATTGTCTCCTAATTATTTTTGTCTGGGTCAATAGCGACATTATACAGTCCCTTTGGTCCGAACGATTAGGCGTTTTTATTTTGTTTTACATTTTTTACTTGAGATTTATGGGCTATTGGACTTGCTAATGTGAGGAGTCTTATTTTCGTCTTGAGGTTTTTGTAGCATCTTTAAACCGGGCTAGACGGCCCTTATTTTTACTTTCAAATATTTTTTCAGCTTTTACAAAACCTGTTAAGTCGGTCAGGGATTTAAAGGCTATTTAGTAAGGATAGATAGATAGTATATTCTTTATTGTAAACCAATAGGATAAACATGTAAGGACGTAATAAACGAATAACGTGAGTACAATAGGCATATATGGCCTTACTACAAAAACTTAAACCCCTGTTTTACACTTGTCTAAAAAAAATTTTGGCTGCAAAATGAACCATATGTCAACGTCATAATTTGACATTTTTTTAGACAAGGCATAAACTGACGTTAAAAAGTTTTTGTGGTAAGACGGCTAATGTTTAGCTGAAGAGTTACAATCGAATAAATTAGAGAAACATTGACTATTTTTTTTTAACCGAATGCTATTCTTATCCATAAGTAACAATACTCGATTTCCTTAAAAGTAAAGCCAATATTGAAAATTGTACGTCGAAACTCTTGCCAGTTGCACTCGTAATTTTGTCTGAACGTACCTGTATGTAGGTACATTTCGTCTGAACGTATGTGTAGGTACATTTTGGAATAACCGTGGCCACAGGTGTGATAACTTTCAGGAGATAATATTCAATAAAGTTAGGGGAGTCGAATGCATTCGGGTACGATAGATGACTGTTCTATTGAACTGAATATTGAAACTTCTACTACTAGGTTACGTAATTTATGTTATTAGTCAATTAAATGACTTCTTCTTCAGTTCTATTACACGTTTGCAATGTTTCCATGTAGGTTAATAACGCAAAAAACTCAATGAATAACGCGTTTCTCAAGTATCAATCAATCATATTGAATATCTGATTTTTATTAAAGTGAGGAAGAAAATAAAAATTGGCCATACTTTTTAGACACCAACACACACAGTCAGTGTGTGAACAGGGCAGGAGGAAGAAGAAGACACACTGACAGTTGCATTGGTATAATTGGCTCAAATACTTTGTGCTTAGTTATTGAAAAAAATATTTTTCTTCTTTTTTTCAAGTAACCTGATCTACTAGACCACGGACTCACTTACCCTCGTCTCTTGAGCTGAATAACATTTTGTCTAGTAAACACACAAACATACAATTGTGTGTCACGTAATCAACTAGCTTTCTCACGTAAGATGTTCAAACACGCTGTCGATAAACAAACGTACTAACAGAATCTAAGCAAATATGTGTTTCTAGTCTTTGCATACTAATTACTGAAGATACAATAATTAGCAAAGAATAATAAATAGCTTTGGAATATCTTTGTGAATTTTATAGATTGGTATTGGTACAATTTACTTGGTCTTGTTTAACCTGTGTTTCCTAAGAACAACTTAAGAATTAAAAGTATTCCTATAAGTAACCCTCCGCGATAAATGGACTATCTAGCATTTGAATGAATTTTCCAAATCGGACTACTAATATCGGGGATTAGCCCGTTTAAGCAAACCAAATAACAATTGATCGAAAATAAAAATTTAATCAAAATACGAACATAATCTTTCCGTAAGGATACCCACTCTTTTATACCACAAACCTTTATGATTTAAAGACTTCTTATAAGGATGTCATCTCTTCCTAAAGACTCAAACCTTTTTTCCGATTACCCCTCAATCGATTTTACGAATAAGTGCAGCAAGACCCTTCTAACTCGGATTCCATTAATTTCCTTTAGTTTCCCTTGATTGTCAGTCTGCATAGGTTCTCGGTATTCGTAAAATTAATTCAAACGTTAACATAATATGGAATAGCGTGTCGGTGGCATAAAAGGAATGTTTTTCGTCTTAAGGGTGTGTTCTGCTACAGCGCAGACTGATAAAATGTTTACCGAGATTTTAGATATTTTCTGACAGTTTGATAATGAAATACATAAAAGCAAATCACAAAATTAAAACTTGTCTATCTGTATCCTACTAGCTGCTTATTGAGTTTCACCCCCATCCCAAGGGAACTTCTTCCCGTACCCGGAAAAAATATATCCTAGGTAATTTAGGAATAGCGTAGCTTCCCAACAATGTAAGAATGTTTAAAATAATGATTATGTATTCAACGACTTATAATTTTCTCTCTTTTCTTTGAATCCCTGCCATTTTGTCCCCACAAAAAAACGCTATGCTTTCGAGCGACAGTCGCAATAATTCGACGCAGTAGTGAAACATGTGTTTAAGCTACACACAATATTATGTTAAATGTTGATAATTAACGCATGTTGAGACTTCTAAGAGCGGGATAATGTCGACTACGTATTGTTGCTTTTGTCTCACGATTTTAGAAAATGTTTTCAAAGAGTTTTGATGACACATTTGTTGTGTTGTATGTAGAGATCATAATATGTAGGTTGGTGACCTTGAAATTAAAAAGGTGGTGTTTTCGATGTGGCTCTAAGTGTTGTGACATTACAATTTTGAAAAATTATAGGCCATGTCATTTAAAAATAATCGAGCTACCCAATAGTGCAAGAATTTTTTAAATAGTAATTAAATAATGGCGTCCACGGCCGATTTCGGCCACGGCGGCTATTCTCATTTAAGATCAGCCAGCTGCGCAGGACATATTATAGTGCACGAGCATTTGCGCAGACACAGGTACACTCCCTATTCCTTCACTCTCATAACCCGATGGGACGGCAATCCGACACGACCGGAAAGAGATCAGGCGCAGGACCGACATTTACGTGCCCTCCGGACGCACGGGTGAATCAATCACCAACTTCCAGACTACGGGCTGCTTTGTGAAAGTTCAAGAAAACCCACAAAGCGATTTCGGCCCGACCCGGGAATTGAACCCGAGACTTCGAGAACAGCAGCCGCGCTTCCGACCACTAGACCAACGAGGCAGTCGAGGCAGAGTAATTATATATTCGTGCATTAAAGAGAAAGTTGCGATTAATTTGCAGCAGTAGAGAAACACAACCTTAATCTACACACAATATTATGTTAAATCTTGATAATTAAAGCATGTAGCGACTTCTAAGAGCGGGATAATGTCGACTATGTATTGTTATTAACACTCCCTGTCTGTTGCTTTTGTCTCACGATTTTAGAAAATGTTTTCAAAGGGTTTTGATGTCTCACGATTTTAGAAAATGTTTTCAAAGGGTTTTGATGACACATTTTGTTTGTGTAAGTTGTTTTGTAGAAATATTTAGGTTGGTGACCTTGAAATTAAAATGTCATCGATGTGGGTTTGGTTGCTGATGCATTACAATAAGTTGATTAATAATTTCGTACTTTTAAGAAACATACTGAATATGATAGTTTAATACATACCTATGTAAATATAATTGTAATATTCAGAAACTGAAAAAGTTACAGGGATTGAATGGATAAAATGGAATGAGTCTAGGGAATACAGCCGGAAAACGTAAAGCATTAAACTGAGCGAAATAACAATAGAACTATATTCTAAAGTCAGTACATATCACTGTAGCATCTAAGCGAGATGCTCATAAGCATACTACGCAGGATTCTAACCCGTATAGAGCAGCATATAATAAGCAAGGCCTGAATAGGACTGTGTATTAATAAAAATGCTTCATCGAGATTGTAAAAGTATTGTAATCTGTCAGCTTATTTTGAAGGAGAAAAATTAATAAAATATAAAACAAAACACACACTCAAAAAGTTCCGACTGTACAGGTTTTAGTCCACCACATCACTTTAACTGACACCAGTTTTTAGACTGTTTAGATTGTTTTTATTCTTTGCAAACAATTAAAACCTGCTATCACCTGCAATTTGCAATTCGAAACTTTTTTATTTCCCCACTTTCAAATCACACGAAAAACACAAAAGTCTACCATTTGCACTGATTAAAAAGCCACACACAATTTGCTTTTTTAATAGCATTTTGCCTACTTTTGCTTCTGAATTAAGTCTAAACACGAATATTCTAGTAATTACTGAGTACAACGAAAACTAACGATGTTTCAGTGGAATACAATACAAGAAACAAAACATTTTGTAATTAGAATAACACTGATGACGTGTTGTGAGCTTTTAAACCGACTTAAAGAAGGAGGCTCTAAGTTTGACCTGTAAGTGTACATATGTGTGTATGTTTGTGTGCGATCATCCCATCTGACTGAATCGATTTTGATGCGGATTTCAGCATAGTATTTTGCAGACTTAGGAAAAGATTTTAGGCATATATGTATATTATTGATGTCGATATTTTTTTTGTTAAAAATGTTTAGTAAAAGCGTATTTTTGTCTATTTTTTTTTGACTACTATTAGTAGTCAAATATTCTAGTATTAATTGAGTACAACGTAAACTAACGATGTTTCAGTGGAATACAATACAAGAAACAAAACATTTTGTAATTAGTATAACACTGATGATGTGTTGTGAGCTTTTTTGTTTTATGTTCTCCTGGTAGAAATTTATTCTTCTTTTGAGTACCTATTTGAAATACAAGTTGCGTTGGTTCATTTACTATTTACATGTTTCTTATTTACCTGTCATTTTCATTTCTATTTCTATAAAAGGAAGTCATCTATTTATGGTATTAAATTGGCTAATAAAGGGATCGAGTTAGGTTATAGGTTATTTACACGCTTTTTATTTTTATCTCCATCCAGATACGAGAAGTAGTTTTCCCCATGACACGAGATAAACTAGTATGTAATTTTATCCGTTCTTACTTATCGAAAAGCCGTTTTGATTATATGGCCCTTTATTATGCACCAAAGGTATCAAAATTATTTTTGAATACGGAATGCCAACAGTACCAATAAAGAGACTTCACCACTTCCATCAAAAGCTACTAAATTCACTCTGGAATTCTCCATCCAAGATACCCGAATCACAACCAAGCTAACCAAAAAACATTGATTTACATTTCCAAGGTAGTACTCCAATTAGCATATTTGGCCGACGGTGGCACTTCGGTGGCAGATGAGAATTACCATAGCAGCTTGGATCATTCACCAACTAGACACGCCATGACCACAAGTCTCTATGCGAAAGAGTAGGTATACTAATCGTCATGCGCATAACGATGAAGCCCATCGCACACAACAAAATTGATAAACGTAATAAAAAACTTGACCTACACGTGTACTATCGGGGCTACCCCCGCTTGACGACCACTAGGTTATTTTTTGCTTATTCATTAGAAAAAAAGCACTTGCTTGCTTTGCTAATGACCTTAAATAAACGATATTATGCTGTTTGCAAAGGTTAAATCTATAAAGGGTTTTCTTCTCACCGGTGCGTCAGGACGGAAAAGACCGCTGTAGTACATACGAGTATGAGCGGTGCCCTTCGTATCTTTGGCAGAGTAGAAAGCATTGCAATGGCGTCTGCTGTTGTTTAACTTCTCTAAGCATAGCAGAGAATATACCAGAATATCCGATAGAACATTCTCGAATGTCCCCGTGTATTTAGCCCGTGTATATCTGTCACGTATGTGTCAAAGTGTGTGTTTGCAAGTTTAAGTGATTGTGTTAGTTCGAATGTGTTGTTAGAGTGGATGTTAGGATGTAAATAGATGTCTGGATTGTATGCATTTGTGTCCGTTGACAGTTGTGACTTGTGGTCATTTGAAATATGGTTGTTATCAAGCACGGTATAGTTAACACTACATTTTAATAATAGGGGAATAAAAATCTTATATGCTCGTCTAAATTCGCCTAAATTTAGTAATAGGATCGCGTTTTGCCTTTTGGGTACGGAATCCTAAAATACTCCTCAAAACGTAATTGACTTAAATTATGTGGTCGCTTTCGTCCTTGAAAATTAACAAATTATGAATTGAAAGGGAAAAATCGAAACGAAACGGATTTAGACATAATTAAAAGATAAATAAAATATTTTTAGGTTACGTATAAAACACTATCATCTTTTGTGAGGGGCAGTCGTGCAAAGAAAAACACCGTTGACTTAAAAATAAAAAAAACACTATTAACAAGATCGCAACAAAAACTGCCAGCTGGCCATAAAAATAAAGAAAAAGGTTAAATACGTAACCCTTATTTTTCTGGGGCTTAACTAATAAAACCCTATTACGAAATATGGACTAGACTTCTAGCACGAAGCTCCAATAATAATACCTGTATTGTACGCTCATTTTATTATGTTAATCGACTCGCCAACGCACCACCACACAGGTCGACAGTCTGACAACGACTGACTCCCCACCGCTCGATCCGGTATTTATAACCGAGTGACGTATAGAAAGAAAGAAAGAAAAATATTTTTATTGGCACAATACATACACAGTATATAACATAAATTAACAGTAAAATAAAAGTATCACCGAAAACAATTCAGATAAAAAATAAATAAAAAATAATAATAAAATAGGCTCAACATTTAAAAATATAATAATAAAAATTGTGCCAACAAGGTCACAGCTCAGCATATTGTCAAGTGACCACACTGTACAACAGTACTGGCCACCCGACGCTGGTTTTCAGCTGCAACCCACGAGTGTCGTACGCTCGAAATTATTAAAATCTACTGCTACCGATACCGTCTTAAAATTCACTCCTTATTCCAAGATTAATAATAGTTAGTAAATACATATTATAGATATTATTATATAATGATTAGTGTGTGTGTCAGTGAGTGTGAGTGTACCTAGTGTTTTATAGTTTTACACGTGCAGAAAGGACAAAAATAAGACAATATAAGCCACAACAAACAGCAGCCATACGAAGCCTGTAAAGGTTATATGGGAGAAGAGGTTATACAGACATTTTCATATCGTTTTTGATGCAGTAGTAGAAATTCTTTTAATTTCACCTTAAAAGTCACACTGCTTTTTGCTTTTTTAATGGGGGGTGGAATATTATTCCAACACTTTGTTGCTGCATAGCGAAAACTCCCCCTGAATGCTGCGGTCCTGTGTCTCGGGATAGAAAGTTGTGGAACACAA
Source organism: Helicoverpa zea (assembly GCF_022581195.2). Taxonomy (NCBI): domain Eukaryota; kingdom Metazoa; phylum Arthropoda; class Insecta; order Lepidoptera; family Noctuidae; genus Helicoverpa; species Helicoverpa zea. The sequence continues at coordinate 2,702,385 of NC_061454.1, forward strand.
TTCCTTCGTACTCTGCCAGTGTAACCATGTGTCCATTCAAGCTTATCATACAGATATAGGGGTGTGCGTGAATGTATGACACTAAACATTAAGCTGGCTAAGTGCAGTTTTCGTCGTGCATTCATTTTTAACAAGTTGCGTTTATTAAAAAATGGAGTAACGTGACTTCTAAATGGTATGTTGAAACAAAATCGCGCACATGCATTTTGAAGTCTCTGTATCATACGTTCCGTTTTGGATAGTAAGCGCGGGCCATACACAGAATCAACATAATTGAGCTTAGATAAAATCAAAGACTCAACAAGTAAAATACGCAAATCTTCAGACAGATAGGGACGCGCTTTGTAAATCACTTTTAGCCTGTAGAAACAATTTTGGATTGCCTCAGTGACATGTTTCTCAAAACGAAGGTCCGCGTCCATAATCAGACCCAGATTACGTGCCTCATAAACACGATCTATAGGTTCTCCCATTACTCTTATGCAGAAAGTGGCGGCGTTAATTGCGCTTAGCTGGGTATTAGTACCAAAAAGCATGTACTTAGTTTTTTGTGGGTTTAAGACCAAGGAATTGCGCTTGGACCAATTTACAATTCGCTCCAGGTCATCATGCAGGTCTTTCAGTGCTCTTTCGTACTCATGGGGTTTAAAGGAGATGTAAATTTGAGTATCATCCGCGTAAATGTGGTAACTACATTTATATTCGTCGTTATGTCAGCGCAATACAAATTAAATATTATAGGTCCGAGTACGGAACCTTGCGGCACGCCTCTACTAACCGAACGATAAGAAGAAACATCTATGGAACCGTCTGTATGTCGTATTTCTACGAACTGAGTGCGTCTGTTAAGGTAGCTATCGAACCATTTTACTGTGTCCACGTCAAAGCCATAAAAAGTCATTTTAGATAGTAAAAGAGGAATATTAATACAGTCAAAAGCACGGGAAAAGTCCAACAAAACCAACAGTGTGCACATCCCGTTGTCTTGTGCTGATAGAATATTATCTGTTACATCCAGAAGCGCAGTGGTAGTGCTACGGGCTTTCCTAAATCCGGATTGCATATCGGGCAGGATATTATTTTTCTCTAGGTAATCAACCAGTTGCGAAGAAACCACTTTTTCCATAACCTTGGAGAGCACAGGCAAAATGCTAATCGGTCGCAGATCCTTAATATCTGCGGCATTAGGTATTTTAGGTAGTGGACGAATTTTTGCCAATTTCCACACCTCGGGAAAAGTTGCTATTTCAATAGATCTATTAATTATAGATGTTATACATTCTAATGTTGCAGGCAATGTCAAAATTACCATGTTTATATTAATATTATCACATCCCTCTGCGTTAGACTTAACACTATTCAGAATTCTCGCGATATTTGACTGCGTTGTAGGTTTTAAAGTAAAACTTGAGGAGTTGTGTCGCGAAAATTCGAAATAGGTCAGTTCAGAAAGACTGACTTCATCATTACCTGGCACATTTAAAAAGTGGTCACATATAGCATCCGGATTATTAAGATGCAACGGTAATTCAATGTCATTTTTAGGTGGAAGCAAAGTATTCTTTAAGTTTTTCCATAGCAATTTGGGGTCCCGTGCCTGATGGTTGATATTGTGCGTGAAATAAGCAGATTTCTCCCGATATAATGACACATTAACCAGAGACTTAAGCTCACTGTAGCAAGCTTTCTTGCCTTCAGTTTTATATTCCCGGTATTCGTCATTAGCCTCGTTCCTCAAGCGAATCATTAATTTAATGGTGTCAGTTATCCAAGGATAAGAACGCTCTCTTATAGTACATGTTTTCTTTGGTGCGTGAACATCAAATAACGCAACTAGAAATGAATTAAACGTATTAACCATTTCATTAACGTCACGTAATTCAGTTATAGCCTGCCAGTTGAAAAGATTCAAGTCTTGTTCAATTTCTTCCTTTGAAACTTGATTTAAAGGTCTATAACAGATTGTCTTAGGAAGTATTTTTGGTCTTTTGAAATTCATCTCACACGTCACGAGTGCGTGCGCACCCAAATCAGGTATAGCTTCCACAGCCACAGAGCGGGCCTTAACATTTGTGCAAATAACATCAATCAGTGTGTCTCCATGTACCGTGGTATGTGTCGGTGTAGTCACTAATTGTTTTAGGTTCATACAATCTAGAAAGGACTGTAACTTGCCTGTTTTTGGGTCAGAGTCATTTGTCAAGTTAATATTAAAATCGCCCATCAATATTATAAAGTCACACTGAGTTACACTATTTAATGAGCAAGATATGGCATCCAAAAATAAATCAACATCCTGCCAAGGCGGGCGGTATGCTGTGCCTATTGCGAGTTTAGCCCCACAAACGCTGAGCGTGAGCCACATTTGTTCCACAGAGGCATATAATGGATCAGTAGGATGCGTATGTCTACGCACAGTGAGACCGCGTTTGATATAGAAACCAACGCCTCCACCCCTGCCCCCCCTTACCGACAATGGTCGTGGTATATGGCGTAGTCTATATCCAGGAATCACGGGTGCACGCCCCTCTTCACCGACCCGCAACCAGGTCTCATTAATGGCCATGATGTCTACATCGCGCTGTAGCACAGCCACCGTAAGCTCATCGTGTTTAGTTCCCAAGGAGCCAGCATTCCAAAGCCCAACTTTGAGTAATTTTATTGTCATTTTATTTTTGCCCTTAAGACTGTAAATGTGTTATATAAATATATACAGATTTTGTGACGTGTAACTCTTAACATAAATATATTATAAATTAAATCAGAACAAAGAAAGCGATCAACACCGTGGGCTACATACAGTAATGGAAATACACAATAGTTAGAACAGACAGCAACAGCAAACATAATAATGCAACAGTACCTATAAGCAAATATGCGTGTACACACTAGGCAAATACAAAAATAAGTTATTTTGTGCACATACAATATCATAAAAATATCATTTAAAAACCTAAAAGTAGCAAAATTCACGAAACATATTGCAAAGCATTTAAACAAAGTTATAATTCTAATACACTGACAATATTCGAGAAGTACCACATAACTATAAATTCCGGTAATTATGTTAGAAGATGATAGCCAACTTATTTGACGGGGAAAAAACGTTCAATGTCGGATTGCATTCTAACTTGCACCACCGATTTGCCCTCTTCCTTGCGAGCAAGTATACGCCCATCTCTTGTCCACGAATATTTCCATCCGCAACGAGTCGCAGCCTGACGTGTCATGTAGAACAATTGCCTGTATGCGCACGAGGCGTCATAATAATGACATAACCTATACAATGATGCACATGTACCTGCATACACTACATCTCTCCCTTGTTGTTTTGATTTTAACCTTGTTTCAAAAAGTCCAACAATCAAACTCATAAATATTTTGGTAATTTCTTAAAGATCTATCAAACACCTGCAGCACAACAAAACCACGCTATCAGATCAGTCCACCGATCACACTGCCATCAAACTGATTTACTTTGTTCCGTTTCCATTTCATTTCCCTTTCCATTTAAGGAGACGACAGATATCGGTGATACTGCAGGACACTACATCCCTTCCCTTGTGAAATAAACATAAATAAAAATCCGTCCCTTTGCAGACGGTAACATACCAGCATCTGCTTCAGGCTCAACAAGACAAATTCGTAGCAGTGATATCAGGCCGGCAAGTTTAACTTCAGGTTTTGTAGCCGCTGTTCCGGCCCTGTATTATATCTACACTAGAGATGATCCGTCCATTTGGCAGACATCCCGCCAATCAGTCCATGTGAAATCAAGCAAGTCTGAAATATTGCTGTGCCTTCAGATAATGAGCACTCATCTTGCTTGGTTCGACTTCACTTAAAACTGATACAGAATGCATTGTTCCAAGGTAAAAGATCGGCATTAGGGTACCTCATCAATGCTTTTCACTCATTCAAAACCGTACGAGCCGTACGAGGAAAGTAATCACATAAGATCGTCCCAATTGAATGGTGACCTAGATGGACTGTTTCCAATTTGATGATGACCATATACTTTGTCACCCATTTAATGGCGACCACATACTTTGTCTCCAATTTAATGGTGACTCTATACTTTGTCACCCATTTAATGGTGACCACATACTTTGTCTCCAATTTAATGGTGACTCCATACTTTGTCACCCATTTAATGGTGACCACATACTTTGTCTCCAATTTAATGGCGACCACATATTTTGTCACCAATTTAATGGTTTAAATTGTAGTTCTATGTACGAGTTAAGTACTTTGAGTGCCTTGTAAGCAAGAGAATGCTAACTCAACTAATTTTGGTAATATGTAGTTTTTAATTTGAGAGTGGAATATCAAAGCCTATCATTATCTCAGCAATGTAACAAACAATCTGGTCTTCAACCCTATTGATCAGCGCTAGTACTTTGCACGTTTCTGCTAGTACACTCGCTGAAATTCTGATATAGGCTTTAAATACCCTACATCAATGTATGTCCAATATCTAGTCAAGAAACTGTAAGCTTCTTAGCATTCAACACCCAACATATGAATACCTTACTGCATATAATAGTTGGAAGCGACCTGCATCCAGCGTCTTCCGGTGACCTTTATAAGGTCGTCTTTATAAGGTATCTGTGGAGATCAAAGGGGGAGGCCTATGTTCAGCAGTGGACGTCCTATGCCTGAGATGATGATGATGATGATGATGATATAATAGTGCGATAGGAATACTTATATTTCGGTTAGGCATCCAAGAACACTATTATCACCGGACATTGCGTTCTGTAATGTTTGTTTGCTTTTATTAATGTGGTTTTCAAAAATTAAAGTAGTCAAAGAATTATTATGCTTTGATGGTAAGCTTTTTAGTGTCATGGTTACATATTGATTATAACGAAGGTGTAAAGTAACATTACGAATCAGATTTTAACTAATTAGAACCATATTATGTAACGAACGCACTTTAACAGGTGTCACTAACTTTGCACTATATATTTTGAAGCTGTGACATTCTGCATCACCATAAAATAGAAGAGTCCCTGACCCTCAACTCATGCTCTTCTTCCTTTCAACAAGGTGACAGCAGCTCACAAACAGTTTTCTAGTCGATGCAATTTTCCTTTTGCAAAACAACCGCTAAACTTTCTAAAACATTTGTCTACACATAGATAAATGTGGGATTCTAATTCTATATCTCAATTTCATGAGCAGCTATGCTGCTCTCATGTCATACTTGACCTCATCAATTTGATGATCAGCTTTGTGCTGCTTCCATTTTTAATATTTTACGCTTTTCCAATTTCATGACCGCGTATAGGTAACGTAATATATATATTTTTTTTATGTAAGTATAGTTGGCTGCATAAGTATGTTTATAGTTTCGTTCAAAAGCGCTTACCCTTTATTGCAGCTGACTTTATCTACGTTGTTTTAGTTAGACAACCAGAATATAAAAATATTATTATCTTTTATAGGGACAGCACCCCAGTAAATTTTTAAACGATTTGGTGACTAAGGGCAATTTTACTTCCTATACTTTAAGGAACACTTACTCAGATTATATTTTGCAGTAGGACTTAGGAACTTAATAATATTTTAGTGATCATTTATTTATTTAGAACATATAATTTACATTTCTAAATATTAAATATAAAAATAAAAAACATTTAAAAATATAAAAAATAGGTTACCACCGATATCGGGCACAGGGTCCAAGGTACCGGTGGTTAGGGTCCCAGAGACAGAAACCTCCTCACAATACGTGCCGTATCAAGGAGTACTGCCTTCTAATATTTTAGTTATTATTAACCAAATGTCGACGCAACTGTGTAGTTTAATTAGCACAAAAGAGTAATAAATGTCGATAAATGTAAATAGTGATAAAGTTCTTTACCTCTCGTGCGAGTCCAATTGTCTTACGGTAACCTAAGATTGGTGTTCTAAGATCAATTATTATTAACCCTAACGCTATGGACACAAGACATTATTTTGTTAATAGATATCCATCCCACCACCCATATGGATCTTATCTTATGGGATGGGTTGAGGAAATTACACAACTTTATATTACAAGTAGGTGTGCACTTCAAGAATATATTAATGTGATGATTTATTAACTTGAGATCAATAAATGGATTCTATTTCATATATGTTCATATATGGTTATGTTATTCGCCCCTATGGAAGCATATTTTTCCACAACTCTCAATGTACTTATACTGCTTATTGGTACTGCAATACTGTAAAACATAATTTGCAAATAACCATATTATAATGAGGGCCACTTTGTTAAACTATTTGTAAACACCAATGTAAATCAATAAAAAAGAGGCTAAGATACCAATTAAAATTCATTCAAGCCTGAATCTTGAAGGTTTTAAAAGCACACGCAATCATCAACTTTTGAGAACTTGATTGCAACAATCATCCATGAGCTAATCATCATTAGACAGTTCCCAGAGTAAGTATCTACATTGGAACTCCTTCCAGGTATCATCCTTAAAAGATTTTTTGTCACAGATGAGAAGGCCCAGTTGGGTAAATGATGATGATGTCCTCCTAGCCGATTATCGGCTACGGCGGCTGTACTCACGTAAGGGGATTAGCCAACTGCGCAGGACATATTATAGTGCACAAGCATTTGCGCAGACACAAGTGCACTCACTGTTCCTTCACTCTCATAACCCGATGGGACGGCAATCCGACACGACCGGAAAGAGATCAGGCGCAGGACCGACATTTACGTGCTTTCCGATGCACGGGTGTATCAATCACCAACTTCCAGGCCCGACCCGGGAATCGAACCCAAGACCTCGTGCTCAGCAGCCGCGCTTGCGACAGCTAGACCAACGAGGCAGTTGGGTAGATAAAGTAGCATTGTCAAATAAATCACAGATTGCTCCAATGCTTAGTTCCATATTCTTTTGATCTAAGAGTTTTATATCAACCTAAAGTACTGAAATTACAATTGTGAGCTAGCATGTTTACCAAAGATTCTATCTATTGAATACCAAAATTTTGATCCACATTTTCCAGCTAGTATTGCTGCTTGTATGCTGTTCTACTGTTCTGTATCTTCTGGAATATCTCTGTTGTATAACAACCTCTTTAATACAGCAAAATAAAGTAAAAGTATTGAAATTATACCTAGGGTGACTGAGCAACTGTTATAATTAACACTATTATGGGTAGGCAACCCACTAGAGGTGTTGATGGACTTGGATGTTGTGCATAGGTGAATACATACCAGTATAGCTGGGCGAGTTCTTCAACTTACATGGCCAACCTACTACGGTCCCTCAATGTGCTGTTTGTTAAACTAGATACCTAGCACATGTTTGTCATTTGTAGAACCGTTGAGTATATAACCCACCAGTTTGTTCTTGTAATATCCTCTATATTGCAAGCACTTGAATTAAGTTAGTTAAGTACCAGAACAATATAGCAGGTATAAGTTGTTGACTAGACTCTGACACAGAAAATATAAAAATTATCAAGATTTACTATTTAGTTGTTGCAGTAGTTGACAACTATCGCCAGATAATTTATGCGTGTACAGTCAATTGAATGACCAGTAGACGTTCACTACCGTTAACTGTCAAGCTGTCAATTTAATGACCAGTAGATATAGACTACTGCCAACTGTCAAGCTGTCAATTTAATGACCAGTAGATATAGACTACTGCCAACAATCAGGCTGTCAATTTAATGACCAGTAGATACACACTACTGCCAACTGTCAAGCTGTCAATCTAATGACCAGTAGATACACGCTACTGCCAACTGCCAAGCTGTCAATCTAATGACCAGTAGATATACACTACTGCTAACCGTCAAGCTGTCAATTTAATGACCAGTAGATATAGACTACTGCCAACAATCAGGCTGTCAATTTAATGACCAGTAGATACACACTACTGCCAACCATCAAGCTGTCAATTCAATGACCAGTAGATATAGACTACTGCCAACAATCAGGCTGTCAATTTAATGACCAGTAGATACACACTACTGCCAACTGTCAAGCTGTCAATCTAATGACCAGTAGATACACGCTACTGCCAACTGCCAAGCTGTCAATCTAATGACCAGTAGATATACACTACTGCCAACCATCAAGCTGTCAATTCAATGACCAGTAGATATAGACTACTGCCAACAATCAGGCTGTCAATTTAATGACCAGTAGATACACACTACTGCCAACTGTCAAGCTGTCAATCTAATGACCAGTAGATACACGCTACTGCCAACTGCCAAGCTGTCAATCTAATGACCAGTAGATATACACTACTGCTAACCGTCAAGCTGTCAATTTAATGACCAGCAGATTTTTGGAATAGAATAGGTCTTTATTTGCTTAGAATGCAGGCACTTACAAAATAGGATTGTAAACAACATAATAAGATCCGTGTACATTCCGCCTTGTTGGCATGCAAGCACAACAATTATTAAACACAATTGATTATAAGGCAAATAGGTTATTGTATTATATCCTCTAGGAAATCCCACCACTGCTAAAATCGTCTTGACGACAATTCAACAACCAGCAACTTTATATTGCTTCCAATAAATGCCTATTATTGAATAAACTTTGATGCAGGTTTAAGAATGAGTAAACTGATCACCAAGTAATGATTTTGTATTATAAATTACTCATTTGATAAATATTAACACCTGCAATAAATATTGCTACTTCCATTAGAATTGTAGCAAGGTAAACTTAAACAAAGAATTACGTAAAAAGGTTAAAATTTGTTTGCAATTCGGGTGATACATACATGAACATAAAAGTTATGTATACTTTGTCATTCTACTCTCTTCCCTTCCTTCTTTCCTTTTGCACTTTTTAATATGATTGAATATTAACATCGGTCAGAGGTTACTTGTTATCAAAGCTTATTTAGCATACATTAATTTGGTATAGGCATGAATAGGACAAATTATTTAGTATAACCTTGTATATCAAATATTTTTCTGGATCACAGAACTAATAGGTAGTTCAAAATTATAAAAATTAGATAATAGGTAACTGTTGGTCCAAACACTCACGGTTTTATCCTCGTCGCCAATGTATTGTACGCTCATTTTATTATGTTAATCGACTCGCCAACGCACCACCACACAGGTCGACAGTCTGACAACGACTGACTCCCCACCGCTCGATCCGGTATTTATAACCGAGTGACGTATGCGCACGAGGCGTCATAATAATGACATAACCTATACAATGATGCACATGTACCTGCATACACTACAATACCCTTCATACATCGTATTTATGTCAGACCTTTGCGTCATATGTCGAGTTACATAGAGCACATTGTTTTTCTATATATCGCTCTTAATTCGTTACTACTATTTCAGATCTAAGGCACAATAAAATAGAAACTGTATTCATTTTTGCAAAACATCTTTGGCAGTCGTTAAGGGTAGTCAGAAGCCAAAAATTCTGACAACCAATCTTACCAAGGGGTATTGGGTTGCCCGGGTAACTGGGTTGAGGAGGTCAGATAGGCAGTCGCTTCTTGTAAAACACTGGTACTCAGCTGAAAAAGGTTACATACATATCCCTTATTTTTCTACTCCTAGACTAGACTTCTAGCACGAAGCTCCAATAATCATGCCCTTCATACATCGTATTTATGTCAGAAATTTGCGTCATATGTCGAGTTACATAAAGCACATTGTTTTTCTATAAATCGCTTCTAATTAGTACCTACTACATTTCAGGGTATTTTTATTTGTCACAATAAAGTACAAACTGTATTCATTTTTGTCTTTGGCATTCGTTACGGGTAGTCATAAGCCAGAAAGTCTGACAACCAGTCTTACCAAGGGGTATTGGGTTATCCAGAGATTTAGGTTGAGGTCAGATAGGCAGTCGCTCCTTGTAAAACACTGGTCACAGCTACATCCTGTTAGAAGCTGGAAACCGACCCCAACATAGTTGTAAAAAAGCTAGGCAAATGATTACTATTACATTTCAGTACATTTCAGATATTCGCCACAATAAAACACAAACTAGTACACAGCTTTGTCAATGAATTAAAGTCCTTTTGTTTCATCAGCATTTGTATATTTTTTTGCATAATTCCAACAATACGGAACAATCGCTTAGTAATTGTAATTTTGAATATATTTTCATAGCTTGATATTTTAGTTCCTATAAACGTGTATTCAGGTAACATCCTCATCCAAATTTTGTCAGACCAACTAGGTACCTAATTTGCATACATTGTCCTAAAAACCAAAACATTCGAAGTACAAAGTTCCTAGAATCAGAGTTAACCAGAATTGAGATAAGTACTTGGTACAAGTCCTCAAAGAAACCGCCCCGAAACCCTTCCGGCACAAATTAGCATAGTAACTAGTAATTTCTTGCTTCTTGCCCCAACGTTAATCTTGTATCCTTATTGGTATTCCGTCTTTGTCGATAAATGTAAAGGTCAGATGCCAAAGCTATACATTGTGTATATGCACATCTATACTGTTTTATATTAAAGTTTATGTAGTATCAGAAGTCCTTTTTGCAATGTCCATTCAACAAGGACCCGGTAGGTTTTCCATTTTACTACTTGAAAATCAGTCAATTTTAATTTTTGAACCTAAAAGCCACAGATGGCACAGTTACACTACATGTAAAACTTACAACACCCCTTATTTTAGGGTTCGAAAATGTTACAAATACGAATAAAAATACCGTAACTAGACTTATCTTTCTATTTAAACTAAGTTGCAGTTAACTGTTATCTAGTTGCCAAAACAATGATTCAAATTGAAGAGCATTGCAGTATTTTTGAGTTTACTACTAAACTTAAACAATAGCGCGAGTTACTTGTCTGACGGCGGGGCTCCTACGATTTGTTCGATGGCAGATCAAATTATTATCCCCCTACAAAAGCTGTTATAAGTCCTCCACACCCCTTATCTAAAATGTTGTTCTACACTTATAAAAGCTAGAATAAATTACTACAATGTTGGTCGTGCAAGAAATCACTAGTCCTTTCAATTCATTTTTACAGACGCTTCTACAGACGTTTTCAATAGTTCGACGGGGTAGTTAGACCAGAGGATACGAGATACAAATTGTAGGGAGAGTTTTTACCTTGGGGAAGCTTTTTTTGTACATGAAACCAGCAATCAAAGCAGTATAACATAATCAAAAATGTTTATATCCCGATTAGAATTTTCAAGTTTGTTTTTGAATGTTGCAGTTTCATCCGATCCGAAGTCAATGTTAAACCAAAAGTACGGGATCTCAAGTCAAGCCAAGTTTCTCCGTCGAATGAGTGAAGTTTAATTTCGAGAAATGAAGCGAACGTTTTGAGTTCATCAAGTGAACTCAAGTGTTTTCTGTTTTGCTCCTAATATTGATCGTGAATTGTTACTTATTTTGCTACTGTTTAGGAACAATATATGACCATTTTTTTTTTCAAAAAGTAGATTGATGACTTTTAACGATATTTCTGAATATCGGGATAAGCCTCTGTTTATGAATTATCTGGTCTCCTCGTTAATTTTGCTGCAGTGGGAGCAATTTTCTGTGCAATCTACAATGTCACTCTAATTTATCATTACTAACGATTGACTTTTGTAACGTCTTAACCAAAACACCATCATCCTCTTAGCCTTTTCCCAACTATGTTGGGGCCTCTTCCAGTCTAACCGGATTCCGCTGAGTACCAGTGCTTTACAAGGAGCGACTGCCTGACCTGACCTCCTCAACCCAGTTACCCGGGCAACAGAATACCCCTTCTTCTTAACCAAAACACCATCTCAAAATAATGGCACTTACATTTCTCAAGAAATACTAAAAGTTCCACCAAGATTTCTATTTTACTCCATATAATATTCGGTTGAAATGAAAATCCGGTAGCGAAACTTTCATCAAATCGGGGCGTCTGCATGTGACTCGCGGCAACTAACGTCTATATTTGCAGTTTTGGGACAATTTACTGCATCCTTATATACCTGGGCTTGTGTGCATTTCTAAGCATTTACTGTGAAAATGTTATTTGGTCGCAGATGGGGAAGGTCTTTGTGAACGGAGTTTTAGGAAATAGTAACAATATCTTCGCCAGTCTGCGATCGTGAGTGACGCTAATTGTTTACCAAATAAATTACACTGTTTAATTTCCTTTGACATTGTCACTTAGTTAATCAGTTACAGCGCCTACGCACTGGCGGATTTTCCGATCGGTATTTGCTCACGTAGTAAAACTCACACACATATGTTCGGTCAACCGAGCGGTGACGCCCGGAAACACGAAAACAAGCGTAAAATCCGCCAGTGTGAAAAGCTGAAAGGTAAACAATGCACTCATAACGCCTTCATTTACAACCATGTCAGTGAAAATATCCAAAATTTCCAAAAAGAGCCTTTCAACCCTTAAAAGCTCAGGGTTTCAATAACACAAGTCTTTACACGCCAAAATTCCGAGGCTGGCACGGTGCCTGAAATAACAAAACACGCAATTTGACACACACCAGCATTTTAATTACTGTTCACTGTGCCACTATGTAAACGAAGTACGACCATCATTACATAGATTTAGGTTTGTTGGAAGCGCTAAGGGTATGTTAACATGATCAATCCCAGTTAAAAGTTAAAGTGATAGGTACATGTGTGCCTGCTTCGCCTTTGTCCAACTATGTTCGGGTCAGTTTCTAGTCTATCTGGGTGCAGCTGAGTATCAGTATTTTACATAGAGTTTTTGATTACCTGGACAACCAAAATAAGCCTTAACTTGTCTTCCTTATTGCTTTTGACTATCTGTAACGAATTTCAAAGTACCTATAAAGGGTGATAAAGATTTTAATTCTTCTTGAGCGTACATAGTTTGTAGTATAAAATAGTAAATAAAAACAGTGTTCCCAGAATAAAAATGTAGGTCTATATAATATCACGTAGGAAAAAAGAACCGCTACCCTCAAAACCTAGGAACGTGCTTAAAACTTTTAAAAAGTAAAACCTTTGTTCAGACATCCTAATTAAATGTTTGCTATTAATTAAAAAGTAAGTTTGTTTGAACCCCTTCTCACTCAAAGTCAAGATTTTCGTACCAGTCTGCAAGTTTTATGATACTTAGCCTGAAAATGTATTTCACAGGACTTTTGTTACGTTTCCTTTAGCTTTCTGCAGTTTTTTAATGTCGGTTTTGACAGTGGAATATATTTTCGCTCTAATGCATCACAACATAAATAGGATCGGATTTAAGAAATGATAAAGAATAATAGTCAAGATAACATGGAAAAAGAAAGTACATAAAGAGAAAGGAAGGTACATAAAACCAAAAATGATTGACCATTTAGTACAAGTCCACTGGTGATCAACATCATCAGATTCTTTTGACCAACTGCAGGGCACAGCTCTCTTTTCATCTGAATAACTTAATGTATTCAGAATAATCAAGATTCTTTCCTGCACATCCAGCTATCATTTTACGTGGGAGGTACATGCTTTGAGAACAGTGTGACCCATCACTGTTGATCACTTAACTAAAAATCTAAATATCTTTTCATATCCAGTACTCAAACATCTAGTGAGGAAGCCGGCGGGCGACGCGTGGCGGCTATCTCGCGCTCCCACCCGCCCGAATGTGTGACGAAACGTGCTCAAACTACACGCTGCACATATGTACCAAGTTCATAATTAACACCACATAATGTTATGTTTCGAAGTTATTTATTACTACTTGGTTTTAGTTTGGGAAGACAAGTTTTTCGCCGTTTGTCAACATGAGTGTAGAGGTAAGATTGTTGGTCGGAATTTAGAACTGCTACTGCAATTTTAGATATTTTAACTTTTAATTTTTGCGAGTTTCCTGGTGAAAAAGTTACCACGATCATGGTACTCCAAACGCTCCAGAAAGAACAAAGGTTCGTAATAGTCTGACATTTCGTTCCATTGTCCTCCCGGTAGACGGGTCATGTGATGATTTCACAGCTCAAAAACATGAATGGCGAAATATTATAGTCTAAATCTCCCGCCACTTTACACCGCGTAATCCAAAACCTATGAACCGACTATGAACATTCAAAGCTGAAGATAGACGCCACGAAAGTCAACCCTCAGACAAATAATATCGGCGTCAAAATCCGTCCTCTAGAGAGGCGACACGCCACGGGAACCCGCACGTGACCGCGGGATCCTCACACTAGAGCCCGGGATTCACGGGATGCCGCGGAAATGACGTGTCCCGATATTTTGTTACGGGAAGGAAAATGGATAGGGATTTCAATTGTCTACTATGATAAATATATTCCGTTTAAATTTTCTAGTGGAAACCTATTCTACGGAGAGTTATATATTTGAGGAATTTGTAACTGATATTGGTGTAGGATAGTAAATTGTAGTCATTCGTTAAGACATATTCCTAGATATCCAACAAAATTCTGAACCTATCCTGAAGGCACGTTTGAAACCCTAAGTTATAACAGAAATGATATCCAAAACTTTAAACAAGCTTTACCACGAAAGCCAAATATAATTCAATAAAACTTTCTGCTAATTGGTGGGAACTATGTTAAATCCTATGTTCTAACTTCGAATGGATATGATAGTCTAACTTTGGAGCCAAATACAGGCAGGTAAATGATTATTTTAAGCGCTAGAATTAAGTGGTAACTAGAGAGGCTCGAATGAGGGTAGTATGCTTATTTCTGCTATTGTGTTTCAATTTGGTAAGGTTGGGTTTCAAACTGTCAAAGAGTGGAAGGTTCAATAAACATTTGTTCCTTTAATGTCAACGTGTTTTTAAACCGATTAGAAAGTTCACAGGCGGTTACGTAAGTCACAGTAAAATTGAAAATATCTTAAGATTTACCTTATAGGCTTGTGAACTGTCAAAAGATCCTGAACACAACATACTATAGAAGCTATGAAACTTAATAATGCCGACCCTTTCTGCCTTTATTTACATTAAACTACATAAAACTAAAGCGCATCACAATATTTACCCAGCCATCGAACCAAATAACCAAAAATACACCCCGATAACAATTGACATTCGCTTTTAAAACGCGATCCACCGTTCACAGTCCATTGCGTTTTATTTTGATATGAATAAGGCTGTATTCAAACCAAGCTGCTGAAAGTGGGCGAAAGGTACGCAGTTTATTGTATTTATCCACATATTCACTTTTCCGTTCACATCTAACCGACGATACGTTAAGCGTAATATGCATAGAAGCTGACATTGGAGCGAGCTCACTGTGTGCCTCAGTGTAAACGTGGTAGTAAACGGCACTTATCGTTCTCAGTATGCTAACAATACGCTACAGCTTACAATACGCCAAGCATAGCGTAATAACGTATCATCGATTAGATGTGAACGAAAAAGAGAATATGTGTGTAAATACAATAAACTGCATAACACAAGCACATACACAGGCACATGGTTACTAACATATGAGATACAATTAACTATTTTCTTTTCCCTTTTGTTACTTACATATTTGTGTATTAATTAATATAATGAGACTGAGTGGAGCCTTCAACTACAGGCATTTCAATGAATAAATGGAGACTACAACAACGACCTTTTCGTCTATTGCAGACGATTTATGTGGTGGTGTCTGTGATACAACGCCTTTCGTGACTGAACAGACCGATACGAGAGCGACATTTCTTACCACAGGCTTGACAAGAGAAGTAACTGGACATTAGTGTCGAACCATGTTCATGTCTTTTCTGTCTCTTGTCAGCAAGCACTCCGAATCAGGCTTCATCGCAAAATTTGCGACCCTCTGCGACACGTTTGCGCCATTCAGGACGTTTACATGAAATTGTTAGCTAAAATTTTTAAATAAACTTATTTTGATTTTATTTTGAAGGTTCGCTCACCTTCGGCTGACAGTCAGTTTGGTTTGAACACACCCTAATATTTGAAGCGTTATCCAGCGAACGATACATCATTGTCAATTACGAGACTTCAACAGTCGGTTGATTTAATACAATGGCCCATATTTCACAGCGGCGATAGTTCGTAAATTGTTTTAGCTCGGTTCCAAAACTCTGAAAAATTGACCGAGTTTTCTGACGAAAAAACAACAGTTTTTAGTTAACTGGAATATGATTTAGGCTCATTCAAGGGAAGCAAATGCAACAATTTATAGGGAAACTAGCTGTTTCATCAGCACCCTAAATCACATCTCTAGTTATATATAACGAAAGAAACTAACATTACCCCATAAAGGACACTGTCCTGTATCGTATCTGCGTTGTCAATCTCGTTGTCTTCAACGTATCCTGAAAATACTACTGCGCCTTTATTCCAAACAGTAATACATAATCAGTAAATATATAATCAGTATCAAAAATCCATGTCCTGAATTTCTCAACTAAAGGCTAGGCTAGGCTAGGCTTTCACCCTATGAAATCAAAACGAGATCTTCTCAATTTCCAAGCAGACTTCGCTGGCCGTCACTCGGGCTAATTGTTTTAGCAGACAGCAGTATCTTCCAGTAGCCTAGCGGGAAAGGTCAAAAGTCATTGTTTTTGTAATGAATTTTCAAATACTTAGTAGTTTTTGAACAAAAAATATATTTAAGAGATGAGTAATTTGTAGACAAGCGTCGACATCTAATTACATCTTTACATTGAAAATCAGTTACTTTTCTAAGTATTTTTTGCTGGAATGGAAAAACTAAGAACTATCTCTCAATAAAAACTATAGAAATAACAATAAATCTAATTGGAAATAATATAAAATGGCCTACATTCGACTATGTGCACTGCATTGTAAAATACAGTACCAAAAATAAAATGTGCTGCCACAACTCACGGTAAACAAGGTCCATGTTTCAAAAGCACATTGAAACTTGTTGATGTCCACAACTGTTTATTTTGCGACAATTATGAGGAGCAAGCGACCTGACCACATTTCATGACAGCGAGTGTACTGAGTACATAGGTAACTGAGTACATAGGTACACTGTTGGCTTGGAAACTCAGTTTGTGTAAATAGTATACAGCACCACAGTAATATGACCATTAGTTACTAAGGGAACTGCTATGAATATATCTGTACTGATAAAAAAGAGTTCTGAAGAAGTTATAGAAGAAAAAAAAACAAATCATTGCCTGCTTAAAATCATCATGATACCTAGGTTTCCTCAAAGGCTTAATCCACAGCATACTTAAAGCACACTTATATTAATGTACTTGATTAATGAAGTTAAAGTCTCATTTAATAGTAAGCTATTCCCATGAACCGAGTTCAGATCTTGACTCCGTAACTAGTTCTAAGAAGTGCGCGCAGTAAATCCTATTATTGAACATATCGACTATATGCAATCTGGATAATTGCATTTAGAAGCCTATATTCACCATTTGCACTTGAAAATGATGATTACCAAGTCCTAATGCTTTGAGAAGATCCACGTACATTGCAAGCATTAAAATATTAGACTCAAAAACCAGTCAAAATATGTTATCCTTCGTTTAAAGATCTGTAGCTTTTTCACAACAAATCAATATTAATTTCAACTCCGACAAAAGTATACTTTATTTTTAATCAAACTTAAGCAACGGTTTATCTTCAGGAAAAAATGGCTCAAGACTTAGGCATATATTAAGGGAAAGAGGATTGCGAAAAGCAATGAGCCTTAACTAAAATGTTTAATAGGGTTCCGTACTGAGTTCCGCCTGATTAACTTTGAGATTTCCTAATTAGATTGAAACAATTTGGTGGAATTTATTTAGCTGTTAAGCCTTAGAAAGGAAGATATTGTTCTAACAAAATATGTGTTAAGACGGAGATATACAATTTTCTTATAATAAGCAACTTAAGCGGTCATTGAACTCTGAGAGATTTGATTCGGCCTTGTAACGAAATCAGTAGATACTCAATAACAGCAACTAACATTAACACTATTTGTTCTTTAAGTAAACCTATAGTTAATTAATATCGTGCAACTACGCATTTATCAAGGCGACTATCAAAACAATACTTACCACCTGAATTATACGGTTTCAACTACTGAAAACGGCTGATAACTTTCCAATCTGTATGCTAATGCCACTTATAAATCGAGGGGCAGACGAGGGGGTGTAGCGGGGTGAAGGGAGGGTAGAACTAATTAATTGCAGCGATAGTTCCTCCGTATTATTGAAAGAAGGATTTATGAAAGGGTGGCTACGTTCGACGTTCGGATTTTCTATTAAATCATGGTTGAGGAATAAGAATTAATCTATTGGTTTTCATTATGATGTGGCTGAAAGATGGAAACCCTGAGACCAAAGATACGATTGAAGAGGATTGTTTTTGTTTGAATGAATTTTAAGATGGCGCGTAAAGAAACTTAGATAGCTGACAAACGTTATGACTGCGTGTCTGATGACGTTATGACAGCCAACCCAATGCGAAATAAAAAAGCCTCATTCTTTATGTACTTTTCCTCTGGTTTAATTTAAAATATGTCCAATACGATAACTTGATAATTTAGAGAAAAAAAAATCGTTCTGACTTCTTGGCAACGTTGAGGCCTAAGTAGATCTATAAGATATCATTTACACTCAAAGACCACCCAACGAAACCCAAAGAGTAATACTTCCAACAATTTTAATTTAACCAAGATAGCACCTACTTATCCAAGATCAACTAGGTACTGCATAAATGCAAAAAACTTATAATTGCGTATATCGGTATAAAGAAATCTATATTGGCTAGCATCAACTGCGATGCGGCCAGTCTATGCAACCTGCTTTGCGTGTCACACGCTATATTGAAAACACCATAGCTTTTTCACATCACTCCAATCTTCTCACCCATCAATTTTGAACTTTTAGGTATGACAATAGTGTTGAATTTTGCTTGCTGCGTTCTGTGCAGTTAGGGCCTTTTTCTTGAAGAATTTTTCTGTTCTTATCAAGTTACTTGTACGATTCGCGAGTCGTGAAGGTGAATTAAACCTAAACGTGAGTCACCAGATATCGAATATCCATTTCTATTGTTGTTTGTCTAATTTATTTTATGGTGCCCCTATACCATAGGTGACGTAAGCTGTGAGCTAAAGACCTGGTTTTGTTATTGGATATGGGTTGTAGAAGCATGCGAGGAATCGAATTGTGTCGATGGAAACGATAGTTCGTGGGGTATCGAATGGAATCGATTGAAAATGTAATCGGGTCTTTATTGCGTTTAACTTCTGTTTAAGGTTTTGTTTTGTTTTCATTGAAGAGTATTCTATTCTTAGTGTTCTTAGCTACTGGTGGAAATTACTATCACTGATTTTAATTTACTATTTGTAACTAGTCATTTGGTCAATGTAAACAGTACTGTAGTAAAGAGTGATTTTGTGTCATAACGTGGTAACGTATCAGCATGACGTTCTTACACAAAAATATTTCTTGGACTTGGGCGCTAAGAGATCGACGAAATATTCTAAAATTTAATACTTCATATTCACGAAAAGTTTCACAAAAAATCACATTGCAATCCCTAGCTTCGCTCGTCACTCATCACGTATCGTCAAAAATATTTTCACTGCAGTTTCTACTTCGAAATTACTTTTTCACCCTTACCTTTCACCTGTTTGCTGTTGCGTTTTAATTTAATAACTTCGCATGACGTGTCAGGATACCTTGTTACCAGGATAGACAAGAACACATCTGGTAATTGAAGTGTTATTTATTAATTAATGTATGTCTCCCTATTTAATTTAATGGATCGTGACATGTTGTGAGTGATGTAGAATAGTATATATTAGTCTGTTAGGTAGTAGAATATGTTAAAGGTGTTATGCGGTCTAATGATGAAGTATGGATATCGAAAAATCTATGTAGTACATATCGTACAAGAACTCATAACTTTTAACAGTTAAAGTTTCATTTTGATTGCTGATTCTTTGGATAGTGCATGGCAACTAGATGTGGTGTAGTTGCGCCTAGGTACGACTGGCTCCCTACAACTAGGAGAAACTAATTTTTAACTTGATGACCACGATAATTCTACTTAAGTATAAAATATTATATGTACCTAATTTTAAATAGAATACACATTCCTGCTAAGCAACTACAGAAGTTCCACCTATTAGCGTAAATACTCCTCAAAGAATAAATCCCTAATTATTTCTGCCTTCTTAAATCAGATTAATTCTATTTTCATAGCAAGAATACGCTTTACAATCGCAGATAGGTATCGTTGGTGGCACGCAACACCTATTCATTACAGTGAAGATCAAAGGCGTTTGTTAGCCAATCGCGATAACTGGGTCCCTTTTGATGGTAATGAACGCATTGCATCGCTTGTCTTTTAGTATTTTCGGGGTTTATGTCGCTGGTGAGTGATAAGTGCTCTGGTTTGTGACATGAGAGTTCATTGGGATTGAGGTAAATGGTGCAGAAAAAGATATTCCTACGAATGGTACGAATGTCAGACATTTGGAGAACATTGAAATCTAGCTACGTACAATTTAGGTACCAAATATTATTAAAAAAGGAATTCAAGGATGTACCTTCTAAGAGTACTTTCATGTACTGTTTCAAAGTAGGCTGTAACTTATCTGAATCAATTACCATCTCCTTCAGTCAGATTATATCTTAATTTATGCCGTTAATAGCTGTTCGTTTAAAATAACGAAATCGATTTTATTATTCGAATCGTTTTAAATGCTGTAATTATTTTCGCCACCCCTCCGCATTCCGTACTTTGTCCCGTTTCCATTAAGTACTGAAATACCGATTTCACCGAGCCATTATATAAATTAGTTTGGGATTAACGACGTCACCGAATTTATCTGAAATTGTAATAATAAATCACTATGTATGATAAGGGTGCTACTGAAGTTATTCTTGGTTTAAATTAGCTTATTTTGAGTACTAATACAATTTGAGAAAGAAGAACGGTATTCCAATAGTATTAGACGGATGGATTATATTCGTTTTAAATTATGAAAAAGCGTTTTACAGCTCAATTGAATTATTCCATACAAAATACAAACAAATGTAACACTAAACGAAACATCCCTAGAAATCATAAAACAATACTATAGTTCGGCCATTCAGAGAATGCGTTCCTGACACGTCGCGATTGAACTGACGACGTAACTTTGCAATGGCGTTGCAGTTACGATAAAAATATTTTTGCTGGTTGTTTACCGTTTTAACAATTGAGGAGCATTAAAACAACATTATTATATCAATAATCAATGAATGTTATTACGTCGTCAGTTCAATCGCGACGTGTCAGGAACGCATTCTCTGAATGGCCGAACTATAAGACATCATCACACAGACACAGTGCGGCAGATTATACAGAAGACCGAAGAGTATAATCAGCCCCTGTGTCTAGCATTTGTGGACTATGAGAAGGCCTTTGACTCGGTTGAAATCTGGTCTGTTCTGGAGTCCCTGCAGCGTTGTCAAGTAGATTGGCGATACATCCAAGTGATGAGATGTCTCTACGAAGCCGCTACAATGTCCGTCCAAGTACAGAATCAGCAAACAAGGCCCATACCGTTGCATCGAGGAGTGAGACAAGGGGATGTTATTTCCCCGAAACTGTTCACTAATGCAATGGAGGATATGTTCAAAACGCTGAACTGGAAAGGACGCGGCATCAACATCAATGGCGAACACATCTCTCACTTGCGATTTGCTGACGATATCGTCATCATGGCGGAAACGCTGCAGGACCTACAACAGATGCTGAACGACCTGGCTGAATCTTCTCTACGCATCGGCCTACGGATGAACTTGGCCAAACCAAGGTCATGTTCAATGAACATGTTCTACCGGAACCGATTGCGATACACGGCGCCGTTCTCGAAGTTGTTCGGAAATATGTATACCTCGGGCAGACATTGCAGTTAGGTAGAAACAACTTTGAGGACGAGGTGAATAGGAGAATTCAGTTGGGTTGGGCTGCATTTGGGAAGCTACGTCGAGTCCTAACATCGTCGATCCCACAGTGCCTAAAGACAAAAGTCTTTAATCAGTGCGTCCTACCTGTCATGACTTACGGAGCCGAAACGTGGACACTGACGGTACGGCTGGTCCACAAGTTTAAAGTCGCTCAGCGGGCTATGGAAAGGGCTATGCTCGGCGTTTCTCTGAGGGATCGCATCAGAAATGAGGTAATCCGTCAGAGAACCAAGGTCATCGACATAGCCTATCGAATCAGCAAGCTGAAGTGGCAGTGGGCTGGCCATATTAGCCGAAGAACCGATAACCGTTGGGGTAAACGAGTTCTAGAGTGGAGACCGCGCCTCGGCAAACGTAGTGTAGGACGTCCTCAGGCACGGTGGAGTGATGACTTGCGCAAGACGGCTGGCAGGAGCTGGATGCGAGAAGCCGAAAATCGATCTCAGTGGCGTGCACTTGGAGAGGCCTATGTCCAGCAGTGGACTGCGATAGGCTGATGATGATGATGAAGACATCATCCACATAGACAGACTGCTGCGGTCACACATAAACCACTTTTATGAGGTCTACATACGTTCGAACGCCCCGCAGATAAGCCGGGAAACCTTCGGTGGAAACAGTGTGCGGAAAAACTTTATGTATCCGCCTATCCGGGGTAACATGGACGTAGAGTATGAAGAGCAGTCTGATGGAATGGGATCTGGTGGAACCCGTTCGTGTGATCGATATTGTTTTAAATGATTATCGTTTATGGCTTGCCGTTTTATGTGTTGTTATGTCTGTGTATTTCCTTTAGCCTAAATGGTTTTGTGACTGTTTGAGATCATGAAAGACTCGCACCATATCAATGAGAGCCTTCTTTCTTTCATAATGAAAGCTCTAGCCATCTACCATAATTGGCAAAAATGTGTCTTATTTTTAACTTTAAATAAACGTACCAACCAAATGAAACAAACAGCTACCAGCTGCCAGAGTTCGAAGCTAAACTTTTCAACTAGGTATAATGTGTGAAAATAATTGGAGTAGAACAAATTCGTTTTATTTGATGAGAGACAATCATAGACACTCTCAACTTCACGACAAAGTTATATGCGCTCGAAAGTTTTTGTGAACTTTCTTACTTTAGAGTACTTCTTCTTTTTCCCGGATCAGTCTCTACTTTGAATATAAGAACTTGTTGAATTATGAAGAAGGTTTAGCACAGTTCAATAAATGTACATATTCTCACGGAGCTATACAATCAACACTCAAAATTCGATTGGGATAAGTATAAAGATTAGGATTCAGTAAAAGATTTTATCAAGTAAAAGATCATAAAAAATTGAAATAATATTGCGCTACAATTTCAAACTATAAATAAATAGATTTAGAAAGGACAAATGAGTTATAAATTGTTTCAATTCATTTAGTTTCCAACAATTAATTTTGTAAACTTTCTAATTTTATCAAGTACGAATCCCAAGTGTATTGAATTATAACATAAAACTTATAACTCTGTTCCGCTTGATACAAATTTTCATGAGATCATTAGAAATTTTAGTATACACGATTTATTTAACATCAAAAGCAACGATGATCATAACTGGGCCAATAAAGACATCATAAAACACTTACGGTAAGGTTCATGTACCTTGTAGGACACTAACCTCGACCTACTCTGAAAAAGTTATACGTACATCGATCAATTTTGTCATACTGAAGGTACCTTTCATATTGGCGAGAAAGTATAGATAAACATAGCTTATGTCCTTTGGGTAAACAAAATGGTGGCGATAAGTAGATCTAGGGAGAAACACAAGTACTTGCATTTGATAGGCTGAGGTCGTTGACCTAGGTTATGATCAAGTCGGAAACAGACGGACGGCTTAAACAGTGATGTTGTAACCTTGATAAATATGGTTATAATCTATTGACATTCTTTTTATTAGTATATGAATGTATATACATACCATAGTTACCCGAACACTTTGAATAAAAACAAATTCATCTAATTCAACGAAACCTATATAATATTTTTACATGAAAACACAAACAGACAGAATTCCACTATTTACAGTTCGAATTTCCACAAACAACCTTAAATCAAGTTCCTGCAAAACGAAATTTTAAAGTTTTAAACACCAATATTTTGGAAACATTTCTTGTTTTTCATTCAACGATGTTAAAATCAAGAGACCACTTGGTGAAAATTTGCAAGTCCAATCGCGAGAAATACTAGTGTCAAAGGAATTTATTAAGATGAGGTGGGCCTTCCTGGGGTTGGGTATACTGAACTTTGAATCAGTAGGAGCAAAAAAAATGTGCGTTATTTTTTTAAATAGCTTGACAGAGTAATCTTTTTTGGCTTCTTTGGCAAAACGTTTTGGGATTAGGGTTCTAAAATCTGAATTGTTGACGTGGATCTAATTACGGTGTTATCAGAAAGTGGACCAGATTTCCCGTTTTTAGGGCACGATTTTTAAGTATTCATACAGACATTTCAGTTAGTAATTTAAATGTGACAACAGAAGCTAAGACCAACTTACTTTAAGTAAATGATGCCATTGACTCGTAAACGTACCTAAATTAGTCCACAATTAGTCCCTACTGTTAAATTGTTCTACTATCCAATACAGTAAAGTGCCAGTTACTATCTCCCAAAAACAATTACCGCAAACAGTTATAGATTTGACGATAACTCCTCGAAACGTCGATAGTACTAAAACTAACAAACTGTTGGCAATGTAGACGGACAATTGAAATGAATTGACTTAATTGTAGCTTCCTACCATCGTTATCCAATTTCTGAAATTAACAGAGGACGGCGAAAGTTATGAGACTTTAAGCTGTGTCTTTAAAATTGTAATATATTAATATTGTCGTACTAGCTTCTGTCCGCGGCTTCGCCCGCGTAGTGTTCGGTTATATCAAGTTTCCAAGAGAATTCTTCTAAGTCCGGGATAAAAACTATCCTATGTTCTTTCAAGGTCAACTCTATCTCTGTACCAAATTTTATTAAAATCAGTTCAGTGGTTTAGACGTGAAAGCGTAACAGACAGACAGACAGAGTTACTTTCGCATTTATAATATTAGTGGGGATTGTATTAATGGCTTGGGAGTCTGGTTTGTTTACTTAACACAAGAATAGTAAGGATTATTCTTGTGCTCTGTTTTAATCTTATTTACTGTGCTATAAGCGCCTTGCTTCATTATTTCTTGGAGATTGAAGCTGCAGTGAGAGAAAAACTTTAAGCTGTTGATGAAATTGTAACTTTAGTTTTAAGAAAAGAGTAACCATGGAGTTTCTTTCACGTTATTCTTTCTCCATAGAAAGCGGGCTTTTATAATGGGCAACTAGAATCAAACGTATTCATATTTTTGACGTTCATAAGTGTTTGTAGAGGCCTTAATTATTTGATTTTGACCTAGAAGACAGTGTCAGATGGCCACAACAACGGTTAAAAATGAAGCATTTGATTTCAAAAAGAGTCTCAAAAGCATATTCTTTCTGTGAAATTATGCTGTTTATAGATATGAAAACCAGTACAAAGTTTAGATAAAGAAAGTAAAGATCCCAAGTATCTTGTTCGCGATAAAATCTCAGAACTTATTAACATGTAATCCTCTTTATTCATTAGTTACTAGCTGAGAGGGTAGAGTATCTACGCCGTGTTGTGGTCACTTTCTATTAGGGTTACCACTATCATAGACATAGATAGATAGTTTTTTCCTATGTTTATTTTGATTTCTTCTTTATGACCTTAATGTTCGTTAAACAAAGAATGGTCGAAAGCGTTCTCAAAAATATTTTTTCGTTTTGCTGGGTAACTATGTAATTTTCAATACCTAACTTTTTAAAATTTGGATTAAAGAAAATCAATAAACTTGAACCACTAACGAATCTAAAAGAATTACGTAGCTACTCCTTGAAAAAAAAAGTAATAGATATCAAACAAAGGTATTTAAAAAAAAAAACCTTAATTTATTCAGAACAAGAAAAAAGAAATTGGGCAAACGATCGGCTAAGCTTCTTGGAAAAACTTCGTTTTAAACTTCTAATAATTTCCTTCAAGTACGAATTCAATTACACCGAAATAGATTCTTTAAACTCTGACCTTAGAAAACTGCTTCGAATTTAAAATGGTTTGTCAGATGCGAATTTGATACTGAAAATCTAATTTTACGCTGGTATAAATTTTAAGATTTCGATGAAATTTCTATTATGTTTTAAAAAAAATCAGTTGCTGTGATGTTAATAACTAGACTATGATGACATTTTACATTTATCACGTCAACCTTCATATCATACTTTGTTCCCTTACTCAATTTCAGCTTTAAGTATGTAAAAACATATTTTGTTACTTCAATTAATGATTACCCTTAAAGCAATCATCATACTTGTTTCAAAATCAGCATGAATTGCAATTAATTCATGCCATTCAATTTTTAAAACATTGATTTTTCTTCATTGTCTTTATGTCTGTATCATGTATTTCAAATGTTCTGTCAATATTATCTTCAAATGACAGCCCTACTGTAGGTGAATGTTCTAAGACGACTAGATCACTAGTCTAGCTCCCTTGAATCCCTATACAGTCCAATTTCAATGATTCACTTACTTGTTCATATCAAATGTCAACTTCTGAGTTCACTGAACTATGTAATTTCATGTATTGCTTGCTTGTACCTACAGAATATTTTATGTTTTCAGTCTGTCATGTTACTGTTTTTATTTTAATCAGATATATAACTTCTTTTATTTTTTTTGTGGAAAAATAAGTCTTAAGTTAAGGTCCGAATTCCGGCTAAGCCTAAGGCTAAGGTGCATGATCTCCGCTATGATTTATGCACTCCATTACGTACTTTTATTACGCATTATGTGTACATTTTTATGTACTACCCTAAGCTATAAACGAGTCAGCTAAGTGTAAGCCTCGGTTTCACCACATAAAAAAACAAATGACATCTAAAATACCGTCAACAAACTATCCAGTGAAATCCACCTTACCCAGTAAATCTTTTAACGTTATATTCGCTGAAAATAACACCAAGGTCAAAAGTTTTACTTTAACTCCACCACCTGTTTTCAATTCCACCTAAAATTCGATCCGCATTGCAAACAAAATAAACAAGCAAACGGAATGAGGTTTCTAACACTGTCCTCGTTTATAGATAGTATAAAACAGGGATAGAAAACCTTTTGTCTTCAAAAAAGTTAAAAAAGAAAATAGTTCTTTATAAAAAGTTCGAATGACTCCTCGGAATGTTAAGTAAGAACTGGAACTAAAGAATGGAAAAGTTGCTTAAAAAATCGTTCAACGTTCCTAAGTTCGATTTTCAGTTGATGTTTGAATCGATTCAAAAAATCGTCTAGAATAAGCTTTAGCTTCAAACAAGTATTACAAACTTATGGTTAAAAATATTAATCTCTATAAAGCAGAACATAACATGTATAAGATAGTAGGCAATTTATGGTATGTTCAGCCAAAAACGATGTTACAAGAAAGGTTCGCCACCACTGTTGGTGTAGACTAGAAGCGACATGTCAGACTATTTTACGACAGTTTTACTGCTAACCAGAAAGGCGGAACATGTTTAAAATCCCGCTCTAAATTCAATGTTAAATATGAGATGGATTTGTGATTGGATGACGCTATTCGTCGTTTCAGGCCAAATTCCTAGTAGATAGAACTAACAGGAAAATAGGATAGCTAGAAAGCCTATGTTTCAGGTGAGGTTCAATTTGTTGATGAAATTCGAGATGATACATGAAAATCTGGTTGGGATTCTAAGAATCAAACAACAGCGATTGGATTACAAGAGACAGGAATGGAATAGCTGGGATTTCACAAAATACTCTTACGTATAGCTATAGAGCAAAGATAGTACTATAAAACAAAGGATCATTTCGATATGTAGACAGTGCAGCCAAACACATAGCATTGTCATCCTTTTGACACTGTTAATCTATTTGCTCTACGAAAACGTACTTTTCGAATATCCTCAAAACATTTCCGAGTCAGCAAACACGAATGCTTCCAATGTCACACTAAGCTCAACCTTTATCGATCGCTGACACATTGAACTACTATGCAGAACCTCTCAATAAGACTTCTAAATCATGCGCGAACGGACCTTTACAAACCCACTGGTCACTTAACAACTTTAATACCCAAAACCCTTAAACTGACAATCATTTTCAACCATCTACCGAAGAACATAAAGTTCAAAATCGAATAGCAGATGTAGATTTATAACCAGTAAGTCGATCGGAAATCTGTTTATAATATTTGGACCGGCCAAGGAGAACAGGTGCATTTTATCGTGGCCAAACGGTGGTAAATTCAGTTTTTCCGATACTAACTGTGTTCTAATGCATGTGGACTGTAGTGTATGTTTTCATGAATATTGTGTTGTGTTGCTGAAATATGTGTATGTAACAAAATGTATGGTATAACATCACGTCAGATTTACCTCCATGGTCCTTGTACATGGTGTTGTATATTGTGTATCTTACTTTGTAATGGCATTTGGTAAATGAGCACTCAAATCTCAGATTTTCGCGAACATTTTCAGTGTCATACCTTCCCATAAGGCATACAATTAGAATTGTTGCCATAGCAATAAGTACCTTCTAAAAATAAATTCAATTCCAGCTCAACTCAGGACTTCATCTACAGCATCTGTGATTTATCTTAAATTAATTTCAGTTACCATTGCCTGTAGCTAAAGAGACTTTTGTAATTTTCTTGTCTGTCTTAGGTAAAATCCAAGGTTGATGACCTAAAGAACATTTATGGAAGGCATAAAGTAGTGTTGTGACGTTGTACTGAAGCATGCCAAAGCAATGGACGTTGATAGACGCCTTGATTGACTGGTGGCCAAACATTATGGCTAAATGCAATGGTTTCCCATGTTTATTCCAAGAGTATTGAATGGGCACCATTAATTAGAGTTCGACATTGCGTAGTAAACAATTCTGAAAGCTTTGGACATGTTCCATTTTATATAGCACTTAGATTTATTTATTTTTGTATGTAGAACTAATTTGTTTATGGCGTAATTAGTAACAAATAGAAATATTGGTTTCTACGTATGTTATGAATATTTAACAAAATTAAGTACCTACATCATCAGTATAATTATTATTCCATCAGGTGGAATTTAGAAAACTCTGACCCTGTAACGTATTACATATTTAATTACAACTACACTAAATAAGGTGAGTACAAAATATGTTAAGGAAAAAAATAAAAAAAGAGTTACGATAACACATAATTACATACAAAACAAATCTGAATAACAAAAAATTAATAACAGCAAGTACAACAAAACACAAAATTTTACCAGCAACAATAGAGAATTTCCGTCATAAAATATTAATTATTTCGGTAGCAACACTTAATGATAATGGGGTACGAGTGTTACAGTAATTGTAGCGTATAAATAATAATTTTATAGTTATTTTATGGTGAATGAAGGCATATGAAAATTTCGTGACTAATCTGAAAGAACTGTTTCCTTTAGTACCGTTTTTGTGGTTATTTTCGGAGCGTGTAAGAGATTTAGTGATGGGGATATAGGGTGGTATATTCGGATGGCACACGCTGCATTTTTTGCAATTTTTTTATATATTTTATTTATCTGACTTAGAAATTATTTTTTCATATTCGAAGAATTACACTATGCAACGTAACGTTATCGGTGAAGGATCGAAGCAAGGAGACCAATTTAATATCCTAGGATTGTGGAAAAACTAGGTATTTATACAGAGTACCTTGTGCATAATGCACAATGAACATGAAGCTCTTAGTATTTTCCACCAAAAAAATTATATCACCTGTTTCATGGCGGAAGGAAATGTTGTCCTCTATGCCTTTTTTATATTTATTTTTACATTTATAATCACAGGTGGTTTTGACAAAAAAAAGCACACAAAAAATGCAATTATTTTCAAAATTTTCTCCCGTATATTAGCTCCTCGGATTATAACAAGCAACGACGGAGGGTATTAACAAACACACTGAATTCAGCCAAAATTTATACCCATATATCAGAGGGTGTGAATATTGAGTTCCTTATACGTATAGCGATGTAGGGGTCTTAGCGTTTGTAAGAGTTTTGTGAAAACGTTTCTAGAATTTTACCTGATTTGTTGTTGCAAATGGAGTAAGCTGAATTACCTGGAAATAAGAAGAAAATTACTTAGTATTTTTATTAGTATTTTACCAACTTCTTACAAAAATATATATACATAGGTATGTGACGGAAAGTTCGCTAATTTATCTACCTTCCAAGAACAGTCATGATAATTGGCAGCTGTATGTAGTTTTGATGACAATACAATAATATGGTACTGTCGAACTGATCTGATGATGGAGCCGGAACATACGAACTGCAAGTTCATGTTGGAACAACTGATACGTTGTTGAGCTGTATTTGGACTTGTTAGAAGTCTTATTATGATTTTTCTTGTATTTATAAATGCGTGTTTTCCTAGTTTTCAAAGTATACATTTATTTATCCCTACATGATTTTTTTATAAAGATTTGATTGTTATTTGGTAACACCATAGTTCAATATTGTAGTTTTTCCCAAAAATATTACCTACGAAAAAAGAGCCAGTAAAACCACGGTGACCAACGATTACAACTCATAATTACACTATCGATAATCACCGCTCGATGGACTACCGCTGGGAAATATTTTCACTTAACTTCCATGTTCTGACTTGGCTACGTAGAAATAAATACGTGGATTTTCCGATGTAGGAGAAAAAGTATCACATTTGAATAGTTCAATTGGTGATTTTTTTTAGATGCCAGTTCAATCTTCGGCTGATTTAATCCCTGTACCTATATCAATAAATTATTTTTTGATACAAAATCCCTCATAACTACACTTATATGATTAATAACTTCCCTGTCCCATGAGTCATTATGTGATACACACTTATTTGTTTAACTATTGTGTCTACATCGTGGACAGTGAAATGGTTAAGATTATAAATATTTCATAACATTCAATCACAGAAATCTTCCACCAAAAGAAACAACAAAACACTAAAACCAAAGACAATACAAAACCAGAAACATTAAATCTGAACAACAAGCAAAAAAAATCTCTTAAAGAAAAAACAGCAAAGTTGTGCAGTACCGGAACAGATACTCGAGCCGAGATACCGTTTTTATGCAAAAAAAAAACACTTAAAAAATAATAATAGCTTGAACAGTTTCCACTTTCCTCACTTACAAGACTATTACTTGGGAGTGCCACTTTGGTTAATATACGATTACAACGTTACATCTGCAATCTTGTAGACACTAATTAAGTTTCAGTTTTCGTATCTTTCGGGACTTTGAGGAAATTTTCCGGGATAAACTTTGTGTAGAAGAAATAATCCTGTGATCACGCGTGGAAAATAAGTGGAAGATTTTAAGTATGATCTCATTATAGTCTAATCGTGTATTAGGTATGGTTAATACTCGATGTTAAGACGTCAATTTAAAAATGATAGTAACAAAAATACAAGATCTAAGATCTACAGACGTCAAATGGATTTATAATGGTGTCCAAAAGTCTTCATTTATTGTGAAGTGAATTAACTATACTGTGTCATCATCATCACCTGCCTAACCTCTTCCCTACTATGTTTGGGTTGACTTCTAGTCTAACTGGATGCAGCTGAATACCAGTGTTTTACAAGGAGCGACTACCTATCTGACCTCCTCAACCCAGTTACCCGGGCAACCTAATAGCCTTAGGTAAGACTGGTTATGAGGCTTACTGGCTTCTGACTACCCGTAACGACTGCCAAAGATGTTCAAATGACAGCCGGGACCTACAGTTTATTGAACCCTCCGGAACCTTAGTCATTGTTGATCAAGATATACTTAGAAAATACATACAAACTTAACACCAGTTAAAATACTAAAGACCAGTCCAAGGCAATAAAAGTATAGTTGCAATTCCACTATGCAGTTTCCTTTATAAAAACCGCTCAGAGGATCTGCATGGAACACTCTGATAAAGGGATAAACTACTCCAGCTTTTAATTCTTTGGTCAGTCGGCTTCATATTCAGGAATATTCTCGCATAACTTAGCGATGAAAAAACATGAAAAATTTCAGCCTGAAATGGACACAACGGTTTATGCAGATCACTGTAATGTTTTGGGAGTCTAATTTTTGTTATCATTTTTAGTGATGTAGCTGGTTCCTTTATAATATAAAATTCGCTTTTGTATGAGTATTTTATACAGATGATTAGAAAAGTTTTTAACAAAAGGTGTGATGTGAAAATGCTCCTATAATCACCATATTTTTATTTTACTTTTGAAGTACAGTTTTCATGATAGTACGTTTAATACAAAACTCACATACGAAAGGCTTTGTACAACTATAACTATAACAAGGCACTCAATTTTCTAAATGACGGTCATGCCATTCTATTCAATTTGTTTCAGTTTATTCGCTAGTAAAGTGCCATCTTCTTTGAAAACCTTAAGACTACCAATTTGTGTCGCTTACACAACCAGTTTACTTAAACATACTGAGAATAACAATCAACTACAGTATAGCTTTTTCACCTGTTGTAACATTAGTAGAGGAGGATAGAAATAACTATAACAATTTCAAGCCCCATTCTCATTGTGCTTTACAAATCTAGTCCCGACTTGTTCGTATAAAAGTTTAAAGGTATTACAATATGAACACAGACGGGGCGAGTCCATTAGTGGTCGGCTATACTAGCCTCGATATCGAATGTTTAAGTATCGGACCACTCTAGTAAACGGTATTCGAGACTTCGATAATGTCCCCTCTCTATTCTTTGCTTATTAATATTCTGGGGTGGTCATCCATTGTTGATGGATCGTTCCGATGAAGGGAAGCAACTGGTGTTGAGAAGCGTGATTCGAAGATATTATGAGTATGAATATTGCATTTATGAAGCAGAGGATTACAATTTTGCAATATCATGGCCATTTGAAATGTCGGTGTTATTTCTTAAACTATTTAGGTCGTAGACTCTACGTGAATGAGGAACTCGTCATGATAAAATGGTCGTCTGGCCGCGCCAAGTGTTTCTTTACTTTATGATCGATTGATCCTTGCAGCTTTTATTTAGCCGTGACCTCTTTACGACCTTTCCTCCTCCAAACTAATTTCCTATAAGAAAAAGACGATAAAAAACTAAAACTAAGCAACAATTTGTTCCGATCATAAATATCCTAAGATCCAAACAAAAGCCCATAAAAATATAATATAACATCAACACTGTATATAATTCCTTTTATTACGAAAGCCATAAAAGCTTATTTTGATGATGTTACGCAATTGAGGGTCTTAAGTAATAGCAAACTTTGATCGTAAAATTGAACAACTTAGAGTACCCGCAAACTAACGACTAAACAGTCGGCCGACAGTTGACCAGATATTTGCAAAAAAAAAATTAAAGGAAAATACATGACGAATGAAAAAAGTAATGTGTCCGTCTTTTAGATAACCCCAGAATAATAGAAACTTATTTTTTCTTTTTTCTCTCAGACAAATGACAACGAAGATACAACACGTTTCGATTTTGTGTTACGTCACATTTAGGCATAAAGTACATAAACGCGATGTCACAAATTCCCAAACCCAATCAATGCCTTATATGCGTCCAATATTTTTTGGTTATCTAAAAGTCGGACTAATTAGAATCACTATTTTGTAACCGTATTGTCACGACAATTGAATCAAAGTTTTTGTTGGTTTTCTACCGGCCAAATACATGATCGTTGTTATGTGCGTGCTACCATTCATTTCCATACTGATTTATGAGCACCAACAAACTGTTGGCCGACTAAAAGTTTGTAGTGTATGCTACCCTTACTTCAACATATTTCGCAAGTAAGGTAAGTCTTGTTTCCTTTCTTAGAAAATTCAATACACGTGTTCAGCTTCAGAAAGCTATATTTTATCAAAAGGAAAAGCTCACAAAGTCCTTTGTAGTAAGATCATTAAAGTTAAGATGAATCGATGGCTGATAATTATGCTTTCAATCGCTATTATGTCAATTGAACGGTTTATAATGATGGAAAATGGTGTAAATTAAACTAACTTACACAGATTAAATTTTAATCTGAATTAATTTTAACTTTATAGCTCAAGGAACACCTATTATTGCGAAATGATTTGTATAATTTCCCGATTCATTTTGCTGAGAAATGGCGAAACCAAATCTTTGCGAACCGTACCTTATGTAGGTACATAAACACCTGGATTTACCTACCACATGAAAAGTTACCATCAAACTTTACCGGAATCTCAAAAAAAATATTAGATTCATAATTTTATATAAAACGCATTTTCAAAATTATCTGCTGAAATAACTAAAGAATTAAAAAGACGTGATCACCGTATACTTTCATAAACTTGGGTACACTCCAGTAACCCTATAGATTGTTACCCTGCCTAAACATGAATCTATAAAAGTACCTACAAGGGTAACTTTTGGAGGTCGGAGTTTACAGTCAATAAACTTGACTTTGCCCAAGTTTCGATAAAACATGTGAAAGTACGGCTGACTTGTTTTAAAAACAAAAGCAAATCTGATCAAGTTATAAAATTCTTTGAAACACGTATAATTTTTATGGTTTGGTTATAGAAATATTTTTAATGTACAGGAGTTTTATGGTTTTTTTTTTTTATTTTTTTTTTCCGACGTCAAAAATCATCAAATGACCCCACCCGCTGTGGGTTAGCAGCGGTGAGGGAGTGTCAGACTCTTACTGACTAAAAACCGTCGTGTTCCGTCATAGGCCTTTTATGTACCAGGGCTGCGGTATCTCTTTCGAACAACCCGCAGCCCCGGCAACAACCCGCAGCCCCGGCAAACAACCCGCAGCCCCGGCAGAGTTTTATGGTTAGGGACACGGTATCGAAGCAAAAGTATCGATACCGTACTCATGAGTAGAATCGATAACAAAGTATCGTACTCATTAAAGTATCGAAATAAAAGTATCGATACTTCAAGGTATCGAGTACTTTTTAGATCAAAATTTGCTAGGTCAATATCAGTTAGTAAATAATGTCAGTTTTACTTCAGTTCAGCAGGACATAAAAAACAAATGGTATTGGTACCTACACAAATTTAACAGAATAATAGAAAAATGGAAAATAGAATGAATGAAACAAATCGAAAATGTAGCAAAAGGAAACAATATTAAGTTGAGGTATACTAAAAACTAGCAGTGTCCCACGGTTTCACCCGCGTAGTAGATTAAAGTTCCCATTCCTCCTCCGTAGAGTCACTTAAAAATAGAAGTTTGTTGAGCCTTTTTGGAGATAAGCGGTTTCGAATTTTTGTGATGGTACTTCCTGCTTTAGAAAATAATCGTTCTGAAGGTACTGACGTCGCAGTGATTGATATATATTCATTCTCGTGCCAATTAATATAATTTTGGGAAAACTACTTTCATATCTTCCCATTGTTTTAAGGGATCTACTGAAAGTGGCGAAACCTGTGCCGATAAGTAGTAGCTTAATTCATCCTTCATTTCAGGCTGTGATGAAGAACTTGCTTTATTATTCTGTTTTTTAGTGTGTGCCAACTTCTTATGGTGGCTCCAGAAATCAAATGTCGTTTCTTTTTTTAAGACAGAGTGTCTTAAAACATTTCAACGAGTGAGCTAGAAAGCGCTGTTAAATTAAATTCTTCATTCGATACGATACCTGGGAAAAAGTACTTATTGAGTAAAAGTATCGACTGCAAAGTATCGAGTACAAAAGTATCGGTATCGAACTGGAATGTACTCGATACCACAAAGCATCGATACTTTTTTCGTGTCCCTATTTATGGTCTTATTTTGTTTTTAAGCTATATAAATTCAATGTAGTATGTATTATCTTCTGAGTATCATATTTTTCATAAATAATTATAGTTAAAAGAATATAATGCTTTCAGATTCCAGAGCAAAATCGCTGCAATTTGAAAGCGCTAAGTCACTTTAATAAGCAAAATCTTTCTTATTTAAACTCAAATGGAAAAGAATTTTCCAGTAATGTATTACAGTAACTTATTTGCAAAAAAACTTAAAATAAGCGGAATTAAAAAAAACTTTGACCCTAAGAAGCCAAGCAAATTAGATTATTTACAAACAATTCTGTTACCAACCCCTAGGAAGCACTAAAAGACTTATCTTACCAAACTTAGTAGCAGTAACAGAGTTCCAGTAACAAAAAACTTAATTTTCACCTAGAACACGTGAAATGTTAGGAAAAGTTTGTCGAGTGTTTCCAAATTGTTACGACATTTAATTTCCTCGTGTTCACGTGATGAAAACTATGCTTAATTTCAATGTTTGGGTAAGGGTAAAAGTTTTAGGTTTTCTCTACATTCGGGGTAAAAGTGAGAAGTAAAATAATGTAGTTGATAAGATTTCTTTAGGTATGGCTATATTTTGGTATCACGTTTCGCGATTTCATATGGATTTTTTTAATGATTTTTGTGATTCATGATGGTCAATATTAAAACTTAAGTATCTGTGAAAACTAGTTTTGTATACCTCCTTAAACATAAAGAAACCAAATGGTAGATGAGTCTAAAAATACATTTGTTACCAAAATATGCGCCTGCCTAATCAGTTTACCCAAAGTCTACGGTTTTTATTTCATATAGACCTATTACAGGTTTTTACGAAACCCCATTTTCAATTTTGTTCAATTATCTGTTCTCATCTTAACCCCACACACAACAAGCCCAACCGCCAAGAACAAACATACACTTCAAGACAAAAACTTAGCACAGCACTATGAAAAATTAACTACACAAACTTCGAAGTCTGGCCCATTTCCATTGCATTTCAGTTCAGTTCATGTTGTAACAACATCGGAACACGTACCATGGTTTTTGCTTGCTATTGTTGAGACAGTGGGAGACAGCCTGTCTTTAGCACGAGTTTTGTAAGCTATGGTAATAAGCTTGTAGGATGTTTGTAGGCAAAAAGCTTGCCGAAGTAAATAGTAGATACTTGTAGTATGGTAAGTTTGTGGTATGTATGAAATATTAGATAAGGGTCACTTTTCAAGAATAGTACACATAGAAATTATTAAATTATGTGATAATTACGGTTAAATTAAATGCCTTCGTTAATAAGATATGTAAATATTTAACCAAACAATACTTTTCGAAAACATAAGATGTTGTTACAAAAATTCTAAATGTAAAAGTTGGACTGGTCAAAAATTAGATTGGTACCTATAGACTTTTGTAAATGTCAATTTATATAATAGTGTGAAAAAAATAAATGACTCCAATGCTACTTAGTTTTACATCATGATGAAATATATTTTGTGCACCAAAAGGTATGTTAGTAATTTCTGGGTGAAAGTGTAATTTATCCAAATGTAATTTTAATTACAAAATATCACGTAAAACACACAAATTAACACAAACTGCTTATAGCACCAGAACTTTGTCCTTTATTTCCTTAACTCCTTACAAATGAGCCTGATCGTAAAACCCCTATGTGTTCAACCTCATTTGCATAACATTATGGCGGGAATCGGGAAACTTTTATCTGGAAAATATAATTTTATGGTGTTTTCAGTATTGGCCGTATTACTGTAATAGCGCCGCTTTTTATTTCGTTGTTTCAGTGTATGGCAATCGTGTTTCGTGAATTGTGTACAGCGTTTATTTATGAATGGAATATTTCTTGTAGAAAGCGGATACTTATGGATTTTTTTTTTCAATTTTAAGTTTTCTCAATCGAAATAAACAAAGACTACAAAGTTGTTTAATTTGATTATTTATAACTTTACCTTTTACTTTTTTATTTTGTTTTTATTGAATCCCAGAAAAACTGCATCCCGCGGACGGATAAAAGTTACCTATGTCATTTAACGTGCAACTTCTTTCAGAAAACTCATGTAAATCGGCCCAGTAGTTTTGGCGTGAAAGTGCAACAAACAGTCAAACACATAGTTACTTTTCATCATCATTACATTCTTATCAGCGAGGATAAATTCTACAATTACATAAGTAAGAGAGAAACCAAAGAATTCATTATTATTCTGAAAATTAATTGAACATGAATATCGCCCAATTAAAGCCGCTGAACAATTTGGGTTTCACAGCAGTTTCCACTAAAAAATATTGTCGAAACCCAACCTTTTAAATTGGTGAACCAGAATTATTTTAATTCCTCGGGTCAGAGTGTAATCAACTTGTAAATTATCAAGTAATTTCATTAAGAATGTAAACAGTTTGGGTGAACTGTGAAATCAGGCCTTTTAGACCCTCATTTATATTAGGAAAATTCTAGTCGTTTAAATGTTTCTAAGCTTGAATAACTTACGGTTTCTAAGCTTTGACAACAGTTTATGAAGGCATCGAGGTAAAATAACAGATAGACTGCCATCAAAAGTGTTCAGTTCAAAGTAGTTCCGCAGACTTTGTCATTTCGAAAACTGGCCTAGTTATGTTCAAATCTTTAATAAGCTATGTTATATTTTTTAAAGTTTGGCCAAAATATCTAACCTAAATTATATTCACGAAAATTATTATCTCGTCGAATTATGAAACTCATTTATACCCCCGGGGAGACACGATAAACTAATGAGTGTAATTAGCACACATTCTAATCCATCAATCACAGGTCTGATAGGCTCAACTTATACTACCAAAACATGTGATTTGTTTAGTAATATACTAACTACATAGATAAAGTATAGGTATAAAGCCATCAACTTGAAAACAGAATGACATAACACCTTCTATTCACGGCGATGATAAGACCTTTTGAACTTAGACTGTTCTAACGACGGATAAGCATTATAACAGCCAAGGTTAATCGTTCAGGCCCATCAAAGAATCAAAAGACAAGCCTAAAACACGAAGCCCTGCTTTATCGTCATCTAAATTACTTCCAAATTGCTTCGCCATCGAAATTTGTTGTTATTTTAAGTCATTAAAGAGGGGTGAGTTGTAACTTAAACTCTTATTATGAAAGTTGGGCGGCCATTAGCCGGCCGAAGGAAGGTAGGAACCACGGAGAACAAAATGACTAGCGGAGGTGCCACAACGGAAAATCTGCTAAGAAAATACCGCGCTTAAATGCAGGTGTGCGGGGGACGAGGAACGTCACTGTTTTCGCCCTTATACGCCTTATTTGGACCCGATCATTTGTTAAAATACCAAAAATCATTGCCAGATATGAACGAGAACTCTTCATTAATTCACTCGTAACTGAACATTTTCATCATGTCCACCGTCCGAATTTGACCTGGACGAAGGCGCCTGACCTACCTGCGTTATGGCATCTCTGCTCACCATTTCTTACTCCGTGGTAGGGCCTTTGAAGGTTTTAGCTTTTAAGCTGTATATATGGACGTAGCTGCTTTGACAGCTTGTACTAGGCTTGATAACTGTGAGAATAGCTTGAGGCGTGAAGTAGAATGGCGTGCGAAATGGGATATTTTCTTTGGACGGCTTATCGTTGAGGCGTGGGGTTTTTACTCGCGTTTTTTTATTCGGTAGCTGCGTTTATTTTCGAGGAAGCAGAATATTTGAAAAATATTGTTTTATGAAATGGTTCATAAAAAAATCTGTGTAAATTTTCGCTAATATTGCCAGATATTTTTAGAAGCATGCGATACGAAGTTTTTTTATGCTAGACTAGCCGTTTTCCCGCGGTTTCACCCGCGTCCCGTGGTAACTACTGCCCGTACCGGGATAAAATATAGCCTATGTTACTCGTGGCTAATGTAGCTTTCGAATGGTGAAAGAATTTTAAAAAACGGTCCAGTAGTTTTTGAGCCTATTCATTACAACCAAACAAACAAACAAAGTTTTCCTCTTTATAATATTAGTATAGATATAGATGATATTAGTATAGATATCTAGTGTACCTACTAGAGTAATAATAAAAATATTAAGTTTCTAATTAAACTGAATACCTATTACAAATAATATAGAATACAACTATAAAGAAAAATTTCTTTAAACTAAATTACGGTACTATTTTTAGAGTTCTTCAAAACAGCTAACTAAATTATTTTGGAGTCAAGTAGAGCCTATTTTAGTTTTTATTCATTTAAGTTGTATTTATATAAGTATTGAGCAAAAATAAGCTTCTTAAAGATAAACTTGTAAAGAAATAATTCATGAGTCGAGTAAGTCAGAATATATTTTAAAAAAAACTTTATATAAAGATATGAAAACACGTGAAAAGCCTTATGTTATGTAAAGATATATTCGAGGGAAATAATTTATTACACCTTTCAAGTGACTTTGATGGTTTGAAGCGACTTAAATATTTAGATCACTGTGCGTTTAAAGAATATTTTATTTATGATGTCAGTTTGACTTCTAAGAATAAACTAGTTTATTATTAACAAGAACAAATACAGTTTATTACTTTATGAAAGATTTTGCCAGTGTTATTTCTGAAAATGAAAACAAACGACACTTGTTTAGCAAGTTGGTATTTTTTTTTAATTCCCAATATTTATTATCTTTTTTGTAACTACTTTGTCTACATTTTACTATGTATGTGGTAACGTTTTTTTCTTATCCAAAATTGTCTACCTAAACATGTTCATCTATTGCCAGCCTTTTATGGATTACATAGCTTTTTATGGATTGCATAAAAATCCTCAGTAAAATTGCATAAAAACAAACAAATTTTAAATACCTAAGCAACGAGCATGTTTGTAAACTGCCAACAGTATCGTCAAATCATTTGACACCGTTGACAAGCGACATCTGCAAGCGTCCAGAATATTTGACGAGTGATGACGGACACTTCCTAGATTGGTTAGAAACTAGGTGTCGGGAGCAATTGAGATTTCGGCATTTGCAGATTTAGATATTGGTAGCTCAATAAAGGCAAACAAAGTTAACTGTGTTATTGGTAAATGTAGAACTACATATATGGTACAATATCATGTTGATACATACTATTACTTCATAAATAATTAATAACGACTTATTCATGTCATCCGTCGGTTAAACGGCCACTTTTTTTACTATGAAGCGAGAATTTTGAAAACCTACTTCTTGTCGAACTTTACTTTTGAAATCAATAGCTTTAGGAACATTATTAAAATTTCTTAATCAAATGTTAACTTTCATTGGTTTTGAATTGCAATATATGATACAATTTTGACAACTTATCAACATGCATCCCATACGTAGGCTCCGATGCACGGATGTGGTGATTCACCACCAAAACGTTGTTTATTAAATGTTACCAAAGATACCTACACAAGCAGATTTTAACCTAACCCGAGAATCGAACCTGAGACTCCATGCACACAAAGCACGTTTGGCAACCACTAGACCAATGACTCATCAACTTTAACCAAATAACTATGAAGCAACGTCATCTCAAACCTTCCGGCTGAACCCAATTTCACGCTCACATGTCATACAGTAACCCTACACTAGAATGCTAAAAGCTAATTGAAAATTAACTAAAAATATTCACTGTTGGCAACCCCGTGACTGACGTACAGATTGACAGGTTTCTTTGTTACTGACACCGTTGTGTCCAACGGTTGTGGATTTCTAAATTGAGATTTTTGCGTGGAATATAAGGTATTAAGTTTTGGACGTGTCGGTCCATCCGTCCGTCCGTTGATGTTAAAATTTGTGTAACTAGATTGTGATGTGATTCAATCGGAAGAATTAATTCAGTACCTGATATAATAGTGTAAGTGTACCTCGTCTTGTTCATCGTGTCCGGCGACAGCTACCTAGATAATTTGTCTGCCGTGAGTTCTCTAAGCTGAAGCTCAAAGCTTGGTCTTGAAAACCCTGTCCCATCGTATACAGATAACTAATAATTTGTTGTTGTGTGTAACTGTAGAGTTCAAGAGTCTTTTTTAAAATTACAGTGTAATTTAATGGCATGTTACTAGCTACTATTAGACTGTTCCGTTCAGATTGCCTACTCGTGTGTTTTCAAAGTTAAACGGAAACCGCTTCTTTATTTAATTAAAAATCACACTCACCATATGACATGAGTGTCACTCAAAATTCTATCACGTTACTATTGTTTTATTATTTCTTTACTTTCATAAAACACTGTTCTGACAGGCATGTAACTGTGCGAATGCCAAACAGAAAATTTTAATTTTATTTCATTTTATTTTATTTTATTTCATTTTATTTTAATTTTGTAATTGTGATGTATAATTGATTTATTAATATTGTTTGATTGTATGTATAATTTAATTATGAATATTGTTTTCTTTTGATTTTTCTTAATGAATAATAGTAATTTGTTTGTGTGAATTTCTGATATGGGTGAATTTGCCTGAAATAAATGACATTTTATTTTTATTTTTTTTTTATTAATATAACAGTTTAATTAATCATCATATTAGGTTTGGATGACTTCTAAGAAAGTTACACGAAAATGTCAGGGGCATTCTTTATTATAAAAACAAATGTCAAAGTTCATCATCCTCCGAGCCTTTTCCCCAACCTATGTTGGGGTCGGCTTCCAGTCTAACCGGATTCAGCTGAGTACCAGCGATTTACTAGGAGCGACTGCCTATCTGACCTCCTCAACCCAGTTACCCGGGCAACCCGATACCCCTTTGGTTAGACTGGTGTCAGACTTACTGGCTTCTAACTACCCGTAACGACTGCCAAGGATGTTCAATGACAGCCATCCGAAACACAGTCATTGGTGTCTAAGATATACTTAGAAAGTACATACAAACTTAGAAAAGTTGCATTGGTACTTGCCTGACCCTGGAATCGAACCGGCGCCCTCATACTCGAGAGATTGGTTGCCCACTAGGCCACCACGACTTAATGTATAAATGTCAAAGTTAATCTTAAAAAATATAAAAGATGAACAGCAAAAACTCTCAAAAGGGTAATTACACTCAAAGGCTTGGATCTTTTGGGTAATGTTAACCCTTCTAAAATTAC
Source organism: Helicoverpa zea (assembly GCF_022581195.2). Taxonomy (NCBI): domain Eukaryota; kingdom Metazoa; phylum Arthropoda; class Insecta; order Lepidoptera; family Noctuidae; genus Helicoverpa; species Helicoverpa zea. The sequence goes on from NC_061454.1 coordinate 2,745,139, forward strand.
CTTAACCAAATCCAAGATCAGCCTTGTAAATGTGAACATTACACACGATAGAATTAGACAACTTTAAGGTTTATTCTGAAATGTAAAACATAGATTATACCCCTTTCTCTGGCCTAAAAGGTGAAACTTGAACCCTTAATCCTAATATTAGCAGGTTTCTCTGGGTTACTTTGAAAGGAATTGAGTTTAAAAGCAGAAATCTTATTTGCTTTGTAAAAGTTTGTTGTTAGTTATACTGTAAGGCCGCTGCCTCGAATTTTGCGGGCAGCGGGGCGGCAGCGGCGGCGGCGCGTTCGGTCACCGTTTTGAATGGAGCTCACCGCTCGTTGCCCGCTCCCGCGCCGCTGTATTCGAGGGCCGGTCCATTTGATTATACGCGTAAGATACTGCCGCTCCCGCGCCGCCGCCGCTGCCGCCCCGCTGCCCGCAAAATTCGAGGCAGCGGCCTAAGACAACCAAAATAAATGAATCTAGCTTCCTTTTAAAAAGTATAGCCTTCCTTAATTAATAGTCTATCTAGCATTGATATATTTTTTCAAAGTCTTCTTCTTCTTATCAAATAAACTGCAGTTTTAATCACCTAGTAAGCCCTGATGTCAGAGTTTTCTCAAATCCGCCTGACGGCCTCTGACGTGGGATTATAAAAACGACTGCTACTAAAATTAAATAAGTAAGTATTAAACTAGACCAGTAATGCATGAAATTGGCTTCTTTAACCAAACAAACAGTTTTTAGCTTCATAATATTGATATTGACTGAAAAAAGACTACCTTACTGCTATTATCAGGTAGCAGGAAATGCGTTTTGTTTATCAAGCAAAACCATCTTAAGTAACTATAGCTGTGGGTTGTACTGGCACCCCCATGAACCCTTGTCTTAACCCTAATAAATCGTGTCCATAAACCGGTACGATAACAAAATGTTTAACAGTAGCAAAAGTGCAAGGAAAGGTGGATATTGAAACTCATTAATAACAACCTGAACAAAATAAAATAGGAAAAAATTCATATTAAAGTAAATTTCCTTAACAGTCCTAACTAGTAATTCCCATGATTAGCGTATTCAAACAAACAAACCCTTTGGCATTATAATATTGTAATAGCTATTATATAAGCGTTATATAATAACATAATATGATATTTACCAACAAACGGACTGATAGTGGCAACCCCTACACGCCTCTTCAAAAGAAACAAATACCTACATGGACCATCGAAGAAGAACAATGATCTTCGAACCAGATCAGCAACATTCATATTAACATTCTAAAGTGATTGTATGTTCATTTGTGCTGAATAAGTTCCGAAGCTACTGAACCGATTTCTAATTTTTGTTTCATTTTTTGGAAGGTACTCTATCCCCCGGTAACATAGTAGCCTATATTTTATCCGTCTACGGGAGGAAGTTTCCCTAGAAACGCAAGCGAAACCTCGAGCAATAACTAGATTAAAACAATGTAATGATGACAAAAGCTCTGAAAATAACAATGCAATTAGCCTACCAGGCAATTGTATCGTTAATTGGATGACTAATTATATTTTACAGTGAACCGGGGTTGGTATTCGAAATTGCACTTGCAATCATCGGTGATGTGGGAGAAAATGAGGGAGTAGTCAAAGTCAAAGTCAAAGTCAAAGTCAAAATCATTTATTAAAATAGGCTAATACGATTAGCACTTTTTAACGTCAAAATTTTACAAGAATGACAGCACCCCCAAAACGCCCCCCTTTCACCACTTCCTAGTGTTATGGCTGGAAAGAAGAAGCGGTGAAGAACAAACTTCCCAGCAACACAGCTGTCTATTACAATTTAATTATTATTAATTTATTTTACAGTTATACAATTCAATTTTATTTATTATTAATTTAAAACACCGAATAATACAAAATAAAATAAAGCACTTTTGTTCCACTTCAGAGCTGCCATCTGCGTTTATCTGTGAAATAATCATTAACATTATAATATGCCTTTTTAACAAGAATTTCTTTAATTTTATTTTTAAAAGAACTGTCCGTTAATTCCAACAGATGAACCGGAATTCTGTTATAAATGCGTACACAAAGCCCCACAAATGAACCGTGTACCTTATGTAAACGATAATTAGGTGCGGTTAACTTGTGTTTATTTCTAGTATTAAAATGATGTACGTCGCTGTTTTTACTATATGAATCTAGGTTTTGCCTTACGTATATTATATTGGCATAAATGTATTGAGACGCCACAGTCAGAATACCAATATCCTTAAACCTTTCCCTAAGGGAGACTCTAGTACCAAGTTTGTATATAGCACGGACAGCGCGCTTCTGTAGTACGAAAACATTCTCGATATCGGCAGCATTGCCCCACATAAGAATTCCGTAGGACATGATGCAGTGAAAATAGCTAAAGTACACTAAACGCGCCGTGGCTACATCGGTGAGAGCTCTTACTTTCCTGACAGCGTACGCAGCAGAGCTTAATTTACCCGTGATGCCAGTTATATGCTCACCCCATTGAATTTTGGAGTCTACTGTTATCCCTAGAAAAGTCGTAGCATGTACCGTTTCAAGTTCCTCATTGTTCAAAATTACACCGGGACCGAGATTTTTTACATTGGGCAAAGCAAATTTAATACATTTTGTTTTCTTCGTATTCAAAACTAAATTATTGGCTGTAAACCATTGCGTTACTAGTGAAAGACAAGAATTCACGTCATCAAAATCTACTCTATTCCTATCAACTTTAAAAATTAGAGACGTGTCATCAGCAAACAATACTACATCACACAATGATTTTAAATAATATGGCAAGTCATTAATGTATACAAGAAACAAAAATGGACCTAAAATCGACCCTTGCGGTACGCCCAAACGAACGGGTAGATTGGAAGATTTGACACCATTAACGTCAACACATTGCATTCTACCGCTTAAATATGAGCTAATAACACTAAGTGCGCTGTCTCTAATACCATAGTACTTTAGCTTCTGGGTAAGTGTTTCATGTTGGACGCAGTCGAACGCCTTGGAAAGATCACAGAACACCCCGATAGCATTCTGTGACTTCTCCCACGCACTGAATATATGTTTCAGTAGAGCAACTCCGGCATCCGTTGTGGAGCGACCCTTTGTAAAACCGTATTGTTCCGCATGTAAAATATTGTATGAATTAAAATGCCGGAGGAGTTGATTTAAAATTAGCTTTTCAAAAATTTTGCTCAACGCGGGCAGAATTGAGATCGGTCTAAAGTTACCTAGATCGTTCTTGCTCCCGGATTTAAAGAGAGGTATAACTTTACTGTATTTCATAAGTTCAGGAAAGGTACCTGAGTCAATGCACTCATTAAATATACGAGCTAAATAGGGCGCAATATCGTCAATAATACAGTTTAAGACTTTAACAGAGATACCCCATAAATCACCTGTCTTTTTTGAATTTAATGACTTGAAGGTTCTTACTATGTCATAAGGTGAAATATAACTAAAGGTAAATGTGGCTTCACATTGACTAACACTACTACGTAAAAGTTTTTCGGCGTTGGTGGCAGAGGAGTCTAAGCCGCTAGTGGTCTTGATTGGAATATTAGAGAAGAATGTGTTAAATTCGCGAGCTACATCAGAATCTTTCTCATAAACTTGATTCTCATTAATGATTTTATACTGATTATCACGCTGTTTGATTTTCCCGGTCTCGCTATTTATAATATTCCACGTCGCTTTTATTATACTCTTACTATTCTTAATTTTATTACTGAAATACATTGATTTTGCCGCATGACAAACTTTTTTAAACAATTTAGAATAATTCCTAACAAATCTAATAAAATTTTCATCAAAATTATAATTTTTTATTTCATACAACTCATACAGCTTAGCTCTACTCTTGTAAATGCCGGGGGTAGCCCACTCATTGAAGTTAGCCGTTTCTTTTAGTACGAGCGTTTTGGTTTTAAAACTAGAATTAAATTCGTATTTTATTATATCAAATAGTGCTCCGTACATTAAATGGGGATTGTTTTTATTTAATATTTCACTGTCTAGTTTCGCGTTAATATTATTTTTAAAACTATTAAAACGACTGGTTGTTAAGGGCCGACATGTTATTTCCCGCTTGATTTTATTCTTTTTATCAGGAAACCGCGCCAGTTGACCACAATGATCGGAAGTTAGGCCATTGGTAATCAGAGTCTCTGTGGCGCTACAATTAGTAAATATATTATCTAAACAGGTTGACGAGGTTGCCGTAATTCGAGTTGGTTCTAGAAATAAATTTACTAAGTTAAATGATTTAAATAAGTTTAGCAACCTTGTAGTTAAAGAAGATGATTCTAAAATATTAACATTGAAGTCACCGCAAACTAAAAGTGATTTACTAGTGGAATTAAGTTTAGAGAGAGAATTTTCCATTACTGATTCAAAAGTGTTAAAATCACCTGAAGGAGGCCTGTATACACAAATTATAACAAACTGTTCCAGTTCAACACATGATAATTCTACATTGCGCTCGACTGATAATTTTACTATATCTGAACGTTCCTTACATTTTAAATTATTAGTTACAATTATAAGAGAGCCACCATGGATGGCTTCCTTTCTAACGAATGAACTTTGTACTGTATAATTACTGTTATTAAGGAATATTATTTCACTATTTCTGTGCCAGTGCTCAGTTATGCACATAACTTGTACCATATAATGTTCAATGAATAGACTTAATTCTAAATATTTGCCGGAAAGGCCCTGAATGTTTTGATGTACAACATTCAGTTGATGTGGCCCACCCTTTGTCGCACCATGTAGTTTAAACTATCAGGTGTATCAATAGTTGTATTAGTAGAACTACTAATATTATTAAAAGAAGAGGTTACCATAGTAGAACCCGGGTCAATTTGTATATTATTTGCTATCAATATAGCAATTTGTCGTTTATAATAAAAACTAAGATACATTGTATCATTTGTCACTACAAAATTATTTATTATTATTTACTACAAAGTAAGTCCGGATAACAGGGGCGGATCTACCGTAGTGGGTACTGTGGGCACAACACCTTAATTTGCTTGTGACGTCACTTTTCATGAAGTCCGACTATAGATTCTTTAATTAATGATTTTCCTTTACTACTCTATTGTGCACTTTCTTGATAAAGATGATTTTTTTCCTTCCTTACATACTCACCTTATGTACTCCATTATGTAGTTATTGTCCTTATTAACTCGACTACATTATGTACTGACCCATGCACCTAATGCACCTTATGTACTCCCTATGTAATTCTCTTATATACCTGCTGTACTTCATATACTCTCCTACCAGCTCCGTTATATTCTTACCTATGTATTCCCCTATATACCCACTAATTTCACTCTCACTATATACTCCCTGATGTTCTCTATTAGGTACCTGAATTGTATCAATGTAACTGTATGTGTGAATTTTCAAATCATAACGGATACATTTGCCCAAAAACTTTTTTTGAGGCCTGGATCCGGCCCTGCCGATCATTTTAATGGTCTTGTAGTATTTAAGGTCATTACGTATTAAATGTTCTGGACTTTCAATGTGTAAACTTATTTATTTTGCATTTTTCCGCAAAATGTATATTTTTAAAAAGCTTTCAATTTTGGTTTGAACTATTACTTACGACTTGGAAAAAAAACTATTTACTTCATGTATTTCATTCCCTGCATTCACTCTTACACCTAAAGATTGTTAGAATGATCAAATACCCAATAAATATAGTTACTACTGAATTATATAAATTATAGTTTAAGATTATTACCATGTTTAAGAAATCAGCTGGCCGTATATTTACAATAATTATATCTTATACGTGATTATTTTAAAATCGAGCCCAACTTTAATATGTCCGTCAAGTTTAATAAAATCTTATAATAAATCTTCTTCTTCTTCTTCTTCTTCTTCTTCTTCTTCTCCTTCTTCTTCTTCTTCTTATAATAAATCCGTCAAGTTTAATAAAATCTTTAGATGTAAGAAGAATTAAATAGTATATATATGTTGTGTTGAGATAGTTTTAAGTTAATTTGCTGCGCCCTAACAGGGTAATGTATACCTAGGATAAGGATGTATTTATGTAACTGTATACATTTTTGCAATAAATAAATAAATAAAATCATCACCAAATATCAACAAAACTACAAGTTATTTATTTACCAACAATAAAGAAATATCCTTCAAAGGAAAAACTAGGTTAATGTTAATACGCAGTAGATATAATATAGGTGAAAAACTACATTATATTGTGTAAGTTGCTTTTGCTTATCATTCTACGGAAATTGTAAAAGTCAGTCAAAGGAAACCGGTTATTGTGGCTGCTATAGGAGATTGGCTACCCTATTTGTGCTATAATTATTGTATTTGCTTCAGTAGTTTAGTGGTAGTGACGTTATAAAATATGTCATCGTGGAGACACTTACAAACTAAAAGAAATGTTGATTTCTTTTGGTGCGTATCAAACCATCTTTCTATTCCCATTTGCCAAATTATGTATTTCAGAGAGAACCAGAAAAGAATGCTTCGCGTTCATTTTGGTTAAAATAATTTGGAGGAATTGATTTTTTTATTAAAAAATATCAATATTATTTTACCTGATAATGAAGTAAACCTAAGAAAACACTTCCAATGGCTATATAAACATCAGTTTGATTTCAATAGCTCATTTTATATTTTACATTTCCATGTACACGGAAAATTTTCAGGAATTTTCCAGAAAGAAACACGTTCATTCTAAATCAATTGAAACCTTAAATAGAATCAACATATTTTCTATAAAAAAATACAAAATATATTTCATAGAATACTTACTCTACTCGGTTCATCAAATCTATTGAAAGCAAAGCCTCTTACGACCAAGTCAGTTAAATGGTTAATTAGGACCATTTCTTTTTAGTTAAGGAAACACTGCGTATCATTGTTGCAAACAGCAAGAAGTACAGCTTTAAAACACTTCTTATAAACTTTGGCATAACGTACTGACGAATTTATATCCCAACCAGGTAAGCATTGACGTTAAACGCCACCAAAACATCCTCAATATTAAAATTCCGAACCACTACCGATACAAAACATTTTCAGCCTTATTTAAACAAAGAAAAAGGAACAAAACAGGTTCTTCCAGCCAGGAGGCACACAAAGCAGGTTTTATTCCTCGATCTAGACGTATTGTCTAGCCTGAATAGGTGCGAATGAAGGCTTGCCTGGATTTTGGGAGCCTCTTTTATTCATATGGGCTCCTAGATATCCCGTACTAAGGGATAGCAATATTTGGATTTACGACAGATTTTCAAAAAAATTATGAACAACTGTAAATACATGTTACTCTTATTTGGGCCAATCGAAAACACGATTATTAAATGCATTATTAAACATTAAGAAATTATAATTACATCATCATATGCCTATCCTTTTCTCAAGTATGTTGGGGTCGGCTTCCAGTCTAACCGAATACAGCTGAGTGCCATTGTTCTACAAGGAGCGACTGGCTGTCTGATCTACTCAACCCAGTTAACCAGTTACAGTTCTCAGTTAATATCAATCAATTTCATATTTCAAAAAAATATTAATAGCTAGCACATGACATTTAAATAAACACTGCATTGTAATTTAGGGCGTAACCTTGACCTCGAAACTCACCCTAAACTCGACAACCTCCAACTATCCAAAGCAGCTCATTTACAAAATACCTTGTGGTTTCACTCACTACTTCATCACGAGAACAAATGGTAACCCCATTCACCTCGGTTGATGGATAGCGTAAATATATAAACTGTTGGTACAAGGACCTTTCGTTTTTGGTGGAAATACTCGCTAGGTATATTATGTTTATCGTTTTGAGTCTTTGCATTGAGTGGGATTTTGTGAGTATGCTTGGTGTTTGCTTACGTGAGGTAGGGTTTTTTTGGCGTTATGTGTAAGTTTTATAACTTGATATATGTGACAAAATGTAGTCGAAGACGATCTATTTGATGTTTTGTAGAAAAGACGAATAGACGAAAATTTACGATAAATGTCTCTACGCTAACTCGCACACATATTTGCTTGATAATTTTACTAAATCAGCAAGGTTAGTCATCTTTATACAGTTATGCGTTAGCGAAATAATGCATTACAAACCAAGGTTTCAGTCGTTCTATACAGACGCTTTATGTTTGTTTACCACATAATACGGACCACCTAATACCACATAATCAAACGGAAATAAACCTCCGAATAACATTTTCCCACCATAAACTACACATATAGAATTTCCAACATATTATTAGAAAACTCTGAAAATATACGTATATGTAAGAAAACATCGCGTGACTAAACCATATACATTTACTGTGGTATTCTAACCTAACTTGTCATACGTCACAGTATGAGTGAAACATATTTATTATGCTAATACAATATTCCCAAATGTTTCGACGCGAGTACGGGGAATATGGGGAAAATGCAATGGAAATATGTTTCCAATTTCTAAATGGATTTTGAGTAGGTATGGAAAATCGGCTCGTTGGTTTAAGAAAAAGAAAAAGAAACTGGAGCAAAACTGCAAAACATCACTAAGTAAGTTCTATGTCGCTTTTGTCCGTTTGCGATAAACTCAAAAACTACTGCACGGATTTTCACACGGTTTTCAACAGACAGACGTGTAGAATTTATGAGATTTTGGTACATACTCTGGGTGTAGTCAGGGTGGTTAGTAAGTGGTGACAAATTAAAATCATTCAACTCCAAGTACTGCTGGTTCTTCGATTACATTCTCAAGTAGTACAATGCCTTTATTATGTGGGTTTTCTAGTGACTTTATTTCAGGCCGAACGTTCGTATTTCTGCCATATGTACTTTAGCTAACCTTCTGAGAAAAAAGGTTCGGGGTGTATGTTTTTATCAAGAAAGGTATGAAAGGTACAAAGAATAAGAAGTACGTAGAAATTCAATCAATCTTGTGGGGATCGATGTTTCCGACACTTTATTTAGTGGTCAGTTTAGAACATGAAACTAACTAAACCATTTAGGTTTTTTTTTTTAATGTAACTACTACTGTCTGTCATGACATAATATATGATAGATAAGCTGGGCGGTTTCGTTAATTACTTAAATGTGAAGGTAATTGTGAATCCAAAGAAACTCTTAAAAGAAACGAATACTCATCATTATAATGTGCGTACAACCACATAATTTATGAGCCCGATTATTGATTATATTGCTTTCTACGGTAAGAAAAACAACAGATAGAATATTGCGAATAGCCACAAGTCGTTCGTCAATCCTTCAACGTAAGCTGCAACAAAGCAACAAGATTACGTTTTAATATAGTTTACGATAGTTTTATACACTTTAAAGTATGACGCATTAGCGCTGTGTAGTTCATCGGTTTACGATCTTATGGACTTTGTTGATTCTTTGTAAGATCATATTAATATTTATATTAATTTTTTAAGTTATTGCATTTTACCTTTTCACATTTTAAGGAAAAAAATCCGCTATCTTTAACATTTTAAACTGAAAAATTACGTGTATAGGTGTAAAGAAAACACATTTGTTACGAATCGAAGCGATTCCAGTTTCAGACACCAAAAAACAAATTTTATTAATAAAAATGTGTATGTTAAAGTCTTTAATGCTATGGTATATCCATGGGCCAATGTAGACAACAAAACAAGGCAACGGGGCAATTAGAAATAGGAATAACTTTGCTGCTAAAGTGATTTGTGTAAAGGTGCCTAAACACAACGAACTTTTTTTCTACCACGATTGAAATGTCTAACTGCTATTGTGAACCGTTATCATATCAAGTAAATTTCAGTAATAAAAATAACAAAAATATACTTACGGCCAGTTTCTTCATCAAAAGTTAAAGTTAAAGTTATGGCTAAAGTAATGTCTAAAGTAAAAGTAACGGTTAAATTCAATTTTTCTATTCGTTTTGCTGTCACTTTAGCCTTGAAAAAACGAATTTGACCGTAACTTTTACTTTAGAAATTACTTTAACTTTAACTTTTGATGAAGAAACTGGCCCTACACAGCAAAAGTAAGTGATAAAGTGAAGTAAATTAGCGCTGAAGTCTTGCTTTTCTCCTTATTCTTGGCTAAAAGCCACGTTGAGATAAGCGCTAGTATTACTGTCCGTGTCTTCATACAAAGGGTTTTAGCTCATTTCTATCTGATTATGTTACTATACTCTATCCACGGAAGCAAGAGCTAAAAGGTAAACAAAGAATGACACTTTTTCAAGATGGCCGTATAACCCGACCGATGACAAAACGTCACATTTTTGTGTAAAATGTTCGCAGTATCTGTGATTTTGTCATCGGTCGGGTTATACCGCCATCTTGAAAAAGTGTCATTCTTTGTTTACCTTTTAGCTCTTGCTTCCGTGGATAGAGTATAGTTACTTGTACCTTGTGAGGTTGTTTGAGTCACGAGTAAGAATAATATGCACTAACACCTTATTTGTTTTGTACAGGAAAAAAGTTGATTTTGACTTACTACAAGCCATGTCTGCAGTTCTGTGATGTGACATGACAAGAGAGGTGTAGGTAAGTACCTAGGTAAGTTTTTAACTGGCTTCAAATATCTTTGACATAATGATCACATTGCTTGCAATTATTGCTTTCAATTATTGAAAATGTGAACCAGGTCTCAAGTTATAAGTACCAACGACATCGGTATTCTATAGTATGTATGTATAAGTAGTAGATACTACTTCACGTTACAAAGAGACAATGAAGTACATTCAACAAACAAAATATTACATGGAAGCCCAAGATCTAATTTCAACAATGTTTCACAACTACAAAAACAATTCCGCAAGTAGGCCACAAAGAAAACTTAGTCATATTACGAAAAGCAATTAAAATAAAAAGGCCAACTCTTTTACAGCCTCCCATAAAAGCTGAAAAAACGGGGAAACACTTAAACCCAGTGTACTTGAAAAATGTACCAACTCCATTAAATTAAACACAGGCAAGTTGCAACCCGTCGGCTGCCGTGAAAAATAGCCAAGTGCGTTGTTTTTACACCAAAAGAATGTAAACATAATTAAAATTCCCCCGAGAGCGGGTGGAGGGCTGTATATTTTCTTGGCTGGGGAATTTTCATAAAAACCGGCCAAGTGCGAGTCGGACTCGTGCACGGAGGGTTCCATACCATTATTTGTAAGACCCCCATCTACCTGTTGCCGTTATCGATATCGAGCAAAAATGAGCAAAAAAAATCACGTTTTTTGTATGGGAGCCCCCCAAAATATTAATTATATTCTAGTTTTCAGTATTTGTTGTTATAGCGGCATCAGAAATACATCATCTGTAAAAAATTCAACTCCGTAACTATCACGGTTCATGAGATACAGCCTGGTGACTGCCGGACGGACGGACAGAGGAGCGAAAACAATAGGGTCCCGTTTTACCCTTTGGGAACGGAACCCCAAAAATGAAAAATTTTCAACTGAAAGTTTTAGCTATTTTTCATGTGGGTCAAGTCTAAGCTGGGATAGTTTGTTTTATTTGAGGTTAAGTCGATGAGCTGGACGAGGCACAACATCCTGAGTAATCATTCGACCCTGTTGAATATACTGTTATTTTTCACTCGGGTAAGGATAGCTGTTGAGTTTGTTAAAGAAATTATACTTCTAGAGAACGAAAGATAATATTTTTTATATCAAGGTACACTCAAACAAAATAAAAGCTTAAGTTACGTCTAGATAACTCTCACTAATCTAAGTTCTTGACTACTGTGTATCCACTAATTCCCAACTTTAGAGCAGAAAAAAATATTTGACAAATCATATTTACAGTAAAGAGAAAATCATAACTACAGCGAGTTATAATTGACTAAGAAATAGATTTACACTTCCTTTCAAAAATAATCAGTCAGCTAAAATAAATCGTCAATTTAATATTTTCAGGTACTTCCCGACTATAAAAGACTATACGACGATCCACAATAGTCTGTATCCGCAAATAAGTGCTCTTCTATCCGATGCACAGCATGGATTCCGGCCCGGGCGGGGAACGACGGGGAACCTGCTGGATCTCATGACACAGATTGTACCAACGGTGGACGCTGGACAGCAAGTGGATGTTGCCTACTTCGATTTCAGAAAGGCGTTCGATACAGTGGATAATGACATACTTCTGTCCAGGTTAGCTGACGTAGGATGCACAACACATACTTTGTCATTCTTAGCCAGCTATCTGGGAGATAGATGTCAGTACGTCGACTGTGGCGGACAGCTTTCTGAACCCTACTTCACGAGATCAGGTGTCAGTCAAGGCAGCAACTTGGGACCTCTTCTTTTCATTATAACAGTAAATGATTTGCCAAATGTAGTCACCGAGTCGACACCCTTGTTGTTTGCTGATGACTTGAAATTGGTCTACAAAGTGAAGCAGGGAACGGATCATGACACTTTGCAGCGGGACATAGATCGGGTAGTCGAATGGAGTGTTCAGAATAAATTATATTTTAACGTGAACAAATGTGTTGTGTGTACGTTCAGTCGTGCCCGCAGCCCCAGCCACCATCAGTACAACATGGGAGGTTCTCCGCTACAGCGAGTCTCTGAGGTGAGGGATTTAGGGGTGCGCTTCACTGCTGATGTACATTTTCGAAACCACGTGACTCAGGTTTGTAAAAAAGCTTACCGCAATTTAGGAATGCTGTTGAGGATAGCAAACACATTTACGAATTTTAGAGCACTCAAAGCATTATATGAAGCACTCGTAAAAAGTCACCTGGAGTGCAATGCGGTAGTTTGGGGACCTCATGAAACTAAATATCAATTAATGCTGGAAAGGATACAAAATAAATTTTTGAGGTTCATGTACTTAAAGCAATACGGTGTGTACCCTGGATATCCACTATTATATCCTACGCTGTTTATACTGGGTATGATAGGATATTACAGATTGGAAGTTAGAAGGGAGGTCGCTCTCGCTGTTTACCTATGGAAAGTTATGAGTGGCAAAATTCACAATCCTGGAGTTCTGAGCACGGTGTCGCTGTGTGTTCCGGACGGGTACGTGGGGCGCCGGCGCCGGCCGCCGCTGCTGAGCGTGCCACCCGCGCGCACTAACCTGCTGCAGCGAGCGCCTCTCACGCGGGCGCTGCGAGCGCTTAACGCTTTGTCACAACGGTTAGATCTGTTTCATTGCACTACGAATGAACTTACCAGAGCCGCATATGCTATGTTATCGATTGGATACAACTGAAATTTTATTTTATTTTTTGTATTAGTTTAGTTTTTTATGGTTAAGTATGTATTAAGTTTTGTAAGTGTTAAATAAGTGTATGTAAAAATAACTACGCTATTGCATTGGGTGGCACCTGTAAAAATAGTGTATGTTTGGTGGAAATAAATAAATAAATAAATAAATATAAATAATCTGCTCAGTGTACCATATGAAACAAGCTTCATGATCTTGAGTGTATTATTGACATCCCACGCACTAACATAGACATTGTTGGCACCATTTCACGCCATTGTTACGAATGCTCGTAAAATATTACTAGATTATAGAGACAAGTTTTGTGTGTCGTGTGTAAGTGTGATTGTTGAGCTGAAAGTGCAGTTTGATCCATAAATCGTGTGAAGCTTTGGAAGTGTGTATTTTGACTAGGATTAATGTAGTTTCTATTTTAAATGGGATGGTGATGTTCTATTGGATAGAAGACTCACTTTATATTTATGAAGTTAGCCATTTGACTAGAGGCTTTGCTTGGCTGATGGTGACCTTTGACTTCAAAATAGTCAAACAAATAAACAGTACTAAAATACCACTACTGCGCATGGGTGAGAAGTCAAATGGCTTATTACAGAAATACAAAGTTAATTGATGCGAATTGTATTATGGAAGCAAATATGAAAGGCTTAAATAATTGTAGGAAATGACTCAATCTCTTTAAAAACGAGAAGACCACATTACTTTTAGATTCAAAACAGAACACCACATTAAGAAAATTGACAAAAACATCTCACATACCATCGTCAACCAAATAAAAAAAAAACAGGAGCCACCGCAAAAACAGCAACGCTTACCGACCTAGTTTTTTTTGCAACACAGTTCCCAGCCGTAATGTATACAATACAAAAGTACATAAGTATGTGTGTGTGTAATATCCATGTCGGGTATCATATAACTTCATTAAGTTAAACGTACATACGTAACTCGTAGGCAGTGCATTTATTTCATTTGTAACATTACACTCTGTAATTATTTTGTACAAGTCATGAGTTGTGGCGGGGCTCAAAATTTTTGCGATTTCTGTAGACAGTGTCCGAATACTATTGTATCATGCAAAATACTAACTTGAAACTATGTAGTTTTTTCTAGAAACCCGGAATTCAAAGTACTTATTGCTTGTAAAATGGCCCACTCTGAACTTAGGCACATTTTCATTGAAAATTATACTGGAATCCTACCACCCTTGCAAAGAAAGAATACCAAAATCTAAATAGTTTTATAAAAGGACATTTTAAATATAGCTAAGTAGTGAATAGTGTATAGTAATAGTGAGCTAATAATTCGATGGCATTTTATCGAAGAACAGTGGTGCTTTTGCGACCATTACTAGAGGAACATTTACGGTGTCAAGAAAATTATATTTATATTCAAAGATATAAAAACCGCACCCTCCCATCCTTAAACCACACAACAAAATGAACTACGCTGAAATACAGAGTTTCAGTAATAACCGGCCTCACAAACTCAAATAAAGTGCGTTCATAATGACGGCCGTGTACAGCCAACGTTTCACTCGTTTTCAGACATTTTCAGCCATTTTCACGGTAATTAAATGGCGTCTGGCAGACATCTTTCTTTGCAGTTTACGCGCGAAAGAGTTTTTAGTGAATGCTGTTTTTTTATTGAGCTTTGATTTGTAAAAAAAATGAGGTAAGTTTAATAAGTTCTAAGTACCTATTGTTTTTCGTGTTTGACATTTTCATATGTGTAGTTTTTTATTTTATGTAGTAAGTTTTCAGACATACTTTACCTAGGATTAATAAAAGATCAACCAACTGGCTAGAAGATGTGGATAATTATGTCATACTACGCAAAAGTGTTAAAGCTTTCGATATTTTTCGTGTGCTTCGTTTAAAAAACTTGAGGACAAAATCCCGTGGTAATTGCACAATAACAAAACCCAATCGCTTAACTATTACATGAGATTGGTCTCACCACCACCAAAAACGAATAAGCGAATGTGCGGAAATAATAACTCCACAAATCGAGTGTTTCAATCGATTACGAGTCGACTCGGGTGGCTGGATCGAATCGAGCCACGCCAACCACATTTCACGGCGCCCCATACGTAGCTACGAGGTAAGGTTGCCCCCTGATGGTATCGCAAAGCCATGCTTTATACAGCTGGGATTTACCAACCGCACCGAATGTTTCGGATAGAATTCCGAAAAAAATGTTACGGTTATTTCGTTTTAGAATTTTATTTTGCTTTTCCATTTCTGGTAATTCTTAAAAAAAAATGTTGTATTACGAGTGTAAATTTTCTGCAATTGTAAGCTTCATAAAAAATATTTTTAGTCAGCAAAGTAGGTAAAAGGGTTCAATCAAAGAGAATACAGAATTTTCTTAATGGTTTGAACAAAGGTATTTTATCTTTTAGTATCGGTTGACTTGACTTCTTAGTATGCTTCATTAGTTACAGATATTAATTAAAAGGGCTACCCGATAGTCTAGCATCATTTATTCCATAATTTAATTCGTCTGGAAGTTATTCAATATTTAGGCAAACCCTGGAACTATTTAAAGTTTTAACTACAATCACTAAGAATGGATAATAATTTCAGCTATATTCCTATTCATAAAAAAGATATGATACAAGAACTTCCTTAGCAGCGAAATGCACACAATGAAATTAAACAAAAGCGCATCTATACAAACAAATATGAACCTTACACCGTTAACAATAAGATTCATAACACATTAAAGCTAAACTTACCATTGTCTCTGCCTAGGACAATAGACATCGGGTTCAGACATACCTGAAACAAAAACCAGATCGATTTCAGTGAAAGGTTTTCTGTGTTACACTGAATTTTAATCAATTTAAAAGGTGAAAATGTATAGAATTGATAGATGTAGACAACAAAAATACAGCGTCGCTAAATGTAAACCTATCAATTGACGTACCAGGGTTTTACGAAAATGGCTAGGGGATATAATCAAACAATAAGCTGCTTACATATATGAGCAAATCAGTCGACTTTTAGCCACTGTTTGAAGAAGATAGGATCATCTATGCTTGCTTACGGGTTGGTTTTTTATAACATTTCAAATGAGCCCACTAAAGGCTCCATTTTGCAGTCCTTTGAGCTCACTTTTCAACCTAACTACTCAAAAGCAATATATCCTTCTTTTACCTTTTTCATTAAATTCACCGAAAAAATCTACAATAGCGATAAAACCCCCAAACAGAACATAACAACCAATTCTTTCACCAAATTCGTGCAAACCGATTACCGAAGCGAAAACATTACAGAATTGCATAAAGCCAATTTCAAAAACATTCGTTACTCGGTAGCTGTTGCAAAATTAAAATTGTAATCAAAGTTTCCACGTTCGCGAAACACGAACACTAGATAGAGCAATTTAATGTTCGCAGAAGGCACTGCATCGAATGTTGAGCGAAAAGTTCCCGCGATTCGTAACCGAGCTGAAAAATAATCGGATACTGCTCATAAAGTTTGTGGTATGTCGGCGAAGAGTTGAAAAATACAGACGCGATGTTTGTTCTGATTCTTGAGATTGTGCTTCATGAAGTAAGTATGATTTAGTGCTTGAAATTAACTTGAAGTTACAGCACTTTTTGAAATTACTGCGCTTTAGTCTTTTTGTTCATAGAAATGAGATAGCTCATTTATCTGGATAGAGAGCGCTTGAACGGTCGCACGTTACTTCAACTTGATTCCATTCTGTAATTAAACTGTTTGCAGTAACTTAACTAAGAGCATCATTCTGCAAATCAAGTTGCAATTTGCAACAAAACGTTAGTATATCTACATAGTTTTGTTGCAAAATCACAAAAACGTAGGTAAGTATACAATATGAAACACTACCTAAAATTGCAGAGCAGCAATTTTTATGCATTTCAAACAACAGTTTCCACGTTAAATCGCCACATCAATAATATTTTCAAGCATCTAACATTAATGCAGTTCGAATGCCAAAAACAAGGTTTATTTTTCAGCATATTTGCCAACAGAATTCGAGCGCAGCAAATAAACTAGACATTTGGATAATATTCGGTGTCGCATTATATCTACTCGTATATTTTCATTAACTTGAAGACAAAGCTGTAACACGTTTTGGACAGAAATCATAGTTATCTGGTAGTTGGGTACCGTTCGTATATTTTTCTTTTGTTTGAAAAGAAATACTTATAAGAAATAAGTATACCGTAATTTAGAGGGCAAAAATACTCGAAGAGGTCGTTGAAATATTTTGGAATAAATGCAGTTTCTCTCAACTTGGCAAAGTTTTAGGCAGATCTACTTGTTACGAAGAAGAAGCCTTAACATGGGCGCAAAAACGGGTTTTAGTTTTATATGTAATAAGCGATTCCTTCTGCAGATAAAATACTTAAAACATTAAAAAAATAAATATCCCAGTCTTCTATAGCTTCAATGTCCTATCTACAACTACCACAATCCTTAATCTATATCAATAGAAGTCAAAAAGCGATACACTTGGCACGACTGAAGTGGTTCCGTGACAACAGATTATAAAACTGTTTTAGAAACTAATTTCAAATGCGGACTTCGCAAGTAAAGGTGCAAACGCTAAACTTTGATTAATAACTCCATGTTATATAACTTTGATAAATGTTCCTGTGTACTTCGACACGATAACTGTATATAATTTATCGGGGGAAACTTATGGAGTCGTAGATATTACGTTTCATGGAAGTGACGTGTGCTAAATCATTGGGTGAACTGTGGGCTAGATCTTCAAGGTAGGCAAAGTTGTATGGAGATAGGTTCTCAAGGTAGGCGAAGTTGTGAATTTACTACCTTCTAGTATGATTTTAGCAATACTACTGCAGTGAAGTTAAGATGACTGATTGACTAAAGCCCCTGCCTCTCATGTTGTCGTTTACAGGTTCCATTCTAAGTCAGACATGTACCAATGTATCTTTTCTAACTCACATGTACTTACTAAAGATATCTTGGACATGAATGACTGGCAAACGGTAATGGAAAATAAGTATCGTAATGAAATATGGACTGCACTAGTGAAAGAAGTCGACACTTCAATAGTTTTAGCATGGTACAGTAATTAGTTAGTCTCGTTTTTTATACATAAATGGCAATTTAGAGCAACATGAAAAAATCTTTTAAAGAACCCATTTACAACCAAGTTCTCTAATAAACTTAAAACTAAAAATACTAAGTTGAAAAGTACATCAAACTATCGTGTTTTAGTTTAAAAATATATTTTTACGAGTCGCATCTTTAACATTTTAGTTGCTTAAATGTTTAAAACGTGACGAAGCACGAATCTTTGTATAACACCTTGAACCTTCGTTATCATTCCCTTTTATATTAATCAAGGGACATTTGTGAAGAAAAATCATATAAAAATATGGTATATTCACCCTCCTTACTTGGAAAAGGTGACCAAAATAAAAGTATATAGAGAGGAAACTCTAAAAGTTTGGTTTGAACGAATAGAAAATGTTGACAAACTATTTATTAGAAGTTTCTATAGGTCAAATAAGTATGGGGTTGTTAAAGCCTTTCTATAAATACAAATACTTACAAACGGTAAGTTGTATCGTAATAATATTATAACAAGGGGAAGAGCACGTAAATGTCGGTCCTGCGCCTGATCTCTGTCCGGTCGTGTCGGATTGCCGTCCCATCGGGTTATGAGAGTGAAGGAATAGGGAGTGCACCTGTGTCTGCGCAAATGCTTGTGCACTATTATATGTCCTGCGCAGTTGGCTGATCTCCTTACATGAGAACAGCCGTCGTAGCTGATAATCGGCTAGGAGGACATCATCATAACAAGGGGAGAATGTTCACAGCTCTTAAAGAAGTTTCCTTTATCTTGTAGAAAAAATCTTCAAATTACAGAATAGAGATCCATTTATTAGAACGTTTCAATTTACTATTCAGCTAATCCGTTGTAACATACAATACTATTAGCACTTACTCCCAAAGCGGATACGCCAACATGTATTAGAAACAACAATCTATCTTCGAAAACTAGACACCGACTCCCAAATCGGCAATCCGATTATACCTGCACTCCTGCAACGATGCCACCCAAAATATCCTATAACACAGCGGTTCTCAAATATTCATAGAGTACTACTACGTTAGAAATCTACAGAATGGTTCAAGTCTCATAATATACTGTAGTATATTGTAATGTAAATAAAGTATCATTTTGAAATAGGAAACTGACCGTTGAAAAGTGAAATCTGATGTTAGCAAAATAAACTATTTTCACCATCCAATTTTTTTCTGACTCATACCCTTATACATAGTAAATTATGTGTGTATGTATATTAACAAAAAAAAAAAAAAACAAATTCTCGAATCTGCTTCTGATTTTATGTATCTAATCGCAGAATGATTCTATTAACTTGATATGGAATGAAATCACAATAAAATCTACTTAAAGGTTCTAAAAAGCAAAAACTTTGAGAATCCCCGACTAATAAGTCAAACAGAAACTCAAACGCATAACTAGCAACGATCCGTCGATCGTTTGTCACGGCAAGCGTTTGAACGAGGCATACTTGATAGGAATGCCTCGTGTAAGTACTACGATCTAAATACATACCGGACGATTTTCAGATGAATAGTGCTTGAAATTGATATGGCTTATGTGAAAGTGTAGGCAGGCTATTTAAATTGTTGTGTAAGTTTCAATAGACCTTTATTAAAAAGTATGAAACTAGGCAGGCTAGTTAAAATATTGTGTGAGTTTCAATAGACCTACAAAGAAATGTGTGAAACTAAATGCTTATTAGAAATATCTGTAGGTTGAATACTAAAGTCAACTGCGTGATTATTGAGTTCTAAGGCACGTGTATTTTATATTTTACAGTGGTTAGTCGTGGTTTAGGTGAGAATGAATGAATATGAAAATTATCGAAATAACACACCCCAAAATGTATTAAAAAATTGTACGCTACAATTCGACACACTAAATAAATTAACAAATCACAAACCAGAGCATTCTACAATTTACCACTAAAAAGCCGAATGTCCAACACAATATGCCTTTGATGTTAACTCGTTTTCTGCTACAAGCAGCGGTATGCAATAATAGTCGGTGCAACGGCTAATTCAATTGGCGTTTGTGCAAAACCTCTAATATGACAGCCGGCTCAAATTAATTGAATACCCAAAACGTATGCTGATGTCCCTTTAGTATTTTGTGTCTGTTTACTGGCTGAAATAATCATATTAAGTTATTTTGTTTCATTTTGAACACGTTTTAAGAGGACACCGCGTTTAGGAGGGCATGTTAAACTGTAAGTCCCGGCTGTCATTAAACATCCTTGGCAATCGCTACGGGTAGTTAGAAGCTGTAAGTCTGGCAACCAGGCGTACCTAGGATATTGGGTCGCCACGGTAACTGTATTGAGGAGCTCAGATAGGGCAGTCGCTCCTTGTAAAACACTGGTACTTCGCTGCATCAGGTTAGACTGGAAGCCGACTCTGATACAGTTGGGAAAAGGCTAGGCAGATGATGATGTTAACTCGTTTTCTGGTACAAGCAGCGGTTTGCAATAATATTCGGTGCACCGGCTAATTCAATTGGCGTTTATGCGCAAAACCTCTAATATGACAGCCGGCTCAAATTAATTGAATACCCAAAACGTATGTTGATGTCTCTTTAGTATTTTGTGTCTGTTTACTGAAAAATGACTGAAGTAAGCATGTTATTTTGAACACATTTTTAGTGAGAGCTAATACTAAAATACATACAATAAAATACATATAATACTAAAATACATACATTAAAAATCACAGATATAGGACAAAATAGAAAGTATTGGAAAATATTCCTATAAAGGAAAATCATGGTATGTATAACTTTATTGGTCCACTCTATTTGCAACCAACTTCCCAAAAAGGGGGAGGTTCCAGTGTTTATTTTTTTATATCTCAATAGCGTATAATAAATAGGTATATCGTCAAAATGGAGGTAAATACCAAATAACTTATTTAACCACGTTAAAAACTTTATTTAAACCCTAATATCTGCAGTGCATTAATAACAAGACCTGCAAGGTCCACTATTCTTACTGAAAAGAAAAATTGCTTCCTAACAATATTTTCATGGCGACCATAACGCTTCATAACTGTCATAATTGTTGTTCTATAGTTATTACTTTAATATACTTTTACTGTCTGTTAAATGGCAATTGCTGTCGTTGATTAACAAGTTTTATTAACTGGAGTAAGATACAATTGGTAAATGTCTTGAAGGTTTTATAGTTAACTATTTAGATCCTGAAGTTTTATTTGCTCTTTTGTTAATATTTACTTTGTGGTCTTTACAAGGTCCAAAGCTAATCTATACTTCTATACTAGTATGATAGATAAAGAGCATACATTTTTTTGTTTGTATGTTTGTACCCAAAAGGCTCCGAAACTGCTGAGCTATTTGAAAAATTATTTCACTTTTTGAAAGCTTCACTACACACACTACGCTTCCCGAGTTACATAGCCAATATTTTATCCAGGCAAGGGCAGTAGTTCCCATTGGAAGCAGGTGAAACCGTGCAAAAACGGATAGTACACATTATTTTCGTTTATAATTTTGGTCAAATGCCTTTGCCGCTTTGAAGTTAGTTATGCCTTCCAAACTAATCCATACATATTATATATTAACTGAATCGCAGTCATAGGTAGCCAACTTCAGGGCGGCAACGTACTTTGCCAAAACCTATTACTATGTAATATGTATTCTCTAGCAATAAAGTCACAATACAAAATGTCGGTGAACCACACAATATGACTGAAAATAAACGGATCACAAAGATAAATGGAGATATGGCGAGATCGTAAACATTACACGTTATTAAGTTTGCGCTGAATGGTAACTCAATATTTTTGTGTTTGCCCGATGATAAATCGTTCACGCGTAAACAAAATGTAAAACAGATTGAATTTTGGGTTTGTTAGTGATACAGATATAGACTTTTATGAGGGACCGACAGTATATTGCTAGGCCATTTTGATGCTTCGTTTTGACTATTGCTTCGTTTTAACTTATTGTTAGAATTTTCTTTAGGTTTTTGAGTAACTTTACAAGGAAAAAGTTTATATATTTTAGCTTCAAATGATAGTGTTAATTTGTCAATATCAAATTTCATGGCAACCGTAATCTTTCTTAAGTGACCAAAATGTTTGTTTTATGAATAAAATTAACAAAGCATATACTTACGTTGCGTTAACCTATATCATACCTGCACTATTAAAGCTGAAATCACACTTCAATTTCATAAAATAACATAACAGCAATTGCATTTAATTACTAGAATTGCCAAAACCAATTAGCAATACCTACCAGTAAACGAAATTACTGAACATTTATTATTCGAGAGTAATTTACAACTGCTGAAAGTTTTTCAAAAGTCCCGAGACTATTGGAGTTTGTTAAAGTTCTTTTGAGCTATCAAGAGGCACTTATATCGGAAAAAGTTGCAAATTGATTTACCATTCACAAAGAAATATAGGTACAGTACATTTTTAAAAGCTTTAGGGCTTTATATTGATTTCCTGTTTTGTTACATCAAACGAAGTGTACAGTCCGATTTTGCACTGAACATGAACCTGCAAGTTCCTGCATTCACGACTTCAATGTTTATTCTCCATTTCTTTATGTTTTTTGATGACATCAGAGGGAAGACTATGAAAGAAGAAGACATGCTATGCCGACACCTACTCAAATTGGAATAAGGGAAGGAGTATGATTATAGGCCATAGAGGCTACAGACCCTATGCACAGCATTCGCGCTTGGCGACCACTAGACCAACGAGGCCGTTAAAGCTTACTAAAAAGAATCAGCCAATTGGAGGCATACAATAATTCCATCCATTTATACTAACTATAGGTCTGTGCTATAGGTGACAATAATTACTCAAAACCATAGATACCCACCACACAAAGGGTACCGAGAATACAAACAGTGAGCAAATGATTCGAGGAATCACTAGTACAGGCTATACCTATTCAGTTATATTCAGTTATGTAGGTCAGTTGACAATAGTTCTGTATAGCTTGGATCTAGTGCAGAAAGCTATTTGTGGTAATAATGTTATCTGGGAACTTGTATCACGCCTTTGTTTAAGTGTAGCTTGTGGGTGTTAATTAGTCGAAGGCTGTGGGATTGTTTGAAAGGCATTCGTTATTCACGAAAGAGTTCAGAAGGAACGTGGGTTTAAGTTAGGAAGAGTTTTATAAGCCCGTGGGCTCCATTTACAGAGGTTAAGTATTATGATGATTTGCCATCAATCAAGTTACATATGCAAGGTGTGTTGTTAATTAATTATTATCATTCTCACTGATTTTGAAAAATATTTAGATATTTTTAAAACAACATGGTACCAAAAATAGACCAACCCATTACATCTTTTTTTAGCATCTCTAAAACCAGAACACGTTTAATCAATTTGTATCAATCAAACACAAAATCCATCAAGTCGACTTCCATGGAAAAATATATAAACTCTTTTGCAAAAAAAGCGGGCACCTATGCGAATGACTGTAGGATGTTTTACACTTTTGTGACTGAAAAGTTTTACCCTTTTGATGCTAGTAACATCCTACAGTTATTAAAACCCTTTGAAATACACGTAAAGTCCTTAAAACCAAAGATTTCGCGTCGGTGCTTTTTTTGCAAAAGAGTGTATTTCTCGGCTTCTAGGTGTAAGTTTTAGATATTGTTAGCGCTTTAATAATGGTAAGGAATCTTTGCACCTTGCCGTTTTTTAACCAGATGCCAAAAGCCGTTTCCTGAGACTTTTTCAGGAAACGGGTGAACGTATGAGAAAACGCTAGTACCTATGCGATAATACGGGCTCAGTAAAACGTACTGTTTATTATATGATCGGAACTTGTTCCAAAGTTTGGGACAAAGCCAGAACATGAAAAAAGTATGCAAATTACCGTTTTGCATAAAGGAGTTCTGGGTCCGGTTAAAGTACTGTATAATACATATGTTTAATACATGGTATATATTTAAATACTGTTGTTAGGTGGTTTTTGTTCCTAAAATTTATGTTTTGTGATGCCATACAATTTCCTGATTTTAATATGACTGAAGTTATTTCTCATTCAGTTACTCTTTTAAATAATATTCAAATACATTTCAATGGATCGATGACCAATAAATTCGAAGATATAACAATCATTCCAATAGTATGATTTATCTTCAAGGGCATACTCTCAATTCTTGGCACTGATCACACCACGTGCAAAAAGCCGGTAAAATTTGGCTATACCTAAGAAAACATTTAAAGAAAACGCAAGCTACTGAAAAAAGTTCGATGTGTGACGTTACAGGAATTCCTGGCGTCTGAAATAAGAGGGTTTTAACACTAGTGGATTTTACAGCGCGTATTCGTTCGGTTTTGCATATTATTATGCATGATAAAACATCTACCTTTAAGTGTCTAATTTCAGACGTCGTCTCTCGGTAGTTGTAAGTCTAGGCTCTCTGAAATTCAGGCCCGTCGTGTTGAAGCCACTAGTTTCAAAGTGCATTTGTCATTTCATTGATAAAACTGTATGGACTCTGATTAACAGCTCTTGTCAAACAATTTTAACACAGTGAGTTCAGTTTGACGTCGTTTTTTCATTGATTGAATCAGTTTTGCTATTATAGTCAAAATCGTCAGGTTATTTTACAATGAGGAGATGCAAGAAATCAAAGCGTTTGTGATACTCGACATAATTGAGAATCTATTGCAGCTTCACCCTAAAAAAAACTGACCGCATCTCCTGTACAATACCCCAAGCACCTTTAGAATCTAAAAGAGCTAGAAAATTAATGAGACTCGGTTCGTTATCAAAGCGATGCACCTTCGTTAGCCAAAACAAGCTTGCAGCACGTGATTTGGGAGCAAATTGCAGGAGTACTTATAGGATCAATACAAGATATTCAGTTAGATAGGTATACTATTTTGGAAAGTTTTATATGTGTAGAATGGGGTCTTAGTTGGCTGGCTAAGTAATGAAAGTGTCATAATCGCTTAGTAAAGCATTTTTGAAAAATGTTAAGTATGTTTTGGGTAAATCCGAAAGTCTGCCATCATGCCTACAAGCTTCAGAGGCGTTCAGTAGTTTCATGGATGGACTGCGTATCTTATTTCCACTGCCCATTTACCGGGTACCAAAATACCCCTTCACTAAAATAGTGGCTGTCGAATCTTCTAGCTTCTATTTATCCGTAGAGGACCTAAGCTACAATTGACAGCCTAAACCAATGAATTAAATTGCTTTTCGAAGCATGGAGGAATCTGGACTTGACATTCATGGTCCAACCTTGTTTAAACGTGTGCTATTACAAATCCACTACAGGACATTAAATCCCTTTAAAATTTACTCTCACTGCTACCAGCTGAGACTAAAAGGAAGCGTCTGCTATTTTCGTCTTATAACTACTCGATAATAGCATTCCTGATTAAGTTCTGACTTCTGAGCGTCTGACTGTGTTATGACCAACATAGATATACGTTTGACAACCGGGGTCGGATGTTTAACGTGCTCTCAAAATCGTGTAAATTCTGGCCTGTGCACAGACCGACACCTTGGTGGTAATTTAATTTCACATTACTGTTAGGCTAGCTTCTTTCTTTATAGCCATCGAAAATAATCTTTAATCCCATCTTTTTTCTCTGCAAAACAAGATCGCTATAATTATTGTGCGTACTACCATTGGCATACCAAAGGTATGTACCTCTATCTACCGACTTCACTGCCACTATAAGAGGTCTACGCTGATTTTGAGTCCAGTCAAACTTTCGGCAGACTAAAAGTTTGCAGTAGGTTTGAGAGTGTCTTGTGATTACATACTCATATCTAAAATATACATACTTCAACAAAAATCATCTATGAAACATATGAATTGCAGCCGATGAAAAAAACGCAATAAAACTGATAACACAAACATTTTTTATCTACAAAATATTTACTTCAACACCTAAACTACAGATTTCACTTCAAATTCACTTCATGTCGTGTATTGAATGGGCAGCTTTATCCGAGTGTTTGGATGATAGCCAATGACCGCAGTTTTGAAATATTACCGACAATATTCAATACCACATCCGTCGACGCTTACAATAATAAAATTAGAGTAAAATTTAAGACTCGCATTATATCTGAGAAGTATATTAAATTATGTTTTAAATACATGGCGGATGAGTAGTCAAAATACATCAATCTGTTTCTGCATATTATCTATATATATAAAAATGAAACCCGCTTTCCGTTGTCACGACATAACATGAAAACGGCTTGACCGATTTGGCTGAAATTTAGAGGGGAGGTTAGACCCGGCTTAGACCCGGGAGAAGGTTTTAGGATTTTTTTTTGTCACCATCCAGCTACGGGACGCGGGTGAAACCGCGGGCGAAAGCTAGCAGAATCATAAAAAAAACTCGTTAAGTGCTGATAGACATCATCATCTGCCTAGTATTTTCCCAACTGTGTTGAGGTCGGTTTCCAGTCTAACTGGATGCAACTGGGTATCAGCGTTTTACATGGAGTGACTGCTAGACTGATCTCCTCAACACAGTTATCCAGGCTACCTGGTACAGCTTGGTAAGACTGGTTGTCTGGCTTCTACGCTTAACGATAGCACCTGTAAAAATAGCAGACTGAACCAGCAATTTAGTGTACCTTCCGAAACACTGAGGAACTTGTTATGCCGACCTGGTCATCCCTCCATTCAAAAATTACTAAAGATAAGAAAACGGTTCACACTGAACTGAACACATATGACCATGTAATGACTGTGCAATCGCTGGACCAAAACTCTTATCATAAAGGATTTTCAGTCTTACTATCATTAAAAACATTTTTTTTTCACATGCACAAGCACATCTAGGTTTTTCAAAAAAGCAAAACTAGAGTTCAGTAACATCGGCAACGGACTTGCATCTTCTCTGGTTTTCCTGCTCTCCATGAACTGCGATAATCGCATACCAACAACCGACCTTCTCGTTTGAAACCAGTCACATAAAGTCCAGAAACAAACGCGCAAAAAATACCTGCAATGTATAACAGATTTACACAGCAGTCACTTAGTCTTGACCAGACACGGAAGGGCTTTCTAATCTACAGCAAACCCAAAATAAAAACGTCGCATTCAATTTTGGAATTCCCAAATATATGTCGTCCGAAACAGTTTCGGTTCGAAATAGATGAACCATCTGTTTTAGCAGACAAGTGTCCCAGAAACTAAAATATACGTTTAGAATTCTTCTTAGAGAACTTAAACTACTGGAGACACCATTGCCTTGCTTTCTCGGCTGCCAAAGGTGCGAGAGGACCAATCATACTTGTACATAATGTACAGTACATAAAAATGTATATGCATCAAGCTTATGCTTTTATTCGACAACTTTGTCGTGTCCATAACGATGTGATCAAAAATGTGTGCGTCAGCTATCACTATTTGTTGCATTGCCTCACCCCTGCGAGTAGCTTGACAGACTTTTTCACATACATATTTGTACTAGTGGTGGTTCCGGTTGGTTACCTGCTCTAAGTAATTCTCACATCGGCGCGTGAGTATAACGCTTTTGTTCATTTATCTTCAAGCTTTGTGGCTTACAGGTTGGGCAGAGATCCAAGTGTCAATTGTGAATGTATAGAATCGTTTGTAGCCATTAGTAACGAGAAACATGACGTTATTTCTTGTAAATCAAATTATTTTATTTCTATAGTTTTTGTTGATGCTTATTAGACGGGATGACAAATTAAAGTTAATGAAGAAGAGATAATTTTATACACGATCCTACATGATTTTACATTGAATAGATATACAAAAAAAAACCCTTGGCTGTAAAAATTAGAAAGTACAAAATTGGAAATTAAAAAGACCTGATTGACTTACGATACTACATGAATATGTCCAATGTTCCGGTATACAGTTACACTTGTTAAGCAGATCTCGTCGTTTCGCAATTCTATATGAATCTATGAAGGTTCGATTTTGAAAAATCTTTCAGAGTGACGTAGCCATTTATCAAGAAATTTTGTCGACCTTATGCCTTCCTTGTCCAGATATGCGCTTCCCTCAATCCTTATATAACAAAATTCACAAGAAACAGTGTACATATAAACATACATTGTACTACATGATATGGCTAATTACACTATAACGTAATCATACATTCGTTACTAATTCAATATATCACAACCTACCTGATATACTTGATACAGCACTTGAAACGCGAATGTTGCCCCCACGAGTCGATCGATCACAATTTCACTACATATGTATGGTAGGTATATAGCAAAGGTATTTCAATCATGATTGATTATAATCAATCAATGATCCTTGGAGACTATCAAGCGGGGTAAAGTTGGCTCTTCCGCTGTTACAGTTATTGGGAAACTAATAAATATTAAATGGAGTTGTAGTAAAAAATATTGTAGAAATACAATTTGTTCCTATTGATAAATATTTTGTATTAATAAATGTTTTGATGTTTGTTATGATGATGATTCTTAGGTAGTAATACCTAGTCAAGTTACTATTTTTTTGTCATCACGATGAAATAGGAAGATTTCCTATAAATCAGCCAAGAAATAAAAGTCTTGCAAAAAAAAATCTCTTCATAATAGTTGCATGAATCATTTTTTGCACCAAGCTCTTTATCAAAACACTTAGAAAATCTTATTGTTACGCACGGATGTCTTAGTATTTTGCTGCTTTGGGCGAATACTTAAGTCAAATTATTTAATAGAGAAAAATATGAAATTGGATAAAGAAAATAAAATTCTGAGAAGTAATGGTCTTGTCCTAGCTCTAGTTGTTCGTTTAATATAAACGCACGCTACACAAATAAAGCTTACTGTAAATTAACCAATTACCTAGACCACTAAAATAGCTTCAAAATTATTACTTAAATACCAAAACACATGAATAAATTCACTATAATGAAAGCTCAAATTGCCTAACGAATGAACACAGGTGCAAAATCAACTCAAGCGCATACAACTCAAGAATACAGAGATATCTAAGAGGATCAAGCTAATCCTGTTAACTCTAAAGGATTAGCAGATCTGTGTGAGCATGTATACGTCTTCTGCGCAGTTGGGGATCCTTATATGATTAGAATTTTTTGATGTAGGTATTAGGTTTTCGTCTTAGGCTCGCATATCGCATTTTAACTAGAATACTGGCAGTCTCTGGAATTCTATTAAAATATCAGGATTATTCTGATAAAATACAGCGACTGCCAGTCCTGTAATTTATAAAGGCTGAAACATTATATGTGCAACCATCCTTCAGTCAGTATAAACGACTACATAATTTAATAATAGTGGTTTTGAAGATACGAAGAAATGTCTTCACTTCTATCCACATCTTGACAAGTTACATCTATAATTCACCAAGATCGAGCCCAACTTCAAAGGATCTTACCTGCATTAACCATCTTTCTGCACAACAATTATTAATCACATCATCCCACCCACACACTCACACACACACGTACATAGACAAACTAGTGACGTCACGAGGGGTTGAACGTCATCCATTAACGGAACTATTAGAAGCTGTTAATAGATAATACGCACGGAGTAAGAAATATGAGCGGAGATGCCATAATGCAGATAGGTCAGGCGCCTTTTTCTGGGTCAAACACGCGGTGGGGACGACCAAAACGATCAATTCAGAGTGAACTATCAAGGCATTCGAGTTCTTTGGGACATCTGTCAATGTTTTTGGTATTACTTAAAAATATCGGGTCTAAAGAAGGGCGATAAAAGCAACGTTCCTCGTCCCCAGCACACCCGCATTTTGGCGCGCTACTTTCTTAGGAGATTTTCCATTATGGCACCTCCGCTAGTCATTTTGTTTTCCATGATAGCACATAACGCAAACCCACGTCTTGATGAGACAACTACACGTAGTTACGTTGTCAATGTATTATCGTAGTGACGTAAATAGATTTTACTTAATGCATTAATGAGAAATAGGAAATGATTAAGGGATTAATTTCTAAGTTTTGGTTGGATTGTGAATCTGAAGGGAAACGTGTTGAGGAAATCTGGCCTTTAAAGTCGGTAATCAGTCTTGAGCAAGTGTGGTTATTAACGCTCAATTTTTCTCTGTATGAGAAGAGGCCTGTGTCTCTGCAGTGTGCTAGCAAAAAGTCTGATGATAATGATGAAGTAAATATTTTGCGATAGGTAGGTATATATTGTACCGTCATTGAACATCTTTGGGAGTCGTTGCTGATAGTCAGAAGCCAGTAAGTCAGACAACCAGTCTTAAGAGGTCATTGGGTTGCCAGTGTAACTGGGTTGAGGAGATCGGATAGGCAGTCGCTCATTGTCAAACACTGGTACTCAGCTGCATCTGGTAAGACTGGAAGCCGTCCCCAACATAGTTGGGTAAAGGCTCGGGAGATGATGAGGTTTATAGATGAAGGCAAAACTAGACTACCAAATGAGTACTTAAACTAAACGGTACTTCAGTATACTCGTGTCAACTTAATTGTTACGTGGAGTATAACATTAGGCACAAGGTTTACTGCGTTACAACACGCTAGGATTACCTAATCTATTTGATTATGTTACCAGATATAGGCGTAGTCACTTGTCTAGGTCTAGGTTCAGAAAGGAAAATAGTGTCCACATCTCTCAGTACTTAATATATTTTAAAGAACAAAACAGCTAGTTTACACATAACATAATAATTTTACCTAAATCTTTCTGGCTGCTACATGATACAGATTTCTGAACACTTTAAACTTTACTTACTTTCGAACGCTAAAGGCAAGGCAAATATACAAGCTGTTGATTTGCATCCGTGCCATAGTCAAGGACGTAATTATGCTAATGATTCTCGACCCAAATCAACAATTTTTTTCGGAATTCCGTCAATGTCATCTAGCCGTATTTAAACTTGGCGCGTGTGTTACTGGCCTTAAAACCGTGCTGCGCCCTCACACAAACGCAAACACAAAGCATACGCAACGATTATTCATAAATTTCACTCATAACATTGGATTACTTCTGAAATACTACGACATTACAATGACAAAAATAGCAGTGCATATTAGCTATTTCCCGTCTACTGTAATTCCAATCGATTATTTACGTATTTTATGTTCTCCTGAAGTATGGCACAAATGCAAATCAACACCTTGTAAACTCAAAACTTTGCGAAATCGTTTTTTTTACAAAATTCGTATAGCCAAACATAGTATCTTGTCTGTATAAACAATACAATATGTCATAGAAAATTAATAACACATTTCACACTGCCTCATAGCTACTAAGTATCCATCAATAGCATAAAATACGACTACTGCATAGAAACGACACAAATTCACAAAAATAACAATATCAATTAATTGCGGAACTATCCCAAAGGAATATTTACCATTTGATGCATTAGACCCACACATACAATCCTCTAACGAGTTACCGAAAACATGCGCACGAATATCACCCATATACTCAAAGTTATAAGGGTGAAGTTCCCATGAAATGGTTTTGGTATAGCTATGCTATGGAGTGGGTAGTGACATGGCCAGCCGAATTAGTCAAGGGACGCGTCGTATGTAAAATGTTGATCGATGATTGTGCGGTTTTTAGTCATTTTGCAATATGGTTTCTGTATTCATGTTATGGGTCTAAAGCTTTGTAGTTTGAAATTAAAGGATACTGCGTTATATGTTTACCGATTATGTCATATGCATATACAATTTTACACGAACTAAGGTAGTTCTAGTAGCACGTGCTGCAGACTCCAGTTTAATATTCAGAAATAAACAATAAATAGCTAAAACGAAAAAAAATTAACAAGTTTAAAATTGCAAGACCAGTAGTGCAAGAAATGAGACTTTACACAATCCCTTTGCGAATCTTCAAAATACAGTGTAGTCAAAGGTAGTACTGTTAACAGTGTAAATGGTTGCCCACAGAAAGCATCTCGAAAACCACACCGTGACAAATGTTAACAATATTACTTTAACAGATAATTTTCTTAGTATTTTCAAGGTTTATTTACCTTACAAGTTATAAGAAGTTCTTTGGAGCCCCAACGAGCCAACAATGAATAAAAGGATTTTCTTTTCGTAGAATTAGCAAAATATTTTTTATGTGATTGCAACGAAACTCAATTCAAATTCTGGCAAACATGAAAAATATTCACTTCCAAGTCAAGTAAAATGTAGTCCCATATAAAGCAGGTACAAACATAACTCAATTAACAATTTCCTCTCAAATCGCACATAGTATAAAAACTAAGCCACCATACTAATAGTTCCCACAAACATATCCAACAGAACTACTCCTAACACAGGAGGGGAATATTACGTCTCCCACTTAAAGTTTCATGTTTTTATTATTTTCAAACTACATCCAAGCCGGGAATTTTTAAACTGCCTCCCAGCATTCTTCATAAAGGGAATGAAAAGTAGAATTATTTTATGACGAACTTTGTCTGAGAGATTTTTTGCCGACACAGCAAAATGAGAAATGCTATGATTAAATTCCTTTGAAAATTGGCGGGATTGCAATTAAAACGAACGTCGGGATAACGCGACTACCTATGGACAGCACTTCTTTTAATTACAGATCATGCTTTTGCAGGTATTAAACGTTATTCGTGGACTGTGATGACTACAGCTTTAAATTTAAAAAAAGGCTAGAAATTTCAAAAACGCACTATTCTATTTTACAATTAAATCGGAATCAATAACAACATTTACTTTGTTTAAGGCATCACAGTTCTCTTTCAGCTTCAGTTTCTTACATTGAGAACAAAGGAGACATTATTTAGGGCTCGGGATGGCCTAGTGGGTAAAGGACCAACCTCTCAAGTATGAGGGCGAGGGTTCGATCCCAGGTCAGGCAAGTACCAATGCAACTTTTCTAAGTTTGTATGTACTTTCTAAGTATATCTTAGACACCATTGGCTGTGTTTCGGATGGCACGTTAAACTGTAGGTCCCGGCTGTCATTGAACATCCTTGGCAGTCGTTACGGGTAGTCAGAAGCCAGTAAGTCTGACACCAGTCTAACCAAGGGGTATCGGGTTGCCCGGGTAACTGGGTTGAGGAGGTCAGATAGGCAGTCGCTTCTTGTAAAGCACTGGTACTCAGCTGAATCCGGTTAGACTGGAAGCCGACCCCAACATGATTGGGAAAAGGCTCGGAGGATGGATGGGCTCGGGGCGGCATGTCTTCTTCTTCCATCTCTGTTCAAGAAAGTAAAGAAACACTATTTGGTATTAGCACAGTTTAAATATATGTAGTTGGTCTATTTGGGGTTGGTGTAGCATGCCTTTTTCTTTGATTTCTGTTATAGTACGTCTCTCACAAGCTTTAATTTTCTATCGTCCCATTACAGGACTCAACCCTCTTCTCATACAGAGAGGAATGAGCGTTATCACCACGCGTTTTTATAGTCCGTTTGTACCTAACACACGTTTACCATCACCAGTCATTCACATCACATCACATTCATCATCAGTCTACCACCATTCTAAATTCAGGAATTAACTTGATCAACTGCAACTGCAGAGCACAAAGGCTCAATAAACATTGTCAATCAGTTAGCTAGGTTTGATCAACGCGACTTTGACTGACGTGGCAATTTGTGAACGCACATGACGGCAAATGACGGTATTGCTTTGACGGTTACGTAATATTTTTTGATGTTAGGGAAAAAGGTAGTTAAATAGAATTTTTGTTGTTGTGAAAATATATAATGAAATGAATATGTTGTATTATTTAATTTCACATGGCTGATCTGACGACTTGCTGCAGCGGCTGCAAGAAGAATTGTTCAAGACAGAAGGATGGGATGATATTTAATTTCGTCATTTTGTACTCTCTGAGAAGCTTACAAAGCCCAACCTACAAATAGTAACTTGTACGTCAGAAGTGAACACACATATACAAGCATAATGACTTCCAACTAAGCATTGTGTCGGGTACATTTATACCCAATACCATTCATAACATTTAATTGCAGAACTTCACTTAGCGGGGGCCGATTATACCATACTAAAAATTAAGTACGCTACGAGAGTGCTACGCTTCGACTACGACTTACATTCTGTAGCACTTCGTAGCGAATAGCTACGACTTTGGCAAATGTTTTAACGCAAGACTTAGTTGATAAAAATGTTTCACTTGTATTGAAAACAATATGCAGTTAGGTATGATTTTCAAGGTCATTGTCATAGTGTTTAGTTCGGAACCATGTTTTGTAACCAAATGTATGTAATAGTTCCAAACAGATTACAGTGACTACTAAACTGTAATACGATCAAGTTTTTTACGAGATCTGATCCCAAATAACAAAAAAATAGTATTGTTAAGTACAAGGTTGTTATTTCTATCTTCAATTTTAGTTAAGTCATCACCTGCTGTACTACAGATAAGTGACCACTTAAACCTTGGTTACAAGCTCTGTCTCCTAGAAACAACGGAACCACCTTACAAATAACTTCAACGAACAATTTGAAACAAATCACACACAACCCTTTCTCAATTAGTTTCCACCACTTAAGAAACTTCAAACCCCCATGATTAGTCACTTCGCTAACTATGTAATCCGTTACGAAAGCCACTTTGAACCCCCTTTTGTCATGTTTCTCATTTTGAACAGGAACACAGTTAGTGATGTGAGAAACTTGTGTTAAAGATTATTTATATAGTCTTACTTCCTTGTTATTTCAAAATGTTAGATAAGTAGATGGAATGGTGATGGGTGTTTATCAATACGATTTGGCGATGTCAGGCTTTTTAAATCCGTCTAGATGTATGTCTTTAATATTAGTCTGTCATTGATGTCCATGATACACTTAGAAAGTTCATATATCTTAAAATAGTTACATTGTCATTAGCTTAATCTGGAATCGAACCCGCACACCCTTAGTTGAGAGGCAAGAGGCAGCCACGACTAGGTATACCCTATCATCACCCTCCTGCCCTTATCCCTTACCGTCCTTCTAACTCAAAAACTGCCTCTTTACAAAAGGTCCTAACATAAAAGTATCCTCAGAATCCATCCCGTTACTATCTCGTAAATCTAATATGTAAACAATACACATATCGATCTTCACACCCATCAAAGCCCTCGGTGGAAAAACACACGCATGCAATTTGCAATAAAACGCCTATAGCTTTGCTTTACGACCAGTCAGCCGTCTTTACACTGTTCGTTCAAGTAAAATATCTGTGAACAATTTCATTGAAAGCCTGAAGAATGAGGTGTCAAAATAATGGAGATAAGAATCGCTGAAGTTATGCCTTTAAGTACTATAGTTCGGCCATTCAGAGAATGCGTTCCTGACACGTCGCGATTGAACTGACGACGTAATAACATTCATTGATTATTGATATAATAATGTTGTTTTAATGCTCCTCAATTGTTAAAACGGTAAACAACCAGCAAAAATATTTTTATCGTAACTGCAACGCCATTGCAAAGTTACGTCGTCAGTTCAATCGCGACGTGTCAGGAACGCATTCTCTGAATGGCCGAACTATAATGATAGCTCGGAGGTCAGTAGGTATCTTCAGCAGACATTACGGGTAGTCCGCCAGAAAGTCTAAAAGCCAAGAAAATTACCAAGGTATATTGGATTGCTTTGGCTTGCTCCCGTAGGTGATTTGAGAACATGAGGTAAGCAGTCTCTCTATGTAAAACACTGGTAGGCAGCTGCATCAAGTGGGAGTGGAAGCCGACCTCAACAAAGGTAGGCGAAGGTTCGGCAGATGATGATGATGATAGTTGATAAAAGCTAACACATAACTTTTCATGGTAGCAAAGCATAGGGTGTGTTTAGCGGCATAACAGGTCACATCATTTATTCTAAGTATTCGTACAGCCTACAAAAATTAAACGTCCGCCACTGAAGACAGACCATAAATTACAATCAAGCGCAAATTCAATCAACGCTTCACCATACATTACATCAAAAA
Organism: Helicoverpa zea; assembly: GCF_022581195.2. NCBI lineage: Eukaryota > Metazoa > Arthropoda > Insecta > Lepidoptera > Noctuidae > Helicoverpa > Helicoverpa zea. The sequence continues at coordinate 2,781,297 of NC_061454.1, forward strand.
CAAAGAAAACATCCAGCTCATCAGAAACGCATTCATTCGCGAAATCTGTCGATCTATGACACTTTAATAAAACGACGTTCATACATCCATATTTCAATGTCTTCGGCTCAAAACTCCCTCACTCCCCCCCCCCCCGCTGTCAAAATTCTGCAACGGCGCAGACTTATTAAAGAGTGCCTTCGTGTCTTTAATAAGGCGGATCCTTATAATAGACGTGTGAAATTTGTTGGTGCTTATATGCTCTGTGTTTGTGTGTATGTATGTGTGTGTGTGTGTTTGTGTGTTTGGAGGGGAAGGACATATGGGGCCGGAAGATAATACATTGTCGTCATCTGTTTGACATGTTGGCATTTGCGCATTAATTATTGGGAATTTTGCCTCATATTTTAAAAGGTTTCAAATCTGAACAATCTTATAACCTTCGCTAGGTACCGCATGTACAAGCAACTAATTGTAAATTCAACTACAAACCACCGTCAAGTAATTTCAACTTCAGAAAATCAACGTACTAAGATAACAACCAACTAATTTAATATAACAACATTGCGTCAAAATATTAATCAAAAATTTCACTGGAATCACTCCGAAATCAATTTGCACAGGAAAGTGTAGGTACTAAAAACTTTACATCATTCAGTTAACTTTGCTAATAATTTATTTTGATGTTGAGAAATTGTTTTGGAAATTTCGAGACCTATAGAAATTTACTTTAGTGTGTAACTAGTCAAAGAGAAAGTTGCCGAGTCACGGGAATAAGGGTTCAACTTCTGAATAAGATAAAATTATAGGCTCGTTAACTCAACAATTTAACGTTTCACCGTATTACTTGTAAATTACAGGGTGTCATCGCACTTTTTGTAGGTACCTACTTTTGGGGCTACTAGAATAATGACGTCATAGATATTGTAAATGCAATTTGGTATAGAGAGATATACAGATTTCCATAGATAACTTCAAACTAAGGCCTTGAAAATTTGACCTTGACCTTGAGTTTTTGTAATTAGAATTGTTAGTGTGATTTTGTCATAAAACTAAACATCTATACTAATATTATAAAGCTGAAGAGTTTGTTTGTTTGTTTGAACGCGCTAATCTCAAGAACTACTGGACCGATTTGAAAATTTATTTCAGTGTTAGATAGTCCATTTATCGAGGAAGGCTATAGGCTACTTTTTATCCGGGTTCGTGCCGTGGTTCCTACGGGATTGTGGGTGAAACCGCTGGCAGAAGCTAGTAATATATACAATTGAATCTTGCTTCCATTGCATCTGATTGAGGTATATTTATTTCAAATTCTTTTAAATCACAGTTATCTTTCATATTTACTGGCACCTTAACTAAAAATAATAATCCAAAACAGTACAATCCCAAATGTAACATTAATTACAAAAATCTTCAAACACTTCGACAGTATCACAAGAAAATAGCTCTAAGGTGATCTTCACACTGCCCCGCATCACGCTGCATCTTGCGTGTCGACGCACCTACGCGCGTTCCTGCGGGAGTGCAGATCTGCATCATCGTGCGGGTTTTTCACGCACTCACGCGCGTAGGTGCGTTTTGTAAATTCACGCACAGCGAGTTCCATTTTCAAATATACACGTCACGCCCATTCAAAATCACGCGCGGCATTGCGGGATTCAGTGTACCATACCTTGCGTCTCGCCCCGCACCTACGCGCGGGGGTGCGTGTTTCTCCGCATGTATGTGCGTGATCCGCATGAACGCGCGTGGATGCATTTTCAGTGTGTTGGACTATGCGTGTTTTCCATACAAACGGAGATATTTCCATACAACGGAAAAAAACGCATCCACGCACTACGCTGCATCATGCGGGGCAGTGTGATAATCGCCTAAGCTAGAAAATTGCGTACGAAACAGCTCAGGGCAAGTTATTAATTTCGGGCGGAAATTTTAAACTGTTCATTCTTAGCTGTGTTCAAGTTAATTCTCATCTAGAAAGGGTGTTTTCAGACAGACTGTAATTATGTCAAAATGTAAGCAAGGAATTCTAGGATAATTATTTACGTACGTCGCTTGAATGTGTGAGTGAGATCAACATTGCGTTGTATGTGTGGGTAAGTACATATGTGTGATTTTTATAAGGCTCGTTTTGAGTTGACGAAATGATACATTATTCTTTTAAATAAGTAAATAGTTTTCAATGTAACAAGTTTATATGTATATTCTGGAGTAACCTATAAATGGCTAAAATGATTAGTGTTATTATCATTACACCATAAATAGGCTCGAATCATAACACTTTTTCGAAAAAAGGTAAAAAGGTTTTGATTAAACTAATTTCAACAGTAGGCAGTAAGCGAATTACGAAAAAAATAACTTCCTCCTTCCGTGTGCGCACATCTTTAGGCATCTCCGTAAACTGTAAAGCGTAAAGAAAAGATTGAGCATGGCAGCTTTTTAATCAAAAACATAAACCGGTGTATATCACGTCATTTCGGGAATAAAACGCGTTTAATAAGGAGTAGGGCTTCTACGGGTTTTCATGTCAAACGCATTGAACAAAAACGAGAATAACGAGATAAGGTTCATTGTTAAAACATTTTGAGCAAAACCTGAATTTAAAACTGGTTTTATTAGAAGAATAGAGGGTGTTTATGTTAATATTTTCGGCTTTTTTAGCTAGATTATAAGGATAATTTATTTGGAGAACCTCAAAGCTGGCAAAACAATTATGTCCCATACATCATTCTGATTTAGTTACCGTTAACATAATACAGAGCATTATACTATCATCATCAGCCTATCGCAGTCCACTGCTGGACATAGGCCTCTCCAAGTGCACGCCACTGAGATCGATTTTCAGCTTCTCGCATCCAGCTCCTGCCAGCCGTCTTGCGCAAGTCATCACTCCACCGTGCCTGAGGACGTCCTACACTACGTTTGCCGAGGCGTGGTCTCCACTCTAGAACTCTAATAATTATACTATACCGTTAACTTACAAATACAAAATTCACTCACCAAAATTATTTCAAAAATAAAAATCCACTCAAACTCAAATAAGGTTTGAAAAATAACTCAAGAAAAGTTAAGAAATGGAACGATTCCAAATACTATAAAGGAGAAGCGTTAAGCATCATACGATTCGACTCACGTTGGCACAGCCGATATTAATTTCTCGGAAATGCACACGGAATGGCAAACCCCTGTATATTAGGTGAAACGGAACGTGCCGAAAACTGCTGGCGTACGTTATGATTACGGTTAATGAAATAAAAATGAAGTATTATACCAGTATAAGACAAATTATGGCTTAATAATGTTTGCTCGAAGTTTGTGGGTAAGGTTTTCAAGAATGATATAGAATTTAGATGCTAGCCGGTGACACGAAGCAAAAAAACAGTATTCCTAGACAAATAGTAAAACATAGAAGTGACTTAATACTGAATTTCGTCTAAATGGTTTCAGCCATTATACAGAAAGAACTGAACAAACCAACTGAGGTCTCCACAGTGATACCAAAGATCTATCCTTAATGAAAAAAGGTGCTATATTCAGTTATCTTTCCAAAAAACTTTCCCGTGTGAGGATATCACACAAGAGACCAACATTATAACTTAGTACACAATGTAGATGAGCGAACAGATAAATCAGATGAAACAATAAACTTCCATTAACAGAGCTTGTTGGTATAATTGTTTTCGACCACTGATTACTGTTGACAAGGCCCGAAATAACTTTGTACTGTGTATTTTTGAACAGGATAACGAAATGTGGGACAAATTGGGACAAGTTTGTAACGATTATTATCTAAGGGGTCTACGAGTTCATTAAGTTCTAATGTTTTTTTTGGATTAACTGGGTAATGACTGACTGATAACCTTATTATACAGTCAGCGACTCTTCAAGGTAATAAAGAACCGTTAACTATATGTCACAATACGCACAAAAAAGGCATTACTTTTTTTGATAACGGTTTATTTCTAGATTCCAATACACTCTTGCTGACCACCAAGGGTGTATTGGACATAAAGGCTTAACAGATTAAACTAGCCATCAAAAGTAAAGATAACCATATAGGAGAAAATGGTCTAAACAAAGAAAAACCTACTTCAGAATACAGTAAAACAAACACAACCAAGAATAGACGCAGTAACAGCTCACATTAAATTAATATTCAATGGACGACTAAAGTTCTGCGTATAAACTTGTTTACGAGTGTATCAATTCTAATTTCTGCTGGAGTGGTCAGTAAAACGATTTGCAGCTACAATACGAAGGTTTTACGATATTCATTTTTACTCCATTTCGTTTGGAAGCTGTTTGCTGATGGTATTTTCTGTTTATAGGTTTCTGAAGTTGGTAGATTCGATCTCCATGGAACACTTTGCATTTATATACTTTTTCGTTCAAATGAATACGTAAGGTACGTATGGTAGGAACGAAAACCACTATTTGCAAAATGCTTGCAGCGAGAAGTAGATCTAAAAAAGAAGAAGATAACAGTGCAACCTTGTTTCTGCATCAATGTAGTTTGTAAAGATCGAAACAACCGTGAATTGATGGATAGCATCCACATTAGACGTTATTAAACTAGCTAGTCAGTATTTTAATTGATAATATTTTGGAAAGATTATAAAATTCTGTAAAAACATAAAAGGATGTTCTTATTTTAATTTACTAAACATCAACTAAAACATACAAACAAGGTATATTCCTTTAATCTTCTTCGCGATGCTTCCACGAGCTACCAAACAAACTTTCGACTCAAGTTGTTTAAATCTTAAAACTGCACAATAAGTCACGTGCGCAGATTTTGGTACTTAACGCATGTCTCTAAAAGTATGAGAGTTTTGAGACAGCAAGCATCAACAATTATAAAACCAAAACTCATTCGCATCCATTTGTGTATCAAAAACGATAACTTGATCATTAAATAACGTGCCCATGAACTAATTGCCCTTTGAGTGCAAAATCGTATATACTTCCAGAAATTCTTCCTACGCCACCATTTAACAAATCCTAAAAATAGCAACCACAAAAAAAAAACAATTTTACTTCAGACTTCAAGATGTTCGTCAGCCATCCGCGAAAAAGGCCATAAATCCTGTTAGACCATCGACAAGAGGCGAACACGAAAATTTTCATGTTCCAAGAAGATTATGATAAACAGTTTTCACTTGAACTTGGCGTAGATTGATCGACCATGGCTCTTCATTGCATATTTATTGGATGCTTAGCTTGAATTCCGTGGTACGTATCATGTTTCGGATTTTGGATGTTCCATATTGGATAGGGAATTTTGTTAGGTCGTATATTTTGGGTTTCATAAATAGTGATTGAAAAGAAGTGAATTTAAGAGAAAATTAAAATAAAGGTTAGTATGATTCTATCATCATCATCATCCTCCGAGCCTTGTTCCCAAACTATGTTGGGGTCGGCTTTCAGTCTAACCGGAAGTAGCTCAGCACCAGTGCTTTACAAGGAGCGACTGCCCTGTCTGACCCCCTCAACCCAGTTACCCTTAGTATGAATCTATCTGTTCTTAAATTATCGTTGGCAATAAAACCTTATAATCATTAACATTATCATCTCAAAGATTGAGGGACGAACTTTCTAAAATTCCTTAATAACGACTCATCTTCAAACTCTCGACGAAGTTTAAGATCGCTGTAACAAAGTTTGCGTGAAAAAGGCGGAAGATTCGTTAATCGTTCGCTAACCTAAAAGATAATTGTCGCTAAACTTCAACAGTTTGGAGCATCTGTCAGGCCTTAGGGCTCGCTGACAAGGATAATGTCACAGTTGCTTCAGCTCTATTTTATTTATTAAATTCAGTTTGCATTTCTACTTCAATTCTCGAATATAAATCCTAACCGTTTGATCTAATATTAAATTGTATTTAAAAGTTACCTGATGTCTTTTCATTTTGTTCCAGATAATATCTCCAAGCACATCTTGCAGAGTTGCAAGATTTTTCAAAACAGTTACAGAAGCCTTGGTAAATGAAAGGCAACATAGATGCACCTACCAAAAGAGACTTTCAGCCGTCAGATCTTAAAACCAAAAGAAAAATACTGAGACAGAGGATTGTTAGATACTGTTACAGCCTTTTCATCATCCCACTGCTGGGCTCAGGCCTCCTCTCACACGGAGAGGGATTGAGCATTAATCACCATGCTTGCGCAATGTTAGATATTAATTCTAACTAACTTTGTTCTTCTACGTAAAATAATCAACTGCGCGATTCTTGCAATGGAACTTAGGGCATTAATGCATTCCTCAGTTTGATCGATGGTGAGTGAGGGTCTCCAATTTACCATTTATCTCTGTCTAAAGGAATAAAAGACGAAGTTTTCCGAGTGTTTATATTCCGATGGAATTTGGAGGCTGTTTTTTTTTTTTGGACGATTTGTTTTTTTTGTATTTTATCTCTTAATTTCAAAACGAACTTACGAGTCATGGACTTCAAGAGGACTAGTCGAAAGCTATAGATAACTAAATGCTATAATGTGTAGGTAAAACGTCATAGATTAAAACATAAGCAAAACTGTTCCAAGAGATAGCAACTTAGATGTCCATAAAATTTCAAAAAGATTACCACTTCAGTTACTCATACAGCTTACCATATCTCCTAAAAATATATTCGAAGTAATTTAAAAACAATAACTACAGGCCTTCAGCACTTAAAATAAGGTCCGATCAAAGAAAGAGGTGCGCTCAAATATCTTTTTAACCACACTATACCCTTGTAAATTTCCCAAAAAAATATACCTTCAGCTTACGGAAAAGGCAATTTGCTTATAAATTTCCTTTGGCACGAAACCCTATTGGGGAACCGGGTTTCTCTTGGGGAATTTTAATTATTTATTATGTACTAAGTTTGAGGGCATCTATCTATCAATGTCGCCATTGATGACTGGGGTCCTTTCGCGGTTTTAATGGCGCCGACAATTTAGGTTATTGATTTATTCTCGTTTGAAGTAAAAGTTAAAAGAGTTAAGCTTGATTTTGGTAGACATTTTCTCATTATGTCTTTTATTAAGTATTTTTAGTACTTATAGGAAAATTTTGTGTTTACTTAAAATCTTAAACTTGGCGAAATGTAGTGCTGGTGCTTCAAAGACATTTTAGAGCCTTGAAAACGTAGTTCCATTTAAAAAATAAACTTGACCATGACTACACAAAGACGATTCAATACAGTGTAAGTTACTATCCATCATAAAGTAGTCGTAAGTGAAGTTCAACATAAAAACGCACATAAACTTTGGGCAATAAAACACAGTTTTATTTACAGCACCCTGAAAATTGCAATGTCCACCTTTCATCATGAAATGTTGATTTTTGACGATATCAAATAGTGACAGTATAATCGAAACATCATGCAACGTAGTGATGCATTTCTAAACATACATGCTTTAAATTTCGATTCGCTTACCTCATAACCAAGAATAAGCGTGATTGTCCTAGATAGAAGTTTTTTTACCATTTCAAGATTATTTGCAATTTGTAACTTACGTCTATGTATCGTGACCACAGTTTCCAAAGAACAGACAGACAGACAGCTACCAACTAATGAACAAGATGAATTAAACTCCATAAGACACCGAAACACCATAGCATATAAGTAAGCTGCTAAAGATAATAATATTAAACCATATACCACCATCTCTGGGGATTCAAAGTCTAGAACACGAAAGCGAACACCATTTATATTTTAACGTACTGGTATGTAATTTTGGTTTGAGTGTAATCTTCTAACAAGCCCCTAGTGGTTACCATGCGAATGCATAGGAAGAGAAAACTTTTGAGATGCCTTTGGTTGTTGGAATATTGTTGTAGGCCTTAAAACGATGGGGTAAGCGAGCGTGAAACGTGGATCAAGGATTAGTTTATACCTACACTTTGATAAGAATTACATTGATATGTTCGACTTCCTTGAATAACCTCTAAATATGTAAGTGTAATAAATAAGCACTGTTCTGATTTTGAGCAACTATAACATAAACACTCACCTATAAGTATATCACACTGTATTTACAACCGAGGATAAAAAATATATTATCTAAATTCCAAAGAGGACACTAACGGACATTCTAAAAAAACTTAATATAAAGTTCCATCAATACAGTATTTATAAAACTTGATATTTATTTAGTTCATACTAACAAATATCACAACACAACACTGTCAAAAACCTATTGGAAAAACAAAAGAAGCGTAAAGTAAAACAATAGGGAGAACCCATAACATTAACCTGACATGATATTGGCACGAATTCGGCAGCCAATACCAGGGGGGCTACTCTGAGTCAACCAAAACGAAACATCGTAAATAATCGAAAACACGAGGACACTCGACCCTAAGTAACTTTCGGAGGAAGTCCGTGAGCAATGCCAAGTAATTCCCATAGGGCTATGAGATTGATTTAAATAGTTACAATGACCATGAAACAAAAAGGGATCTAGCTGGAACTCAGGTGATTTATAGTCAGTAAAAAGTGTGACTATATCTTCCACTCCACCTATAGCAGACGATATTTGGTCAATAAAGACTTTTTAACTCATCATCATCTGTCTAGCCTTTCCTAAATATATGGGGCCACTTCCAGTTTAACCGAATGCACTTAGGCACTATTGTTTTACATGGCACGCCTACCTATCTGACCTCCTGGTCCCTTGGTTAGACTTTTTAACTCCCAAAAATAGCAACTAAACAGCAAAAATCGTGCAAAATTTGAAGCTCGAAGGTGTCTTTTTTGTTTGTCTATAGTAGGCCTCTAGTAACTGGTGAGTCCGCGAAGATTGCTGGCAGCTGACAGCGATTGGCACTATGATTGATGCCAAGACTGGCAGGTGAATCTATCCGTGTATTCATTGAAGCATTTGGAACGTGGCATCGCCAGAAATTGATATGGACCCCGTTGAGTTGGGTGTTATTTTGATTTGAGGATCGCTTTGTTTTCCATTAGGGATTTTTTGTTATTTCTGTACGTACGAAAATATTGCTTTGTATATCTTTGAGGAGATTTTCTGAACAGATTTTATTTTACAATGTAGCTAGTATCTTCTATCATTCATCCAAGAGAAATTATACCTTATGACTCACGTCAATGCTTTGGAATCATTTTTCTTTTTAGTAGTTTAATCGTAAAACAAGATTTTTTTCAAATTGGATATGTAGTCCCCAAGCGCGCTAGAACACACAAAGTCTCCAGCTGTTTAATTTTCAGTAGGTAAACATCGTATTTTAAAAAGATTAGATGACTTCAAATCGACCTTTTCTATGAAATCTCAAGAAGAATCTAGACTGTCATTAAGAACTTCAATATTTAATGTTACAAGTCACGATAGCAATGTATCTCATTTATAAAAGTCAATGACTCAGCTCAGTCAAAGCACTTCATCATTTTTCAGTGTAAGATTAGATTTAGTATTAAAATGTAAAGGTTAGAGAGGAAAATTTTCAAGTACTTACATATAATCTGCAGTATTATTATTTAGCTTGACAAATCTAGGTGTACTGAGAAGAATTGGATTTCTGGAAGATCCGTTGACAACACGGAAACAGCTTATAAGCTTAAAGTGGTATCTTGCTCAACAATACATATACATTGATCACTTAAAAAAATACTTTGAAATAAGCATTAAGGAAAAAATCCTTGGCATAACACCTCTTTAATAGAAAACGAAATCTTAGTCGTATCCAGAAAACAATTTTCGCGGCGACACCCTATCCTGAGAGGCATAAAAGTTTAGAATTCAATCCTTTTCAAATTCCCACACTCGCGGAATTTAGAAAAGCGAAAATATTTTCAATATGTATAAAAAACATCAAACTATGTAAATTGCTAAGTGAAAACCAGGTAGACACTCCCAATATTGAATTGACCCAAAATATTTGCGAACCAATTTGGAATGGTAATTTAAACATGCAGGATTTAGTCGTGTTTTGAATATGTTTTCAATGTTTGTGGTACCGCAATGTAACTTTAGGAACTCTTTCATAGTTTCGTCATAAAATGTACATTTACTTTTCATGACCTACTCAATTACACAGATCATCATTGCTTAAAAAACTTTGTAATCAGATATGTTATCCAGAACTTTAAAGTCGACTCGAAGCTACCTATGATTCACTTCTTCACTTTCTATAACAAATACTAGGGATAATTATGTTGCTTCAAATGTCTCAACAGCAATCAAATGTAGATAAACAAATTCCAAAATTTTCACGGCAGACTTCACAACTAACTTTTTCAATAAAAATGCTTCATCTTCTATTTTCATCATTAAAGTACTTCATACAGAGTATAATTTGGGTTATCAGCAAACATTGGTCCCTAATCCCAGCTTAAAGGGCCCCATTTGCGTCCATAAACGAAATTGAGGAAGTTAAAATTTGTGATTCGTTGGTTCATGTATTAATATTATGTATGCCCACATAATACGACCCTCTTATGTAGTAAAAAATATAATGGAAAGCTCACGACAGGTTTTAATATTTTTTCATTGACTTTTCTAAGGTTCTTGACCTATGAATTCTGTTATAAATGTAATATCCTACTATGGCATGTCATAGTTAAAAATGCGCGGTTACTTTATTGGCTAACGGCCAGTTTCTTCATCAAAAGTTAAAGTTAAAGTAATGTCTAAAGTAAAAGTAACGGTCAAATTCGTTTTTTCAAGGCTAAAGTGACAGCAAAACTAATAGAAAAATTGAATTTGACCGTTACTTTTACTTTAGACATTACTTTGACTTTTACTTTGGCTTTAACTTTTGATGAAGAAAATGGCTGTAAGAGAGATTACTTAATGTCTACTACCACGATGAAAACGGTAAAGAAACTAAAAGATTCGAAAAAAACCTTTAAAATTGTATTCATACGCTCCACAAGTAAGTACAAAAGTAAGTACCAGTAAAAGCAAATTACCTCCACAAGGTCACAGTGCGCTGTTTTAAAACCTCATCAATTGTTATGAGAAAGACGTTAAAACCACACCATAGCTCGAATTTCCACAAGAATCAACGTTCAACATTAAAAAACTTGTGCAAGTGACATTACAATGGCGGATAATTCCATTTTGCCACACATTAAAATGTAATATCTGGCTAAAATAACTCAAGACACTTAAGATAGGGTCGTGATGGTTAGGCTAGGTCTGAATTTGCGACTTTTAATCGCACTAAGTCATCTTTTGACAAGTGGAAATCTGTCTGCTAGGTAGACCGGTATTTATCACTGTAACAATAGTTAGAGATTGATGACATCTTGGAAAATCAAGTCTTTTTGGGTGATCCAAATTTCATGCTCCCAAGTATTACTGAAGTTAACTTCTAAGTTTAAAATACTAGGAAGAACAGAATAAAGGAACTTAGCACGATTTATGTTTTTTTTTTTTAATTTAAGTACTACATAAGGATTATCATGACGAAATGCAATACTGGTAAGTAATTCAGCAGCGATAAGGAGCACAAAAGGTAAGATATAAGTGTATATTGTTGGAGTTTTTATAAAATCACTAATGCGATTGTCGCATTAGTGATTGTCGCAAAACTTCTAACATGAGCAGAACCTAACGAAACACAAAGTTGTTTTAAAGAATTTACGTCGTCGAGTTTCGCGGGAATGCTTGCAATTTTGTAAGCGGACGAAGGCGCAGGAATTCGCCTTTGTCATAACATTTTCGTTGACAACGCGTTTTAAATACGGCTTTGTTTTGCGAAATTATCATTTTTTCAGCTTTGTTATTTGTTGTGGAAGTTCGTCTTGAGTTTTGTTTGAAAGAAATATTGGTGTAGTGTTGTTTTGATTGTTGTGTTGTATCTTGTTATGGCCGTTTATGAGATTGTATGGTTACACCTTATGTATCTCCAGCTGTAATGAAATCGTCCCCATGCTAAATGCTAAGTCCGTTCGGCTACTTAATCTCTATTTAGTGGTTCAGATGAATAAATGTTTACTTGCGTATAGAATATACAGATTGAGATGTGGGGAGGACACAACGTAATTCCTCAGCCTGTAACAAAAACTGTAGCGAACTTTGTAAAAAAACCAGGAACGTATTGGATGAATTATCACTTTACATGGGCTTCAAAACCAAAACCCATCAAACTACTACACCATTTAAGCATGTTGCTATGTAATAACTTGCAACTGCATTGAATTCTGCATCAATATCTTTAGTACGCATACAAAATGCATATTAATTGCTCGTATGGAGAGTAAACATATGGGTGTACAAAATTGCACATCACATCTTCCCCTAGGGCTGTGTTACGAACGGAATTTTCCCGCATATGGGGAAAATACGTAGGAAATGTAAGGGAGAGGGGAAGGAAGAATTAAAGATAACATCCTTCAAGGTATGTTGTATTAAGAGGGGAGAATTTATTAGGTTAAATATATCAAAATTGCGATTGGACTGCCTGGACCATAGTTTGTCAAAAATAAGGGTTGAAATAAGTAGGAATGGCTTCAGCATCTAAGCACGGAATATTTTTTATCTGAACTTGTTTGATTGAAATTCTTCTTCTTCCATAATTTCTCACTAGTAGATAATACATTTTTTTCAACCAAGCCAACCAACCAATTCAACCGAGTTGTCTTTCAGACAATCCATTCACAGTTTCGTTGGTCTTCCCCTTCTTCTATATACAGTTTCATGCTCTTTTTACCCTTCTTAATAGAATGAAGAATGCTTACTCGCTCAAAAACCTATTTCAAAATCTACCAACCCTAAGACCAAGACTGCATAATATAGGGGACACGTATCCCAAACTGATTAGTGTACCAAATGCAACTTAGTAATCGTAGAATATTTAGTTCAGGAGCGCATCAATAAGTTAAGAGTTTGTAAGTGTGATTACATACTGCAGTATGCAAGTATGCAGCTCTGATAGACGGCACCTGATTCTGAGTTCAGGTGAGATATTTTGTTAGTTGTTTGTTCGTTTGTTAGAAGATGTATTCTGGCTATATATGTTAATGTCTTTGGCTGTGGATTCTGTGTAAGTCGAAATGGTAAGAAAGAATGTGACTTGTGAGATGACGGCAGATAGAAGAGTATCGAAGGAGAAAACATGCTGCGCCGACCCCAAATCAAATTGGGATAAGGGCAGGAGGATGATGTCTTCGGCTGGTTTATAAAGGACTTTGGGGACAGGTATAATATTGATCGGTTGAGGCATAGATGAATGCATTTTTTTAAATATAGATTCATTGTTTCATAATAAAGGGTATACCAAATGCAACTTAGTAATCGTAGAATATTTAGTTCAGGAGTGCGTCAATAGGTTTAAGTTTGTAAGTGTGATTACATACTACTGTATGCAAGTATGCAGCTCTGATAGACGGCAGCTGATTCTAAGTACAGGTGAGATATTTTGTTAGTTGTTAGAGAGATTGCTGTAGTTGTTTGTTCGTTTGGTTTGAAGGATGTATGTATGTTTTGTTGTAAAAGTGTTTTAGCAGAACAGAGTTAGACAGACAGAGGTGTGAAGTTTGACTGATTAATCGTGACTGATTCTGACTGTTCACGTCGACTGCTTAAACTAATTCTTGTTTTTAAGTAGTAAACAATCATGTATTCTGATGTTAACATCAGATTCAGTTGTTGAGTCCCTAATGTAAGTATCTTTGTTTTTGAGTAGGTAAGTAGATATTTATGTTCTAGGGTGGAGACCACGCCTACGCAAACGTAGTGTAGGACGTCCTCAGGCACGGTAGAGTGATGACTTGCGCAAGACGGCTGGCAGGAGCTGGATGCGAGAAGCCGAAAATCGATCTCAGTGGCGTGCACTTGGAGAGGCTTATGTCCAGCAGTGGACTGCGATAGGCTGATGATGAAGTTTAAATGTTAAGTTTTATAAAATCCGTTTAGACTTAGATAAATAAAAATCCACACACGATAAGTTTCATATTCATACTAATATTGGCGTGATATTGTGATGGGGTTATAAGTAATATGGTCTATGTATTCGATGTGAAGTGTGATATCAAGACAAAGGAAGACACATCGACATATTTCAAAGCACCAACACATTATTATCCCGGCAAGCAGGATTTGTTTACACACATTAATCAACGTTACACATTACGTAAGATTTCAGCAAGTTTGTTCAGCTAATGGCAGCCATTTGTAGAACGAGGCGGCTCATATAGTTGGGACACCTCATTTATATCGACGACGATCTGCAGACGTTTCTTAAATGGCCGTATAATTCCATTTTGGTAGGTAACTTTTTATTTACCAACTTAGATAAATAATAGTACTTACTTAAATGAAAGCTGTGTCCACTGGCATTTTTATAGAATTTGTTCTCATTAGCACTAGTATTTATAATAAACTATCTTATTGTCACTGAAAACTCAAAACAAAAAAAATACTGAACTACTATAAAAAGATACATTTTACGCCACCTAACGAAACATTTAAGAACTACACCAAATTCTCGTAAGGTAAGGATATAAAAGTCTTACAGCGCCACCTATACTTTTGGGCACAAAGCCATTAGGTTCTTTGAAAAGCCACCATGGATTGTGATTTGTAAAAAAACTAAGAGATGGCGCTGTATGTACAACTCAAAACCTAACACTATCATAAATTAATAAACAACTTTTATATGTTAATAGTACACTAATTCAGCCAATAATCCACAATGTTTAAAAACAGGATCAAAACAGATACAATATAAAGGTAAAAAGAATAAAAAACACAGTCTTACCTGTTTAATATCGCTGTCCGGAAAGGTCGCCTCCCAGAAATCTTCAATGTTCTCCGGATAATCAGCCTCATTAGTCGGATCAGGGCTCAGGCACGCCTCCCTTTTCTTGAAAACGAAGATCAGACCACCATATTCCTCTTCTGGCCTCCATGCACCACACATAGTTGCCACCGTTCTTTTTTCAAGCGACTGGTCCTCACTTTCCAGTTTTATTTTTTTTACCGGCTCGTGTTCCATTTTTGAATCACTCTTCGTCTTCAAACCTTCACTAGCCATAACAAATTTACTTTTTAAATTGAAACGCGGGTAACCTAAGTATTTCGTTTTAAAACTAAATGCTCTAATAGCTATGAAATTAGCTATTTTTAGAAAACTTATCATTTAACGAAAATTTTAACTACTTATAACTATTTTATTTACTGATAAAATTGAGATTAAACTAAGAGATAGTAAATAGAAAATAATAAACAAAGTTTTATTTACACCGCGATATAAATAACTTTGACGTCAAACGCGCACACGCGGGTCGTAAGACCCAAAAATTGGGGTCTTATATACAATTTGAATGTATTTCACTACTGTAATACTCAGAAATTATATTACATTCATACAAAACCCGAAAATAATCGAGATTTTAACCTCAAAAACCGACGGATAGAGGTTAGTGAACACCAAGCCACCAAACGTCAAACAATCAGCTGTTTTTTATGTCAGTCAAGAATGTCAAAGCATTTTTTAAACTTAGAGCAAAGTCTTTTAAGAAAGAATAACTATTATTCATGTACTTATTTATTTATATTTGGTTATGCTGTGCTCTAAACACTTGTAATCTTAATTACTGAAAATAATGTATGTATTTTTGATACTAAAAAACTGATTAAATTGGTTCCACTACGGTATTACATCATTATCTGATAGATGGCAGTATTTTATCCAGTCAAAGAGTGCCCTTTGCCCTTTTCAAGTTTTCCAAGTACAAAAAGTTTTGATTAAAGGTCTTGAGATGGCGCTGCTAGATCATTAGCGCTCCTAATTGGTGACTGGAATTAAGTTATATTTTATGCTTACATAAATTTTTTACTTAGGTAGATACTTTGTTTTTTACCAATTCGTTTGGCAACGATAAATGACAGGAAGATTATTTGATAGTGTGTAACTAAAATCATGACGTAGTCGCATCATCAGGTCATGTAAAAATATTGTAGTATTAATTGTTATAACTATAACCATAGACTAATATACTCTATAACCTTATGTATGACTTAATTTATAAATACCTATTTTTATATTTTTGTAATGTATTTTTATGGGCCTTAGTTGTATGAATTAAAGGAAAAATAAATAAATAAAAATGTAACACAGAGAACGAAACCATGAAGCAACCGCTTGATTTGATATTTTTTAGTAAAACTGGTTGTCGGACTTTTTTACAAACGCTAGCATCAGGTTTGGTGGTAACTTACTCATACGCTCGCTGGCGTGACTCGTGCTGCTGTTACCTTCATCCCGCATTCCATCAGCCTAGCCTTATCCCAACTATGTTGGGGTTGGCTTCCACTCTCACCAGATGCAGCTGAATACTAGTGTTTTACAGTGAGCAACTGCCTATCTGATCTCCTCAACCCAATTACCAGGCAACTTATAACCCTTGGTGAGACTTAGTAAGCTCATTACAGACGCAAAATTTTCGCTGACTAACAGCAAAGCCTATACAAAGAAACAATAAGCAATCAACGTCCAAATGAGTCATAAATCACGTGGAATCTTTGGTGGGAACTGACAGCTGTTTCGACAGCTCGGGATAGCTTTATTTGCTGGAGCGAATTGCTCTGGGGTTCGATGATGGAGGACCGATATTTTTGGGCTAGGAGATGGACATGGACAAGTGTAGGTACTATGTATGATTATTGACCCAATGTTTGGGTGTAAGGTAATCGTGAATCAGATTAAACTGTTTAGTCGGTCTTATGCCGCACTTGGATACCTGATCGTTATAGAATTATTAAGTAAATAAATAATCTCCAGAATACTGATTTACCTATATTATGAAGCTGATGAATTTGTTTGTAATTGCTCATCTCAGGAACTACCTAGTCCGGCTGAAAAAATATTTCAGTGGTTCAAAAGGAAAGGCGAAAGCTAGTAAGCAACATGGAAGGCACTAAACTCTTTCCCTATTCGAAGATTACCTACATGTAGGTATTCAACAAAGTTAACCCGAATCGGTCAACTCAGCCGTTATTTAAGCTCACCCCTACAAAACCCCACTGAAAGTAAAACAGAAATTCAACCACCTTTACTTTTTCTAACCCCTTTTCAGATGTAAATAAAGTGTCACACGATGGGGTTGGTTGGTTGTGCCACGGAGGAAGGAAAGATAGCGGAGATGCCATAAGGAAGGTAGGCCGGAGTGTCCTTGTAGGTCACGCTAACGAACATCAGCCGTGATCAGTTACTGGACTACTAACGGGTTCCTTGTCAAATCAAAACTAATCTGTCAAAGATTGGGCTAGACTGATATTTTGAAAATAATGGCTGGATTCCATAGAAGGCGTGTAAGGTTGGAGCTAGGAATGTTCCTCGTCCCCCGAACACTTGCATTTTGGCACGCTACTTCTTCATCTTATTTTTACTCAGGGCTTCTTCGTTATTTTCGAAGATTTTGCCAAAGTTAAGGCAGGAAAACGACACTGGGATCGGTTAGAAAAAATAAATAGTTTTAATCATATTCTTAGGAGATTTTGCATTATGACATATCCGCTTGTCATTTTATTCTCTATGGGTTGTACAGACTGACGTTCGTTTGTTTATATAGAAAACATGGCAGCTACGCGAATACTGTTTATCCTGCGCCAAACCTTTTACTTTTCGTTGATTGTGTTTTTAAATCATCTGGCTGAGATGAAAGAAAGGAAAATAGTGAAAATACGAGGGCATGATCATTTGAATTTTGTGATGAAAGAGTAAGATTAGTTAAGCATGGTGAACTTTGGAGTTGGTTAAAAAAAGTTTTAACTTAACATTAGGTATATGCGAAAATAACTCCGCCTGTCGCGCTTTTATATCACAATTACTGAACTAATTTAATTTATATGAAACTTCTTATACAAACTGTAGAGTATCCAGAGAAAGAATATGGTTATTTTTTAACCGAAAGCGGGAAGTAGTCTTCTCGGGAAGCTAGTGATTATATACCTAGATGGTTAAAGGACAATTTTCATACCGTATTTAACCTACAGTTTTCACACTTTTTTGACCATACACGAAAAACAAACTATTACTCCAACTGCCAATTTCCGCCATTACTTAATATAACATTTTCTTTCCCCATTCTCTCGATTGGTCCACGAAAGTGGTTCATAATCTTACTAGCGACATCTGTTGGGCGTCACCTAAACGATGCGCGGACGGCTGACAAATGGATAAACCTTAATAGCTGCCTACGTTAGGTGTTTAGTGGGGCTGCGGAAATAGCGGGTAAGAAAATGTCGGAGTTAAAGAATTGCATTGTCGTTTAAAAGAAACAGTTGTAACACTGAATCTAAATGTTATGAGACGGAGCTTGAGATTGATTACCAGCTGATCTTCGCGGTTTCATCCACGCCTGGGGACGACTCACTTTCCGCAACCGGATAAAAGGTCCTTTTTATCCGAGAGATAGGTACCTACCTAGTTCTCTCGGGACAAGTGAGGCACCGACGGAAGAAATACGTACTTGTAAGTTGTAGTACGTAGAAGTAGTATATTATCTTCTTACCGGTACTAAAGAAACTTTTATAACATAACACCAAAAATAGGTATCTTATTTACCGCCTTCTTCATAGCCCAACAATCCACAAAGCATTTCACAGCCCGCGAATAGTGTAAGTGTAACATAGCAGGCTGGATTCTCTCGTATATTTGTCATAGTCAATCCTCGTGTGCAGCCGTCACAGGATTAATGTGGAGCTTTTTGTGGTCATCCGTTACCCTGATATCATGATGGAACTACTAGTTTGAGGTTGTATTTTTTGAGAAGCAAGCATTGCTGGTTGTACTATCTTGTAAAACGTGGTTTTAGGAAGTACCAGCTTTAGTGCTCGGTTTAATGAGTTGATTTTATTCAAGACGAAGGACTGTTGCAACAAAATAGGAAGTGGTTGTTTCATATGTATATTTTTTTATGTTTAAAAAGTGCAGATTTGCAGCTTAGTTTGATTTAGATTGGTTTTTGATTTATTTGTTGCATATAAAATGGGTTTTGTAGGACTGTACGGCTAGGAAGACGATGATTGTCCCACTGCGAAGCACAATGGTATCCATCGTAATCTTTTTCTCCCGAAAGTTTGTTGTGGTCACTTAAAAAAATTGATTAACTTACCTAAGACCAAAATACAAAACACCTATTTGAAATCGTTCAAAAACCTGTACCTTACAAAACTCAAGAGCCCTAATCAGCTGACCCAAATAAGGACAGGCACCCATCACCACCACACCACTCAACTGCAAAGCAATACATATGTAAATCGATTCAAACGGGCCTAATTAAAAGCTTAACCCTGCGAACGCTGCATGGTAACAAACTCGTGTCTATCTGAATTAGCGTCCGCCAGTAACTATCGGGCCGGGAGCCCACCTCGGCGATAAATTAGATGCTTGCCCACTACACGGGTTGAGTTTGTCTCCATTGTGGTACGTCAGACGTCAAACGGGAATGGATGACAGTTGGAAATAGGTATATAGTGGCAGTTTTTTCTAATATGCTTGTCTAAAGATGATGGCCTGAACAAAATACGGCTTTGGAATAAAATTGCAGGAGTTTACAGTGATAATATGCGCTTGCTATAGGTATTATCATAGTCCGGACATGAAAAAATTTAACCCACTTTCTTCTAAGAATACCTTAGAAAAGTGTAAGAGCGTAACAACGTAGGGCATCGGTAAGTATGATTTCATTAAATCATGAGACTGTTTTGTTAGATAACTTCCTACCACACAACTATTAATATTGTGTTGTCCTATCAAATAAAATTTTCTAACGCATGTTCTGAAAATTTTTGAGATTTCTTCAGATTACTTCAGGATAAAGAGTTCCCTATTTGTGTTCATGCATTTTTCTTCCCTCAAAAATAAAAGCATTTCACCGTTTTCACCATACCAACAAACTTAGTTACAAACACTGAATTACCATTCTCGATAACGAACCAACTAAGCACAAAGTACAGTCCCCACATAAATTTCCCCGCCACAAAAACTCACATTACAATGGAAACACTCTATAAAGCATGGACCATAGACTTTTAATCAATCTGCACGAGCGGTACGGTGCGCAAAAATGGCCGTCCTACCGGCGAACGAGGCTTAATTAAAGCCATAAGGAAAATACGTTCAGTTCCTCTATGAGTTTGTTTTTTTTGCCATCGGTACATTGTTTGCTTGATTGTTATTGTTATAGTTGGGACTGAAATTTTGTTTTTTTGGGGGTATAGGAATATTTGGACTGAAATGAGAAGGTATAGAAATGGTAGCTTGAAATTGTGTCATCACATAAAAAATATCAGATTTCATAACATAAAACTGATAATCTAACTACCGTAAATTAAAACGCACTGTAGGTACCTACTTACCATCAACTTTCCACGCTTTTCCTTCCTAAGATTATTACACTGAAGGATTGGCTCACAGTGCCAATCATCGCATTGAATAAATGAATTTTATTGGGATGTTACCATTGCCAATTAGACATGAATGTATTTAGAAGAATTTCTGGCAAATGTTGGACCCTAATTAACACATTACTGTCCAAACTACGTGGATCTAAAATAAAACTTACTTCTAACAGGAACTCTCACCAATCAATCCACAGTCTTCCCGCACACATAATTTGAGCAACAAATCTATCATTTCTAGCGCAGACATTGAAAAATTGAGACTCCCTTCCCCGCGGAATAACACAAGATATAACCAAAGAAAGAAAATAACAAATAACGATAAATAAAACAAAATATAACCTGTATGTTAATCCCCGGTTTAATCTTGGCAACAAATCGCGTTGCCAACTGTATACGGTTCTTGGAAAATGGATTTTATGGTAATATTATTCCCATGAAGAAAAGTAATCCCCTATTGTGGGGTATATAAGAAAATGTATGAGATTACCTGGTATATTTCGTATTAAACATTAATGGCGATTTGAAAATGAAAGTGGAAAAGAAAGCGGACTTACGGAATTGCGTAACAATCGTAAGCAAGTAGGATTTAATTTGAACACTGTAGAAGCTGTATCTAAGATACATTTGATAACTTAATTAACATAGATAATGTCGGAGTCTTAAATAACAGCAAGCACGTACCTACCTAATAAGTAAATAAAGCACGCAAGAAGTATTGTAAATAATGACAGCTGACAATTGTAACATAATTTGCTAGAAAGAACAGTTTCAAGAGGAATAGCCTGATTTTCTAAATCATTGTTTTCAAGAAATTAATAAAATAGATCAATGAAATCTTCCTCTTTGCAGCTAACAAAACGTCAAAAAGAGAACATTCGACATTTACAAAAAAAAGGTACGATTCGACTGTTTAAAAAATAAAAAGCAAACCAAAGACAGGACTACAGGACTGCGTGTTAGTTTGTATAGTTGTGTCTTGTATCATGAATTATAAATTGCGACTACGCATAGAGTACGCCGATTGCGTGAGTACTGGAATCTAAAATTTTGGATATGAAATGACAAACAAAAGAGAAATAGAGAATGAATGATAATTAAGTTCTTGGCGTCATGGCAACAGATTAGAAACAGGCCGTCTAAATTGTGTATCAAGATTTTGGAAACTATAAAAGCACATCAATTGAAAATCATTACATAGCTGTAAGTACATGGATGGTATTCGAAATGTCCTATTTAGTCATAACGTTCTTATATAGGTAAATAGATTATTTCGCATTACTGACCTACTTATTAGGTATTTATGTCAAAGCATGAACATCATTTTGTACTGAACTGCAAGTTCGATTCTTTCGAATCATTCATTGATCCAGTCATTTGAGTATTCTTAGTTATTTGAGCTTCGAAAGACTCGGAAGGCAGAAGAGCTAGATGCGGCAACCAAGGGTTTAACGTCCAATCCAGTTGTCTCACCAATCCAGCACTGGCGTATTCAAAACAATCCACAGGCAAATAACCGATTCTCCGCCCCACGGGGGTCGTTCGGTGTCCGCTTTACTTTTTCACATTATTCTGACTGCGTTACTGTGCGTCCTATGTGAGCGATGTGGATGCGAGTGCGAAGCGAAAACAACAGACGTTCGATTTTTTCCGGCCAACGTCACGCGGTGCATTGTCCATTCTTGACATTTCACGTTAGAGTGCCTAGTGCGAGCTTCGCAAGTTAACTTTCTAAATGCGAAAATCATATTACCACTTAACCACGTAGGACTAATCTTAGAATTGTTTATTTTATAAAGACTGCCATCGATACTAGGTTGTACTACACTCGCGCTCACTTTTTAAACATTATTATCCGGCAAAATGAATGAAGATATAAAATGTCGGGACAACATATTATATCTTCATTCATAATTACGTATCGAGAGCGTTTGCTTACAAAACTCGGAATCAGCACTCAGTTCGCTTGGCTTTTGCGGTGACTTGCCCACGTAGGACGCACGTTTACGCAGGCGAGGCGGGGCGACAGCGGTACGTCTGCGGGGCAGCGACGACCGTGCGTCCCATTACCTAAGTGTTTATTTTTATGAAATGTGTACCGTGTGTGCTTGGCTTTATAATACACGTGAGATTTTTCCTTCATAACGATTTTTCAAAATGAAGGTTTTTTTCGGTGGAATTTCTAAGCTTTGTTTGGGGTATATTTTATAACAGGTCCCTGGAGGTCAGATAAGGTTATGAGGGCGAGTTATTTTGATTGTGGTTCATAATAAAGGCGTCGGTGACCTGGGTAATTAAGATTGTAAAATCGTTGCCCTGGTTTTCAGAATAGAATAGTATGTTTTATGGAAGGAAAAGCATCATATCATGAACTAATTGAGATGAAGGTAAATATTTTTATTGATCCATGCTTAGGTATAATTTTTTTATGTCGAGAGACATAGTATACTAAGGTTTAGACTTCATAATTGTAAAAGCTTTTGAGATGATTTTATTAGTAATTCTCAGTTTTCTTCTGGTTTCCTTAACATAACCTTTATTTACCACATTAATTGCATACAACCAACTTCGCAAGTAACTAGGAAGATATTTACGTAGACACAGTTACATCTGAAGACTGTTCTCCAGCCTCTTTGAAATCCTTCTGTCTGGTGCCGTAACTACGTTTGTGGCGATTTGAATCTCAAAGATTTCGAATTTAAGTTCTGCTACGCTCCCGGCTTGTGGTTGTGGCTTAATTTCGGAGCGGATAGCGATTGCAGCATCTGTATATACCTAGTTTGCAGCTGATAAGTAAGTAGCGGTTTTATATGAAACCATGAGAAATAGCAAATATCTCAACATACTTAGTTCTTATACTATTTTTTTGACCATTGGGTATTTGTTCCGGTTATTCTTGCATTTAAATCGCTGGCCAATTATAGCTTGGACCATACCTCATCTTTTTATGCGCAATATTCAATTCTGATATCCTTTGAAGCATCATCTTTACCTATGTATTAAGCTAGTCAATCTGCTTGCAGTATTTTCAAGTCTTTACATACATACGTATTTGTAGTTTAATGTTATTATTTTCCTTCCTCTTCTTCTTTCTTTAAGATCTTCCTAGCAATTACAAATCTAAGACCCATTTAAATGCTGCGCGTTGTTCGAAAGAGATACCGCGGCCCTGGTCCATAAAAGGCCTATGACGGAACATGACGGTTTTTAGTCAGTAAGAGTCTGACACTCCCTCACCGCTGCTAACCCACAGCGGGAGGGGTCATTTGATGATTTTTGACGTCGTTAAAAAAAAGACCCATTTAAATTGCACCATTTAACTATAACGATAACTAAACCACAACCATCCATATCTATACTTGCCACTGCTCAAATCGGCGACTTGGCAACTGAAAATGGTTCGGTTATCGTCTTATGTAATAAGTTAAGTAAATGGTGCAACTCACGCTATAGGTGCGTTTTGGAAGCTAGTTGCCGAAGTCAACTGCCGACCGCATTTGTGGACACTGCAGGGAATCTGTCGATATGTGAGGGCGACTGCACTTGCTGCTGCCGCTTCGATCCAAAACGATTTCATATAAAAATACATACAAAACAGAAGTGCAGCTGTGGTCGCTTTGCTGCGGGTTGTTCGAAAGAGTTATCGCGGCCCTGGTACATAAAAGGCCTACGACGGAACACGACGGTTTTTAGTCAGTAAGAGTCTGACACTCCCTCACCGCTGCTAACCCACAGCGGGAAATTTTTGACGCCATAAAAAAAAACTGTGGTCGCTTTAATGCAGTCGGCAGCTAGCATTCAAAACGAATCCAAAATGTTTTAAAAGATGACTTTTGAAGGACATTACTGCAAATCCATACAAGACCTGATATCGCATGGATTTTTCCGTCAAACAAACCGACAGCAAATCTCTCATACGTAACAAGTACCTACTTAAAATAAATACCTTTCTTTTATGTGCCGTAAAGGAAATCTTCAAGATAATATTAAATACTGATACCTATAGATAAAAAACCCGCCAAGTGCGAGTCGGACTCGCGCACGAAGGGTTCCGTACCAGAGCAAAAATAAGCAAAAAAATCACGTTTGTTGTACGAGAGCCCCCAAAATATTAATTTTATTCTAGTTTCCAGTATTTGTTGTTATAGCGGCAACAGAAATACATCATCTGTGAAAATTTCAACTCTCTAACTATCGCGGTTCATGAAATACAGCCTGGTGACAGACGGACGGACGGACAGACAGAGGAGCGAAAACAATAGGGTCCCGTTTTACCCTTTGGGTACGGAACCCTAAAACAAAACGATGATACAAAACAAGTGACTATCTACATAAGTATTAAGATTTTGTCAGCCAGTATCTATGCGCATCGAATAAATATTTATCTAAAGTATAACAAAATCTATATTACGTATAAGATTATAATGTTTCTATCTGCCTACGTATAAGATTATAATGTTACTATCAGCCTTATAATAATTGAAGTTTATTGCGTAGCAGTAAATATATCTTAGGTAGTCACTAAGCGGTTTTGGTGAATTCATTCATTCAAGTTTATATAACTGTTTTATAAGAGCTTCATTCAAAAAGAATTGAGTCACTAAAATAAAATAACGTACTAGCTTAGGTGCATATATATTTTTTCATTTACAATCTACATATTTGCTCATGTTTCTCATCTTCTACTTCTATAGGCATTCATTATCATTATTCCACAATCTCTAATATAGAGACGAAACCCCCAATGTATGATATATTAAATCTATATGCTATTCATTGCTGACTGGAAATAGGATCCAAATAATTAGTTGGATATGAGAATCGTGTACCCAACTGCCAAGTGGGGCTGCTTTTATTAATAATTCATTTAATTGAAACTATAATTTCCCTTATATTCTAGATCCAAACCCAACAAAAATCCTACCCACCTAATTACAAAGTCCATACCAGCAAAAATAACCACACTACCAATCTCACTTCCTCGCACATAACAATTAGATGCGCAGTGACGTCACAGCACTAATGAGGAAGCACCGAACCTCAGGATACGAACAATTAGCGGGATCATAACAAATCCCCGGGAAACGGTTGTAATCGGGACGCGAGGACATTTGCAATTGACTCCGGAGTTTGTGATCGTATCGCGATGTTGGTTCTGAAGTAGTTTTACGGTTTTTTTGGAGATTGAAATTGTAACTTATGTTGTACATTGCCTTGAGTTCAAATAAATCATACTTCACACAATTATAAAGGCGTAAGTAAGTAGTTCTCGATTCGATCGATTAATGAATTTAGATGAAACGTGGCAGCTTATGTATGACTACATACCTATATAGTATAAAACAAAGTCGCTTTCTCTGCCCCTATGTATGCTTAAATCTTTGGAACTACGCACCGGGTTTTGATGCGGTTTATTTAATAGATAGAGTGACTGAAGAGGAAGGTTTATATATGTATAATAACATCCAGCACCCGTGCAAAGCCGGGGTTGGTCGCTAGTATCAATAGTAGTAGAAATACAGATTAGTAACTGTTTCTGATATCAGGGTACGAGCAATAGTGCCCTTGTGAAATAGCTTAAACCACGGACAGATCCTATTGTAAATTAACAAAAAAAGTACCTAGGTACCTACCCTGTCATGAAACAAAAACAAGAATATCCTTAAAAATCTCACTTTAATGAAATCACCAAATAAGGAAAGCAGTAACCCTTCTTAGTGAATTAGATGTACCCTTAGAAGCATGTGTGTTCGGAACAGCTAAGAAATTGCTTCCTCTCCCGATCACTTTATCCCAATCCATTGATTAACAAAAATCACGAGATAACAACCCTCTGCACCTGGGCACTCAATTCTGTTAAAAATGGTGGATAGGGCTGTGCTGTTTTCGTCATGATATGTGGAACGAATGTGTTGTTATTTACAAGGCATGTCTCGATTTTAAGGTATTTTTTATGTATTTCATGGCTTTGTATTTATCATTAGACTTTTTTCTTCCCACTGTTGGGCAAAGGTTCCTCTCATAATGATAAGGCTTTACGGTAATACGCATAAAATATATATTAAAAAAAACACAAGTGTTTTGTTGCACTAATCCTTATCGAGAGAGCTAAAAAACCATGCAAAGTTTCGTATGTAAGCTCCTAACCACTGAAAAGTTCTCACATGAGAAGTTACTCTTGGTTTCAGCATCATATTATTGCTTTACGTATTTTCATATATTCTATATATATTATTATCTTAAAGTTTTTTCATCGTTACTGACTTTTTCTTGGAAAATTCTTGTTCTTTCGAAGGAAATCTTCTCCTCATACTATGGCAAAGCAAGAAGGCACAGCCCTAAAAAATCTAAAACCTAAAACATTTGCCGAAGCTAGCTCACCCCCCATATGTTACGATTTTCGATACCGTGTGCCTCACATAACTTCATACTAGAATATATCGATACTAACAAACGATGTAAAGTCATTGAATTCACTTAGAATAGGGTCACATACAAGGGTTTGTGGCTTTACATTTATAAAAAATATAAATGAGAAAGTTTGTTAACGATGTATGTATGCATGTAGGCATGTACGTTTGTTACCCTTTCACGCAAAAACTGTGAAATAGATTTTAATGAAACTGGCAGTAATATAAGCTTATTACTGTATCAATACATACAGGCTACTTTTTACATTATATGCGCGAAACCGTGGACGGAAGCTAATTATTACTTACTAAAGAAAAACGTAGAAGAATGCTAAAAACTAATTTCATTTTTTTTTCATAAACTTCGGTGACAAATAGGTCAGTAAAAATACCACTATTCAAGACAGGGTAATCTGCAATAAGTTTACTTATATACTATTGTAGACATAGGTTAAATCGTATTGGAGCATGACATCAATGTAACAACATTTATGAATTAATCCGTGGGTGGTCTTGTGTTAAAAATAGACGGGCAAAGTCTATTCTTGTAATATGACACATTCATTACGCGTCGAAAGTCAAACAAAAGATTGCGTATGTTATTTATTTATTTTATTTTAAAGAAAGCTTACAGACTAATTACACCAATTATTTAACAAAGTATATAAAAATAATTGCTAATGACAAGCTTCCACATGTTTACAGATATTAAGTTCATATTTTTAACAAACAAACGTGTTTCACTTGCTTATACCTACTTAATCTAAAGAAGCAAACAAAAGATGGGAACAGTAGCGTGCAGTATGTTGTCAAGAGTATATATTATTCAGGCCACCTTTTTTTATATTTAAACAAAATTTAAGCTTTACTACATTCATGATCAGTTTCTTTCAGTGAAATGAAACCCGAACAAGTATCATAAGCTTTATTCATAACTACGACGATACCTTTTTGTATTCAATTTATTTTTATATTTATTCAATTAGGTGACAATTTTAAGCTTGTGGCACATTATAGCAGCACCGCAACAGCACGGATGCAGCACGGCGTCGCCTCAAATTAAGACTACGGCTAGCTGCCAGCGCGCCAACCACGCGCTGTCCGCTCGCCGTGGGCGCGCCGGCCGCGCGCCGGCCGCGAGGTGTAAGCTTGCTGTCACCGCAAACTCAATATTATTTTAAGACGATTATGATTGATGTTATGATTGAACACGACGTAATGACGTTGTTTTCTGCCGGCTCGGAGTCGGCGCGCAATTAGCACGCCGTCGGCGCGCTGTACGCATGAGGACCGCTCGCTTGCAGCACGCGGGCGGCGAGTCGAGTTGTGTGGAAGCGGCAAGCACGCTGACTGCTCGCCGTTGGCTTTTTCATATTGACATTACGAAATATATTATAATATGCACGAAATTCAGAGCATTAAATGCTCTAAATTGAATGACAACTTAAATGCTGGTGTGGAGCCGTGCTGTTGCGGTGCCGCTATAATGTGCCATAACCTTTAATCATCATTTAAGCTACTTCCCAAAGCAACTTCACTAAAAACAAATTACTTTTTATCACAAAATTAATAGTGCTAGTTTAAACTCCCGTTCCAACACACGTTTAAACGCATTCCCTCAAAAATTTCCAATTAAGTAGATTATACTTTGAAGCAGGGTTAACTAGACCCGAAATGAGACAGACCAGAGTTCTGTTACAAACATGGAGAACAAAATGACTAGCGGAGATGTCATAACGCAAAATCTTCTAAGAATGTAGCGCGCCAAAATGCGTGTGTTCGGGGGATGAGGAACGTTACTAGCTCCGCCTTCACACTCCTTCTTTGGAACCTACCAATTTTTAACAATACCAAAAGTCGTTGACAGATGCCTCAAAGAACAGAAACGCCTCGATGGTCCACTCGTTTTAGTCATGCCAATCGTACGTTTTTGACCTAGAAGAAGGCGCCTGACCTGCCTGCATTGTGGCATCTCCACTCATCTTTACTCCGTGGTTACAACAAATAACCGCTTTACCCCCAAATTGAATTACGTTCCGTACTCGCGGAAACTTACGGGGATTAAATTGGTGATTAATTGCTGCGGTTGCGTGATGTGGTGGCTGATCTTAGCTTTTGTTATAGAGTGGATTTAATTGCAAACAATAATAGTACGTCGGAGGGATCTTTGACTAGGAATTGAAGCCATTATTGTACTATTTCAAAGACGATTTTTTCTAATTTGAGTGGGTTTAATCTAGGTATTGCTTTAACCTTACTTTAATTCTAAAATAGTTATTGAAAAATATAACGTCTTAAGAATCCATATTGTTTGTCACACCACTTTATTAACTTTAATATCTAAGTATAGATGGATTTCTTAAAAGTCCAATTCGTTTGGATATTTGGAGTTTATTTGGGATAACTATTTAATTTGCACTGCTTTAGAATAGAATAATAATTATGATGTAAAAATTTATTTGGAAGAAGCCTTTAGATTGTGTAGGTACTTAAGGCAGTGACCATATATTACTAGATTTTGCATTTTATGGGTTCGTTGCAACAGTCTACTTTACATGATATGGTTTAGCCGAAAACGGCATTTATAAAGAAAGTACCAAATAACATCCCGTATAACCTGCCAAAGCAGGAGAAACAAAAACAGTGTGTGTGGCCAGTTTTAAAATTAAGTTCAATTTAGCAGAAACTGACCACCATTGTGCAAGATGAACTGTTTTGTGCACAAGGTTTTGCACGAAACGAAATGCGTCAGTTTTGTACGAATCTTTTATTGCTGTAGACGGTTGTTTAGTTAATGAAATGACATGTGTAATGATAAAAAAATAGTAAAATTTTAAAAATATAAATGAATATCGATGTAAATGATGCAATTATAGTTCGGCCATTCAGAGAATGCGTTCCTGACACGTCGCGATTGAACTGACGACGTAACTTTGCAATGGCGTTGCAGTTACGATAAAAATATTTTTGCTGGTTGTTTACCGTTTTAACAATTGAGGAGCATTAAAACAACATTATTATATCAATAATCAATGAATGTAGTTACGTCGTCAGTTCAATCGCGACGTGTCAGGAACGCATTCTCTGAATGGCCGAACTATAGTCTTTATTTTTGCGGAAATCCATGACATTAAATTTTAGGAAAAATATGCATCAAAGCATATGCATGTGAATAGAACAGCATCTTGCATCCAAGCCTCGATTTATCGTCTCTCGGAATTAACGCTAGGCACTTATTTTTTTCTAATATTGTATTACTTAAAATCGTTCTCTTAAAACTAAAAATAATGAAAATAGTAAAAAAAATCGTTTATAAGTCGGTTTACTACTATATCTTCCATCATTCACAAATATTCTTCCGATCTTTGCTCTACAAGCCACACCTGTCAAAAAATCCCATAAACCAACTAACCCATAATTTAGTTCGTAACAACATTATAAATACTAATCATAGCCTCACATTGCCATCATTACGAAATTTAATAACACGTCCTTGCCGGTCTTCCATCCCCCTTTTTACGAATACCCCACCAACTTTACTTACCACCACGAACTTTTCTACCCATTTTTATACCTTACAACTTAAGGTTGAATTTTGACTGGCAAGGGGTTTGATAGATGAAAATGATTGATGGTATCCCCTAATGACGTCATCGAAGGATGTCCCAAGGCACTTTGAGTATTAAAATGACAAACGTAGGCCGTTATCGAGTATGGAAATCTTCCAATTTATTATACGATAGGTAGTTATTCTATTAGGTAAACAGCGAGGGTTTAATAGAGTCATTGGGTTTATTAACTAGGGTTGGGTGGACTATTTTGTGTGAAGTGTAATTTTTTATAGGTGGTCTATCTGAGCCAATTATGGGTCATTCGGAGTTGTCGTATGACTTGAGTGGTTTGTAGTCCGTCAGGCTATGTTTTGTGTTGGTTTTTGACATTAAAATAATAGAAAGATTTAAATGTCTGCTGAAAGTTTTTGAAAAAACAAGTAAACTTGGTAAGGCTCCACGTTACTAGGGTTAGAATAGATTGCCAAAGATGACCTAAATGAGTAAAAAATAACGAAAGCATGTGAAACCAGTTATAGATTGAGATACGTACTTATTAGTTGATAAAAAGTTTACTTAGAGAT
This sequence comes from Helicoverpa zea, assembly GCF_022581195.2. Classification (NCBI taxonomy): domain Eukaryota; kingdom Metazoa; phylum Arthropoda; class Insecta; order Lepidoptera; family Noctuidae; genus Helicoverpa; species Helicoverpa zea. Next base: position 2,812,178 of record NC_061454.1, read on the forward strand.
AATAAAAATTCAAAAATTAAAAACAAAACATATCAATTCAAAATCATCAAGAACGTTCAATTATTCCATTGTTTTGAGCAAATATCCGTGAATCGTGGTCATACGGTTTGGCCATAAAACAGGCGTGTGCCGACTGAACAAATATCGTTTTGTATTATTATTTAATAACGCCGGAAACAATGAGAACGTAATGGTCGCCTTTGAAAAATTTAAACACTAGCTACTACTATTTGTTTTAACTCGATCAGAAGTCGTTGAAGCGATAACTTTTGAGGTTTTAACGGAAAAGTACCTACGAGAAAAGGGACTCCATTTTTCGAGTTTATTTCATGCTATGTTGGGTTAGTTTTAATTATCTTTTCTATATAGCATTTGTTAGTATATACTTACATAACTGATTTCTTAGTGAGTTAAGTATTTCATCATCGTAATCGTGTCTTATCCCAATATAATTTGGGGTTTGAGGAGCATGTAGTTCCCTTCCGTATTTATCTTTCTGTAGTCATCTCACAAGTCGCCTTTTACTAGTAGGTGATGCTTCATCTAAAACGAAGAACAAATAAAAATGCCTAAGTTAGGTAAACTCTAAAAAATAGTAGCTACAGAAATATTATTTTTCTCACCTGAATCGAAAAGAAATAGTACCAATTTAACTAGAAACAGCACAGCGACCTGTACTAAACGGCATTTCCCTTACAATGTAAACACATTTAAGTCCGATTTTTTACTGTAAAACGTCACTGGGCACCCTTATAGCTGCTATTAGGGGCAATATATCAAAATATTGTAAAAATGAGGGTAATTTCACCCTTGTTTGCTGTGGCGCGGATAAATTTTTATTTACCCGACTGTACACGTTTTATGGTAATAGTGGAAGCTCAATGCTCGAAGCTTTTTGTCAATAATGAAATTTTTAATTGGTTTGTAACCCGTTGGGTTACATACGTTTAGTGGTATGAATCATTAGGTGAGCTTTGAAAATATTTTGCTTTAAAGTACGCATGTCTGTAGGAATTCGATAAAACTTTGTTTACCTGCTATAGGTATTAGAATTACCAACTGATTTCATTTTTCTTTCCGTGGGATTCAATGAGCACAAAGTGTGATGCTTATAATTATACTTACCTATATTCGCTGTTGATACCAATTTTTTTTTTTGACACCTTTTCACAAGTTAATTAATAACTTACCATGGGCTAAACAGCCCATATATAGCTGGCTAACCGACCGTGTGTGAAAAGGTGTCAAAAAAAAAATATATATATAAGTGAAAATTAGGAATATTTTTTGCATTATTATCTAAGTAAACAACTTATTTATAAATAGAACTCCATACGTATCGACACTCTAATAATATAAATCAGCCGTCAAGATATCACGGCGGCACTCATTGATATTTAAATTCATCTGTTTCTGATAACCCCATAGTGTTACTGAGTGCATGATCTCCTCAATTGAATATTTCGTTCATAATATTAAAGCGAAATACATATCTAAAGCATAGTGTTCAAGTTGTAAATGGTTCAACTAACGTAAGCAATATTATCTAAAAAGAGGCAGTTAGATGCTAACTATGCCTTAAACATGGAGTAAAAATTCATATGGCAGGACTAGGCCGCCGGGGCTGCAGGATTGCTCGAAAGAGTTACCGCGGCTCTGGTACATAAAGGGCTCAAGAAGGAACATGATGGGTTTTAGTCAGTAAGAGTCTGACACTCCCTCACGCTGCAACCACAGCGGGAACGATCATCTTGTGATTTCACATCAAAACAAGACCTAACGTTGTATGCTCCTTAATTTACATACTATCGAATTTGAACTATTCAAAAACTGACTTAACATAATTTAGGGATTTATAAAACAAATCATACACCCAAAATAAATCCTCCATTATTAAAAGATTACGGTGAATCCGTGTAAAACACGCAAAATTGACATCAGGGAGGGCCCATCCTAATGACGAGTGAATAGCCGTGATATTGTCATTACCAGTAATATAACTAAGTAATTAATTAAACTGACTGTTAGTAAAATGCGGTAAAACGTCAGTTTTGTTGTTCTTGATAAGATCGGTTTGTACAAGGTTGGGTGGTTCTATCAATTTGGTTATGACTTGTGTCTGATGGAGACAGTTTGAGAATTAATAAAGTTTACCTATGATTACACGGGGGAAGTCAAGTAAAGACAAATAAATAGTAAATATAATTGGCGTTATTGGACTTGGGTAAAATTTAACTCGGAATACGAAAAATTAGAACTGACGTAGAGATGTGTGTGATAAGAAATTCTACGAATAAAAGTTAGCATAGTTAGGACAATTTCCTGAAAAAACTGTCCGGTTTCCAGAGATTGCCTTGCTAGTTATGATTACGTATTGAGAACGTAAACTTGCAAAACTTACAGTGCAGCGTTAACAAAGTTCCCATCATTGTTTTATACTACTACCAGTAGTAATATTATAAGCTCATTCATTTATAATAAACAAAACCACAGTTAATCCTCTACTTTCACACAGCACACAACAAAATTATACCACATAACAGCCGAAAAAAAACAACGATTATATTCATCAGCTACCAAGCTGTCAGTCAACAGCAGGAGCATTCATTAGGTAGTCCATTCTAATGGGAATTGAACGCGACTAAACTAAAAAACAATAGCGTTTTAATACGCTTCGTTATCCGCTTGAGTGATGGCCCCAAGAGGTTGAGCGACATATTAATTTTGCCGTGAAATATTGCTACTAATGTCGTTTGGTTGGTTAGCTCAAATATGGGCAGAACTTGAAGTTATTTATGTCATATTTTTAATTATTGATTAACGACTTTTAATCACTTTTCAGTATATTATTTTAAAAATGCTGTAAAGTTTAGTATTATTTTGTATCTACACGATAACATGTTACTGTCAAGGTTTTAACATAATCGTCGGGGAAAGAAAAACTTATCATCTATACTAATACTTATTATAAAGCTGAAGAGTTTGTTTGTTTGTTTGTTTGAACGCGCTAATCTCAGGAACTACTGGTCCGATTTGAAAAATTCTTTCAGTATTAGATAGCCCATTTATCGAGGAAGGCTATAGGCTACTTTTTATCTGGGTTCGTGCCGAGGTTCCCACGGGATGCGGGTGAAACCGCTGGCACGAGCTAGTACCTTCATAATGATATATCGCGTCCATTGCAATTAAGTCCCGATTGTGTATATACCTCTATCAATATCATCAGTAGATTCAGATTATATAAATTATTACAAAAAATCGCAACTAGAAGTCCGTGGCTAAACAATTCCACTTATCGGCACATACTTTTTATAAGTTCTATCCCCCGATATATCTAAATCAGCTCATTAAAAACCAGACACATTCCGCCTCCATTTTGAACCAGACATTAACAGGACCGTATAAACAAAGCAGAAATTGATTGTCTCATCAGGAGCTCTTAATAAGCAATCTGAAACGTCACTGTAATTAACTTTGTAATCAGTTTTAAGTGATAATAACGACATGCGGGTACTGTTGCATTGTTTACTTTTTTTGTAAACCGTACGTTCACCCTTTGTCTTTGGGAGTTTTAATTGGAAGTGTTTATGATCATTATTCAAGTTTATTAAGATTTGGGTGTCATCGAGATTGGGAGATTTTGTGTAGTCGAAATTAATGTGTAGAGGATAGAGCTCCGTGAAATTATAATTTTATCAAGGCAACTATGGATTTTTTCCATAAATGATGATTGTTGCAGTTTCAAGGATAAATTCACTATCAGAGTAAAATATAATTCATATAAAACTAGGTACTATATAAATTGATAAAATTATAATTTCACGGAGCTCTATCCTCACACATTATTTTCGACTACACAAAATTGCCCAATCTCGATATAGTACCTAGTTCTATATAAATTATATTATTTTACTGTATAATTAATTTCAATTGATTTTCAAAGCTAATTGCATTAGCAGCCATGAAACATAAAAATCGTAAAATCCATAGTTTAACAATAAAAACAATTTTCCACAAAACCAACCCTTACAATAACCAATAGATATGAAGAACAATAACACATTTACGACATATCTAACAAATGTCAATTTATTCGCAATAAAAACTAACAACAATAACAAAAAGAAAATAAAAAGCGAGTTACACACGATTTTAGTGGATTTTTAGATAGTTAAGCTTAATAAAGGAGTTGTAAAATTAATTATCATTAAGAGTAGCAACACACCGCCGACTAAAAAGTCGGCCGATAGTTGACCTAAACCCCCTTCTTCCGAGTCTTTTCCCAACTAGGCCGACCCCAACGGCTTCCAGTCTAACCAGATGCAGCTGAGTACCATTGTTTTACATGGAGCGACTGCCCTACCTGACCTCCTCAACCCAGTTACCCGGGCAACCCAATACCCCTTGGTTAGACTGGTGTCAGACTTACTGGCTTCTGGCTACCCGTAACGACCGCTAAGAATGTTCAATGACAGTTGACCCAATGGTTGGCATTTTTTTTAGGGTTTTTTCAGCTAAATATCTGGTCTTAGTAATGAGCGTACTATCATTCATATTCATATTGATTTATGAGCCCAAACAAACTATCGGCCGACTAAAAGTTTGTCGTGTGCCGGTTCCATAAGAAATAGAGAAAAATTGTGTTCTCGGTCCTTTGTACCCGTACGTTAAGTTCGAAAACAATAAAAATCGTGGACGGTGATGGCTTGTTGATTGAAAAAGATGAGTGTACACTGTGAGAACGATGCTCGACAGATTATAAGGGCTTTTTACACTTTACGACTGTCATTAAAGTTTTAATTAGGACTTTTTGGTTGTTGTCACAATGATTTTGGTTTTATGATCTTTTTCAAAATGACAAATACAATGTTAAAATGGATTTCTAAAATTAACTGGATACTTAATTTCAATTACAATCTATTTTATTGTGTCGGTCTATAAATTAAGGAACCACATATTTAGTGTGTTTTAGCATTGATGAATTTAATTATTCTGACATAACGCAACACATTTTGATGTAATTATTTAAAAGTCTCTTTGTTTTCTTTTTACTTGAACGCGTTAATCTCTAGAACTATGTGTAGTCTAATTTGAAAAAAAGAAAGAAAAATCTGTTTTAGATAGCCTATTTATCGAAGATGGCTATACTGCTTCTATATATCTGGCTTCATGTAGTACCTACTTTTCATGGGACACGAGTAAAACTACTTCCTAAAGCTAGTTTAAAAAATATAAAAAAAAAAGTATTAAGATCTATTTACCCAACATTATTGAACGTGCGTCTTTTTCAGCCCTAAAGCTTGTGGCACATTATAGCAGCACCGCAACAGCACGGCTGCAGCACGGCGTCGCCTCGAATTAAGACTACGGCTAGCTGCCAGCGCGCCAACCACGCGCTGTCCGCTCGCCGTCGGCGCGCCATCCGCTCGCCGTTGGCGCGCCGGCCGCGAGGTGTAAGCTTGCTGTCACCGCAAACTCAATATTATTTTAAGACGATTATGATTGATGTTATGATTGAACACGACGTAATGACGTTGTTTCGCTGCCGGCTCGGAGTCGGCGCGCAATTAGCACGCCGTCGGCGCGCTGTACGCATGAGGACCGCTCGCTTGCAGCACGCGGGCGGCGAGTCGAGTTGTGTGGAAGCGGCAAGCACGCTGACTGCTCGCCGTTGGCTTTTTCATATTGACATTACGAAATATATTATAATATACACGATTTAATGCTCTAAATTGAATGACAACTTAAATGCTGCTGTGGAGCCGTGCTGTTGCGGTGCCGCTATAATGTGCCATAACCTATAATCGTATCCGTCCCGTCACCACAAAACGTCCCACCAAACCGATAGTTACATGAGTCACTCATTAGTCGCAAGCTGTGCTTTAATCAGTGAGAATAACGTGTAATTAGTAGATGCGGAGCGAGGATACTCTCTCACGGCGGTTCGCTTTGACCAGTTGACTTGTGTAATGTTTGGCACATGCCTATTATATTATTGGTTATCGCAAATCTTTGGTGTGTATTGGTTTTGACATGTTTATAGTTAGACATATTTCTAATTCCCTAACAAGCTTTGCTGTTAGATACAATACGCTTGAAGGCTGGCCGCTTGATAACTCTGCTATACCATTTTTAACGACGTCAAAAATCATCAAATGACCCCTCCCGCTGTGGGTTAGCAGCGGTGAGGGAGTGTCAGACTCTTACTGACTAAAAACCTACGTGTTCCGTCGCAGGCCTTTTATGTACCAGGGCCGCGGTAACTCTTTCGAACAATCCCGCAGCCCACTCTGCTATTACGCAAGAAGGGTGAAGAAGATTTTACGGCTAAATAGATATATACGACTACTCCCAATGTCTGGGCTTCATTGTGCTGTTTCTAAAGACCTGCACAACTTTTTGCAATATTGGTATAACTCGTTAATCAAAGACAATCCATATTTCCAACCTGTATTCACGAACTTGTTATAGCTAAGTCGCACACATACATTTAGCCACTTTTTTATCTGGAAACTTTGTCCACCTATTAGCCGTATTTCAAGGCTTAAACCATTTATCTACCACCGCCTAAGTAGACAGGTACTAAAAACTTAATATACCATTCCACCCCAATTCCCGTTTACAAATAAGATCACCCTGCATACCCCATGGGTGTCGTAGGTGGCAACTAAGGGATTGTATCGGGGGACCATTGGTTCACATAATGTTTGTACCTAGGTATACATCTTGAAAGGTAGCTATAGATACATCTTAACATGTTTCTTTGAAAGCACTGGTGTGACCTTAAGTATCCCTGTGAGTTTTAGATATTAAGAGTCTGACAGTCTTACCCTAAGTAGGACGACGATTTCTAAGCGCCTTGTTGACACTTCTCGTGACCCAAGGGCTGGCTTTTATTTCGCACAGAGGTTGAGCATTGCCATCCAACGTGGCAATGCTGCCAGCCTTCTGGGTACATTACCCAGTGACAGCGATGAGGAGCAATTTTTTGATGCAATGTATTAGTTTTAAGTTGTATATATAAATTTATTTTTAATTTTTAAAATTAATGTAATTATTATGTAAATACTTCAAATAAAAGTATATAATAACGTTAAAAAAAAAAGTAGGACGAGTAATTATTGTCAACCCTCCAACAAAAAGTTCTGGTAAACAACTAAGGTCCACCTTTTCTCTCTAGGGTCTAGGATCGTCTAGAACCATGTAATAAGGTGACAGTACCTACTAATGCCTATAATTTACAGATAAGTACAGAACCAAACTTTGGGAGTAGGTAACTATTATAGTAATCTGTGCTTTGGGCTCAAACCACGCTCAAACTAAGAAACTGTTCGAGGAACTCCCAGTAACACCTATATGTATAAAGTAGTAACATTTCATCTGACTTAACGAAAAACCACTAGAAAGTGGTTTGTTCATCATCATCCTCCGAGCCTTTTCCCAAACTATGTTGGGGTCGGCTTTGTTTGTTCATAATATACTATAAATTACGTCAACAGAACTAAACCGCCCTTATCTCGTACACCATAAATTCCTAAAACAATCGTCAATAACAATAAATAAATCATAATGCCACCTTTACTTCACAGATGCGCTCGCGCAGTGAAACAATACACATCGATGTTTAACGATTTATTAATTACGGTGCAACAGTAGAGGGCGACGCAAAGATGATGCAATTCAAACAGATAGGACACTGTTTGGCTGATGACGTAGACATTGATAATACTACTATTACTTATTTGCCTACACATATTAAAAACGGGTTGTATTTCCAGTGATAATGTTGATATCATCATCGTCATCATCATCTTCCAGCCCTGTTCCCAAGTCATTTGGGGTCGACTCAACATGTCTTTTTCTTCCAAATCTCTCTGTCAGACGTCATACTTACATCCACTCCCTTCTGCTTCATGTCCTCTTTCAGGCAATCAATCCAAAGTATTGTTTTTTTTTTCAGGTCTGATGAACTACGAGCGTAGCGTGGTCCAAATGTGATTTCTTTTCCTGTAATATTATTTCATAATTCTTGATTAATAATTTTAATTTTTAAATAATGGAAAAAATCGTTAGAAAGTCTAATTTAAAGTTTATTCACGCAACAATTACTTATATCCTTGCAAGATTTATACTTTAAAGATTTTGCCATTTCAATACAACACCCCGCACTTTCCCAATCCACAAAAAACCCTTCTACCCCGTACCTGATCTATGTTCGTTGCGTGTACGCACATGCGGGCCCCAGCTATCTGGCGATCTCGACCAGCCAATTGGTAAAAAGGCCCCCGACACTAAATTCACAGTAAATTGCTAAAACTGTTGAGTTTGATTCGGTCAATATGTTTACGATTCCACTTGGAGATTAAAAAAGATTGCTTTTTACAGTAATGCGGGTTATTGGATTTTTTTTTCTGTTGTTTTAACGTATTTTTTTATTGTTTGGCATGGTGGAGGTTAAATAATTTGGTTTATGTAATTAAGATTTAACTGTGTGTGACAAACAGTTGTAGGTAAGTACATTTTTTTCATCACTCGTATACCTACAGGTAATAAAAAAATTGACGATTTGTCTAAGAATATATGAAAAAACTCGCAAAAAAGGTTGTTATGCATGTCAGAAATTAGAGTGATTCTTTAGTTTTAAGTGCAAAACACAACCCAGCAGCTACACCCAGGGTGGCCTCCTTATTATATAGTACAATACATAAGTACTGTAAGTTCAACTCAGTCGTGCGCGCGGCCCTATGTGTGGGTAACCCTTGTACATATACAGTGACTTTGTGTGCGTGACAAGAGGTACAGTCGGGTACAAATACAGTTATTTAGGGAATTTTCGGATTCGCTACTTTCACCAATGTTAATTATAAATTCTGACTCCATGTCAAAATGTCTATAGTATTCTTCTTTTTTCTTTTGTACATGTCGACAAGTATTACCCAACATCCCTTCATCAATTTGACTTAAACGTTCATTTATGAGTTTCATTATTTCCGTCTTATTTTGGTCGACATTATGCGAAGCAATATAATTTTTTAAAATTCCCCACACATTTTGTTTCCATTATTATACTAAATTATAGGTCTTTTACATTCTTAGTCCACACATTTATTTATTGTCCGCGTACCCCGAGCTAGAAAATATGTAAGGAGTATTTAATTCATCTTAGATATTTCACTTCATTTATTTCTTAGATACTGTCAATGTCAATTTGAAAAGCCGTATGAGAAAATAATGATAAACTGTAAAATGTAATAATAAAAAGCTTTGAATGTTGTTTCATTTTTTTGAAACGCTACCTGACTCCTTAAAACATTTTCTCCGTGAAGAACTAGACATTTTCGTAAACGACTGTACCCATAACAAAAAGCGATAAGAACACGTCATGCTCGGACGACGTCACTGTCACACGAATGAAAGTTGTATATTTACAAGCCGACGCACACATAGGGCCGCGCGCAAATCTGAGTTGAACTATCTATACCTACCCATATGAAAACAGATAATGAAATTGAAAGCTTACAGAAAAAAATCAGTGAATTTTTGTTAGCGCATATTCTAAAAAAACATTGGCAGAAATATTTTTCGCCATCTGCACAAATCGATCTCAGTCAAACGTAACATTATTCATTATTTATTTATTGACCAATAACAAAAAACAAAATTTAATTAAAACATCATCAATATACAATACTTATCATTTCAATCTAACCCTTCAAATGCGACCGTACAAATTAGAGGCCCCGAAAAAACTCAATAACCCTCCAGTGGGCACCGATCGGCAATATCAATGACGTTTAACCCTAAACATAATCGAGTCTGAATCGAAACTACCTCAGGGACATCGGGTCTGTTGTGCCCGTAAAATTGCCGAGTATTTTTTGCAATAAAATTGCTCCCTAGCTTTAAAGGGGGTCGTTCACGCCTCGGGCGGTTAAGGGTTACAGAGCTGTGTTGACGTATTCCGAATGATTTCGTGTAAGTAGGGATAATACTGTTGGTTACACGTAAGCTATGTAAATATGGAGCTTTTGTGTTCCATTGATATTTTTTAAACTTAAACATATTTTTAGAGCAAGGTTTTCCTTTTCTATAAAAATAATTTAATAAGGTATGGTTAGGTTGAAAAAAATATTCAATAATTTGCAGTAAGTAGCCCAAAGCTGATATGACGAGTAGCATCAACAGTAGGCCAGAGTTTTCAAAAACAAAATTAGAAAAAAATCATTGTTATAAATATTTTTAATGATTGATTTCTATACAAATCTACAAATACTCAAAAATAACACAACCAACATCAAATAAACACAACACACAGCAAATATATTCAAAACTAACAAAAATCTTCAAAGCTCAATACAAATTCAGACGGTTAACCCTTACAATACCGGAGCATATTTTCCGCAACCGACCCCGCGTGTCGTCTAAACGACCCCATAATTGATAAGTAAAGGAAAAGAAGAATACCGCCTTATACATATTTATGAGGTCCTAAAATTGCTACGGGACCCTGCGAACGGGAGCACTTGCGCCCATTGCCGTCTCATTATGTTTTTAGGGTACCTTTGTTATCAGCACTTTGATGTCTGTCAGAAATCGGCAGAATGATTTCTTTTAGTTTGCCGATTTAGAAGTTTGAGGGTTAAATTGTCGGTGAATTTGGGGACGAGTTCTGCTTTTTGGAGTGACAAAACACTCCTGTTTTCATATCAAATATTGTTAGAGGTCGGAAATAATAAGTTAAAGATATATTCGTATCTGTAGGTATAGAATGACAAAGGTAATTTTAAGATTTATACAAAATTGTTTTGAGAGCCTTATGTTCTCATTATTTAAATATTTTCTGGGTCTCATATACCATGTACCTATTTGTGTGTATTACTATGCAAGTTACGTATGTATGTACAAAAAAAGCACCATGTTACCCCGGTCCCCACTTCCAACATAAACCGAGTTTATAAACGCTAAACCCGACGATGCGTTCAAAAACCACAATAAACCGTAACTTCATAGGCGAAACAAGAAAGCGACACTTACCTTGCCTCTTTACGACAATAATCCATTGTTGAACGTTTTCTTTGCTCTTTTTATAATCCACGCTCGTTTCTGAACGCGCTAAATGAAACGGCGACGTTCTTATTTTGAATTGTTGGGGGTACAAAGGACGATATACGGTAATGTGGTTTCGAGTTTTTGAATTTCGTATTGGAGGGTTCTTATTTTGTTTATTTAATTTTAGAATGTTTTTTTTTTGGGATGGTAATAGATCCCTGTCGTCACACATTGTTAAATTAGGTGATATGTAGATGATAATTAGGTACCTACGTGTTAATTTGTAGAATTAAAGTATGTATTTGAGACTCAAAATCTCCATTTAATATGCCTCACTTTAAGAACAACTGCGTCTGACGAGAGACTGATTCACTAGCAAAATGGCCTCGACAAACAGACAGAACATTGAAAAATTCCAAATAAACAATCCGCCATACATTCATTCAAGCTCTCAATTAATTCAACTATAAATACCAACAGCGATATCATGACAAACGCTACAAACTCGCTGGACAAACATACACGTTAACAACGAGTGTTCAAGTACTAATGAACAGGGCCGGATTAAGTATAGAGCCAATTTATGTGGGCCCCGAATTGTATCAATGTTTTGAGCTTCAAAATCATCCAAAGAAGAATCTAGGCCCTAGATTCTTAGGATGCTGGTGCTGCAAGATTGTTCGAATGAGCTATTACGGCCAAAAATGTCCACTTCTGTTCGCTGCACCCACATCAGCAGCGGGCTTTTTGATGATTTGTTAACTACAAAAAAATCTATGTAGGTACGGTTAGTAAAAAATCCTCCAGAATGCATAAAAGCGCTGTATAAGAAACTTTTAATGCATTTTTTACGCATTTTAATGCATTTTTTACGCATTTTAATGCATTTTTTTACCGCAAATATGAACAACTGATTTCTGGTAGTGAGTTCTTTTACCACTTGCAAGTGCCCTATGATATTTACGGGCCCTCACTTCTCTAATCCGGCCCTGTTAATGAATGAACTTATATCAATTCGTTTGAGACGACTTGGCACCACATGTCAATGATTCGCTTCCGTTCACTCGCTGTGTGACGTCACATCCTATTGACGATGATTTGTTGGTTCTACAATTAAAAGAATAACGAGTCATTTTGGTGACTTGGTTGGATTAAATGGGCTTGAACTACACATGAATGAAATATGTGTTTAAGCAAAAGATATGGCAAAAAACAACGTTCCAATTAATACTTAAAAATATAAGAATTCTAATGGGAAACTACATTTTTTATAGTCATTACAGCATGGTAAGAAATGTGTATTACGAAATCTATAGAAATCAAACTTTTAGGATACACTTGAAACAAACTAGTAACATCCAATGAAAATAATGTTAAAATTAAAATAGAATTGTAAAGAAATAATTAGTGCTATAATTTCCCTTCTGCCCAAACAAGAATAAGAAAAAGTAATTCTAACAAATCTAAAAACAAAATAACAATAACCAGTACTGGATGTAATTCAAACAAATGGTGTGTAGCGTGTTCATATTCCGAGGAATATGTTTTATATCTGTTTAGCCGTCCATTCAAGAGCTTCTTTTTAATGACATGAAGATATAGACTTACGAATTAATAGATAGGACATGCAAAAGTCTGCATAAGATATGTCTTCTCTTTCGATATTTGTTATCGAATACCACTGCAGTATTTTGTTTTCTATTTCAAACGGTTTCTAGGTAGGTGCAGTTTGTTGTAAATTAAATGTCTATGATTGGTTGAAAACTTATTCTTAACTAGCTTCTCAACCTCACTACTCATACTCTTAATGAATGATGAGAATTAAGGCACAAAACTTTAGTACCTACCTGCACAGTATATTTATATGTGCTTTATTTGAAAAATATACTCCGTAGGTCGTGAAAAAAAGAAGAGTAGATATGGCCACCAACAAAAGTCCTGTAACACAATCAAAATTGTAAAACATCTGATAATAATGAACTTATGGTGGCTCATGGATATTTTCTTTATAACACTTTGTTTTGCCGAGACGTTTTTTTGACAAAACTTTGAGAGAGTCTATTCTACGTATTATTAAGTCTACGCTAAATAGTGTTTCACACTTGTACCAGTTCCAGATCATTAACGTTGCGAACATGTGTCGACTTATCGGGACAGACAGACAGACGGCGCGAATCACTCGTTATGTAACTGAGAAATACAATGTTAGTTATTTATTGGTACTTGTATTGTTTTTACCTTTTTTTGATGGTTGAAACTTTGTATTTCACCAGCCCCAGTCCTTTATTATTTACTAGATTTCAGCTCGTGGTATTGACTGCGGTTTCAGAACACAGCTTGGCTACTTCCTGCACCGTTTAAAAAAAAAAACAAAAATGGGTAATATTCCTTCTGATATTACAAAAAAAAAATTATTTCCGTCGGTTATCCAATAAGTCAATAGTGATTTATTCAGTGTCTAATCTCACCATATTGCTTCTCAAAGTTATAGCTGGTATTAGTAAGTTCATATCAAACTGTTTTATATTTTAAAGATTTAAATCTGAATAACTATAGTTTTTCTGAATTCAAAATTAAAAAATAAGTAGGTAATTTTCTTATAGACTTACAACCAACTGCCATTGTAGACCCCAAAATTAAATCAAGAAAAAAAATCTATCTATAACAAAACCACAATCATAATCAATCATAACTCCACCCCCACTAAGCTAATCTAATTAACCAAAATTAATCTATCAACGTTTATAAATAATTTATAAAATACTAAAATAATAACTACTCGGGCAAAAAAATCTCTCTTGCAAGGGACCATGTGTTAACCCTGCAAACGCAACATGTCTCGAGTTTGTCCCGAGATTAATTCCATTAAGTATTAAAACACACTGTAAACTAAATAGTTGGACGACTGTTTTTTTTTTTGAGAAAATTTTGATTCCTGCACACTGCAAACTTTTGTTTCTTTATTTAGGCTTATCAACTAAAATACAGACAGACAATCTTAAAAATATGGGAAATAACAGTTAGTGTATGCTCTTAAATTAAAAGTAGGCTCAACATTATTTTTAGACTGTTCAAGTAAAAAGTATAATTAAGGAGTTCAACATTAACAGTAATTAAAAAATAAATAAATAAAGTAATGAAATACAAATACAATGCTTTTTACAAGCAAAAAAAATTTTTTAGTCGACCGATACATCAGTATGAAGATGAATGATATTACGCACATTACAAAGATCAGATATTCAACCGGTATCGGACCGACTGAAAAATATTATTGGAATCAATGTTTAAAAAAAATCATCCTAAAGCCGGAAAGTGGGTCAAATTAAGATTCCAAGTGTTTATACATACATAGTTACAAATGAGGCTAATATAAGCGTGTTAAAAATAATAATTGCCAACCTCCGCGTCAACTATCGGCCGACTTTTTAGTCTGAAGTGTGTGCACTATAAAAGTACTATAAAAGCAATAGAATTATTTGCACATGTAAATAATGAAGCACAGGAAGTCGGTGTCACATGTGGTCATGTCATTGGCCTCAACTAGAACATCTAGACTTTATAATTATTGGCTTTTTAAGATTATGCTTGAAGCTTGCTTAGTTGAAGAATTAATGAAGATGTTTAAAAATGTTGGAAGTTTGTGGAATTCAGAATGGAATATTTTTGAGAATTGGGTATGGAATGTAAAATATTTTTAGATTCTACTATTCCAAAAAAATGAATCCTTTGTAGAAATAAAAATATTATAGAAATTAAATGCTTAGGAATATATTTTAGGAGTTCATAAAAATGTCTTTTTTATTAAACATTTTTTAAAATATTGATGAACATTGTTGTAACCCTTTGCGAGAATGCACTTTTTCATATTCGAACAATATTATTTTTATATAATATCTGACGTGTCTCATTGATTTTCACATACATGAAAATTATCTCTGCAAACATTTGATTTTTTAGTTTCCATTCTTATTTATTATTCTCATCTAGTTCATTATCATCCGAGCCTTTTTCCCAACCATGTTGGGGTCGGCTTCCAGTCTAACCGGATTCAGCTGAGTACCAGTGCTTTACAAGAAGCGACTGCCTATCTGACCTCCTCAACCCAGTTACCCGGGCAACCCGATACCCCTTGGTTAGACTGGTGTCAGACTTACTGGCTTCTGACTACCCGTAACGACTGCCAAGGATGTTCAATGACAGCCTACAGTTTAACGTGCCATCCGAAACACAGTCAATGGTGTCTAAGATTTACTTATAAAGTACATACAAACTTAGAAAAGTTGCATTGGTACTTGCCTGACCTGGGATCGAACCCGCGCCCTCATACTTGAGAGGCTGGTCCTTTACCCACTAGGCCACCACGACTTTTCTTTTATTATTCTCATCTAGTTATTTCTCCTAAAAAAATGATTTAAAATCTTAAAATATATTGTAAAGTTTAATATTTAGCACATAACAATAACACAATTAATCTACACATCACACACCTTAACCCTCAAACAACCAAATGTACGTAACCCTTTCAACGCTACCGGACAAATTCGCCTCTAATTTGTTCACCTACCGAGCAAAAAGATAAAATTGTTCTCACTAATGTCACATCAAGATGCAAATTGTTTCGGCCCGGGGGTATTTATTTTAATTCTAATTTCCCGCGGTAAATACCGCAAGGGTACCCTTAGCCGCTTCTGCGCTGAATGTTGGCAAACTTTCCTTTTTACACTTCTATGAAAGTCCTTTTAAAGTAACGTTGTGAAGAGTTTTTTTACTTAAATTGAGTTGGTAGTGTTTTTGGGAGAGGATATTGACTGTCATTTTAGGGTTAATTTTTTTTGGCTTTTTGTTTGATAGGCTGTTGTCACTTTCAAATCAACAAGACAGTAGGTATTATTTATGTATATTATGTAATAAGTTGTTACAGCAATGATAACGACAATATTTATATACCTAAGTCTATATATTGTCAAGAAAAAATAATAATTCTAAAATCATAACCAACTTCTAGCACAATCGCAAAAATCTTCTTTTTTTTTCATTAAAATATCAGTTCTTTTACTATTTATCCGCCGAATAACATATCCTCTCTCCTACGGCACTCCGTTTTAACTTTGACGACAAAAAAAAAGAGTTTGCTGGAAAAGCCAAAAAGCGCTTGAAGCACACAAATATTGCAAGTAATTTAATAATTACAGTAAAGTACAGTTACTGCTAAAAGACAATGGCCACTCCGTCATTGCGTCGCTCTAATTTCAAATTGTTAAGTAATGTCTTAGAAACAAGTTCAAGTTGCAAAAGTTTGTCCTTTTGAAACGCTGCTCTAAAAACTACAGCTTCCAGGAAAGAAAAGGTTCTAAAAGAACAGAAGAGATACAAAATAGTACATATTTAGTTCACCTGTATATTTTTTAATTAACTCCAGATAAACGAAAGACTTTCCTGGTTTGTATGCTAATAAAAGCAACACTGATGTATGAAAATAATTACAGAATGTTACAAGAGTACACAAATACCTATTGCCTGAATTGTCTCATCATATGTTTCATACAAAATTCTATATATATTGGTACAAAAAAACGCACATAATCGTCATTTACTCAGTACTCCTTGTAAATTTTCGCCTTACCTTGTAAATTAATACTAAAAAGCGCTTTAATTCACTAAAAGCGCTTAATTTACAGAAGGTTGAAATAAAATTTTGACTGCGAATTAAAAGTAAACATTAGTAGCGGGTAATTTTGCAAAACGCCTCTCGTAGGCAAAGACCAAATGATTTTTGAGAGAACTACCTGCTTGTAGTTAAGCTTTTGGGGTACTTTTGGGGCCTTGAGAAACGCGATTTTGGTATCAAACCAGACAACCAGTCTAACCAAAGGTATTGGGTTACCTAAGTAACTGGGTTGAGGACGACAAATAGGAAAACGCTTCGTGTAAAACACCGGTACTCAGCTGCATCAGGTTAGACTGGAACCCGACCCCAATACAGTACGGAAAAGGTAAGGCAGATGATAGAACTGCCCCGATAGTAGTTACAAAAATGAATGGATAATTGAGTCTACACTAAACATCATATCGTTTAAGTTGCATGTCACTTTTGTTATGCACGTGCTCCTCAAAGAGAAGTCAGCAAACTCTGCGTGGACCCAGGTCAAAGCCGGGGATGCGAGATTCTTCGAAAGAGTGACCACGGCTCTGGTACATAAAGGGCTTCAGAAGGAACAAATGTCGTTTTCAGTCTGTAAAAGTCTGACACTCCCTTCCGTTGCAACCACCACACCAAAAAAATATGCACATGTTATTGACACTTCTTTGTAATTGTGACCTTCAAGTCAAAATATTGTAACTGAAAATAGCCAAGAAAGAATTAATTTCTTTACTTACTCTTTATCCGCAGTTTTCACAGCCCCAGTCGTAATGTTTCGTATTAATTAACTCAGTATAGTTAAAGTGGTATGCGCAACACTGGACTGGTAGCTTTTCCAACGTTTTTTGATCCGGACACCGTGTACGAACCGTACCCAGTTTTACATAACGGTTTCAGGTAACTTCAGGAAGTTCTGTAATTAGGTTGAAGTAAGAAAGTTAGTGTTTAGTTTAATGCGATTAGGTATTTTAGTGGGTTGGGCTTTGTAGGGTTGGGTAAGTTATGTTGAGTATAAGTATTATAATTAGTAGTGAAACATTTGCAGTTGAAAAAGGGTTAAAATTGGGTTCATCATAAAAAAAAATATTGCCTATTTTCACACTAATGCTTTGAATTAATTCATTAGTGATAAAATCATTAAGTAGACAGAAAATACAAGGTAAAGATGCAAGAATAACTTGTAAATGGAGCTTAAAAACCCAAAAATATCTACAAGAAAACACAAAACAGAAACACAGAGTCCAGTTGGAAAACACAGCGACTACCCTTCAAAATGGTAGGGTTAATAAGCTTTCCGTCTTTATGACCCCGGTACAAAATTGCTCAGAGTTTCTGACACTCACTTTTGAGTGGCCATTCTCCAAATGACCCTCAGATATTTTGAATTTTAAACTGTATTAAAATGAGCTAAGGATTGGGAGACCAGGTTGATGTTTGCAAAATTTTATTAGCAATGCGGTTGTAAAGGGTTGGCTATTAAAATCTTATGATGGCAATTAAAATTCATGGGGGTAAGTCTTTATTTTTTTTTAATATTGCTGTTACTTTTATTTAAGCATGAAGAATTTGGAAAGAAAGACGATAATTTATATTTAAAAAAGAGTCCACGCGGATATACAAGAATGATAGTATTAGAACTGAAATAATAAAAAGAAAAAT
Source organism: Helicoverpa zea (assembly GCF_022581195.2). Classification (NCBI taxonomy): domain Eukaryota; kingdom Metazoa; phylum Arthropoda; class Insecta; order Lepidoptera; family Noctuidae; genus Helicoverpa; species Helicoverpa zea. The sequence continues at coordinate 2,830,530 of NC_061454.1, forward strand.
ATCTTGAAATAAAAAAATCTGATGAGCAAACAACTCTCAGAGAAATCCATGAAAACCTTCATTCCCAATAAATTCTGATTTCTAACCGCGCCAACTTTTACGACTAAATCCCGCAAAAATCAAACGTCTAAAAACCGAATTACGATTACGATTTTTATATTGCACGGTTTTTTCCGAGCTCCCCGACTACAATCGAGGGGATGATCAAAATAATGGGATTTAGCTGCGAGATTATGCCAGGATTATTTTGCACTGAGTACGTAGTAAAAATTTTTCCGTAGCTCAGTTGGAAAAACGGACAGCGAGAATGGAAAAGTAACTCTAAAACCGCTGACGTAGAGTCGGAATTGGAATTGGGCAGAATGGTCGGGAATTTCATTTTGTCCCGAATAAAAATATCCTATACGACGGCTTTGCTTTATCATTGCGAAGTGGAAGTGTAATTAGTTTTCGCAAAGCAAGCTCTGCTTCCTTATTCTGGGATTTACGGTGCCCTTTGTCCTGCATTGTTATATTTTTTAAGGAAATGAAAATAAAAACGGAATTCAGGAAAATGTTGATTTTGTTCTGTGGTTTTCCAGGTACTCAACAGCGATATGATAAAGATATAAATACCTATGTAGGTAATTCAAGATTTAAACTATTTGGTTTCAAAAAGTAAGTACTTACTGATAGTCATGAGTGTTAGATTCTGAACAAGGTTTTTTCCAGCAATAACCCAAACTAAATCTTCTATCTTATTTATAACAGAAACCCAAACATTAAATACCTATTTACTCCTTATGAAATTAGAGTCACTTCAAAATTGACATATTATGAACCTCCATTCCATCTCCCATAAAATAAGACCATAATTATACAAATAACCCATCTGTAATTAAGAAAAATAACATCCGTGTTACTTAAAACAAAAAAGAACTCACGACATTTCGAAAAAAGAATTATGGATGCCGACTTCAACATTCATAGTTGGGCAAAGGCTCTATAAGATTTCAAAAAAAGAATAATATATTTAAAAAAAATCGCACCCAATCAGAATACCGGTGCGTAGGCGCGTTCGGATTAGCGTCCCGTATTCGTGAAAAATTGAACCGTTCATTGTTTTAAATGTTGGTTCGTGACGGCGAGCTTACTGCGTCCGTCCGCGGATAATTGTATCATCTTTTGACGAATTCGCGAATACACTGCGTTATTAAAACGGTACTAGCTGCTTTTGCGCTTTGATGTTGGTGATTTTTTACACTTAAATTTTTAACAAACCTAGATTTATTCATCTATTTCTTACACCTATTATGTAACTTAGTTAATATTTTGTTAAATTGATATTGATCATCTAATATAGCCTGGAATTACAAAATTAATAATAGTTACAGTAAAACTACTTAAACTTAAAACAAATCTTATATTTGAAAGAGACGATCGTTCTAAAAATTCTTAAAAAAATGCTTGATAATATCTATATTTTATTTTATAGGTATAAAGTAAAGGCGCTTTTCTAAAGAGATTATTATAATTTGCATAATGTCGGCTGTTGTTAAGTCAATGTCGTCATCCATTAATTTTAAGAACAATAGTTCGATTTAAAAGGACTTCTGCTGGGTGAGAGTGATAAAGAGCTAAATATATTTCAATGACATGTTTAATATACAGTAAAAGTGGTTTTGTATTGACTGTTTTCTTAATATTGACGAATAATATTAATAAACTATGTAAAGTATATTTTCTTAAACACAAAATAAAAATAAATTGCGATCTGATAGAGATATTACTATTTTAAACTTTATTTTGTAAGTATAACAGTTTCGTTTTTTTTTTACAAAATTCATAATCCGAAATCCATTTTTTATTTTTATCAAATTATTCGTCCGAAAAGAATTTTTTTTTTCTTTTTCAGAAAAACATTTTTGTCTTTTACATAAAAAAAAATCTGACACGATGCAACAACTCAGTAATAAAATAAACAAACAATACATATTCCATTCCTAATCAATATTCACATACTTATTTACACGCGTAAACGCGAACTTTTTACCAACGAAAAATTGCTCGCGTATAAATGCATCGGTAGCACAATAAAATCCATCACGAATCATATTATTGTGTTACCTATACAAAGTGATTGTCACTCGAGGCACATGGCGGCTTGCGACGCCCGAGGCGGGGCTTACCACACCACGCCCACAGAAAAACGGCTCAAGCGATAAGGTCGAAATCACTATGGAGATTCTAGAGATTTTCGGCTTTACAGAACAGAAAGCCGCGAGAGCGCGCCACGAGTGTGTGTCTGCCTTAAAACATAGTCGCCACCCGCGCCGGGCGCACGCTCGCTATTCCAAATTCGAAGTCGAATTTTTAAATTCGGTATTCCAAATTTAAGTTCTGTATTCCAAAGTCGGTTTTTGGAATTGAAGTCGGTTAGAGATTTTGTGTGTTATGCGTCGGAGGCCGTAGTTTTTTGACAATGGAAGTAAGTGCAATGCCTCCGATGCCCCTGGACTTCTCCATGGTGAGGAATGGAAGTGGTTCACCTGGTTCGCTTCGGGAAGGTTCTCCGAGACCTGTGTCCAACAGCGCATTCAGAGTTGTCACTCCAAAGGGTAAGAAAATATTATTTTTGGTCGATAGAAAATGTTTGTTATTGTTTTGATTTTTTCTTGTTAGGCTCTCATGTTTTTTTTATTAGAAGTGAATGTAACTAAAAGAAGGACTCTTTTTAATTATTTAAAATAGAATTGCACTCTTCCAGAACATATTGTTAATCAATATTTGTTGTTAAACGGTGAAAATAAACGCTACCCTTTTGTTGTTTACCTTATGTCACTTATTTCACATTTCTTTACAAAATCAGACAATGAAACGGATGTTTTTAGATGGAAAATTATCCAAAATGGGTTATTATACCGTAGTAGACCTAAACGGTACCTATTATTGTAATTTAAAAAGGTGCGCAATATTTCAGGCCTTTCAAAGTGTGCAGAAAAATATCCTAAGTTTCAAGTTAGATGTGCAAACAATAAGTAACATCTGATTCTTATTGGATTCCAGTTTGTTATTATATTTTGACTTTGTTTATTTTATTTAGGAACAATTTGGTTACATTGCTTAGTAGGTATACTACAGTAAAAAATGACAAGCATGTACTTAAGCTCCAGTTTTTTAGTTAATATTTATTATTTCTCTATTTTTTTTCTTCATTCAAATTGCTACCTTTTCTCAACATTATTCTACTTTTAATGAACTATTTATTATTACTCTCATCTACTACTAACTGATTTATTTTAAATATTAATTCATAACTGTTTCCCCTTCTAAAATGCATTTAAATATTTTTGAGTGTAACGGTCATAAAATATTTGTATTACCTGTTAAATCTGATATCATTTACCTTATTATAAAATACCGTTTAACCGCAAGTATTCAAAATAGTGCAGTTTTCCTGAAATTAGATGTTTTAAAAATAAAAAAATTGAACTTTTCACGGAATCCCAAAAGTCAAAAGTTTTTGGATTATCAAACTTAGAATAGGTTCTAATAGAAGGCAGAAATTAGGACCAGATTTTACAAATCATTAGTTTTTTCTAATAAGACAAAAATATGGGTGCAGGCAAATTATCAAATCACCCAGAATAAAAATAATTTACACATTTACTCAAAGTCAAAACTGGATCAAAGGACAATCAATTTTTATACTAACCGATACCTAAAGGGCAATTTGAAATGATCAAATTTTCCTATGAGCTAGCTGATCATATAATCAATACTACTGTCAAAGGGAACTTAATTGTCGCCCCTTCGACCCTTGACAAATGACACCCGACCACTATTATTATGACGGTATTGGGTGCAGCAATACTTTTAATTAAGTTACGAATACATCTATTGGGAATACTATAACTGTCGTTATGGATTTGGGAAAATACTTAGCTGGTGCTATTTTTGTGTGGAACTAAAATGTATCATTAGAATGTAAAAAGATGTGCATTACGGGATGATTTATTAATTTATAATTAGGTAAAATATTCTAGAAAAAATTAAAATAAGAACACAAATAAAAGTACCTATTGCAAATATTTTTTTTTCTCTGCTTTAAATTGTGTTGAATGTAATGTAATGAATCTTTTTGACTATCTCAAAAGTAAAAACACAAAATACATTAAAAAAAATGCCAGAATTAATGTTGCTGACACGACTGTGCTTTTTCCGGAAAGTGTAATTTAATATTGACCATAAACTATGTAAAGGTATCTATCAAAATCATAACATAAAAATCATACTATACTATTTTGTACCACAATTCTAATTGATGTATTTAACACTGATTTTTATTAATGATATTAATTCTATAAAAACGTTGCAAAATAGCGCTTTTGCACTAAACCCACGGACTGCCTTGAACTTCCATCAAAATTGCAGCATTTCTCTGACCCCACACATTTCCAGACGGTACCTAATTCTGATTGGTCAAAGGAAATTAAAGTTCTCACACGATACCTGGATACTAGATCACAAAGGAAACGATACTGGATACCGATACTCTATGCATTTCAAATATTAATTCCGAATATCCATTCTGCAAGTGGAATTTGAATTTTTATTTCAGAATTCCACTATCTGTTTTTAAAATTTGGAATTAGAATTGGGTGGTTTAGAATTTAAATCGGTATATAATTGAGTATTTTAATTAATTTAAATGAAATGTGTAATATACAAGCTGTTGATTTGCATTTGTGCCATAGTTCAGGAGGAGGACATACAATACGTATATAATCGATTGGAATTACAATAGATGGGAAATAACTAAAATGCACTGCTTTTTTTGTCATTGTAATGTCGTGGTATTTCAGAAGTAATCCAATTTTATGAATGAAATTTATGAGTGATCGTTGCGTATGCTTTGTGTTTGCGTTTAAGTGAGGGCGCAGCGCGGTTTTAAGGCCATTAACACACGCGCCAAGTTTAAATAAGGCTAGATGACATTTACGGAATTCCGAAAAAAAATTAAAGAAAAAAAATTACGTACCAATTTTTTTATTGATTTGGGTCGAGAATCATTAGCATAATTACCTCCTTGAATATGGCACGGATGCAAATCAACAGCTTGTAGAAGGAATATTTATTTTTTGCTGAATTTGAATCTCGGATCGGATTATAATAGTTTGCATTTAGGTAGTTAAAATAGTATTAATTACATATTATATACTTATATAGTAACGTAATTAGTAGTTTACTAGATAAACTAATATTATTCCTAGGCGTATGACGTTTTGTTATCTAATTAATTTAATAGGTAGGTACAAGGAAAAAACAAAAACACCTATCGCAATAATTCATAAATCTCCGTCATAGCGCTGATTATGTCTCTAAACTGAACTCTAAACATTTAAAAAGCGCGACCCTTTTTTAAAAAAACACCAAAAAAATTAATAATTCAAGCCAAAAAAAAGCACGCAAATGTCATTGCACCCTCCTCCCAGCCTGGCATAAAAAAATTAATTCCAAAATTAAAAAAAGAAGATCCCTCAAACACTAATCAACCCGGCACCGGCCACGAAAGGGCAAAAAGTACCCAAAGTACAATAGGACCGTGACTGTAATCCGGCGGGTCCTCTAGACCCGGCACGCGCTTACCCCGCATTCTAAGTGTTAAGCACGATTGTTGAATAGCGAACCTTTTTAAAGGATTACTAAATTGTAATTGTTTTACGGGTATTTAAACTTTTGATAAGGGAGCAAATTAACATACGTTTTGGTATTTTTTAGTAAAAAAGGGATTAAGGAAATTGTTGGATTCAAAAGAAGCGTTGAATTAAGAAATTTAATTAGTTTTAAATGGTTTTTTGAACTAAAGGGATTTAATGACATGAGACATTTTGGTTTGTAAATTCAAACAAATCAAGATGGTCTTAGAATAGCAATATCCTAGTTTCTCTTTAAGTGCAATTGGATCTAGTTGATATTTTTATTTTTCTTATGTGCTTGTAAAACATAGGCATAATGAGACCTCCATGGTCTTACCACAAAAACTTTTTAACGTCAGTTTATGACTTGTCTAAAAAAATGTCAAATTATGACGTTGACATATGGTTCATTTTGCAGCCACGATTTTTTCATCATCATCATCAGCCTATCGCAGTCCACTGCTGGACATAGGCCTCTCCAAGTGCACGCCACTGAGATCGATTTTTGGCTTCTCGCATCCAGCTCCTGCCAGCCGCCTTGCGCAAGTCATCACTCCACCGTGCCTGAGGACGTCCTACACTACGTTTGCCGAGGCGTGGTCGATTTTTTAGACAAGTGTAAAACAGGTGTTAAAGTTTTTGTAGTAAGGCCATCAATGTTTTGGCCTACCTATCTTTTGAACATATTTTGGCGAGAAACTGAAATAATCCTAGTTACTTATAATTTTTGGTTCTTTGGTACTCAGTGACATTGTTATAAGATAATAATTGTAAAATATTGAGGTGAAAAGTACTGAAGTGCAAATAATATGATTCTAAATACATTACAATGCACTTTAAAAATTGCATATCAATATAATTTGATATAATTTAAAACATCTCTAGGTATATACCTAGGTTATATTAAAAATAATTGTATATAGGTAGAAGAAATAAAAGTAAAATAATAAGAATAAAATATCACATACAATCTCATTAAAATCAATGTCTATGTTGCGTGTCGTACAGAAATAATGGCAAACTCAATAACGGCCAGTGTTCGATCAGCCAAATCCGATTATGACCGGGATCAGATGTCTCGACAACGAACGTAGATATTACAATCCGGGATAATATCCTCTTACGTATTAATTGTTTTCTGTAATCTGTTTTTAAGATTTTCTTTTGTATGTTAGTTTGTGTTGTTGTTAATATGGTACGGAGATTAGAGTATCTACTTACTTAAGAGTAGGTAATTACAAAAAAACAGTCTCCAGAATAAACCAAGTAAATGCAGTTTTGAATAGAATGAATTTAGACCATCGCACACTAAAATATTTTGGTCACACACCGCAGTATTCCGACTGGTATCAGACTGAATAAAACGTTTGCGTGGTTTTACGATTGCCTTCAAAACTAAACTGTCAGCATAATATCATCGGACTAACTATCGGCCTACAGTTTTGCTTGCGAAGGACTCTTAAAGCCTACTAAATCATAAAATACAATATACATCTCAGGAAATTGCTTTTGTTCTGTTTACAGTCAAGACCTTTTAGAATCTAGACTGTAGTATTAATAAAAAAAAAGGATTTAAGAGCAACCCAGTTTAGAAAATATAATCAGATAATTGTGATTCCTGTGTTCTCTCTCCTGCCGTTTTTAGCGAAAGTAGAGATTACACCATTTATTTTTCAATCTAGCACACATCTTTGTATTCCCTGAATTTAACAACTACTCACTTCTTACTACATTTTCTCCTGGATTTAACTACATTTGAACATTAAAAAGCACTCAACAGAACTACCTCACTACAGACAGCAGACCTGATTTCTGAGCGAGCGCACCGCATCCGATCCATCATTGGCAATGGAAATCTAATTTGTTACATTCGGCAACTACTAGCATATCCCTAAATGAATTACAGTCGACACGGAACGTAGTGCGAAGTACGATTTATTTTTACCAATGTCGTACGCATCTGTGTGGTTATGTTTTGGTAGTGAGTTCTGTCTCTTTTTAGGTATGAGTGTTATACTATAGATCAGTAACGGTTCTGAGGATTTTGTATTGAAATCCTTGTTCGGCAAGCAATATACGCTTAGTACATGAAACTTTCACATTACTTTTTGGAGGCAGATCTCTTTGGAATCATAGGTATCTACAAGAAGATCAATTAGCCATTGACCAGCAAATTGATCATACTATTTATGATATTAGTTTAGGCGGTGAAGTTTTATATGAATCGGCAATTAAAAAGGCTAGAATCGGAAAATAGACACTACAAGCTTTTTTGCCAACAATATCATAGAAAAAAAATGCTTTCAAACCTAAAACTGCGTTATATTCATTGTTAAAATCTAAATAAATTTTATTTCAAAACCAAATCCAACTTTTTAGAATCACTATCCGTTTTCCTTCATTCAAGGAAGTACCGATTCCCACTCAAACGCACACAACACAACTATTGTTCATAATTGTAACGTTCATTCACAAAACTTTAATTACCAGTAGTCATCCGGGCGTCTACTACATTGACAGAAAAAAACCGGCCAAGAACGACTCGGACTCGCGCACGGAGGGTTCCGTACCGATTTATAAAACGGACCAAAAAATCACGTTTATTGTATGGGAGTCCCCCAAAATATTTATTTGATTCTAGTTTTCAGTATCTGTTTAATAATATAATTCACATGATCTGTGAAAATTTCAACTATCTAGCTATCACGGTTCATGAGATACAGCCTGGTGACAGACGGACGGACGGACAGAGGAGCGAAAACAATAGGGTCCCGTTTTACCCTTTGGGTACGGAACCCTAAAAACAAACGAAGCTTCAATTGCGAACCAGACTAACATGTGTTACTCGCGACAAAACGACGACATTAAAATCGCACGTCCTTGGTCGCATCCGACATCCGCTTCTCACAGTTAACTCTACACGCATTAAATCATTGTGTTACGGTAATAAAAATTATAAGTCTTACTGTGGTGGTTCAGAAACTGGTAAGAGTGCAAGGGTTGAGCTTATTTTGGGTATCGGAGAAGAAATAGATAAAATGGTTATGGTGTCTCTTACACGGATTCATTAGGAGAAAGTAAATAAAGTTGCAAAATTAGCTGAAGTCAATTATGATTCTCTGACAGCCAGTATAAGCTTTAAAAGACATACCAAGAGAGATCTTATCCATAAGCAAGAAGAATCGCTTCTTGCTTATAAGAACCGGCTAAAATCCGAGTCAGTATGTAAATGTAAGTGATAGACATGATTGCATCGTCCACTGTTGGAGAATGGCCTACCCTAAGCTGGGCATGCGTGTTAGTAAGAGCACTGTGGGATATTTTTAGCTCCGTAGATGCATAGTTAATATAAAATTGAATAACGCTCCGAATGACAATAATTGCAAACAATAGAAAGTTCATTTCAAAAGTTTAGTTCCATAACGTAAAGGAGCTCTGGATTAGATAAACGGCAAAGATTCCAGGGTCGCCATTAGTCTAATGGCACACACGTGGCCGTATTGCCAAATCCCTTCGTCGTGTGAAGGCGATTTAGTACCCAAATTAATTATTAATGGGCCCTTTGATGCGGTCGCTTCAACAAGCAGATGATTTGTTGATTGCGAGAGATTTTTAGATGTCAAACAATTAAGCGAAACAAGTCATGCGATTTTATCGTTAAGATCATGTACTATTCTTGTATATAGGAAGTTCGTATCGGTTATGAAGTTTTTAGGTCGTACCAATCCTGGATGTTTGTCCAGTGAAAGATGTGCTTCGAGAAGCTTAAATTGTACAGATAGTACATATTAAGCTACTCTACAATAAAACTCACTATTGTAATAAACACAGAGGTGAATTTACGTTATTAAATATGTGTAGGAAAACTACAATTCATTGACAAAACTGACTATTTATCATTTTACAATGGTATTATCGGTATCAGTACACAAAAATTGTATCCTAAATTCAAAGGACAATTTATGAACATAATGCCTGTTCCGTAATAATTAAAGCTAAAGTATCATTATCGTCATCTTGTAACCAATTCAGTGTGCTCACTGACCATTGTTTAATTACCATTAACCATCCGATTCTAGTCCAAACTCCATTCCTCATTGACCCTAAAGCTTTAAATCTTAACCTTATTAGAATCTTCCTGTGTCCAATTGTCGCAAAACGTGCGGCTAACATCAAAGTGGCCACTGTCCAATGAGCGCAATGAATCATAGGCTATGGAATTGATTGAAACTGTTTTATATTATGCCGACTGACGGTTTAGTCAAATTGGACGACTTTGTAGATTGGATAAAATTTTTTTAGTGTTTCAACGATGAGTTCGAAATTTTGATTAATAAATGTTTTAGTTGGGATATTTTTTGGTATTGTGATTACATTTTTGTTGTTGGTGTAATCAATGGGAATGGTGTTATACCTATTTGTAACACAGTCTAGGTACTTATATGCAGAACTATTTACTACGTTGTACCTACTAATTACATTGTATTATATTTTTGCAATGATGCATTTTTGCAACATACTAACATTCTTAATTTTTCCTTACTTTCTCATTCAAGCTGCCTCAGTCACCTACACACGAACTGATTCACTATTGTTTTTTTTTAAATTGGTATTCTAAACAGAAGTTGCAAAGGTCCCAATCTAAAGCATAGGAGTTGCGATGTGTAACACTATACGAACGGCGACTTTGACCCCAATTCCGTAGGGACCAGTCACACGAGTATGTGTTTCAAGCGGGATTTTATTAATTGGAAAGAACTTATTAAATGAAAATGGTCTTTGGATCTCTCAACTTCAAGAGATCTTTGAGTTTGAAAATATAATTTGTATCCCGCAAAAGAATTTGAAGAATTTTAAACTAGCGATAGTAAAACTTTTTAGAATAATACCAGTTACAGATTCGTATATCCACAAAATCAATTGTCAATTCTATTCAAACGTAATTTAATAATTTCCAAAAATAATAAAGACTAGACAAGCAACCTTTCCTTCAACGAAAAAGCAGCATCAGACGGAGTAACAATTGCGTCCAATTGAATATCTGCCCTGAGAAAACATTCAATCTCGCACAATTAACACCTCTTAACCCATTCCGACGTTCGCACGCCAATCACGAGACGGAGGATTGTACAATTTAATCGCTGCCACACTGTTCTTGTGCTAGATACACACATCGATGGGCTAGAACTTTGATAATGATGGTGGTATTGGTGAGTTTGAAGCTGGAAAGAGTAAAGAATCAGATGGACTAGGACTTGAGTAATAGAAGAAAGAAGGATGTTAATAAAGCTTTGATAATGGCAAAAGAAAGGCAGCAACTGATGTTGATAGAACTCTTCTGCAGTGATATGGTCAAGATGATGTCAATTAGAGTCTAAAACAGCAGCCTACATTATTCTTAAAACTAGGAACGCCAGTTGCTTGAAAACTTTTAACAACTAACAATCATCGACAAAACATCACTACGTTTAACCTCAAAAACCAATAAACTCATCTGCATCCACTATTACAATAACGCAAGGCAAGACAAGGCCATTTCTATCGCGAATGTACAACAAAAAAATATTCTCACACTCGACCATTATGAACCACGATTTAATTTACGACTAGATCTCTTTGGATCAATTAAAGTGGCAGATGACAAACAGTGGACATGACTATGACTAAGAACACGCGTAGGTGGCGTGGTTCCGTGGGAAACGACCAATGACTAGATTTGACAGACTTGTGCATTGAATTTTGTAAAACTAGATTCTGTACTAAGGTTGATGGATTTTTATTGGTCCTTAGATACATTCTTTCGGATAGCTTTTGCTATATCAAAGAGACAGTTGAAAGTTATTGTCGGTGCTTGAATGATGAATGATGAATTGAAAATTGATGTTTTGCGCGATAGAGAATTTTTGAGAATAAAATAAGATTAAATATGAAACTGAAGCAAGCATACGTTTTGACGACTCAGGTGAAGATTAAAAACCACTTGAGATTAAAATATTGGAATCGATTTTTATAATCTTAGTTTTGTATAATCTAGGTAAAAACAATTTCAAAAACAATCTTGACCTTCCTAAAGTAAGGAAACCCGTTGATTGGATATCACGGACATTGCATCTGAAAACGGAGGCTGTGGGCGGATTGAACGTGGGAACTCTCAGTGGACTAGTCAACAATGAGTCAGAGGCTGACTAATGTAGGCCAGGCGCCATACTAAAGCGGTGAAATAGGATAAATGGACAGGAACAGTAGGAAGAAAGGTAAGGTAAGAGGAAGCAGAGGTTATTGATGATATTCAAGCTTGAATTTTATGATGAGAAAAGAGAGATTAAAAAGGTATAAAAATATACAAAGCTAAGTTTGACAAAGGACTTGAATGATGAATGATCTTATGAGAAACCTTTAAACTCTAAGTTCTCCTTTTACTAATCATAATTTATGTAATGTATATTTGCTCTAAGTAAGTACCTATGTTCCACCAGACTGACCCAATTTAGAATTTGGCCAGCAACCAATGAAAACAATCAGAATAAAAATAATTAGGTACGAACACACGTTGCTAATCAACGACTTCCTCCGCAGCTTTATTTTAATTAGCAACTTTGTTATCGTTAACAAAAAATATTTTTCTGTTGCTAATCTGTTAGGAAGCGGGGACCTCTGTGACCTTAGGACCGCATGTTTTGCAATTAAAAATGAAAGATTCTTTATAACGTACAAAAAGCTTAGTGTTACAGATATCTGGGTCTTGTAGACCGCCTGTCTCCAGATAAGAATGTCATACGTTTCTGTTTATCTTGTTTTTATGGTATGCCTCATAATGAACTGAGTGTGCTGATGAAATTTCTTTGTATTTTTTAATTGGTTGGTAGCTAGAATTTTTTGTTTCATTTGTTTTTTTTGTTCGTTATTTAGTTGCATTTCAGTATCAAGCTCCATTGTTCTTTTCTATCTTATACTTTTTGTGTGCGTTTTCCTTATTGCATATATTATTGTCCAGTAAGTGTATGCGAAGGTCAATTTCGCTAGTCCACACCCAAAACTTAAAAAATGGCACCACTTCCATACGTCACGTTCACAAAGATTCACAAACATCACACGCAAAATGAACATCAAAGGACCAACAAACAAGTGTTATGAATATAATACTAATATAATCATGACATAACATCGATCAGTTTCCTTTGAGAATTCTCTAGATTGTAGATAGTAGTGCGTTGTTCTTGGCCAATTATAATAATGTACTGTTAGCGGCCACCCAGGACGGTAATGCGACACCCGGATTAGAACTCGATGGGTTCGGAGTCACTGCAATTGGTTTTAACGCAGTTTTTGAGGACGGCCTTTTAGATTTGGTTGCATTATATGAGTTGAAATTTGGTATTTTTGGGAGTTTGGTTTTATGAGATGGGACTAATTATGATCTTGCTGTAAGGATTAAGAGTATCATAGACTTCATTCGTTTTTGCTACATCTATATATTGATTTCGATTTCTTTCTTCGCTATTTAACCAAAGTCATATAGTTACCCTTGCTGTCATCTAACATATTCATGAAGTCATAATGATTTTTTAAACCAAAACGAACGCATCAAAAAAAAACTTTCACAAACGAATCAATCGACTCTATTCATCTCTATAGGCGACCGAACGATTGAACCACATTACTATCTAATAATACGCGAATGAATGACCACCCGTCCATTGACTGAAGTATTGTTCGACGGACACTAATTGATGCTGCGGCTGCCTTTTGTGATAACACTAGTAGCTTCGAGACAAATGCAGCTGGTTTTAATATGGATTTGGATGGTATAGTGAGTTTCTATGATTCAGATGATGCGACAGCAATGATGCGATATTGATTATAAAGAGTTGTAAGCTAATCTGGGATAAGTATAAGGTTAGGATTTAGACAAAGTTCGAGCTTAAACAAGGGGAAATGATTAATAAGTTTAGCTTACGAGAGGAACATGCATAAGCATACAAGAAATCGAAATAATAAGTCTAAAACGTACAGTTGAAAAAAATGGCGTAATCGAAAAAAAACGCAAGTACTACTCTAAAGACTACTAAAGTTGATACTATTTAAGTTGATATTGTTTTTTTAACTTAATCAACGATCGGCAAATCAATCATTCAAATCTATTTGGTTATAGAGTAACAACAAAACAATGATAGGACAGCAATCAATCATACGGTTGATGAGATAAAATCCTTGATAGAAAGTACCTTGCAAAGCTATTCAGAAGTTATTATGGACATAGCTTTCTTTTGAAGGAGATGCGTGATCCAGTGGACAGAAGAAACATAACATACAGACTTAATTCTAAAGCATTTACCAAAAAAAGCAATTCGCATATAAATACGAGGAGTATGGTCTTACAAAAATTCAATAATCACAATCTTGACACTCGATCCTTAGAAGCCGGACGGTCGGTATTCGAGGCGCCGGTCGCCGGGCGCCTGCACGCCGACATGATTTGATCTGATATATCTAGATTTCTTATTTTAGGTGCTAATGTGTGGTCTGGATAACTGATATGTTTAACACATTCATAAGGTGCTGTTGATTAATTGGAGTAGATGTCTAGACAGCTTTGTATGTACAGTTATAAGAGTGTATGTATGGGGATGAAAATGGGGACCGACAAGAAGTTTTTTCTTAATTTTTCATAGCACTAAGCTATCGGCAAAATAAGATGTACCTCTAGGTACAATAAAAGGCAAGGCAAAGCTTCTAAGCTTCCATAAATGACTTTAATAAAACTTTTAGTGTACTTAATCAATTCAAACGTTTCCATAACACAAGACTGGAAAAACTCCAACGACTCACAAGCTATTACGTATAACAATAAAGAAAAAGAATGAAACCCACTTTGGATTGCAACTAAAGAATCATTGGAACATCGCAGACGGTATCAATTGCAAATTGCAACAGCATAAGTGATATAAAGCTAACAAACACTTAATGTATGATCTGAGCCGTATTAAAGTAATGTATGAGATAAATCCCTGTTATATTTCGACATGGAAGAATCAGCACGCGACACTATAGAGTCTCGTGTTGGAAGCGAAAGCGATCTTTTCATTTTTTCTATATTTGTTAATGCCCTTATTTGTAACACATTCGAATGAGTTTTTTTACTTCAGCAGAAACATGATCGCATTCAACAGCATCCAATTGTGCGTCTGCTAGTGATTTTATGATTGCATCATTCTCAATCACTATTGTTTTATTAGGCAAGAAATAACTCTGAGATTTCATGCACGCGCTGCTTTAACGGCCCTATGATGCTATTTTATTCTTTAAGTTCGTATTTTACCGCATTCGATCTCTCTAACCATTACACATCTTTCTGTCTTCCAAAGATCTCAAACATTCAGGATCTAAACCCCCGCTATCATCGTATAGCTTGTTCCACCTCTCATCACAGGAAGCGATGTCACAATTGGCGTGGCGAGCGTCAATTTAATGATCTGCTGGTCCGGACGACGGTCATTGATTCTCGTAACATTGGCGCCGTTCGGCAAGTTCTTTGTTTTAACTTTGTATGTCTGTGTGTTTTTAAATTGTTTTTTTTTTTTTTGTTTTCTATTAGTTGTTCGAAGTTCAAGAGCATGAACATCTTGTCTTCTCTCTTGAAGATGTTGATCTCGTTCATTGTTATTATAGTAATTTCGATTGCTATTGGTTCCAAAATTATGATTCATTATTTGCACAATTGTGATGATAGTTTAAGCATTTTTAGGGAGATCTTTTTGACTATGCAATCGTGTGAGACCTCGCAATATAATTGTATTACACAAAGTGATTTTTATAGATTGTGCCTTATTAAATAGATCAAGAAAGCCTAAAAGCAAAAATATTTGTAAATGCTTTTTATTGTAGGTACTCTAAAATATATCCTAGTTTAAAATCATGATTCATACCACAATTACAAACTTGGCCATTTAAAAATAGATTTCTCCGTTCACACAGTGACGATCTATTTCTATAAATAGTAATTGATGTACTCCAAATTTTACCAATTCTGCTGTTTGGTCGGCGGCATTGAGGTCATTTGGTGGTCTTAATTTTTTCTCATTGTTGATAAAATCTATGATGTTGATGGGAGAATTGCTTAATACTGGTTGCTTCCTGGTTTTATTATCATCCTCAGTAACCAATTTTTCAACTCCAGGCTTAGTTTTAGCTGAAGAATTATTAACAGACAGATTTTTTACATTGGGCATTTACAATAAGGAATAATTAAATTTCAAAGGTTCCAGAACATCATGTTACGTATGATTCAGTTATATAATGTATGTTACGCTACTATCTTCTTTGGGCACTGATGGTAATGTCCGGCAGTCGACCTTAACACTCGCTGGCGCCACCGAATCGCTCTCTTCCTTTGCACTGATTGCCCTTGCCTGTCTTGTTCCTATCCTGTCCCTGATGTACTGCTTTTTGTTTCTATCCTACCCATCCGTTTTGTCCAAGAAGTAATACTATCTATTTACACTAATTATAGAGAAGTTACACCTTAAATTGACTAAAATAAATCTGTTATCTAAATAACAAAAATAATTGCAGTAAAAAAATGTAGGTCTTCACTAACTCCCTAACGTGCCCAGAAGACTGTATGTCTTATTATGTTGAAATCTGGTAATACTGGAACAAAATTGAGAATCATTTTTGGCAGGTTTATGTGCCGCAGTATATATAAAAGCTTAGAATGAATAAGCAATACTTTCAATTTTTTATTTATTCTTGTCAGTGCAGTCAACAGGAACTAACTGCATATTGATCTCCTGTGATTATTGGCATAACTTTAGGATATGTTTTTAAGCCCTATGTATATCACGTTAATTTGGAAGGTCCATTTGGTAGATTATGGTTGGCGCCATCAAATCGTCGTCTTCCTCTGCACTGATTGTCCTTGCCACTCGCTTACAGTTCTTATCCTATCAGTCCTAATTTATTTGGAAGGGCTTTTGAATTAGGCTCGGTCAGACTTTTGTATTTTCAGATCCGTACAAAATAATGACAAGTTTGAGTTGATATTCTTATCACTTTTTTGTGTCATTGCCAAACAGTATGGTGCATGTCTGCATCAAATCTAGGTACGATTTATGTCGGCATTGAATAAATCCTGTTCACGTGAAAAGTCGTATATTTCTTATGTCTTTATCTTTCTTAGCTTATTCTTTTCAAATATTAAGATAACGCTTTGTTGAAAGCAGTAAACTAAATCAATGTAAGAGGACTTAATGCTAGAATTGATTATTACGTTCATCATTATTTGAAAAGCTTTTGTTATGAAGTCTAAGCTTTTATCATCCGATCAAAACAATAGGCAGTTCTAATAAAATACTGACGGTTCCCTGTGGTTTTACCGAGCTTCTTACGCATCCGGATAAAAATAACCTTCGACTTTGTACCTTCATTCAAATTTCACCTCAATCTTAGCTTGAGAAACTAACTTTCACATTTACAATATTAGTGCGAAGATAGCCAAAGTATACCACATTCGCAATTTCAACTATTGTCGCCTGGCGCCAGAGAATCGCTCTCTTCCTCTGAGGCACTGATTGCCTCACTTACAGCCATCCGTACGTAATCACGTGCACCATCCATCTGCATTAACGGACAAACAAACTGACACGATGATAGAACAATAGATCTTATTAGATAGTACAGATATGTGTGGAAAATCACGCTTCAATTGCCCGATGGGTTAAGTGAAGTTAGCAAGTCTGAATTGAAAGTTAGGTCTTGGTTTTCGTCAAGTTTGTTAGACTCCATAATAGTTATATATAACAAAGGAAATGGTAAATTTATTGATTAGAATAGTTCAATATAAAAATATCATAACCAAAACTGATGGAACTACATGTTATCCTAGCCATGAAAAACGTCTTTTTCTCCGACTATGACAAACATCCATAGAGACATCCAAGACCATACATATTTTGCAAAATTACAACCCAGAGAGAAAATTCATCGATAAAATTGCGAGAACTTTTCTTCTCTCCATAGCTGTTTTCTTCCTAAATCATTTTTTATCATGAAAACTTTGACCATAATTGATAAATTACTATAAATTCTCACTAAACCGGAGTTTATATTATGCCCCATTCCTAAACTTCTAAGAATTTTCTGATATCAGAGTGACCTTCATTAAAATATTCATAGATTTAATGTTAATACGTAACTTTATCGGTTTGTAATAAACAAATAAACTTTATTGTTGTTATAAGTACTTGTTTGTGCCTATGTGTTGTGGCCGATTTAATCTATGTTGCGTAGAAGGCTGATTTTGTATTGTATTTCATGTTTGCACGCAACTTACCTTAACTAAAACCTCAACTGAAACTAAAATGAATTTAAACTAAGTATTTTCTTTTTTGGTGTTTATGCATATTGGCATAAAATTGAGAATTTCAAGACATATTTGTTTATTTCTAATAGGCAAAAAATCTATCCATCTCTAAGCTAGTAGTACGGATCCAAAGATTGGGTCTCATGGAGAAGAATGGGAAGAATTGTCAAGTATTACGAAAAAGAAGAATAACAGTTATAAGTTGTAATTATCCTACAGAAAGAAAAGTTGAGTGGTTCTATTGACCATACCTAGTTCAAACTGTGCCAACATGGATAATATTTCACACCTTAAATATTACAATCTTTTGTAGAATTGTCAAATATTATGTTTATTTCACATAAAAAATATGAAACAAAATGAATTAAACACTTAATCGTGTACTATCAGAATTACACGGAATAAAATGTAATCGATACAGCTAATATCTTGTAACAACAGCAGTGATTACCTAAATACATGTTTAGATAATAGTTTATCGAGTAATCCTTTCGGAATTGTTCACCGATATAATCGATGTAAAATCATTGTGTTACATGTGTTATTTATTATTTTTTATTGAAGATTGTTATGTAAGATTTGATGTTTTTGCGTTTCAGTAACACCTTCTTTAATATTTCATAATTATTTTGAAACGCTGAAACTTAATGGATCTTATCCACCCATACTGCATGTCGATTCTATAAAATATCACAACTCACTTCGACATCACTCTCACTTCGACTTCGATCTAAAGGTAGAATTCCGTGGACGCGACAATAGTCAACCTATGAAAATGTATGGCACCGTTGTCGAGGCCCGTGACAGTCGCGCGCGGCCGACGAATTTCGTAAGCTGCTCGCGGCATTGTCAAAAATTTAATTCTGGTTTTACTAAAATTCTATAGATGTTATTAAGCGCTAGACCATGTTGAGAAGCGTACGGCCGCGAGCGGCTCACGAAATTCGTCGTCCGCGCGCGACTGTCGCAGCCCTCGGCAGCGGTGCCATACATTTTCATAGGTTGACTTTTGTCGCGCGCGGCTGCGACAATCGCGACCCACGGAATTCTACCTTAAAGTTTCGTGATTGACATTGTCAAACTACACTAGCGCTACACTATCGAGCGTGTTGACAAGTTGAACTAAATCAAAGTCGAGATTTTGACAGATCTGTCAAAATCTGTCTATCTATAGGGGAGGTAGGGGAGAGATGGGCAGTTGGGAGACATGATCAAATCAGAATAAAAGGGGGGTCCTTTTATTCTGATTTCTGATCATAGTTTTGTTTTTTTTTATTGGGTAGTTTACGTAACCGACTGGTAACGGTGTTCATCCATAGACTATCTGTCATTTCTGTGAGTTGTCAAGAACAAACACTCGTAAAAGTACTTAAATATTTTGTTGCGGTTTCGGATCGTTATAAAGAGAAAACTAATGAAAGGTATGTGTATTTTCTATTATTAATTATTGATTGTCAAAATCTCCAGTTACAATTATAGTAAGTCGATGCAATCCACACCTATTATACCTTTAGAAGAGAGTACTACAGCAATAGTTAATGGGCCCCACGTTTTTATTTTAGTCTAATATGACCGGGACCACCTACGTAGGTTGACAGGTAAGTAACTATTTTTTATTTTCTAGTTTTCAGTGCACATAAGATAAAACCGTTTAACTTAAAAGTTTTTTTACCGATTTTTTTTTCATAAACTAAGTCAAAAGTGTCCAATGCTCCCTATGGTAGGGAGGCTTGGACATACCATGTAATGTATAATTTGTAAATTTTTGCTCTTCTTCGTCAGTGAAAATTTGTGAGGTTATAAATCTGCGCGAAAAATCCTTTATAGAATCTTGTTTCAGGTACCGTTGCCAACTTGATCTAGAGACTATTATATTTAAAATAGTGTTTAAATAAAGTTCTAAGTGTTTTAAAGTGATTAAGTGCCTACCTTTAACGATGGCTAGAATGTTTTTGCTTAAATCTTTATTAGAAGAAGCTCATGATTATTAGAATTTAGAAAAGCGTCAACAATCTGCTAGAATTCGCAGTTTATCTTTATTAACTCGCGATGATGACTATGTGAGCATATATAGATTGTCAAAGGAGCTAATTGACCAACTGGAGTCTGATTTACTGCCCCTGATAAAGCCCACAAAACGTCGAGGCAAAGGACTTACAACTCGTGTAAAAGTAAGTATTGACACAGTTTATAGTTGAAAAATTGTAATCAAGCACACAATAATAAGAAAAACACTTAGTTCTTAATAAGGAGTATTCCCTTTATGTGGTTTCCCCGCCAGCTGATATGTTTTCAAAAGACTCTGTACTTCAGTTATAATATTGGTATTCTCTTAAGCATGAAAATAACCAAATTGGTCTCAATTTTGTTTTCACTAAATCCAGATAAAGTAGGTATTACATTTTTTATTGATTTATTGTTTCACAGATACTATGTACTTTATCATTCTTGGCTAGTGGCGGTTACCAGAAGGTTATTAAAGAGGGCATCAGAACTTATTTATCGCAACCGTCTGCATCTCGTTGCATAAATGAAGTAGTGGAAGCTCTGAACAATCCGGCCGTAGTAAAAAAATATATAAGGTTTCCTCAAAATCAGCAAGAAAGGCAAATTGGCGCTGTCAGTATTTTTTTTTCGTAGGGTAAGCATAGATTATATTCACAGCACGAATTTAGAGATTTCTGTTTATTTTATACTTAAAAGCTGCCTCAAATTCCTTACAATAACAAATTATAACTAAAACATCATATTTAGCTAAAATTCTGTGTCAAAACTGATAAAATTAAAAACTGATTAATCTCGGTTGACATTTTGTCGAGTGGGGAAGTCACTAGCACAGCATTGGTCGATGTCGAGCTCACTTCACTTCGCAAGTGATTAGGTGATGTTTACAGAATGCAAAATCAAGGTCGTTCTGAATCGAATGCGAAGTGAGAGTGAATAGCGAAGTGAAATGCGAGTTGTTGTTCGAATTTTATAGAATCGACGTGCAGGCAGGCCTTGGCCCTGTTGCGCCCCGCTGGGGTTGCTGACAGTATTCTACTTGTGTAGCCCTTTCATTTGATACCCATATTGAGGGGGCTGTGCCATTTTGTGCCGGTGGCCATATTGGATTTAATTAAAGGTGTATACAAAATTTCAGACCAATCGGTTGACAGGAAGAGGGTGAAATTTGAATTACTAAATTTGATCCAAGAATAAATAATAAAACAAACGGGGTGAGCTAAATAAAACCGTTTAAATATCTCGTAATGTTGAAACTGATTGTAATTTTTAGGAAAGCTCTTTCATTATATCTAGCCGAATATAAGAAATGGCAATAAAAGTTGATAATGATCTGTAAAATCTGATTTTTTATGCAATAAATTGTGAAAAAGTGCCCATCCCTCCCCTACCTCCCCTAAAGTATGAAATGACATTACGAATCGAAGTGAAATGCGAGTTGTTGATCGAGTTTTATAGAATCCCAGTACTGATCACTGTTCTGCTAATTATGGATACTATTACATGCAGGTAATATGGTTTTGATAAAAGGTAGTAATTTGTCATTTATTGTATGAAATGAATGCCAAAATTCTATCTCTTTTCATGCTGTTAATGATGTTGCAATACAAACAAAGTTACACGTACATGTATTGGTTGGTTTTTGTTCATTAAATACCGTGTGTCTTAAAAAGGTCATGTATTACTTATTAACATGACTGTCCCATAAAAGCCGGTCTGCAGATAAAACCAACTAAAGCCTCATTACTTTTCATTCTCCTTCCAAGAATTAAACACGCTCATTCTTCCAGGAATTAATATCACGTTTGAAGAAAGTGCAATAGAGTTATTAAGCCAAATGCCTTGTGACTTGGTACAACTTACCCGAACCTGTTAAATACCAATCGAACATTAACCTTCTACTATTGTGATAAGGTTGAAAATCATTTGAAGGAATTTGACAAATTGATCTGGTCGTCTGTACCAAGTTACCAACGTGGTGAGGGCATGAAGCCAAATCATGACTGACCATTTCATTGATAAGACAAACACTCAATTGTTTGATGTTAAGTGGGCCATTAAAATGCTGCTGGGTGATGCAAAAAGGGCTCGTGTCTTTGCGTAATTTTGATACCAATAATATAAAAAAATTACGTATGTATTTTTAATCTTAAAGACTAAACTATAACTAAACGTATTCTAAGAGTATTCAATGGAATAATCTCAAAAATATGATATTAATTAGTAAGATAATGACTTCCCTATCCCATGAGTCATTGTGTCTGCATCGTGACAGTGAAGTGGTTAATGCATGGGCATGATGCAATATTCAGAAGACTTTATTAAACGTATATCAACATATTTTTTTTTTTTATTAAAAACATTGTTTTCTTAGTTTTTCGCTCTCACATAACACAAGCTACAAGTAATAAGCGCCGTTTTAGAGCTCCACCGGATCAACACTTTGTTTATAAGCTTCGCGCGATGTTTGCTCTTCTTCTATATTTAGAAACTTTAATTAAGATTGATTGAAGTGTTTTTAGTAACTTTTACTGAGACAATGGTATTACATGTATCTTGTCAGCGTAATATAGCGTAATATAATAAGCTTAAGAAAATACGATATCCATGTTGGTTAACCTTACGGCACTTCACAACCATGTTTGTTTCTTGCCCAGAACTAATACCACTTTATCAATGGTTAAAATAAAATCCCGTAGACTTCTTAGTAGTTGATAAGCTAATATTATAAGTCTCACTCAACTGCCTCTTCGGTCTAGCTCCCATCGTTCTATGAGAGTGAAGGAGCAGTGAGTGCACCTGTGTCTGCGCAAAAGCTTGTGCACTATAATATGTCTTGCGCAGTTGGCTAATCTCCTTAGGTATATGAGAACAGCTACCGTAGCTGATAATCGAAATAATAAAAAGTCTTAACTTACAATTATTAACTTCTGAAAAGTACCAAACAAAAAATACTACAGAATCAATGGAAATGGAATTCCTATTCAATAGCAACCTAGATCAGTTTCCACATAGACGGCAGATGCGCGTGAGTCACATTGTCGTGTAATTACCGTGAGCTGTAATGAGGAAGTGCCCTACTACTGAATATTGACCGGTTTACTCTTTAGAGCTTGTTTTGTTCAAGATTTTTTAGTGTAATGGATTTTTACAGATGTTGGCTTTCGATTTTTTTAAGTCGACTTTGAGGTGGATGATGATGAAAATAATTTAGTTGGTTATTTTCTTTTTTCATTATCATGATAATCGTTTAGCTTTTCTATATTATACAATGTTATTGCCTGTATACTATTATGTTTTTCTTAAGGAGATTTTTTTTTTGGCAAAGAGAAGTTTAGCGATTGCGTAAAAGCTAAGTAAAATCATCGAAGCAAAAAAGCAAGTGCGTTTATAAAAGCTTATCTTGTGCCTTTGAAACACAAAACCTCAACACCACTCATGATACATTTGATTTAATCACATCATTATTATTTACTGCCTATGTTAAAAAAATAAATCCTCTTTCGTCCCCAGGAGTATCAGCAAGCGAAGCCCTTCGGAATGGCCTCTGCCAGTCCCTATGGGGTGCTTCAGCCAGCCGATCAGAACCCAGGATCGCGTCACCACCTCCACAGAGTCATGAGACTCCATACCCTGTCAGAGGTAAGGGCATCATGTCATTTATTTAATACCAGAACAAGAAGTGAGCAAGCGATTTCCAACTCAGATATAGCAGTTTTAGGGTTATATTTCAGTTGATGCTGAATTCATAAATGTAATGTACCTTCAAAGTCAAAATCATTTACTGCGTATGGCTACGCATATTTAGGCGAGATATATGGCATATGGCTACTACGGTTAATTATATGAGCACTCAAACGCCCATTTCTTCAATTACAGACTTACTTATTTCTGAAGAGACACTTAAAGACAACCTTACTAAGTACCAATACAGAAATATTTGTTAGAGAAAAATTCAAGCAAACCTGTGAAAATGCAATATCAAAAACTTTATTTACAAACTGTCAACACATCACAGGAACGTCATTCACTAATCCTATTACGAAATCATTCAATCATTCAATCCGCTCTCACTCTTTTTAGTTCACCGCCAATAATCTCAGGCTCAAGTGTTCTGCCAAATGACGACTGTATCGAAACTGATAAAATTGGCGTGCAATCGAGCACCCAAACAGATTACTTACAGTTGTCTAGATTGCTTAAGACATGATTGGTAATTTCCTGAGGATTTTGTACGATCAAAACGATATCTGTATTTTGGAATTTTCGCATTTTCTTGATTAGAACTTAGCAATGATGTAAATACGCTTGATTGGCCAAATTAATATCAACTTTGTGCTCATTGCATTAAAGTTGCAAATAACTTACACAAAATTACTGACCTAATAATAAATAAAAACTTGACTGTCATTACATAACAAAAACTTATAAACAACAAAAAACAATCGACGTCACATAAGCTGCCGAAACTCATTCAAAGCATAATCTATATTACACTACAGGCCACAATAAACGACCCAGCTCTAATACCCAACATTTAATAAATAACCAATAACATTTGGTGCCTAAATCCCACGGCTACAGATTTAGGGTTCGCCCTATCTTATCAGGAACGTCAAAACTGTTATCACTGGCGAAATTACGTTGTTTTATGACTTTGATTTTGGCGGTACGACAAAGGAGAGATAAGTTATCGATATACAACTTCGACAGTTTAAACGTGCATGTTATGATACATGTAATTTTTGTGTCGAACAAATTTCGATATAGATAAGGTAGGGATAGAGTATTGGATGTTAAGTGTTATTTTTTTATTGGTAGCTTCTTGGTTGGTAATATTGCAGTTTGCTATATTTTGTTATTGAGGCTAAACTTATAGTAAATCCACATTTTTTCTGCATTGTTGAGTTAGTCAGTTCTTTTGAGAGCTTTTAGCTAGGGACTTCAGTAATGGTAATCTTGCATAAAGTAATAATTTCAATAGCTTCAATACATTCTCCTTCACTGTAAAGATAAAGCAATGGCAATATAATTACAAAATTATGAACACATAATCAACCCAACTTGCTAGACTTACTTAGATACTATATATGTATTTGAAGCAAAAAGCTAAGGTTTTTTTTAACAATAGGTAATATACAAAACAATATGCAAGAAAATTTTTATTAGTTTTAAGTTTTCTTTGTTTTATGTAAATATGCAAGAAAAATTCTAAAAACCAATTTCTTTGCTGACCGTCCTTGGTTGTCTCGGTTGTAAATCGGATTTGGACATGTGTACCCTGATAGGTAAACATACGTCGTCCAGATAACAGCCGGTTATGTTAAAACTCGTGGGGCTAACCAACCAAACATCTTGCTGTGAGTTCGGGATTTGAAATTACCTTCTTAATTCAAAAATGAGTTTTTGAATTTCGATTTTTTGACGTTTTCAAGTGAAGGTGTAATTAGTTGGTGCGTAGTTTTTTTTGCACGCTATTGTAGTGCCAGTCCATGCCAGAATGTTGTTACATAAGGGTGAATATACAATGGTTATTATTGTTGTAAGTGAGAAATTATCGCTTTCGTAACGCACCTTCGAACAACTAAGTTTGGTAAGGTGCTTGGATAGGTTTGACCAATTAGAATTGTGACAAATTACCCCGTCTTTAAAGCTTCGAGGTAATCCATCCTGATTTTATATTTTGATACAATTGATACCACCACATTTAAAAAGCAATTCAAAGAAAGGACTTCTATACCGTCGTAAAATCCAATGACGCCCAACCCTTAAACGCGACATGCGATTCAAAATTACAAAACAGCCAAGTTTAACCACAATGCTCGATCAATCAAAGGGTAAAATTCGTGCCAGGTATAACCGTCAATATTTGCCAAGCGGTCACGACAACGCTTGACTGTTTACCCTATTATTCACTACACTGTTTGCCAAGTGCAGCCAAGTCCCGCCAAGTCTTGATAACCTCTGTTAGCGTGACTTTTGCTCGTGTCAATTGTTTAATGTTAGTCTTTTTGGACATTATTCTGTTGTTATTTTGTTTGCCAAGCTTGGGGTGGCTAATCTCGAATCTATTGTTGACTGCGTTTGTTGAGTAAGGCTTTTGTGCCTGAACCAAACAGTGGGCTGCAATGACATGCTTGATATCTTTACTGAATGATAAAAGAACGTGTGCCTTTGGATTTAAGCATTGATTACAGAATGGAAAATGCCAAGATTGTTTGAGAAAGCAAACTGAGAAAAACGTCATTTTATAGTGTGCCAAAAAAACATTGTCCAATTAGCATTTTTCATCAAGCAATCCATGTTTTATTAGCAAGCATTAAGTTTGTAGTACTAACCTCAATCACACGAGACGCCTTTAAAGAATAAGCCTCGTAAACTGTCCATAATCACAAATCTTGGCGCTATGTTGACTGGCAATTATCAAACCAGAGTTTAATCTCAAAGGCACCGCGGTTTCGTCAACGTTTACAGACAAACAATCATTCAAATGGCATTTAATTCAACAACTGTCGCTCTAAAATCAACCTTAAAATTTTGGTGCTGAGGTGGTATTTTAAATGGAGTAGGTAACTGCACTGTTAAGTTGGTATGCATCACAAACATGAAGCGTGCTATTGTTTCAGCAAATAATTCCTAGAAACATTAAGAAGAGAAATCGGGGCACGCATACAAAGGCGCCGCCGCGATAGCAGAGGTCATCCCAAACTTGATAACCTGACTGAGGTAGAGATTAATGAATAACTCACTAATAATTGAAATAGGAGAAATTATAGATAATTAGTTATTTATTTTTGTAACCCTTCATACAGTAGCCGGCATATAACTTGGCAAGGATTTCAGGATTTGGGTCCTTTAATAAGTTTGAGCTCGCACATAGTGCACTAAATGATACAAAAAAGTGGTCCCTGCAATTGCTTGTGTATTATTCTATGGTTATTGACATCGTGTATTGGCAATTTATGCCTGCTTGAAAAACATAGGACCTGCTTTCATCTCACGATTCTCGTCAAGTTGCTAAATAGAAAAGCTTTAAAACAGCCGGTGGGCGGAAGGACCAGTCTATGGACGGAAGGATCGAAAATATACTATTGGTCCTAATCTAGTTTTAACCGCCATAAATTTTGCTATTAAAAGCAAATCATTTACTGCGCAGAAAACCTTTATCTAACAAAGTTTTGCAACGTAATTCTATAAACACATAAGTGCACCTTAAGCTGCTAATATTTTTTTTCCCTCAGTGAGTTTCAACTATTTGTGTTAATCTTGAGTGTAAAACATTAAATAATTAGTAATCAGATAGTATTATTTGATTGATATCGAATTTGATGCAGTATGTCGGATTATTAAATAATTTCTGTGATATTAAAAACCCAGTCTATTTAAAAATTTTAATTTTTTTATTTAGTTGTTAATTACTTATCTTGTTGAAATCGTAAGATTAGTTCAATTCAAGATTTTTTTATAATAAATGATATTGCAAACACTGGTTACTCAGCTGCATCTATAGACTGCAAGCTGACCCCAAGATAGTTGAGAAAAAGGCTAGACAGATGATGATGAAATGACATTATAAGAAATGAAATTCTCAACTTTCTTTTGCGTAAATTCAAAATGGTTTTTTCTCAGATAATTTTTATCGTGACGTGGAACGATAACTTCGAAAACCTCTAGGTGCGACGACCATACCTAATCCCCCTTCGTCGGTATCATAAAAATTCTTAGATCGTACCGAAAGACCTGATTTATCATATTTATCGTAGAGCATACTGACATTGTTAATACCATCAAATGTGACATCGTGTTACGTAGCCGATATTGGATAAAAATATTGCCATTCACTATTTTACTATAAAATATGTAAAACTGAATTCAACCCGCGTTTTAAAGGAAATCATTCAGGCATATGGATAAAAAGTAGTCTATTTGTTATTCTGATATATTAACTATATTATGGCTAAGTTTCATTAAAATCCCTCCAGTCGTTTTTGCGTGAAAGAGGAACAAACATCCATACAGACTAATTTTCAGTTTTAAGTACTGAAATTGACAATTTTAGCCAACATTTGAAGGTTGGACGCAATTTCTTTGTAAAAACACAGCAGTAAAGATAAGTAAGTTGATAACAGAATCAATAGGTAATATTGGTTGGAAGTTTTACAGTGGCAATCTGGATCAGGTTTAGCAGGTAAAGCGGTATAAATTTAAAACTAGCTTCAGCCTGCAGTTTCACCCGTCACCTACATGAAAAATAGCCTATGTTCGGCTTCATTATGCCACCTATCTCTGAACCAAATTTCATCTAAATCGATTGAACTATTTTAGCTTGACAGCGTAACACATTGGGTTGAGAAGGACAGACAGGCAGTTGCTTCATGTAAACACATGTACACAGTAGCAATCGATTAAAACTAAAAGCCAACCCCAAGATAGTTCGTAAAAAGGTTAGAAAGACTCTTCTAGAAACATTACATACTAATGTTTATTTATCAAAATTAACTTCAAAATGTTTATTTTTCTGTCGTATTTATTTATTTTGTTATAGTCGAATAGTTCTAATCTTTCATAGACCTTCGCGTAATAACTTTGATTAGTATAATCCTTACTGAAATGGATTACAACAAATCCTACCCGATTACACCCGAGGTTTACCGATAATTTATATCTAATGATTTTTAATATAAATTGTGCGTTTCGTACATATTTTCTAGGGTTTGGTTGGCTCTGGTTTTATGTAGATTATTGTAGGATTAAGTGGTATTTTTTTGTTTTTGCCGATTCTTCAGATATTTGGTATGTCGTCATTGTGACGTAAAGCTTTTTAATACTGATTTCAATCATTAATTAATCATCAATAGACATAGGCACAATTTTTATACGTAGAAAATTTGTTATTTTTAATGATTTTTTCATCACTATATTTGACTCGCAATTTCGACCGTATTCTGCACATCTATAAAACGTCCTAGGGTCCGTTTCTAAGGTACCATTTATCTCAATATCCTCTATCCCAATCGGCTCATACAAATCGCTTGCACAAATAATTTATAAAATACCTTTTTTCAGCAAGATTTCCAAGAAATCCTACGCTTAGTTCTTACGTAGAAATTCCTGAAAGTTCTTCGCTCATTTTCAAATCAGGCAAATTGACTTTTAACTGGATAATCTTGAAATTGTGACGGTTTTTCTTACACGCCCGTGTTACTAATGACAGGATTACGCCATCTTGGATTTGCAGTGATTAAAAAATTGGAAATGTAACCTGAATTTAGTGATTCATACTGTTAGAGGCTGATGAAATTTATTTTTAACCGACTTCCCATAAAAGAGGAGGTTCTCAATTCGGGCGGAACTTTTAGCTTATTATGGGGGTTATTTGTAGTTGTTATTTTATTTTCATTTACAGTATCTAATAATAAAATATGTAAGTCATTCATCCTAGCCTAGCCATTTCCCAACTACAACATATTTAGGGTTCGACCTAAATCCTTACTTGGCACATAATCATATTATTCAGGTTGTTTTTAATTAAATAAGTCACTCTATGATGCAATCATCTGAAACTTTTTCTTTATATATTTATAATACATGCTGAAATATTTAGTTTGGTCCTAATGGAAAAAGATTAATAAATATTTTAGGCGGAAGTATTTAACTTATCAAATAATAAAATCTAGGTAAGGATTAATGTATGACGAGTTATACTAATGATATGCTAACCGGATTTATGATAAACATTAACTTTTAGTAAATTTTAATAAATAATAATATACCTAACTATGTAAATTTTGTAGGCAAAGTTTAAGATGATTGAAATGTAGGTAAGAATCTACACAAGAATGTTATTTTCAGAGTTGAAGATTTTTTATATTTATCTATACTAATATTATAAAGCTGAAGAGTTTGTTTGTTTGTTTGTTTGAACGCGCTAATCTCAGGAACTACTGGTCCGATTTGAAAATTTCTTTCAGTGTTAGATAGCCCATTTATCGAGGAAGGCTATAGGCTACTTTTTATCCCGGTACGGGAAGTAGTACCCACGGGATCCCTCTGATTTGTGGATAATGGTTTAAGACTGAAATTCTCAATTAATCACCAAATGTAATGATGAATAATTGGATTAACTATACCTATTATGACTCAAACTGCTCGTAATAAATAGCACTTATTATTTCTTTTTTTAGAATATCAGATAGGTTTTGCGTAAAGACAAAGATAAAAAAAATGCCTTTAGCCGGATGCCCCAACATATAGATTTTAAGTGTCATATAGATAATACTAAATATCTTTAAGTATGAGTTTACCTGTACGGCTATACTTAATTACTTATAAGTACATAAACCTATAATCAATGAACCTACCTATTAATTATCCTATTTTTGTTTGTTAGTACCCCAAAAGGCCTAGAAACTACGGAACCGAAATGGAAAATTAAAAATCCTTCACTGTTGAGTCTGTTTTTACTATTCCCGGGTGACATAGGCTTTATATTATCCAGTTACAGAAAGTATAAGTAGAATTATAGTTTCCACGGTATGCAGGTGAAACCACGAGAACCAGCTTGTATGTAGGTAAGTATATAATAAATAGCAATGTGAGTCAAACAAAAAATCATTAAGACACTGGTAGGTACGTTTTTTACAATCGTTGATTTAACTAATCTTAGCCAATAAAAGGTATTAAAATCATATTATTACGATTGATAAAGGAATTACACGCGAATGATAACATTTGATTTATGCATATTTACCTACTTTTGATAGATTTAATTCTCTGACAGTCACGTACAACGGATATTTTAGACATAACAATATTATCTAGTTTCGTGACAAAAACTCTATCAATCACTGTTTTATCTGTTATTATCACCATCTTCTTCAAGTAGTAAAATAGGCCTACCTTAACTGATACTTTGTTTCTAACGAGTACTAGCATATTTTACATCGGCCACTATTTTTGGCCCCCGACGCAAAAATAATTAAATTAAAAAGTGTCTAGTTGAAAATAATTCAACTAGACACTTTTTTTTAAGAAATTAATTTCTAGTCTTCGATTTTTCATTTTGCTGGTCTTTCAAGTCAATTAACAAACCAAAATAAATCTATAAAGTTGATTTTTGATCATGACACTTCAGTAAATAGTAAAATCAACAATCATAGACAGATTTCAAGATTGGACATGGACAGTTAAATCAAAAGTAGGTCCAAAGTGCAACGTTTATTGACTTATAGATAAAGTTAAATCTTTGACTATCGTATAGTTGTAAATAATGGTTATCTTTACATTGATCACAGCGCCGCTTACTTATCACAGTTTGACAGATAAATACAAGGTGTTAATTTGTTTTTTGAAGAAAAATCAAGATTATCGGGTTTTTGGTAGGCTTGTGGTATCTTCAGTAACTTTCAATATTATTGCAGTCCAGCGGTGCAGCATTTTAATGACAAAAATAATAGAAAAAAGCTTTATTTTCACAATTTTTTTCTAACTTATATTTTAGACACCAATAGGTCAACCTACCCGAATCTATAAATATTACCAATCGAACACTAATCTTCTTACATTGTGATAAGGTTCAAAATCTATTGAAGTAATTAAAATTTGACAGACTGGTGACTTTGGATATTTTGATACTAGAGGTATATTTGATTTTAAGTGTAATTAAGGGAACAACAAAAATATTCAAATATATTAACATCAATAATTCACCTAAACATTAACCCTGCAAATTCTCAGTGCGGTCAAAAGGACCAATAATAGTACCTTTATTAAATTTTTGAATACCCGTCACGGCCCCCGTATGATTTACTTGCATTACTCTTAATCCTGATTAATGATTTGAACGTGACTAGACATTTGATTTTATAATCTCAAGTTATAAATTAGATATTAATTTACTCTGTGTTTTGGTCCTATGGATTAGCACTTTTTGACAATACTTTTGAGATTCGTATAAAAATTGGCACTGTTTATCAGTTTGCTCTTTGCACCATGACAAGAATTTATATACTTACATAGTTTCTATGCTGCATGACTTATTAGTTTCGATATGGTCAATATTCTGAAACCCATACTTTGCTGATCATCATCAATCAGCCTTTTCAATGTCCACCAGTACCAAACAGATATTTTTTCATTTCTTATCTATACTAACATTATAAAGAGGAAATCTTTGTTTGTTTGTTTGTTTGGTTGTGTAATGGATAAACTCAAAACTACTGGACTGATTTTAAATATTCTTTCACCATTAGAAAGCTATATTATCTGCGAGTAACATAGGCTACATTTTATCCCGGTGCGGGCAGTAGATCCCACGGGACGCGGGTGAAACCGCGGGAAAACGGCTAGTATATAGATATATTTTATCAATAGATATTCAGGTGTTTACAGTATGTGTCATCATATACCTACCATATTTATTATCTTAGATGAGTGAAGAGATACTGTAATAAATTAAAATAAAATCATAATCCTTTGACATGCAGATTATCTAAATATTTAAAAATAATGTCTGTAGGCAAGTCATTTTCAAATTGCACATAGTCTGAAGGCACGTCATTTATTTTACAACAAAAAAATATCTGTAACCCTATTTTACTAACTACACATCAGCCCCATGCAATCTTATATCAAAAAGCGCATTAATTAACTTTTTCACAAACACCAACCATTTTTCATAACCTAAGCGACATTTCCACGATCACGCATTATAAACATTTTACAACACAAAAAAAAACCAGCCAACAATAAATCGCCGGCAACATACGCAATACATATTTTTAATTTGTTAAAAGCTCTCAGAAAAATAACAATCTGAATGCATCGCTGCAATTTGCTGCGAGCCTCGCCTTTTATAATTAAAATTGCATTAAGCCTGCAAATAGTCTGACAGTAATGCCGCTAATGTTCTGTTTGGTTAGAAAAAATACAGACGGACAGCTTGTAATCCAATTTGTTCGCTAAAAATGCCTTAATTCGATTGCATTTGATAGTTACTGTTTGTCTTACGTGTGGCAGTTTGACGCCAGAATGAGGTTAGCTGGAGTTCTGTTGGACTTGTTTTAGTTTGTCTTTGTATATTCGATGTTTTACATACCTTGAATTTATGAGAGAGAACATTTTCATGGCCAGTTGCATTTTGAGGGTTAAGTTTTTGAGCTTCACAAAATTAGAGTGTTGTGATTGTCATTCATAACCATATTTAGAAGAAATCAGAAAGAAAAATAAATACCATGATAATAATGACCATGACCGAAAAACACATTGCCCAAAATTATAAATCAAAGCCCAAAATTATATCACATAATTACCAACTAACAATAGAACGCCTTTCTTTTCACTGAGGGTCCCATTCAATATTTGGCAATGCCATAAATTCGAGCATACTGTCGGGGCGTAACAATGAATCTAAATAACCATTAATATGTAATAAATACTATAGGGTGATAAAGCCGTGTCGGTAGGGAACAAACAAACAAGTGTAGGAGCAACCCTTAAACGCTGGGCTTTGTTAAAAGAGGCCCGAGCGTGAAATATGCCAAGGGGACGGTAGATGACGAAGTCAGTGCCGAATTTTGCCGAAGTTTCCCGATTGGTTCCGCTCCAAATGCCGACAGCTGCTGCGTTTCAGATGGGGTTCGCTCTTCATTAGTATAGCTTGTCTCGCCTAGAGATGGATGTTTGTTTTTGGACAGCACGAGGTGCTGATGGCTAGTTGATGATGTATGAAGTTTATTCTGTGGGACATTGTCTGTAATTTTGTTTTAGATTTTCTTTTGGACACGTGTAGATCTTTCGTCGTGCGTCTATGTTTTGATTGTCATGTGTGGCGTTCGTGGGAGTCGTTACTGATTACAGTTTAAGTGATTAAGTAACGTGACTAGTGAGCACTTACTTATAGAAAATATTTATGCCTGATTCACTTATTACCTTAGAGTCGACCCCTTAGGATCCAAACTTGAGTGATTTTATGACAGAATAAGATTCTGCATTTACACACTACTACTTCATTACAAGCACTCATATAAATAAGGTATATAGTACCACTATAACATATGTCCCTATAAGAACATCTAAAAACAAAGTAAAGTACTCACCATACATAGACCAGCTTAAACACCATTGAATAACATAATTTCCATTCACTCCTAATCCTTAATCAAACATTGAACAATACCAACAAAACTAAACAAAACTGAACAGCAATAGTTACGTTTAGTCGCGCCCGCGGATTAGTGAATTGTAAAAAAAGATTGGGGTCCTAAACGACCCGACGTGTTAATTACAGGGGTTGGGCTTCGAGGGTTGAACAGATGAAAGTCAATTTGCTTCAGCGACATGATACGGCCCATTTCGCTCCGAGCGACAAGTGTGGCACCTGCGCAGTAGGGTCTTTATGACCCAAACAATTGTAGGGTTAGATGCATTATTTGCATCAGTTTTGATGACCGCTATTGTCCGAGAATGGGTGAATAAGGACAATGGAAATGGCTCAATTTTAACAATGCAAACAGATTCGCTCTTCTTGAACTATTCAAACTCAATACCTACATATATATATATTTTTTTTGTTACAGAGGAAATCAAATTCGGCATCAACCGTTTAGTGAGCGAAAGGACTGATAGAACTGAAGACGAAGAAGAGGAACATCACAATGAAACGCGACCCGAAGGCATTTCACCAGCCTCGCGCTGTGGGAGTCCCTGCTGGGCGCCATCACCACAGTCCCCACGATCCATTCGCTCCAGCTCCCCAGAACTTGAAGTAGACTCCCCTCCATCATCCCCAAGAAGACCTCCAGACACATCTCCTCCTCCGAAAAGATCGGAAGCTTTCTCCGTCAGTGCATTGCTTCGGCCTGACGCCCCAAGAGTGCAGCCTCAAAGACCATTCTTATACCCTCCGCTACCTTTTGCCGAGTTTCTGAGAGACGCTGGTAGTCTTGGTCTTCCTGGTTGGGGAGGGTACAGCAACTTATACCTGCATGCTGTTCAGGCAGCTGGGCCAGAATTCTTACGTCTCCGTGCAGCTGTTTTGGGAGCGCCTGGACCTCTATCCAGACCTCTCCCTTTAGGAGATGTGTACTCCTGCGTCAAATGTGAAAAGATGTTTAGTACTCCTCATGGTTTGGAGGTCCATGCTAGACGGTCTCATAACGGGAAGAGGCCGTTTGCTTGTGAGCTCTGCAGCAAGACTTTTGGACATGAAATCAGTTTGAGTCAACATAGGTGAGTATCCAAAATGTATGTCGAAAACTCGAAATGACTTTTATTTTGACACAGAGATAAAGAAAATGTAAGCCTTTTGCAAATTAGATGTTTAACATAAAATTATATAAAAAATCACAACACATATCCTTAATCAATAAATAACTATACCTACACCTGAATATAATACTGGCTTCTAACATACAATTTCTCTCTGCAGGGCTGTCCACAGCGTAGAAAAGGTCTTTGAATGCAAACAGTGTGGGAAGACCTTCAAGCGGTCCAGCACACTATCTACTCATCTGCTTATCCACTCCGATACCAGACCCTACCCGTGCCAGTACTGCGGGAAACGGTTCCACCAGAAGTCTGATATGAAGAAACATACTTACATTCATACTGGTGAGTGCTATATTTAAATACGGAGTTAGTTTATATTCAAGAACAGAACGTACTTCTATTTAAACTAGTAACCCATTTGCGACTCCTATGGATTTCTAGATATCTATGAGTAGCTAAAGATAATCTTCACCACTCTCGATTTAAGACACACCACCAGAGCAAAAATGTAACTTTGACGGAACACGTAAAAACAAGTCTCGCTTTTTCGTATCAGGTTCAAAGGACCAAAAATGGTTTAAGACCAAACCTATTCTCCCCACAGTTTTAATATTTAATTTGGGTCCGGAGCACTATTGTTTACACACAATCAAGTGTGTTGTGGAAGTGAGAACGGTCAAATGAAATCGCAATGGCACTTAGGTACCAGAAGGTCCCAGCGAATCTTATCCACGGACTTAAGTGTTAGTGAGACGCCGAAGTATATTTTGTAGACCGCAACATCTTACATTCATGAAGAGGTTTTGTTACGGACGGAAAAGTTATCGAACAACTTGATAGCTCTAAAACTAAGTATGACTGGGACGGAGCCCAGAATTGCTATAGTTTGACTTTATCAAAAGACGACATCACGAGATGCTTTACATTTGAAATCAGTTTACAGTTACTAACTACATCGCTTGAAAGAAAAAAATTAACACTTACTCATAAAAAATCAACTAAAATAACTATTATACAGACAACATTAGATTTGTCTAATAACTACTTATCTAAATGTAATCCTTATTCAAATTCATAACTCTTTCCACTCGGATGATTCACACTCAAAAAACAAACCATGGATCGGCGCCCCATCCTTCCCGTCCCTATGTATCTGTAACCCAATCGCTTCATAATGCAACCACGACATTACGCGATTATTATAAAACAACAGAAACTCGTCTTACATTAATTATGTGGAGGGTTGGTTAAGATGTTTTGACAGCATAACTCCCTGAATTATGTCGGATAAGTAAATGGACTCGGGAAGTGTCGTGGTGAATTATTGTCTCGTAATTTTCGGTTTAAGTTTGTACTTAGATGGTTTTAAGACGTTTGGAGATGACTTGCAACTTTTTGGATGACAATGGCGTTGATAGCTATGAAAACAGCCTAATTTTGGATTATAAATGGGGAAGGCGTGAGGTGTAAAGTAATAAATAACATCAATAACTACACACATGTACAGTTATCGGTTCTGATGATCACTTTGCCCTCATTGTCTATCACAAAAGCTGATCTATTATAAAGCAATTTATCTAACAGCGGGGTTCACTCAACGCAGAGTAATTCATGCTATTTAATCTAGTATCGTTGGCTCTATTTACAACTTTCTGGAAGATAGTGTTCTGAACTTGTCATTCACACACATGTTCTTTGTCAAAACTACTATCGAAGCTCTACCTTAACCTAGGTATATATCTTTTTAAGTTATTAAAAAAGTAACAAATTACGAGTAGCTTACCTATATTATATATATATCCTATATCAACACTTAAAATTCTTCCTATTTCTTTTGTATGATCCATAAGTTCATACAATAGAAGTCACGTATAAAATCTAGTTCCACATAAACAGCACCTACATACCACAGTGAAAAACATCCCTTATAGTTAAAAAGACGTTCGTTCACCAAGTACCTACTATTCTCCCCAGTTCATTTAAGACAAGGGTGGGGGTGCGATCTTCTCTGATTCAGACGCATAGATTCGCCGTTTTCATTGCTTTGACAGTGGGTGCGAGGGTAACAGCCCTACAGTTTACAATAAGAGTGAAAAGGATGTAACAGAAGGGTTGGGTTAGTTATTGGGCACATGTTTCTGCAATAGGGTGGTCTGCAGATAGTGATGAATAAATTTTCATCTGAAATTTTCTAGTTTTAAATTCGTTTGGTTTTTGTCTGCACTTTCAAAGTCGTTTAATGTTTCCAGTTTAAGATAAATTACTTTATTGAAATATGCATTCACCTTCTGCACAATATGTCTAGCGTTTATTTCATTTTATAATAAAATCTGTAAAATAAACCACTCATCCAAGAGTATTTCTCATGAGACCGTTGACCTGAGTTGCAAACATAAACATTATTTACAAAAAAAAAATCCAAGTATATAAAAACGAAATCCTGTAAAATAATGACAAACAACCCCGTTTTATTATCTTTCACCATATACATTGACTCGACAAAAAATCCGAACGTTCCCAACCCCGAAATTCCAGTAGTACCTACCAAAAATTCCACGTGCCATTTACAACACACTACAATCCGTCTATTCAACAAAATGCTCTTAGAGTCTCAGCTCCAAATAAATTTAACCACGCATCACACCTGCTCTCACCCTAAACCTACCCTCAACAAGTAAATTATTAACGATATCAACTTAGCAAATAGTTGGACGAACGGTATTTTAATCAGTGTCCCAACTTCTTGATTAATGTACCCTACTAAAATTTATCGTTGAAATTTTATTTATAATTACGCCAGCTAAATTAAACGGGTGATTAGTCAACGTCGAGGACCGCTTTGCGATTTGTCACCTCAAGAACAGAATTTGAGTGTAATTGGGCCCAGAAGTTTGGTTCTACCTGCAGTTAGCTCCAATTTGGAGTTGCTAGTTTCAAGTTTCGGCTATTAATTGGGAAGTTAAATTATTCATTGAGTCTAACTATCGTCCTTGTATTCGGGATTCCTGTATAACTGTTATAGTTATGTTTTTCAACAGTATAATTTTAATAATATTGCAAAGACATAAAAGGGCCAATTATAGCCCCCTGCAACACCCCAATTTTTTTAAACAGCTATCAAAACTTTTCTTGTCAGATAATTGACCCCCCATTAACAGAGATTAAAGAAATAAAAATTAAAAAAGAGGAAGCATGTAACACGATTACTCAGACATCTCTCACTCCAACTCATGAATGTTTTATCTACTCGAAGGCCTGAGTTGAAGCATTTTTAAAAAAACTCTTCCTTCTCTTAATTAGTCGGCGAATAAACAAGTGGCACATTAGCTTTCCAAATAATTACGCAGTGGCTGTATTCCGGCCTCTTTCGTTTGTTTTTTGTTTTCTTTTTATCCAACATTACTTCCCTAGCCTCGGTTTGCGGTGAAGAATTTAAAAAGCATTTGGGAAATTAGTTTGGTTTGAGGTAGCATTTAAAATGCAATTAAAATGTAAAGCTGGAAACTGAACGTTGGATATTTTTTAATGGCCAGCTCTTAAATGAATGCGTCAAGTCTAGTAAATATGAAAAGTAATAAAACTCTTTGCTGCATTATATTATTATTTTCTCATCTCGATCTTAGAGATCAAGCAGGTAATATACATCTAGTTGATTTACATACAAATTAAAAACTAATTGCCGAGATGCTCGACTTACATTTAAAAGAAAGCAGTTAAAACGAGAAAGATTCTCAAAAAAAGATTTCAAAGAACAAAATGAGAAACCATAAAACTCTTAATAATTGTCTTAGTCGAGCCAAATGTTCTTAACTTTCTGTTCACAGCCCCTCTGATTACTTTTTAAAGCCTTTTTACACACAAAAATAGCAGAAATACATCTTCGCAGTCCAACGAGGCTTGCTTTCTTGTAATTGAATTCGTAAGGAGCCATTCAAAGTTAAAATTGTTATAAAATGCAAATGTTAGAAAAACTCCCATGATTTTTCTTAATATTGAGGACTTTATAATTCTTTTAATTGATAAAGAATTTTGAGACAAATTTAATAAATGTTGATCTTATTCTCGTTTGAAATTATATTTTATGGTACTATCTGCAGTAGCCATGATCTTATTATGTTAAACCTTCCAACAATAAGAATAAAATAGTAGGTAACTTGAAAGTACGAATCTATCAGCGGATAGGTAACTGAAATATAGAAATATTTTATCAAATACCTGAGATTTTATTATGTAACAACAATATCGTTTATAGGTTCATGTATACCCACATTTTCATCTTGTTCGTGCTTTATACGTACCTACACGGTATATTTATATTTTGAAACACTGAAAATAATCTTAAATTTAATTCTCACAAATTGCCAAATTTTATCACCCCAAAAAAACTCGACCAACGAAACAAAAACTAACAGATATAAAACTAAATGTCCAATCTCTCGAAACCAATTCTTCGTACAAGATTCAGGACTTCAAGTATTCCATCCACACAACTTGGGGGGAGGAAATCTAAGCGGTCCATAAGGAAGGGGGGGTGAGGAGGATGGGAGGAGGTGTCGCTGCCCGGGGGTCTGAATCAAGGAGTGCTACGTGCTCCGGGTTTAATTAAGGATCTGGGATCTTAGAATGCTTCGATTTTAGTGGCGTTTTCTTTTAATACCTTAAAACGTTTTATTAAATGCTGTGTGAGGAGCTGAGTGGTTTATGCGGCTGTAATATTAATTAGTTTTATTGGATATCTTTGTTGAATCGGGTTTGGGTCTTTATTATAGGTAAAATTAATAAGTTCATTATTAACTAACGCATTTTCTCAAAACACTTCTCATGAGAACTCCAACTCTCAACAATATAGTTTGTTAGTACCCAAATCTAAGTATATTCACAACTGTAAAACAATCGTACAAGAAACTCAAAATGAGGTTTTCGTCTACCAGATGTATCATACCTTTAGAGATCTGGCTGCTAATATTGAGATGGATTCAGATCCCTAAACATTATATTCCAACATTTGATCCTGACGTAAAATCCCAAACCTAACACCTCGGCTCCAGATTTGTATCGTATATTTTTTCCACACGCCACTTGATCTCACAGGGGATGCCAACAGAAAAAAATCAGTTTCGCGAGATTTTTTTCTCACGCGAAAAAATGACAGTTGAATTTGTATGCCGGGAGGTCTCACTCCCATATAATATTAGACGCTCCCAAGAGAGGAGGATAATTAAATTAATGTCCTCAGCCCTCTTTTGCCCCACGTTTCGTAGCCAGTAATCCGACACCTGCATTGTTTTCACTCAGTTGTTGTATCGTTGTAGTTTTATTTTCTTTTGTTTTGGTCCTTGCTAGTGGATGAAGTTGCTTCTAAAAATCGTTGACGTTTGTACGTTTAGTTGATAAAGCAGTAATATTCAATATTTTCCTGCTGTTTCCTTTCTGAATAAAGCATTTATGGGAAAAGATCATTAGAGGAATTTTGATTTTTGGAGGCACTCCAAATATGGTCCTTCGCTTCCTGTTTCCTTGTCACTATTCCATTGAAATGCGATAACCATAAATTGGCTTTCAAAATCAGTATTTTAATGTTTTTACTCAGGCACAATTTCAACGGGATTAACCCAACCGATTCCCACCAATCTACATTACAAATCGAAAACCAAAAAAAGCAATCAGAACAAACATTTTCTAATCCATTACCGGCTCAAACAACTGCCCTAAGCTCAAAAAAGGCAAATCAAACCGCACCTTCAATCTATCACTCATAACGAGGATCCACTTAACTGTTCTAGCATGTGCAGGAGTCGACGCGTGTCGACGCACGCGCCGCTTCGGTAATTCAATAAACACATTATCGCGATTAGGTTCCGCGCCCCCGCTGTGCTCGAAACGACCCGAGCGCCCCCGAAGTACCCCCGAAGGGACGACAGATTTCATCGGCTGATTTCGGCCATATTAATGATTAGTTCTTTATTCTAATTTGTAGGGTTGAGTTGGTTTACGCTGGTCAGCGTTTTGAATAATTTTGACATAAAAGTTAGCCAACTTTTGGTTGGTCGCGGGATACAGTGTTGCTTTTGCAGTACACTTTTTAAGGATTAAGAGGCCAATCCATTTGGAAAAAAAAAACCTAAAATTGACTTTTGACATCCTAGAAGGAAATTCCCGACACGATAGTATAAAATCATTTACATCTATCACAGTTTTCAAAAAGCCACAAAGTAAAAACTGACTCATTATTTGAAACCAGAGAGGCTAATAAGTATTCATTGTTATTACGTTGGTCGGTATAAAAAGTAGCCGTTATCGCCCGCACCATACTTCCTGCCGTAAATCCATTACAACTTATTAACAAACATGGTGATTAGTATAATTGTTGCTAACACAGTACAATAACGAACACATGTTGGTTACACGAGGAAGTATTAATCTGAGACAAGGTCAATTTTTGGTCCTTCTGCACGCAAAAGGACGAGGCTTAATGCCTCTTAGGATCAGAACACGGATTTATTCAAAATGAAAATTTGCGAATAGAATATTTCAATGAAATTGGAGTCCTTAAGTAAATTCCTTTATTAAATCATATTTTTTTACCGGCTTCTCAAAAGGAGGATTTACTATCTACAATTGTAGAGCTCTTCCATGCTTTTTGCAGTAACACCATCCCTGAAAACAAATGCTACCGTTATTAAATGATCTACCTTATCAAACAAAAATACAGGTCTCATTATTTTGGAAAATCTAGTAATGCACACGATGGCTATAGTGAGAGTATCTATATGGTATCATTATTATTTAAACTAAAAATGTATTTAGAAATGAGCTTCCTATTTTAGGGTTGACTCGTATAACGTTCTTTAAGATAAAAAAGCATTATTTTGAGTACCTACTACGAACAAATGTACAATTTTCAAAATGATACTGTTTTAAGTACGTTTATGGAGCTGAACCTACATCAATTATTTAATAACTATATTAAGACATCATCAACATTAGAAGCTTTTTATACCTTTTTCTGGTCTTTTAGTCCTAAAATACGTATAAAAGTACAAAGGTATAACCTATCATATGTCACAGTAAATTAAAAAACTGCATTCACAAAGTCCGCGTGAACGTTGATACTCATAATAATTGATGCTATTCACTGATTGGGACTCGTTCTCATTACTGGGGTGTGGCGCGAAGCGTGGCGGCCGCGTGGCGTCCGCGTTTTTTATGCGTTTTTTTTTTTTCGATCGCAATTTTTGCTTATTTTCAGATTAGGTTTTGAGTTTGAATGCAATTGAAGGATTTAAAGTGTGGTTTAGTTGAATAGTTCAATTGGTTAGTGATTGTCTGTCTATTTTCTATTGAATTTTTATGAACGCTAGTTATTTTACTGTGGAGAAGATACCAAAAATATTTCGAATATTTATTGTTGAATGACAATAAAACATATCAAAACGACGAAATTATTTTGTAAATGCAAATTAAATAATTGAATTTTTCTATCTTTATTAAATTAACAGCTTCCAAAACGCCATGCCTCCATTAAAAAGAAACAAAAATATTTAAACCAAAAATTAAACACACGTTCCATTCCAATTTCAAAACAGCCCGATTTAAAATCAAATTACCTCTATTTTGATTGGCCAGTGCTCCGCTTCGCGCGCTTTCCGAGTGTTTTGATTTGACGGTGCGACAATGGCGCCAGTTGTCCAAGTGTTTTAGCAAACCGGCGCTTGCCAAGAAAACAATAGACTGCAAGAGATTTTCAACCTTAGCTTCCTAAACTTAAGGTTGGAAATCCAATGGTGGCTTCGTCGAATTTGGACTGTTATGGCTTTTGTGCAGAACGGGTGCAATTCGAGTGTAAAAATAATAGTGACAAATGTGGTGCATTTGTTGAAATAACATGAAATCATGTTGGGTCAGAATGATTGTTGATTTTATCAAAAAACGTAAGATTTCTCATTGGTCTTTTTTGGAATCTCACTTTCAATAATAATGTTGTAATCATTAGTAGACAGGTATTGCAAAAAAACTTTGAAAAAGAATATCTACATTTTACTTATCCACAGGAGTGAAGAAAACACAGATTACACCAAAAAAAAAACTAGTAAGACTTTCAAATACTTGTAATAGCACGAATCATCTATCAATTTAAATCCAAATTCATATCAAATACTTAATACAAAAGTTATTACAAAAGTTATAATCTGCTCTAACGACTAGACTCGCACATGGTATCGGGTGTCAGTACAGAAATTATGCAAAGCCACCGGTCTAGCCACTCGCCACGACCCTAATAGCTGTCATGTTTGATTTATATTTCGAATAGACCATTAACCCTTTGAATGCGATGACTATAGACAAGTAAAAAAACATAGACAAGTAAAAAAATGTGTAATGGAGGTAGTTAAATAATATAAAGTTGAAAAAAAAAGTAACGGTGGTTTCAAATTGAGTAACTGATTTAGAAATTGTGA
Organism: Helicoverpa zea; assembly: GCF_022581195.2. NCBI lineage: Eukaryota > Metazoa > Arthropoda > Insecta > Lepidoptera > Noctuidae > Helicoverpa > Helicoverpa zea. The sequence goes on from NC_061454.1 coordinate 2,874,299, forward strand.
CCAATTTGATGTTAGAACCTACCCGAATCTGTCAAATTTCAACTTTCCACTGCATTGATACGGTTGAAAATCTATTGAAGAAATTCGACAGATTGAGATAGGGTAATGTGCTGTTTTCTGTGCCTTCAAAACATATTTCAGTTTTCATTAAAAAATTACTTACACAAGGTGTAATCCAACAAGACAGAATCTCAAGTTCACCGACAATAGCGCCCGTTTTCTTGAAACCACTGCCCACTTTGAAAATTGAATTGAGTTTTGAAAAAACTGACGTTTACGCTGTCAATGAACTCGAGCCTTCAGTGACATATAACAACAGCCACATACAGTTTCAATCAACAACACAATATCGTGCCTACTTACCGTTGTCGGTTATTACGAGATAATCTACTAGTAGCCCAACCCTTGCTATTGTCTATTAGGTAGGAGTACCAATTTATTATTGTCATATCATCTATTGGATTTGAACGCATGGATTATGGGGATAAATGTCATTGGTGTTTTATGGTGACGAATATTAATAAGTAGGAATATTTGATACTGGTATAAAATATAATACGACTCTCGGCATTTTTTTTTTCCATATTAGGTACAACTCGTTAGCAATGACAATGGTGTTTTTTTCAGCTTTTAATCAATATAATTCTATTGAGAAATCGAACAGTCTACGTTTTCATGCAATAAGTACCTACCTAATGTGTATTTAAATGATTATTGTTAAATATTAAAGTAACTGTCTTATGTTTTACTGTATTTGACATCAATTGTCAAATGATGCAAACCAACGCTACAATATCCTACTAATATTATAAACGCGAAAGTTTGTATGTATGGATGTATGGATGTTTGTTACTCTTTCACGCAAAAACTACTGAATGGATTTTAATGAAACTTTACAATAATATAGCTTATACATCAGAATAACACATAGGCTACAATTTGTAAACATATTGTTCGCAATACTAAACCTGCGCAGACGAAGTCGCGGGCACCAGCTAGTTATGAAAATAAAAACCCAACCTTTTTCTTAACTATATCCTACATAGTTCTAGTACAATTTTAACCCTAAAATGCAACAGTATGGGAGACCCACTCTTAACTATTAGATCACTTATTGTCGACACGAGCCACTTAATTCGAGTGTAGGTACTCCAAAATCACTTGAAACCCTCTTCACTATATGTATGTCAGCCACTTATTAAATAAATATTTATTGTTCACAGTCGGACCTGTTTGTGTAAACCTACTGGTATTTGTTTTGTTTTACCATGTTTTAAAAAATAATAAAATTACATCAATAACACGGTAAGGTATAATTTTTGCTTAGATTTTTACCACAGCCTTTTTAGAATTATCTTTTACAATAAAACCGAGAATAATACACATTGAGATAAAACAACCAATACATCGCAGGGACTCAAAATCATAAAAAAGAAAAAAAATATGCATAAAAAAATGCCACACGATTTTTCTAGAATACTCTACTTACAAATAGACTCGAATATAGAAACTTCAAGAGCGTTCGAGAGAGTTCAGATTGAAAATGGCCCCGAAAACAAAAGCTGGGTAGTTTTGGGACCCGGGGGGTCCCAAAACTACAAACATCAATTGTCACCGAGCAATAAGCGTGGTGACTCTCGCATTCTTGAAGGTCCTACTCCTCAGTGCTTCGAGGACTATGAAAAGATTGGAGTCGCCTTTTGTAAAGATTCTTATTCGTAAAAAATCTTCTAGGACATTGTTCATTGAATCAATTCATGTTAGAATTTTTGCGACCGTTAAGTTACCTGGCACTTTTATTTGCAGTAAAATTAACACGAAGTCGAAACTACTTGAAAAAACTCCTACCTAGCCTAGGTAACCCTATCTAGTCTTGTTAGATTTAAAATACATTTAATACCCTCTATATATTGTGTCAATAATTCTGTGAAAAATTTCCTCGTCTCTTTATCATTACGTCAAATTTGATATAGCGAGCTTCCTATTTCCTAATAAGTCGACGGCAGACCACAAGGGAAATGACTCTGAACAATTCCTCGTAATCCAATACAGAACAAAAGAACTATTCTCCATAAACGTGAACAGGCAAACCGCCAATCTTTAGGGGTGTCCCCTAAAAATCCAAAATTCCTTAGTCTAACACGGAGCAATAAACGTAGTGACAGTCGCATTCCGGCCGATTCCGGCAATCCGGCCGGACGGCAATCTGCCGCATTCCGTGCCAACTGACCGACATTGTGGAAGAGTAGTGATCTGTTTACTTATGAGGCCTTGGGCTTTTGTTTACTGGCCTTCTACTTTCTACATATATTATACAATTCTATTTATATACAGGTACGTATGATGAAAAAGAACAATGCTGAATTTAATTGTGACGACACTTGATCAAAGTAAAACTAATTACGTACCTTCATTGATGCATTGTTAAATTGTATCTTATCTCCTCTTCCTCCTATTCTATCTCCATTTAAACAGTTTCAAACTCAGATTTTCAAAAACTCAACTAACATAAAAATCACCTGCACGCCAGCACAGGTTTTCACAAACGTACAATTTTCTTGGCGAAAACATTCTATATTTTCCCTTGTGTACCCCTCGGAGGGTCGAGGGGTGGAATTAACGAATTTGTCAACTGTCAACGGTAGACCTTATGAGTTTTTCTAAGGGGTCACGATGATTTTCACCGTGGCATGTCAATTACGACAGATCTCATTTTATGGGCGGTGATTAAAACGGCCCATTTGTCTTTGGAAAATTGGATCGGTGATGCTCTGCAGTTGTAAGGTTATGTTTCCGAATTAGAATGTTCGAGAGTTTTAGATAAGGTTGTACTTGAAAAAAGTGTAGTTTATATGCAGTTTTTTTTCGTATAAGCGTAGCAGGAAACCACATTCTAATCAGAATGACGTTACTAATAGGCTTAAATATTAACACTACCTAAATATAAATGAGGAAAACCAACGCCCTACCTTTACTGCCTTCTACCAAAAATAACCGCAAACTTTCGGATGACGTTTTAAAAATATTGCATATAAAAACTGGCCACGTTTTCAACGTAAAAAACTTGCTTATATAGGCAAAGAGCCTGGGTAGCCACTACAATAAATCCTTCGTGTAAGTGGCATTTACACAACACATATATTTCGAGTTAGAGGCAAATCGTAAATGTCGGGTACGTGAAAAGCTTAGAGCCGTTATGTGACCCAACTTAAAGTTCCGTTTGGATCCAAGGATATTTAATGTTTTGTGTTATTGTGCTTTAAATTGTTATTAAGTTTAGTAAAGTTTCTTTAACATAAATCTTAGAACACATGACCTGAGTTGTAAAATTTTTACATCGAAAAAAAACTAGCTTTATCTTAATCTGCATAGTGTTTCAACTCGCTGGACAAAAATCGTTAACACAGTCATATTTTTCGCTTCTGATTTTCATCGACCAAAACTTGCACAATAACACAAACCATTTTACCACCGCCAACTTGATTTTTTCATCTCCCTCGGCATCAGAACAACATTTTTTCATCTCTCAATTTATTATCCCACAATTACAAAGCAGTTTTCCTAAACGAAAACCGTTGAGAATTTAGTTTTGTTTTTCGAACGAAGATGGCCGCTGTTTGCGAAGATCTTGAGGCAAGATTGTGCCGTATTTTCCATTAGAACGAAGAATCTAGTGTTGTTATAGAACGAAGAGAGATTGAATCGTTGTTACAATGTTTTTGCAGGCTAGAGGTTTGTTTGCTCAATCAAAATTCTGAAGATTGGTACGGGGATGGATTTTCTGAGTGGGTAGGCAAATTTTAGTAGACTGGCTCTTGTGTGTTAGGATAATCGAATTTACAACCAATGCTTTATATTCTGTTTCGTTTCTGTAGTGCAAACTCTGTTATTTACTGTACTATTGCGATGAAGCCTTGAAATTATTTACATCTAAATATTCTTCAACGCAAAAAATCTGAAACCACATACATCTTTAACAATATAAAGGCCGATAAAAACATTATCTCCATCAATTTTGTCCGTTAAAATGTCTAGCATATACGTATACGGTCATCCCTCCTCACAGGGTGTAGGGTGGTACGGTCGTAAAACGGGATTCTCCGGGAGAAAATCCTCACTTCAGTACCGACCTCGGTAATCACGCCGCCGTCTCAACCCGTGTGGATTTGTTGAGATATAACGCTATATGCACGTACATAGGAACGTATAGTACGCCTTCTATCAGCAGAGCAGAATGTTTGAGCGTATTTTTTGAAGTCACGTTGTTTTGTGATTGTTGCAGCGTTCGTGATATGAGTTTGGACCTCATTTGTAAATCTGTCTGTGTTTGGATGAAAACGAATTTTGGCTGTCCAAATTTTCTGGGTTGTCACTAACGTTAGGCTTACTGTCTGAGATATGTAATGTAGGGACCACATTGTTATTTCAACCTTCGGGCTTGACCGTCTCATTTGTTTAAGATTTTGTCCAGAATTGATTGTAGCTAAAATATTTACCAGTATTTGTTCATTATTTTATCGTTTTTTGTGCTGACAATCTCTTACATGGTATCTAACAGCTCCTTCTTCACTTCTTTCTCTTCTACCATGACAGAAACATACTCCATGGTCTATTACAATGTTTCAGCTTTCCCTCTTACCAGCCTGCGACTCACATACATAAAGGCTGAATTTATCGCCACGTCAGTAAACACTCGGTCCCGGCTAGTTTCCTTAAAGCCTGTACTTTTAATCCTGCACCTGGTTTCAGTAAGTGCAGTTTGCGCTCCACGGTTAACGCAAAACGACGTCACTGTGTTTTCCAGTTTAGACTCTGTGTTCGGTCTTGGTCAGTTTGAGTGTACTGTATCTTGTGAGATTTCTCTAGATATTTCGTTTTGATTTTATCATTCCGTATGTATAATTTTGGTTCTTCCTCTTTATATACATAAGTACAAAACATAGTTTGGTGTCCCTAATTCGTCTGTTGAACATCATCTCCTTTAAGTAAAGCATATATTTCTATTTTGTCATGTTCTTTCTTATCCTTTCCTTTTCATTCGCAAAGCTTAAAAAATCCGCCTTTCTGTTGACCGAGTCAATTGACCAAATCTTCTAATTGTTCTGCAGCTAACGTTTTCCAGCTAAATCAATACTGAACACTAAGCTCACTATAATTTATTAGTACATCGACACAGTGTCCTCGCGTGTCTTCGTAGGAAGACGCGGTGAATAATCAATGAGAATGTAAATGCAAGGTGAATCCACGAGCTCCCCCGCCCCCCAATTTGCTCAGTTTTTTATAAGTCGTTGAATTATTAAGGTAGGAATAGTAGTCGCTTAAAGTTATTATTATAGGCTTTGGTTCATGGAATGATTGTGTTTGCAAATTCTATTTTTCGTGTTCAATTAGTTGAAAATAAACCTAACCGTTAGGTAAAAAATATAAAAATTTCATGCCGTCTATCTGTCAATTGAATTTTCATGTGTCAATCTGTCGTCATGTTTTCCTTATTTAGGTATTGTCCAGTTTTGCAGGACTTTCACAAAAATTACATAGGTACCAGCGCATAGTTTAATTTTGAATACAAATTCACTTCGTTACTTAATTATTTAGGCATTTAACCTGATAACTAAAACGTAAAGCGATTGCGAAAGCAGTGTTAGCAAAAAATGTTTCAACCATACCCCAAAAATCCAACACCCAAAAACACCAGCTCGCACCAAGCGCAATATTTCGTAAAATCTCACTGAAGGAAGCACTTTAAGTTTGTACCATCGTATATTTAATTCACGACCATCTGAAGTACGTCCCCATAAAAATCCTGCCAGATACTGTGCAGATGAGCCTTGCCAGGGACGGATTGCAATCATTTTAATTGCCTTGTCCTGTTTTAGTGCTAAATCTCGTTATACGATTATGGCTTTGTGATTTTCTCAGATCTGGTTTTGTTTTATCGATTTTATTTGGGATGGGGAGAGGGTGGAGGAAAGCTTTTTAATGGCACGTGGCTTATAAGTATAGAAGAATGAAACTGATATTTATTTCTAATGATTTAATTATGAATAGGAATGTAGATGTCAGTAGTGGGTAATACGATACGCAAAGAGAAAGAGGTCATGATAATTTATTAAAAGTTTCATTTTAATTTGTTAGTTTGACTAAGTAAGATTTATCAAATGTATAATGTATTGTAAAATTCACTTCCAAACTATCTACTTCTCCATTTTTAGACTACCCAGATACATCCCTGTTCCCCGGTTCAAGATCCGTATACCCGGAATTTACGGTTATCGCTACCCGGGTTGCGTTCAATCACAACCTGGGAACTTAATACTTAACGCGTCTATTGCAAGCTCATACGTTTTTAGTGTTCAATTATTTATGTATTTTATTTTTATTGATCACGTTGAACGTGATTTGAAAGGAACGCGGCGAATGAGGGTTAAGTTTTGCGGAAGATTTTTTCTTGTTTAATTGTGGCCAGGATTTTTGTGTGGTTTGCGCACTGTGGGGTACAAAACTTTTGTTTAAAAAATCAGGCGTTTGAAACAAACCACACTATGATATTTTTGTATTTAAATTGTCAGTTCGGAGTCTAAACTCATCGAAACAAAATCTTTACTAAATTAGAAATGCGGTGACAATGTCTTTCTGTTTGTCCGGCTTTGACACCAAAACTATTGAACCGATTTAAATGGCATTTAGTACACAGGTAGTCTCTAGTCAGAAAGAGGAATACACAATTTTAATACGGTTGCGGGAAGTAGTTTTTTCGGGCTGTAGATGAAACCCTGTTGAACAGCATAACAAAATCTTTTTTTCAAATCCATGAATAATAAAACAAGCATTTTAGCCATTAACTTAAAGCTCAATTTTGTATACCTCCTAATTTCGCACCCAACATTGAAAGCAAAGGTCAAAACAGAGACGCTCTCCAACAAAAAAAATAACGACGTTCGTAAAAATCTCTGAACATCATGTTGGATCGTAACACTTTACTTATTACTAGTTTATCAACCATAACCTCGGTTATACTGAAACAAATGTACTGTAAACAGGTTCAATGAAAGTTTTTTTATGATCCACTATGAATTTTGTAGTTTTTCATGTTAAAAGCGTGCACTGTAGCACAAAGGCAAAGTTTTCTATTCGATGTTTGACATTACCTAAAGTCTGGTACATACATAATTGTATCTTTATTACCTAAGTATACCTATGGCAGACAGAAATATCGTTTCGACGGTTCGTTCACACAAAAAAGTGTTCACGGATAATTTCAATGGATTCGTTAACAAGGTACCTACTTATATCGGGGACATCCCACAACTGTATTATATATGAAATACATAATAGTAAGTAGATAGGTACTACAATATACCTTTGTGCGCTTTTAATTCAGAAACTTACTAAAATACCTACCCTCCCTAAAAACAACACTAGAATTATCACTCAACCTTCAAACACGACTTTCAAGGCTTCAACGAACCAAATCAATCAAAACTTCAGCACCAATCAATAATTCACAGTCTATATCTTAAATCCTCCCCTTGGGATGCCCTCAAAAACAATTAAGGCTTTCTCACCCTTCGCCATATTGTGTAATTACGCATTTACCCCGACGAAGATTTTACCCAGTAAAGATCTTACGCGTTACGACTTACGCCTCGTAATAAGTTCCCGTAACGGGTCGTACTTTACCCTGGTGGCATGTTTCGGGGTAAACTTTTAAGGAGACTGAGTTTTGATGATGTTGTTGAACACTTTGGAGTGAATCTGTCTCTTGTTTTTAAGTGGGTTTCTCTTTAAATTGAAAGAATGGAATTTCATTTGTTTTCATCTAAGTACATAAAATGTTATGGCAAGACAAAAATGCAGTGGTAATTAATAGATAGCCCTTGCAACAGATTTCAAATAGTCTATAGTGCCGTTTGAAATGCGAATACCTACGCCGAATCGATTACGTCTACATCACACAATCAGTAGCGGAACTCCGAACTTAATGCCCAGCAATTTATGCCCCCACAAATTTATTCACGCAGCGTATAGGTAGTCGAAAGGGGGCCGAATTGCAAAACATCACAATTTGCGAACGCCACAAAGGGAACATCTTTCAGTAAAAATCTGTAGAGTATCGTGAAGATGGAGATACTAACGAGGTGGCCTGGGTACTCTGATTTCCAATTCAAAGGAAAATTGCGATGGGAAGGGTCGGTGGGGGGTGTTGGCGGAGTGGGGGCCCCCCTCCCGTTGCTACGCGACGCGGGGTGGAGCCGCCGCAATCACGGCCCAATGGCACGACGGTTATAAATTGCTCTGGCGTCGCGACATGGCCGTGGGAGAGAGATGGCGAGGCCTCTCCGTCGCACTAATGAAGTCGCCTACAGCACCCTTGATTGACGGACTGGCCCTTTTTCGGTCCTAGAGTTAGGTATCAATGGCGTGCCGTGATTTGCCAGTAATGAAGGTGTGGTTTCCTGTTGTGCCTTTGTCACGTGGTTATACCATTATGTACGATATGTACATGTGTGTGTTATATGCTCGCCAATTTATTCGCACTCCCACTTATATGAATCACTCTATGTACCAATTAGATGTTTAAAGTCATATTGTGGTGAATATTTTACGCAGGATGCGAACACCCACGAGTTGAGTCAGATACGCCAATGAGGTGGCCCCATTAAATTGGGTTTAGACGTTTCTGAGAATTTTCTGCTCATTCGTACCTACATACATACATATCTAAACTTTTTATATGTCTAAGCTTCTGTGGTGTTGAATTTCAGGAGTCATTATTATAGTGATTTTGTAGAAGTTTTTTTTTCTGTATAGTAATTAAACTTCTTACTATTTTTCCTCTTTACTATAGAAATGAATAAGGTAAACGCGGGTGAAGTCGTCATGCCCCAATAGTCGTCAATTAATCTAAAAACTTTTATTTATTATTTCTACTGAACTTAAAATGGCCCGGTTTATATGTCAACATATTGTTGATAATATATTGCACAATTGAAATTACAATACGGGGTTTTAACATTCATGGCGTCTGAGATATGTTATTCGAAAAGTATGTGCCCTAACAAAATAGTTTTTTCGTGAAGTTCAGCTGTCAAAAGTGAAACTCAGCACGTGGTTTTGTGCTTTGATTTACATAACTCCAGTGGGGTCTGTGGTATGTTTCTTTGTTTAATTAGATAGTTAAGTTTATTTGCTAACGATGTAATATGCAATTTGGAATACTTTTAACATAGAAGATATATTTTTTTAATGTGACATCTATTGGTACTTTAAAACTCCTATTTGACCCAAAACCCGTCAATTTTAGAATTATTATGACGACTACTGGGACGTGCCCAAAAGTTGCACCTAAACTCGTCATAATGAGGATATTTTGTGTTTTACAGTACAAAATGCGAATAAATAGCTAATATCGGGACTTTTACAAAATTGTTATCTCTCTAGAACAAACATATTTAAGGTTTAGACTACATTTGTTGATAAAACTGCGTTTCTTTAAAGCTTTTTCTTAGGGTTACATTTTACTCTTCTGGTTCTAGATGCACGTACACAGTCATGTTATTCGATTCAATTAATATGTTTCTTAATGGTTAAATCCCCTGTTTCCTATAAGTATGCACTTTCTACGAGTGTTTTTTTTTTAGGTATATATTGGCCGCTGTAGGCCTCCGCCATTCGATTAAGGACACACGATACATATCTACCGCTTTGGGTACAACTACCACTAGCCTTTGTTTCTACTACGCTTGGATTACAATTTGTGGCAAGCAAAAATTGACTGTTCTTACACTATGCTTTTTGTTTGAAATAACTGCATGTCGTCACGCGTATTGTACCGCGTCTCTCTAACTTGCTTTAATAGCGCCTGTATAAAAATTATGTCATTCAACTAGTTTTGACGCAAAAAATATTAAAATCAGTTTTAAAACTGAGATGACATAGCTTCCATCGCTGTCACTGCTTTGCTTGTCGTATTCGATATTGATGGGTAAAGAGTAATCTTATAGTTATCGGCACGAATCTTGAGCTCTGTCTGTCTGAAAACTAATACAGTGCATCAAAAAATTGTTCCTCATCGCTGTCACTGGGTAATGTACCCAAAAGGCTGGCAGAATTGCCACGTTGAATGGCAATGCTCAACCTCTGTGCGAAATAAAAGCCAGCCTTTGGGTCCCGTGAAGCGTCAACCAGGCGCTGGGAAATATCCTTGGCAAGAAGGCGGGCTCTCGGACCCCACGGCCCAAGAGTTTCAACCCCAAACGGCTCAAACATGTACTTGAATATAAGGTTACTATATTTGCGCCGCTTGAGGTTCTCTGCTTGTGCAGCGGCGGAGCCAGCACAACATGCAGTTCCGGGATGGGAGAGTTCCGGGAGATGGCGCAAGAGTGTCGATGCACGTCGCGTCCCACACTAAAGTCCTACCCAACTTCCACGGAAATAGCGACATGCCGTCTGGTCTCTTGCCATTGTCGCGTACCAAGCCATTTGGTTCGAGTACGGCTGGTACGCCGACGGCAACAAGAGCGCGACGGATCACGTCGTTGATGTTAGCATGTCGTGGTATGCGGCCGGCACTACGGCTGCACGACTTTCCAAGCATTTAAAGCCTCGGTCAGGCATGTCACCTCAAAATTGACCAGTGTGGTGGTCTCACAGACTTTCATATTTACAAAAATAATAAAGGGGGAAATATTAAAACTAAGTATCAAAAAATTCATCCGCATCGCTGTCAGCGGGGATCGTGCCCAAAAGGCTGGCTGCATTGCCACGCTGGATGGCAATGCATATCCTTTGGCCGAAGTATAGCCAGCCTTTTGGTCACGAGTGGACTCCATATTTTCATGTAATTTATGCTGGCGTGTCGTGCCATGCGACCAGCACTTTTGCCACAGGAAAGACCATGGTGCCCAAGGCAGTCCACAGATTCGCCGCACTGACAGCGATGCGGAGCCTCAGTGGGAGCGCTGAGGCGTAGGCATGTAGCGATCCGGAATGTTGTGTCACCCAGCATGGTTCCAACGCTGGGTGACGGCAGTGCGTGAAGCCATAGCCTGACTCCCACTCTCCCACAGCCAGACGCTCAGTAGTATTGACAGATGTTTCAATTAGTTTATTTCTCGTCAATCTACAGAGCGGCTCGTCCCACTATCTCTGGGAAGCCGGGTTGTCAGGGAAGGCTGTATTTTGGCAAGCTACTTTCCAGGCGTTCATACCATGCACCTCAGAATCGACCAGTGAAGGGGCTAAAATTTTGCTGGTCAACTCCTTAGTGCCGCACACCGAGGATAGGAACGCCGGTAGACTTAAACTGGAAATTTTGCGGACGCCGAGGCCACCGAATCTGATCGGAAGGGTGGCTTCGCGCCCGTGTCGACGGCGCGCGTTGTTCCACGCGCTCGTCAAAGAGATGTCAGCAACCCCAGCGGGGGCTGCGGGTTGTTCGAAAGAGATACCACGGCCCTGGTACATAAAAGGCCTTTGACGGAACACGACGGTTTTTAGTCAGTAAGGGTCTGACACTCCCTCACCGCTGCTAACCCACAGCGGGAGGGGTCATTTGATGATTTTTGACGTCGTTAAAAAAAAAAAGGGTGGCTTGAAGCCACGCTCGGTCGTCCAAAGCCAAATTAAAAAGAGATGAAGGATAGTACGGATAATTTGGTCAATTCTGTCTAAAAGATGTGGCTGCTTCCTTAAGGGAGAGGAGCGAAGGTTGTATATAAATTTTGGGAAAACACAATATTGGTTTTACAATTTAAATATTTTAATAGTAATAATTTTACTCGTGCTACATATGCACATGACTGCATGGTTATATGATTGATTACGAAATCTATATACATATAATAAATCTGTAAAAAAACTGTGTCTGTACATTGAATATATTAAAAAAATAATAATTGGGTGGGGTTTAGAAACAGTAATGGAGCACAAATCCAAAAAAAAAATTATGTCTGTTTGTCTGTATGTCTGTATGTCTGTATGTCTGTATGTCTGTTTGTTTGTACACGCTAATCTTCCGAACTACTGAACGGATTTCAATGATTTTTTCTTTGTTGTATCAGTATTAGGCCTGGTCAACATATAGGCTATAATTTATCTTCGAAACTTGAAGACCTGATGCAGAACTCCAACAGACCAATAAAACTATAAAAGATACAAATATGGTGCCGTGGCAAAAATTGTTTCATTTGATGAGCATTTTCAGCTGAGATAATAAATTTTAAGATCTGGTACACCTGATGTGGAACCCCAAGAGCCCAGTTTTTCTGTACCATATACAGGTATGACGTTTTAGCAAAAGTTGTTCAATTTGATAAGCACTTTCTATTGACTTATACAAATTGAAGATCTAAAACACCTGATGTGGAACTCCAGGGGCCCAGTAAGACTATAGCATATAGAGGTATAACGTTTTAGCAAAAGTGGTTCAATCTGATAAGCACTCTCTATTGACGTATAAACATCGAAGATCTGGAACACCTGATGTGGAACTTCAAGAGCAATACTACACTTGAAATGTATAGAAATGAATGTTATGAAATAGGTATGGTGAATCAAAAAAGTCCGTCTTTTAGATAACCCTAAAATAATGGACACGTATTTTTTCTTTTCTCCTTTTCACTAACAAATAATAAGGAAGATATAACACGCTTGAATTTTGTGTTAAGTCACTGCTTAGTACAAATTACATACCTAGACGTGGCGTCACGAGCCCCTCTGTCACGAGTCACTCTCCGAATTTGTTGCGTTATATATATCTCATTATTATTTTGTATGTCTCTTCCAGACCTCGGGACTGCAGAGTTCCGAATTTTCGGGAGGAAAACGTGGGGCCGAAGCCAACACGCTGAAGCCCTTTTGAGACAACTTTAATGAAATGGTGACACAAAACCGACGATTATCCCTTTATACACTATAGAAATGAACCCAAGGACAATCCCCGGTGGGCGTCGTTAAAAAGAAAAAACAATCCCCGGTTCTGTGTTATACCATTGCTAACTGTGAATGAATACTACTTGGGCCTATTGTGATGGGATGCTATTGGACTAGGAATGGGGAAACTACGGGAACTATGGCACCTGCCGATGACAATGTATTAGATACATGTAAAAATGGCAGGTGGAGACTCGCCAGCTCACTTACTGGGCCCCCGGGAATCAGTCACTGAATAGCAACAAGAGGGCAACAAGAAGTGTGAGGATACCTCGGCGGATTTTAAACGCAGATTACGCGCTCCCTGTGGGTCACTTACTACGAGGCACCTATCCTCCGAGCAGGGCTACTAACCCTGCTCTAGCGACTCCACTCTGTCAGTCTGACGGTCAAGCCAAGCCAGAGGGTTGAGACCTACCCCCGTCATGGTTCACTCCGACCGGCCGGAGATGGGGGACAGTATACTCTCCCTGGAGAACTCAGTATATATGCCCCGCGGGGTCGCTACTCCCCGTCATCAGCCTCAGATGTCCTGCGGAGCTTATATCTCATTATTATTGTCGTTATTATCTCAAGAGCCTTTGTCCCAATTATGTTAGGGTCGACTTCCAGTCACGATGCAACTGAGTACCAGTGTTTTACAAGGAGCGACTGCCTATCTGACCTCCACAACCCGGTTAACCGCTCAACCCAACACCCCTTGGTAAAACTGGTTAGACTTACTGGCTTCTGACTACTCATAACGACTGCCAAGAATGTTCAATGACAACCCACAGTTTAACATCCCCTCCAAATAACGGTCATTGGTATCCAAAATATACGTAGAAAGTACATACGAACTTAGAAAAGTTGCATTGGCAGGTACTTGCCAGATCTGGAATCAAAGACGCACGCTCATACTTGAGAGATTGGTTCTCTACCCACTAAACCACCACGACTTCCACTAAGTCATCACGACTTTGTCATCTCAGTAACATTTAATGTTTTTTTACGTAATAATACGTGTAATATTTTTGCCACACACAACTTAAATGCGGACTAATTAGAATCACTACTTTTATTTATCGCTATGGTCACGTCTATTGCGGTTCAGTTCTTGGCGTTTTGTTTAGTCTGCTGTGCTTTTGCCGTTGAAGTACAAAAATTAAATATATGGAACGTTTCTAATGGCTATGCGTATTCCGTTGTTTTCAAGCCAACGGGCCCTTAAATTCAATATCAGACGATTCAGATCTTTGATTTTGCTGACCCCGTAGTCGCTGGCATAAGGGACAGGATCCGCGTACGAAGTCGCGGGCAGAAGCTAGTATAACATATATTTTATAGACTGATTTTGTGATTCCAAGCGTTTGATAGATAGGAATATAAATTAAAATGTAACTATGTATCTGTTTTATTGAATACCTGCTCTTCTAACAGATTATGACCTGCTATTCTAAATAGGGATTTGGTTTTCTATCCATCTACCTAATGTTTCAAAGGCACAAGTATGCTTAACAAAGTCAAGCACAAAAAAAATGTACGTAACTTGAACTTTATGTTCAAGAGCAGAGAGTTCACATTAGCATTAAAAGTTGACGAGTACTGGGAATATTTGACGAGTATCCGTACAAATCAGACGACTATTGGTACAAATCGCCCTTTTTTTACTTTTGCCTTAATAAGTACATAAACCCATGAAAATGATTAAAAAAACATTAATTACTTAGAGTAACGAATAAATACTCTATCACGTCATGCAAAAATTTTCATTTTATATTGAATATTTACTAGACAGTAGCGCTTCAAAGTCGGTGATTTCCGAAATCCGACGAGTATTGGTACGTTTACCTTAGTTTCTAAACAATCCTTGAGTCGGTATTTCTGCAAACAAAAGCTGGCGACTACAAAGAAGATATTAAATTCTTGTCTCGTAAGAATCACGCTGTTGTTACGTAGGTTTGAAATTGCTTATGTGCGGTTAAATCGGAATTTACTTACGTTTCAAATTATTTTGAAAACACTTTTGTACTTTTCCGAAGAAAATAAAAGTAAATTATTATGACATGATCATGAGATGACATCTAAATTAAATAGAAAACAAGGCAAAATCAGGGATTGAAATACAAGTTATGCTCTACTGGCAGAAATACAAAAAATATATAGCAAATGGTCTTTTAAACACTCTAGTATGAGTATAAACCTTTTCCAAAAAAATAAAAGCCCTTACATACTAACGGCCAGTTTCTTCATCAAAAGTTAAAGTTAAAGTAATGTCTAAAGTAAAAGTAACGGTCAAATTCGTTTTTTCAAGGCAGACAGCAAAACTAATAGAAAAATTGAATTTGACCGTTACTTTTACTTTAGACATTACTTTGACTTTAACTTTTGATGAAGAAACTGGCTGTAAGACATAAAGTATAAACACCTAAAGTGAGTTAAAAAAATCACATATTTTCCATACCCATAAAGTTACACTACACCATGCTAAGGAGTCCGGTTTGTATGAGAAGAATGCGTAATAAGGACCGGACCAAGCACAGATTACACTCAAATTGTACCTATCACTGTATAGGTAATATGTGAAGAGGTATGATATATGGCATAATGCAGCTTAAGTTGTAGGAGTTAAAGTTGAAATTGCTCTAGCAGTGTTAAATAGCTTTAAGGTTAGTTTATGTTCCTTAATAGGGTGGTGACTTAGAAATATGTTTTATCAGTTCCGGTTTACGCTGACATTAGTAAGCTGAAAGTAGTAAGTAAAAATTCAATGACAAAAATAAGTCACAAAAATTAGGATAATTTTGATTGAGGCTGCCGTTAATCAACATAAAAATGGAAAATTATTTTTAACAGTTCTACTAAACTTATTATTCTTCAATAATCCTAAAACGTCTCAATTGGCACCACAGTTAACATTAGGTATTATCAAAACTATAAGCACAATACTCAAGGCCACTCAGATTACACGATTATTACTAATTTGTGGTAAAGAACACACAGTTTTCCGCAAAGATAAGAAGAACATATCAAAAACATTTATTATTTGAATACAAAATTCATAGATTTTATTATTTATTTCGTTACTATTGCGACGTTAAGTCATGTTAAATGCAGAGATTGAACAAGTTTATGAATAAAAATCACCAATAGTGATGATGATGTCTTCCTAGCCGATTATCGGCCAAGGCGGCTGTTCTCATATAAGGAGATCAGCCAGCTGCCAGGCCATTGCGCAGACACAGGTGCACCCACTATTCCTTCACTTTAATCACAAGGCAATCCAACACGACCGGAGAGAAATTTCGTTTGCAAACCAACGTTGACTTCTTCGAAAACTGTAGGTATCTGTTTTTGCCTCACTAAAGTCACTTAATTCAAGCCTAAAAGCCTTAAAAAAATAAAGCATAGTTAACTCTCTAAAACATAAGTCCAAACAAACTATACCCCTATTACTATTGGATAAAAGCAAAGCGAACACAGCAGCAGATTTTACCGATACTCCACAAAAGATATTGGTAGCTCGCTAGCTATAAATAGGGCATTTACCCTGTATACATACAAACCTTTGTATATGGATGACGTAGCTAGGGCTGTCTCTCTATAAATCGTATATAATACGGCCAGAGAGAAAACTGGGAACAGATTCCACAAAGGTTTATTAACACGGCATCGCTAGGGTTGGCGAGCGTATGTTTTTCAACTGTTTTCTGTTTTTAGAGGGTAACTCGGTTTTGCGTTTATAACCGTACTAGCTATTCGATGCGATTGCACCCGGGTCTCGAACTACTTCAGCATCCGGATAAAAGTAGCCTTTATCCTTTAACAGGCCCTAGACTATCTGTGTAGGTAGTGGTTTTGGCGTGAAGTCATCTGCCCAGCCTTCTTACCACTTTGTTGGGATCGGGTCCCAATCTCGCTTCGCAAATTATTTTATTCGCAAAGATTGAGAGGAGAGGAGCAAAAGGAAATTATTTTAATTCTATATAGGTATTATAGAATGCAAATCAAGAATCTAACGACATGAAGCGAGCTTAAAACTCAATAAACTAACATAGTTTAGTAGACTCATAATGGTAGATCTATATGGCTATTATTCACCTGCACTCGAGATTATTCTTCTTCCACAAGATCGCAGCTCTCTTCTACCTCTTTTTGCAATAAACTTGTAAGGGTAGTTGTCCAATAGGTTGGGAATCGACAACCTTATCATTGGCAGGGTCGCGCGTCACACTGGATCGATAGCGCGAATGTGCCGCGGATTACCATCGCCAATGCTCCGCGATTACAAGATCAAAATGTGTTTTTAGCTGTGGTAACACTGGTATGGGACTTTTGAGATAGGTTTAGTTTAGAAACAATATAAACTGAAGGGGTAGAAACAACTGTTAAACTTAAAACTATCTCTGTATTCAGTAACTCTATAACTGATTCTCAACCGTTCAGTCGTTTTGAAGAGATAACAAAACCGACAGAATAGCATCAACATTATGGCACACTAACCGTTTTCCCGCGATTTCACCCGCGTCCCGTGGGAGCTACTGCCCGCACCGGGATAAAATATAGCCTATGTTACTCGCAGATAATATAGCTTTCTAATGGCGAAAGAATATTTAAAATCGATCCAGTAGTTTTTGAGTTTATCTATTACAACTAAACAAACAAAGTTTTCCTCTTTATAGACAGCTTCTAACCAACACCTCCTTTGTTCACAGGCGAGAAACCCCACAAATGCCAAGTCTGCGGCAAAGCGTTCAGCCAGAGTTCCAACCTGATCACTCACTCCCGCAAGCACACGGGCTTCAAGCCCTTTGCCTGCGAACTCTGTGGCAGAGCATTTCAGAGGAAAGTGGACCTTAGGAGGCATAAGGAGACTCAGCATGCAGACATCAGACCCCCGCAGCCGCATATGCAGCCTCATACGGATGTGCATGGCATGCATCCTACTGATATGCATGCTGTTGCTGAGCATCGGATAGGTGAGGTTTCAGATTATTTTTTGGATGTTGAAATAAGTAGGCTAGGAGACATCAGTTCTTTAAGTAATAAACGAGGATTAAAGTTACACCAAGGAATAGGAAGAAATAACCATGTAATTTCTTCGGTTTAAACGTGGATTACCTTTACTCCTTGTTTATTATTATTAATAAGGTAGCTCTCATTGTACACCAGCTGCTGCCAGGCCCCTCTTCTCCACTGGGCACTATGGGCAAGTGCCCAGGGCCCCGCGATCGAATGGGGCCCCCTAGTTCCTGCCAGATTACCAAATGATAACCGATATTTAGGTACTAAAAATCCGATGATAATGACCAATTAAAAGAATGATAATGAACATTTAAAAGAATACTTAAAAAATGTTCAGAGTGAAAATGAAGCACCTAACTGTGTACAGGAAGCATATAATCTATTAAAGCAAAACAAAATTGAAGAACACACATTTGCTAACGTAGAAATTGCATTGAGAATATTTTTAAGCATGATGATAACGTCACTAAGGGTGCCATTCTAATCTGCGAAGCCTTTTTAGAAATTTTAAACAAACCTACAACAGTGCATGTGCGAGACATCGAGGCGGTCACCCCTCTCAGTCACTGTCACCCTTCTCTTTGTATTTTTGCTTTTATCTGATTACTTAAATTAATTCCTCAAAGTTGGAAAAAAAAAATGTCTCTTCTTCATTTCTAATTTGTTCTGCGCTTATTTTTTGAGTCCTCAATCTAGCAAAAAGTTAAAGCACCAGCAAAACAGTAGTTTAGTTGTAGTTGTAGTTTAGTAGCAAAAACAATTGACGCTCGCTTAAAATTTTCGGTTTCTTTTAATTTGTGCTTAATTCTGAGGTAAATTAGAGAGTCCTCATAATAACAATAAAAAAAAATCACTTGGATATTTCTAAGCTATTTAGGCGCTATTTGTAAGCGGAGGTGGAGGACTTTTGCGTCCCAAATGTCAAAAAATGTTGAGCTCGCTACGCTCGCAGCTGGTTCACTTTCTGGTCGCTTTTTTTTAAACTTGTTTGAGTACTTCTGTGTACCAAAACTCAAAAATTTCGCGCTCGCTGCGCTCGCGCCTTCTTCACTTTACAGTGCTTTTTTTCAATCTTGTTCGGGTACTTTTGTGTTAAAAATCTCAAAAATTTCGCGCTCGCTGTGCTCGCGCTTTACACTTTAGCTGTAGTTTTCTCTGAATTCTTTATATCTCCATTGCGTCCCAAAAATCAAAATTTAAAAAAAAATATCTTCGCTTTGCAGTGCTTTTTTCAAACTTGTTTGGGTACTTTTGTGTTAATTCTGTATGATTTTACTACGTGGTTATATTTTGTCGTTATTTTTGGAAGGGGGTTGCTCAATAAGTAGCCCGCCCCGGGTGCTACCCGATGCTACGCCGCCACTGGCAGAGAACGCTCCTTCTCCAAATTGAAACGAATAAAAAATGAATTAAGAAGTACAATGCTTCAAGAGAGATTAACTAGTTTGTCGCTGATGTCCATAGAATGTGATATTCTCAATACCTACCATAGATTTTGAAGAAGTGATTAACAATTTTGCTCATCTTAAATCTAGAAGGGTGCCTTTGCAATCAACAAAGAGTTAATCTAAGGATTTTATGCTAAGCGAGTTACTTTTGTAGATTATTTTTTATATATCCTATTTTTTTTTAGGTAGTAACTAAATAAAAATAAATTTAGAACCTTGTTTGTCTATTTTCTTTATATATTATAACTAAATAGTGTTTTCTCAAGGTCATAGGGGCCCCATGATCCTAATGTGCCCAGGGCCTCAAATAGTTTAAAGACGGCCCTGGCTGCTGCCAGCGGTTTCATCCGCTTTTTCAGAGAACTACTTTCCGCACTCAGATAAAAAACAACTATTCTATCTAAACAGCTATTCTGAAGTACCTATCAACTATACGACTGCCAAGTTTCATCAAAGTCCGTTCCTACGTTTTAACTCACTAACACTCACTAACTTTTGAGTTAATAAGCTTGCTTGATGGTATACTAACAGCCTTTTTCTTCCACAGATCTCCGTCCCCCCCACCCGGATCTTCGCCAACACCCTGACTTCAGAGCTCACATGAGCACTTCAGTGCCACCTCTTCAGCCTCTGCCCTCCTGAACTTCAACTGCCTTCGCGCCCCACTCCTGGCGTTAAGGCTCGAAGGTTCACCAGCAATGGTGGAGCGATGTGTAGTGAAAGATACTTCTTGGTGATTTTTTTAAAGCTGGCTGGTATTAGCTGTTGAGTTTATTTCAAATTTGGAATTTGTTTTGAACTTCGAGTTCGTTCCTGGGACTGGCTGGTATTGAATTCAATTTTGGAATTGTTTTTGAACTTCGACTTCGTTCCTGGGACTGGCTGGTGTTGATTTCAATTTTGGAATTTTTTTTAAACTTCGAATCGGTTTAAAAATACTGGAAGAATGGAATTCAAAATATTTGAAACCATGGTCATCTTGTAGTTGTTGTTTTTGCACCAGAAAGGGGTCTAAGTTTTTTAAGATAATACTCAACAACAAAAATGGAAAAAGTTTTTATTTCCATAATAAGTTACTGAGCAGCAAATAATTTTCATTCCACATCGCTTTACTATAAAAGCCTAACTATGGTGTGTTGAAGTATACCTGGTTCCATTGCGAAAGAGGGATGGTGATATGAACTCTGTATAGTTACATCTCGCTCTTACAATGGCAATATGATTTTGAGACATGTCATAGTTGGGCAAAGTAAATCGTAGGTAAATATTAGGCAACATACACATTGTATACAAAGTTAAAAAAAAAATGTTACCGCAATCCAAAATGTAGTTAAGATAATTATATTGTAATTAAAATTTGAACGCTTTGTAATTGTGAGTTTTTTGATCTCAAAGTAAAATACACAATAAAATATCACATATAAAGTAAGTGTTGTGCAAAATAATTAAATGAAAAATACATTAAATAAAATGATCCGAAATAATTTTATTTGAATGAAACCGTTTAGATTTTAAATATTAATTAGAAAAAAATACTCAATAATAAAAATGCAACACAATTTATTTGAGCTGGTATCATCCAAAGAATATTAAGTTTTCTATCACAAAAATATATTTAAATAATGGACTGATGGAATCATTCCAAAATGTTTTATTTTTCCATATATTTAAAGACATGAACAATTTAGTTTTTAGTAATATTTTTTTAGAAACTGTACGTTTATCACAAATATTTACATTACATTATTTTGACATCATTCCGTGTTAAGAAAAATAAAAGTAACAAAATGATTAATTAAATATAAGTAGAAACTACAACCACCAAAGAAGCATTTATTTATACAAATAAATATTGGCAGTAAAATACACCACCATGGCAACTGTAACAATTAAAAAATAAAATAAAATAATTTTACCAAAATAAATAATAATAATGTGTCATATTATACATATAAAATCGCCATAATTGCACTAGATTAGAATTATTGTAGAAAAATACTCGCATATCAATATCATATTCATAATACTTTTAATTAATTATATTTAAATGAAATCGAATTATGTAAAATATTTAGCTGATTTATTTTTAAGAATTAGTAATAAGAATGTACAAAAAATGTTGTCTATTTTTATGGCTGTAATCTTATGTAAAAGCACTTAGAAGTAATTCGCTGAATTTCAGAATAATATTAGACCTTACAATACGTGATTATTCTTATTTTTTCAATTAAATAATATTGTAAAAAAATATCACAATAGTCTGGTAAATTCCTTATTCAGTTTTTTTTTTGTAAATAATTGATAAATAAGAGTAATTAAAAATATATTATAATGTGAAATCCATTATGCCAAAGTCACATAGAAAAATAGTGGTTTAGAGTCACCGAAATATTATTTAAAATGATAACATTCCTTACAATTTTGTGTGCGCTTAAAAGACAAAATAGGTGTTAGATTTAAAATAATAAAAAAAAAAAACACAAATAAGGTCGCATTCCATTTACACATAACTAGTAGATTTTTAAAATCGTTCATCATAACATAAAAGAAGAAAAGGGAATATTTTGTCATATCATTTTTTTTTGTTTCCTACATAATACGTATACCAAAAAAAATATTTATAATTTTACGTGTAGTTAATCCTCATTATAATATTCTACTTTATTAATTAGAATCGAAACATAACATGTAGAAAAAAAATGTTAAATCATTTCTATTGTTTCCAATATTTGTAAATAAAAATTCAAAAATGTTTTCTGAAAATTTTCTTAAAAAATTGTATGTTATTAAATGTAAAGTCAATGTAAATATTGTATAAACTTTGAAACTAGTTATGTTAACGATCCCAAAGAAAAACGTGCAATCCTAAAGGTCGTAATTTACGAGTTATTATTGTAAGCAACTGTCACTTCAATAAATATGATGATGTATATTTTTTTGTCTTTTATTTAAGCACATAGAAGAACCCTTCTTTTGAAAAAAAATACAAAGTTGATTAAAGGTTGGGTTAACCTGGTGAGGAAGAATAGCTATTAATTTATTAATGTTATAAATCTCGAGAGTTTTTTTTTTCTAGATTGGAAGCTCTTATCTTAGAATTTATTGATTGATATGTAATCCTGCTGCTTAGAATACTACCCATGCCACAAGGGTGAAACTACTGGCGGGAGCTAGTCAGACACAGAACCAACAATGTTGACGTTTATACATTTGCGTAATAAAGTTCAAACCATTTTTTGCAAGGCGATCATCAAATACAGCCAGGAAAAGAAGACTTTTCTTGATAAGTCTGAGCCCACAGGTTTGATACCTGATACAAGTGGTATCTGACCCGCCTCTCAATTCTCTCTGTAATCTAAGTGTTAAAACAAGACACCATCTAAACAGTACAGGTTACAATAAAAGCCTTTCTAAATAATTATGCAAATACACCGTGAGATGTTGCTGAACTTAATTTTATTTCGCCATTAGCTCAAGGCAGGGGAATAGGATTTAATATTGGAGAAAAGCTTCTCATGTTACATCGACGAAGACTGAAGTATTTTGAATAAGAAGTGGTGTCTATTACAGGATTATTTTCGTGGCTACCACTAAGCAATAATTTTATGACACAAAATATTTCGACAAGGTTTATTAGGGCTCCTAAAAGTATCATGATGCGGAAGGATTTTCGAAAATGGTATACCAAGAACTATAAAAAAGTATGAGAATAAAATAAAAATTAAGTAGGTACTAGGGGATGACTGAAAATACTTGACTAGGAAAAGGCTGAAAATTCTTGGAACAATGGCAATGACAAATGATGAAATGATGAAATGATGAAGCCGACCCCAACATAGTTTGGGAAAAAGGCTCGGAGGATAGTAATGGCAATGACAAATGATAGAAACACATACATAGGTGCTGTTATTAAATAGAGGATATGGGTGTGTATTAAAGGTCAGCCTTTAGTCATCAGGAAGCTAGCTTTTAAAATAAATTAGATATGATAAATTCGATTTTTGTAGAGTTTGACTGCAATATTGAGTTATTTTCACAGGCTACGACTTTTTTAAATCAAAAGGATCGTGCTGACAGTTGCAAAAAATTGGGAGCCTCAGGTAGGATAATATTTTTCACAGTACCCAGTGGAACCCTAAATTAATCCAATTAACTATCACCCGATTCCAAACAGTCTGTTTGTCTATAACCGTCAATGTTTGCGACGCTATGATCGATTGATCATTAACCTAATGGCGGGTGTATCGAGTGTTTATATATTGTTAATGTTTTATAAACTTATAGGTTATTTGCTATTTTTAGATTGACACAGGTTTCTAAGTACCCCTGTGTGTTTATACTTCATTTGTTTGAAATTCTGATCCGATTTGAAATCTTAGCTTTAGAATTTCATATGTTCCAGTAACCATGTTATGGGACATTATGAAATACCTACCTACATCAAGCCTATATCATATTTAGTAGGCGTCCTTGCAGCCAATAGACTTACGGCTCAGTCAGTGTATCCAGCTTTATATATATATTTTTTACTTAGGTAAGTTAAGAATTGATATTGAAAGCACCAACAAAAACAACACACAAAATATTCCAAAATGTTTTAACTAAAGCCGTAGGTACCTCCATTCCGTATTTGATAATGTTAGACAAAAAACCTAGTTAGATTTGTAGCAGCCGGGATGTGGGTCCCTAGAGTGCGGCGGACTCTAAACGCCTGTTAGCACGCACTGCGGGGCCGGCGAGGACCATTGTTGTGCAGGGATGGATTTAGGCAGGTTATTTGGGTATACCATTGAAATTTTGAGTTTTTAGCTACTTGAGTGGTGGTATGCGAGATTGTTGGAAAGATTCAACGCGGCTCTGGTATTCAAAAGGTTTTAGAATTACCTAATAAAGCTGAACCAAAATGAAAATTGGAGTTGGAATCTGGAAAAAGACACTAAGAAGAAACTAAGTAAAGCAGTGGGATAAATGTGGTAGCGAATGAAACAGTAGGGAATGACTAAATTAAAAACGATGACACTGACTAAAAATAATAAATGCACGCGAAGAAAGTAGGACTCAGTTTTTAGAAATAATACCTTGTTTACTTAATTTGGTTTGTTTGCTCCATCTATTCAATTCATTCTGTACTTCTATGAATGCACAATTAACAACCCAAAACATCTGTGCAAACAGAAACAAACCTAGGAAAGTCTATTCTTTGTTCTATCTCTTCGTACGTTTTGATAAATTAATCAGGCGGTTCCATGGTGTAATGGTTAGCACTCTGGACTTTGAATCCAGCGATCCGAGTTCAAATCTCGGTGGAACCTGGTCACTTTTTAGATAAAAATAGGAAACGGTAACGGCACCTATGTGATCTACTTAAGATCCCAAGTAGGTATGATATTATTATATCTCATTTACAGCAATATTCTAAATTCAAGCTTAGCCTAAACAGTGACAATATTCGGTTATTCCTTTGGTGCTGGTTATTATCACATTTGTTTTATCCCCACGAATCAAGTTAAACCAAGTTTTATGTACTTTACGATTGTTTATTATACCCGTATTTGTCAGTTTTTGATTAACAGTTTAAAAGATTTTAGTGATACAGACGGACACTATGTTTGCGTTCTTAGAATAGAATCTGACTTCATGTCCGCCTATCCTCACTAATACAATTAGCAATTCAAAAGTATGACTTTCACGGTTAAACGGCTGAGCTGGTTGATATTAAATGCACTGAGATGGTGGTTCCTGGGCTACTTTTAATACATAGGTAATTTGAATATTTTGTCTAATCTTTCTTTAGGTATATATTCGCTAAACATCTTTCACTAAACAGCAATTAACTACAGAACACCGTTAAAAAAACTACACAATTATACTATTATATTCCCTCATCCCAAGTCCGTCCCCCTGTGGGTCAGCGTCATATATAATTCAGTGGTATCCACATGCGTCTCGGACGCAATCAGTATTGTGAATAATTGATTCCGGCCTGATGATTGTGCGCCCCGCGAGATTGGACAAGATTTGCCTGTCCCAGTACGGCCCTGGTGGATTTGCGTT
Organism: Helicoverpa zea; assembly: GCF_022581195.2. Lineage (NCBI taxonomy): Eukaryota > Metazoa > Arthropoda > Insecta > Lepidoptera > Noctuidae > Helicoverpa > Helicoverpa zea. Next base: position 2,899,741 of record NC_061454.1, read on the forward strand.
ATTATTGTTTTTTTTTTTGATGTTGGCATTGTGAAAAACATTGTTATTTTTTTTTGCCTAAAAGTCCTAGAAAAAGAGAGAAAATAGTACCTAAATGTTTGAAACGAATATCCTGTAGGTATAACTTTTCTAAAAAAAAATCGTTTTGAATTCGAAGATTTTTTTTTTTTTTTGATAATTTCCAGCCGGTCATCAAGTCTCTTTACAGAAAGTTGAAAAAAAAATACTTTCAAAAATTCGAAGATTTTCTTACATACCTACATAGTTACAAGTGAAATTTAATATTTAATACTTAAGCGTGTTAAAAATAGTACTTCTGTTTACATGACTTGTTAAGCATAATTTTTTAACTATAATTATGTTTATTTGCAAACTAAAAGTTGATGATTTGCCCTTCTTATCTTATTAAAAAAAATAATTTCAAGATCAAAAAGTACCTACTTTCTAGATAGGTACATAAAAGCCAAGACGTAAAAACAACCCAAACAAAGTTGCTTGCGCCTAAATAATTTTAATATGTAGTTGTCAATCGCTTCACCGCCAAATAAGAACTATTCCTTTCTCATGCTCGTGTTAATTTATCTATTACTATTATAAACATAAAGTCGATAATAGCATGACTCAACATTATAGATAGAACATTTGAGCTGATGACGTCAGCGTCAAATAGCAGTAGTGAAAGGGACGCACAATTTCGGCGCTCTGCCAACCGGTTCCATGGTGTAATGGTTAGCACTCTGGACTTTGAATCCAGCGATCCGAGTTCAAATCTCGGTGGAACCTTGATAGCAAAACTTTTTGTATAATTTTATTGAATTGATATTGTACTGTTAAAATGAAAAGGATAATTTTTTATTTTATTTTTTGAACATATATAACTTGTCTAAGCGATAACACATTGTCTTCTCTAATCTCAGGTCAATCTTTCCATAGTCGGTTCTGCGTCGGATCTAATACAAGTTTTTATACTTGTGAACCGAATATAAATAGGTAAGTATTATATGCAGTTGTACTTTTAGACTCGCAGTAGTTAGTAGACAGCTTTTAATTTCATTTCCAAAAGATGCTACTACCAATAGATTTAATTTAACAAAACCTCTTCCCAATAATATGTTCCAATCGTAATCAAATAAAACTCTCACAATTGACATAAAATAAAGTCAATAGGAGCCTTGATAACACTGGAAACCAATTTCATCACGACAGATATCACTTTCCAATTTCATTTCACCCTTTCCACAATGGCCTTACCATCAAATTTATTCAAATTGCACCGTCGCGCGACCACGGCAGTGTCGCACCTGGTTTATAGAAAATACACGCGAAATTGCACCTTGTTGTCTTCAGTTAAGGTTGAGAATGCATTGGTGATGAGTGCACCAATTTCGAACATTGCAATTTATAGATAGATATTCTTATTCCACTCAAAATAACATACGTTTCTTCTTAGCAGAGGTTCGGTAGTTCCTTCAGAATAATGTTTCAGAAATGTGGACTGTATTTCAAGGGTGGTATGGTTGGTTTTTGATTGGGGTGTCGTGTATATAATATGTTAAGGAAAAGCGAATGGAAAGCGTCTGCAGTCTTTTGTATTGACGCGTTTTAAGTCAACACTTGATCAGTAGTGTAAGGATAGTGAGTTTCCAGTACGATCTATTTTTGGTACATACGTCAGGGGTACTTTATTTTTAATTGACAGAAAATGTATGTAAGTACCAATGAATCAGAAAAAAAGTTGCTAATACTTTGATCAGTACCTATGTGAAGTCAGCAAATTAGTTATGTTATTAAATCTGAATAATTTTATAAGTTCAAATAAAATAATAAACATTAAGCATTGCCATCCAACGTGGCAATGCTGCCAGCCTCTTGGGTACACTCCCGGTGGGCAGCGATGAGGAGTTTTTTGATGCCATTTTATAATTGTTTTTAGTTGTATATATGTATAAATATGTTTATTTTTACGTCATGTAAATATGTACATAAAAGGTATAAATAAATAATAAACTAAGTAGTCCACCCTAGATCATAAAACATTTTTTATTGATTTGAAAAAAGTTCAATTCTTGTTATTCTTTCAATATACATTTTATAAAACAAAAGCAAAAACACATACAAATCAATTAGGTACCTTACGAGAATATCTATAAAAAAAACTACACAATACAAATGGCCCCCACCCGCAAAGTTAAGTTGGCACAATTTACATAAAGATGTCGACTTTCAGCATCAGAATCGAGTTAGGAAGATACTTTAAAACTGTCGCTTAGCACAGACGTCGAATCCGTTTACAGTTTTCGGGAGTTTCAAGACGGTTAGGGCTGGGGTGGAGTCGATGTTTGGTTTATCAATCCTTACTACAAAAGTTCCTACCCCTTCCTTCCCATCACGATCCTATTCATTTAAAAATTGAGTGTTTTTATTGTGAATTTTCAAGTAATCCGTTAAGTTAACGGTAGCTGACTAATATCAGTCAGTCATGAGTTAACGATAACATTATAAAAAAAATATGCATGAATAACTCATAAAAATCAAATCACAGTACTTATTCTTCAGACGCTTTAGAAATTTATCTGAGTATTTTCTACGTAAAAACGAAAAAAAAAAAAAACGAAAATATCTATTCGTACTAAGTAATCTGTTGAAAACTTTAATGAATTACAAAACGTCTTGTACTAGCAGCTACTAAGTGCTTTAAAGACGAATATAAGCTAGACTAATTACGTAACATTATGTCTATCGAGTCTTATAACTTGCATTTAAAAAACTTCACATAAATGAGTAGTTTTTTTAATGCAAGTTGCATTAGCCATGAGACCATAGGTAATCCACATCTGCAGAGTTTACCCGCCAACAAAAATATACTATCGATAAAAATCCCCGACTTATCCCATCCCTACCCGCCACTAGGGGCGTCCAAGTTGCGTATTGAGTTACGCGTCCCTACACCGGTCCAATCGCATCAGAAGGCTCCATTATAATATCCCGTTGCTACGGTCGTAATCTCCATATTTACATAATGCCACTCTTGAATATTTGCCTATTGCCTATTCTTGTTTGTGATAAACTGATGGACTGGTAGGCTGAAGATGGGCGTAAGGACTTAATTTGGTGTCCGATTTCGGTAGTCTACAAATGGGCATATTTTTTGTCTTTATCATCTTCCAATGTATTGTAGGAGCCCAGCACATTGCAAATCGGTGCAAACTTTTAGCCGGTCGATAGTTTAATTGGGCTCATAAATCAGTATGAAGATGAATGGGACTGCACGCATTACAATAAGCAGATATCTGGCCGGTATCACACCCATTGGAACGTTTGATTGGATTCACGATTACCTACAGTATCAACTGTTAATCAAACATCGGACAACTGTAGATCGCCAATTAAGTCTGCTGTGTGCAGAGGCTTTAATTCAGAATATCCAAAACCGATGCAGACGAAATTCAGTGCACTGAGAGATAGGTTGTACCTTGAGAATGGTCACAGGCTATACTTTCTATATATGTAAGTATTTAAGGAAGTACGCTTTAGTATGTAAGAAACAAAAAAAAAAACATTTAAAAACCTCCCCTTCCAGAAAATAAAGTCTTCACCACTCACGGAAGACTCCCCCAGTACCCCAAACGACTCGATTTGATTTCCCCTCTCACGTACAATACGTCTTCGAGTCACTTATATCAATTTAATCGTTGAATTGAAATTCAAAGAGCAGACTGCGAATCAATTACAGATGGGTGATCGGCGGCATTCAAATACTCGCTGATAGAAATATCCTTTAAGAATGTGCGTGTGGAGAAATGTGAGCCAATATATTAAGACGTGCTGTTGGGGTGGTTTGTAAAGAATTGGTGAATTACATGAGAAGTAGGGTGTAATTTTTAGTAGACTTGAAACAGCACTAGAGGCCAAAAGATCTTGCTGTGTGGAGAGGACTGTCTCAATAGTGCAGTATTTAGTTTTAATAACTTAACCTTGATGGTTATAAGTAATAGTTATATCGATACAAAATATGTTAGACTATACTCTAGAATCTTTTGATAGATGATTTTTCACATAAATCTGAAACATCATTGGTGCACCTGTGTTTAAGGTAAGCACATTTGAATTTAAATAAAAAGAAAGTCATCAAAACCTCCCATTTCATACAAAATCATAAAACAAACTGAAATAAAAATAAAAAGTAAAAAACACTTATAAATTTTACGCTCATATGAAAAATACGTCCATGTAAAACCTGCAATACAAGCCCTTAATATGAAAAGTGATTACTAGAATAAACCTTCACTGTCATATTTACGTTGTCGTAAATATGACAAAGTAAACCTTGGTATAATTTACGACAGCAATACGACACTAAGTGATAGAGATATAAAATTTATTCTCGTCTCTGCGTCGCCGATATTATTACGATATAAAAACGGGAATCAAACGGTAAACGATTATTAAGTTATTGCTTGGGTTCGGTTGAATTAAGAAAGGGTTGGGCTTGTTAATTTTATGTTGATAGGAAAATTATTGTTTAGATTAATTTCGTTGAAGTAAATGCTACAAGAACTATGTAGCTGCAACGGTTACAATTACCTAAATACTTACTCAACTGAATCAAATATTTCTATAATAATATGTCTGCATAACTCATAGATAGTCCCTACCTACTTTGTGGTATTTTACGTAATAAGAATCTTCTGTCTATAAATGCTTGTCCTGTTTAAATAAGTGTCTGTGTAGTTACTAAGCGCCTGCAAAATTAAGCAACGCAACAAAACGCATGATCGATATTAGAACACATCAAAGAAACAAATTGAGAAAACACCATTATTAATCTAATTCTGGTAACTTCTACTTCTAACACTAAAAATACTATACTTTACTAAAATAATTAATTACCAATTACTTAAATTACCTCTAAATTACGAACCTATTACTTCACATTTGCGACAAACTTTCAAACCAACAATCTTCAGATCGAAAACATAAAACCGACACACAAACTATCAATAATAAAAATACTCTAGATACCTACACACATAAAAACCTTAGGCCTTTCAGAATCAAGATGCTGCGATCCAGAAAAATTATGCAAAAAGGCTCTCTGGTCAACTTAGAGTGTTTGGAAAAAGGGGAATATTTTTTATGACCGGGACCCATCAAAATTTTACGCGACATCACGCCGAAGCTATATAGAATCAATCATTCCGAACGCAGAAGGTACTTTCTATTCAAATAACGTATTTTTATCGCATTTTGCTCGGGTAGGTGTGTAGATACCTACTTGAATTACGTACATATGTGATGTCGATTTTTTTTGGGTTTTATTTTGTACCTATATCATGTTTGCTAATTTTTGTTGGTGTTTTTTAAGTCTCATGATGCCAAAAGTAATAAATATCTCTGAAGTTTCATTAGGATTTTGTAAGAACACTATACTGTACCTAACAATCTTAAAATTACCCTTAGAAAATAGTCAAGGTAGATCTCTTTTATTTTTTTTCAAGGCTGATTAAGGGAATTTGTCAAACTTATTCCTGCACACATTTTACCATCTTTAAAATATGAGCAGTATCTCTTATAATGAACTTGAGAATTCTGCAGAAAAAGTATTTAATTAAGTATTTGGAAATAAAGGCATTTATGGATAAACCTATAAATATATGTTATATCTTCTTACTGATCTCCTATCAATCCCCCAACTAATTCCTCTCTAATTCGACAAGCCACTGACAAACCGACGTACTAAACGGCTTCAAATCCTTGAAAGTTTAATATCATTGGGCCAATTATGGCGCAAATTGTGACCGATGGCCGAGAATGGTCCATTCTCGTCCAACTAAGCAGTTATCAGGAATAATTGATTCGGAAACTCGCCCGGGGACCGACGCATTGCATTCGAACATGCAACCGTAGATTTTAAGTTAATTTTTAGTTAGGAGACTGTGTTGTTAAGATTGCTGTGAGATTCTTTGTGATTGTCATTTGTTTTTTCTTCGGTGTAAAATACAAAATGAAATCATAGTCTTTTAAAATTAAAAACAAAATGGTGGTTAATTTGAAATAACAAACACGTGTTTTAGGTAGGTACCTAACTAAATCAATACATACACCTGTTGCAATAATGATGATTGCTCTATAAAATTTGACAGGGGTTAAAATACACGTCAATTAATTTCCTCGTGCTTACAAAAATTTAAATAAATATATTTCAATACGTACATACCTTTATAACCCAAGAAACCCCACTAACATTTTATTTTATTTTGCATTGGTGAACTTAATACGTGAAAGCACATCGCGTGCCTAACGCCATCTAGCGGCTACTAACGAAGATTTAATGCGAGCAGGAGATTTTGTTAAGCCAACACAATTCGCCAACATTGATTTGTGGGCAACAGATGTTGGTTTTATGGCCAATTAAAATGCCATTATGGTGAAAAAATAATTGTTGTTTTTTTTTTTTGCTTGTATATAGTTTATTTTAATAAATGCCCGTGTCAAATTAAAATAATTACAATAGCAATTTACATTTATTACATTAAAACATGTTTTTTGTACAACTGATGTTGAAATACGGAATAAAATTATCTATTTCTACAATGTACACACTGTACATATATACAAACTTAAACTACTTATCTTTATACAAAACTAAAAATAAAGTACAAAATACTATATACAAAATATATATAAACATAAAACATAATATAAAAGAGCATCGATCAGGCGTCGAACTATTCCTCCGCATCACTGTCCTCCGGAAACGTGCCCAGAAGACTGGCTGCATTAACACGTTGAATGGCAATAATTCTTTGTCCAAAGAATAAGCCAGCCCTCTGGTCACGCGAAGCGTCGACAAGCCTTTGTTGTTTATTTATGTATTTTTTGGGAATTGTTAAAAAGAAACATTCCTATGTGTTTAAGTACATAGGCAGGTATTAGTATAAACTTTTTTTAAATTAAATGGCACCAAAAAGCCTACTTATTAACGTATTTTTTTTATTATGGTATTGATTTTTAAACTCTGATTCACACCGATTCACATCCTAAATTAGGACAAGTGCCTTAAACAAATAGAAAAGCAACGGCTTAATTGTCTCATTGCAGCATTGTGACAGACCAATATTGAAAGTTATTCATGCGTATTAAAGTTAAAAAAATATATACCAAGCACTCATTTCCTGATAATATCATTAGGTATTAGCTGTAAATTACAACATTAATATTGTAGGAAATACCACCTACTTTTTATTTACCAACCATTGGTACCAAGTCTACCACAAAACGCCAATAAAAACCATCATTTTGCAAACACTCTTGTCACTTTATTATCGTGTGTACGTCAATTCTGAATATGCATTGGATGCAACGGGTCGAAGTATGCAAATACACATTAAACGTTTATAGGCTATAAGGAGTTTCACGTTTATGGCGAAAGCCTATGGCGTCTGGAGTGGCTTTTTCTAGTAACGATATTTTGGAGAAAATTGTCCAATGTTCTGAAAAGAACTGACCACTATGTTTGTGAATTTGAATGTTTTGCTTTTTGCTAAGATCTGAAAAATATGATGATGATGATGAAGTCCTCCTAGCCGATACTGTCGGCCATGGCGGCCGTTCTCCCATATTGAGATTAGCCAACTGCGCAGGACATACATATTAAATTATGAAACACCGGTCAAACACAGGTCTCAAAAATACTCCCTATTTTTTTTCTCTTATACCACGCCTTTAGTTTCCTGACTAAAATGGGGTCTGCTTCCAGTAGCGAAGTTACAACTGAGTATGAATGTTGTACATGGGCCAGGAGTCCATGGGAGAGGAGATCAGATACCTACCAATCTCTTCTCAGTTACCTAGACATCTAGCTCTAAGTCTTTCTGGCTTTTATCTCTAAAAATCGTATCGTCCCCGCCTCGTCAGGCCTAAAAGCTCCCCATCACCACTAACCGTTCGATAATTATCGGCAATACGACATTGACGACGCCCCCGGGTGTCGTACGGCACGACTACGACACGACACGACACGACACCTAACGTAGATACGATATAAATTTATTTTTATTTTCTGAACCATTACGAGAATTGCTTTCGATTTACTTACGTTAAGCAAATTGAAGTGGAAGTATTGAGTTATCTTTTGATCTGCGTGGGTAAAGTAAAAAAGGTTTATTTGAGTATAAAAATACATAAATACGTACTTACCAATAAAATACATAGGTAAATTCATGGGAGATGGAAAAGCATGCGCTACGGACAATGCTGCGTGTGGACTACGGCGTAGCTCTATGAGAATTAAGTAAGTTTTGTCCTTTTTAACTTTCATCTGAAATATAAAGAATGTTATTCTACCATTAGAATAGTAAATGCTAGCGAGATAATTATTTTATTGCTGCACTTTTATACATATATTATGCTTAATGATATTAGATAAACTAACTAGCCAAATCAAATACAAATAAAGAAACAAAAATATTTACCGTCTCAATTAAACAAGCAAACAGTAGCTCCCCACAAAATATGAGCGAATTTCACCAACCATTTGGCAAACATAGCCAATATTTGAACAAAACCACCCCAAAAGGGTCATAGAGGATAATAATTCTGTTATTAACTACGCACAATACGCGATTACAAATAAAAGACATCGAAAAGAACTACGCATTGTAAACTTCATTATCAAAACGTAATAACAATTACAGAAGAGAATATTGAAATATCAGCTTTATGACAGACAGTTAAAGTTCAATGTCAATTGTCACAAAGAATTCACTTTTGCTGCATCACCGCAAACCAAACCCCTAACCACCGAAAACTCAACCTTATGACTTAGAAGATATAGAATAATTTCCTTTGTAGAAAATCGTCGGTGTATTTACAACAGGGGGTTGTAAGCCGTAGGCCTATTTGTGTCGGTTTCACACTTACAACAATAGTGTCATGATTCGTGATCCCGGATTATCCGGGAACAATCCCGGGATTAGGTGGCGTTGCGGCAAACAAATGGACCCGGCTAACGAGTGGAGAACAAGTGTTGTCACTAATGGGGCGGTCCTATTTCTAATTGTATTTATTTTTTGCGGGTTTTGAAGGCACGTGTAAGTGTTTTGTTAAATGCCTGAAGAGCAAAGTGATTTAACAAGGAGTACTTAGGTCCGTTCAAGCTGAGACGTCTTATGGCTGAGATAAATATCAAGAAGTAACAACTTTTTAACGACTACGACCACGGACTAGCAAGCGCAGCGTAGGACGTCCACCAACGAGGTGGACAGACGACCTTATAAAGGTCGCCGGAAGACGCTGGATGCAGGTCGCTTCCAACAGGTATCTGTGGAGATCAAAGGGGGAGGCCTATGTTCAGCAGTGGACGTCCTATGGCTGAGATGATGATGATGATGATGAACAACTTTTTTTCAAAATACTTATAAACTTTCCTTCGCGTTTAAGTAACTTATTGTCTGCAACAATCAAAGATCCTAAAGTGAAGCAATAAGATTCTTATTATATTTTCCTAGTCACAAACCAAACCATCCTTATAATCTTATCTAGCTTCTTGCTTGTAATATTAATACATATTGAACTTCATTTGGATTCATCGCAAAATTCCTATGACCATCGATTCTCCTCAAATAACATTGTCGCTAAGAAATGGACTCTCTTTACTTCACGACAGGTATTGAATTCAAATGTACGAACAAACGTTAAATACCTAGGCATAGCTTAAACTTATGTACAGATAACTTAATAAATTAGTTAGTCGCTTCTGAAGTTAACCATTTTGTCGCCTCGAAAATGAGCAATAGTGATTATAGTTCGGCCATTCAGAGAATGCGTTCCTGACACGTCGCGATTGAACTGACGACGTAACTTTGCAATGGCGTTGCAGTTACGATAAAAATATTTTTGCTGGTTGTTTACCGTTTTAACAATTGAGGAGCATTAAAACAACATTATTATATCAATAATCAATGAATGTTATAATTTTGTGCCAAACTGAGTGTCAAATAACTTGGTAAACAATATTTTTCTAAATCTATACTGCGCTATTACAAGGTTATGTCAGCGGTTTATATTTTGTAGTGCTGTGCTAAAAATAACAGGCAAGTATCGTAATCTGTTCTTATACAGTTATAATATAAAATAATACGTTTTGATTTTCTTTTTAAGAATTGGAAAATAATGAACTATAAGACTTAATTATAACGTTTATGAAATATAAAAATAAAACTATGACCAAACCGCATTTTTATACTTAGATTAAAAATGGTAACCCCAAATGGCGTTATGGGCCGCCATTTTGTGACGCTAAAACAGTCGTCCGTTGTCGTTTCGTGCGCATAGACCACGTTTTTCAAGTGTTTTCGATCTGTTTTTATTTGATTACCCGGCTTTTGTTAGACCGAGATATCAGGATTGATTCTGTTATTGATAATAAGATAATTATACATGTAGGCGAAGATGATGATGAAGACACCACCACCTCAAGCACATCGGAGTCTGATTAATATTCTGTTCGCACATTCAATTCAATGTACTTGTAACAAAGAATAAATAAAACAATTTTATTATATGAATATTACCTTTTTTTGGTTTCCACTTAAATAACTAAAATATAAAACAAATGATTCCGCCAATTTAAAACGAAAATAATCTTAAAATAATGCGGCGGTTCATTTTGAAGGAACGGTAACGAACTCAGTGTTATGTTGTGCCCATCACTATAGTTCGGCCATTCAGAGAATGCGTTCCTGACACGTCGCGATTGAACTGACGACGTAACTACATTCATTGATTATTGATATAATAATGTTGTTTTAATGCTCCTCAATTGTTAAAACGGTAAACAACCAGTAAAAATATTTTTATCGTAACTGCAACGCCATTGCAAAGTTACGTCGTCAGTTCAATCGCGACGTGTCAGGAACGCATTCTCTGAATGGCCGAACTATAGTCGTGACTAACTGATAGGTGTCAGGAACGCATTCTCTGAACGGCCGAAGTATAGTGCATGATATCACGGATCTGAGTTGTACATAAAACACCACATAAGTATTAGATCATCGAGCCCAAAAAGCTTTAATTACCCAGATACTACAAACACATTCACACACAAACCAAATACAATATCTTTTAATCCTATTGTCATTACGCTTCATAGGGTATTTAGTCTGATTAATTACCTGACAAGTTTGTATGCAAAACCAGTTTAAATTGACCTCCCGTCCCCCTTTCGAAGCATACATTTAAGAACTGTTAGGGGAATGTTAGAAGGATGACAGAGGTCTTGTTATACTGGTAGCTGTCACAGAGTAAGGAAAGAGCGGAGATGCTATAGTGCAGGTAGGTCAGGCGCCTTCATGTTGTAGGCTTTACAAGTCACCAGAACTAACGGGGCGTTATTAACCAAACTGTCAAAGATTGGTCTTGATTGATTGGTGATTTTATGTTGAAAATAATGGTTGGGTCCAGAGAAGGTATAAGGGCGAAAACAGTAAAGCTCCTCGTCCCCCGCTCACCTGCATTTTGGCGCGCTGCTTTCTTAGGCGATAAAATCAGCAGATGACCCCTCCCGCTCTGGGTTAGCAGCGGCGAGGGAGTGTCAGACTTTTACTGACTAAAAATCCATCGTGTTCCTTTGTGTAACTCTTTCGAACAATCCCGCACCCCACTGTTAAGGCACCTCCACTAGTCATTTTGTTCTCCATGGTAGTTTCACAGGTAGCTAGCAAGGTGAATGGGACAATTAAGGTAGTTAATGAAACTACATTTGGAAGACAATATGGTTATGATTAAGCGTGTCTGTTAAATCGTCGGATTGTTGTTGAGATGTGGTCTTTGTATGTCTTCTTGGAATAATCTTGGTATTGTAAATGATCTGTGGTTCTAGAACGAACGTGCTAATGTAGTCTTAACTTTAATGTGAATGAGTTTTGAATTAATCTATGTATATACTTTGTATGTTTGTTGGAACTAATCTCAAGAAATACCATACTTAACCAGATTTCATTTTTTTTTTGTGTTAAGATGGATCATTCAGGCTATAAGTAGATAGGCTTTTTAACGATTTTATTCAACTACAGTTCTCGCTGGAGAACTAAGACTTGCTGCAATCTCCGTTGAGGTACTCCATTGAAATCCCGTGATTTTTTATATCGCGCTTAAGTATATGTAGAACCGCGGGCGACAGGCGAAAACAAAACCGTCGCGGCAAAAAGTTTTAATTTTGACCGATAATTAAAAGAAATGTACCCAGGATGTTCATCGTCAGTTTTCTTACTGTTACACTGCAGAATACGTGAAGGAAAATATAACCTTAATCCTAAGTGCAAAATTTTTTGTTGACCTACACTTACATACAATAAGTTCTGTTTTATTTCCAACTACCTTCAGTTCAATAATTTGTAATTACATAATGATACTCGAGCAAAAAAATATCTTCTACTGCAGGATACTTACATGACGGAAAATATAACCTTCCTCCTTAGAGCAAGTTTTCTTTGGTGACCTACACTTACATATAATAAGTTCTGTTTTATTTTGAGCTACCTTCAATTTGATAATTTATAATTACAGACCTGCATCTGGTAACACACATGAAATAGTTCCAAGGAAACTCCGGAAAACAATTACACTCGGAGGAAAGAAAGGAAACCAATCTCCACATCGACAGCAAAAAAAAATCTAACCTCACACACAAATCCCTTTATTTACTCAACAGAGAAGATCCCAGAAAATAAATTCTCAACCGATTTTCCATTACGGTCTGTCTACGGAAACCGCTAACGATTCCAGCACAGAATAAAGGTATACAGTTGTGAAGCTAAATACTCATCATCCTTCTGCCCTTATCCGAATTTTATTTGGGGTTGGCGCAGCATGTTTTCTTCTTCCATACTCTTCTATCTGCCGTCATCTCACAAGTAACATTATTTCTTTCCATATCTACTTTTATACAATCCATCCATCGTTTCTTTGTTCTTCCTCTTCCACTATATCCGTCCACATTCATACTCATCACCTTCCTCACAACATGACTCATTCCTCCGCATCACATACCCATAAAATTCGTAAAAATGTCACACACACACACACATGTGCATCGACGAGCTTTTACCGGTGTTATCGGTGCTGTCAGTATTGTGTGTCGTGTATGAGTGCGTGTGTGAGTGACATTGTTACGAACGGTAGTACGTAGCTTCCCAACTGTTGCAAGAGGATATGCTTAATCTGTGAACCCAGCGTCCGATTCTCCATGCTTTTCTAACTAACCAAAAATCGTATTTAACCCATCCCGTTCGCACTCTAGTGTGAAATCAGTCCGACAAATTAAATCCCGCCTCAGATTATTACATAGCTCCGTGAATGTTCATAAATAACCCGTAGGGAGGAACGCGGGAAATGTACTGAACGCACCCGTTACAATGGCGGGCTTATTTGAATTTGGAATTCTGTTTTTTTTTTTTTTGTTTCTGGCCAGTGTTTTTTTTTTGTTATTGATAGTAGGTTTTAATTGATGTGGATTTTATTTGTTTGTTTCTGAAATACTCAATTGTGTATGAGGTGTAATTGCTGGTAGAAACAAGAGGAATGCGATTTCAGAAACAATATTATTTCATTCTGATTACAACCAGGCTATGTAATTGAAGCCACGATCCACAAAGACAGGCAGTAGTAACATTCATTTTCAATCTTTCAACCCTTGCAAAACCTAATCAATCAAACAGCAAAAAAAATCAAATTAAGTCAAATGCCACTATCTCGGTAATCAACAATTAAGCTCAATCGTTAGTCAAGCTATATTTTATAGAGTTCTATATTTGAAATATAGGCGGCAACGGGTTCAATTAACGGAGTACCGTTATTAATGGGACGTTCCCGGGCGTCCGATTATACTCAATCTCCGGTAATCCGCGGTGGTGAGTCGGGTTGCACTGTGAATGTTTAAATGTAAAAGTTAAATATTTTTTATATCTGAATAATGGAATTGTTGTTGAATTTTGCGACAACAGCAAACAACAGTGACAAACAAGATCGACAGGGTTATGTACGATTCAATTGATTTTGCGACACTTCATGCGGATCTTACCGTTGCAATGATGTACTTATTTGATTTGTAATGAGTGAAGTACAACTTACGTAGTAACTATTATAGTAATCTGTGGTACAACTGTCACAAAATATCGTCAATTAACAAATGAGAATTATTTTCTTGATAATAGTCCTAAAGTCTAAACCCTGAATATAATTTTCACATCTCATCTGTATAATTTGCTGTCGCTCTTTCTAACTCCGTATCAATTGCATACTTGTAATAGCAGGACATTTACTTTTATAAACCAACATAAACCTTACGACGACTTCCATCACTCGTACTTTAAAACCCTTAAACTACAGTTAACTTAATCCCCGTTCATCACGGTGCCACTGCCCGACCCTCGTTGAAGGCACGCACTAATTACCGAAGAGAATTCAATGCTATAAATCACGGACATAATATAGCAGAGCGTCGCGTCGCTTTGGTATGCGCAGCCCAAATCCAATGCTATGCCCCCTATTTGAATTTAGTGCTGTATGTGCTCTATTGAGTGTGTATATGGCCTATTTGATTTTCAAAATACTGGTTGTTTGAGCAGTCAAAGAAAGGGTAATAAGTTCCTGCCGGGGCTGTAGGATTGTTCGAAAGAGTTACCGCGGCCCGGAACCTAGAGGGCTTAAGAAGGCACATGCTGGGTTTTAGTCAGTAAGAGTCTGATACTTCTTCACGCTGCACCTAGCGGGGGGGACATATTCTATCAATCTCTTATTCGTAGGAAGTCCTTTGCGCACCAGGATAAAAACTGTCTTACAGCCTTCCTCGATAAATGGACTATCCAACATTGAACAAGTTTTTCAAATCGAGTCACCTTTTCCTGAAATTAGTTAAGCCTCCTTTCCTCCGTGGTTGAAGCAAAATACATACGTATAGTACGAATATTTAGATTATGAGTTTTATATCCTTTTATTTGGTCCTACAATTTCAGTAGGCAGTTTGCATACAAATATAAAATAGGTACCTACATGGGTGATTTTTTTTCATTGCAAAAAGTTATGATAAAAGTGCGTCTCCTGCTTTCAGACCGCCTTTAAGGCGGACGGTAAAAATCCTCGAATTTGATTATACACATGTTAATATAATATAGAAGAAGCTAAAAAAACTTGGAGTAAGTATAAAAAAATCCTGTAAGAAGGAGAGCTAATGTGATTGCGCCCAGGTGTGTGCGCCTTGAGTATATTGCTGAGTCGCTGGGCCGCTAAAATGTGCTGCACTGACGAATGGCGAACGAATTACATAGGCACTTCCAATGTGAAGTGGCACTCCCCATAAACGTAGGGAAAGGCATATATTTGGGTGATTCGGAAAAAATATGATCTGGAATTTATAAAGTGTGGACATCTGCTAAAATGATTGGATGTAAAATTAAGGAATTTGGCGAATTAACCGTATATAACCTACTGTACCTACATACTTGTACATTTACATAATTTTAGCTAGCTTCTGCTCTTACTGTCAGTCATAAAAATACAAAATATGCCCAATATGTCAAAATATGGCGTAACTGAAACAGGAACTTATGCTATTTCATAAGTATTTATCATCTCCAACAAGTTGATGCAAGAGCATGTCGACTTTATCTAAAGTCCATCCAAATCTGTACTAAATAAAATGACTCGACAATATTTAGTAGCTCCATAACAGCCGATTTTTATGTTGATTTCTGACCCAGTCTGCCCGTGACCATGGATGCTGTAAAGGATCCGAAACGTCGGATTTAATAATATTAATAAAACCGCGATAAAGTCCTTAAAAGTAGATTTTTTTAAAAAAACAAGACTACAGTAGTCTTGTTTATTACGCCTATTTTTAATAAAATTTCAGTTTACAAATTCAGACGCGCCATCTTGAATTCCTCATTTGCCAACAGCAGCATTTTAGGCCCCCGATCACATTACAGCTTCCCTATATAAATCATTCTGCTGTCGCTTGCTATTGGATTAAGATTTCCTTCGATGTATTGGTACTCATCTCTTAGAGTGACGTCACATCAGCTTTGATGTATGAATTTCCCTTGAGACGTTTCAGTATGTAGAGAAATGTATTAGAAGGGGTAGTTTTAGTATTTTTAGTAGGTTTTGTGTTAACATATTTTGTTTAGATAGATTTTAAAGTATGTGATAGAGTTAATTGAATAGACTGATTGCCACATGGTACACACGTGGACATCTCTAACAGCAGAGGTGCCGAAAGAGTATTGATGGCCTTTTAAAAAGAGTAAGCCCCTATTTCTTAATGATTTGCTAGTGAATTTGTTTTATTGAGAACGTAAAAAACTATAAGTACATGTGACATTTTCTATGAACAGTAACTTATTTAGAGTTGAAACACATACCTACATGCAATATTAGAAGTTATGTCCAAGATTAAAGACTGAAATCTTAGAAATGAAAATAAACAACATCTAAAAATAAATTAAGGAAAATAACTATTTTGTATTGTCCATGACATATCATGATAAATTGGATCAGATTCCCAATAACCAGATTGAGACATTTAAAACAATGATAACAAGTCTAAAAAGTTTTCTAAGAATAGCTTGATCTTTCTTATAAAATACGATAAGATACTATTTGCGTAAAAAAGATATCGGAATTCAGTCTTACATGAACTATTTGAAGAGGTTTGCCACATTTCCAGTTATTTCTAAGATCCATTTTTCGGCATCAAGTATTCCTGACGATAATGATGATGTCCACCTAACTGATTGTCGGCCTTTGCGGCTGTTCTCATATAAGGAGACAAGCTAACAGCGCAGGACATATTAGGTACCTAAATATGTAGGTACTAGTAATACTCAATAATGCAGCTATGTAGATTTCTGTAAGCAATAGTCGAAACCACCATCTAAGCATGCCTACGTAAACCAAGTATTACTAAAAGTAATGAATAATGAATAAAATAATACCAAACTATCAAATTGGAAAACTCAGACGCTGAGTAAAATCGAAAAAGTTACACCTTACAACAAAAGTACTGATATAAAGATTATTGTCTACAAGTAATCCGTCTTTTTAGGGACTAGGGATGGGAAAGACGAGAAAATATTTGTAGCCTACGCTGCGTGGGAAGGAAGGAAAGAAAGAAAAACATATTTACACTCATTAGTCACACTGATATTATAAACATGACAGTTTCGATATTTGCATATTATATTTTATACAAAAAACACTATATCACGAAGGATATTTTAAAAGACTGCATGACGATATCGGTTGAGTTTTGAGAACCGTTTCAGCACAAATTAAATTGATTGAGGATGAATTCAAAATCGAACTTCCGTTATAAATTGGAAAAAAATACTTATTTGCATACTTTTTTACTTCTATACTCTGACACCGAGGATTCTCTGATGATTTAACTCACTCGAAAAAGAATTACTTAAAAACTGAGACGCTAAGGCTTACCAGGTGATTAAACCTGCAGCTCACTCGATACGAACACATCAAATCCAAACACAAGGACTATAAAGAGTTCCTTAAAAAAAACAACTTCCAATAAACAAAAGTCGATCTGCCTTTACCACATCCCTATTCTCTAAATATTTTATTAAAAGGGCGACGCCGGCGCATCATCAGTCTTGTCGCGCAATATAGCGCTAGACGGCGGACAAATCGTTCTGTGCGGTTGTCTTTTAACTGTTTACAAAGGGGTACAAAGGAATTCGATTCTGAAAGAAATTTGTTTGGGATAAGATGTTGGATTAAAAAGTTCGTAGTGGTTGTTTAAGTTTGGGAAATTGAGCGTCTCTGATCTGCGTTGAAGGCAAAGAAATTTTAGTTTTCAGCAGATTTCTACTATCATTCATTTTAGTGTAGGAAGTATTTCCGTATTTATATCAAACTGAAAACTTGTATTGAGGATCTCACTGTAGTTTTTACCAAATAAAGAGTACATAATAGTCTATTATATCTACCAATAGATTTCAATCAATGATCGAAGGAGTTAATGACGAGTATTTAACAAATTATAGTTCCAAAATTAACTGATTGTATCAATTTGATTCAAGTAGGCTTCAATTTTGCTAATTTCAAAACCTATGAAATAAGATTCCACAGAACACTACTTTTTAAATTTTGTTATTAAAAAAAACAAACGCAATCTATACATATAATAAATCTGTAAAAAAACTGTGTCTGTACATTAAATATATTAAAAAAATAATAATTGGGTGGGGTTTAGAAACAGTAATGGAGCACAAATCCAAAAAAAAAATTCTGTCTGTTTGTCTGTATGTCTGTATGTCTGTATGTCTGTATGTCTGTTTGTTTGTACACGCTAATCTTCGGAACTACTGGACGGATTTCAATGATTTTTTCTTTGTTGTATCAGTATTAAGCCTTGTCAACATATAGGCTATAATTTATCTTCGAAACTTGAAGACCTGATGCAGAACACCAACAGACCAACAAAACTATAAGAGATACAAATATGGTGCCATGGCAAAAATTGTTTCATATGATGAGCATTTTCAGCTGAGATAATAAATTTTAAGATCTGGAACACCTGATGTGGAATCCCAAGAGCCCAGCTTCTCTGTACCATATACAGGTATGACGTTTTAGCAAAAGTTGTTCAATTTGATAAGCACTTTCTATTGACTTATACAAATTGAAGATCTAAAACACCTGATGCGGAACTCCAGGGGCCCAGCTAGACTATAGCATATAGAGGTGTGACGTTTTAGCAAAAGTTGTTCAATCTGATAAGCACTCTCTGTTGACTTATAAAAATTGAAGATGTAGAACACCTGATGCGGAACGCCAGGAGCCCAGCTAGACTATAGCATATAAAGATATGACGTTTTAGCAAAAGTGGTTCAACCTGATAAGCACTCTCTATTGACGTATATACATCGAAGATCTGGAACACCTGATGTGGAACTTCAAGAGCAATACTACACTTGAAATGTATAGAAATGAATGTTATGAAATAGGTAGTATGTTGAATCAAAAAAAGTAATTAGTCCGTCTTTTACATAATCCTAAAATAATGGTGAGGATACCTCGGCGGATTTTAAACGCAGATTACGCGCTCCCTGTGGGTCACTTACCACGAGGCACCTATCCTCCGAGCAGGGCTACTAACCCTGCTCTAGCGACTCCACTCTGGACGGCCAAGCCAAACCAGAGGCGTGAGACCTACCCCCGTCATGGTTCACTCCGACCGGCCGGAGATGGGGGACAGTATACCCTGGAGAACTCAGTATATATAGCCCACCGGGGTCGCTACTCCCCGTCATCAGCCTCAGATGTCCTGCGGTGCTTATATCTCATTATTATTGTCGTTATTATCTCAAGAGCCTTTGTCCCAATTATGTTAGAGTCGACTTCCAGTCACGATGTAACTGAGTACCAGTGTTTTACAAGGATCAACTGCATATCTGAGCTCCACAACCCAGTTACCCGCTCAACCCAATACCCCTTGGTAAAACTGGTCAGACTTACTGGCATCTGACTACCCATAACGACTGCCAAGAATGTTCAATGACAGCCGGAACCTACAGTTTAACATCCCCTCCAAATAACGATCATTGGTATCCAAAATATACGTAGAAAGTACATACGAACTTAGAAAAGTTGCATTGGCAGGTACTTGCCAGACCAGGAATCAAAGACATACGCTCATACTTGAGAGATTGGTTCTCTACCCACTAAACCACCACGACTTCCACTAAGTCATCACGACTTTGTCATCTCAGTAACATTTAATGTTTTTTTTTAACGTATTAATACGTGTAATATTTTTGCCACACACAACTTAAATGCGGACTAATTAGAATCACTACTTTTATCCCTATGGTCACGTCTTTTGCGGTTCAGTTCTCAGCGTTTTGTTTAGTCTGCTGTGCTTTTGCCGTTGAAGTACAAAAATTAAATATATGGAACGTTTCTAATGGCTATGCGTATTCCGTTGTTTTCAAGTCAACGGGCCCTTAAAATACAATATCAGACGGTTCAGATCTTTGATTTTGCTCACCCCGTAGTCGCTGGCATAAGGGACTTTATCCGCGTACGAAGTCGCGGGCAGAAGCTAGTTCCCAATATAGAGGTCAGTGGCAATTCCTTATTCACAACAAGCGCCAAGAAAAAAGAATGAAGCTGCAGAAAAAAAATGGAAAGTGGCAAAAAGAGGTGGAAAAGAGTCAGGTCCGAACCTCATTTGTCGTTCGTCGTTTAGATTACATTTCAAATGAAAAGTGGGTATAGTGTGCAAAGTTTTTTTTCTTTCCCTTCGTCGTAAATACTTGTCAGGGCGACAACCGTTTCGAGGTGTCAAGCAGTTGACTGATTTGTTGGAAAAATACCCTTTTTTTTCTTACGAAGAACGTCTTGGAAATTAGTGAACGTTTTGGCAGAGGAAATTGTGTTTTTTTTTTATTAAGTTCATTTTTTGGGATTCTTTGACGAACAATGAATTGAAAATCTACCTAATTAAAACTTTTGAAACACGGTTGTCTACAAATATCTAAGATTTTCCGCAGTTGATGCGTTCAAGGGCTAGTTCAAAGCGAACATTACAATATTTTTAAAACGTAGGATTTCGTTAAAACGTACATTGGATAGTTTGAAATAAACTGCAAATACTTTTTACCTAATCGACAGTATCTACTTATGTATCATCTTCTATGTAATTTTTTATTTTAAATTCATGAATCGGCCATTTTACTAGACACGTGGACGGTTAACAGGTGCATCTATTTATAATTTCTCTTTGCATGAAAATGCTACAAAACATTCAAATAGAAAATATAAATAATAGTTTCATATTACGATAATATTATTCTGTCTTCCAATACTTTGAAAAACCCATTATCATAAACCGTATCGAATCAACGTGACATTGTCCATCTTTAATATGACGTATGCACATGGTCATACATTGAAGATTTTACTCATTAAAATATATTTAATAGACATACAAAACGAGCAATGGATGTTGTAATAGTAACACTTGGATAAATATTTATGAAGGAATTTGTGACGTCATTACGTTTATTGTTGTTTTACGTTGGTAACGGAATTCTTGTAAGTATTATTATTTGTGTATTTAATGAATGGTGGATCGGCCAAATCTTAGTCTAATAGGCCTTAAAATTCAGGAAGCTTGGAGCCTAAGTACCTACTCTGTTTTTCCTAGTAGTTTTTGCTGCTCCGTCACGATAGCCTAGTAAGGCCCAAGTTCACGTTAAATCATCATTTTATTTAGTTTATGTTTTCCACGAACCTTGTCCTTAATCTGGGCCTTTTTAACCCGGCACTGCTCAGCAGCTGAAGAAACCAGCTGTGAATTAAGCAGACCAATGACATCCTAGTTTGTAGGGTCTTTCCAATATCATTGGTGAGATACAACCCAACAAAGAGAGGCATACTTTTCATAAAACAAAAAAATACAGAACCAAAAACTTTCTTAGCCTACTTTTTGACGTAGATACATGCCACATCCAGCTCATCGTCCAAGCAGAGATGAGGTAGTATAAAATATTCAGATACGTCAATCAATATATGAGCGCTCCGTGGTCCGATGCCCGATGTTTTCATATTTCATATTGCCACCTTTACTTTGTGTAGTTTGAGAGCCTGGGGGTTAGAGACGGGCCTTTTTTTTGGACTGGAGTGGTAAAAATGTGGGAAATAAAAAAATAAGTCATTTGCATATTAAGTCTAAAACTATTTGTTACAGAAATCTGAATATGAGAAATTGATGGCTGATGTTTTTTACGTCACCTACCCGTTTGTACTTTTAAGATAATTACGAGTTAAACCCTTAAAAGTACCTATCTCCAACCAAGGTTTAATTATTAGTTTTATTCATTACCATTTTTTTTAAGCATTCAACATTAATGTTATTGTAACTTCCGTTTTATTTATTTTAACTGTTATGATTTATTCCAATAGCAAAAGTGAAGGAATTTTTGACGCACTTTAGCAGCATTTTATCAGTTTTATTGTGTACAATATTTTTTCTACGTATTTGTAAATAGGTCTATATTATATTTTTGTTAAGCCAAAACCAAAATAGAAAATTAAATCACAAAATCCCTGGTAGTCGAGCTCCTAGCCTAGTCAGTTTGCAGATGTAGTCCCGGTCGGAATATTGGTAAAAAACAATATTTTATAGCGGTCGCTAAGCGACTCCGCAAATGTATGCCCGTGGACGTCGCGCGTTGGGTTAACATGAGATTAGGGTCGTGGGATTTGTCTTACGATATCTATTTTTTTCAGGTTTTTTATATGCTTATTTTTTTTAATGTGTTTTAGAATGATTGTGGTGTTGATCTGTTGGTTACAAATCTTGTACTCAGTCTACATAGTATTAAATCCATTGAATATTTAATTATATGTTTTAAGAGCCATAATTTATTTGGCTTTATCCTATTGTTGGTGGCTGAAAAAAAAAACGCAATTAAATATTTTAATACCCAGGTATCCCAAAGCTTTCCAGCTCACATTTAACAATTCTGTATTATCATTTCTCCAGATAAATCATATTTACATAAGAAAAAAACTTAATTCTCAAGTGGCCAACCTTATTCACAAAATATTCCTCTCGTCCACGTACATTCCCATCACATTAACTATTGACAAAATAAAAATGTAAAATGGCGGACGACTCGGCCGTTACAACCGTCGGTTACTCCAAGGAGCCATTCCATTTTCGAATGTTCCCGCCAATAAATATGTTATAGAGTTACAATGAGGGATAAACGCTTAGGGGCTCTTCGCCACTTCTATGTAACTTTATATTTGACGTATCTGTGTCTTTTTAGGTTGTCTGTTGTATGGACGTGGGTCTTTAGGGTTAAATATTTTTTGGAATAAAGGGGTGTTGTTGGTTTGTGGGTTTCTTTATTATTTGGACAAAGATAAGATTTTTTTTTTCGCAGTAACAGACAAAGTTAAATAACCGACAAACTAATTTGATGTTTTTTATATTCTTTTAATAATACTATCGAAAGATTCCCCAGCCAATCCTTTTATTTTCAATTATTTTTATAAAGCTTTCACTTTTAAATATAGGTATGTATTATATGTATTCTAGCTAAGTATATAAATTAAGCAGATAATACTTTTATGCCACTCTACTATATGTAAATCATAAATCTTTGTGCCGCAACTTATGACATACCTACATAATCAGCAAACGTAAGTTTTTTGCGTCAAGCATTGAGAGACAATAAAACTGCAATAAATAAGATTATGAAGTATTTGATTAAAAAAATAGTGTCTATAAATTACATATTGTGTAGGTCATGTCTAAATAGGTACTTATTATTTTTTATCGAAAGATTATCCACGCGTTTTACACCTAAGATAAAAAAAAAAAAAAAAAAAAAAAAACAATAAAGTTTTTTTCATAATCGTAATAGTATTATTTGCAAAATAAAACTCATAGAACTAATTTCCCCCTACATCCCCGAACTGATTTTATATAGGTAATTTTTTTAACCCTTCAACGGTCGTAGTTATTCTCACCAAAAATATACTTTCATTAAATAATAACGACAAACAGACTTTGAAAGCGGTACAATAAATTTGACAGATGTCAAAAAGATCCATAGAGATTCGATAGACCTCAGAAAACCTCGTATCTAAGTTAAAAAGTTATTGAATAGGAAATTGAAAGTTTTGCATACCTACTTACAAAACATTCAATATTTTGTTTCCTGAATTGTTATTTATGTTCGCAACGTATAACAACTGAAGCTTTATGTATTTTACTGCAAATAGGTTTTTTCGTCTTATACCTATCTGAATTTTTAAAGATGATAATGAGTATGCATCCGATTATACGAGACTTTCTAATTTCAACTTTTTTGATTGCTTCATTAAAATCGAGTAAAAGATTTAAAGATGCTACAAACATAGAACATAGGTACACTTACAATCTCCAACAAAAATAGATTCTCTCAGTTCACACATTCTTAGACATGTTTCTAGGTCACGGACGAGATCTTTAGACGAAATTAGCATTAGCTGGTGAAAGTGCTGCGATAGTAGTGGTTAATTTCGACCAAACTCTCGTCGGTTCCATGGTGTAACGGTTAGCACTCTGGACTCTGAATCCAGCGATCCGAGTTCAAATCTCGGTGGAACCTGATCTTTTGGCATAGAAAAGGTTAGGGAAGATAATGGTCCGTTTTGTTGAAATTGCTCTCTTGTCAGAGTTAGATGATATGAGAAAAATATAACAATTGTGATTTGTGAAATATAGTTTTATTACTGTTTTAAAAACATTCAACACATTTAAAATATTTTTTTTTTTTCTAAATAAATACTCTAAAGTAAAAAAAAAATAATCTAAAAAGCAATAAAATTATTAAAAACCGTTTTCATTGGCCTTTCACATTGTTCATTCCTATCTTTATTGTATAATGTATATAGATTTTGACGTACCTAATTGAAATACTTACGTACTAAGTAATTCTTAACCCAAAACTGCACTTAATATTTTTTTGCATTTTAAATATCGGTTAATAAAATATATCACAGAACTATGAAAATCACAAAATAACATAGTTAACTATTCATTAATTTTGACCTACTCGAAAAAAACATGTTCTTAAATATATTTAAGTAGGTATCACTAAGATTTCTTGGTTAATTAACAAAAAAAAAAACATTGTTAGAAATAATTTTGACTGGACGTAAATTTTACGTCGTAAGACACATCCCTACCTACTTGCTCTCTCAATAAAAAATCAACCAAATTCCAAAATCCCCCAACTGCATAAAAAATCACATCATCATAATTCCAAAATCAAAATTGGGTGGAGTTCCCCAATTTATCAGTCAACTAAAAGCCCTGATACACTGCGATATGCAAAACCCTTGCTAATTACCATATGTTCAGCATTCATGTGTCTGGCCGCGCCCTTACGAATTTACTGATTACTTTAATTAAAAAAGCGAACTCTTTCGCTGGAGCGCCTTGGGATTTCAAGCGTTAGTATGTGGATTAAAAATCGTGTTGGTTGGCACTGTTGGTAAGTAAAGGTTTAGTTAAACAAGGTTTTAAAGTCAAGGCGATAGGTAAGTAATGCAAGTTTTGTTGCACTTTTGGTGACTGATATGATAAGCCAACGCAAAGGGCTCCGACGAAGAAGGAACACAGACAGATTTAACTTAGTATAAAATTCTGACGCTCCTTTCAGCTACACCCTGGAGTGGAATGGGTCTAAAAAGATTTGCCTTTTACTAATAAATAAATATAAGTAGTTACCTCTAATAAATATGATTTCTTTTACAACTGTACAGTAAATACACTCGTATTGTTTTTTTAAATTATTTTTTTCATAATTATGCACACCTTTCAGTAAAGTTTACCTTAACTTTCAATGTGTAACCCACCACAAAACTAGGGCTGTCACTTTATGTTAATAAAAAGCCATTATTATATTATAATAAAATATATTATAGTCGTAATTGCTAATAATTAATTAGCTAAAACAGTTTAGTTAACACAGCGACCTTTTAAATAATTCGAACTTACAAAGCAAATTTTCATTAGTTTTTGTCCAAATAAATAGGACTCAACTTTAAATGTTATTCCTATCATAATGGGATACTTTTTGGGTCTGACTCAGAAACCACTGTTTAAAAAAGCTCAGCAATGTCTTATCGACCCGAGGAAAGTAAACCATCATGTGACTAGCTATTACAAAACAATGTTTAAAGGCTTCCAGTATAACCAGGTGCAGTTGAGTACCTAACAGTATTTTACATGGAGTGAAAGTCTACCCTACCCTTAACGTTGCCAAATATCAACCATGACCCACAATTTAGCATTCCTTTCCACTTATTATATCAAAAATCACCATTATTTCTGTGGCAACCCTAAACTTAACCCTTTCGATTACGAGCGATGGTTATCGCATAGAACTCACGCGCTGCCCACATTACTGGTGAATTATTATTTCTGATTAATAAATTGTGTGTCCCGGGAGACTGCCTGCTCGACACTGTCACGCCTTGTCACGGCAGTGTTGCCAGGGTTGAAGGAAATTGTGGGGAAAATGCGAGAAAAACTCCTTGAAATATTGGGAGATATAGGTAGAAGGTGTTTTCTTTATCAACATTTAAGATGCAGAAGATAAGGACACTAGATCAGTTCTTAGGTACTTGTCAATTTCCCCAGAATAAAACCAAAAGTTTGTTTTGAAAACTTCTGAAAAACTATTAGAAACTGCATAATTAGAATACTAAAACTTCAGAAGAGAGTTGTTAATTCTTGCTGAAACTGGAAAATATTTTTACCTGTTCAGTAGAACTTTTCACCTGGCAACCCCTTCCGATCGTGTCACGCCGTCACACCGTCAATTACGTTATTTGATGCTTTTTCATTAAAGTAATACGATACCCAGGAGGCCTTGGGCGGGACTGGGTTACTTGGGTGTGATCGACGGCCAAAATAATCTGGGGACGTTTTTTAACACGAATTATTACCACTTAGGGCCTTTTTTTGCCAAAACTCGACATGTCAGGCGATTTTTTTTTATGTTCAAAACCTTGGCTTTTGGTAATTAAATGGCTCAATGTTTATTTTGTTTTATTTTTTGGTAGAAAATAGGTTTTTGGGGCGGGTGTTTGTAATTGTAGGGTAAGACAATTATGACATAATAGTTGTAATTTGATACAATGCTGTGTGTTTTTTATGTTGCGGATTTAGATTTAATGATTCAATTTAAGCAAATGTTCACAATAGTAAAAGTAGAACAAAAATATGAATATGCAGCAAAAATTGTTGTTTAGGCCTGATTTTGTCTAAATAGCAAATTTTTTTTCATGTCTCGTGTAAAAAACATATTCAAAGTCCAACTAATGATTTAGTTTTGTTTCCCAGCAGAATTTCAGGTTTAGAAAAAAGATGTCATTAGTTACTTTTTGATAAGTATTTACATTTTCAAAGTATTTGCAATAACGCGATAAAAAAAAACAAACTGAAAAGTAATAATAATCTAATAGGTCTTGAATCAAATTGTACTTTTTTATTTACATAGATATTTACAATACATATTTACAATAAAAATCAAAAACTATCCTAGTAAAACAAACAACTAAAAAGCGTCAAAAAATTCGTCCCCATCGCTGTCAACTGGGAGCGTGCCCAAGAGGCTGGCAGCATTACCTCGTTGGATCGCCATGCTTGAATCAAATTAATAAATCAACTTCCCTATAAAAAATGTAAAAAACTCTAAATTAAAAATCAACAAAAAGTATCCAAGGTTCCACCGAGATTTGAACTCGGATCGCTGGATTCAAAGTCCAGAGTGCTAACCATTACACCATGGAACCGTGCTGGATGAGACAAGAGTTGCGAAATAAGATACCACTATCTTCCTAACTACATTGTAATAATTTAAACAAAATAGCCACTATAATATTGTCTGAGTAAATTAAACCTTATTAGTAAAGCAGAAAGTCCATTATTGTAAAGCAATTTATTTTCTTGACACACTTGTTTTTGCTAATGTCGATAATTTTAATGAGAGTGTCACGAATTTCTTAGAATTAATATCGATGCATGAACGAATAGCTTAATGGGCTTATTAATTTAGTTTTTGTACATACAGCGTTTTACCACGCAATGATGTGTAGAGAATTCAGTTTCATTAACAATTCTGTCTTCCTATAACAATAAAATAAAATCTCGAAGTAACGTTCGCACCAAATACTTAAGTTTAAGTTAAGTTTGCGTTACTGAAGCCATTTCACTGATTAAGTACCTACACATGTATTTGACATTCAATATTTAAAAAAAAAAAACTATATGTAACACGTTGTGTCTTACTTAAACGTTTTACTTATTTTTACTATTTAAGTAGGTACCTAATTATGTAGGTACTTAAATGCATATTACCAATTAACTATTTATATAGGTAGTTATTGTAAAACGGCGAAAAAAGGTGCTGAACATATTACATTATCAAAATATTATTCTTAATTATTTACTTATCCTTGTAACACGTGACATTGGGTTAGTTCAATGAATATTCAAATTATTTATTTAAACAAATGTTTTGTACGAAACGAATTGATTCAAATCTGTTGTGACGTCATTAAACATATGCCGTTCAAAAAATGTTTTATGGATTATCAATTTATTTACCTACTTATGATACCTAATTATTTTTTTACCAAAGTAAGTAGGTAGTAATTGTAAGGATTAAGATAATCCTTTGTAAATAAGTAGTAAACATTCACTTTAAAAAAGTGATAAAAATGATTAGTACATAGATAATAGGAAATAGTAAATTCTTTAAAATTAACGTATGAAAGGCGTCTTCAGTCACAAAGTACAGTCAGCATCAAAAGAGAGAGAGACAAAATGATTCTGGTGGAATGAATAATTGGAATTAAATTATTATTTGCACCCAATCTGCTGATGAAATATGTACCTACAAGTAAATTCTTTGAAGAAACCCATTATAAAAAAAAAATAAAAATAAAAAAATGGCTTGAAAAATTAAATTCCACGCTACACATTAAAAAAAATACAATAGAAGTTATGATTCTATTCCATCTCAAAATAAACTCGTTTAGTTCATTTTGAGCACCTTTCTAAAAAAAATTAAGACATTCTAGAAAAACACACCAATAACTACACACACGTATAAACAGATAGCTAATTTCGACCATTCTCTCATCGGTTCCATGGTGTAACGGTTAGCACTCTGGACTCTGAATCCAGCGATCCGAGTTCAAATCTCGGTGGAACCTGATCTTTTTGTGCAATTAGCATACTGGACTTGGAAGTAAAAATTGAGTTTTTAATTTATTCAAATTATTTGGCTATTTAATTAAAGTAGTTGTTAATTTAACAGTTGTAAAAAGTTAGAGTGTTTTCTACAAATTTTAAGAGAAAGTAAAATATTTATGGACATCTATTTGTTTAAATTATACACGTTTTGTCGATTTCACCGGTCAGTCTAATTTTATTACACTTGTCTGATGTCATTCTATATTTTTCTGAGTTAGATATAAGAAGGAAGAAACACGTTTTTTTTCTATTCGTAAAAAATATGTCTCATCATGAAGATATTCTGTTTTGTATGTCCGTACGGATTTAAGTAAAATGAAGTAGGTATCCAAATAAAATTTGTATTACCAGTTATTTTCTCTAATGCTTTTGTTTACATTTATAAAATTGCAAGTAATTTCTCACAATCAAAATATCGATGTTGCATATGGATTTCAAATTGGTGGCTAATTATCAAAAGTCTAAACAAAGCGATTGAATCGTCTAGTTATCGACTGATAGCCAGAGTTCATATAGCAAATGGACAAGATATCGATCAAGGTGAAGTACAGTCAACGACATTAATACTGATATAATAGAAAGAAAATAAGTTTTTGTTTGTTTTGTTTGAAGGAACTTACAGAACAATTTATTTACTTAGACTATTCTCTCACTGTTGGAAAGTTGCAGTCTTCTCGGCTAACATAGTTTTTTTTTGTTTGTTCCCCAAAGTCTCCTCAAGTACACAACCGATTTGGATTTTTTTTCACTTTTGGGAAACTAGACTATGTATGCCCGACTATTATAGGCTATATTTTGTCCTGCTACTGGCCGTAGTTCATATCAGATGCGGGTGAAACCGCAGAAAAAAGCTAGTTTGTTAAAAATGTTATTTTTTTATCACACAAAATAATAATTAGGTACCTACACACACTACAGTAACGTAAAACGTATTTTACATCTTCAAGATAATTTTGTTTTTGTATAGTTATAAAACAAAATAATCTATAATGACGTTTAAAAAATACCAGTGGGAAAGTAGTTCTGATAAAGAGTAGTAATTTCAAGGAACAATATTTCAAGGAAAATGATTTTTTTCTGTTATTTGGTGTGCGTCTTTTGTGTTTGAAAAAGATTTTTTTTCCTACTTTAATAAATGAATATGCCAAAATTACAGCAATTATTTTCAAATGTGATTTTGAATATTTTTGTAAAGAGTAACTATACTAATTTGTCCAACTGTACCATCTATGGTGTGTTATGGGTAATCGTGGCCATTCGAGTGGTTGTCTACCCATTTACCTAATAACTGCCGTAACAAGTGGCGTGGGGTGACCATATTTTTAGGGTGGATTGTATTTATGAAATTCTCAGATTTCTAGCCAAGCTGCAAAGGAGGTCACTATTTATTTTATTAGAATTCATTATTAAGTAAATAGGGCTTGCTAGATACGTAGGTTTTGATAATCATTAAAAGTCTTTAAAAATGTCAAATCACAAAAAAGAATCTATCTGTAGTAGGTTATCCATAAGACTATTAATCAAATTAGGTATTAAATGTACAAAACAGCTTAATATCGCCGCAATAATCAGACATCAGTCATTTGATCCCATAGATTCAAAAAATATCACTAATCATAATACTTATAATGAATCATAACTCATACGACATTTGAAGTCTAATCCAAAGTGCATTTCCTTTAGCTGAGTCATACAGAATGCACGTTGCATATAAACTCATATTGTTGATATACAGATGAATTATTTAACTGGAAGGTAAACAACCATTTCATACTACAAGTTTTTATGACATGTTATGGTCAGTCTCCAAAACTGGTTGGTAGGAGTTTCCAAAAAATAAAGTGCTGCAAATTTTGGCTCACCACATTAGCAAATATATTGTATGGTATTTATATGACAGGTAACGAAGAGTGGATAATGTGTTCTACTCTTGTAGACAAACATACTCGTAGCTCCCTAATCATTATACAAAACATCTGACAATCTGGATGACCGTATTCTTCTATAAAATTAAAAAATATATATTGGTTGGTTGACAGTTCTAGTAATATAATATTATTTGCAAATATCAAAATATAAAGCCCTCGGCAAGTTAGGGGATTTGCCGAAATTCAATCGTGTTGATGATCAGTTGTTACACTACTATCCTAATTAAATATGTTGATTACTAGCGAAAATTGCAGAGTACCTTATTTTCTCAGAGTTAGTGGTCGAGAGGCTAGTTATTTCAATAAGTATATTAACATTTTGCTAAATACTTTAAATTCTTTCTCACATTCCTTTGAAGTTACTTAACTGACGATTGTTCTTTCCTTATCGTTCAACAGATATTTCAAAGTCAATGTCATGTTAGCTACCAAAACTGATACAAGGATGCGAAAAATTCCTGATAAGATAAAACTGATTTTTAACAATTATCTTACACATTGCTTGCTTAAAATGTATCAGAAATGACGTAAATCTTTGTAAGCCAGCACTGTATTACAATTTCGGCGAAAATGTCGAAGTCTTAAGAAAATAGTGCAAAACTGTTATGTAAATTTTCTCAGAATAGGTTTTGTTTGGATTATTATTCATAGTATCGCGCGACATAATTACTATGACTATTCGTAATGTGTGAAATATGTCACACTTATGAATATGAATAGGTAGCATTTTTATACAACCACAAAGGACGCGGCTATTTAACACCAAATATCTTTGCAATCACTTTTTTGAAATAAGATTAAGAAAAATACGATTATTGACCATACCTCTATTTTAAATTGATCCATATAGTTTTAAGAACCTATTAGGCCTAAAACCAAGAATGACTCCGAAAAACAAAATAAAATCCTGCACGTGCCAAACCCGACCTTTTCAAATAAGCATTTCTCAAATAAATAATCCTTAACCACAAGGATGGAATCTTTTGGCTAAGATCCCATAAATAGCAACAGATGGCATATCAAAAGCAACAATAACCGCAGATTAACATATCAAAAACCACACACACGATACAGGAACTAATAAAGATCTTAAGGAAAACCATCTCACAAGTCTCAAAAAATTTACAGAATCCCAGACAAGTCAAGTACAAGATGATCCGGTTGACACATCTTTTAAATTGGTCATATCGGACATCCGTAGTTAACCAAGGTAAGCCAGACAGACTGTAATTTCCTCAAATAAAAATATCTACGTAACTTGCATAAGCTTTATTGGGTAAGATCTGAAGGTTGATGGGGATTTACCTGAAGAGAAAGCTCCGAAGGTGAAAGCTTAAATTGGGACAAGGTTCCAAATTACTAGTATTTGGGCAAATTATTAGGTGGTTATTGAGAGAGAATTTGAAGACGTGATAGAGTAGAATATGGTGTTTTTATGGCATGGACGTGTGAGAATTTAGATGGAAATCAAAATAAAACAGTATCATTAACGTTAAGAAATGTAGAAAATGTGTCGCCCCAGTCGCATTACAGCGACCAGATATATTATAAAATTAATGTTGAATCACTAAACAACAGAAAGAATGGTAAATAATGCAAATTGACAGGTTTCCCTTGGAATAAATCAAATAAGCAGCATAAAATGTCCCAAAACAATGAGAATGATGCAAGTTCAGAATGGAATGCATGATACAAAGATATGCTCCCATTTAAAGAAATTGTTATTTTTGACGCATAATGACGAACATAGCCTATCAGCTGGATTGTTTTTCGATTAGACATTGAGGTCTACTATTTTATCTAAATTGGACATTGTTCCCCTTTTATCAATTTTTCCACTGGTTATGTATGACATCATTCATTAGCAATAAGATCTTTGATATAGTTTTATCAAAAATAATACTTAATTTGCTTACATCCGTAATGATGTCAAGATATATCAATATTATTTGCTGCAACGTTAGAAATACAACCAATTCTTGATATCCTTTTCTGGATAAAACAACTATCGACATTAGCTGGTCTTGAGGCACATATATTTTACTCTACCAATCTAAATATAGCTCATTCTACACCATCAATGATGGTATGAACTCTTCAATTGAACCCATCATATTTATCTACATTAAAAGTACCTACACACAGTAGTTTCTTTGAACTTCTTATATAGTTTATCACAGTGGTCGTGACCTATCGGTTTTGCGGGAAATCCGGTTGGCACACGTGTTTCTAATCGTTTGTTAGCTTAGAAACTAAATAGATTGGCCTATCAATTCATGGGTTAGGAAAAATACTGAATTTTAATATGTATTTCATTTTTCCCGAATTAAAAATTAATGAAGCTGATTGTACCTACTTGTAAAATACATTTGACAGGAGTTTTTTTTTAATTACTCAGGAAGACATTGATGGGCTGTTGGGAGCTATTGGGCGTGCTTAAATCTTGTGTTGGCAAAGGAACATAACAAAAGAAAGAAAGAAGAAACAAAAAATATTTATTGACACAAGCCATACATACCTACACAGCTAGAGTCTGACGCTGGTTTTCAATCTAAAACTATGTTCAGGACTTTTTATAGGACAGTTTTTCCTTCACTTTAATTTGTAGTCACCCCAAACATTGTCACAGTACTATATAACTGTACAGTAATTATAGTAAATGTGTTAACTATGGTGGTTAAATTGAAGCTAGTCACGTTATGGCTTCATTCTATACTCAGACAGACCTATTTTTTATATGATTGATGTATCGTAATTTTTTTAACCGACTGTTTAAGTGATTGGTATGAAGGTTTGGTTCAGAAAGGACTGTGTTAGATTGTAAAGGCTGGTTAGCATAAAAAATATAGCTTGTTAATCAATGATAGGATTGATCATAATACGTTACTTCTGTATAATACTAGTTTCTCCTGGATGTCTTTTCATATAAGGCTACGTTTGATCCAGGTACATCGAGAGTAATTTCTTCAGTATAAGGTACTAAATACAACAGAAATAGCTAACAGAGCAGTATCAATAATTTTACAGCTGTAGTCTTTTTACTTCTAACACAAAGGAAGCTTAGTTCCCTTCAACAATAATTTGTTTTATCAACTGAAGTGTCAATTGTCTGTACTCAATTAAAGTACCAACGTCATCAGACACACGCCAAGGTCATTGGTTATGACTGCATAAGGCACGTACTATGATAATAAACTTGCCTTATCACGCCTATCATACTACGTAATGTGATAAGATTTTAATTACTCATTCATAAGTGATGTTGTTTGTGATAAAAAGATCTTCGACCTTATTTGTTGCTATGCTTGTACAAATGTCATCAGGTGTGTCAATACTACGTAAGTACAGTTTAAACAATGTGTAATTATGAATGGAAAGATGTGTGAGAGATGAGTTATAGATGGATTAGCAACCGTCTCTTTTTGGCATTCAAAACTGGATCAACAGCGGTGAGGGAGTGTCAGACTCTTACTGACTAAAAACCGTCGTGTTGCGTCGTAGGCCTTTTGTGTAGGTACCAGGGCCGCGGTTAATCTGTCAATCTTGAGAGGTCTATGTGAAAGACCAGTTATTTAAGCATAGTCGTTCAATCAGTGTATTAGTTTTATATGGTAACTTAGTAACTACCTAGGTAATGTTAGTCTGAATGACAGTTCCTTTATGTAGGCATTTAGTACTCAGAGGAATCCATATTAGCAAGCTACAATGTAAATTAAAAAACTGTAGATCGGAAGATGTAGGAGGTACTCAAGTAACATAACTTGTATTGACTTTTAATAATTTCTATTAGGCGCAGTAGAGGCCGATAACGGTTATCATAACGGTTTTAGTCTATCAATTTGTTTACTGTTAGAATTCACCCTAAAGTACCTCTTTCGATAGAAAAGATTAGACCGTTTAGGCTTATTATCTGTATTTGTTCATGTACTAAAGTATAAAGAAAATATATTTGCATCTGACTTTACTTTGAGTTACTATGAATTTCAGTTAAATATTATGTACTGGTGAACATTTGAAAATATACCTATGTAAGTAAATCATTAACCTCTTATAGGTTACAAAAACAATTAAGATAGCTTTAAAAACTGTACACATCAACATTTAAGATACTGAATAGATTGATACTAAGAAAAACAACTGTTATGATGACGCTATCACCCGTCTCTTACATCACAAGGCGTTAGACAGAGACAAAACAAATCCATTCTAAGCTCAGGGGAATAACATCGGACCAATTTAAATTCCAAAGGAAAAAAAAAACTGTTCAGGTATAAATCAAAGCATTTATTACAACACACAAGAAAAATCTTCTCATTTACGGCAGAGAGCGATTACCTCCGATTCTACGACGAGCGTTTCTTCTGATTATCAGAAGGCGAACTGACACAAGAAGCTATTCACAGCACTTAAGTCCAGGGTTCACTACACTTCATCACCGCATCACGAATGTGAAGATCGACTCGATGACGTCATCCAGGTCTTTGCTGAAGGGAGAAAGCTGGGCTTCGTATCCTCCTGTGCTTTTCTCCTTTCCTGCTACCACGAGATGGCAGCCAGCTCCGAGGAGTTGCACCCTGTCGCCTTTCCACCGCTTGCTGATAATCACCATGCCGTTATTCCCCACTATGTTAATCACTCCATGGTTGTCAGTCACTTCGACACGACAGTCGTTCCCCACAACTTCAATATCACCGTGGTTGACAGAAACCCTGATGATACAGTTGTTCCCAACTATCTTCAGTTGCGTAGGATTCAGTTCCATGGTCACCTTCTTCTTATTACCGAGGATTGAGTATTTCTTCATTTTGTTTATTATTTTATTTTTATTGATCTTCACAAGTGAAAATTCTATTTCAGAATTAACGACGATTTTTATGATGTAAGTTTTCAGTGTTACACACGACTGTTGCTTGCTCTAGCTGACTAGCGAATGAAATTTTTGTACGGCGCTCGCTTTTATATGCGTGAGCGCAAGACGTTGGAGCGATAGGGAGTCCCCTATGCGTCACTCATTCAATGTAACGTGCATCGCTCGGAGTATCGACCACCTGTAACGATCATTCTGTATACTAGCTATAGTTATTCCCCCAAAATGGGATGTAGGTTAAATACTTTTTAACGGTATTTTTTTTTTATTTTATGTTTTTTTTTTTTAACGTTGATCATCGAGTTTCATTAACCTAGTACTATAGTGTGATAGATCTTATAATTACTTACTATTTTATTTTTATTTTGTTGTAGGCATCTTTTGAGGGCAAAATAAATCCTTATTTCAGCTCCATCGATAAGCATTGAAGCTGAAAATAGAAATTTATCTACCACATGATTTTCTCAAAAACCTCTGAATAAGATAATGAAAATGTGCAGTCGTTTTTGTTCAAATGTACTGAAATATACCTACTGGTTTTGCAAAAACAAGGAAGGCTGATGATCCACGGATCATTATGATGTTTAGAATTGAATAGATATTAAAAACATAACAACACTTTGTTGCCAAGGTATTTACAACAACACTTGTCTATAATGTACTTAGATAAAAATTGCTACACGACACAATAGAGAATTTTGTAAACTATGTAAACGTTTCCTATTTACCTACATTGTAATCTTTAGGGACATACCCGTGTTAGAATAGAATAAATAAGTATAGTGAAAATACATTATATTTGAATTAAGACCCTCCCCTTTTTGGGAAGTTATGTAAAATTAAGAACAAATAATAATTAACAGTCATAATTATAACAGGGTATATATTTTACTTGACACAGACCAATGTGACTGACAATTCTTCCGTAAGAATTTTATTGATGCTATTGACGGGAAAAATCGTGCAAAGAATTGTTAATTATATAGTATTGAAGTAATATGTATATGGAAATACACAATTTATCAAACAATTTAATCTTTGTTATTGACAGCAGGTCAGGGGCCATGTGTTTTAATATTGATAGCCCGAAATAAACATTTATTTTATCTAACACTCTCTTTACTCTTCTCCTCTCTTTGTAAGTAGCGCATTCACACTAAATGTCTAAACCAATTTAAATGAAAGACACAGAAATAGGTCGTAGTCTAGAGATGGACATAAGCTTCTTTCTATTCGGGTGTTAGAAGTACCTAGATACTCTCAGCACCCATCTCCGGACGTAGTTGAAACTGCGAGAGAATCTTGTCTGACATGATCGCATAACAGTACTCTTTCGTTAATCAGACCACAAACAAAATGCATTCGGAGGTCAAAGTCCGCCATGTTTTTTTCAAACCGATTTTGACAGCGATTAGCGCGGGATTTAACCTGAGCGCGGAAACACGTTTAAGGCACGAAATAATGGCATTTTAATGTCAAATTATTCAAAGTTCAATGTAACTGTTAGTAAACATAGATACGTAGGTAGATGTTATAATAATAATATATAATGCATAGATAAGCTTCATGTTTTTTCGGCTGTCATTGAACATTTTTGGCAGTCGTTACGGGTCGTCAGAAGCCAGTAGGTAAGTCTGACAACCAGTCTACCCAAGGGGTATGGAGTTGAGTTGAGGAGGTCAGATAGGCAGTCACTCCTTTAAAAACACTGGTACTCAGCCTGCATCCTGTGAGACTGGAAACCGACCCCAACATAGTTTGGAAAAGATTATTTATATGATGATGTATTCAAAGTTCAATGTATTTGATAGTAAACATACACACGTAGGTAGATATTAGAATAATAATTTATAATGCATAGATAAACATCGTGTTTTTGCTATCTAGTCGCGTGGTTCTGAATAGGTACTTCCCGACGAGATAATGATAGAAAATCATGTTGTTTTAAATGTACATTTTACCCTACGTCTAATACCTACGTCTAATAGATTATAGTAATTATATTATTGGCTGATCTTTGCCATCTTTTTAATCACACGGCGTAACTTACAACTATGATTTTCATCCATGTGTTTACAGTTAAGCGACTGAAGGGATTCTGATGAAATTAAACAGAAATGTAAATCGAAATTTGCTAATACATAGAGAATATTTTTGATCGGGATTACAGGACGTAGTGAAGAAGTTTTGAATTCTCATCAAATACAAGTAAATCCACGCGAAAAACTGGTCAAGAATATAGAGGAAACATGGGCGTTTTGCTTATTTCCTGCTGTGCTAAATTTTGTTAATGGGATAAATAAATAAACACGCTAGGATTCCCTGGGTTGCAAACGTGACCGCTGTTGTTTAAACAAATACCTATTACGATAATTCTGAATGAATGGAATGCGTCAACAACTGTTAGGTATTAGTTAAAAAAAAATACCTAACTACATTAAAAAAAATATTGCAGTGCAGTTAAATATAATCTAACATTTTATTATGAAGTGGTAAAGTGTATGAGGTTGTAGGGGGTAATCTGAGAATCTAATGATTCGATTTTGAAAATAATTTTACGAACAGAAAGCCACGTTATTTTTAGTGTAATTTTCACTAACTATGAAGAGGATAAACGGATATAATAGATAAACTCAAGAACTACAAGACCGATTTTAAAAATTATTTCTCTGTTAGAAAAAAGCTACTCTCATCCAGAATACTTAACATTTTCTATATGTTACCTATCCCTGTTCTGGCTATAGTTCCCACAGAAAACGAAAAAGAAAACGGCTTGTATTTTATATACCTAGCCGACAAACATGCATACCGAACATTTATACAAAAAGTTAGTTATCCTTTAGTAAAACATTGTAATATAGTCTTTGTACAATTCATAGTAATAGTGGCCTTGGTAATGTACAAGGTAAATGCCTTGAATAAATAAATACTTAGTACTAACCACGTGCAAACTATTGAGCATGTTGTGCATAATAAATTAGCACGTTTATTAAGAAGAAATGTTTAGAACCAGTTCAGTTTTAAAACGGTTATTTACCAGTTCTTTCTGAAAACGGTTACAGTAAAAACATTTGTCACCTCTCCATCTGCCCAAAGGAAAGTCCAAGCCCTCAATTTTTTTATATAAAAGTTCTTATAACTATCTGAAAAAAGATTTTTGTGGAAACGAAAATTAGGAAAGTTGCCCGGAACATTTTAAATACTGAGAATTAAAAAAAAGTGTTTTTTTTTGGGGATTTTCACTGAGTGAATGTTTTGTTTTGCTACTATTTTTGTAACCAAGGCCATGTCTATTTTGATTACAGTTTTTTTGCTGTTTGGTTTGAAAGCATACTTCCTGAAATCACTTTTACAGCTATTTTCGTGCGATTGTCCGAGCCAATTGAGGGCATTGAACTTGTATCATTTTGTGTAGTTTCAACTAACTTCAGTAAATAATAGTTTTCTCCATTGTTCTTATATTTACAAGTGCTTAGTTACAGTTTACCAGTTCCGCCCCCATATTGAGGGCATTTTAAGACCTGTTGTAAGTTTGTAAGTAAACTGGGGCACTATATATTTTGTAGAGTATCTGTAAACAATTAAGTAAAAGTTATCAATCAATAGTACCTAACAACAATTTTCATGTCTTTTAGCTAGACTTACGCTGAGCCTAAAAAAACATGGCTGGACAAAGCCAGGCAGATGATATGATTTCAAACTATGGGTTTACTGAATGAAAAAAAGCGTGGTTTTCTAAGTATACCTTGAACTATAATGGAATGTTCTCATATCTTAGGGAAATCACGTAGGATTCAAATGTAGTTTGGGTCATGGTCATTTCGCATGCCGAATAATCAAATCCGTTTTGCACTTTCCGCATTTTTGATACGCTACAAAAGTGGATATTACAAATAATGTGCTCTGCTTGTCTGTTACTTCTTACCTACAGGGTAAATCGGCATAGTGACGACTTTCAAAATTATTTTAACTAGAAGGAAAGACATTCATGGAAATGATTGAAGTCAACTTTCTTAAACCGGGAAAATAAATAGGACAATACTGCATTTTGTTGCCAAACTACTTACTCTAAAACATCTGTTACGGTGTAAGCATGTCACCTGGCTATGAGGATACAATACAATGGTACAGTCAACTTCAAGTCAGTAGTAACAGTTTTATAGGAAAATCGTACTTATTACTATTGAGTTAAGGTGTGCGACAGTTACCACTGATGTGCAGTCTACCGTACACCTACTTTTAATTAAGAATGATCATAATATTTACAGGTAAATGCGCAACACTTATGTTTGATATTCAAAGCATGGGGACTTAACATAATATTATGGTATGTTACCTGCTATTATGAAGGTGTTACAACATCAAACTATGCACATGTAAGAAACACTAGCTTCTACATACGGCTTCGTTTGTTTAATCCTCAAGTATGAATCCCAAAGTAGCCCTCTCAAATGGTAGCCAGCTTGTTAATAAAATTGTAAAGAAATACTTCGATAAGTATATATTTAATTATGCAAAGCCAATAATCACTAGGTCAAGCTTCAGCATGATGTTTTCCTTCATTGTTGGTCAAGTAGGTAATCATTTATAATTTGCACAAAGACTAAATTAGTACCTTGCCTGGATTCGAACCTAAACTTCTAAAGAAGCAGGATGCTTATTTACCATTTCTATGGGTATAGCCCAGACCAACTATACACCATTGTAATGTAACAAACCAACATATCGTTTCTTTACGCAAACCATTGCAAGATTTTGCATACTTACCATGCCACCACAAACACTTTGCATGCCATCTACACTATGAATGAAAATGATTTCATTACACACTATAAGGAAACTTACTTCTATGGCAGGTCCCATTTTTTGGGATAGGAAAACCTATATCAATATCCGATAAACAATATATGGTCTGATTGTTCGGTTGTCATTGTTAAATAATCATATGGCTTTTGGTTTCGGGTTTGTCCAACGATGAATGAGAATGTAATTAGTAAAAACTGCTATTGGGCTGTTATAGGGCTGGAAGAACAATCAGATTGAAATGGTATAGCTATTGTATCATATAGGGTGGTAGTTTTCTTGTAAGTAGTACAGATCTGGAGCAGCCTAACAGTCATTAATCTGCAGGTAATCGATAGAGGCAATTGATGGATACGGGCTACCTAAGACCGGGACGGTTGGCGTTCAAGGAACCCAGGTCGGGTTCTTAATCATAATGATATTTTAATTTTAAAGATTACTTACGATAAAATAATGCCTCATAATTTAACTTATGACTGTCAGGAAATTATGAAAATCCCACTTCAGGCGCTATCCTATTAATCGTAGGTACTTAAAACTCCAATGTGTCATTTAAATTCTTGCAACAAATTATGAAGTGAAAATTCGTTTCGTTATTATTTTCCTTCCGCACTTCCTTTCAGTAATCCACATTTCTAGCCATAGATTAAATTCTAATAAATTCAACACAATCATTGATCGATTGATTGAATCATATTACCGAAGTTTTACCGTATTTTCCCTGGGCAAGTCATGTTTTAGTATCTCTTTCTATCTTGTACATAAAAGAGAGATAGGTATACCACTTATGCGCATATGAATCATGGTGTTATGCTCTTACTAAATTGATGTAAGCATGACTCATTCATTGTTATGTTACCTAAGACCAAACTCAAGATTGTGTCGACCGGAATATAGATAAAAATATTATGCAGATACGACAAAGAAAGTCCAAAGTATTCAACCCATATTAATTAGCTTTATTTCCGAAAATGACTCACGTTTTAAGACTTTCTTTATATTGACGAAATCTGGTTGTATAATCAGTAGGTATTATTGGACGATAATTTCGTCAGATTTTGTGATTTTTTTATCGATTTCGTCAGAATATATTTTTGTAACGCTTACTTGGATTTTGGATTTGTGCAATCATTGATGTGGTGCTCATCATTGATGCTGCAATGAAGTGTAATATTTGTAAAA
Organism: Helicoverpa zea; assembly: GCF_022581195.2. Taxonomy (NCBI): domain Eukaryota; kingdom Metazoa; phylum Arthropoda; class Insecta; order Lepidoptera; family Noctuidae; genus Helicoverpa; species Helicoverpa zea. Next base: position 2,941,367 of record NC_061454.1, read on the forward strand.
TCCGGCCTAATCCGGCCTATCACTTTCAGCAATGAATAAATAAAGAAATAGGAGTCGTTTACTTTTGTAACTACTTATCTCATTTCAAACTAACAGACTTTTGAACTTTTTAGGCTTTTCATCAGGTTTTTAAATGTCGCTTCTGCCAAAACAATCTGTATCAAAGGGATCCATTGAACGTTGAGACGGCACGCCCCCGTGAAAACTTCACGCTATGAATCATGCGCCGACGCAGCACGCGCCGCGCCGTTCAATCACCAATGTTACTATAGGACTTTTTATAAATTCTACACACGCATTTCTTAGTAACATGACGACTGGCCATGTCACCGTGATTTTATGTAAAAAGATAAAAAAAAAATCTATTCAGATCGAACTGTCGTATGTTTCTTTAGAAATACTGAGTGTAATTTTCTATGTAAATGTGTATTTCCTTATGACTTTTTTTGGTTTGTTGGGCGCCAAAACACGCCTGTCTATGAATCATGCGCTTGAGCACGCGTTGTTTAACATATAACAATAACAAAAGAATCAATGGACATCGGTCATATAGGTATGTACTTGTCAGTTATTTTTTTAATGGGGTTTCCCATTATCTAAGTAATAAGTAGGTATTATTTATAATCCTATCTAATCTTAACGGCTAAACAAAAACATTTGAGTAGATTTTAACTGTGGCTTTGTTTACATCTATTTAATTAGGTAAGCCATAAGAAAAATAATCAATTTTGTAAATTATTTGATTCATTTAGGTTTTGCGGACAAATTTTAACATCGTAAAAAAATATTCGTAGAAAGCTGCCTTTCTGTGCCAAAAAATCCCGACTTTCCTGTATTTATTTAAATTAATATTAATTCATTATGTTACATGAAAATTACACTTTCCTCCTAATAATGTTTTAGAATTAGATCATTTCTACAGAATCACATACAAAGGTGCCAACATAATAAAAAAATAAAACTAAGATAAGTATTAGCGTTAAGTCTGACGCTTGGATTTTGTTTTTCTTCGTAAAAAGTGACGATAGCCAATTTTTGGCGCCAGTTTATTTTTTGCAATCACATTTAGATCGCTTGTCGTTTATTTCAAAGAAATACTGAATGTTCCGTTTCGGTGTACCTAAAAATGATTTTTCACAATTCACACGACTTCTTGCAAAAAGAAAAAGACAGACTTAAAAGAAAAGATTAACATGTAGATTTCTGACACTTACGCGAATATTAGACATTGAATAAAAGTACTTTTACGGAGTTTATCGCGGTTGAGTATATTAATACTATTGAATTCCTTTAAGTCCTTGCTATAGAAAATAAAAGGAAGGAATTTTAAGTAAAAGGTTGCCATCGTAATATTTTTTTAATTTAATGCTACATCAAATTTGAATACCGAACGATGCGCCTGGGCAAGCCTCCGTGGGAATTCGTTACCGTGAGTCATGCGCACGCGCAGACGCGATTCATTATTACAAGAAACCAAAACAAACTTTTGTAACGTAATATTAAGACTCAGTTATTGTTTTTTTTTCTTAGTAAATGACAATGTTTTGGATTTTATTTGTGTTTAGTTTTATTGGAATTCTATTTTATTGGGGCTTTTGTATTTTCAGGGTTTTTAATTACTGAGAAATCTGTATTCAGTAATTTGACTGTAGTTTTTTACAGGGTGACCGCACAGACTGACGGTTCAGTTTTATAACAATGTAGTTAAAATTTTATGAATTTGTTATCAAGCCAATAAAAATAATTGGTAAAAAATATTTTTATTTACAAACCTTTACGCAGTTTTCGGTGATTTACAATGACTAATCTGTTATTGAAAATAAAAAGGGGCACCCCGCCCTTCAATAGGTTTAACAAAAGTACATGAGGATTATTAGATGTTATTGATAACCCTTATCTAGGTAAAAAACCTAACTAAAGTGGCATTGAGAGTTCATACGGATGTGCTAACTCTATTGCATCGACTCTATTGACACAAAATGTTTGAGTGGTTATCATAGTTTGTTGATCAGATTGTCAAAGAAGATATGAAATAGTAGTAAAATTTGTACTGTTGTAAGGGTTGTACCCTAGAAGTACGTACTAGGTACCGTTCCTGAAAGAAACTGTTCTTGAATTTTTAAACTTTTCTTCTTTTTCTGTTCTATTTTTAAGGCCCGGTTGTTCGTACGTTACGGTAAAGTTAAAGTTAAAATTTGACCGATGTCAATTTTGACCACGGTTAATTTGACGTTTTTATTATGAAATTTTGTCGTTCAACAACGCTTTTTGAATTTAAACCCTGTTAATTTTACTGTAACTAGAATTTAACCCTAACCTTGACGTAACTGAGCTTCGAACAACTGGGCCTTAAAGAGGCTGACGGAAACCTTTTTTTTAACGACGTTAAAAATCTTCAAATGACCCCTCTCGCTGTGGATTAGCAGCGGTGAGGGAGTGTCAGACTCTTACTAACTAAAAACCGCCGTGTTCCGTCGTAGGCCTGTAATGTACCTTGGAAAAGAAAAATATTAAAATCTACTTACTTACTGTCTTTACAACCGGCCAGCATTCCCAACACTTTGAAATGATAGGTACCTATAAGACGATCGTATTTTTTGATTATTTTTCCTCCCTAATACATGGTAGGTATGTAGAAAGTAGGTACCTACCTAAGTTTGTATGTCGCTACAATGTGCGGTTACTAACTTAATGACGTAGAACGATGACATATTGGCTTTTGATGACACCAAAATTTTAATACAGCTTTACCTATAAGGAAAGTTAATAGAGGTTTGTATACCTACTATGTTTTTAATGTATCTTCATACCTACCTTTTGGGATTGTTAATCAGGTACTTAATAAACTAATAAGGTAACTGTTTCCTGTCTGTGGGTTGATTGCATTTCAAAAAGAAAAAATACATGCACCGAACATGAAAAATACACTGCTCTGCTTCCTCGATACATGGGCTGTCTAACACGTAATCTTCCTGAAAATAAAGCATTCAAGCCTAGAAACCAACTCTTCAGCTTTATAAATGTATTACTACCTACCTACTTAGATATTCCTAAATGGCACCTACAATGCAAGATATCGCTGTTTTGTTGCCTAAACAATATCATTCGTATGACAAATCACGATAGGTAAACTGTCTGTGTATATGGCTAATACACGTGCCTAAGTCGGTTTTCCATAAAAGGCAGATATCTACCTAAGCCACCTCCATTATAATAACTTAACCGCCTGCAAGGAAAAACAAAGCCTTAATTGGTAACCTAACCTATCGGAAAAAATCTAACACAAAGGAAATATCGACCGCAACTGACCACTAATAAAAAAAACCTAATCATCTTATTGGTGGTTCCCCTAGCTGACTTGCTAATTAGTTTATTTTATTATCTACCAACACCTACGGCTAATTACTTGATATCACAATGACATAACTGCAGTGATTTACCTATTAACTACAAGAGATAATATTGTAAACTTCTAATCGATATTTCGTATCGATAGATCGGTATCATATCGGAAGACTTGATGGATCGAGTGCTCAGGGACTTTTTACGTTTGACGCAAAATTTTCAAGAGTTTCTGTTGTTTGAAGTGTATGTACTTAAGGTTTATGTAATAGACGGTAGTTTGATAATGTGATTACCCCGTGGAGTGCCGGAAAGATAGACAGGGTACTTTTTGTTTGAACAAAGCAGAAAGCTCTACACATGTAGGTAATTTTTTTGTGAGGGAGACGTAGAGCAAAAAAAGGGATGTCGACTGTGAAAGCAAGACCTAGAATGAAACATTTAAATATTCAGAATCATCATGTAAGTATGTATGTCCTTAAGAAAATGTTAAAAATATAACAGATCACCTGATTAACCGCAAACCACAATACCAAATATAATCATAGCATAAAAACAAACGAGGCCTAATTAGTTGCCAAACTAAATATAGCCAACAGTCCCAAAAATGGTCAAGAATGAGTCAAACCAATGCATTTAAAGCTTAACCAGCATAAAACCTCATATTTCGAAGAAAACGCAATGGAATTGACGGCCGAGTAAAAACTGCATAGTTAAGCCAACGGATGCAAGATGAGTCACACAAGAAATGTATCAAAGTATTCGAAAAAAGTAAAAGTCAATAAAGTAGGGATTGGATAACGTCATGCATGTCATGGTGAATGGTGTCGTATGCTGTTCAGCCTTTTAGATGATGATGTAAATATCTTACATCATTTAGGTAGTAGTAGAAAGGTTAACAATAAACCCCGATTTAGCAGGATCTTGTGTTGAGTTTATTTTTGTTTGTTTTCACAAAATTATGTAGGTAGGTAAGCAGCTAGGCACCTAAATAGATGGGAAATAAATAAAAGAGGATTTTTCGCAGGAAGGTAAAACACACATAAGCTATTAAACAAAGAAGACGACAATGAATACCTACATGGGCATGACACATTTGAATAGGTAAATAATACGTACCTGTATCGAATTCGATATGTCAAATTATTTGACACTCATTAAAATAATCAAGTTATGACATCTACCTATCAGTCAGTCATCAATTGATTACGAACCCGAAAGGCATTTCCCAAACTTACGACAAAGTCTTAACAGAGTTTTATACTAAACAGGGACTGCTGATACTGCTGATAGGACCTCCTCAACCCAATTTAAACGGTTAGTAAGACCGGTTGTCAGACTTTCTGGCTCCTAACTACTGCCACTCGTAACGACTGCTAAAAATGTTCAACGGACTGGAGGACTCCTCATATCAAGAGGGACACTTATCCTCCGATCGACCGGTCCAAGCGTTATGATCAATCAACCCATGCCATTACTTTGCCAATTTACATACAAACTATATTATTTAAAACATAGATTTTTCTAACTAAATGCGCATCGACAGGAATGCTAAAACCGCGATAAGAACTAACGGAACAAGATAAGGCATAGTTTTGAGTGCACTATGACTAATACTACTTGGAAGATATTGAGTAATACCTGATAACAGTCAAAATAGACACAGTTTTCGCTTCTTACCTTTTATGGGCATATAGCTGGCGTTTCAACGTTATCATTTTCAGAGGAAGTTATAAATGACGTTGGTGGTTATCTGAAGATGGCTGATAAACGCTTTTGCTTGTCACCTAGGTAAAAGATTATTATTTAGGGCGTCATTGAATTATTGACTCAAATGTGTTGATGACGTCAAATAATCTTTCTGAAAAGTACTTAGTTGAACTAGCCATTCGTGTCCTAATATTTCCTATTTCGCGCACCGAAATGTGGAATAACCTACACTACTAATATCCATGGTCCCATATGGGCTATGGGATTGCTTTTTTCTGTAACAAAGAAATATTATCGACAAAAAAATAATGTTTTGCAGTAAGTAGTGCGACGATAGCACTTTATGCGCTTGTAGGTCGGTGTGGTAGGTAAGTGACAGTTTCCTAGCAAGTGTCCAGCTAGGGAAAAAGCAAGACACAATTAATTGACGCATCTCGATGAGAGGCCTAAGTTCAGTAGGTACGTTCCCCATAGTATTGCGAAGAACAGAGTTTAATACCTACGTACTTACCTACCTTACGACATGCGTGAAGTCACTCAACCAGTCGACACGTCACAACCTCACCAACAGTGACCTCAATTGTTTTGATGTTTTAAACAAATGATACTAAAGGTCGCTGACATAAGTCAGTGACGTAGGCGTGGTCTGATGTGGCTTTTGCTGCATCACAGTGGTTAGGTAGATGAAGTTAAACCACGCTCACTGTGCTCTGAATAGATGATCAATTTAATTTCGACTGACACTCTTTCTTCCCATGGATACTTACAAGTTTTTTTGGTAGATGGGAAAACATCAAATGATTCCTATGTCGGAGAGTATAAAACTCAGTGACTAAACCCCAACCATGTTTCTTTTGGACCCCATAAGCAACTCTTTAAAAAAGCTCCAAGAAATTCGCTAACCTCTAAGAAGACGGAAAGTATGATTTTACGGAAATTAATTATATTTTCTGGGAATCCGTTTTGATTACCTACATAAAAGACTAAACAAATCATGACGTTAGCTATTACATAATTTATTACAACTATAAATATGCATGTTGTTAATAAATAACAGGTGTAAAATATTCAAAAAGTCAAAAACTGGCTAGTTAGGTAACGTTTTTCCCCCGAAACCGGTTAAGACCTACCCAAACTTAAAGAAATATTTGATTAGCTTTTTTAGGGTTCCGTACCCAAAGGGTAAAACGGGGTCTTATTGTTTTCGCTCCTCTGTCCGTCCGTCTGTCACCAGGCTGTATCTCATGAACCGTGGTAGTTAGAGAGTTGAAATTTTCACAGATAATGTAAGTATTTCTGTTGCCGCTATAACAACAAATACTGAAAACTCATATTTTGGGGGGCTCCCATACAACAAACGTAATTTTTTTGCTCATTTTTGCTCTGGTACGGGACCCTTCGTGCGCGAGTCTGACTCGCACTTGGCCGGTTTTTGTACAATAATATCTGTCATGGTAACCCTCATTATATTTTATGGCAGGATACACCTACTTTGTAGTTATTTATGATGCAAAAAAAGTATGAGAAATTAAGTGGTTCAGATTTAGATCCGGTTTTGGGAGGATCCTATCACAAAAAGCTTTTGAAGGATTTGAATTGAAGATTTGACGTAGGTTTACTAATATTTTGTATGTAATATTGAATTTTATTAGGTACAGCAAAATTATTTATCAAAATAAAAATCTAAAGTCAAAGTTCAAAGTAGACTGAAAATCAGCAAGCTCTTCAACACTTCCTATGTGTTTTCGCTGGGAAGAAGAAGTGGTGGAACAAACTCCCTAGAGACAACAATTCTGTCTGTGTGGTTTGAATTAATGACGAACTTAACATTGTTTACTAATATTTTATGGGCAGATAGTTATGGGCGCCCACACAAAACTGCGATGCGATGCGATTTTGTTCGGCAGCTCGTTTGGTAAGGTTTGTGTGGGAGCCCTAACATGTAATTAATTAAAATAGTAAAAGATTGAAATAAAAATAAAATTCTCTTTAAATGGTTACCTTACCCGACTAACAACTATAATACGAACGAACAACTATAATTAATATCCGAATCACTTTTATTAATAGTATTTGACGACCTCGATGGCGCAATGGTTACCATGCCGGACTGCCGAACCTGAGGTCCCGGGTTCGATTCCCGGTTCGGTCGACATTTGTGTGATGAGCATGCTTGTTGGTCGTGGTCTGGGTGTTACGATGTGTATTTATCAATATGTATATATGTAGCTATATGTAGTTTATCAGTTGTGTTAGCACCCATAACACAAGTTAATTAATAACTTACCATGGGGCTAACCGACCGTGTGTGAAAATGGTGTCCCGATATATTATATATTATAATAGTAGGAAAAACTCGAAGGTACAAATGACTTAGTATTTTCAAGAAACAGAACATTAGACACGCGTGTCATTTAGAGGTAAAACTAAAAATATAAGTCATTAGAAAACTGTACAGACGTCACAATCTTCGACAATTTGTGGTTGAAAAAAACCCTTGGTAACAAGTTGTATGAATCTGCCTTGAAAATTACGTTTTAAATGATTAATGATTCAAAGTGCATTATATCAAATATAGAAATCTAAATTCAGACCTGCGATTCAGTGTTACTATAAATAAATTAGTAAAAATTAAAAACACTATATAGAACAACACGCATTTATAATTGCACGTACAACTCTTTACACTACTTTTCTAACAAGTCCAAACACAGCTATCATATTGTTCCAGTTCATATCTTCCGGCTCCATCATCAGATCAGTTCGACAGTACCATATTATTGTATTGTCATCAGAAATACATACAGCTGCCAATTTTGACAACATGACGCTACGATCCTTGGTAGGTAAATTAGTTAGATTAGATTCCATTACACAAGTTGACCTAATATAAAAAAAGATCCCGAGGAATTGAGAACCTCCTTTTTGGGAAGTCGGTAAAAGGGGGTTAGGCAGGGTTAGGTAATAAAACAGATAGGTAATACTTGTATAAAAACTTCTTATTACTTTCCTTATAGGACTAAAAAGCCTACTTAACACAGCAATTATTAATTATTTGAACTATTGTCAGTAAAATTATATGTATCTATAAAATACTTGCATAATGTACAGAGATGTAAAATGAATTGAGAAATAACGGTTTTCTGAATACATTTTAAATGAGTTTTTTGATATCCAAAGTTCAGTGCGATTTCATGTGATTTTAGTACCTTTTAAAAAATGTTTTTAAACAAACATAATATTCTTATACTGATATCAAATTAAATAAGTACAAATAGATAAAAATCATCAAGACGAGATATTAAAACATGATAATAAACACGATTTGTTTTAAATACAGGAATTAAAATAATAATTATAATTGAGCCTTTGTTTAATATTATGAGATTGATTAAAATGTTGCCATACGATAAAATTATAGGTAACTAGCTTCCGCCCGCGGCTTTGCCCGCGTAGAGTTCGGTTATATCGCACTTCCAAGAGAATTCTTCAAAAGTCCGGGACAAAAACTATCCTATGTTCTTTCTCAAGGACAACTCTATCTCTGTACCAAATTTTATTAAAATCAGTTCAGTGTTTTAGACGTGAAAGCGTAACAGACAGGCAGACAGACAGAGTTACTTTCGCATTTATAATATTAGTAGGGATTGACTTATTGTTGATTTTATTAAAATAATGAAGATCAAACAATACCATCGTCCCCACTCAGAGACATTTAATGGTTACTTAAGCCATTCATTAGTGAAGGATTTGTATGACATTCCGTCACTAAGGAGTGACTTAAGTAATCATTAAATGTCTCTGAGTGGGGAGGTAAATCTAATTATATTACAATGTATATTAATAGGAAAAGTTCTATCGTTTTTGAAAACTTTCTAGTAATTTATTAGTAATTAGGCTTACAAACTAATAGTGCATTGTAAAATTCACACGAAATGAGAATTGAGCCGAAAACCGCCTCAAAGTAAATGTATGCGTCTGTATACATTTTTGTGCGTAATTTAACATTATTTCATACTTAGTATTTTCTAAATAAACAAATTAGCCAAGATATTTAGGTATTCTAGTTTTTAAGTTATTCAATATGAACTTTATAAAAATCTAATCATAAAAGATCTTACACAGACTCAAATTCCAATTCATAGCTTCATATTTTGGCATTATTAGGATTAATTCTTATTAAAATTGCTAAAAAAGGAACAGTATAATTTTTTTTTTCAAAGATTTGACATTTGATTATACAAATTCGAATATTCTCTTACATAGATATACACATACACGATATATCGGGTGTGTCGTTCATAATCACATTAAATCCTATGGCATATACTTTATAATATTCTATAGCGAATTGTAAAAAAAAAAATAACCTAATTCATTCAGTAGTTTAACCACAGGAGTCATTTTTCGTTTTTATAATTTACAACATCATGTGTAAAGCAAAGATAAAGTTAGGAATATCGAATGTTTTGATCGGTTGACAGCTGTCAGTTTTCAAGGGAGAATTTCAGTTGTTTGTAATGACTGACTTTTATATGGTGTTCTAATTTTCGCACATTTTTATTCTATTTACTTTGTTTGAAAAATTCATTTTTTTATTTTTACGTATTTTTATTTTTTCTTTGTGTTAATCGACATATATTAACCAGTATATTAACGCATTTCATTTAATGTGATTGTGAACGACACACCCGATATAAACTTCAATAAGAAGTTACATATTTAGAAAAGAACGTATGGTTCAAATCAGATCGACAAAAAATACTTAGGTATTGATAGCAAACGAGATACAATATATATCGAGAAAGCTACTAAATCATAAAACTATAAACTAAATGAGTTAGTTATGTAAAATTTGTCTACTTAATTAAATATTTATTTTTAAATTACCAATCACTTTCTTTCTTATATTCGAAATTCAATTTGGCTGTATTATAAATTCGTTTTATTATTTGTAGTAAGTATACAAATTACACCACTTCCTTCCTTAAAAAATGAAATAATGTTCAATAATTTTGAAAAGCAGATTGTATTTTTAAACTGTTTTGTACCGTTTTCAAACATTTTGTTTTTGCCGTTTTTATCTTTTTTACCGACTTTTCTTTAAACTTCTGAAGTTAAGAACTTTAGCCAGCGGATTTATAACTAAAAAATCCTTTCATGTAAAAAGGGTTTTTAGCTGTTTATTTTGCTGAAAGCAAAAAAAATCACTGCATTAATTGAAAACCAAATTCAAAAAAACAAAATAATTCAAAATCGTTCGAAAAATTATAAATAGACTACCACCATTCAAATATAGAACGTCCTTTCAAATTAAAAAGAAAGTCCACTTACATTTTTTCCACAGAGTTCTCATTCCAAAAAGGTTCTAATCCAAGTATGGTAGCAAATAGTCGTCAACGATGCTGATATTCATATGCCAGCTGAAATGGTTGACTCCTGGGACGGTCACGACATGGAGACGACCGCTCTCGTCGAGGGTACGAAGGCCTATCTTGTCTTCCATGTAAATATCCTGGGATTTCATTTCGATTATCGTCTCGTTCGCATCGTAATACCCGAATTGGCTGGAATTTTATACACATTAATCTAGGTATTTTTTTTTACTTAAAAATTTGTTATAAGTAACTGACCTATTTATAACTTTTACAATCAAACTTTAAAATGAATTTTGCTGCGTCACAATAAATTCTAAGCTGTGTTCTACTGCGTCATGAAAAATTATTTCGAAAACGAATCATTGACATTCCAAGTCTCTTAATAAAATGGAGGAAAACCGAAATAAAATTAAGTTTTGTTACTTTAGTAGGTCCTCAATGACGGTCTGACTCGTAATACGCTTTTTCAGTACAAAAACAAGGTATTAGATCATTTAATTAAAGGATAATAAATGGTGGTATTGACGGTTTTTACCTGCTTTGCCAAGGCGTGATAACGTTATCATCTGGACCTCCGATGAGCACCAATCTCTTCAGTCTTAGTAGATTTTTCTTGAAGTCCTCCGATTTTGCTGACCTGAAAAATGTTTGAAACAATTATTTTAATGAATATATTTTTGAGGAAATTAGCAAATATTTTATTTAAATAATATTGAGTGAGTCTTATCTATACAGAGAAATCCCATAATCTTTGACGATTTTGTTTTTGCAAAAAGTTAACATCATTATTATAAGTAGAAAAAAAAAGTTCGGAACATTATCGGCGGGACCTGACTCAACTGTATCGATGTATAATTTATTCACATCGCTGGTTTAGTAATTAGGTATTATTTATTTAACATATACACATTTTAAAGCAAAATGCATTAAAATTGCTTCTCTGATTTGTGGCAAAAATATTAAATGGATCTTTATTAATTATTAGCAAGTTAAATATAATTCACTGTTGTTATTATGCCCCGTCAAAACATGACCTCGTTTGAATGTTTGACGTAAGCAATTATTTTTAGATGACCAACATTTTAGATTATTTTTTGCTTCCTATAGATCACGCCTACACATATTTAAAGCTAATAAAATAATCCAATTATAATTAATATCTGTAGGAAATGTTGCAATAAAAGAATCCTATGGTATTTATTTCTAAATAATCAATAAATTATGAAATAAGAAATTGGATAACTATAATAAAATTATTCAGTCACAAATATTAATGAAAAAACAATTTCATATCCATTAAAAACTTCTTACAAATGCTCTTTTCATATATAGAAATGGATTCAAAATATTGTACCATAGACAAACAAAAGATCAGGTTCCACCGAGATTTGAACTCGGATCGCTGGATTCAGAGTCCAGAGTGCTAACCGTTACACCATGGAACCGATTGATAGCCGAGTCGAAATTACGAATCACTTACGACTTCTGTGCCAAATTATTTTGCATATTATTACATAATCCGCAATAAATAAAGTTTATAGTCGGCTATCACAGATTAATTTGCATTTAAAATAACTATGAAGCGATTACCGTTATCAGTAGGTATTTATTCAAGGTCACGTGACTTTTAACTCCGCATTTACTTTCTAATACTATGTACTCCACGTGGCTTGAAACAATGCCAATACATTGTATGCATTTGGCATTTATTAGCGAAATAAATGTAGCATGTATACAATAATGTTGTTCTATCGTGTAAGTAGGTAGTTAGTCAATAACATGAAAAAGGCATAGTACAATTAGTACATATAAACTTCAGGCTCATAATAAAAATTCCACATTGAAAAAGTAAGAAAGAGTTTCCGGTACAGGATTTGAACCCAAGTTTGTTTTACTACTAGAGGATGTTTTCATGAAGATAAACTAAGCAACAGGAGACTATTCTCTAAATCTCATCACGTCATTTTCGAAATATTCAAACATTAATTAACTTTAAGTCATACATAAGAGTTTTCTTTTGCAACAATTAACACAAGTGTCATCATCATCATCATCATCATCATCTCAGCCATAGGACGTCCACTGCTGAACATAGGCCTCCCCCTTTGATCTCCACAGATACCTGTTGGAAGCGACCTGGTAACGCAAGTGTGATGGGTACAAAATAATGTCTGAGCTTTTTCTAAAATTGAGAAGCATTCCAGCATTTGGCTGTTGGTTAAAAAAAAGAAATAAGTACTCACTTAATATGATTATTAATATAAGGCAGATACACACTGTAGGTTTCATACAAGCTCTGATGGTAAGGGTCGTTCCAGTAGTTACCGACGGAAGTGTGCTGTCCTACTCGAGAGTAAAATAGTTCATAGACTGTATCTTTGACTAGACCGGGGAATACTAGGTGGAGGAAGCCGGCTGGAAAGTAAAAAAGAATATGTTAGAAATTAGGTTCTATTTTTAAATGGAGGTTATCAATTGATTTTTTTTTTGGTGTAGTAAGTCATAGATCATTGCATCTATATTCACTCCTGTTGAGATAGACTAACTACGCTGCTTGATTATATTATATGTAATTCTAGCTTTCTCTAGGTTTGTTTTCCTGGGAACTTAGGCTTAAAGCTGAATACAAGGCTGTAGATTGGACTCAGCTTCTGAACATAAGTGAAGACCCCAGAACATTTATCACTTATTGGCACTGTGCCAAAGATGAAGTGTCATAATACAAAGAAGTGGTGAACAACTGATTTATAGGCCAATCTGAATGTTTTGTTGTCTTGAATACTGTTTTGAATATGCTATATCGGACATAATTGTATTACCTCCATATTGTCCAGCTTGAGGTGAGCTCAGGGATATAAATGTGCTAACAGACACATTGGGGAATGTCTCCACTATGCCGCGCGCTATCAGCCCTCCTTGGGAATACCCTGGAAAGTTAATTAAATAGTTGAAATTAAACATTTCAAATAATGGCTTATTTTTACACTACGAAGATAATTTTCTTGCCTATCTTTAGTACAATTACCCATTGTTAGTTCATTAGTACAATGAATAATGATTCTTTTGTTTTGTGCCTACTGAAATTTGTTGTTTGCTTGAATGAGCTTATCTTAGGACTTCTGCTGCTGATTTTTTTCTAGTTGAGGAAGGCTACAGGCTACCTTTTATCCTAGGGCATACAGTAGTGAACTGTTAGAGGCTAGTCAAAGGCATGAAAATATATCTTACCAATAAGATTTATTCCTTCAGGATGGCTAGCCGATATATTGGCTATGTCCATACCAATTTCCAACACTTGATGCCACATCGTCTCCAAACTGGACCAGCTCTCGAATCTGTTCACATTGTACACTATTGTTCCTGGGTGTTGCTGTGAATTTTAATAGTACATTTTTAATTTAACATTGCTATAATAATAATTGTAAAGAGGAAAAAAGTTTTTTTTTGTAATTTCCAAAAGTACTGGGCTGATTCAAAAAATTCTTTCACTATTGGAAAGTTACACTCTTCCCAAGTAAAATAAGCTACATTTTATACAGCAGCAAAATTGCTTGTTTTAATACTATTTTTTTAAATATTTTTTTCGTATCGGCTATCGGGTTGCCCGGGTAACTGGGTTGAGGAGGTCAGATAGGCAGTCGCTTCTTGTAAAGCACTGGTACTCAGCTGAATCAGGATAGACTGGAAGCCGACCCCAACATGATTGGGAAAAAGGCTCGGAGGATGATGAGGATGATTTTTTAAATATTTTTTTAAGGACACTTTTTATGTGGAGGTACAAAGTAGGAACTGTGACTTCATATTAAGTACATGCCTATAACTACCAATCTTCAGCTTTCTCATACTTAGTCAATCTAGGTTTAACAAAGATATAAAGGTTTTGTCTATTTGTCATAGTCAGCGCTTCATAATATGTGATAGAGGCAAATAAAATGTTTCAGGTGCGGACTTGTGTGTTCTAGAAAAATCTGATCCACTGCAAAAATGTTGGTAGATAAGTACCTACCTATACGGAGGAAATTAATTGTAAGGAAGATGATGCAAGAGTAAAAAATACAGATAAAAAAGATGTAAATAAAAAATATGCAATATAATAAAAGTATCCTTGCATAATGCAATAATTAATAGTTGTCATACAGTCATAATAATTTGCATCCTTTTGTTGTTCACAGGAAATTAAAACAATAATGTATTGTTTGTTTTATTCCAATGTTCTTTATCCACTAGGGAATAGCAATGTGATATGATAACCCTGGGACAAAAAGGTGCCTATGCACTTAGTAGGTAAAGATATATAAAGATGAGGTAAGTAAACATTTTATTTAATTGGTACCTAATAGGTAAATGGTCTTGGATTAATATACAGGTGGACTGATGGAGAAGATATGTCTCTTCTACATACTATTAGTAGGTATTTAGTTAATCAGTTTATCGACTTTGAGTGTAATCAAATCTTCCTTTCTGAATAAAATAAAATCTGAATTTTAAGTCATATATTCTATACCTACAATAGGTACCTACCTCGAATTTCTACTAATCATCACATCAGTTTGAACATTGTGGACCACACTTTTTTCAATACAAAGGGTAGGTAATGGCATTATAAGTGTAATTTAATACGCCGCTAGAATAGCGTTGCAAAAAACATAGAGGAATGAACTTGACCTTCGCAAACACCAGCATGGTCATTTAAAAAAAAGTTTAGAATAAAAACTTACCTCTTCGATTCTGAATTTGATCATTTCCATACTAGCGCTCCCAGTCATGACCCCATGGATTAAAACCACCGGTTTATAACTTAATATAGGCGAAATAAATAAAACTAAGCCAAGAAATGCGATTTTCAATGCCATTTTTAAACACGCGAACAAAGGACTCTACTGATGTAATATTCAACGATTACTGAATTCACTTACAATACATTATAAACTTACACTACATATACGTCATAAATTAAACATTGTTAATTTATTATTTGATAATATTTCAATAACAGAATTTACGTAAATAATACGCAAAATCCTTCAATTTGTAAACAATAATCATCTGGCATGAGTCAAAAGTCAAACAGCCAATGTCATTCTGTGTGTTGCCATTGCTACGAAATTCTGAGCTCCGTTTATCAATTTCAGATATAGCAAGTATTTTTACCTGGCTGCATGAAACCATTGCGTGAAACTAATATTTATAGAAGTTTTCAATAAAATGAAAAGGAATGAAAATAAAACAATACGAATCTTAGGCAATATTGTATAAAGTCAGTTTATATTTCAAGTACATAAGATGGAATTAATATACAGAAAACATTATTATCACAATCATTCCTTGTTACTTTAAAACTTAATATAATTTATAAAAAATATCATGTATCATCATCATTAGGTATTTGTGACTCTTCTACTACTCTAGTCGCTGGGACATACACATTAAAAGTAAACTCAGTTCTAGGAAATGATCCAGGATTAACAACTTGACAATCCTTATAGTTCCTTACAAAAGGTTGAAAATGATCTGCGATAATAACCAAATCAGGTAATGGATACAGATTTAAGGCACTAGAATGCTTCCAAAAGACTGGTTGGACTCCTATAGATAGTGGTGTTAGACAGCATTGACTTAATAACGTTTTTGTTAAATGGTCAGGAATATCCCCACTGTCCGGAAAGTGTAATGTATTCCTACATAATTTCATGACCAGGTCATGTCTAAATACAACAATTTCTTGAGTACAGTACTGTATCCGGCATGGATTTGTAGTGAATATTGCATTGTCTCCGAGTTTCTTCTGTATTGTTTCCGTTAGATAGTTGGGCAACGGTGGCCTTGGTAAGACATTTGCTGCTGCAGGGTCTGTCTTCCCAGGTACAAAAATAAACTTGCATTTCTCTCGTAACTGCTTGAATTGACAAATAGTATCTGCTAAACTGTTTAATCCATTCTTCAAGTGCATGTGAAACTTATATGTGTAAGGGCATGACAGAAACTCGCCAATAAGTACAATAGCTATTGGTGGATAATCTTCAAATCCAGCAAATAATTTCTTCAAACTATCCATTACTTTAGGGCTGTCTAGCCACACATCGGATACAAAAACTATCACTCCATCTCGGTTTTCTTGTTCAATTTTTAAGAGAGCTTTTGAATTTTTAAGTGATGTCTTTGATTTTCCTCCAAACACATTCAAGTTGCCGAAATATGGTGCTGAAGCTTCTCTGGGCTCTACAGGAGGTTGGACTAGACCAGTTACGTGTAATACTTTGTCATCATAGTACCCTTCTGCGAGAACAAAGCTTCCCTCCATGAATAATCCTGAATGGTATCTCACATCGGTCATATCAAGGAGTATAGTTCCTGTAGGGTCTTCTAAGTGGTACTTTCTTTCAATAACTTGTGTAAGCAAGCCTAAAACTACTACATCATCAACCCTACTAGAACAACTTAGTAAGAACTCCACTTTGCGCAATCGGAACCGTTTTTCGCTTTCAGATGAATTGACAGGATCTGCCGTGAAGAGATTGTTCCTTAGCGTTCTCTGCCAGATAACTGTGTAACGATCTATTACAAATCGAGACTTCCATTTTGGATCAGGAAGTAAACATTTCGATGTATCATTGTCTTTCACGAATTTCTTCAGTTCGTGATTGTAACAGAGTTTAGGTATACTGAACGCGTCTATAACATTTAAAATAGTTTCGTGTTCTTCTAGACCTGCTGTCGAACACTCTTTGTAAGCTATTTCTATGTGGTTCTTCTCTAAAATAGGTTGGGAAATGCATTGGTGGAGCAAGTGAGCTGCTAGCTTCTCGAGCATCTTAGATCGTTCTGCTGGAGGTAATTGCAGGAGCTGTTCAGCCAGATAAACGCTTGCATCCTTCCTCAATGTGAATCCACTAAGTTTGAAAGTCGAAGTAATTTCGCTGCGCATCCGTTGCACATCTCCCATATTTCGAATGTAGATCACACACAAACACAATAATTCACGTCTAAATTGCTTTCGTTGTTTATAACACGGCAGATTATCGTAATCAACAAAGTTAGAACTTGACTAACTCCAAAAAAACAGTCAGGATACAAAACTGATTTTGGCGGCAAAACAATCGGTAAACAGCTGACACTGACAACAGTAAATCCGACTTTATCATTGCATTTACAAAGTTTATTATGCACATTCTTTATAACCACTATCTGAGAAGTAGAATGGTTTTCGTTCTAGTTTACACAAATTGAATTGGTAAAAATACAACTATATTTTTTTTTTATAACACTCTAAAATTTGTGCTTCAATTGTAAAAAAATGTTTCTTTGTAATAATATAATTATTTACCAGTGAGCAAGCATATAGTAACAGGATTTGTAAACAAGACTTAAGTAATTTTAATAATGGCAATGAAATTAAAAAGTTACAAGAACTGACACTGACAGAAAAGTTATAAAAAATTGTAAACATTGAGTGGCGAGCTTAATTTTCCACGTGCAGTTTACGATTATATTATGTATTTGTATTAATATTGTGGAACAGTGTATTGAGCAATAATAAAAGATCAACAATAATTACAAATACTCTACAAATAAATGTTGAATTGGTACGTATTCATTACAACTCTTTATCCTAACCTCGTAACATGTAGTCAGTAGCGGCTTTAGGGTAGGGCGCGGTTGGGCGACGGCCCAGGGCGCCGGACATAAGGGGCGCCACAGGCGCCCCCAACCAATCCTTGATCAGAATTTTACTCCTATTTTTGTTTTAAATTTCATCAAAGATCGCAGCTTACAAGAACTGTATCCAAATGTATGGATAGCATCAGGGCCGCCTTAACCTATGGTGCAGGGTGTTCGAATAACCCTGGCGCCGCGAGCTCAGGGGCGCCGCGGTACGCTCCTGGACCAAGAAATTTCAATTAAATTAATGTATTGTCATACAATGCCGCGCGCGTTAGATACACTACTTTTATGTCCCAAAACTCAAACATTTTCGCGCTCGCTTCGCTCGCGGTTTCTTTACTTTACACTTACATTTTTTTTTCACATAGCTACTAGAAATGGGTAGTTCACGAACGATTGAAGGAAATGGACTACTTCACTTCCGAAAATAAACGTATCATTCCTTCACTACTCCTTCGAATGTGTCTCTACTTCATTTAGTTCACTAGTTCAGGATCCTTCCATAGATAGGATCGGCTACATATTTCGATTTTTAAATATGCCAACCTAAACTAAAATATATCTAAATTACTTTAAAGCTACATAATTTTCTGTTTATTAATATTTTCACGGTTGATAGTCTTAACCCTGTATAAAGTATGAAGGAAAATCGAGATATCGAGATAAGGAATCAAGTGATTCATTCGTCGATACTTATCCCTCACACTACAGATTGACTCGTTTTGATTTACTGAACTAAATGAGTAGACTACAATTATGATTCCTAAGAGCTGGGTGACTCATTGACTCGTTCAGATTTGGTGAACTAAATGAAGTACTGAAGTAAATGAGTGGACTACTTCGTTGAGCGAAAAGAACTACTTCATTCATTTCTTTTCAATGACACATTTTGCGCATGTCTAATAGCTACTTTTAATTTAATGTCCCAATGCTCAAAAAAATTCGCGCTCCCTTCGCTCGCGGCTTCTTCACTTCACAGTCGCCTTTTATTATATATGTTAAGGACTTTTAGTGATCCAAATCTCAAAAAAGCTTTTTCGGGCTTGCTTCACTTTATAGTTGTTTTTATTTTTGAAATTTTTTTTGTCCTTTTATTAATAAGAAAGTAACTTCCAGTTTCTATTTATGGTACTACTTTAAGTCCCAAAATTTTAATTCATAGGCGCCAACACCAACAAAGAGCTATCTACGTTTGGGCTACATTTTAAGTCATTTTTGTTTTGAGTTCTAAAATATAACAAAAAATTTCGCGCTCGCTTCGCTCGCGCAATCACAACCTGTGTTCCCGTGTTTTTGCATTCACCAACCAGCAATAACTTATGTACGATTGGGCTACATTTTAGGTAATTTTTGCTTTGACTTGTTAACTATAAAAAAAAAATTCACGCTCGCTTTGCTCGCTCAATCGGTAACTACATATTATGTCTCTGTTTTTCGTATGGGTTTGAATTGTAGTTGGGGGCGCCGTAGAAATCTCGCCCAGGGCGCTAGTAGAGTTAAAGCCGGCACTGCATGTAGTTCCGGCGTGGAAATATATCAATGTTCATGTATTTTACAGGTGAAAACAAATATTACCAACCATGGCTGCTACATCTTTAGCAGAGCAGCTGAAAAAGCTAACAGTACCCCAGGCAACGATCTACAAAGATGATAGCAAAACTATTTCTTTACTCTTTGACCCAAAGGAAGCAGCTGCGAAAGATCGCGATACTTTCTACGAAATCGGTCTAAGCGGGTTGAAAGAACTCATTGCAATTTATGAAGGATTTCGTCTATTTGAAGATACACTCTTCAGCCTATCATCCAAAGACTTTGAAAGAGCTGTACAGACCAAAGAGGTTAATCAAAACCTTGATCAGACCATAGAGAAGTTCTTACTACAGTTGTCACCTTACCTCCTTTTGCAGTCATCTCATAAAGCCCTGGAATGGCTGATAAATAGATACCATATTCATGATTATAATCAGGATGCTATTATGGCGTTAATCCTGCCTTACCATGGGACAAAGATATTTGTCCGTTTTGTACAGCTCATGGATATAAAATCAACTAATAACAGATGGAACTGGTTGATGCCTATTCACAAACATGGCATTGCTTTAGCCAATCAGGTTCTTTTCAACCAATGTGCATCTAATTCTGGTACTTTGCAATTCATTGCTAAAACTACTCTGAAATATGTTAAAGAGTTCGGTGACAGAGCATCGCAGCTGAACACCGTATTTGCCTTCTTTTGCCAAACCGCTATCGGCGTAATTGACTCGAGCAAGAAAGTTACTGAAGCTATCATTAATGCATTGTTACCAACTGTAATAAAAGCGATAGATTCTCCCATCACTGACTTCAGAGCAGCAGCATACATTATCCTAGGATATTTGTTTACTAAAACAAGTCTTAAAGAAGATACACTGAACGAAATAGCTCTTAAACTCTTGACAACAGAATTTGATATTTCTTATGATGTAACGATCTTGATTACGATGATGTATGAGAATGAAGACCATGTGACAAGTATGTCTGAAGATATACTGAATAATTTGTCGGTAGACATAATAACTACATTGTGCAATCATATGAAGAAGTTAGTTGAGAAAGGGAATAATATCAGAGCGTTTTTATTGGCATTCTTGTCGAGCATTCTGCCATTGATACAAGGTGAAGATTTCTGGAGGTATTGTAAGTTGCCAGAAATTCTGATTAGTGAAGTGGATCTGAAGCAGCAAAAGCCAGAATTGATTATCAAGTAAGTTTATATTTCTGTAACAAAACAGTGAGTCTAGCGAGTTGATGGCAAATTAAATGCAGCAATTACTACTCTACTCTTAGAGTGATGTACCTAGATGTATTTTTTTTAGATTTTCACGGTTTTAGCAGTCAGTTTCCTTGTTTTTTTTTTTTTAGATTTTTACCTGGCATATTTTTTAATTTAATGTCGTATAATTTTCAGGTGTATCCTTGATGCTTTCCAGCCACAAAGTAACATAAACACAATGGATGATGGCAACGAAAGCGACATCGAAATTATTGATGAAGAAGACGAATCTTCCGGCAAAGTACTCAACTGGTACGCACTTTTCGTGAAAGATCTTGAGCGCCAATACCCTGACGCATTTGACAAAGTTGTTAAAGAACAAATGAGTTCCGATAGTAAGAATTCACCTAAAAGAAGGAATCAGTTGTCAAAACTGCTAGGTTTTAAACCTGCAATCGCACATAAGGTTGGTGGCACTTACCTTTTTGAAAACTTGAACCACGTCAATGCTAAATTACGTATTGAAGCAGTAAATTACATAGCAAAGGAGTTTGATGCATTGAAAGCTGAGAATTCTGACTTTGTCAAAGAATCCATAATCAACCGACTTAATGATGACACTCCTGAAGTTGTAAACGCAGCTTTAGATATACCTAATGATAGTTTGAAAGAGGTATTAAATGAAATAGATGCTACCAATTCTTTTGTCGCAATAGTTGGTAAGGGAGCCAAGAAATGGAAGCCTGTAGTCAAGAAAGCAATCACTAAGTTTTGTAAAATTGAAATTTTACCTGTGAACCAAGAAACTGTACTAGCTCTAGTACCATACCTCTTCCCAAATAGTGAAGAAACAGCAAAATTAACATGGCAGATACTGAATTCAGAATGGGGAAAGAAATTCGGACTCGCTAATAAAACTAAAGACCTAAAAGGATCAATAAAAGGAGACCATTTGAAATTATGCGAAGTCATTTTCAAGGCTTTGTTTGTTGATAAAACTGTTAACTTGGATAACATACTTGATGAGAATCAGTTGAACAAAAGTAATACTTCTGATGTCTGCTTTTATATGCTACTTAAAACTAGCTGCCTTAAAAATGCGTCTGTTGAAGAATTGTCTGCTATTCTAAATCTGCTTCTAGAGTCAGTTGAAAATAGGTCCATAGTACACAGTTCAGAAGGTCAAGTATTTTCAAGCACCATAATGCCGGAATTTATCAAGCTTTGTCGCGAAAATAACATGCTCTTCCAAATTATCGAATACATTTTCTCTAGAGTGATTGAAGACATGAATATTAAGGACATCCCTAAACCATGGTGTGATGTCTGCAAAACTCCTGAAACAATTCTCATTAGAAGATTGTATGAGATATGTGTGATTGGTTGTGCTATACCAAGTTATGGTGAAAACTACGTTGCTCTCCTCCAAAAACTTTTGGAGAAATTCTTCAAGAACGCTAGAGAGAAATTCGAGTTCATAGCCAACTTTGCTTGTGGACATATTCTTTATGCGACCGATCCTAAAGACGTTATTGGTCCTGAACTTCAGCTAAGAAGTCTCAAATTGCTTTCCAATTTTCTCGCTGTACAAGAAAATGAGAAATGGTTATATGATTCTGATGTGGTTGTGCTAACCATTCTGTTCTGCTTGAACAACCCCATAACAGCTATACGCGAGTGCGTCATCGATATTGTAAACAAATTGCTGAGAGAAGAACCAGATAAGAAGCTGATTTACGTCCAATTATACGAAGAATTAATGGCACATAAAGAGGAGTTGGTACTTGACCACAATCAAATAACACAGGTGTTGAATACTATTCTGACACAGAAAGACCAGAATAAAATGTTCAGACGCAACTGTCTTCTGAAACTTGTTGGTATTTTAAATTCTGATGCTCCATCTCATATCAAGTCTAGTTTCTTAAAGATTCTATGTGAAGTTAACAATGCTGTAGCTTTCCCGCATATAGTACAAGCTTTGAAGGCCTTGGAACAAACTTTGTCTGAAAATGAATTTAACACAAGATTTACGTTTGACATCTACGAGTCCAATATGTTCCAGAGTGTGTATAGTCACATCAATGAATCGACTATTTCTACATTCTCTAAAGAACAAGTATGGAATTCCATACAAGCAGGTCTGAAAGAGTATAGAGAGTGTATTTTACGAGAGGATCAATCATTCGTCAGTCCTGCAGTTTTGATATTAAAGCAAATAGACGAAAATGTCTTCAATAAAGTGCCAGAAGAGAAATCGAATGATCTTGTCTACTTGATCGCTTGTGCCGGAGCTGTAAGCAATAATCCATCGATTTCAAGTGTCGCCTCCAAGGTCATGAAGAAAATCCATCTGAAGTTCAGTCACTTCAAGCCGATATTAGAGAAAATGTTACACGTCGTTGATCCAGCTGAGACCGTGTCCAAGAAAAAGAAGTCTTCAGTTTCCATGTTGTCCTACCAAGTTACAGAAACAGATGAATGGAGATTGGGAGTTGCTTTCCTTGAATTCGTTCAAAGCAAAAAGAAGATGAAGCTGGATAACTCATTTGTTTCTCTTCTGTTCCAAATATTAAACAAATGCTTGAGATTTGAGGAGCAGTCTTACGTGGAGTACACCAAACAGCTGATATTGTCATCTCTCTGGTATTATTGCAAGAAATTCGTTGACGAAAACGATAAGGATCAAATGAAGTCTCTAAAATCCGTATTTGATGTAGAATTAGCTGTGCAATGTATCAGAGGCACACAGAATCCTCAAACTCACCATCATGCTTTGATCCTCTTGTCTCATGCTGCGTTCATGTTGCCGGAACAAGTTCTTCACCATACGATGGAGATATTTACATTTATGGGCACATCAGTGCTAAGACATGACGACGCGTACAGCTTCCAAATAATCATTAAGATCATAGAAACTCTGATACCTATTTTGGTCAAGTTAGATAAGAACATTGAGGATTATACTGAAAAAGAACTGCAACAATTGCAAAACCGTGTAGTCCCAGTTTTGCGTATTTTCGCAGACTGTGTGCTACATGTTCCGGAGCACAGAAGACTTCCCTTATTCAAAAAACTTATAGAAACTCTTGGACCAAGTCAATTCCTTTGGGTATTCCTAGCTTTATTGCTCGAAACACATGTTGCTCACTTCAGTGAAGAGAAGAAAACTGACAAGCGTAACACTAGAACATTAGCAGATCAGGAAGCTCCTATAAATCGCATTGATTTTGGCCAAAGCATCGTTTTGGAGTTCCCACCAGAAATTGCTTTAGAAAACTTCATAAAACTGATAATCTATATAAAGTCCTTACCTTTGCAGAAGGATGAGAACACAATGGATGCTGATGTTGATCCTAGTGACATATTTAGCGTAGCAGGACATAGTCCATTACAACTACGTCATTACAAATACATGATAATTACTTTCATGAACACCTGCCTAGCTTCGTCTAGGTTTATCCAGCATTCCAGCCAGGCTACTGATGATAAAGCCATGGAAACAAACTATAAGACCTTCATCATCAACATACTGACTTTCATTCAAACAATATCCAAAGTATCTGATGATAAAAGTGCTAAATATTGGCGTGTCATGCTGCATCACAGTTATGACTTGCTTGACCATACAAACAATTTACTATCGGCACCTATGTTCTTGTCCGTAGTCAGGGGTCTTATGAAACATACACTGCAAACTGTCAGAAGGAAGTCTATGGAGCTCCTGAACTCCAAGATCCAGTTCAGTCCAGAATTATTTGAAGGAGTTGACAAAGAGTTACTGTTCTCCTTACTGCCTCCTCTTTTGGATATTGTCAAAACAATTGAAACAAGAGATGAGAACTTGAGTGAGATTGCTTCTCAAGAATTGGAGTTGAACCAGCAAACAGCTCTTCTATCCTTGAAATTATTAACGAGAATGCTGGCATCAGAGAACCCTGAACCATTTAAGGACGTCTTGGAAACAGTCACTGATTATACTTGCAATCCTAATATAGCTGGAAATGTTATGGCCTCAGTGGTTTTATGTCTGGCTGAACTGTGCAGCAACTTAAAGGCCCATGCTTTAGTAAGTCTTCGGAAATTCATGCCAGCTCTGATCAAAGTGCTCAAAAAGCAGCGAAAGGCAGAAACACAAGAATTGGTACTGCTCAGTACAGTGACAGCAATTGCTAAGATAGTGGAAAGCCTCCCACTTTTCCTGAGTCCTTACTTGCAGAAAATATTGTATGAGTACTCAATTCTGTTGGCCAAATGGCAAAGTCAGGATCAGGAGTGCAGTAAAGTGTCCGCTATAGTCACCAAGCTTTTGACGATCAAGAAGAAAATCGCCAGTTCTATACCACCTAGAGTTCTCATTCCTGTTGTAAATCAAACTCACCAGATGCTCTTAGAAAAGGAGGATTATGATGCTGTTGGTCCTGTTATGTTGGTACTCGCTGACAGTTTTGCCAATGTCACGACAGCAGATTTCACGGCTCTTCAACAGGACTTGACAACGTTCTTCTTAAGTGCCCTTCAGCTTAGAAGTGATGCAGTAGAAAAAGATGTAGATGCTGATGTTGTGGATAGGGCTGAAGATGAAGTGGTGAATGCCCTTGTGTGTTTGGTTTTGAAGCTGTCGGAAACCAGCTTTAGGCCGTTCTATTTCAAGATCTATGACTGGGCTATAAGGACCAATGTTGATGGGCATAAGGATCGGGCTATTACGTTTTACAGGTATGTATATATTTTTATATCAAGACTAAAATTCAATAATGTTTTTGATTTATTTAATGTAAGCTATAATATTTTTTATGCAATTTCAGATTAAGCAGTGCCATAGCAGACAAACTGAAAGGCCTATTCGTTCTCTTCGCTGGTCATTTCATCAAAAATGCTTCAGATCTTCTCGATGCCTGCAACAATAGCAAAACTGAAGACCTATACTTCGACTCTGAAGCAAAATGCCTAATGTTAATCAAGTATATTGTGAAAACTCTTCATACTGTGTTCTTGTATGACAGTCAAAGTTTCTTAAACAAGGATAGATTTGAAACATTGATGCAGCCTGTTGTGGATCAGCTGGAGAACACTTTGGGTGGGATTCAGAGCCTTAAGTCAAGGGCCACAGAGTACATTATTCCTTGTGTGTCTCAGTTTGCGGTGGCTACGGCGGATGACTCACTGTGGAAATTGTTGAATTATCAGATTTTGTTGAAGACGAGGCATAATGATGCTGAAGTCAGGTTAGTGCAGAAAGATCATTGTTTCATATTGATTATACATTTCATGTGGTTTTGGTTAATACTAAACCATTGTATATTGTTGTATTTGGTTGTTATTTTTACCTTTTTTCTTGTTCAATAATATGCAAAATATTGTATGTTACGACCACCAATGATATTTTTTAGAAAGTTAGAATTCATGCGATGTTTTATGATACAAAGTTAATATTGTTGTCAGGTTGACAGCCCTGGATTGTCTGGTTGCTATGGCAACACAACTAGGCAGCAGCTGGTTACCGCTCTTGGCTGAAAGCGTTCCATTCTTAGCAGAACTACTGGAAGATGGCGACTCAAGGATAGAAGCGTCCACTAAAGATGCCATTAGAAAGCTCGAACAGATATTGGGAGAGCCCCTTGAAAAATACTTTTAAGTAATCAATGTAATTTTATACTGAAATACATTATTACTCAGTGTATTGTAATTTTTCATTTAAACGCTCGGGCCGTAGGGTCCGAGTGCTCTCGGCGCCGTTTATTAGTTTTAAGTTTATTTTTTAATTTAATATAGATAGAACTATAATTTTATTTACCTAAGCGCCATCTATCAGTAGCTAAAAGTAAATACTACGAGAACTGATGACTCGGCATACGTTTTGATAACTCATGAAAGCAATAGAGGGCGCTGAATACCTCGGCGTCGAATAATATATTTCCCACTCTAATTTTCAAACTGTAAACTTAAAAATAGAAAAACTACTATTAATAAATATTCTTTAGTTAATTTATAGAGGCGTTTGACTGTCTCAACCTCCACTTAGGGCCATTTCAAATTGCATCTTAATCGGTTCAGAATTTTTATGTAAAGCGTACCTACCTTACAAATAAATCAACAAGGTGAATTTCATCATTAAATTGCTAATTTAATGGAAAGTATTATTTTCCGGTTTTTTTGATCCACGAAAAAAACCTCCATTAGTACCTACCTAGCCTAGGTACCTATTTAATGCAAAAATCGTGTTCACGCATGCAAAGTTCAAAAACTTTTTAGCTAATAAACTTCGTCAAAAACGTTATAAGTAGGTACTCAGATTCCGAACACATTAAAGTCAGTCATTAATTTCGAAGATCATCAATCAAAAACTAAAAGCAAATACTTAAGTTGGAAAAAAACGCATCACATCAGCAAAAATGAAAGTACCTATCAACTTGTGAAATATCGTATCTCGCAATATTTACCTACCTATATACTGATATTAACTTAGAGTACCCTCACACTACAGACTAAACAGTCGGCCGAAAGTTGAACTAATGGTCAAATTTTTTTTTTTTTTTTAATGAAATCTTGATTCCAAAAAGTTCTCAGTCGGTCTGATGTCGTACAAGTATACGTACTACCATTCATCTTGCATCGGAGAGCACGTAAATGTCGGTCCTGCTGATCTCTCTCCGGTCGTGTCAGATTGCCGTCCCATCGGGCTATGAGAGTGAAGGAATAGTGAGTGCAGCGGCGTCTGCGCACATGCTTATGCACTATTATGTCCTGCGCAGTTGGCCGATCTCATTACATGAGAACAGCCGCCGTAGACGATAATCACATCACATTACAGGATTTAATCATCATCATCACAATTCATCTTCATACTGATTTATGATCCAGGCTGTAGGTCCCGGCTGTCATTGAACATCCTTGGCAGTCGTTACAGGTAGTCAGAAGCCAGTAAGTCTGACACCAGACTAACTACGGGGCATTGGGTTGCCCGGGTAACTGGGTTGAGGGGGTCAAATAGGGCAGTCGCTCCTTGTAAAGCACTGGTACTCAGCTACATTCGGTTAAACTGGAAGCCGACCCCAACATAGTTTGGGAAAAAGGCTCGGAGGAAGACTGATTTATGATCCCAAAAACCTATCGGCCGACTAAAAGTTTGCAGAGTGCAACTCTTGGCCTTATTTACTCGCGAAATGGGAAAGTTTTCATTACACGATGAAAGTCAGCGCCTTGTCAAATAAAGTTTTTGGTATGAACCTTAGGCGTTACCTAAGTAAGATGGAAACTTGGCAGACTTTGAAATGTTTTTTTAGAAAGCCTAAAAACGTCGCATTATAGGTAGGTAAGTAGTTTTTCTTCCGTCGGAATATAAGCACTTGCCTGCTGCCTACTTAGCTCAAACTGTAAGTAGGTACGTACTATCATCATCATCATCATCATCAGCCTATCGCAGTCCACTGCTGGACATAGGCCTCTCCAAGGTAACTATTGAGTAATATGTGTTTTTTATAGATTTAGATTTTATGTTTTAATTCATTAATAAACCAGTTACTTACTTAAGCCGTCATTCCCTAATTCTAGATAGGTCAGTGGCTTGCCTGGGTACCTACTTACCTATTAGTGCGTTACTAAAAACACCTACTTTTCACTAAAAGCTTTATCAACCTAACATTAATAAATACTTAGGTACGTTGGCGTGTACCTAACAAACATAGGTAAAATCCGAATCTAAATAAAGACTAAAACATAAGCCAAGAAAAGCCTAAGTAAGTTATTAATTAATCAACAAATCATTAAGTCCTAAGTTAGGTCAGGTTTAGGCGTACATAATCAGGCTTTAATGACGCAAAGTTCCTTCACAAACCTCCTCTTTATTGTAACTTAGGACTTTTGAAGGTCTCAACTAACGTCATTTTCTTAATGTGTCCTGAAAGTCCTTGTTTTTTTATTAGCATATACTGTCCCACTACTGGGCAAAGGACTCCCCCATAGCCTTCTTTTTGTCTCCAGTCCTCGACGACGCTATCCAAGTCTTCTCTCCAGCGTTTTCTTGGTCTTCCTCTCGGTATACTAACTTTATTTTCCAAAAATAGATGTTCCCTATGCAGGTAATCTATACATACCCACATATTTTCCGAAGTACGTACCTAAGTACTAATCTACTTATGTATTCTTTTATCTATCTATTTCAAATAGATTCTCCATTCCCATCTTATTTCATTTAATCGCAATTCTTTCTTTGTAACAAAATTGAACAAAGTGCATCAAAATTCCAATAGATTATCGTGAAGCACGTACAAGAAAGAAATCTATAGTTTATCGTTCGATATCTAATACGCCTTCTTTCTGAAGAACTCTTATGTTCGTATAGAGAAGACAGACGATTGCAGACAGTCCGTTCTTATGATAAAAATGCAGGAATTGACATCGTATATAGGAATAAAGCTTGTGTGTGCTTCAATAGAAAACTGATTTTGCTGAAGTAGGTCTGAACATGTTATTGCGTTTTACTTTTAGATATTGTGAGATATTGAGTAGTCCATGGATAGTCATAAAATTATGGTAGGTAGAAGAGTATACCTACTTACCTTGGCTCAGGCATCCCATGGAACATTCAGTGAAAATACTTACATGCAAATTTTGACGAATTATGAACCTCCTCTTGTTTTGGAAGTCGGTTAAAAATCTCCACCGGGTATTTTTGGTATATAGGCCAGACCTTGTAGTTTGGTAGTTCCAGAATATCTGTCTAATCCTGACTTCAATAAAATAAAATCAGTAGAAACTTACAGCAAATAAATGAGATGGGCAGTAACTACCGAGCTAACCAAATAAAACCTTTCAGTATCACAAGAATAATAATTAGAATTTCTGCCTGAAAGCTACTTCAAATGCAAGGAAATGAAAGGGTATAAAAGAGGACACGTCTTGAAAAATAGAATAAAAACTCTTTGCTCGGATACTACATTAATTTTCTTCTGTGAATAAAGAATTCTCAGGTGTTAAGTGCTCTTGGTAAATGTAGTCCGTAAGATGGGGTTGCTATAGTAGTTAAAATTACGAAGAATGTTAGTAGGACACTCCAGTGGTTTTATGTGATTGTTCAGTACTTTATATGGGGCTTGATATCATCTCCCGAGCCTTTTCCCAACTATGTTGGGGTCGGCTTCGAGTCTAACCAGATGCAGCTGAGTACCAGTATTTTTAAACATTCTAGGGCCTGGAAGGATATAGGTAGTCTACTTTTTATCCAAATAAAGCCGCGGAAAACAGGTAGTAGTAAAATATAATAGTACTACAATCGACTTTTAGTTCCTTTGGGTAGCGAATAAATGGTAGGAAATAGCAACTATTTTCCATTCATATTAATAAGTTAGAAGTATAAGTATATTAAGTGGCGAATGATGTTTTCAAGGAACTGATTTGTAGACGCGATAGGCCGGGGTCATCGTTCGGGTTTATGAACTAGAGGCTTTACTACGAAGGTATGGCAAGAAATATTTATTTTTCCTCGATTTATAGGTGAAGTATCTGTAAATAGGACTATTAGTTCGCTTTCAGGAAACACTTTTATTAATTAAAGTATCTTTTTTTATTCCCCGTGTTTCTTCTCATGTATTTTTTATAACATTGCCAAGCTTTTTCTTCAGCAGTTTTCGCGTTTAAGAATAAGAAACGTTTTAACATTCCTAACTTTATTATAGTACCTAGCGTTAGCGATTATCTGAACTAATTGTAGGACAGGCGTGGGTGCTTGGATAATCGATTTTTACGGTGAATCGTATTGATTATACTTTCCATATTTTACTTGACATAATGAAAATAATTATTTATCAGAGACAAAGGGGATGCTGATAGTTTCGAAGATAGTTTATTCATAACCACATACTTGCTTCACATAAAGGCACCAAAAATATTCAAAAATCAGGGCAAAATGCATAAACTATAAACTACGGACACAGCAAAGTATTTTTAATTAAATTGAAACAGCGGCCCTCCTGTAGAAGTTATATTTTTAGAGATCCTTAGCGTTGAACCTGAGCCTTTAAGAAACATTAGCGACGATACAAACAGGTCTATTGTTAGAAACGATAGTCTATTGAGAATTAATTCGATTTCTGTAGGGTTGCAAATAATGTTCAAGGGTCTGAGGAATATTAATTTGCAAAACGATAGGTTTGTAGGTAACTTGTAAAGGTTTTAAGTTTTCCATTAGAAGTGTGCACCGTTGGTTTAGTGGGTGCAACGCCTGACTGCTTAGTAAAGACCCATAGTAATGGGTCTCGGGTTCGAATATGTACGAAACTCAAGAACCAACCCGAAGGCTGGTGGTGATACATCCATGTTAATGTCGGTAATTCGTCCAATCTCTCGTCAGTCGTGTCAGATATTCGTCCAATCGAGCTATGAGAGCGAGAGTGTCTGCACTGACTCTGACTCTGCTGATTCTGACTCCTTCGAGAACAGTCGCCGTGGCCGACAATAGGTCTGTGTGCCATTATCAATTGATGGACTATAATTTGTTTTTTTGTTCTCCAAATATTCCGAATATTTATATAGGAACGGCTTATCTTAAGACAGAAAGAACAAACGATGTTTATAATGGTGTTTGTTCCTCGATTAAGTATGAAGCAACACAGGTTTACATTAAGCAAACAAATCCCCTCTTCTATATACAAAATGTATAAGGTATTAAGGTGACACGTGTACAAAATGAACTTCTGAATAATAATAATATCCTTAGTGACAGGAAATACCGCATGTCACGTAGAGGGAAATTCATGAATAGTTTTCCCTTCGTTTACCATTTATACATAAAGTAAGTTTTAGTCTTATTTACTTTAGTGGTTGTTCCATATGGTTCCACAGGCGTCAGTGCTTACCACACCCGTGTAAAAAGTAGCCTATGTCCTTAGGCTCAAGCAGTCCGTCTGTGCAGGTACCTATAAATTAGTTCAGTAGTTATAGCATGAAAACACGACAGGCAGACATAACTGTCTACTTTTGCATTTACAGTTTTTGTAAGGGTAAATTATTATATACTAGGGTATAATATTACCACGGCATAAACGTTTTTCAATAGTATACAAATTCACGAACATAGATCCAATAGATAGATTAAGTCTAAATACTAAGGCAATACCAATAATAGCAGGTACCTGCCGTGATGGTGTTTCGTCGCCGTATTCCGGTTCACTCGTAGTCTGAGAGAACTAGTACTAGTAGTTTACCTAGTAACACATTTCTACACTTTAATATTAATCATAGTTCACATTCAAGCACAACACACACACAGAACATAAAACACTTACTTCAAATACACACAGCACACACACCAATAGTCTACTCGACGTCCGTGCGTCATTTTTAGGGATCCAGCAGAATACCAGCGTCAGGTATTCTAAAAAAAAATAAAAAAATGTATGTTTATAATAATTCATGTTTCTCTTTCTACTCACTTCTTGTTTTGTTTTATTTTTATTATTGTGTATCTTTGTGGTGTCTTTTTGTTTGTCTGAATAAATGTTTTATCTATCTATCTATCTATCTATCTATCTATCTATCTATCTATCTATCTATCTATCTATTAAGTATAGGTACGTCTCTATTACGCATGTTAAGCCATTGAGCTAATCAGAATTGATTCATTATTCCAACTGTAAAGACTATCATCAAACATATAAACAGAACTTTGTCAGCTAAACAACTCGGTTAACCATAAATGATAATTCTCAGAACCTAGCTTACCAATTTACAGTTGGCCGATTCTGGCTTGCCCATTTCATATCCCCGAGGCGCGTAGAGCAAAATCCAATTGAACTAATGCATATGTCGAAAGGTAGATATTACGAAAGCAGTGTAAAGATAAAATGAAATGCATTTTTATGTACGGAACTATGTTTACCATCGTTTTAATGTACGCAACTCTATTTTTTGAGCTTTTAATTTGATGAAGATTGTGAGTGGTATGAGTTTTACATGGAATAGAAAGAAGTTCGTCTATTTTTTAAGTGTGTAAATGACCTCTAGAATAAAGTACCTATTGGGATTAACTGCGTCATTGGGGAACTTCCTACGGGGATAAAATAAAGCACATGTCGCATGACCTTGAGATACCGTAGCTAGCTAGTGTAGCTTATCAACAGTGAAAGATTTTTTCGAATCGGTTCGTTAGTTCCGGTGTCTTTAGGGTACAATAAAACAGAAAGAGTTTTTCCTCTTTACACCTAGGTAATATTAGTTCCATTCTTCTCAAAATTAATGATAGCAAAAATACATCGGTTTTAATAAATTTATCCGTAAACAATCTTACTACTGAAAACTAATAAAGGATTTTAATTAAATCTAGACAACGAGACAATTAGTCCCGTTGTATTATAACTCAGTTCTACGAAGCTTATTGTTGAGCAAAATAAGAGTTTAATCTGCTTTTAAAATCTAGCGCCAAAAGGCCCTCTATTAAACTACCCACTACAGAAATATTTTCATTCTAGTACTTCTGACTCACTGCGCTGTGGAACGGCGAGCAAGGTGGGTCTGATTTCCAGCGGGGCCCAGCAGGGCCAAGGCCTGCCGGGGCTGCGGGTTGTTCGAAAGAGATACCGCGGCCCTGGTACATAAAAGGCATAACTGCCTCGTTGGTCTAGCTGTCGCAAGTGCGGCTGCTAAGCACGAGGTCTCGGGTTCGATTCCCGAGTCGGGCCGAAATCGCCTTGTGGGTTTTAGAAGACTTTCACAAAGCAGCCCGGAGCCTGGAAGCTGGTGATTGATACACCCGTGCATCGGAGAGCACGTAAATGTCGGTCCTGCGCCTGATCTCTCTCCGGTCGTGTCGGATTACCGTCCCATCGGGCTATGAGAGTTAAGGAATAGTGAGTGCACCTGTGTCTGCGCAAATGCTCGTGCACTATAATATGTCCTGCGTAGTTGGCTAATCTCCTTACATGAGAACAGTCGCCGTAGCCGATAATCGGCTAGGAGGACATCATCACATAAAAGGCCTATGACGGAACACAACGGTTTTTAGTCAGTAAGAGTCTGACACTCCCTCACCGCTGCTAACCCACAGAGGGAGGGGTCATTTGATGATTTTTGACGCCGGAAAAAAAAAAGGTGGGTCTGATTTCATTTACAGAAAAATATCTAGGGTAAGTACTTACCTACTTCAAGTACCTAGTCCCTTCGTCATTACGGAAATAGCAGGAATAAGATAATATAGTCGGCGAATTATTACGAGTGTGTATGTACCTGTATCTGTTACCTATGTAGGTACCTAGGTATATTACCAATAACATACAATTTGAATTAAAATATTGAGTTTGCACTCATTGACTAATCAATTATTATCAGATAAGATTATGATTATGCCTTTAAATAATAATAATAAATCCCAATTTGTCCTTGGGTACATTTCTATAGTGTATACAGGGATAATCGTCGGTTTTATGTCACCATTTCATTAAAGTTGTCTCAAAAGGGCTTCAGCGTGTTGGCTTCGGCCCCACGTTCGCCTCCCAAAAATCCGGGACTCTATAGTCCCGAGGTCGGGTAGAGACATACAAAATAATAAATCCCAATAATAATCATTCACATCTGTAGCTAGCTTGGCAGCCGGTAGCCATAATAACAGATATGTAATCTACTTTATAATACTTAGATTATCTACACCTATTGCTGCACCAAAACAACACAGGTACGACCTACGAATAACTAAGAAACAAAGCATTCACAAATACAATACATTTCTTGGGATGTTGGTTAAGTTAAAAACGAAGTAAACGAACCTCTTTTTTATAAAGAAGTCCGTTTAGATTTAGAAAAAAAGAAATGAACGATCTCTGTGAGGTGTTTTGAAGGTTATGATTAAATACGCTGGATAATATTTATTATCGAAGTCATTCATAAGTAGCGTGTTTTATTTTGGAGACAAAATAACATTTTGTTGTTACTATAACGAGGAAGTACGGTGAGCCAATATTTGTCCTATAAATATTATTATTTCTAAGTAATTATAGAATGAAACCGACTAAACTTAACACGATAGGTAGACCAAATTCATAACAAATTAATGCATACTATTATTATAGAAACTCTGTAGGTCTTTATGTTACGGCTTCACGCTTAAACGGCTGAAATTATGATAATAGTAGGTGATATCCTGAAGATGGATATAACTATTTACCTGATGGAAATAGTTCCTTCAGGACGCGGGTAAAACCGAAGGCAGAAGCTAGTTATATATGTGTTCGCGATTTTTAAAAGAAAATAAACCCGACCATTGATTTAATTTGCTAATGCCGTAGGTCATAATAGTCGTCACTGGTTTGGAAAAAAACTCGCCAAAAAAACATAGAAAACATACTTTATCAAAGTCTACCAATTATTATGAATTATAATCAGTTACAATGTAAAATTGCGCGATTAAAGAACACGTATGAATTAGGGATCTGCGTTAGAAATCTTAGAAAATCACACTCCTTACATAAGTCGCTTAGGATTTCTGCGGCTAGAAAATCTCGAAAATACCTCATTTTTTAAAAATTGTCCTTGGAATCGGCAAAATCACTTAATACCCATTTTTTACACCTCGATTAAGGCCTATATTTCTTACATAAAATACGGAACCTAAATAAAAAGGCACAATTACAATTCTCATCTAAAACATCGACCAGTATCAAAGGTCGATAAGATACCTCAATTCAAGGTAACCAGCGTATCATAATCTATGATACAACAGTTTACAACCACATTATTTATTAGTGTTTACATCAGTTTTATATTGAAACTATAGTGAATAAGACCTGTTTGTAGTGATGTTCGTTAGTCACAAGTGGTTAGTGCTGTGGTCTCTTTGGGCGGCCCGATTTGTGCGACAACCGACACCAATTCGTCAGTTGCAGGACGGATCGCTTCTTCGAGGACAATACTCCCCGGATGGCACACATCAACGGTATTTCGGCATACCTTACGCCAGTTCTGAATTCAAGTACAGATTTAAGGTGCATGCTTGCTTAGTAACTTGGTCGTCGAGACTGACTTGTGCTGTATGTATTTGAGTCCAATTTTTCATTTTACTGTGCAGAATTACTGGCCGGATCTAAGCAAAAGGAGGAAAAAAACCTACTTAAGTTATTTACTATGATGATGTTTATGTAATCAGTGGCTAATACTTGTACAATTAGCATAAATGACTTCCTCTTAATTACTAATAAAATTAATGTGAATAAGTTAGCAAAACATAAATTGAAACTATGAAATAATTGTTTCAGGCTCCCGGTCCCGTACCAAAATGGGAGGGTGTCTTCGAAGCTACTCGAGAGAATATAAGATGTCCACAAGTGTACAATAATTACCTATCGCTAGTGGTAGGACCAGAAGACTGTCTTGTTCTGAACGTGTATACCCCAAACGACGCATGGGATGGCGTCCCCCTACCCGTTATGGTATTCGTACATGGTGGGGGCTTCAAGGAAGGATCGGGGTCAGCTCTACTTTACGGCCCCGACTACTTAGTCGCTAAAGGCGTAGTCCTCGTCACAATTAACTACAGATTAGCCATCGGCGGCTTCGCATGTCTCGGTATCAAGGAAGCGCCAGGAAATGCAGGATTAAAGGACCAAGTAGCTGCACTTAAATGGGTCCAAAAAAATATTCGAGCCTTCGGTGGAAACCCTGATGATGTCACGTTGTTTGGTGAAAGTGCGGGCGGTGCTTCGGTTTCTTACCATCTGCTATCACCAATGTCTAAAGGACTGTTCCATAGAGCTATCATACAAAGCGGGTCGTCTCTGGGAACGTGGACTAGACAGAGATCCCCGTTAAAACTCGCCAGTGCTGTAGCAAAAGTTTTAGGACACAATACTGAAGAGCCACACGAATTATATAGAATTTTTAAGAACACAGCTATAAATGATTTAATTGCTGCAGATATACCGAGGACTAAAGGACGGCTGATGTTTGCACATCTACCATTCGTGCCGTGCGTAGAGAAGCCGCTAGATGGCGTTGAACCATTCATAACAGATACTCCTTATAATATTTTAAGTAAAGGAAAATTCAACAAAGTGCCTGTTATTATAGGTTCTAACAGCGAAGAAGGATACATGTTCGCTGTAAAAGAGACTGATGAGACTTTGAAAAACATTGACTTCGAAGTCACATTAGAATTATTTGACTTAAAATTCCCATCTGATGCTGTACGGAAAAAAGAGGCTGAAACTCTCAAGAAACTCCATATGGGTGATGACGAAATATCCTGGGAAACGTTAGGAAAATTGTCGAAATTACATGGAGAGCCGTATTTTAATATACCGGGGCATATTGAGACAGGACTTATATTAAAGAGTAGTGACAAACCGGTATACAATTACCTATTTAAGTATGATGGTCGGAGAAATATTCCAAAGAAAATAATGGCTGGACGGAAATTTTCGAAAGCCCCTGGAGCTACTCATGCTGACGAGTTGTTCTATCTCTTTAGCTTGTTCCCATTTTTGAAAATGTTCGAAGACAAAATGATTGAGACTATGACAACGTTGTGGACTAATTTTGCTAAATATGGGTATGTAACCTTTTTTTACTCCTCTTAAATAGTGGTACCTTGAAACAGTTAAACGACTCATACTGTTACAGCCTTTTTATCGTCCCACTGCTGGGCACAGGCCACACGGAGAAGGACTGACGCTGATATTCCTAAATTCGATTAGATAAAAGTAAAGAAGTAGCTTGAATTCTGTCACGATAACAGAGCATAGACGTTATTCTTCACTCACTCAAATGCATTCATATAAAGTGCGGATGGTGTCCTGGGAAACATTTACTTTTCTGCAAAAATATTTCCTTTCCTAAAACTTTCTTCCCACTACAAAAACTAGCCCCATCGTATCGTAGTATCAAATATCATCCACATAACAAGCTGTTTGTTACAGGACGCCTACTCCACAAGGCAGCGAGTTCAAGTGGCCTCCCACATCCTTGACCTCACCAACTAGATTGGAGATTAATGAGCCCCTAGCCATCGCTCCAGCAACACTGTGGACGCCCACGTTACAATACTGGGAATATTTGTATGATAAATATCGGGCAAAGGATCTGTGAATTTTGTTGTACTGAGGATTTCAATAACCGATCCATGTATGTGTTGGGTTTTTCGATTAGAGATTGAAATTTTCATATGAAGCTTATGTCAAAATTCAATCTCAAACAGTGGATAGATGGTGATTCATCTAGTTTTTTTTGTGTGTTTATTTTATTTGATAGTGTGTGTTCTGTATGTGGCTGTGTGTTATTTAATAATAAAAAAATTCTTATTTATTTTGGTGTCTGTATTTTTTTGTCCATGTTTTTTATTTCCGATACATTGTAGTAGATTGCAGTATGACGTTGATGTAAAAGACTAATTGATTTCTGATAACCTGTAATACTAGTGCTACTATCCAAGTGCAGCTCTTATCATAAGATATTATGCATTTGCAGTTGACGTGCAGTTTTTTTGCCAGTAATTATTTTCATGAGTTAATTATAATCCTCGTATAGAGTATTATTTGCAAATCAGATAACTGTTACCAAGGATTATCGAATGGCCCAGGTATCTTGGTTGACGACCTCCTCAACACGAGCGTCACGCCATTTTATGCACTGGTACTCAACTGCATTCCGTAAGACAGAAGGCGACCCCAACATATTCAAAAAGCATAGGCAGATGACTTTACTAACTAACCAACTTCTTCTTTCGTGTCGATGACATGTCTTATAGTGCGAAGTGACTACCCTTTGTCAGCCCAATATGCCGCTACAGCGAGAGCACAGCCGGATGCGCTCATTACGTCCTCCCGCGAGCAAGTTTCAGGGCACAGTGGACATGCGATGAGGTGGGACATGGTCTGCACAGCAGCCCCGCACTCGCACCCAAGGTCCACCCCGCCTGTAAAACCAACCAACCAACCCCACCAACCAACTAATCCCACAACAAAACAGTCCGTATATCAGATATTTAAAACGAATTTCCTTATGCGCCGTCAGGCACAAGCTCTCCGCAAAATTGGAGGTCGGCCAACCGCGAGTCTGATAACGAGAGCCACTGATTGTGATAACTTCAGATGAACACTTGATCTTCCTCGTGCCTCTTGAATTACTGTTAAAGCTCCTTTTGGAGTTTGGAGAAATATTTTTTGGGTGTTTGAATGTTGGTTTTTGTGCCTATTTACGTAGTCTAGTCGCCTTATTTACGTGGAAGTCTACAAAACTTGAAAGTTTGGTTAGGTATGTGGGTGGAAGGCATTATGTACTAAGGTTGTTTGTTTTTGTTACTCTTTCAAGCAAAAACAACTGAACCGGATTCTTTTCTAAACTTAACAGCTGTACAGCGAATAAGCACATCAAGATCAAATATAAGCTATTTAAATCCCAATTCAGGGAAAACCTTAGCTTCCTTTTGATCCGAGGAAACAGCTACTTCTACCAAAACCTCACCCGACTAATAATAACATACAAAACGAAGACTCAATTAAACTTACACAAATCTACCTACTTAATTCTAATTTCAAAGTTAGTCGGTCCATCAATTTTGACAGGCTGACGTGACCTTACTCTGTATGGGATCAAATTAATTTCTACCGAAAACATTTGAGGATCAACTCGCCTCAGGGAAATAGGGCCTTTCATATTGAAATCTTAGACCCGGGACACACGAGGCAATTTTTTCATAGTAGTAAGCTAGCATTATAGTACTTATGACTTTGTGAAGACAAAACAATACTCCATTTTAGTACATAGGTATACCTACAGGTAAACAATCATTGATAAGAATTTTTTATCAGCTTAAAATAATGAATCATTTGATTGAGTAATTGTTCGGCATTACATTGATAAGTAGACGCACAAAATTTTTGAATTAAAAGTCATATCAAGATACCAACCCACATTGAGCAAGCGTGGTGATTAACGCTCAATCCTTCACCGTGTGAGAGGAGGCCTGTGCCCAGCAGTGGGACGATAAAAAGACATGATGATGATGATGATTATTTACCTGTATTTAAATGATAGCTTGAAAAATTATCCTCGTGTATTCCAGACATTATTTCTGCTATCTCAATTCCGACAACGGGATATCGTGACTTTGTAAATGTGTCTGTTATTTTTGACGATGAAAGGTGTTGATTTTCGAGTTTTGATGGGTTATTTAATGGTGGGGTTTGTTAATGGATTTCACGGAATACAGAACTATGATGCATTGCTTTTGTTTTTCCTTCTCGTCTCAATCCATCCTAAGGTTGTCTGGAAGAGATCCCTCTTAGCGATAAGACCGCCCATTATGTCACCTACTTAAAATAAACTAAGATCAAAAATGTAAAATTGGTGTACTTAATTTAGATTATCTATCTATTTTTCGAACTATATGTAAGTAGCTAAGGATAATCAGGAAGACATTTTGAAAAGCCTAATATACATATAAAACATAGACAAATAATTCGGTTTTTCAAGGGAGATGCCATATGAGGTCTGAAGGAAAAAAAGTAAAAAAAATGTTACAGCCAGTCATTCACTAAAAGCTGTGAGGGTAAATTAAGGAAAACGCACCTCATTTTGCGTTTTATGACTACCTACAAGTTGTGAGTTTTTTGGGATCAGCCATAATGTTAGAAAGCGGTGAAGGGTGGTCGTTTTATGGGGAGCCGTCATAATATATTTTTTGGCTTGAAAACATATTGCTTGTTATGTATGACAAGTCATTTCTGGGCAGAGATATTTGTGTGGCTGTACAATACTGATGTTGTTGATTTTATATTTGTTTAGTAATTGTTTTCGTATTGTGGTAAATGAAGAAGTTCTTCTCAGACAAATACCTAATACATTTAGGGGCTATTTTAATTTCCTTCATGACTAACGCCAGCAGCCAACAGCCCGCAACAGATGCCAGCACATCAAACTACTCCAGTCTGTAAAACCTTTACATTTTAGAGATAAAGTTGAAAAACTTATTGTATTGTTGAAAGTCAGATTGTAGTAAGTAGCTTGATGCGTTAGTGTCTGTATTCACATACATTTTATTTGTCCTTGAACGTTTTACCTTATGAACTTTACACAGTAACCGAAACAGATTCCTACACAAATAAAAGTTTACAGAAACACGAAAACTCAATATCCCAACTTTATTCTCCATTTTCTAACTTGATTAAAATGATTCTGCAGAATGATACACGCATGATAAGAATCGAATATTCGTATGAAAATCGAATCAAAACTTCGATCATTAAAAACTAATTAGGAAATCGTAGTTACCCGCATCTGCGGCTTTCATTAATCAATTGATTGGTTATAATTGTCGGGTTTTATTCATTTTATTGTGCCACTACTTATGAAATTAATATGACTCGTCGTTATGGTAAATATTTTTTTTTGCGTCGGGAAATATGCGTGTTTGTAGATCGATTTGGTGTAGGTACTGTTTTTATAAAACAAAAGTATATCGGGTGTGTCACATCCTATCACATATACTTTAAGCTAGGATAATGAATTTTAACCAAATCCATTCAGTGGTTTAGCCGCAGAAATTATTTTTCGTTTTCATAATTAGAACATCGTGTGTAAAGCAGAGATAAAGTACGCAAGTGTCAATGACCCCGGCTAGCGATCAAAATAAAGGTTTGCCGTTCTTAGCAAAACCTTTAATAACTAAACGAAGAAGGAATATTTGACGAGGCAAAACTAAACTTATTTTAATAGTTATAAATTCCATAGTCACACGTTCATGTTATGAGCGAAAAGAAAAGAAATAAGTAGTTTATCGTGTCACCGGGATCATTGCTGCCAACCCAACTTTTTAAATAAGTATCGGGAGTAGGTATTTATGTTTTGAATGCTGTTTTCTACTCATTAATAATTGAAATAAAATACTGTAATAAATAATTTATTTAACAGAGTCGAATAATGCGTAATTATTTCATTTTTATTTGATCTTTCTAGCCGTCATTTGTTTTTAAAGGGTTTTTAAGCTTTCAATTGACTAAGATTCACTTTTTGAAAATTTCCGTGTTCGGGAACGTGTGTGTGAACTACTTATGTACTTACTTACTATTTACGTTTAGCACATGGCCGTCGCGCCCGCCGGTTTTTTTGATATCACTACGTTTTTGCCATAAAACGTGTATTTAAAACAGGATACCTAATTTTTTTCATAAAGGATTTAAGTGACACACTTTGTACTGATAGGTAAAGTACATATATTATACATAGCACATATACCAGCTCTGCCTACTTTCAAAAAATATTTTAATAGTATTGCAAGAATGTATCAACTAGATCTATGGAGGTAATATTCTGTAATCTTTGGTCTATAAGTCGGTCCTTTCTGTCCCATTCAAAACAAAGTTAAACTAAGTTCCGAATTTCACGTGTACCGCAAGTGCATTTCCAAACAAGAGCGTTCAAGACAGATATTTCATATACCACTTAGGAACTGCACCTCAAAATTCTATTTCCATGAACATCACCACCGCAATCCTTGTGGTTTACTGCATAGAGGGACAATTTAAAGTGGATATGACGCATGGTTATTAACTACTAAAAACATGTTTTTATACGTCATTAATGTAATTATGGATAATTTTTAATTTTAAGTCACATTCTTAACTAATTTCCTTGTATCACAGATTAACATATCACAACACAATATTTACATAAAGTCATATCACAACATAAAACACAATATTTACATTATATATTTATTTTAACTATATAATATAATCAGCATCACTGACAGACGTCATCGCGGTAGCACCGGCTGTCGCTAAAAACCAGCGCTGGGACTTCGTCTTGTTCCGGGTCGCAGCATTATGCTGAGCGAGGGCCGTATTGCGCGCTTTAAGATGCATTTATTATTCTATTATTATTTCTGTATAATGTGCCTAATTTTAAGTGTGTGTGTGCGTCTTTTTTTGCGCAATAAAATTTATTTTCTTTTCTTTTTTTTTTTCTTCTTTTAATTGTTTCCCGAAGGAAGGAATTTCTCCTTATTCAAGGAGAAATTAGTTCCCATCCCGGGTAAAAAGTAGCCTATGTCCGTTAGACTATTATGGCCTTACTACAAAAACTTAAACGCCTGTTTTACACGTGTCTAAAAAAATTGTGGCTGCAAAATGAACCATATGTCAACGTCATAATTTGACATTTTTTAGACAAGGCTTAAACTGACGTTTA
Organism: Helicoverpa zea; assembly: GCF_022581195.2. Taxonomy (NCBI): domain Eukaryota; kingdom Metazoa; phylum Arthropoda; class Insecta; order Lepidoptera; family Noctuidae; genus Helicoverpa; species Helicoverpa zea. The sequence goes on from NC_061454.1 coordinate 2,984,381, forward strand.
AAAGTTTTTGTGGTAAGACGGTTAGTGTTCTTACCATATTTCATTTAATCGGTTCAATGGTTATCGCGTGAAGGCGCGGAAGACAGAGTAACTTTCACGTTTATGTAGTTCTTTACATTACTTTACAGACTTTTGCAGGATGACTAACGAAAAATCTGTTGGTGTATAAGTATTTTCAAGCTGTATGCAAACAAAATACAAGCTGCTATCTTTATGGGTCTTCTTGAGTCCGTTCTGTGCCTCAGCCATTTTCATTTCAACATTTGTTCTAAATACTTACCAAGTTATAAGCTTATTCAGTTTATAATATAAGTCAAGATAATGTATGTCGTATCCACTTAACACACTACAGTAGACACGTCTATGTAACACCGTACGCAATCATGTTTCACGCTAATGCACTAAGCTGGTTAGATACTACTTATCGGGTGTTATGACCCACTACAATTGCCGTAATGGTTTCAAGATTGTTAACTATAGGTACGTACGTAGTACTATACAACGTGTAACGTAATTAACGCACACCCTCAAACATCCCAATTAGAATATTATGTTATAATCATAATACATACACTGAATTTTTAATTTAACCTGTATATGCATTGTTATTTACTAAATTAGTTATACCAATTCTTGGAGAACTTTTTGGTCATACTACTACGCACGCAAATATCGCGCCGCGCGCCGCACAACTCGACACAACATAACGAAACTACGGAAAAAGCCGACAATACACGAAGTCTTATTGCTTTGAGTTATGGTCTATTTGAATTTGTTTTAACTGTACAGGGTTAATATGACAATAATTTCCGTAGTTTTAATTATTTTTGGGATAAAAAATTACCTATATTAAAAATGATGTAAATCGATTCAGTAAACGATTCTGAACAAACTAATTTCAGGATGTGCGTTAATTAAGTTACATGTTGTAGATACTATAGGTAACTTCATGTCGTAATTATCGGCACTATTAATTAAGTATGTCTAATTAAACTGGCAGTTTACTGCGATTTTATCTGCGGCTCGTGGAAAATGCTTTTTAGAGGGGGATATAATCTAGCTTTTATTATCCAGGGATAGTGTAGTTTCCCAACAGTGAAAGAATGAATCAAATCGGTTCAGTGGTTTCGGAGATTTTTGGTACAAACCAATAATTTTCTCTTTATTATTTAAATGTTCTTGGTAATGATGATGGTGAAGTATAGAGGTACATATATAAATTAGATTCAGCAAGCGACTTCCCTCACGTCCCTAAGGAACTACATCCTGCGCCCAAATAAAAAGTATCAGGTCTCAATGGTAGCCAGGAGGCGAAATATTAAATGAAGCACCATTATTTTCTGAAACATTACCACATTTCAGCATGTTTACATATTAATAGAGCAAACTAATAAAACTTATATTTATTTGAAATCTCAACACTAACACAAAAAGTTCAACGTAAGAAGGATTTAAGTTGACTGGTTTCATCGCTAACTGATCATTATAAGTTTTTGAGTTTGTTTTTCGAAAAGTTAAGTCGTAGACGGATCGATTTCGTAATTATGACCCAATATCGTACCTTAGTAATTTAATAAAACTGTTTACATTTTAAGTTTTAGAAGATCAATACAGTTTTTGGAAATTCATTAGAGTTTCTCGCGGTTTATTTTACTTACGACCTATTTTTTTTGGCTATACCTACTTAAGTCGTTTCTTGTGAAAAAAAAATCTATGTAAATATGTAATATATAACGATGTAAATAGGTTTCTATTAAAAACTAGTTAATAGAAACCTATTTACATCGTTTAGAAAAAGACCGTACTTATGACAATGACTATAAAAATATTCCACAAAATTAAAAACGATATGAATATAACCATTTCTGAAATGTCAATCGACGGTAGTAAAACGTATCCTAAATAATAAGTTAACGACGATACGTAGTAGCTATTAAGTAATCTGTAGTTTAGTGCTGTTTACAGTTAAAATAACAAAGTTTTTAGTACCTACTCGATTCCTTCTTCATTCATAAACACACCATTAAAATCTGTCTAGAATTTTCCATCAACAGCAAGAATTCATTTGAAGAGCTTACACCAGCATTCACTTCAAACAGCTGTCTACGTGAGTTTCCAAGTAATACCCTTGCCTCAACGAATATGACATGTTATGAAAAATCTTTATTGTCACCTTATGTAGTTACGTGACTCTCGGCATAGAGGGTTCATTTTAAGGGAGGAGTAAGTACTTTATGTCATTACTAGATTGCCTGTTACTTTAGAGATTTTATTCGTTTAATTTTCTTTATTTTTATGAGATATGTTGCGTGCTTCACAATGGGATTATTAACTACTTTAATGTCCAATGTCCGATTCAGACATCATCATCATCATCTCAGCTATAGGACGTCCACTGCTGATTGCTGAACATAGGCCTCCCCCTTTGATCTCCACAGATACCTGTTGGAAGCGACCATCCAGCGTCTTCCGGCGACCTTTATAAAGTCGTCTGTCCACCTCGTTGGTGAACGTTCTACGCTGCGCTTGCTAGATTCAGACATGATATTTAAACAATTGGTGAGTGCCACATATGAGTTATAGGACAGGGAAGTCGTTATCGTAAGAAGAATCTTCCAAGCCCGAGATGAAGTGCCCAACAGTGCGTCATACAGGTTTCAACCTCTGGTTGGTTAAGTCGTACCTACCTGTTTCTATTTTCTTTATTTGTATATGAGATTGTGTTATGTGTTCTGCAGCGGGAAATTTTACCACTTCACTGTCCACAATACAGACAAAATAGTTAAACAATTGGTGAGTGTCACATATGATTCATGATACAGGGAAGTCATTAACGCAAGAAGAAGTACCCAACAGTGCGGCACACAGGTTTCAACCTGTGGTTGGTTAGGTCATACCTACCTGTTTCTGCTATGAAGCACAGATCAACACTACAGAGACATAATTTCTGGTCTACTCTCTCTAACAAACAGTAACAAATGCAAGCTACGAATTGCAACCTTTGTGCTCGAACACATGCTCACGGCGACTCACTCATGCTTTATTATTTTACACCAATATTTCATTTATAATCCCTACTAATATTATAAATGCGAAAGTAACTCTGTCTGTCTGTCTGTTATGCTTTCACGTCTAAACCACTGAAATGATTTTAATAAAATTTGGTACAGAGATAGAGTTGACCTTAAGAAAGAACATAGGATAGTTTTTATCACGAACTTTTGAAGAATTCTCTTGGAAACGCGATATAACCGAACTCTACGCGGGCGAAGCCGCGGGCGGAAGCTGGTTTCATGTATAATTTTACCTTATATAATCACAAACAATGGTTTAAATTACACATTAATTATGAGCTTTATTTTGCTTGAACCTAGTGATATTATATCGATTGTGCCTAAAGGCAGGTTAATATGAAAAGCATTATATATAGTTGCAGCTCATTATGTTATGTTATGTTCCATGGGGTTGTTAAATGTAGACTATTGTTCAGTTTAACTATTGTTGGTAACGCAATGTTTTAACGAAGAGGTTTTGGAACGCTTTTTATTAGAATACATATTTTGATTTCATGATTAGGCTTGCCCTGTTACTGGGTTGAGAAGGTCATATAGGCAGTTGGCGCATGTAAAACATTGGTACTCAGCTGCATCTGATTAGACTGGAAAACGACATCAACATGATTGGGAAAAGGCCAGGCGGATGATGATGATTAGAATTGCTTAGTAGAATATAGCCGAGTAACTATTTGAGTTTGATTTTTGATATTTTTAATTTAATAATTTGAATTGAAGTAAAATAGCATAACATATTGAATGTATACATTTTATATTCTGCACTGAGGAAAACACTGCTATTTTTATCAGTAGATCTATACAGCACAAATAAATTCTAACCAAACACAACATATGTACACTTATCTATATTTAAAAGGCTTTAACGTAACTAGAAAACTTGTAAGCTTCAAGTAATGCCTTACGAAGCCTCAGTTCTTTGTTAAGCCGGAGTCTGGTTTGCTTCCGATATTTATAGGCCGGATTAAGCCGAAGACATTCTGCAATGCAAGAGAAAAAAAGGTTTAATTTATCGTGGATTTAGCTGATTGTTTTTTTTTTTCAAGTTACGAAGGCAATTTCTTTGGAATCGGTTTAGTTTTGTTTTGTTTGAAGTTTTTTTATAGGTGTTCAATACTAGGGACGTTTTATCTAGAAATGACTTTTAAACCTTGTTTTTTTTCGTGGACTTTTAAACCTTGTTTAGTGGTCATCCTAAAGCTATGCAATGATGATAAAAAAGACAGTATTGAATTTGCAATTAAAGAAGTATATCTAAATCCTAAAGTTTAGATAACGATGACAAATATTGAATTTGACTGCCATTAAAAATTAATATTTCTACAGAAAACATATTAATATCAGAGTAAAGTCTCACATATCAGAAGCAACAGTATTTCACATAACAAAGTTTGAAACTTTTTGTGTAGTTGAAAATAGTGAAATACTTTATGTGCAAAAACGCGAACCGTGTTATTATATCAGTAGTTGTCTGTAAGTTCAGAAATCAGATTTGAGAATATTAGACTATTCCATTGGGATGAAAAAAGACTCAAAAAATCAGATTCAAAATTGCAAAACCTAAAAGGATTTGCTTGATAAAAGATGAAAGTGAAATTATATCAGAAAGATGATTACATTTTGCTTCTCTATCAAATTTTCTAAAAGGATTAGGGGTGTTCTGCACAGTGGGGTGACAAAAGATAAAGATAAATTTCTTTTCACTTTTGTTCCTACCTTTTATCTATCTTGATACAGAAAAGTTTATGCTTACCTAAGACATTATAATTTTTACAGCAACCTTTATCTGGCTAGACTTTTGATATATGTTTGAATCGTTAATTGCTAGATATTACATTATGCTAGACACATAAGAATATGTCTAGCTCTATCATGCTCATTATGATGTTGCTCTACGTGTGTTTAAGTAACGTCATCAACTCATTATTAAGAGGAAATGTGGTCATATATCGCGTCCTAGTTACATGCAAATCGAATAGTATCAAATCGAATAGTATGCTGCTATTTCCCCACCACCCAAAGCTAGACTGGGAGAAAACGCCTAAGGCGTTAAGTCCGCCATTGTACTGTTTGTACAAGAAGTTTTTTAAATAAATAAATATATAAATGTAACTAAAGAATCAAAATTAAAACTAATTTTACACGTAGACATGACTTTTTAAACCCAACATTAAAATTCATGAAGGTTTACTAACAGTGCAGTAGGGCGACAACAAACTTTGTGCAAATTGTTCGGACAAACGAGAGAGCAAGGGTGACCATCATTCTTGTTTAGCTGCTGACAAGTGGATTTGTTCGGAAAATAGAAATGTCCTTTTTCGAGGCCGAATTTACTGTATGGGAGTAATTTGTAAAAAAATGAATCACGGATTTTTTTAGGGTTCCGTACCTCGAAAGGAAAAAACGGAACCCTTATAGGATCACTTTGTTGTCCGTCTGTCTGTCTGTCTGTCTGTCTGTCTGTCAAGACCCTTTATCTTAAGAACGCGTGGACGTATCAAGCTGAAATTCACATGAAATACTCGGGTCTATTGTCCCTTTAGGCTGTGAAAATATCAAGCTTCTAAGCCAAGCCAATCAAAAGATATAACCGATTATGTCGATATTTTCAACAAATTCTCGACACTCGCAAAGGAATCAAAACCTACAGGGTACTTCCCGTAAACTCAGAATCTTGAAATTTGGCATGAAGCATTGTTATATAATGCAAATATAGGAAAAATTGCGAAAATCTCATTTTTTTTGTTATATAATAAAATAAAAATATTTTAATAAAATGAAACTTACTACCTTATTTCTCACGAACGAATAAAGGTACCAAATTGAAATTTATACCAAATACATAGGTCTATTGTCCCTTTAAGTAATGAAAAAATCAAACTTCTAAGTTAACGCGATCAAAAGATACAGCAGTTTTACCGACACCTTAGACGAATTTCCGTCACACGCTAGGGAATCAAAACCTACAAGGTACTTCCCGTGAACTCAGAATCTTAAAATTCGGCACGAAGCAACGTTATATAGTACAGATAAAGGAAAAATTGCGAAAATGATAAATTTGAAGTTACAAAAAATATTAAAATATTATTTTTGCTTACATGACATAAAATATTTTTTAATAATTATAAACTTACTACCTACCCTTTTTCACATGAACGCGTAGAGATATTAAAGTTTTGAATAAAAAGTGAAATTCAAATCAAACACTTCTTAAATACAATGGCCTCTAAACTGTGAAAAAATTTAAATCATTCAAAGGTCATTGGGCACCTTAGTATGAAAACCATACCCACGGCGGATACGAACGAAATATAGCACAGTATAATGATAAAGGCTCTGATTTACTATGGCATTAGTCGCATCAATGTGAACCATGGGAATCTAGAGAAAATCAGGTGTAAACATCAAATATTTTCCTCATTTCAATGGGGAATTTAAACGACCAAGTTTGACGGATTTGAGAAATCATTTCTTTGTAGTGAAAGAGTATACTCGCCGTTTATTTCCATTGTCATCAGGTCAGGATCTGATGATGGAAATCCTGAGAAATCGAGGGCAACTATCAGAAATTGTAGGCATGCATAGGATTAAAACTTGATTCTCAGATGTATGTCTGGTGATACTATCAAACAGTGAAGGTTTAGAGCTTATCTGATGATGGAGACGTGAGAAAGTCGAGAGAACTCGGTATGTTTTAGTTACGTCGTGTTTGGGCTTATATTATTCGTATTGACGAGAACTTTTCACAAAAGTTAAAAATAAAAACTTTTTACAATAAAAAAAACAACTTCTAAAACAACAAGAAAACTGTTTATATGCATCGGTCTAGATCTCGGTGGTTAAATAAATATAGATGCATCCTCTAGACACCGACTTCTAGACCGATGCACCTAACATCTTTTTAATTTCATTCTTGCTTTTGTTTTCTTGTTGCTTTTTTATATGTTTGAAGTTGGATTTGTCTGTAAAATGCTACAAAATAAAATAATGCCGACTTTATAAAACAAAGAAAGGGACAGAATTACACTTTTGTCAAGGCTCTAGAAACGTAAAGCCAGCAGCCCCGAATCCTACTCTCTAGAAGTCGTTGTTACAATTCGACAGCTACAAGTCGTCAGGCGGTCTGCTTTAACCCAAGTTAGTAGTGAATTCTCATCACCTAAAATAAAATAAGCTCCAACACAAGGTTACGTTATAAATTGTAAAGGAGTTCCCATAACTATATCTGATCTTAGCTGTCGATCCCACAATGGCAGTCAAACATATCTTTGTGGAAAGTCTTCGCCAATACGAATAAAATAAGCCCAAACACGTGGTAGTTGCAACATACCGTTCGGGAGTTCCCTTGACTCTCTGTAGTCTCCATAATCAAATCAGCTCCAAACCTTCACTGTTTACCAGTACCCTCAAAAATACACTCACATGTCTGGTTATGACACGATGCGTGCCTACAATATTCAAGAGTTGCCCTCTATTTCTCAGGGTTTCCAGATCCTCATCAGATCCTGGTCATCCGGATTGGCACCTTCCTTCTTTATGAAATGTCTTTAACAATAAAAACTAGCATTGCAACCTGTACAATCCTCTGAAACTGCTTGTCTTTTATATTTTTCAAACGATCCTGGACATTCGTCTCCATGGAATTTTAATAAAATATTTATATTCAAAGAAACGTCATACCATTCTCCACGATTTAAAACTACTTTGATTCATGTCCGCCACTTTTTACAAAGCGGGTCAGATATGCCCCATGACTTTTAAGACATAATTAGTTATTTTCAATCAGATTTCTAAATGATGACTATAAAATGTTGTATATAAATAACTTCATTAAAATAACTTTTACAAGGTACTGGCCTACTATTTTAGTTATATTATAAAATAAAAAATATTAACTATTTTGACTCTCACGAAATTACCATAACTATGATTGTTCTAAACTGAACGGTTGGCGCGAAACTCACTTTTTATCTATGTTATGGACCATGTGATTAATTCGGGCATTATTTATAATGCCCGAGCATTATGAATAATGTCTAGCTTTATCGGGCCAAGTGATTAATAACTATCTTAATTTCATTATTTATCACATTGCACGGGCATTATTATATTGCTACATGATAGTTGGGCAAATTGATAATAAAGCTATATTTTATGCGGTGCGAGGGTGGCAGTTGTTCTAATAAATAAATCCTGTTACTTGCTACATATTTTATGATTATTGTTTTAAATTATATGTTCTATTTTAATGGGAAATTATAAGTCTAGCCACAAAGTTATTAATTGGACAATTGTCATCTAATTTACTAACTCGGCCTCGTTTTTCTTGATTTCATTTTTCTTGGCTCCTTTTTTTATGGTAGAATTTAATTTGGATTCGAAACATTGTATTAAAATCTGAACTTAGTGACGAAAACGAATCGCTGCAAAACCGACTCCACGTAGTCTTGTCTGCCCTACCCCTAGAGTGCAATTCAAAACCGCGTAGGCGCGGAGGGGCGAGGCGGCCTGCGAGCTGAGGCGCAGGTAGTTGAAGCGCTCGCCGCCGGCCAGCAAGCCGAAGCTGCGGTGGTGAGCGTGAAAACAATCTGCGACAATAAGCTCGCATGGGACCGCCGGAGCCCCGCAGCGCCGGAGCCGTGACAGAAGCCATGCTTGCTGCATGTTGCATGCTTACTTCCATGCTCTGTCAATTGATATGGGATGTGTTCTATTTTAAACGTACTGAGTAAAAAAATTAGAAGCTAAATAAATATATTTTATGATGTCATTTAATAGTATTTCAGAAGTTTACTTTAGTTTAGCATGCTACTTTAATTGTGGCTGACTTAGTAATTTAGAAGGCAACATACATGTTTGGGGGCGAGTAATGATATTAATTATATTTTCTATGTGACTTTTATTTAGAGAAGCTAAATAATAAAAGTTAATTATGCCAAATAATGAGTTCGATCACTTAAACTTTAGTTTATTTTGTTTTATAATAATAAGTCATTTGTATAAAACAAAGATAAGTTGTAAATTTTTGGTTTTAAATTTAATTATATTTTATGTTATATTTTTAATATGACTTTCCTTAACTTTTAAATGCAAAAACTAGTGGATTTTTAAGGCAGAAGTCCTTCATAATTAATCCAAATCATGAGGCTGATTATTGAAGTGGTTTAATATTTAGTTTATTTTAAGTTAAATGTCAATAACAATAAAAAAAATGAAATTAAATATGTTTGTATTACTTTGCCCAAAAGGTCACGGGCAATATGTATAGTGCCCGGTCAATTTGATTATTTGAATAATTATTATCAAATTGCACTCTCATATTGGGCATTATTCATAATGACCGGGCATTATGTATACTGCCCAATTTATCACTTGGTCCATAACATCTATACAGCATTTGTACGGAACCCTCGGTGCGCGAGTCCGACTCGCACTTGGCCGGTTTATTTATGATTTGTTACAGTAATGTTGTGGTACATTTGGTGGTACCTATATTGTTTTCGAAAAAGACTGAACGTTTGATTCAGTAGCGTTGGATTAATATGCTCTTAAAGTAATCTATGGAAGAAATAAAAAATATGAATAACTTAATTAGTATTTAAAATATCGTAGTTCAATTAAGCGTAAATGCCACAAATATGACAACTTTAATATTAAAAGTGGAGTTGGAGTGGAGTGGCAAATTACAAACCGCACATTGAAAGAAAAGAAAGAAAGAAAAAACCATTTATTTGACACACAAATGACGCAAGAAACAAACACACACAGATGCAAATAAATAAATCAAGGGACAATACAAAAAGAAGAACAAAAAGAAAAGCGCTGCAGCTGCGTCATTCATGTGTGAAAAGGGGCAGCGCTCAGCATAAATGCTGTGTCTCGCACACGCAGGCACGAGACAACAGCGCTGGTTTTCAGCGCTGACCCAACACATGACTTTGCCTCTCGGTACTATACAATCCTGACGCCGTTTCGGCACGAATAAAGTAAATAAATAAATTTATATATATATGTAATAAGTAATAAGTAAAACAACAGAAACAATAAAAATTAACGAACAATAGTACATTAGATAAAAAAAAACAATGAATATAAAACAAACCATAGACAAAACAAAACGAGAATATCAAGACAAAATACATAGACAAAAACAGGTGAATAATAAAAAAAAAGAAAAGTTGAACAGAGCGCATTGCAAACTTTTAGTCGGCCGATATTTTGTTTGGGTTTCATAAACCAGTGCGAAGATGCGTACTATGCGTACATGGCAAAGATCAAGTATTTAGCTATAATCAGACCTACTAAAAACTTTGATTGGAAACAATACTTTCTTAAAAAAAATTTTACAAACAACAATCGGACCAACCGTCGGTCGACTGTTTAGTCTGCAATTTGTCTCTTATACTCCATTTTATGTGAACACTAAAGTAAACCAAACCACTCGTACAAAGACAAATATAGTAGTCCAGCGGCAACGTGTCTCTGAAACTAAACTTCGCCTACATTTTGTGATTTTAAGCCTAACAACATAGTTATTATTGCTAGGAGTCCTTCCACGAATTTAGGCAACACTGTATTCATTATGAGACATTACTCGGCCGGTAAAATGGACACTATTTTGTTTTAAATACCAAATTGTTAAACTTAATAATAATTTTTAACAGACTTTAAATTAGGAGGTTCTCTGTTTGACCTGTATACGATCTTAGATAAACGGCATGTTACAATGGAACAGCCTTACTTATAAACGTGAACTAAATAATAAGTAATACTTAAGGGCTGTTTAAGAACATTCTTACTTATAAACGTTGCTTAAGTATGTCTTAACTAACATTTAATTACTACTTAAGATATTAAGTAGTGATTAGTTCAATGTTGCTTAGAAGGTGATTAGAGATTTTTATAAGTAAGGCTGTATATCTTTACACCATACCCAAATGGGAGTCATTTTATTAGTTGCCTTATTCAGACACAGGTGCATTCTCTATTTCACTCTCATAGCCCAATGTGACGATAATCCAACCCAATCAGAAAGAGATTAGGCGCACTACCGACATTTAAGTGCTCTCTCATACACGGGAATATCACCACCAACTTCCAGACTACGTGATGTTCTATGGAAGTAAGCTAGTCCCACAAAGCGACTACGGCCCGACTCTGGAACTTCGTGCACAATAATCGCGCTTAGATACTAGACCCAAGAAGCTGTACAAAATCATAAACCACTTATAGTACCCGCATACTATAGACTAAACAGTCGGCCGATAGTTGACCCGACGGCTGTTTTTTTTTTTTAAAATGAAAATCGTGAATTCAATTTAAGTTTAGTTAAGTTTAGTCTTTTTAGTCCGTTACCGACCAAAGACCTGATAATTTTTATATACTACAATTCATTTCCATACTGATTTATGATCCTGAACAAACTGTCGACCGACTAAAAGATTGCAATGTGTGGATACTCTTCTATGTATACTAGTCTAACGTCTTAGGTATCTGAGCTAGATACACATTACATCTGATCTTCAATCTCCCATCAAATCAATTCGTCATAACGTAACCTAAGCACAATTCCATTACGGTAGAACCTACATGTTTTGCACCCGAACCGTTCCTCACAAAAACTAGACATTATTGTATATTTGACGTATATCATCCTCCGAGCCTTTTTCCCAAACTATTTTGGGGTCGGCTTCCAGTCTAACCGGATTCAGCTGAGTACCAGTGCTTTACAAGAAGCGACTGCCTATCTGACCTCCTCAACCCAGTTACCCGGGCAACCCAATACCCCTAGGTTAGACTGGTGTCAGACTTACTGGCTTCTGACTACCCGTAACGACTGCCAAGGATGTTCAATGACAGCCGGGACCTACAGTTTAACGTGCCATCCGAAACACAGTCATTGGTGTCTAAGATATACTTAGAAAGTACATACAAACTTAGAAAAGTTGCATTGGTACTTGCCTGACCTGGAATCGAACCCGCGCCCTTAGACTCGAGAGGTTGGTTCTTTGCCCACTAGGCCACCACGATATATTTGACGTATAGCTAGAACATTATTCCAAAAGGCCGATATTGAGAAACACATCTATCATTGACGGAGAGAGCATGGAGAACAAAATGACTAGCGGAGGTGTCATAACGGAAAATCTTCTAAGAAAGTTGCGCGCCAAAATGAGGATGAGCGGGGGCCGAGGAGCGCTACTTTTTCGTCTTTATACGCCCTCTTTGGACCCGACAATTTTTCGTAATACCAGAAATCGTTGGCAGATCTAGATCTAGAACAACCCGACGGCCTCGTTAGTTCACTCGTAACTGATCGTTTTGATCATGCCTACCGTAAGTATTTGACCTAGATGAAGGGGCTTGACCTACCTACGTTTTGGCATCTCCGCTAATCTTTCCTTACTCCGTGGCAGGGATGCATCCAATAAGGTAGTTATTTTCACGTCTACCCTCAGTTATTGATGGGTTAGTTAACTTAGATCGTCTTTCAGTTACTTTCAGTTAGTTCTTGTCGCTTGATATATTGGAAGTGTAAAAATATTCTCTTTGAGTGTTTGTGTCTTGAGTCCTGATAATATTTAGAATCTAAAAATATAAATATCATAGTTAGTTTGATAGTATTTTGCTTAGTATAACAATCTTTATTATCATCTCAGCGATAGACTGCCTTAAATTCGAAAAAATCCGAAAATGAAACAAATAATAATAGAAATTATTTAATGAAAGAATATAATACTTTTAGGCTGACTTAAAGTTTGAAGTGTGTACCCCAAAACTCTACTTAACCTGATAGGTGTAAAAACCATTTTGATGTTATTTGAAGTGGTAAATAAGAAAAAAGAAACTAATGAACAGTGCCAGCTGTTTCCAAGTGAAATGAGCAGACATTTAATTAACTACCTGAAGCTAATTAAATTATGAGAAAGAAAACTCTTCGAAGAATTTAATTAGTTTTGTATTATTACAAGTTAATGATGTCAGCTTTAGGTTTCTTTAAGGGGATAGTGGATACTTGTTTTTGAAGAGTTTTGAGAAAAATACGTTAGCATAAGATTCCGTTAGGTACACTTTCTATGCCCTCGTACACTCTTATGAAGAAAGGAGAGGAAGTATGAAAGTGATCACCAAATAAAGGACGTAGAGTGAAGGGATAGTAGACGAAAGCTTGCTTTAAAATTATTTTCGGTTATTTCACACAACAATATTTAGTCAAACAGATCCAAATAAGATTTGCCTTTCTTCCATAAACTATCAACCGAGCATCTAAAGTTGTACCTCAAAATTATGTTGAAAGACTCCTTTCATCTTGGTCGAGGTTAATGCCATGGTCTGGAGCGAGAGGGAATGGGATGCCGTCGCCTCCTTCTGCGAAGCAGTCATGCTAGAGAAGGAGGTGGCGGAGCGACTGAGAATTCGTCTGCGTCAGGATCCCTGTCACAACTCTCCGATCCTCTCGAAATACATATAGAGAGTTGCTACCTAATTGCTACCAGCTACCATTAGTTGCTACCAATTGCTAACCTCGTGGTTTTGAAGATATTCAGCATATCATAGCCTGATATCAGAATGGCTGTCACCTTTAGATGGTGAATATCTTCAAAACCACGAGGTTAGCGATCCTGACGCAGACGAGAATTCGCACCTCTCATCCCAGCCGCTACGGTGGAGTTGCAACGCCACGGGCGACGGGTGTCGATCAGCGAAAGTCTGAAATTACCGTCATTTGATGATTTCCTACAAATAACGTTACCTTACTACACTTTGTATCGGGTTGCCCGGGTAACTGGGTTGAGGCGGTCAGATAGGCAGTCGCTTCTTGTAAAGCACTGGTACTCAGCTGAATCCGGTTAGACTGGAAGCCGACCCCAACATAGTTGGGAAAAGGCTCGGAGGATGATGAACTTCACCTTACGTAGAATGACTTCGTAAAACCAAAATTAGGAGCCACAGCCTGCAAAAAACAAAAGCCCAATAAAGTAGCCACAGTATAAGTACAAACAAACCAGTATACCAAATAACAACAGTACCCTATAAATCACACTTGACTTAACGTGCTCGATAAAACCACGTGTGAGCTAATAAGTTGCTATCGCTGTTTAAAATTTCCTAGTAATTTCATATCTTTAGTTTTTGTACATATATAAAGAAAGCATATCTTGAAATGACGTTGAAAGTTACCTTACATAAAAAGGTCTAGCAAAACCAAAATTACAACATCTAAAGCCACAAAAATGCAATTTTGTTTTTAATAATATTGTATAAAAGTTATAATTTAATATTTGAATCGTGTTACTTTTCAGGAATGTTACAATGTAAAGTGCATCAATAATAGTACATATACAATTGAGACACAGTTTTGTTAATTTCTGAAATTACAAGACCAAAAGCCACAGCCTACAAAAATACAAAACCTTAACAAACCACACCAGTATACCAAGTAACAACAGTACCCTATAAATCACACTTGACTTAACGTGCTCGACAAAACCACGTGCGAGCTAATAAGTTGCGCGATAAATTCTGTTTAGCCCACCTCTCAAATCTGCCGAATAAATACTAAATTGTTCGGGGAAGAAATATAGGGGGTGAAGTTTGTAAAAAAACTTATGGGAAGCGGTTAGATTAAATTGTTGTATTAAGAGTTTCATATCTGAATCAATTTTCGATCGATCTATCATCACTGACAGGACTATTGCAGCCAATAAGCCTGATATAGTGGTGATAGATCGATTAGCGCGCCGCGCGATGATAGTCGATGTCGCCGTTCCGCATGACGAGAACCTCGTGAGAGCTGAGAAAGAGAAACAAATAAAGTATCTTGACTTAGCGCACGAGGTTGTCGCCATGTGGAATGTCGACACGGCTGTCATTGTGCCGATTGTCGTTACGGCCAATGGTCTAATAGCCAAGAGCCTCGACCAACACCTCAGGAGGCTCTCGTTAGGCGGCTGGATCAAGGGACTGATTCAGAAGGCAGTACTCCTTGATACGGCGCGTATTGTGAGGAGGTTTCTGTCTCTGGGACCCTAACCACCGGTACCTTGGACCCTGTGCCCGATATCGGAGGCAACCTATTTTTTATATTTTTAAATGTTTTTTATTTTTATATTTAATATTTAAAAATGTAAAATATATATTCAAAAATAAATAAATGACATAATAGTAAAACAATCTCAATAACAAGTACTGTTTTGTACTGCAAAATTTTGTTCCGTATATTTACAAAACTATCGACTTGCTTTCCGTATTTTGCTGTCATTCTTGGCGGCAACTTAATTTATTATAGCAAATAAATCGCCAAACTAGACAACCATAACTTTTAGTTATTTACTCATAGACCTCATTTCTAAGAGTTCAAGAAATACAGATTTTCAGCATTATTTCTGAGGCTGATTTTTATTTAAACGCGTGAAGTAGTTATACCTACACTTTAAGTACCAGCAGTTAACTAAAGGTAAAAAACAATATTGATTTCTGACACTTACGCGAATATTCGTCGTAAGTCGTATTAAAATCCAAGCCTACAACTGCTCGACCTATGGATACAGTGAGCTCGTTTTGCGTGAATCGGATTGTCAATAATAATCAACAAAATGTAGGGTAGCTGTTTGTAACTAATATATCAAGACGACCAACACCTTAGTCTGCCCGTGACCATGGATGCTGTAAAGGATCCGAAACGTCGGGATTAAATAATATTAATATAACGCGATAAAATCCGTAAAAGTAGTTTTATTTAAATGTAAAAAACAATGTTGAAAAAACATGGGACAAAAATACATATTAAACAAATTAACTACTGCTTTTATTTTTGTTCTACATAGTTTTTTAGCCGCATTTTACTTTTAATAGTTTTAAATAAAAGTCATATCCAAATATTTTTTTTTGTTTAAGTGCCTACGTAGTACAATTACCTCGGTATAAGGGTAAAACTGCAGGCAACAGGCAACAGCTAGTCAAATAAAACTATGCTAAATAAACTACCATCGTATTCAAACCAGATTCACCAAAGAAACCAATCACAGTCACACTTCAGGCTCCAAACAAAAGCCTCCCTGAAGTCTGAAAACGTCAGACAGATGCAGAAAGCCTTATAAAGTATCAAAAGCAATGCATCCGAATGCGGAAACCACTTTGTATTCAACCGGGAATCGATCCTATGGCCCTTGAGATGCAAATACGGTGACAAGATTGGAAGTGGGACTGACAATTTGGGTTGGAGTATTAATGTGTTGGAGAGCGCCGTAATGAAACAGGCATCCACAGGAAAAGTCCGGTTAAGCAGTACACGGCCTTCTAGGCTGAACTGAGAGATGCCATACCCACTAGAAGGAAGAAAGGAGTGTATGTTAGTATGATGAGTGACAGAGAATTAAAAACATATAACGCCAACTTCAAGTGAAATTGGGAATAGGACAGGAAGAAGAAGAATGCTCTAGCTAGTGCTCTAGTAGCCATAATCATTTTTTTCTAATAATAATGTGACAGTAAGATTTTCACCTATTGTGACCAGATTTGTTTAGTTGAAAGTAATTAAAGGACTTTTAAAGTTTGCTAAAGCTACTAAATAGAACTTCGTTTCGTTAGATATTGTGTAATACAATGAAAATAAAGTTCTAAACAATTAAAAAGTTTAAAAGGTTGAAATAGATACCTACTTTTACTTGCCCTTTTAAACGGAGAAAGTGTACAAAACTTATTAAATATCTGATTAATTGACGAATAAATTCAATTAAAAAAAAATAATAATAAGAAGAAAAACTCTTAATTTGCTTTTTTGTAATATTATGTTACTCGCTCTATTTCTTTATTCATACTCTTATCTTAGTTACAGAAATACAGAGGCAATTTGTCGTGTCTGATTGTCGGGTCCAAATTATGTGCTGCAATACTTCCCTTTCCTTATTAGTTAACATAAGTTATATTACTTACTAGCTTCTGCCAGCGGTTTCACCCGCATCCCGTGGGAACTACGGCACGAACCCGGATAAAAAGTAGCCTATAGCCTTCCTCGATAAATGGGCTATCTAACACTGAAAGAAATTTTCAAATCGGACCAGTAGTTCCTGAGATTAGCGCGTTCAAACAAACAAACAAACTCTTCAGCTTTATATATTAGTATAGATTTTACATTATAGTTCCTATGTACTCATAAAACTTAATCATAATAATTAACTTAAAATATGAAAAGGTAATGTAATAAAAACGCAATTCAAAATTTAACAATGACCATTGTGGTAAAATATTTAATAAACATGCATTGTTTTTCGTATTTACTTAATAAGGTTGCATGGCCGGCTTATAATATTATCCACTTCGCTGTCCACGATGCAGACACAATAATTAAATAATTGGTGTGTATCACATATGACTCATGGGACAGGGCAGTGGTTAATAAATAAATACATATTTAATAGGATCTCAAGAAATAAGTATAAGTACAACCTTATTACCTACAAGAAAACATAATTAACAGAATGTGACACGATAATGAGAAAAATAAGTTTTCTATTCTGTATGTGCTGATTCATGACTAAGATAGACTGACATCACTGTCCCGGGAAAAGTTTGTCATCACCTGGCCTGTAATAATTAGGTACAAATTACATTAATCATTGGGGGATGATGATATGATATAGTTAAGGCAAAAGTTCATGGCAATTTACACCTACATTCCGAGTACTAGTAATTCGAGGTCTTTCACTTACTTGAATTTAAAACTGTAGAGGCGAGTTTCTATAGCTATGTTTGGCACTATAACACACACAATTTTGGTGTAGACTCTCTCGAGCAAATTGAATGCATAAATTGTTTTGTTAAATGTCTCCAAAATTGCAATTTTTATGAGCAAAGACGTGCTATTAGTGCCACGGATCAAGATTCGTGCCGATGATTATATAGGTCATTCTTTGAAGGTTTTTTTCCATTGACATGCCAAGTCACAAAAGCATCTCCTTTCGAAGAGTTATCAAGATGCCTGTCATTAGCGTACAGGGTGTTGTTTTCTCACAAACATGTGAAACAAAGGTTTGTTCATACTTCGATGATCTTCTATAGTGATGTGTCGCGGCTTTGTTCGTGCCTTGCTTTGAGTAGTTGAGGGCGGTTTTAAGAATTGTGATTGGATGTTGCTTTTTTGTTTTTGTGTTGAGCTGTAGAAGCGAATCTATTTTCTTAATTACAGGCAGTACTTGTGGTTGTGTGTATTACGATCAGGTATTGGCCAGCTAAAAAGATATGATATTCAGAATAAATTGTCGTGCCGATAATCGGTCGAATAGTTGGCCGATAGTTAAGTCTGCTATCTGTGGAGCCTTTTTGTTCTAAGTAACTAAAATGATACACAGGAATCTCAATTCTGAAGGAAAATAATGCTTAGACTTTAGAACATATTTTTGATTGGCGATTCAGTCCTGATTTATCAAGAACAACTAAGACGGAAGGAATCTGATGACAATGGTCACTCAGCCATTATTTAACAGCCTTAACCATAGCTTAACTTAATTCAATCGTTCTCATGATCTTATTTAAGACCAAAGTAAACATTAAAACTAAATAACGACACACAAAACTCAATATCGCAAATAAATCGAGTGATTACCAAAATAAGTAGCACTCAACCTTTTAAAAGTGGCATAAAAAAAATGTTCATTCACGGTCACCAAGCTCGAGGATTATTAATCAAATTTCTATGCGATGGGGAAGATTAAAGAAAATTTAAAAGGTTACAAAGGAAAATTCACCTTTTTTATAACAGTTGATACCTGTTTGATTAACGTTATACGGAAGGCCCAAGTAATTAAAATCTTTGGGATATTTTTGGGGGCCTTTAAAATGGATTTTTTATGCTTTGTGAATATTTTTTTGTTGGTCGGAAGATTAATGTCTGTTGATTTTTATTTTGGTGGTGATTAAAAAGGTGTCTTGATGTGGGTAAGATAAATCTTTATATTTTTACGTGATACCAACTTCTTTCACATTGATTACTGTATGAAAAAAAACTTTTTCTCACTCCCCATTGTTAAAAGGTTTGTAGTAGTTATCGAAACCATATGTTTGTTTGTACCCCAATAACTCCAAAACTATTAAACCTATTGAAAAAATCTTGCACAGTTCTAAGCTATGCAGACCCCGGGTGGCGTAGGTTATAAACTCTTTTGCAAAACAAGCGGGCACATACGTCAAATCTTAGTTTTAAGGACTTTACGTGTATTTCAAAGGGTTTTAATGATTGTAGTATGTTTCCAGCATCAATAAAGATAGCCAAGCATGCGTGAGAGTGTATTCTAAATTTGAATTTTGTACAATTGCTAAGAAATTGGACCTTGTTTTGGACTAATTGCTGGCAGAAAGTTCGTGGGTGTTTTGAAAAGTTTTTGAAGTGATTTTCAGAAAAAATATAATGCAGTTTTAATTAATGATTAATGTACCTTTTTATTAGACCAAAACATTTTTGAAAAAGTATTTTAGCTTTTTTTGAAAAGAGTGTATTTTATCCAGGTACTGGAAGAAGGCGAAGGATACTAGAGACGCGGGTGAAACCTCAAGAAAAATATAGTTCAGAATAAAGTATTGTAAATTATATTACAGAATTGACCCGCAAAGTTATTTGTATCGTAACCTAATAGCACCGTATACCAACCGCCATTTCACCTTTATTGACCCTTTATGGGGTCATTCTATTAGGAGTGACCGATATTACGCTTTTATGGCGAAATGTTATTGCAGCTGATATTGATGGGGAGATGAAAATTCAATGGCATCTAATAAAATATTGTTTATACAGTTCTTTGTTTACGAAGGCTTTCGTTTTATTTATAAGCTGTGAACTGTGGAAAGTAATCAGCGCACCCGGGTACAAACTAGCCTATACAACATGTAACTTAATTAACGCACATCCTGAAATTAGTTTGTTCAGAATCGTTTACTGAATCGATTTATATCATTTTTAATAAGTATAGGTAATTTTTTATCCCAAAAATAATTAAAACTACGGAAATTATTGTCATATTAACCCTGTACAGTCAAAACAAATTCAAATAGACCGTAACTCAAAGTAATAAGACTTCGTGTATTGTCGGCTTTTTCCGTAGTTTCGTTATGTTGTGTCGAGTCGAGCGGCGCGCGGCGCGATATTTGCGTGCGTAGTAGTATGACCAAAAAGTTCTTAAAGAATTGGTATAACTAATTTAGTAAATAACAATGCATATACATGTTGAATTAAAAATTCAGTGTGTGTATTATGATTATAACATAATATTCTAATTGGCGTGTTTGAGGGTGTGCGTTAATTACGTTACATGTGTTTATATGTAGCTTTCCTTAATAAATGGGCTAGCTAATACTTAAGATTTTTTCAAATCGTACCACTAGTTCTTGAGATTAGCACGTAAAAGCAAACAGACTCTTCAGCTACAGCATTTATTGATGAAGAAAGGCTAATTTTTCCGAGTGCGCAGAGTAGTAGGTACCCAAGGTAACACGGGTAAAACTGCTGACAAAAAGTATGTATTTATTTGTGTATTTAGATAAAATTTAAGTATTCTTAACCAATTTTGAGATACCTACTTCCTACGCATTATCGAAAATTATCAACAAAAGGTCAGCTTTGAACTGACTCCCAAAGCCGCAGATTTTAATTAAACTCAAAGTTATTGTTGACAAGGAAATATATTTTTATGTGTCGTTTGAGGTTAAACCCTTTTGAGCCAGATGCCGCCAGTTCAGTTAAGTTGTTATTGTTTTAATTTTGAACCTGGGTTATTAACTTTATAATGAAGATTTTTTTGAAAGAGTCTGAGGCTAAATTTTTGTTAGAGTCTGCATTGCATAAAAACAGTAGCAGCCCCGTTTTTGGAAAATATAGACAAAGTAATCTATTCACACTACAAACTTTTAGTCGGTCGATAGTTTGTTTGGCCTCATAAATCAGATTGAAGATTATGACAGTACTCACAATACAAAGATTTGAAGAAAATATGATCGGAATCAAGATTTTGTTTAAAAATAAATAATTATCGGGCCAACGGTCGGCCGTTCGGATGTGTAAATATAGCTTTCAAAAACATGTGCATAGCTTATTCTAATTATTTACATACATGCAATTGGCAGTATGATTGTATGATTTCCGTGAAAAACAACATTGTGGATTCAGAAAAATTTCGACACATTTTTAAATATTTAGCAACAGTTTTGATAAATCATATCACTGCTATTATTTTATGAAATTCAATGTTTGTTGTCCGGACAACCGGAAATGAAAAATATAATAACGGATATCATTAAAGTTTAATAAATCCGTGGTTATTTATCATGTGGTTCGATGATCCCGAAGTTTTATTGGAAATCGGATCCACATGTATTCATACGTATATGTTTGAAAAATGGGCGAATAGCTGTTCTAGCAATTTAACTTTGTAACTGGATAAGCGGGCCATATTATTTTCAAGGTATTAGGATTTTGCTAGTAGAATGAATAGGCAACTTCATCTGCCTAGAGCCTTTTCCTGGCTATGTTTGGGTCTGTTTCCAGTCTAATACCATTTAGCTGAGCTGTATTAAACACTGATACACTATCTGACGTTTGCAACCCACTCACCCGAGCAACCCGGTATCTCGTGGCAAGACTGGTTGTCAGACTTTCTGGCTTCTGACTACAAGTAACGACTGCCAAAGATCATCAAATGACAGAAAAGACTCACCAATTTATGGTGACTATAACTATCAAAAAAAGTTTCTCAGTGGCGAACAAACAAAAAAAACTAAATTCGATAGAACTAGTAAACATTTCTTCAAATTAGATTCAAAAGAAATAACTTCACGCTCGAAGTAATCAAAGGATGAACAAGAAAAGTGTATTACTAAGAATCTTACCCTATTCCCAAGGCACTCGATATGTTCAAACGTCCAAATTGGACTCTCATAACATACGTTCAAGGAAAAATTCTGTAGAGTGAGGTCTACTCTGTAACTAAAAACAAAGAATTGATCGATATTTGATAAGTTTCTCACAGTGTTTCTTATCCTTCGGTCAAGATAATACGCTCTTGCAATGTAATAAAACACATTTTAAGTAAGGTTTCGTTATTTCTTGCGCGTCCGAAAACCATTTAGAGACCTTTCACACGTATATTGTCGCGCGTACACGCTTGTTTCCATAGTCATCGCTTGACAGTCGCTCGTCAGTTGTCATCATAAATTCTACCGGTTTGGAAACGCCCACGGATTCTTTTCGAACCACGGAGCTATGATCAGTCGCATGGTACCATCAGTGGATGGGTACATCATCAGCCTCATGCGGCCAATCGCAGCCAAAAATAAACTTTAAAATTACGTCACTTTGTTCACGTTTCGATCGATTTTGATTTTCCTTTTTCGTCGAATTACAGTATACCTACCCCCATATAAGTTTGTCGTAATCCGCACATTATTGGATGGGTAATCGTTAAGCGTGACTGATTCATATCGAACGGGATCAATATAAGCCGTGTTGTTATGTGACAACTTCAGAATAGCATTCTTATGATAGGTATCATGATACATCTATATCGAATATTCAATATCTTGCTTTCAATGTGGATAAAAAATTCGTTACCAAAAGTACCCGTACACAGTAGACTAAACAGCCTGTCGCCATTTGACCAGATGGTTATTATTTTAAAGAAATTTGATAATAAAAATATTGCAGTCAGTCTGATACCGGCTAAATACCTTATCTTTGTGATATGCTTACTACCATTAATCTTCTTATTAATTTCTGAGCGCAAACAAGCGGCCGACTAGAAGTTTGCAGTGCGCGAACTCTTAAAGCTTGTAAAATACCTTTATGTAAAAGACAACTTTCTGCTGTATTCTCGTGATACATAACGCACCACAGCCGTTCTTCAAATACCTGCTTTCACAACAAAATATTAAATTGAAAACGACAAACAGATTACCCAATATTTCTCCCCCACCGACCATTTATATCCTCCAGCTAAAATATAAGACGATTTAAAAAAAAACACAAATAAAATCTGTTGCACCAAAGAATATCAGACAAAGAATAATTGAGTTGAGAAAGTGCTGAATGGCGTCGTAAAATCACAAGGATACCACACCGGGGAACTTGAGATTTGAGAACATTTGGACGCATATTTGGAAGCGAAACGCAACGTTTGTGGAACCCAATTTCACAACCTGTAAGATGTTCCTTTGAGGTTGAAGCTATTGACTCCTGCGAGCAGCTTCTAGTTGATTAAACACACTGTAACCCTTCTCTAGTCAGCTTTAACAGTGGTACTCAGCTCCATCGGGTTAGACTGGAAAACCGAACCCAACACAGTTGAGAAAAGGCTAGGCAGATGATGAACTCTTTTCTAGTCACATTCGCGTTTCAAAAGAAAAATACAAAGAAAGCAATCGAGTTATTTTTCTGTAATATCTATGTGGTTTCTGGCATGTGCTCTCTTTCCATTGAGTATGAGTTTTCCAATAGTCGTATTTAATATAACTGTTACAGTCCTTTTTATCGTCCCACTGCTGGGCACAGGCCTTCTCTCACATGGAGAAGGATTGAGCATTAATCACCACGCTTGCTCAATGCGGGTTGGTGATTTCAGACTTTATAGTCCAGGTTTCCTCAAGATGTTTTCCTTCACCTTTTTATCAGCCATTGGTGTCTAAGTGTACTTAGAATTAGAATTAGTATTAGTATTAGAATTAGTATTTAATATAATGTGTATTTTTAAATTATTTCAAGCATTACCGCTCAAAAAATCCTCCCGTATGTCGCCACCATCTACAGCCTGTTAAATAATACCCTATTGTAATCGAGTTGACGTTTCATCCCTCACCGCGACCCCGCCGTCGTTATTAATCGATTCTTTACGAGAACAAAATTATATCGAGAGGTCCCGTCGCGATTTTGTTGCCGTATTTTTTCAGTTAATTGGAGGAGTTTTTCAAAAGTCCTAGACTTCAGTTTTTCAGGTGTTTTTGCCGTGAAATGCTTTAATTTGAACCCCTTTTGAAGGTTTACTATTTTAATTGGTAGTTTTTTTTTTTAAGTTTTAGCTTTAGGAATTGTCTGGTTTCGGTTAAAGTTGTATAACATATTTTCTTTGGTATTTTTAAAGAACATCTGAAGTTGAATGAGTAAAGCTGAAAGAGTAACCTAGAGCCTAATGTGGTATTTAATGAAAAAATGCATCTTTATACGTAAAGGACATCCACATAAAAATATGTACTGCTTGAATGCGTCTGTAAAATAACGAAGAAAGATAATTGAATGTTTGATTAATAAACCGATAAAAACCCCTTTAACTCGTAGATGAAAGCACTAGCGCAACTGTCTTACAAATATCCTCAATATCCGATTGCACTTAAACATGCATTATTTTCAAGTAAAAAAAAAACTTCATAGAAATCTCTCCGTTCATTTACAACCCTCATGCCAGCATGCCTTAGACAGCCATTCACAGCCAGACAGAAACAAAGATAAATCCAGAACACTATGTTTCTACCTACTTCTTAGGGTTCCGTACCCAAAGGGTAAAACGGGACCCTATTGTTTTCGCTCCTCTGTCCGTCTGTCCGGCCGTCACCAGGCTGTATCTCATGAAAATATAGTTAGATAGTTGACATTTTCACAAATAATGTATTTCTGTTGCCGCTATAACAACAAATACTGAAAACTAGAATCAAATAAATATTTTGGGGGACTCCCATACAAAAAATGTGATTTTTTTGCTAATTTTTGCTCGATTTAGTTTGGATGGTACGGAACCCTTTGTGCGCGAGTCCGACTCGCACTTGGCCGGTTTTTTTAGTTTTATTCGCCATTACTATAGAACGCTTGCTTTTATATTTCAACTTCAGTACGACGAAAGATACAATAGAAAATACTTATGTTATGAAATATTGTAGTCGTTCCGTCTTGTGAATAGATGGATTCATTTGTTACGCTCAAAATGAGCTGAAAGTTTAGCTATGTTGCTAGTGTAAACTGGCTAAGATGTTTCTAGAAGTTTTGCATGTATTTTTTGAGCTTTTCGAGAAGTTAAATGATAGCTTACTACAGGTTGGAAGAACAGATTTGAAGCTTAAAGACGTTATTATTTGTTGCTTAATTCAATTCAATAATGTTTTATACTTGACTAGCTGTTTTCTCGCGGTTTCACCAGCGTCTCGGGCCTTATCGCGGAACGCAGATAAAATATAGCCTAGTTAGTGAAATAGTATAGCTTTCCAACGGTAAAAGAAATTCTGGAATCGTTTTGTAGGTTTCGGAGCCTTAATGGTACAAACAAACGAACATAAAAATATATTTTCCATTTATTATATGCGTTTAAGAATAAATTGGTTTATGAATAAATGTCTATATACTTAAATAAGTAACTATGATCAATAAACGTTGTCTATAATTAGTCTGCAATCTATTTTCCGCAACATATTTCTATTATTAGTCAAAACATCGTTTATTAAGCAACAACAAACAAGAAAAGAAACTAAGACATAAATAATGTGTTCGCTGTTGGAATAAGATTATATCCCAAAATAAACGATATTAGGCTTTTAGGTAAAACGTTCATCGTTACTTAAATCTTCAAGATACGCTAAGGGAAGATACCTACACTAATGGTGTAAAAAAACAACCTTTTTTACTCCGCAATAGAAATTGCTTGAAAATATTTTACGTAAGGGTACTTTTAAGTTTATCCACGGAATTTGATAGCAAGGAAATGAATGCCGTGTTTCAGAAGGCACGCTAAATTGGTGGTTACCTGTCATTTGAACATCTTAAGAACGTCTGACAACCAATCCAACCAAGGGGTTTCTGGTTGCCCTGGTGAATTTGAGGATGTTAGATATGCAGCCATATATGATGGTCCTCAGCTGCTTTCAGTTAGATTTCAGCTGCACAACTAGATAAATGAAAAACGAAACTGTATTTTTTCATTCCTAAACCGATCAAAACTGATATTTACAACGACTTCCCAAAAAGGAGGAGATTATTTTTTGTCTTTATTACTTGCTTTCTCAAAGACTCTTCACTTGAAGAAAACATATTTATCACCTAGCTAAACATGTATCCAAAATTATCAGCAAACCTTATTATACCAAAATAACTCCCGCCTACAGAATGCAATAAAAAATTAACCAGTCTTATTTATTCACAGCCACCATCCTGAAAGGTTATGATGGTCTAAAGCAAGGAGAACAAAATGACTAGCGGAGATGTCATAACGCAATATCTCCTAAGAAAGTAGCTCGCTCAAATGCGAGTGTTCGGGGAATGGGGGCGCTAACAGATAGATAGATGTATTCTTTATTATGTACATCAATTAAAAATTACAAAAAACACAATGGCTACTTGTTCCGCCCTCATACGTCTTCTTTAGAATCCACCCATATTTGAGAACTAAACCACCAATCAATCAAGACTAATCTTTGCCAAAATCATCTTGATTTGACAAGGAACGAGAACGCCGCGTTAGTTCTAGTAACTGATCACGCCTATCGCACGCTACTTGACCTAGAAGAAGGCGCCTGACCTACCTGCCTTATAGCATCTCCGCTCAACTTTCTTTTCTCTGTGGTCTAAAGGCTTACATATTGTATAAGGATTAGCCGTTTTTGTGGCCAAGCCCGAAACGGTCGCAGTTATATTTAATGTCCCTGGTCTGTAATCTGCGTGCTTTGAATGGCATATGAATAGTTTATCATTTTGTTATGCGTGGAGTGAAGCGTTATTTTTTTAACTTGTGAAGATCTAGCTTCTAAACCCTGATAAAAAGTAGTCTACTATGTCTTTTCGCAGGCTGTGCTGGTATGTGTCTTTTTTCAGGCTGTGACATACCACATTAAAATCGGCGCATCGATTTTGACATAAAAGACCTAGACACAGAGTTAGTTAAAAATGTAAGAATGACACAAATAACCAATCATTGCCAATGCTAAACAAATTATTTTCTTTGTGTCATACAAACGAAAAAACATAGGAAAATTACCTTTTTGTTAACGATTTAAAAACCAAATCTCAAATTAATATAAGTTATTGTCACCTCTAAGAATAGGGTGTGCTTAATCTATCATCTTAGTGCTCGTCTTTATCTCAATACTTGACTAAGAATACCTAAATACGAAGGTATGTATAATAAAGAATTTAATGACTTTTCCGTAGGTAAAGTAAGAGGCTTAAGAGTCATCAAAGAGATTCATTAACGACAAATGGCAGACGAAATGAATTTATTACGGCACTCATTAATTCAACCATTTTATTAGATGACCCCAAATTATCAAGATATTAAGACCATGGTAATAAAAATTTCCGAGGAAATATCTTGAATTATTTATTACATTTAATTAATGTATTTTTAATTATCTTTAGCGATACTTAAATATGCTTAAAAGGTCCATCATCTATACATATAATAAATCTGTAAAAAAACTGTGTCTGTACATTGAATATATTAAAAAAATAATAATTGGGTGGGGTTTAGAAACAGTAATGGAGCACAAATCCAAAAAAAAAATTCTGTCTTTATGTCTGTATGTCTGTATGTCTGTATGTCTGTTTGTTTGTACACGCTAATCTTCCGAACTACTGAACAGATTTCAATGATTTTTTCTTTGTTGTATTAGTATTAAGCCTGGTCAACATATAGGCTATAATTTATCTTCGAAACTTGAAGACCTGATCCAGAACTCCAACAGACCAATAAAACTATAAGAGCAAAAGTCGTTCAATCTGATAAGCACTCTCTGTTGACTTATAAAAATTGAAGATGTAAAACACCTGATGTGGAACTCCAGGAGCCCTGCTAGACTATATGAAGCATATGAAGATATGACGTTTTAGCAAAAGTGGTTCAATCTGATAAGCACTCTCTATTGACGCATTTTTCTTTTCTCTCTCACACAAACAAATAATAACGAAGATACAAAAATGCTTGATTTTCGGGTTAAGTCACTGCTTAGTACAAATTTTACATACCTAGACGTGGCGTCACGAGCCCCCACTCTCAAACTTTGTTGCATTATATCTCATTATTATTTTGTATGTCTCTTCCAGACCTCGGGACTACAGAGTTCCGAATTTTTGGGAGGCAAACGTGGTGCCGAAGCCAACACGCTGAAGTCCTTTTGAGACAACTTTAATGAAATGGTGACACAAAACCGACGATTATCCCTTTATACACTATAGAAATGAATCCAAGGACAATCCCCGGTGGACGTCGTTAAAAAAAAGACAATCCCCGGTTCTGTGCTAAACTATTGCTAACTATGGAGGAAAACTACTTGGGCTATTGTGATGGGATGTTAGTGGATGACAATGTATTAGGTACATGTAAAAACGGCAGGTGGAGACTCGCCACCTCACTTACTGGGCCCCCGGGAACCAGTCACTGAATAGCAACAAGAGGGCAACAGGGACATGAGCGGCTGAAGGGTGAGAATACCTCGGTGGACTTTAAACGCAGATTACGCGCTCCCTGTGCTTACCATGAGGCACCTATCCTCCGAGCAGGGCTACTAATCCTGCTTTAGCGACTCCACTCTGGACGGCCAAGCCAAGCCAGAGGCGTGAGACCTACCCCCGTCATGGTTCACTCCGACCGGCCGGAAATGGGGGACAGTATACACTCCCTGGAGAACTCAGTATATATAGCCCCGCGGGGTCGCTACTCCCCGTCATCAGCCACAGATGTCCTGCGGTGCCTATATCTCATTATTATTGTCGTTATTATCTCAAGAGCCTTTGTCCCAATTATGTTAGGGTCGACTTCCAGTCACGATGCAACTGAGTACCAGTGTTTTACAAGGAGCGACTGCCTATCTGACCTCCACAACCCGGTTACCCGCTCAACCCAACACCCCTTGGTAAGACTTACTGGCTTCTGACTACCCATAACGACTGCCAAGAATGGAATGTTCAATGACAGCCGGAACCTACAGTTTAACATCCCCTCCAAATAACGGTCGTTGGTATCCAAAATATACGTAGAAAGTACATACCAACTTAGAAAAGTTGCATTGGCAGGCACTTGCCAGACCTGGAATTAAAGACGCACGCTCATACTTAAGAGATTGGTTCTCTACCCACTAAACCACCACGAATTCCACTAAGTCACCACGACTTTGTCATCTATTTAATGTTTTTTTACGTAATATTTTTGCCACACACAACTTAAATGCGGACTAATTAGAATCACTACTTTTATCCCTATGTTCACGTCTATTGCGACTATTCAGATCTTTGATTTTGCTGACCCCGTAGTCGCTGGCATAAGGGACAGGATCCGCGTACGAAGTCGCGGGCAGAAGCTAGTTATTAATATTTTTTAAACAGATCTTCATTATTTTTCGATTAATGTTTGGCAGTTGGGTATCCTATATTCTATATGTCGGAGATAGTCAATAGTACGGTCACTGAACGAGACGCAAGCGCGCCCTCTGGTGGCGTTTTCGGTGAAACAACAATTTGGCGCGCTTGGCGGAGTCGTGGTGGTCAGCGTGGCGTCCGCGGAGCAGTCATGGTTCAGTCTTGGTCGAGGCTTCGTCGAGTCTTCGTGGAGTTGTCGCGTTACTGCCTTTCGTTACGTGTAGTGTACCTGGTGTTATTGCCTAGCGTTGTAGTACCTAAACTTATTGTAACGGTTCTTCTAACCTAACAGACAGACATGTGTTGCTGGGGAGTTTGTTCCGCCACTTCTTCTCCCCAGCCAAAACACATAGGAAGTGGCGAAGGGCGGGCGTTTTGGGGGCTGTCTTTTGATCTGACTAATTTGAATAAACGTTTGAGTTTTTAGTTTGTTTGAATTTTGAGTTTCTTTGAGTTATCTCTTTGCTTGATTACCCTAACTGATGTCGGACGATAGTGCCATCCTGATGACGCCTCCGACATATATACAATTGCCTTTCCTGTGGTCCCAACTGTTGAGATTCCACATTGGCGATATAATGGCCGGTTTCTTAAAATACTCATAGAAAACGGCCATTGGTTAGGAAAAATAAATAACGAATGGTATTATATCGGTATATTGAATAGATACGTTAAAATGTAGTAAAATATAAAAACCTAGTGTTTTTATTTCTATGCCTAGGGAAGCTAAAAGGCCCCGTACTCGGATGTAGGAACGGATGTAAGGGGGAACATTTTATAGAGACTGAGACTGTAGCAGGAAGGCAGTAAAGTATAGGTAGGTAGATATAATGTAAAAAAGTATAGTGAGATAATAATGCATTTTTCTGTTTTAAATACCAAGGGCTGAGAAGTCGGGGCGGCCCAGTGGCTAAACTCTGAAGTATGAGTGAGTAGGGTCGATTCCAGGCGAGTACCAATGCAACTTTTCTAAGCTTGTATGTACACCTACTTTCTTAGACACCTCTTAGTATATCTTAGACACCAATGACTTTGTTTCGGATGGTATATCTAGGATACCAATGGCTGATTATAGGTGAAAGAAAACATCTCGTGGTAACCTGGACTATGTATAATAGTCTTAAATTACCAACCCGCATTGAGCAAGCGTGGTGATTAATGCTCAATCCTTCTCCTTGTGAGAGGAGGCCTGTGCCCAGCAGTGGGACGATAAAAAAGCTTATAATATTAATGATGAAGGGCATATTAGAGCAAATATATAAGATGGGTTATTACTTTTGGTGCAGGAGAAACCGCGGGAAACATCTTGTAACTTATAATGAACACTGAAAGAAAATGGTGTCCATAAAAAGTGTTCAACAATTTACTGTTGGAAAAGTCCAAATGTTAATGGCTATATCACATCAGGGATGTTAAACATTTTACAACAATTCCGTTACTGTATAGATGTTGTAAACCTGTCTGCGTGATAAAATACAGGCATGTATTTGGAGTCGAATAATAAATCATGTTTCGGCATTATGTAACGCTAAGTGCTCGAACTGGTGTGTGTTACAAAAAGCTGAGTAACTAAATACTATTGTTTAAATATGTTACTGTTTTACATAGTCATAAAACTACATAATTACAAATTTATCCATCAGTGGCATGTCTAAAAAATATTGTATTTTATTTACCTACGCAATAAATAAAGCGTGACTTGATTTAGATTTACCTATTGTTTGTTTATGTAGGTATTCCATAGACAATTTTTTTTGCATGTTAATTTAATTGGACATAGCTATTCCTTAGGTGGAATATTGAGTACCATATGGGTCATCATCATCTTTATCATTTTCGCAACATTAAAAATATTGAAATGCAATCACCACACCAAATCCGGCCCTGTAAAAACGCACAATATTTCCTACTTTGTCGTACAAAATGGTGTTTATATCGAGCGTAAAAGCGGTTTACGACTATATTTCACGGCGGGGGGGGGGGGGGAAGTGGAGGGGAGGATTTTAACAATAATCACTGAAAATAATGATACAACGGGAGACAGCTTTTAGATGTTCCATAAAGTGGAAGAATGATGGTTAATATGACTGCTACTGTATTTTATGGGCTTGTGTTACATAGTATGGCGAATCAAGCCATCACCTAGACTCATAAAGTACTCCACAGATTCGGGGTAGATATAACAGGTATCTATTATTATTTGACATGCTTACAAAATAAATTAAGTTGTAGGTAGGTGAGTCTATGTTTAATTTTACACGCTGCCAGTTCGACTGACTCATTGTTTCGGAAGAGCGGCTGAATTTCAATCAGCATTGTTTTTGACTACTTATTCGAGCCTTGATTTTCGATATGATAATTAAGAGAAAATGCATTGTTTTCATGATAGTTCCTAATCGTCTTACACGAGATAGCAAAGGACATATACCTATACTTATACTATTTGAGTAGCAATTTCTTTTAATTCTCTTCCTAGCATTAGTCCTGTCTCCTGACAGAGTCCCACTTCCAATATCCTCTTTCTCTAAGCTCTCAATATCCTCTTTCTCTTCTTCCACTAAGCTCTGTCTGGACATCTGACTATTTCATTCCCATTGTGTACTAGATTTCAATAAGTTCTCTAAACGCTAACACAGATACAGCTCAAACTAAACACAGCGATGTACAACCGAGCACACAACGCATTCGCTAACCAGTTGTACTTCGAAAGCGATGTACTACGCCAGGGATGGCGAACCAATGGCACGCGTGCCCGTGGTGGCACGCAGCTAAATAATTTGGGCACGCCATTATTTTGCAAGTTTTGAATTGAAATTGTACCCACGTACTATTAATTTTTTTTCGTGGATTCTCCCCATATTCAGAATAAAACCTATTTTATTAAGAGATCTAAGCATTAATGTAAATTTAAGAATGAAAAACAAGTCCCTTCGTCATAATCTTTTACATTTTTAACCGACTTACCAAAAAGTGTTTTTTTTTTCTATTTATGTACATCGATTACGCCGAGGTTTATTGACCGATTTACGTGATTCTTTTTTTGTTCGACGCGGAATGGCTGCCAGTTAGTCCCATAGTCATCAGGTCAGGATCTGATGATGGAAACCCTGAGAAATCGAGAGCAACCTTCGAAAGATGTAGGCAAACATAGGGTAAAAAGTTGACACTCAGATGTATTCCTGAAAGCACTATTCAACAGTGAAGGTTTGAAGCTGACCTCATGATGGAGACCAGAGAGGGTCGAGTGAACTCGACAACTGAATATGTAAAATACGTCGTATTTGGGCTTAAAATATGTGTATTGATGAGAAGTTTCTACTTATACGGATAGTGACAGCTATTTGTATCACTGAAAAGCTGTAAATAAAAACCTTTTTTACAAAAAAATTAAACCGACTTCCCAAAACACTAAAAATCCAAAAAATAACTAATTTTAGTGTTTTAGGAAGTCGGTTAAATTTTTGGGTAAAAAAGGTTTCATGTTAACTATTTGCCTTAAAGGCACGCCTCTATAATTATGATTGTGTTTTATATTTAATTTGGCACGTAAGTCAATAAAGGTCCACCATCCCTGTACTTCGCTTTGTGCGATCCGTACACAGTTGGACTGTTTGTTCTCGACTGTACTCGCGTACTTTGAATTGTGGTTACGTTTAGCTTGGACAGTCCCTTTTGTGTGCGTTTTTTTTAAAGTTTCAATTAAGTAAAATTGAATGGTATAGTAGTTTATTTAAGTAGAGTCAATAAGTAGTAGTAGGTAGTAGTAGAGTAAGGTTTCTATAAAATAAACTTAACAAACGGAGTTTCCTATTGAGTATGAAACCAGAAAACATCCAAATGGGTTTGTATTTAAGATGTTTGTTCAATGAAGCTTTAACTTGTAATATCTCCATAGGGGTGGTGTAATCAAAGACGTGTTGCTTCGAAAAATTCTTATTTATTATTGCCAATAACCATACAATACAAAGTACTTAACTTCGCTGATTAAGCGCAACGCACCTTATTGTTTCTCAATTAACCTAGAGTTACAAAATATGTTCTTATGTCCTTACAAATTGCCGAACGAAATATAAGCTATAACTTGGCACATACTTACACATTATTATATAGGTGGAATTTCATTCGTGTCAAACTTTTCTTTACCACGTAGAGAAAACAATACTCGACCATCTATCTAGCAATTTAAAAAATCACCTTAAACTAAAGCGCCTGGTTATTCTCCCTACAATCTAACTGGATGAACAAATGCGTTGGAAAGGCAATTAGTCTGAAATCAGAAGCCGCAGCGGTGTTTAGCTTCACATTAGCTGTATTGCGAAAAATCAAATAGCATCTGTTGGGGAAGGCTGAGTTGGCCCAGGAATTTAGAAAAGTAGTGGTTGATAAGATGATTGAAATGGGAGAAATGAATGAAAAGAATGTGAATGAATGCTGGAGTGGAATGGCGACGTGTATAAGGAAAGCGGCAAGAAGCATTCTAGGAGAATCAAAAGGGAATGGAGTGATAGAGAAGGAAACTTGGTGGTGGGTGGAAGAAGTGCAGAGTGTATTAAAGGAAAAGAAGATGAAATTCAAGGAATGGCAGCGGACGGAAGACAATGATGATAGTGAAAAAGCACTAAAAAAGGCTGAATATGATGAATGTAAGAAGAAAGCAAAGAAGATTGTGGCTGTTTCAAGGGCAAAAGCGCACGAGAAGATGTATGACTCCCTAGATAGCCCAGCTGGTCAAAATGATTTTTACCGATTGGTTAAATCTAGGGAGAAAATGACAAGAGATGTATGCCAGATAAGGTGTGTAAAGAATGGAGACGGAACGGTCCTTTCGAATGATGTGGAGATTAAAGGTAGGTGGAAGGAATATTTTGAAAGACTGATGAATGAAGAAAATGAGTGGAGCGGGGTGCTCCATCATAAAGCGGTGAACGAGGGCCTTGTAAGAAATGTATGTGAGGATGAGGTCAGATTAGCAGTGAATGGAATGAAAAATGGAAAAGCGATAGGGCCAGATGGAATACCAGTGGAAGTGTGGAAATTATTAAAGATGGATGGATGGAAATGGCTGGCTTTATTCTTCAATAAGTTGTTGCAAGAGGAAACTATACCAGACGAGTGGTGCAATAGTTTCCTGGTGCCCATTTTTAAGAACAAGGGTGATGTGTTGAATTGCAACAACTATAGAGGAATAAAGCTAATGTCACATAGTATTAAAGTGTGGGAGAAAGTTATTGAAAGGAGGCTGAGAGAAGAGAGTGATATCGCACGAAATCAATTCGGTTTTATGCCTGGTCGGGGTACAACGGACGCTATATTCTGTATTCGCCAATTGTGCGAAAAGTACAGGGGTGCACACAAAAACTTGCATATGGTGTTCGTTGACCTCGAGAAGGCATATGACCGGGTGCCTCGTGAGGTTTTGTGGTGGGCCCTTGAGGAGAAAGGTATACCAGGGAAGTATGTGCAGTTGATCCGAGCGATGTACGGCAGATGCAGTACAGAAGTCCGGTCCTCAGCGGGCACTACCGCCAGCTTCAGTGTAGGTGTTGACTTACATCAGGGGTCGGCCCTCAGCCCGTATCTCTTCCTGCTCGTAATGGACGCACTTACGGCAGATATACGGGAGGAGGCACCCTGGTGTATGCTTTTCGCCGATGACATTGTTCTGGTGGGGGAGAGTGGGCCAGAGGTCCAGAGTAGATTGGAGGCATGGCGGCTGAGACTGGAAACAGTGGGTTTAAAGGTGAGCAGGAGCAAAACCGAATACCTTCATTGTGATTTTGGCGGTATTTCGGGACCCATGACCATAACCCTAGCCAGCATGCCCCTACCAGTTTGCTCCGACTTCCGGTACCTTGGTTCACTCGTCCAAAGTGACGGTGAGGTGAACAGGGACGTTACGCATCGGATCAATACTGGATGGATGAAGTGGCGACAGGTAACTAGCGCTATCTGTGACCCGTGGATGCCCCTCAAACTGAAGGGCAAAATTTACAAATCCGTCATTAGACCTGTCGTCCTGTATGGATCGGAGTGTTGGGCATTGAAAAAGAGGGATGAGAAGAGAGTGCATGTAACAGAAATGAGAATGCTGAGATGGATGTGTGGTGTTACAAGAATGGATAAAGTGAGGAATGATTACATTAGAGGAAGTCTGAAAGTAGCGCCAGTTACAGAAAAGATGAGGAGTAGAAGATTGTCGTGGTATGGACATGTAATGAGGAGGGATGATACGCATGCAACAAAGTGTGTGCTAAGTATGAATGTAGATGGATGGAGAGGAAAAGGAAGACCTAAGAAAAGATGGATGGATTGCCTGAAAGATGATATGAATAGGAAGGGAGTGAGTGTCAGTATGACGAGTGACAGGGGAAAATGGAAGAAAATGACATATTGCGCCGACCCCAAGTAAAATTTGGGAACAGGGCAGGAGAAAGAAAGATTAGCTGTATTGCGAGATCGATCACCGAGCGTTGTTGGGTTAGCTCTCAAACGTTAGTGCTTATTAACTAAACGCTTCACGTGCACGCATATAGGCTAAGAGTTAGACATATGCTGTCATGGACTTTTTTTAGAACTTTTAAAGAAAAAAAATTCTGTCATACATCATTTTTTGCGTAGCTTTAACCGTTCACGCAGCGTACGCAGCAAAAGCTGTCAATAGAACAAAATTTTCCCCGATTTTAAAACATTATTCATTATTGCTCCGCTCCTATTAGTCTTAGCATGATGATATACAGCCTATAGCCTTCCTCGATAAATGGGCTATCTAACACTAAAATATTTTTTCAAATCGGACCAGTAGTTTCTGAGATTAGCGCGTTCAAACAAACAAACAAAATTTTCAGCTTTGTAATATATCTATTAGTCGTTCGTATTGAAACTTCAGTCTTCGACGATACGTTATTTAATCTCCCTACAATATAACTGGATGAACAAATGCGTTGGGAAGGCAATTAGTCTGAAATCAGAAGCCGCAGCGGTGTTTAGCTTCACATTAGTTGTATTGCGAGATCGATCGCCGAGCGTTGTTGGGTTAGCTCTCAAACGTTACTGCTTATTAACTAGGCGCTTCACGTGCACGCATATAGGCTGAATCGATGTGGTATTTTGAAATTGCAGCTACGTAGGGTTTGATTAAAACATAGTTTGTATACCTACGATCTTTTTATGATTCGTTAAGCCGGCTTTTTTAATATACATATATTATATCCCAAAGTGCAAAGCTGGCTTAATCAAGGTTAACATAATGTTTAAAAGAACAGAAAAAAAAATTTTATTTACTTTCTAAAAAAACGACCAAAAGATCAGATCAGAAGGTTTTCGAGAGAGTGCAAACGCCATTGCCCATATTTAATAGTTTTCAACATACCTCCCTAGTATTATCTCCTATGTTCACCTTTATATTCAGTATGTTTTACTAACTAATTTATTTGTAAAAAAAGTTTCATTCGAAAAATAATTTAAATTATTCCTATTATTTTATATTTCACATTGTTTATTAATAGCATCCAATTGCGTGCGTAAATTGCAAAAAGGCCAATTCTAATCAAAAAAATAAATTGGCAAACTTTTCATTATCAATTTATCACAAACTAGCTAGCTGCTATGAATTTTTTATTTCTAAATTGTTTTTCAATTCACTCAATTCAATTACCTACGTTGAATTCGATGCCATTATGTTAAAACTAGAGAAATAAATTCAACATTTCAAATACTCTAATGTTCTTCGCTAGAAATTCAAATCGCTGAAAATCCCATTTAGAGTACTCGCAGACTATAGACTAAACAGTCGGCTAAAGAATATCTTGATTACAATCAAAGTTTTCTGTCGGTCTGATACCAGCTAAATACCTGATCTTTATAATGTCCGTACTACCATTCTTCTTCATACTGATTTATGAGCCCCAACAAACTTCCTGCCGGGGCTGCGGGATTATTCGAAAGAGTTACCTGGTACATAAAAGGCCTACGACGGAATACGACGGTCTTCAGTCTTTGACGTCGTTAAAAACAGCCCCAACAAACTATCGGCCGACAAAAAGTTGGCAGTGTGTGGGTGCTCTTAAAATAGGTAGCTAGGGAGCGATTTAATAGTCAGTCGTGTTGATCTTCACTCAATTTGTTTAGCAAATTAGTCTAATGGACTAACAACTTACTGAAAAATAGGACATAAAATAAAACACTGTTAAGTAGGTAAGCACTTTAGGAATCGGCAAAGTGTCTCTATTCAATTATCATTAGCCTTTTTCTTTAGATCTTTTTTCAGGAGAAAAATCTGTTTGATCCTAAATTTTCATGTCGTTAACTGCCATGGTTAAGGCGATGAAACTCTATCAGATATAGTCATGTACCGATGGAACTACTTCCAACACGCAGTCTTCAAAATATCGCGTATAGTCCCCAGGCCGGCGAACAAATTTTTTTTTTAAATACATACACATTTAAGACTTTGTGAGTGCCTTCCTTTCGATGAGTCCGACAAACTTTTCGAATGCGCAAATTTTGGTGCCGCTGCGTTTTTTAATGCTTGACTTCTGGAATTGTCGATATGACGTCACTATGACTTTTCATACATACAAGTTTCATTTTTTGAGATTCGTTTAATAAAGTTAACTAAAAAATGGTGGTCAACTTGTCCGATAAAGATCGTGCTGCGTTTGGAGTGTCCACCATCCTGAAAATGTCGGTATGACGTCACTACGACTCTTCGTACATACAAGTTTCATTTTTTGAGATTTGTTTAATAAAGTTAACTAGAAAATTGTGGTAAGCTTGTCCGACAAAGATTATGCTGCATATGGAGAGTCCACCGTCCGGAAAATGTAGATATGACGTCACCGTGTCTCCCCATACATACATGTCGGACAAGAATAACAATGATAGATAACATTATTCTAAATGCAAATATGGACTTGTCCGACAAATACATTGAGTTAAATAGTCAGTTCGGCAAGAAAATGAGAAAAAAATATTACAATTGGAAGAAGTTTATTCTTTTTGTCAATTTCTGACTTAAATATTCACGTGCATTATTTAAGTATATTAAATTGGCATACTACATGGCATACTAATTTGTTCGCCTGGGGACTAGTATCTTTGTGAAATCGAAAGAAACAAACTCTAAATTACGTTATTAAGAAAAAGAAAAAAATAAATTCAAATCAAAAAGTATTTATTTAAATAGGCTAGGCAGAGTCAAAGCCGCATGGATCGATGGATCATAAAAGTTAAGCAAAGCTTAGCTCGGTCGATCCGTAGATGGGTTACCATCATGTCATTACGAAATTTTTCCGTGTTTCGGAAGCACGGTAAACTGTAGGGTCCCGGTTGTCATTTGAATATCTTTGGCAGTCGTTAGGCCTTGGCCTCGAATTTTGCGGGCAGCGGGGCGGCAGCGGCGGCGGCGCGGGAGCGGCAGGATCTTACGCGTATAATCAAATGGACCGGCCCTCGAATACAGCGGCGCGGGAGCGGGCAACGAGCGGTGCACTCCAGTCAAGCGGTGACCGCCCGCGCCGGCGCCGCCGCTCCGCCCCGCTGCCCGCAAAATTCGAGGCCGAGGCCTTACGGGTAATACGTTTATTTATTTATTTATTTCGTTTAAACATATTGTGTAAGACAGTCGTGCGTACATAATGAAGATCCCATTTGCCTAGGTCACGCACGCCACCGAATCTCATTTCAACCGTATTGAGGAGCGATCCGAATTACTGATTACTAAGCTATATTGATTTTAGTAATGGTCGATGAATTGGATGAGATTAATTTAATTGTTTTGTGATTTCAATTGTTTGTATGTTTTATTTCTGTTTAAATAAGCTGATAGTAGCGAGAACTCAGGTGACTACTATTTGGAGCTAGTATTTTGTAAAAGTGAGTTTGTTTCGGTACGCTCTCCTACAAAAGTGGCTGAACTGCTTTAGGTATTTGATAGCTTCTAGATATAGATTCTTGACCTAATTAGGTACTTTAAATCCCTAATTATAAAAACTACAACTGCAATATCCTATATTACCTGTACTTAATAAAGCAGGGGTGGACTTACCTCGTACTTGAGGAAATGACTAACATGCGCGTTGATTACTTCACCCGGGACACTTGAGCACAAATTTGATGAAGCCGGAACATTCTACAAATACTCCTCAGCACCTTCTAGGCTAGTTAGGTTGTGTTTATATTTGTTATGGCTAGTAGTTGTAGGTAGTAGTATCTATACTAATATTATAAAGCTGAAGAGTTTGTTTGTTTGTTTGTTTGAACGCGCTAATCTCAAGAACTACTGGACCGATTTGAAAAATTCTTTCAGTGTTAGATAGCCCATTTATCGAGGAAGGCTATAGGCTACTTTTTATCCGGGTTCGTGCCGTGGTTCCTACGGGATGCGGGTGAAACCGCTGACAGAAGCTACTGTATCATATAAGTCGGGTTGAGGAGGTCAGATAGGCAGGCGCTCCATTTAAAACACTGGAACTCACCAGCATCCGGTTAGACTGGAAGCCGACCCCAACATAGCTGGGAAAAGGCTCGGCAGATGATGGTAAGTAGTTGGGGCGAATCTACGGAGATTACACTTAAAATTGGATTTGTTTGAAGATTGTTCGGGAAATAAGATGTTTATTGGGTCGGCAATTTACTTAAGTGCTAGTTTGATGTACAACGTTTTTCCTTTTTTAGGTGAATCGGTGTAAAATGTTGGTGATTGTTTTATTTTAATAATTTTATTCTAGTATTTTGAGAATTAATTCTTGTTGGAAAGGACGATAGAAGACACCTTAACGTCTCGTGTAGGTTATTGTGTGAGTATAATAACTGCCTCGTTGGTCTAGCTGTCGCAAGTGCGGCTGCTGAGCACGAGGTCTCGGGTTCGATTCCCGAGTCGGGCCGAAATCGCTTTGTGGGTTTTAGAAGACTTTCACAAAGCAGCCCGGAGCCTGGAAGTTGGTGATTGATACTCCCGTGCATCGGAGAGCACGTAAATGTCGGTCCTGCGCCTGATCTCTCTCCGGTCGTGTCGGATTACCGTCCCATCGGGCTATGAGAGTTAAGGAATAGTGAGTGCACCTGTGTCTGCGCAAATGCTCGTGCACTATAATATGTCCTGCGTAGTTGG
The DNA here is from genome assembly GCF_022581195.2 of Helicoverpa zea. Lineage (NCBI taxonomy): Eukaryota > Metazoa > Arthropoda > Insecta > Lepidoptera > Noctuidae > Helicoverpa > Helicoverpa zea. The sequence continues at coordinate 3,024,930 of NC_061454.1, forward strand.
CTAATCTCCTTACGTGAGAACAGCCGTCGTAGCCGATAATCGGCTAGGAGGACATCATAAATAAACCGGCCAAGTGCGAGTCGGACTCGCGCACCGAGGGTTCCGTACAAATCCTGTATAGATAAAAAGTGAGTCTCGCGCCAACCGTTCAGTTTAGAACAATCATAGTTATGGTAATTTCGTGAGAGTCAAAATAGCTAATATTTTTTATTTTATAATATAACTAAAATAGTAGGCCAGTACTTTGTAAAAGTTATTTTATTAAAGTTATTTATATACAACATTTTATAGTCATCATTCAGAAATCTGATTGAAAATAACTAATTATGTCTTAAAGGTCATTGGGCATATCTGACCCGCTTTGTAAAAAGTAGCGGACATGAATCAAAGTAGTTTTAAATCGTGGAGAATGGTATGACGTTTCTTTGAATATAAATATTTTATTAAAATTCCATGGAGACGAATGTCCAGGATCGTTTGAAAAATATAAAAGACAAGCAGTTTCAGAGGATTGTACAGGTTGCAATGCTAGTTTTTATTGTTAAAGACTTTTCATAAAGAAAGAACATGCCAATTCGGATGACCAGGTTCTGATGAGGATCTGGAAACCCTGAGAAATCGATGGCAACTCTTGAATATTGTAGTCACGCATCGAGTCAAAACCAGACATGTGAGTGTATTTTTGAGGGTACTTGTAAACAGTGAAGGTTTGGAGCTGATTTGATTATGGAGACTACAGAGAGTCGAGGGAACTTCTGAACGGTATGTTGCAACTACCACGTGTTTGGGCTTATTTTATTCGTATTGGCGAAGACTTTCCACATAGATAGGTTTACTGCCATTGTGGCATCGATAGCAAAGATCAGATATAGTTATGGGAACTCCTTTACAATTTATAACGTAACCTAGTGTTGGAGCTTATTTTATTTTAGGTGATGAGAATTCACTACTAATGGGATCTTTTATTTTTTTAAACATACATAGAGTTCTCTCGACTTTCTCACGTCTCCATCATCAGGTAAGCTCTAAACTTTCACTGTTTGATAGTATCACCAGACATACATCTGAGAATCAAGTTTTAATCCTATGCATGCCTACAATTTCTGATAGTTGCCCTCGATTTCTCAGGATTTCCATCATCAGATCCTGACCTGATGACAATGGAAATAAACGGCGAGTATACTCTTTCACTACAAAGAAATGATTTCTCAAATCCGTCAAACTTGGTCGTTTAAATTCCCCATTGAAATGAGGAAAATATTTGATGTTTACACCTGATTTTCTCTAGAATCCCATGGTTCACATAGATGCGACTAATGCCATAGTAAATCAGAGCCTTTATCATTATACTGTGCTATATTTCGTTCGTATCCGCCGTGGGTATGGTTTCCATACTAAGGTGCCCAATGACCTTTGAATGATTTAAAATTTTTCACAGTTTAGAGGCAATTATATTTAAGAAGTGTTTGATATGAATTTCAACTTGATTATCTCTACGCGTTCATGTAAAAAAGGGTAGGTAGTAAGTTTATAATTATTAAAAAAATATTTTATGTCGTGTAAGCAAAAATAATATTTTAATATTTTATGTAACTTCAAATTTATCATTTTCGCAATTTTTCCTTTATCTGTACTATATAACGCTGCTTCGTGGCGAATTTCAAGATTCTGAGTTCACGGGAAGTACCTTGTAGGTTTTGATTCCCTAGCGTGTGACGGAAATTCGTCTAAGGTGTCGGCATAACTGCTGTATCTTTTGATCGCGTTAACTTAGAAGTTTGATTTTTTTACTGCCTAAAGGGACAATAGACTTAGGTATTTGGTATAAATTTCAATTTGATATCTTTATTCGTTCGTGAGAAATAAGGTAGTAAGTTTCATTTTATTAAAATATTTTTTTTTATATTATATAACTAAAAAAATGAGATTTTCGCAATTTTTCCTATATTTGCATTATATGACAATGCTTCATGCCAAATTTCAAGACTCCGAGTTTACGGGAAGTATCCTGTAGGTTTTGATTCCTTTGCGAGTGTCCAAAATTTGTTGAAAATATCAACATAATTGGCTGTATCTTTTGATTGGCTTGGCTTAGAAGTTTGATATTTTCACAGCTTAAAGGGACAATAGACCTGAGTATTTCATGTGAATTTCAGCTTGATACGTCCACGCGTTCTTGAGATAAAGGGTCTTGACAGACAGACAGACAGACAGACAGACAGACAGACAGACGGACAACAAAGTGATCCTATAAGGGTTCCGTTTTTTCCTTTTGAGGTACGGAACCCTAAAAATGACAAATTCAAAAACCATAACCCTAGAATGATAGTATTAAATATAAAAAAAAACCGGCCAAGTGCGAGTCGGACTCGCGCACCGAGGGTTCCGTACAAATCCTGTATAGATAAAAAGTGAGTCTCGCGCCAACAGTTCAGTTTAGAACAATCATAGTTATGGTAATTTCGTGAGAGTCAAAATAGCTAATATTTTTTATTTTATAATATAACTAAAATAGTAGGCCAGTACTTTGTAAAAGTTATTTTATTAAAGTTATGTATATACAACATTTTATAGTCATCATTCAGAAATCTGATTGAAAATAACTAATTATGTCTTAAAGGTCATTGGGCATATCTGACCCGCTTTGTAAAAAGTGGCGGACATGAATCAAAGTAGTTTTAAATCGTGGAGAATGGTATGACGTTTCTTTGAATATAAATATTTTATTAAAATTCCATGGAGACGAATGTCCAGGATCGTTTGAAAAATATAAAAGACAAGCAGTTTCAGAGGATTGTACAGGTTGCAATGCTAGTTTTTATTGTTAAAGACTTTTCATAAAGAAAGAACATGCCAATTCGGATGACCAGGTTCTGATGAGGATCTGGAAACCCTGAGAAATCGATGGCAACTCTTGAATATTGTAGTCACGCATCGAGTCAAAACCAGACATGTGAGTGTATTTTTGAGGGTACTTGTAAACAGTGAAGGTTTGGAGCTGATTTGATTATGGAGACTACAGAGAGTCGAGGGAACTTCTGAACGGTATGTTGCAACTACCACGTGTTTGGGCTTATTTTATTCGTAGTGGCGAAGACTTTCCACATAGATAGGTTTAACTGCCATTGTGGCATCGATAGCAAAGATCAGATATAGTTATGGGAACTCCTTTACAATTTATAACGTAACCTAGTGTTGGAGCTTATTTTATTTTAGGTGATGAGAATTCACTACTAATGGGATCTTTTATTTTTTTAAACATACATAGAGTTCTCTCGACTTTCTCACGTCTCCATCATCAGGTAAGCTCTAAACTTTCACTGTTTGATAGTATCACCAGACATACATCTGAGAATCAAGTTTTAATCCTATGCATGCCTACAATTTCTGATAGTTGCCCTCGATTTCTCAGGATTTCCATCATCAGATCCTGACCTGATGACAATGGAAATAAACGGCGAGTATACTCTTTCACTACAAAGAAATGATATCTCAAATCCGTCAAACTTGGTCGTTTAAATTCCCCATTGAAATGAGGAAGTATTTGATGTTTACACCTGATTTTCTCTAGAATCCCATGGTTCACATAGATGCGACTAATGCCATAGTAAATCAGAGCCTTTATCATTATACTGTGCTATATTTCGTTCGTATCCGCCGTGGGTATGGTTTCCATACTAAGGTGCCCAATGACCTTTGAATGATTTAAAATTTTTCACAGTTTAGAGGCAATTATATTTAAGAAGTGTTTGATATGAATTTCAACTTTAATATCTCTACGCGTTCATGTAAAAAAGGGTAGGTAGTAAGTTTATAATTATTAAAAAAATATTTTATGTCGTGTAAGCAAAAATAATATTTTAATATTTTATGTAACTTCAAATTTATCATTTTCGCAATTTTTCCTTTATCTGTACTATATAACGCTGCTTCGTGGCGAATTTCAAGATTCTGAGTTCACGGGAAGTACCTTGTAGGTTTTGATTCCCTAGCGTGTGACGGAAATTCGTCTAAGGTGTCGGCATAACTGCTGTATCTTTTGATCGCGTTAACTTAGAAGTTTGATTTTTTTACTGCCTAAAGGGACAATTATTTGGTATAAATTTCAATTTGATATCTTTATTCGTTCGTGAGAAATAAGGTAGTAAGTTTTATTTTATTAAAATATTTTTTTTATATTATATAACTAAAAAAATGAGATTTTCGCAATTTTTCCTATATTTGCATTATATGACAATGCTTCATGCCAAATTTCAAGACTCTGAGTTTACGGGAAGTATCCTGTAGGTTTTGATTCCTTTGCGAGTGTCCAAAATTTGTTGAAAATATCGACATAATTGGCTGTATCTTTTGATTGGCTTGGCTTAGAAGTTTGATATTTTCACAGCTTAAAGGGACAATAGACCTGAGTATTTCATGTGAATTTCAGCTTGATACGTCCACGCGTTCTTGAGATAAAGGGTCTTGACAGACAGACAGACAGACAGACAGACAGACGGACAACAAAGTGATCCTATAAGGGTTCCGTTTTTTCCTTTTGAGGTACGGAACCCTAAAAAGAAACAAAAGCTCATAAACTTTCTTGTTTATTTTATATTTTGTATGTATGTAGCAGACATCTGATAAAATCCACTTATATTCTTTGTATATACATGTTAGTGCCATTTTCCCGGTAACTCACGTCTGATGCTCACAAATAAATTGAATTGTACATAAATATATAGAGTTAACAGATATAGTGTAAATGTCAATGCGATCTTCAGAGTAGACAGGAACATGCATATTACATGAGTTCTTGTTATGGGCCACGAAATATACCTACAAAATGTGTTCATTTGTGAGGCAGAATTGTCAGACAAGTTTTTATTTCAATGTTGTACTCATGGTAAGCATAAAAACTATATTTTGGAGAATTTTGTGGTAATATTTTAGGCGACTTAAAAAAAAGGAGACCTAAAGGGAAAAGAAACAATCTTGAGATGGTTGTAGAAGCAAATGTATAAATAAATAAATTCAATTTAATAGACTGACATTGACCTACAGGCACTAACTACAAGAGCCATATCAAAAGCTTTTTACCCTTTCAGTGTATTGTGAAATAAGATTTTATTTTTTCAGTACCTACCGAATTTATTTGAGAGTTATTCCGAAATTACAGTTGATCGGAAAATCGCAACAAATACATTTTTTTGTTGATTCAGTAACTTGAACATTTTCGGTAGAGTAACCAATTTATTAAAACAGTACCCGTTACCAAATATCTACTATATTATTATTTCTTTTATCTATACTAATATTATAAAGCTGAAGAGTTTGTTTGTTTGAACGCGCTAATCTCAGGAACTACTGGTCCGATTTGAAAATTTCTTTCAGTGTTAGATAGCCCATTTATAGAGGAAGGCTATAGGCTACTTTTTATCGGTACCGGTACGGGAAGTAGTTCCCACGGGATGCGGGTGAAACCGCTGGCAGAAGTTAGTACTAGAATAAAAACAAAACACCTACAACAAAACGTATTTAAGTATTACTTGCAACCCGTATTAATTTATTTTATTGAACACCAGTATCAGTGCATGTTTACTCAAAAACGCTCTCGTCTCCGCTGTTTTTCTAGCCTCTCAAAGGGCATTTGTTGGATCACATCACGTTTAAGCAATAACATGAAAAATTGATTCGCTTTATTCTTCCTACTCTTACTACTATTATTTTCTTCATACGAGGTGTCACGCGCCTCGCTAAATTACCTGTGGGAAATTACATTCCTAATGTCTGTATTACAATAGGTAGGTATATGTATTTGTCCCAGCTGTCGTATGAACATTTTTGACAGTCGTTACGGGTAGTCAGAAAGTTTGACAACCAGTCTTAGTATTCTTGGTAGTTTTCGGTTTTACTGCCTCGTTGGTCTAATGGTCGCAAGCGCGGCTGCTGAGCCAGAGGTCTCGGATTCGATTCCCGGGTCGGGCCGAAATCGCTTTGTGGGTTTTCTTAAACTTTCACAAAGCAGCCCGTAGTCTGGAAGTTGGTGATTGGTTCACCCGTGCATCGGAGAGCACGTAAATGTCGGTCCTGCGCCTGATCTCTCTCCGGTCGTGTCGGATTGCCGTCCCATCGGGTTATGAGAGTAAAGGAATAGGGAGTGCACCTGTATCTGCGCAAATGCTCGTGCACTATAAATATGTCCTGCGCAGCTGGCTGATCTCCTTAGATGAGAACAGCCGCCGTGGCCGAAATCGGCCGTGGACGCCATTAGTTTTCGGTTTGCCAAAGTGACTGGGTTGAAGAGATCAGCAGGGCAACTGCTCTATGTAAAATACTGGTATTCAGCTGCATCTGGTTATACTGACAGCCGACATTGTTGGGAAAAGGCTAGGCAGATGATTTGTGACTTTTATGAACAGAACTTTAAGTTAATCATTAGTTTAAATATCGAACTCCCTTCGCTAGAAAGGGTATATTATTTGGTGTGAACTTGCATTCACTCTTTTACTATAGAACGCTGTCTAAACAAATGCCATTCATTGTTTTTGTAAAAAATATCCCACCCAAAACAAAAATGTGAAAGGCTGCCAAGTTCGATAATATGGGAATGCTTCGCCTATAAAAGAAGTGAGATCTGAATAAGTACCAAGTTCCATAAACATACCTCAGTTAAAAATAGTTACTTTTTAATGATGTTACTTGGCAAGCTTTCACACACCTTGTTATAAACCTACTAAACGCAATGAATCAAGTATATCATTTTCTATTAAAACTTGCCAAGTCTCAACAGATACTAGAAATTTGATATGCGTAAATAAAATAGATTTTGAGTTATAGGGGGGTCGAATTTGGCCCGAAATGGTTCGTGTAATATAACCCATGGCCGGTGTGTCGCTTTTTTTTTGCTCGAACTTGGCGGACACACTGCCGTGTGTCTAGATATCCTGAAAAGTATCAAACGCAATTAAAAATACCTTTCCAACAAACAAACAATAATAAAACTACGACCAATGGTCTAATAGCCAAGAGCCTCGACCAACACCTCAGGAGGCTCTCGTTAGGCGGCTGGATCAAGGGACTGATTCAGAAGGCAGTACTCCTTGATACGGCGCGTATTGTGAGGAGGTTTCTGTCTCTGGGACCCTAACCACCGGTACCTTGGACCCTGTGCCCGATATCGGTGGCAACCTATTTTTTATATTTTTAAATGTTTTTTATTTTTATATTTAATATTTAAAAATGTAAAATATATGTTCAAAAATAAATAAATAAAACTACAATCACCATAACATGATAACGTCCATTATCAAGTATCAAAAACATCCATAAAATCCACGTCATATCCTCCAATGATAGCGCAGATGAGATAAGATAACAAAAGAACAGTAGTACTTAGCGGATACAATATCAATGAAACGGGTTGTTATCACGATAATGGCTGCAGATTATAGAGCAATACTTTCTTTTATATTAAAGGAGTAAATCACTAGTGTTTTCTTTCAATTTTCTCTCGTAAATTCTTCAAATATCTATTACTGACTGTGTTTCGGGTGGAGAAACTTCTTCTTGTATCCAGGTAAAATATAAACTATATTTGGGGATGGTGAAGCTTTACAACAGTGAAAAAAAATCGAATCGCTTCATTAGTTTCGGATCCTTTAAAGTACAAAGAAACTAAAAAATGTTTCCTTTTGATTACGTTAGTATTGATGTACAAAATTAGTCTACAATGCATGCAGTTATTTAGGTAATCTATTATGCTCCACACAAATACAATAATTCTTAAACATAGGTCTCATAATCGTAATGTGTGTTTAATCTAACGCTAAAAGGAAGGTGTTGCCATAATAAAAATGCAAAATAGCAACATTTGGGCCTTGTGTAGCTGTTAATTTAATATTTATACATATTGTAAGCGCTGGCGCCGTCTACAAGGTAATTTCATAAATTGTTAATAACTTATTAAAATATAAAGTAGAAGGCACACGTGTAAAATGAGGAATTTTGTTAGAATATGACTCACACTTTGAACGAGGTTCGGTTTGTTTTAGGCACGTAAAAAGTCGCATATAACACTTCGGCCTTAATGAATAATACATCTTTCAGGCATTACTAGCTATATAAAGTTACAAACATTAATTTGTGTTATAAAAATAAGTTAAATAGATAATTCATACGCGATAAAAAAAGGTGTCAAACATCTGTTTAACTTTTTTTGTAATAACACGTGAGTTTTATAAATTATAATCATTTTTGTGAAAATGTAAAAAGCGAACACTGCTTTATTGCTAAACATGGTTTTACTTTAGTTTCACTAACTTTTAACTGTGTTATGTATAACCGATGATTGAGTAAGATATTGTGTACAAACATAAATAAATAAATTTTGAATTTGAATTTTGAATTGAATTGAATTGAATTGAGTGCTTAACTCGTAGGTAGTATGTATGTTTGTAATAACTGTGACTTTAGATTAGATTAGATTAGATTATTCTTTATTGTACACCAAAAAAAAGAATTGACAACACAGAACATCACAACACACAAAGTACAGTACAAATGGCGGTCTTATCGCTAAATAGCGATTTCTTCCAGACAACCTTTGGATGGAGTTTATCTGTAGAACACAATGAAAAAACGGGCAGTTTAGTTTAGGGTGTACATACATAATATAGATTATATATAAGTGATAAGTACCAAAGATATAAAAAATAAATATTCAATAAACGGAAAATAAAGATAGAAGAACAAAGATAATAAAAGAAAAAATAATAACAATACAGCGATAGTAGTCAAAGAGCCAAGTAGTGATGACTTTATCTAATATGTAGTGACTTTGTCTAATATGTAGCTGTGACTTCTGTGGGCACATAGATCTACTTAAACCTGTGGTTCAAATAATGACTATAATCATTAATTAACCTTCTGTCAAAGTTTTTGTTAAACCGAGAGAGTTTGACAGCTCAAAAGTGCCCACAAATGGTTTTATGAAAACAAACGCTTTAAAATTGAATTTAACTTTGTTAGAACCAGTTAATTTGAGTTAATTACTTGTTTTGTGTATATTAATATTATTCTACGTGTGAAATTCTATTTGTAACATAACTATTTAAATACTTCCAAGCCTATTAAAATGAAAGGCAGAGACCTTACTTGAATTCTAAGTAAGTATACAGGAATGAATTTTAAGCAGTGCACAAAAGAAATTTGGTGGTCCAGAATCATTAACAGAACATATCTGCATCATCAGTAAAACATTTTTTTAATTCTTTTGTCCGCCCTAAAATCAGCACAATATGGATACTAACTATTCTTACGCGCTTGGAGCAGCGCTCGCGTCAGTAAACCGGTTTCGCGTTGCCGCCGTGCCTACTATGACGACTGCGACCGTACTATCAGTTACAAAATAAACATCTTTCGATATCAATAACTTTTCTTTTTTGTACTAAAGCACGACAAAATAAAAATATACGTATCTATAAAACTTATTTAACTATAAGTTGACAAATTTTGCGCACTGGATAAAATTCATTCCTGTATAAGACTAAAATATATTATGTAAAAAGGTCATAAGACAATTTACTTATAATTTTTTTGTTTACTTATTATTTATTTTAATTTTATAACCGATTAAGATTAAATTTGTAAGAAACTCAGTTAAAATCCTAATATAGGATCAAAAGACACAGTAGGATACGTTAGGAGAGTCCTGTTAATTCTAATTTATTTCCCCACTATAAAACCCGTCATAAAAAATATACCCTATAAACCCAAATGCGATCATGCGCATATGCCTAACGTGCGTTTAATCAGTCGTAAAGGAAAACTGTCTTGGCAATAAAAATGTAAAATACGCATCGTTTGCGCCCCACCTTATACCAGCTAATTCCGCACTCATGCATATTTCATGACTAAACTGAATAAAGCGACAATTTCAGGTCACGACTCTTTTGTAAACATGTTTTGTGTATCGGAAAGCCTATTTTAATAATTGATTTTTAATTGGTTTTTATGTTGTAATGGGGAAAACTGGTTTGTTAAGTCTTTTGGTTTTGTTACTTGTGTGTTGTAGTAATTTTCTAATGGATAAAGTGTGTGAAATGTTCAGCTAGTTGTGACCTTTTTGTAACCATGTTTTGGAGAAATGAACCAGTCTAACCAAGGGGTATTGGGTTGCCCGGGTAAGTGGGTAGAGGGGGTCAGATAGGCAGTCGCTCCTTGTAAAGCACTGGTATTCAGCTGAATCCGGTTAGACTGGAAGCCGACCCCAACATAGTTGGGAAAAGGCTCGGAGGAAGATGTTTTGGAGAAATGAAATAGTCTTAAGAAATGACTATAATTACATTGATGACATTAATTTCTTATCCTGATGTAAAAGACGAGACGAATTAAAATGCATAACTGTATCGATATTGGCTCAAACATTTTGCGGGGCTTGTCGTTTTATCTTTACTTTTTCCTACTGGTAGTTTTTGTCGAAATATAGTTTTATTATTCAATAGATTGCGTATCACTTTAAAAGTTTCTTAACATGACACGAACATCATTTTCCTCATTTCATCGTGTCCCCTATTATATGTAGTACGTATGTAAAATTATATAGAGAATCTCCCAAGTAACTGTAGGGTACAATTTAACCCTTCACCGTACACGTGTCATAACGCACGTGTTTCTGCTGTCATGAAGCGTCATCAGAAGACATTTGTTTGTAGATAATGAAATAAGCAGAAATCGTGACGTATTTGCTTATTCCGACGTAAAAAAAATACATCAATATGCATAACAATGTCGATAGGCTGGCTTAAGTTTACGAGGCTCGTCTTCTCTATTTTACTTTTTCCTAAATAGTTCTTAGCGAAATAAATAAAAACGAACAAGTTTTAAATTGATTGTGTATACTTTAAAGTTTCTTAACATGACACGAACATCATTTTCCTCATTTCATCGTGCCCCACTATTATGTAATACATAGAATCCCCCAAGTAACTGTAGGGTACAATTTAACCCTTCAGCGTACACGTGTCATAACGCACGTGTTTCTGCTGTCATGACGCGTCATCGCGGTTTAATTGGGGTCACTAGTCGTTTGTTTGTGCCGCTCGATTGTTTTTATTGTGGTACAAGTTATAAGCTAAAGTTTACTTATTATAATCCGACCCCGATGCTACTAATTCCCGCAGCAGAATAAAATGGCTATGTCCTTTGTCAGGCTATACCCATTTTAATAATTTCAATAGTTTTGCCGCGAAGCCACGTAGACAGAGAAACATTGACATTTATAATTTTAGTAAGGTCTTAATTCTGATTTCCACCATCTACGAAATCGGAAATATGTATTAAAGTAACTCAAAATAAAACAGTAATTTTTTCTTGATAGACATAAAATAATCTCTACAAAATAAAATAGACATTGCAGAAAATCTTACAATGTTACGGATTGAAGTTAATAACTGCTGCAATATATTATAATTTAATATATTATCTACAAAACGCTCCGCTCCTAACTTGGGCCACTCTGTCAAATATGATGGGGAGCGACATTAATTTCAGAGGAAGGTTGTAGACGCCATATTGTTACAGCGGCCCATGTGACAAGCCAAATGTGCTGATAACGTATCGAATTTCTGTTTACAAGACATTTATGTTTATTAACTAGCTGGTTCCTGGTTTTACTTGAGTTAACATTTCAAACTTCACTTAATTTTCGTATGTGTTTCCTGGCTAATCATCTGCCTAGCGTTTTCCCAACTTTGTTACAGGTAGTCTTCCAGTCTACCTGAAAGCATCTGAGCACTTGAGTCGTTTCTAGCTAATTCTTATCAAATATTTGTTAGTTACGTGGTCTTAGTACTCTACTCGTTACAGCCTTATTATCGCCCCACTGCTGGGCACAGGCCTCCTCTGACACGGAGAAGGATTGAGCATTAATCACCACGCTTGCTCAATGCGGGTTGGTGATTTCAGACTTTATAGTCCAGGTTTTTCTTCAAGATGTTTTCCTTCACCTTTTTATCAGCCTTTGGTGTCCAAAAAATACTTAGAAAGACTCCTACGTAGTAGTTATTAGGAAACAGGCAATATGTATATACAGCAATTGTAAATACAAGCAATTTAAAAATAATGTTGCGATTTATGTTATAAAAGTCTGACTGTCGGGAAATTGGTTTTCATTATTGTGACACATTTCAATTGTTCTCACATTTTATACTTAATTGTTTTTAGAAACAATGTGTAATTTACGAAGAGTGTTACAAAAATAAACGTAGGTTTATATAATTACGAGGTATGATGTTGGAATCAAATGTCTAAATTAAAATATCTTTAAATAAAGGCTATTTTATTTTTGTTACTTCTATTTTCATTCATTCAGAGAATTTACGTTTCTAGCCTTTAAATAATCACTGTTATTTTTAGAACTTAGTTGAATTTTAGTCCCATTTAAACACAGATTAGTAGTCTTACTATTCTATCAAAAAACTGGTCTCTAAAGCATATTTTTTTTATAAATTGGCGTTGAATTTATGAGAATTAACTTAGTACGCTACCTACAATTTTAACATTGTATTTTCAAATAATTAGGCTAACAATTTGTTAGGACAAAACCACAAAGGTACGGACAAGTTTTAAGTACACGAACTTTTCAAAATATTAACATGTTAAATTGCCGGGGTCCTAAATTAATAAATGCCATACCATAATTAAATTACAAATAAATTAACGAATTCCTTAATTAGGGGTAAATATTACCCCGGGTTTATTTGAAAGCTTCATACGGTGAGCGGTCAAAGGGTTGGAAAAGCAAAGGTGGCGCCCGACCAATTACAGTTTAAATAATTAATAATAATTTTGCACTGAGTCATTTTTACTGGTTTGCAGTGTAAGAAAATTAGAAATATATTTTTCAGTGGAAAACCTTTGGAGTGACGTTGCTTAGAAATCTTCTTTTTGTATAATTAAGGCTATATGATTATAATTTGGTAATGGCGCCGTTTCTTTATCGTTAACTTTTTATAAGAGCTTTGTTATTTTTATAGCATTTAACTAAGCTGTAGTTAGTGTGGTCTGTTTTGGTCTGTCATTAGTTAAGTAAGTGTGAGTATTATTGCTATTTTTGCAGATTTATCCATATCCTGGTGTGGTAACAGCATAAAATATCACCAAAGTCAAAAGTGTGTCACTAAACACGTCCACTGCTGCACAAAGGAATCCACCAAGCAGTGACAGTCTTTCTATTCCACCAATTTTATTACACACATAAAACCAATTTGTAACCTTTCAAATTAAAACGACTGCGATATTATCCCAACATTAAATCTATGAAACTAGAAAACTAAAAACTAAACTATTATTATAAAGTCGTGGTGGCCTAGTGGGTAAAAGACCAACCTCTCAAGTATGAGGGCGCGGGTTCGATCCCAGGTCAGGCAAGTACCAATGCAACTTTTCTAAGTTTGTATGTACTTTCTAAGTATATCTTAGACACCATTGACTGTGTTTCGGATGGCACGTTAAACTGTAGGTCCCGGCTGTCATTAAACATCCTTGGCAGTCGTTACGGGTAGTCAGAAGCCAGTAAGTCTGACACCAGTCTAACCAAGGGGTATCGGGTTGCCCGGGTAACTGGGTTGAGGAGGTCAGATAGGCAGTCGCTTCTTGTAAAGCACTGGTACTCAGCTGAATCCGGTTAGACTGGAAGCCGACCCCAACATGATTGGGAAAAGGCTCGGAAGATGGATTAAATCTATGAAACTCAATAACGCTCAATAACACTCACTAAACTAATAAAACTGACTTATGCGTCGATTTACGCTATATATTATGACTAAGTTTACACTACAAATCGGTGAGGTTATATAATTCATATGTAAGTACATTCAATATGTACTTTTCTTAATTTCTCTCTGTCAGAGGTCGTACTAACATCCATTCCCTTCTGCTTCATGTCCTCTTTCAGACAATCAATCCGTCTTTTCCTCGGTCTACCTTAGCCTGTCCATTCTTCCACACTCATACTTAAGACTTTTTGCGTAGCAAATTGCGTATATAAAACCAATCTGTCTAACCCTTCAAAAGAAAACGATTGCTATATTATCTTAACAACTCAATAACACCCACTAAACTAATATAACAAACTGATGCGTCGATTTACGCTATATGACTCCGTTTACAATACAAATCGGTGGCGGTTGTATAAGCAAACGGGTTCAGGTACGAGGTGACGTGTCGACCCCGTACCATAGGTTGTAGAGACAAATCGACCCCGTCATGTGTTAAGTGCACGGTTAGTGTGTAGTGTGGGGTTAGATTTTCAACTAGCTATTAATAATATTCAAACTCGTGTTTCTCTTTTTTTCTTTAATTGCGATTGTAGTCGCTTCCTAAGGAAAAGTACCCTATCTTAGCTAGGCTACCCTATATTTTATTGATTGAATAATCATCAACATCCATTTAGTAGTTTTTGCGTGAAATAGTAACAAATTTCCCCATTTGCAATATTATAGTTCGGCCATTCAGAGAATGCGTTCCTGACACGTCGCGATTGAACTGACGACGTAACTACATTCATTGATTATTGATATAATAATGTTGTTTTAATGCTCCTCAATTGTTAAAACGGTAAACAACCAGCAAAAATATTTTTATCGTAACTGCAACGCCATTGCAAAGTTACGTCGTCAGTTCAATCGCGACGTGTCAGGAACGCATTCTCTGAATGGCCGAACTATAGTGTGTCGCGCAATATTGTCACATAGTGTATTAAATAACTCCCAAAAATATAACAAAAGGCTTCGGCAACGTGGTGACGTGTTGACCCCGTAAGATAGGTCGTCGGGACAAATCGACCCATCAAGATCGTAAATCGAGTCAAGTGTCAGGTTAGTAGGTTTAGATTTTGAAATCGGTTCTCGTGTTTCTGTTTTAATTTTTAACTTGCTTCCGCCAACGGTTTTTACCGCTTCCTGGGGGTACTACTTACTGGTCGTACCCTTATAAAATGTGATAGCTAAAGCTTGTGGCACATTATAGCAGCACCGCAACAGCACGGCTCCACACCAGCATTTAAGTTGTCATTCAATTTAGAGCATTAAATCGTGTATATTATAATATATTTCGTAATGTCAATATGAAAAAGCCAACGGCGAGCAGTCAGCGTGCTTGCCGCTTCCACACAACTCGACTCGCCGCCCGCGTGCTGACCTCATGCGTACAGCGCGCCAACGGCGTGCTTATTGCGCGCCGACTCCGAGCCGGCAGCGAAACAACGTCATTACGTCGTGTTCAATCATAACATCAATCATAATCGTCTTAAAATAATATTGAGTTTGCTGTGATAGCAAGCTTACACCTCGCGGCCGGCGCGCCAACCACGCGCTGTCCGCTCGCCGTAGTCTTAATTCGAGGCGACGCCGTGCTGCAGCCGTGCTGTTGCGGTGCTGCTATAATGTGCCACAAGCTTAAGGGTCATCGAAGTCTGTTTAGGCGTTTAAACTTGGAGAACTAATACACTCAAAACCATTCACTTTTATAAAATTAGTATTTTCGTTTTCAGCCGTGGATTTTGATCATTCAAGTCTAGGTTAAAAAGTAATTATGTTAACTAATTCCCACTTTATGTGACTTAGAACCTATTATGACATAAACAAATTCTACTTTAAACACAAAACACTCAAAGTCATACATAATTTTTAGTCTAGCAAACACTGAAAATTAATTTACATTTCTTAATTAAGGATTGTTAAGCTTAGATAAGCGCAAATGAAATCACGGAGTCGTTTCAAAGTTACGTCTTCAACTTAAACCGACACACGTGTGGTTGAATTTATTGCAATGAAGTGTAATTTGAAACTACTAAGCTTTGAATTATTTAAGTCGGATTGTGAAAGAAGTAGGTAGGTTTCTTCTAACGATTACCAAGTTTTCCAAACTCCAATGTACATAAAGTACAAAGTACCTACCTATGTATGTAAAGCCAAACTGAGATAATTTTGCATGATAATTATCCTACTAATAGGTATTATAAAGGTGAAAAGTATGCATAGACGTAAGGACCATATAAATATAGGCTAAAGCTATTAGTCCCCAGGCCGGCGAACAAATTTTTTTTTGATACATATACATTTAAGACTTTGTGAGTGTCTTCCTTACGATGAGTCCGACAAACTTTTCGAATGCGCAAATTTTGGTGCCGCTGCGTTTTTTAATGCTTGACTCCTGAAATTGTCGATATGACGTCATTATGGCTCTTCGTACATACACGTTTCATTTTTTGAGATTCGTTTAATAAAGTTAACCAGAGAATGGTGGTCAACTTGTCCGATAAAGATCGTGCTGCGTTTGGAGTGTCCACCATCCTGAAAATGTCGGTATGACGTCACTACGACTCTTCGTACATACACGTTTCATTTTTTGAGGTTTGTTTAATAAAGTCAACTAGAAAATTGTGGTCAACTTGTCCGATAAAGATCATGCTGCGTTTGGAGTGTCCACCATCCGAAACATGTCGATATGACGTCACTGTGTCTCCCCATACATACATGTCGGTCAAATACAACAATGATAGATAATACTATTCTTATTGCAAATATCGACTTATCCGACAAATGTAGTGAGGCAAATAGTCAGTTCGACAAGAAAATGAGAAAAAAATATTACAATTGGAAGAAGTTTATTCTTTTTGTCAATTTCTGACTTAAATATTCACGTGCATTATTTAAGTATATTAAATTGGCATACTACTTACCAATTTTAATTACTATTTTAGAAAAAGTAGCCTGACTAAGACGTATTGTTGATAGTTTATATTATGTTAATGAATAATATCCCACATCTATTAATGGACTATATATCAATCAAAAGGTCTTTTTAAGTGCAACATTTTGTCTCAACATACCACTTATCAATTCTTAGTATTTTAGAAGATATAGCCCAAATAAGGCGTATTATCGATAGGTTTTACTATGTTAGGGAATAATGTCCCACCTCTAGGTATGAACCATATGTCAATCGAAAGATCTTTTTAAGCGCTATATTCCGTCTTAACATACCACTTACCGATTCTTAGTATTTTGGAAGACATAACTGACCTAAGGCATATTATTGATACTTTACATTGTGTTAAGGAATAACATCTCACTTGAAGTTATGAGCCATATTTCAATCAAAAGATCTTTTTAAGCGCAAGGTTGTATTAGCATAACTCCGACAAATTGTTAGTACTTTAAAAGCTAGAGCTTTTCTAATATTATATTATCGGTAGGTTCTGTCAAGCTAATCCATTACTTCTTTAGTAACAAATTATATATTATTTGAAAAACCTTTCCAAATGAAACATTTCGTGTTAACATACTTCCGACAAATTGTTAGTAGTTTAGAAGCTAGAGCTTATTTAAAATTATAATTATTGATAGATGTTTTCAATTAAATAAATCCCATCTCTAGTAATGAGTTATACATCATTCCAAAGACATTTTTAAATGCAACATTTCATATTAAAAAAACTTCGGCGAATTGTTAGTATTTCAGAAGCTAGAGCTTATATAAGATTATTTTATCGATAGGTGTTTTCAAGTTAATAAATCCCTCCTGTAGTAATGATACATATATCATTCGAAACGACTTTCTAAATGCAACATTTACTATTAACATACTTCACACCAATTGTCAGTACTTTATACCAAATCTTAAAATATATCTATATTTTCCGGACGGTGGACACTCCATATGCAGCATGATCTTTGTCGGACAAGCTTACCACAATTTTCTAGTTAACTTTATTAAACAAATCTCAAAAAATGAAACAGGTATGTACGAAGAGTCGTAGTGACGTCATACCGACATTTTCAGGATGGTGGACACTCCAAACGCAGCACGATCTTTATCGGACAAGTTGACCACCATTCTCTAATTAACTTTATTAAACGAATCTCAAAAGATGATACGTGTATGTACGAAGAGTCATAGTGACGTCATATCGACATTTTCGGGATGGTGGACACTCCAAATGCAGCACGATCTTTATTGGACAAGTTGACCACCATTCTCTAATTAACTTTATTAAACGAATCTCAAAAGATGAAACGTGTATGTACGAAGAGCCATAGTGACGTCATATCGACAATTTCAGGAGTCAAGCATTAAAAAACGCAGCGGCACCAAAATTTGCGCATTCGAAAAGTTTGTCGGACTCATCGTAAGGAAGGCACTCACAAAGTCTTAAATGTATATGTATCAAAAAAAAATTTGTTCGCCGGCCTGGGGACTATATATACTTTTATCCAAGTTATATATAGTATATCATGTTGTTATTATTATTATTTCTTTTTTCTTTTGCTTTATATAACTTGGTTTGTTTAATTTATTAACTTCTTAAATTTTTTTTAGTAGATTTATTTATTCACAAAATATTTACATTAATTGAAAATAAAATAAACTTATATATATATACAACTTAAAACTAATACAGGGCAATATAGTAACCTTATAGGCAATTACATGTTTGAGCCGTTTGGGGTTGAAACTCTAGGGCCGTGGGGTCCGAGCGCCCACCTTCTTGCCAGGGATATTTCCCAGCGCCTGGTTGACACTTCCCGGGACCCAAAGGCTGGCTTTTATTTCGCACAGAGGTTGAGCATTGCCATCCAACGTGGCAATGCTGCCAGTCTTTTGGGTACATTACCCAGTGACAGCGATGAGGAGCAATTTTTTGATGCCCTGTATTAGTTTTAAGTTGTATATATATATAACTTCTTAAAATAGTTTGTATAATAATTTTCTCGTATAACTTCCTAGTTCAACTTGCATTGTATAACTTTCTCAAAGTCAACCCAAAAAATATTGTAAGCATTTCTTTTTCATGTTATTATTGTATGTATCAATACATACAAATTGTAACACCTATTATGTTTTTAAAAAGAGTAACCATGGAGTTTCTTGCCCGTTCTTCTCCATAGGAAGCTACTTTTGGAATGGGCAACTAGAATCAAACTTATTTATAATTTTGACGTTCATAAGTGCTTGTAAAGGCCTACATGAAATAAATGATTTGATTTGATTCAAGTACGGGAAGTGGCTTCGGACGGGGATGAAACTGGAATCCAGTATACTATTTTAATGGCCACAAGGAGAGAAAAATTTCGCACTTTCATAAATCAATTTAAAGTTAGCTACAATATCAAATTGAGTAGTTTTTAAAAAGATTTTCATGAATGCTCCTAACTTACAAAAATACGTGATAACTATAATTGCAAACTTAACATTCGACACTACAACTAGTTACACAGTTACCGGCTCGTTCCACATGAGTTTAACTTAAACCGCTCACATGTGAACTTTTGTAGTTACGTGTCAAATACCGAGTTTGTAGGCTTTGTGGGTAGAAGATATTATTACTTGTAAAGCTGTGTTATTTTGATTTCGTTTGAAAGGATTGTGATAGTTTTCACAGGTATTTCTTGTAGGCTGATGTTTTTCTTTGTAGGTAGAATAAAACCAAAAAGTGATTTCTTTTGTATGTTCTAGTTATCTCAAGATTTTGGAAGATTGTTGAGAAAGTTGTTGATCCTTGATGATCGTTTTAGCTTGACTGATGAGCTTTGTTGAGAAAAGGGAAAGTGGAGAAACTACCTGTAAATAACCCAGACCGGAATGAAACAGCCATGTTGCTAATAAGTTTATTCGTCATGTTTTTGGGGATGCTGTCCATTTTACCAGACTTAAATGAAGGAGTTTTTAATTGTTATTCTATTTACTGACATTAAAAAGTGCTTATTTAACAAACCCACTTTAAGTAGACAATTATTTAGACTTTAACTTACAATCAAAACACAAATACAAAATGTCCTCTAATCCTAGACTTATTATACCTACTACTACGCCCGAGAACACCCGTCGTATTGTCAGACGCAATTGCAAAGGTTCTCATTTACGACCCCCGTATAAATAGGGAAGCAGACGACGCCGCGGGGCGAACGGACTCACAGACCCGTCTGTGTGGGTGACTGAGTAAATAAACTGAGTTCTGTGTTTAGTTTTAGACATACGACTAAGTTTAAATGAAGGAGTATACAAATTATTATGAAAAAAAAAATCGCAATATGGTCTTGGCGATTTAATTATTATCGCAGAACTTGTGTTACTTTTCAGGGTCTCATTTACGACCCCCGTATAAATAGGGAAGCAGACGACGCCGCGGGGCAAACGGACTCACAGACCCGTCTGAGTGAGTGACTGAGTAAATAAACTGAAGATCTATTTGTGTGTAGTTCTAGATTCATATAGTCCGAGTAAGTTTAAAGGAAGGAGTATTCAAATCCTAATGAAAAAAAATCGCAATGGTCTTAGAGTCTTACCCCCGCACTCAGGGACATTTAATGATTACATAAGTCAATCCTTATAATAGTGACAGATTCTCACGGAAACCCTGCACTAAGGAATGGCTTAAGTAGCCATTAAATTTCTCTTAGTGTCCATTAGTGAATTAATAATTATCGAAGAAAATCTACAATTATTTGTAATTATAATCCACATTCTTCACTTTGTAAATTAGTTTCTTGCGCAAAGGATATTTTCGGTTAAATTAAAATAACGTAGATATACTTCAATATTTGTCTCGTTTAAACAAATATAATTGTATGTGCAAGCTATAGTTATTTGCTAAAGCCTCGTATTCAGTCTCCAGCGTACCATACATATATCCTCCGCTGTACCAATTTGCATCATTATTGATTTAGACGTCACACCAAAGCAAACTACATAAATTCCTTCAATCATCTTAGTTTAATTAATTAATAGAAACATAAAACCGATGTAATAAAAATAATACATGTAACAATGAACAATAAGAACCCTGCTTATTATTCAAAGCTTTTCAATATAAGTATAATTAAAAGAGCAAATAACTAAACCTTTACTAACTACGCTTAACTTGCATTTATATTAGAAACCCATGTCAGACTGTATTAATTAAAACCTGTGATGGATACAGTAACATCAAAACTATTAGTTTTTAACTGAAAACCATTTACAGGCGCAAATAATTAAAAACTTTATAGAGCCGAACGGGATAAAATGGGATATGTAGATTGCCTGTCTGCATTTGATAATACATTTTGAATATACAAAAAATATACTGAAAAATACTTTTTTTATTGCCAGCCGTTTATAATTTACTAAAATAAAGCTAGTTTAATAATAAATTGCTAGATTTTATATAAACATGTTAGTAATTTTACTGGAAAATTGACTGGGTTAGGAATTTAAATAAAACTCTGATAATAACTGTAATTCTCGTAATTTATTTCTGTAGGTCTTTTGTTACTGTGAAGATAATTATTACACTGGTATTAATTTTCTTTCAAAATATGGTAGGTATAAATAAATTGAACTAAAAATTTACTATTATAATTTCTGGGGATTTTGGGTCCAAATAACAACAATTCAGTCCAATTTAGAATTTAGATTCCAACCTCAGATTGTTAAAAAGACTTCAATATGGTGGCATCTTCATTATAATGTCGTCGTCTCATCTAAACGCAATCTCACTTACCAAAAACTTCACAAAAAGCCTAAATCCTACCCATAAATCAATAACACACAGTTGACTACCTCAAATATCAAAGAACACCCCCATTATCCCCATTCTATGGGAACCGTAACATTTGTTAGGAACACATATTGTCCCCATTTAATATCCAACAAAGGGAGGTTTAGAAATCAAAACTAAAAACGGTTATACGGCTGAAAGTTCCCATTGTGATGCGGATAAAGTGTTGACTCATTGCATAAAATGAGAGTCACTGGAAACACAAGGATTGTAGAACACTGAAGGCTATTCGTGGCTATACGACGGTGGAACTATAAATATGTGCTACATACACGGTAGTATTATAAATTATTCTTTTCTGGAATTTTATCCTATTTTTGGATGCAAATAAAATAACATGTCATCTTGCTTTCGCTGTTATTAGAACTCGTTAACTTATTGTCACAAAATTATAGGATTACAATAACACCATTATAAATGTGTGTATTATATGTGTGTATTATATAAATACGTAATATTAGACGTTGAGCGCCGCCATGATTTTGGTTCATTCTTTACATCATAACCTCAACCAACGATTTTGACAACAGCGCATAGACAAGGAACGAATGAGCCAAATGAATGTTGCCAATGTTATCACTACTTAACTTATTTATTTATTTTAATTCATAATTTATTGTATTTATTTTAATAATATTATTGTTTTATTTTTAATATATATTATTTAAATTGCCGGCGGACGTTAACACGTCAGCTTTCGGCTTTTGCTGAAAACCAGCGCTGAGACTCTGTCCAACAGAGTGACAGCAACATGCTGAGCAAGGGCCTTTTCGCGTGGATGTGACGCATATTTCCCCCACTATTGTGTATTGTCTTCTGTAGTTCTATGTTATTATTAATTCGTTTTTGTTTGTATTATTGTTTGTATTTGTCTATGCGTTATGTCCATGTGAATAAATGTATTTTCTTTCTTTCTTTCTTTCTTTCTATTTAACCATTCAATTATCAATGAAACAATCGCTCTTTAGTGATACTCTCAAAGAATTATGAATTAAAAGAAGGTACTCACCCATACTATTATAGTATAGTGAAAACATTTCAATATTTGTACCCTAAAGGCTATCCGATACCACAGTACCGATTTTAAAAGTTCTTTCACTGATGGTGGGCTTCCCCCCGAACCCGGGTGAAACCGCGTATAACCGCTAGTAGCTACAAAAAAAAGATTCGAAACTTCTACAATTTTCTTCTACTGAAATTTTATCGCACCGCATATCTTTAGTACATCGCATAGCTTTACAAACAGTCATAGCTTACTCCGAATCCTCCATTAAGCCGGGTAACGTTATGAAAAACATTATCTCGCTGCCGCTGTCGGTCTATTGTGCCTGCAACCAGGATAGCACAGCTTTGTGCTCGAATACCATCTGTTAGACCAAAATCTAGGGTTAGCACTGAGCTAGATTTTTTTCATCTATACTAACAATACTATATAGAGAAAAAAAATATTTTTGGTTGTTTGTTTGTAGTGGATATACTCAAAAACTACTGGACCGATTTCAAAAATTCTTTCACCATTAGAAAGGTACATTATCTGCGAGTAATATAGGTTATATTTAATCCGATTACGGGTAGTAATTCTAACGGCACGAGGGTGAAATCGCAGGAAAGCGGCTGGTACATAGATGTTTAACTCCATCAAAAGGTTGTCTGGAAGAAAATGCTTTGTAGCGATAAGACCGCCAATTGTATGTAGGTACTCTTTGCGTTTGTGATTTCTTGGGTTGTTAAATAATTATGAGGTACAGTGAAGAATTATCTACATATAGACTTGAAGACTATACTTTATAAAACCGCATCAAAGGTTGGAAGTGGTGGTTTGTGACGTCACATTTAAGTGCTTGTACGTAAAAGTCACGTAAAACAAAATTCTTACTTGTTATATCTTCTTTGTGTTTCGTTTGCGAGAGAAAAGAAAACATACGTGCCCATTATTTTAAGGTTATCTGAAAGAGTGACTAATTATTTTTTTAATGACCATATCTATTTGTTTTTAATGGACTTTTTAAATTATTACCTTTGGATTAGTCGACGTGAACGATCCCAAAGTTACTGAACTTTCTATCAAATCTGCACAATTGCACCTCGTTACTAAACTTTAACCCAATTTGAACCTTATTTGAGAGAATCTAGGTTAATGAAGATGACTAACCTTTCATAGATTTTAGATAACTGCTATGGATAGAACTATCTTCCGCCAGCAGTTTTACCCGTATATGGAAGGAAATAATTTCTATATTTATATTGATTAATGAGCTATTACTGTTAACTTTATTTTTTAAATGTATGCAGCCGTTTGAGCGTGAAGTAGTAACAAACATACAAAAAAAAATTTATAACATTAGTCATCATCCTCCGAGCCTTTTTCCCAAGCATGTTGGGGTCGGCTTCCAGGCTAACCGGATTCAGCTGAGTACCAGTACTTTACAAGAAACGACTGCCTATCTGACCTCCTCAACCCAGTTACCCGGGCAACCCGATACCCCTTGGTTAGACTGGCTCACTTTATAATATTAGTGTGATTCGACATTTTCCAATATCGGAATTTCTTCGTAATCATGAAAGAAGTAATTATTCGTTCTACTAATGAAAGCGAGGAATACTTTTCTTGGCAATCGGCCAAAATTGATGGAACGAAAATGCTGATCATTAAAGTTTCCTGTGATTTTCCTACTCTGCGGAATTATACAAGGTACATATTTGTACTTTGTATTTACATAGTTATTTTATGTATTTTCTGTTTTTATGTATACTGGTACTCAACTACATCCCGTTAGATTGGAAGCCAACCCCAACATCGTCGGAAAAAGTCTAAGCAGATGTGGATATTTTTATGTACTTTAATATCAAAGTAATATTACTAAAAATGAGTATTATAAATTAAAAAGTTCTAATAAAACATTAATTTAGCTTATTAGTTGTGTGATCCAAAAACCCTTCCTTCAAAATCAAAGTTAATGACTCTATTATCTTTTTTTTCCACGATAGGAACAATAGTTTTTCAACGAAAGCAAATCATAAGCTACCCACCGAAATACAGAGCAAAAAAATCTTCCAAGGCCCACACTACTGACACTACATACATTTATCATATCCAGGATTTGCTCACAGCCTTACAAAGCCACAGATGATTGCAATCAGGAGAAATGAGGGATGCGAGATGGGTGCAAGATAACTTCGTTATAATACGAGAAATGCTGACACTTGCGGGATGTTATGGGGAGTTCTTTTAAAAGAACTGGGAAGAT
Source organism: Helicoverpa zea (assembly GCF_022581195.2). NCBI lineage: Eukaryota > Metazoa > Arthropoda > Insecta > Lepidoptera > Noctuidae > Helicoverpa > Helicoverpa zea. The sequence continues at coordinate 3,049,761 of NC_061454.1, forward strand.
TTATTTTCTTTCTTTGGGTTTTTTTTTGAGATGTGACTTTGTGTCTGGTTTTTTGAAGGATTAGGCTTTGTTTTGGAAGAAGTTAGGTACTTGTGTGATGGTGTCCCTTAGAAAAGTATTTAGGGCTTAACTAAAATTAATAATTTATCCTTAATATTATAAAGCTGATGAGTTTGACTGTTTGCTTGAAAGCATTAGTTAATCTTTGGAACTAGTGGTCTGATTAGAAAAAATTTTTTCATCCCACCATCTCGGAAAGAGTAGTTTTACCCTTTGATATCTGAGCGCAAAAGCCGTTTTTATCCTCTAGAGCGGCAAAGTGATTTGAATTTAGAACATCGTGTGCAATACTCCATGTACAATGTGTGACAATCTTGATAAGACTTTTCAAACAAATACATATTAAACAAATTAAATACTGCTTAAGATAATTATTCAATTAATTAAGTAATTTTTATTATTGTTTTTACATAGATTTTTAACCTCGTTTAATTTTTAAACTGAGTTTTCAAATAAATGAACTTTAATAGGTATTACTTTTTAATTTGATACTCATATGTGCGCGCCATTTTGTTTGCATTTTTGTTTGCATTTAGTAATTTCCTCGATGAAGTGGGATGAAATTATAATTTTTTATTGTTTTGAGGTCGATTTTAAACCTCATTACATTTTTAAACTGAGTTTTTGAATAAATAATTTTTAATAGGTAGTTACATCTTTTTAATTTGCCATGTGTGACGTGCGTGCCATTTTCTTTTTTTGAGAATAGATATTTCCTCGAAAAGGTGGGATAAAAAGTTACGTGTTGCACTCGAGTGCAAAGATGTTTCACCTTGTGCTCTTTTGATTCCCTCGCTATCGCTCAGGATTCTAATTATTAAAACACTCCCTGCGCTCGTGTTTCAATTTTAGAATCCTTCGCTTGCTCGGTCATCAATATTGAGCCCGCGGTTAAAAAGCAGCTTTGCACTCTTGTATAACAAATAACTATTAGTGGTGTAAATATAGGTTACTTTTATCTTTGTACTTGAAGCAGTTGCCACGGGATATGGGTGCAGCCATATGCATAAGCTAATTATAAAATAACAACTAGTCTAAAATTTTGATCTAGGTAAATTATGTAATTTCCACCTCAACAAACCCTCATGAAAATCAAAGCCTTTTGATGCTCGACAGAGTTGCTTACATAGGTACATACGCTACGCATAGTTTTTTGAAAAACTATTTTGGACAACCCTCACGATATCCCGTTACGAACTAACATTGTTATCGCGTTTTATTTACGATAATTTGCGATTCAAAATGGATGACACGACTGCACACGGGTTATTAAATTGTGTTATTTGAATAGTCAAGCGCGGACTGACAGTAGTTATTTACTTGTTTTGAAGTTGAGATCCAATTTATTATGTAGTAAAGAAAATTGTGTAATCTGTAAGAAAACTGTTTATGAAGTAACATAATTATAAAGAGGAAACATTGTTTGGGTTGAATCTCGATTTAAAAAAATTGGGAGATGATTTTGGGACATGATGGTCAATCACCATTTGCCTAGCCTTTTTCCAAGTATATTGGTATCGTATTCCAGTCCAACCGGATGCAGCTGAGTACCAGTGTTTCTAAGATTATCTGACCTTTTGAAATCAGTTACCCGGGCAACCCAATTTGTTATTTATTTATTAGAGAAATACAGAGTAAACTTAAGAACTACTTACAATGTCCCACAAAACTGTAAAAGCTGTTTGACTGTGGGTGTGAATACCCATTGTTAAAACTGAGTGTCAGACTTTTTGGCTTATTCCGACTACTCTTAACAAAGATGTTCATCAAATAACAGCCATGACCTATGTACTATTTATCCTGCTTTATCTTTGGTCAATACAAAAAAATACATTTTTTTGAAAATCACAGAAAACTAGTTAGTTTCACCACCTACTTAGTTAAGTGACAAAAAAATCTCAAAGTTAGGTAGTTAAAATCGGAATCCACATCTAGATTTAAATACATCAATATCACAACAGCTAACTAGCTTAATCAATTCTAAATATTCATTCAGCTGTCTAGAACAACAATTCGTGAAGTTTGTCGCAGAATTAACATAACAATAGACTTATTTAGAAATACCTAGAGAATACAATGATTCAAATTAGTATTCATATTTAATACTGTAACTTTAATTAAGAGTATTGCTTTTTAATATTGTACATTTTCAATGGAAGACAATTCTTTTTTTAATTAAAGTTGTTGCTGAAAAAGTTTGAATTTTTCTCATGTTTAGTCAGAGAAATACAAATTAGATGGAAAATTCCCGATGTCGTTAAAGAAAAATTTGAAAACACATAAAGTATATCGGAGGTCTCATATTCTTCGATTTCAATCAATAAAATCTTGCGAACCGAGATGTTATCCTAACGCCGAATCAAGCGAAAACCGATTTCCAATTAGACACATTGACATTCAATTCAACGAACACATTATTTCTTCATAGGAGCAATTTTTTGTTTACCACACACTTTTGAGAACTAAAGGACTATTTTGCATCATAGAAGCAGTTTTTTGAAAACCCAAGTACCAGTTCTTTGAATAAAATATAAATAATTTGTGGACTATTTAGGACATTTTATTTGTCCACTACGACCAATTTTCTGTTTAAACACTTTTGAGAACTAAAGGACCAATTCGCACCAAAGGACCAGTCTTTTAAAAACCTAAGGACCAATTCTTTTCATGTAAGTATTTTCAATCATGTGTAGACACATTACTCAAGGATTAGGACCAATATTTTGCTTACCAAACTATTGAGAACTAAAAAAAAAATTCCCAGTTTTTGATAACTTAAGGACCAAATCTTTGCTTGTAAGTATGAGTATTTTCAATCATATGTAGACTGTTTACTCAAGAATTGGGATTCAATCAGTTTTAGTTTGTTAGTTCTGATTTATATGCTAATTCGAGTAGACGCCGCGTTGCATGACTAGATACGGTGCTGAGAGTGTTCGTGTCTATTAGTTCAGGTTAGCAGAATAGCTGGTTTGTTGTAACATGGAAATAATTGGTTTGAATATGCTGGCTTGTGATCGGACTTCGAAATACTACATACATCAGTAGGTACTACTGCCACAGAACAACAATAATATTATAAGCATGAAAGTTTGGATGGTTCGTTTGTCACTATTCATTCAAGAACTAAACGGATTTAGATAAACCGAACCGCCAATGAAACCAGTGGCAACAACTAGTTAAATCATTAATACGAGCACCTTAAATTGCTCCGATACGAAATCTCGTATGCCCGGATTGAAAATCATATTATCGCAGAACCTAGTCTAAGTGTTTTGTAGCAAAAACAATTATGCATACAAAAACATATTACCTACAATCAAATAACATTTATACCGTTACGGTTCATACCATCAAAATAACTACAAACAAAAACCGTCACAGAATACGCGTGTCAAATTACTGTCATGTTCATTTCAATACGATTTGAATCATACATAGTTGAATAGAGAGGGGCCTTTATCGATAATAGAGTCTATACCGAGTTATCGATAATAATTCATAGGATATCGTCAGTGAAGCGCGATGGGATTGTGCGCCTAATCAATATTAGGACTGGATGTTGAATGCGGAATACCAATGGTAGGTATTCGAGGAACTTACTATTGTCACGTATTAATAAAGGATTTCAGAGATATAGCGATTTAATTATGTTCGGTAATGTAGATTGGGATATTGTCTGATTGGTGTTTTATTGAATGTATGTACATTAATATTGAATGTGTGTTTCAATTATTTGTTGCTAGCTGTTTTCTCTCGCGGTTTCACCCGCGCCACGGGGAAACATCTTCCTTTACCCGGATAAAACATACCTATAGCCTATGTTCAACGCCGATAGTGTAGCTTCGTAACAGTGAAAGAATCATTCTAATCGGTTCACTAGGGCCGGAACTTATTCGATTCAAACAAACAATCAAATCTTATATTTAACTAGCTTCTGCCCGCGACTTCGTACGCGGATCCTGTCCCTTATGCCAGCGACTACGGGGTCAGCAAAATCAAAGATCTGAATAGTCGCAATAGACGTGAACATAGGGATAAAAGTAGTGATTCTAATTAGTCCGCATTTAAGTTGTGTGTGGCAAAAATATTACGTAAAAAAACATTAAATAGATGACAAAGTCGTGGTGACTTAGTGGAATTCGTGGTGGTTTAGTGGGTAGAGAACCAATCTCTTAAGTATGAGCGTGCGTCTTTAATTCCAGGTCTGGCAAGTGCCTGCCAATGCAACTTTTCTAAGTTCGTATGTACTTTCTACGTATATTTTGGATACCAACGACCGTTATTTGGAGGGGATGTTAAACTGTAGGTTCCGACTGTCATTGAACATTCCATTCTTGGCAGTCGTTATGGGTAGTCAGAAGCCAGTAAGTCTTACCAAGGGGTGTTGGGTTGAGCGGGTAACCGGGTTGTGGAGGTCAGATAGGCAGTCGCTCCTTGTAAAACACTGGTACTCAGTTGCATCGTGACTGAAAGTCGACCCTAACATAATTGGGACAAAGGCTCTTGAGATAATAACGACAATAATAATGAGATATAGGCACCGCAGGACATCTGAGGCTGATGACGGGGAGTAGCGACCCCGCGGGGCTATATATACTGAGTTCTCCAGGGAGTGTATACTGTCCCCCATCTCCGGCCGGTCGGAGTGAACCATGACGGGGGTAGGTCTCACGCCTCTGGCTTGGCTTGGCCGTCCAGAGTGGAGTCGCTAAAGCAGGATTAGTAGCCCTGCTCGGGGGATAGGTGCCTCATGGTAAGCACAGGGAGCGCGTAATCTGCGTTTAAAGTCCGCCGAGGTATTCTCACCCTTCAGCCGCTCATGTCCCTGTTGCCCTCTTGTTGCTATTCAGTGACTGGTTCCCGGGGGCCCAGTAAGTGAGGTGGCGAGTCTCCACCTGCCGTTTTTGCATGTACCTAATACATTGTCATCCACTAACATCCCATCACAATAGCCCAAGTAGTTTTCCTCCATAGTTAGCAATAGTTTAGCACAGAACCGGGGATTGTCTTTTTTTTAACGACGTCCACCGGGGATTGTCCTTGGATTCATTTCTATAGTGTATAAAGGGATAATCGTCGGTTTTGTGTCACCATTTCATTAAAGTTGTCTCAAAAGGACTTCAGCGTGTTGGCTTCGGCCCCACGTTTACCTCCCAAAAATTCGGAACTCTGTAGTCCCGAGGTCTGGAAGAGACATACAAAATAATAATGAGATATAATGCAACAAAGTTAGAGAGTGGGGGCTCGTGACGCCACGTCTAGGTATATAAAATTTTTACTAAGCAGTGACTTAACCCGAAAATCAAGCGTTGTTGTATCTTCGTTATTATTTGTTTGTGTGAGAGAGAAAAGAAAAATGCGTCAATAGAGAGTGCTTATCAGATTGAACCACTTTTGCTAAAACGTCATATCTTCATATGCTTCATATAGTCTAGCAGGGCTCCTGGAGTTCCACATCAGGTGTTTTACATCTTCAATTTTTATAAGTCAACAGAGAGTGCTTATCAGATTGAACAACTTTTGCTAAAACGTCATACCTCTACATGCTATAGTCTGGCTGGGCCCTGGAGTTCCACATCAGATGTTTTAGATCTTCAATTTGTATAAGTCAATAGAAAGTGCTTATCAAATTGAACAACTTTTGCTAAAACGTCATACCTGTATATGGTACAGAGAAGCTGGGCTCTTGGGGTTCCACATCAGGTGTTCCAGATCTTAAAATTTATTGTCTCAGCTGAAAATGCTCATCAAATGAAACAATTTTTGCCACGGCACCATATTTGTATCTCTTATAGTTTTATTGGTCTGTTGGAGTTCTGCATCAGGTCTTCAAGTTTCGAAGATAAATTATAGCCTATATGTTGACCAGGCTTAATACTAATACAACAAAGAAAAAATCATTGAAATCCGTTCAGTAGTTCGGAAGATTAGCGTGTACAAACAAACAGACATACAGACATACAGACATACAGACATACAGACATACAGACAGAATTTTTTTTTGGATTTGTGCTCCATTACTGTTTCTAAACCCCACCCAATTATTATTTTTTTAATATATTCAATGTACAGACACAGTTTTTTTACAGATTTATTATATGTATATAGATTATAAATAATCTATAGAAAACAGTTTTCATTCTTTGTTTGAACATTTTTGAAATGGATTAAAATGCTAAAAATATTATTTGTATAAAATATGACTATGTTTAGTTGAAACCTACCCTTTTGTAGTAATAAAACTTATTCCTTAGAAATTAATTTTAAATGTCTATAGAGAGAACCAATAGTAACTGCAAATTAAACATCCGTACGTATAGTCCCGTGGATCCGAATGCAGCCGAAAATCTAATATAAATCCGTCATGTGCAAATTAGTTCAATTGAATTCCAACCGAATATACACTGTAGAGCGTGTTCTATTAATTTATAGTGTGCTAGCTTTGCTCGTGATTTCAGCCGAGTCTCGAGAGAACTATTATCCATACTTTGATGAAAAGTAGTTATATCCTTTCTCAGGCTTTAGACTTCGTCAAGTGGTCTTAAAAAGTATCGGTTCTATTTCTATGTTTAGATCTTAACTTTGTTCGGGACGATAGTCTAAGCCTAATACCAGAGCTGGTACTTTTTATAAAAAAAGTGGTTCGAGTACAGAATTTAATTTTATTAATTCAATAGTTTTGCCCCAAAAAAATGCGACAGACAGACTGATATTTACATGAATAATATTAACAAAGTTTCGTCCAAATAATATTCAAGTTGTACAGAAACAATCGGCGCTTTAATTAGTAAAACAGCTTCATTAGCAGAGGCTTTTGTTAGTTCAGCCATTTTAAATTGGGACTTAAGTTTGCTTCCTCCGATAAGACGAGACGGACCCAGTTACGGCGAAATGAAAATCTGTAATAGCTTAGGTATAAAGAAAATTCATAGATAAAAAAATAAAAAAAACCTACACAATATAATAAATTATATGAATATATTGTCTAGTATTCTTCATAGTAAACACTGGTGCTCATCTGCGTCAGGTAAGACTGGAACTTCCAGCACACCAATAAAAGGCTAAGAAAAGGCTAAGCAGAGAATGTACTCGTAATTTTCTCATCATCATCTGCCTAGACTTTCCTCAACTATGTTGGGGTCGGCTTATAGACTAACTTGATGCAGTCGAGTTCCAGAGTTCTACATGGAGCAACTGCCTATCTAATTGAATATCCTATCATAAACTAATAAAATAAAAACTTAAAGAACAGTTTCTTCCACGACAAGTTTAAGCTCAGCTTTGAACGTAAAATATGACTAATACTTCAGAACAGCATTATATGAGAATATCGGATGACATGGAATGCACTTCGTCTCAAAGAGCATACGCGTAAAGATACGTAAAGATACATAAAGATATACAAAGATACATGAAGATACATGAATAGATCAAATGCCTTCATTGAAATGCCGTGCGGAGCTCAAAGCGGACTGCTCAAAGTATCTTTGAGATTTTTCTCGTCCATTCATTTCATATTTTTGAATGCAAAATTTATAATTCTCGACGGTCTTTTTAGTGCTTGAGATAGTTCAGATTTTGTGCTATAAGACATGTTATGTTATAGCTTGAAGACAAATATTTAACATGTTCATTTTTCAGTTTTGAGTTTATACCGACTTTGACAATGAATTTTTGTAATCTACACTAATAGTCAACAATTTTATCGACTCCGAAACTACAGAATGAATTTGAAAAAGTTGGAAAGCTAGACAATCCCCGAGTAACATGGGCTACCTTTATGTTACGGAAAGAAGTTCCCCCGAAACGCGGGTGAAACCGCCGGACAACGTCAGTAACGATACATATATTCAGTAGAGTGATGCTATAATTATGTATAATATTAGATAGATATCAGTGTAAATATTAATGACAATTCTGTGACTACGAATAGAAGGCAGTTTTAGTTATGCAAATCTTACGATCTATGACTAAACTATGTGTTTAGTTAGTTACCAAGTCGACAGAGTTCTAAATAAGTTAGGAACTTACTGTAAAGTCTAAAGATATTGGCGAACCTTTACTATCTGGGCTGATCTCGAGTCAAAGTTTAATAGGAGTTTATCGCTATTTAAATAATGGCCAAAGATTAAGAATGAAGTGATAGACTAGCACATTTTATTCCTGTTGATTTTTTTTTTACAATTTGTGCAATGATTAGAAAAGCATCTAGCTAAAAAAAGCATCTTAAATATGTTTGTTTAATGTTGCCAACAGTAATTTTTCTACATACACAAAGACGCGGGTGAAATCTAGTTACAAAACGAAACTAATGTTATTGCCCACTAAAGTAAATCTGGCAATATTGAATATAAATCTTTCACGAAATAAAAAATGACTAGTGATTGATTAGGTTATCTATTTTTCATTGCTTTCAATTTGGAAATATTTTATTCAGTTGACGTAAATATAAATAAAAGTGCCATCCATTCGAAGTTGCTGTAATATTTACTATCTTTACTAAAATAATAAATGCTAAAGTAAGTCTGTTTGCGTCTTACCCAATCAAGCTTAAGCAGCAGAACCACTTCAGATGATGATATGGCGCATATGTCTGTGGGGTCCTGAAGATAACAGGGCTACTCTTTAACCGACTTCAAAAAAAGGAAGTCCTCAATTTGACCTGCATGTTTTGTACGCAATTATCACACGTTTGGCTGAAACTGATTCTGATGCGGCTTTCAGAACAGTATTTGTCAGAATTAAAAGTCGGTTATTTTTTAACATTTTTCATTATTAGGCATATGGTTGAGTAGACTAAGTTCCCTCGGGAAGCGGGTGAAACTGTGGGTGAAAGCTAGTAAATAATAAAACGTCTTCGTTATAAAGTGCATCTGTAAAACCCAACTATAGATTGTTCTGGAACAATGCACGCACGTCCACTAGCGCAGAGTGACGTAATTAAGTTGTAGCCTTTGTGTGTGCAGTAAATTGCTTTATTGTTCCCCTTTTATTTACTGGGGTTTATCTTGAACGTGGTTTTAAAAAGGATTCTTTGTGTTTTTGAAGATGTATTTTTATTTTTGGTATTTCAAAAACTATACGAATTTTGTCCCAAAAATCCTGCATTATACAAGTAAGTAATAAGAATGTATCGCGGCCCATTGTACATAAAGAGCTCAAGAAAATGGTGGGGTATTTTTCAGTCAGGAAAAATGTGACACTCCCTCATGCTGCACCCACGACGGATGGTGTCATTTAATGATTACCCACAAAGAAGTAATGAGTATGTATTTAGAGCTTGTTGATTATTTTATTACTAGATTCCGTTTTTATTTAGGACTATTTGCTTAGGTACTAACTTTGACTTCAGATGATCTTGACACATCTCACGTGTTTATTTAGACTGACTCTATACTTTTCTTTCTGCAATACCAAACCACGTCAACAGTTTTTTACCCCACTATTGATCTAAAATATCAAAGACACACTGTACCTGACAAGTTTATTGCATTTTGAAAAATGGCATCAGCACCAAACTCAATAGGGGGTTTGTGCAAAATTGACACCTCTCTTTTCCCATGACATTTTTTTATACGGAACGAATAGGTGCTTTGAAAACATTTTTCTAACGATTCCTCCCCTTTGAGGATAAAATGCTTCCTCGAAATTGGTGTGGAGAGATGAATTCTTTTATGTTGTGTCCTAGTGAAAGGATGAGACAAAAAAGTTTTTTGCTGTGGTGCAATTTGAAAAATTAATTAAATTAACACTAATTTGCTAAATAAAAACTGTTACAACATTAGACTTAATTTAACAAATTACTGGTTAATGTTACCGATGTTTACGAATACCAGGTATAAATCGATTTAGATGAACTGATTTCTGAAAAAATCTGTGTTGTTGAACAATAGCTCTATCATTTCACAACCAGTTCAGTTACAGCCTTTTATAGTCCCACTGCTGGGCTACTGCCTCCTACCATTGAGCATTAATCACCACGCTTGCTCAATGCGGGTTGGTGATTTCAGACTTTATAGTCCAGGTATCCTCGAGATCTTTTCCTTCACCTTTTTATCAGCCATTGGTGCCCAAGATATACTTGGTAAGTACCACTGCAACTTTTCTAAGTTTGTATTTCACAACCATTAGATAAGAAATTAATGCAATGGGTATAAATAAGCTGTCTTTGCAAAGCCCTGGTGAGTCCTTAATCCGCACGATACATTTAGCCTAGAAGCTTAGCTTATCCCGATATAGGTAACAAACTATGTTGATAATGATGACAAAAATAAAGGGTAAACAATAAATAATCTCTTTACTAAACACATACATCATACAAACAATTTGCAAGCTGCAAAGTGAAGACATCTTGCATCTTGACTGCAACACAAATTGTAACGCGAGTGCAACGTTCCTTCAATTTGTTATATCCTTCACAGTAGGAACTCGCGGAAATATTATTTATTTGGGACAAAAGTTTAAGAAGAAAAGTATATGTTGCTTACCTGGGTATATCTTAATAATAATTCTTGAACCTAGTGGGTTAGACATCCCCCGTGTGTCACGCACCTTAATCAAAATCGTCTCGACATAGCCTATACCTGGCATCACAAATGGCTTTCAATAAATAATATTTTTATTTTGCTGTAATTCCTGTGGCGTCCCAGAAAGTCGAGTCTCTACGCTACCGGATGCGAAGAGAAGCTAGCTTTATGTTTAGATCCTATATTAGTCTATTTGAATCTGTGAAATCGTTTTAATTTAACATAAAAATTGCTAGTTACTGTGGTAAAATCTTACAAGCTGTAATCAAAATCCAAAATTCGTAAAATGTAATTAAATTACAATAAACAAAACACAAACATTTACTTACACAAGTGTTGACTGCTAACTTACTGTAACAATGCGTCCTAGGTGAGCGATCTGGACGTGAACATGAAGCGGCGTGGCGCGATATTCTATACGCTGTGTCCCCGGTAGGCAAACTGTCAGCAGCTGACAGAGTTTGCAGTGTGTTGGTTAAGTAGGCCCTTCTATATATTTGTAATGTCCAATCTGCTAGTCTGGACTCACTTTGCGCAGTTTGTAGCATTATGTGCGCAGACTATCCCAGCATCTGAGCTAGTCGGCGGCACATTTTAATTCAGAACTTAAAAATGCTCACTCAGTTGGCTAATAGCATATTTTAGACACAGCGTAAAACTGGACAACGTGACGTTGAATTCGCTTCGTATCGCTTCACATTCGCGTTCGCGATTCGCCCACACAGGACGTACCCTAAAGCGATTACCAAGAAGCGATAATGAAATATAAACAACTTTATGAAAATCGTATTTTCCTACACAAATAGTCTTTAGTCGTTGAAACGTGGCGCTAGTTTATTTTGAAGTAATCAAACGCTTTGCTATGGTGATTTGGGATTAAAGAATAATTGTTTTAGGAATTCAGTATGTATGTACATATGTTGGAAAACTTGCTGTTTTCTTCACATTCGTATACTATGTATATCACTATTCACATAGCCAAACTTCTAGTTTTTAATACAATAGTTATTTGGATAATAATCGAATTTTGGCTCCGAATATACCGTGCCTGTGACTGAAAATAATTTGCTAAATTGAAATATTTTAATTATTTGCGAAACTAGGTAAAACTCCAAATACTTAATAATATTGTTTTACCTGTGGAAGTTACTTGATATTTTATGTTTAAGAAAAAACCATTACAATTCCATTTCTATACCAAAATTCTAAGCATCCAGACTACCAATGCTCACAAAATTAATTTTACTATTTCTTTACATATTTTTAAGGCATCAACAAGATATTAAGGTACAGCAATTTGACTGAAAACTATTTTACCAAAGCTTTTTAATATCGTTTAGATCATAATAAATATTTTCGAAGAAGCCGAGCGCGTTTAATAAAGGATGTTTGAAGGAAATCTACCCGCGAAGCCTTATGAAAAGCTGATGTACAGGTATTTATATTGATAAATTATTATCAGTCTACTTGTGTTAATTTAATTTGGTCTACGTCGGGTTTTTTTCCGATTTTTCGTAAGAAGACTTATCAATTTTTCTCATGGCTTAATGTAATATGAAATATCGTACGTTTCTGGCTTATTTAATTCTTACTAATAGGTATTATAAATGCTAAAGTAACTACGTCTATTTACATGTTGCTTCGGTACCCAAAAATTTAACTGATAGGTGTAGTTATACAAAGAGCTTTTTTATCCAGCTGCGAAAAATAGTTCCTCAGGTAAAATCTAGTAAAATTAGCATCTAAATAAGATATTATACATCACGTATTAATATTTATTTACTACGTTAGAAAAGTCAAAACTTTCAAGAGTCGTGACCATAGAATTTACTAATTAACTGTACAAGGACTACACCTCAATCAGATTTTAGTTTTAAACAAGTGTAAAACTACCCTGTAGAACTATCATACACCCTGTATATAACAAAAGGGGTGACAGGCTTTGTTATTCAATTATACGAAGCGGGAATGAATGGCGTAAAAATTTCGCGCGAGGTTTTTTTCACTCAGTTGTTTTTAATTCAATGATAGTGTGGAAAATAAAGATGGACCAGAGGAGGTTTTGTGTTTCCGTCAACTTCATATTATAGTATTGTAGGCGTGGGTTTGAAGGTATGTTATAGCTATTCGCCTATTTAATTGGGAAAGACACTTATACAACACAGCCGTTTTAACCAAGAGAAAAGGCTAGGCCGATGAGCAGTTTCAACTATGACAACGCAGCTCCAGTCGAATATAATATAGAGACTGATCGAAGGATCGAGTTTTGTCTTCATATGTAAATATACTATGGATATATTTATTTGTTCTACGAGAAAAAAATACGATATAAAAAAAATACGATATAAAAAAAATACGAAAAAATCTACGATAAAAATATTCATATCATAAGATCAATATTGTATTAACTTAATATTCCTACTCCGCAACAAATTATCAAGCCTTATTAGGATATTCATACGTCTAGTTATTTCCTAATCCTACAACCTATTATCAATGAAATAGCTATCTTATTCAACCTCCCGTACTATTCTCGGAAACAAGAGTAAATAAAGACATAAGAAAAACTTAACAAAATGTCGGGAAAAAGGAAGACTTATTAAACGTCCCCAAATAGACTTCTATTGTACAAGAATAATGGGAGTTTGAACGCAGTTGAGGATTCCTTTGAACAACTAATAACAAGGACAGTACCTATGTAGATGTGAAAGAAGTTTCAAAACGTTAGTAAACAAGATTTTTTAGAAGAGTCTTAATTTGGACGGATATGAATCAGTAAAAATTTGTTACTTACAGTCAGTTTCTTCACCAACAACTAAAACTTAAGGTAACAACTAAAGTAAGGGTATTAACTTTTAATTGACCATTACTGACATTTTAACAAATGTGTTTCTTCATCCAAGGCTACTTGTTACTTTTGATGAAGAAACTGGCTGTTAGTAAAAAGTACCTACTTATATTATTATCTTCTTTTTCACCAATAGGAAAATTTATTTGACGATGTCCCAGCTTACAGGTTACTCAGATCGACTCATCCTTATTTGTTAATATTCCGAAAGATGTTGAGGAATATAGAGATATGTATGTTCAAATTAGGCTTTCAGAATTCACCATCATTATGTAGTAACCGGTAAAGTCGTGGTGGCCTAGTGGGTAAAGGACCAACCTCTCAAGTATGAGGGCGCGGGTTCGATCCCAGGTCAGGCAAGTACCAATGCAACTTTTCTAAGTTTGTATGTACTTTCTAAGTATATCTTAGACACCATTGGCTGTGTTTCGGATGGCACGTTAAACTGTAGGTGCCGGCTGTCATTGAACATCCTTGGCAGTCGTTACGGGTAGTCAGAAGCCAGTAAGTCTGACACCAGTCTAACCAAGGGGTATCGGGTTGCCCGGGTAACTGGGTTGAGGAGGTCAGATAGGCAGTCGCTTCTTGTAAAGCACTGGTACTCAGCTGAATCCGGTTAGACTGGAAGCCGACCCCAACATGATTGGGAAAAGGCTCGGAGGATGATGATGTAGTAACCAGTTGATATGCAAATTGTTTGGTCAAAGAATTCACTAAATATCCAACATTTTTGCGTCTAATTACCCTTAACAGCTATGAAAGGTTACCAGTGAGTCCAATTTAATTAATTGATTGATCACATATTTACTTATTAACCTTCTGTCATTTTTCTGTATGTTACAACAAAAAACCTGTGTTCATACAACTTTTCCGTTGTTTGAACAAAAATTGAACTGTTAAAGCTATTCGAAGGTGTAGTATAAGTATTATTAACAATAAGTAGTTTATAACAATTGCCTTTTTGTGCTTATTGAATGCATTTCCTGAATGCTGATTTCCAGCTATTATTCTCTGTTCTTCTTCCCTAAATTCAGCTACAATTGAATCCAAACAAAATGTTAATAAACTGGGAACTTGTTGTAACTGTTACAACCTTTTTATCGTCCCACTGCTGGGCTGCAGCCTCCTCTCACACGGAGAAGGATTGAGCATTAATCACCACGCTTGCTCAATGCGAATTGGTGATTTCAGACTATATAGTCCAGTTTTCCTCAAGATGTTTTCACTTCTTATCCTTCCTCCTTCACCTTTTTATCAGCCATTGGTGTCCAAGATATACTTAGAAAGTACATACAAACTTAGAAAAGTTGCATTGGTACTTGCCTGTCCTGGAATCGAACCCACGCCCTCATACTCGAGAGGTTGGTTCTTTGCCCACTAGGCCACCACGAACCGGGAACTTTAATCAATAAATTAATTTAGTTCTCTCGCACAACAATCTCCCAACTTTGTGGGTTTGTGGGTGCCTAGTGGGTCGTGAATCGTTTGGGTGAATACGTGAGGTAGTTGCACTTTATAGATTTTTGACTGACGTATAAAAAGAGTATTTTGAATTTATCGCTTGTTTTATGTAGGTGTAGCTTATCACCTGTGAGAAAATATGCTCTGGTTTTTTTTATTAGACTGGTTAAAAATGGTGTCAGTGTGCAGTAAAAATAATACAGCTTTAAAAAGTATGTCAGTATGTTTATTAAACAATACATTAGGTATGTATGTAGTTAATACACTTTAATAGCGGTTCGACGGTGCCACCCGCGTTCCGAAGGTATTATTTCTATAGAAAGTAGCTTATGTCCTATCTCAAGCTCTAAACTATCTGTGAACCAAATATTATTTAAATAGAAGTAGAGTCTACGTCAACACAAACGTACATACGTCAAATTTTAAGTATATTTTCATGACTAAATTGTTAATCCGCAACACGGTGCAAACTATTTCACATTCAGAGAGCGATTTCCATAAAAAAATCAGTGTTGACTCCATACAAATACTTTTATTTACTTACTCATTTACATTGCAATGAAAACATGATAACTGGTATAAAAATGAAAACATATATTTTTGAAAACGGAAATTCGAGCGTTCCATTCTTGCATTTTTCAGATTTTCTGCATAAAAATGTGTTACGTAGCTTTTAGTTACATTTTGGTAATCCTTTAGCCCTATCTTTTATCTCACTTGACAGTAGGAAATTGCGTTAGTGTGAGAGAGATAGCAGAGGACTTAATGATAATATATGGCAAGATTCTGTGGGTATTTGTTATTAGGATTATTAGAGTGCCTGCATACGGTAGACTTTTAGTCGGCTGACAGTCAAAGTCAAAATAGTTTATTAAAGTAGGCTAGTTAGATTAGCCTTTTTTAACGTCAATATTACAAAAAGGACAGCACCCCCAAAACCCGTTTTCACCACTTCCTAGTGATATGGCTGTAAAGAAGAAGAGGTGAAGAGCAAACTTCACAGCAACACAGCTGTCTATTACAATTTTCTAATTAATATAATTTACGAGGTATACAATTCAATAATTTTTCAAATTATATTTACAAAACTAAGCATCGAAAAAAGTTTGTTTTTACTCATAAATCAGTATGAAGATAAATGGTAGTATGCACATTACAATGATCAGGTATTTAGCCGGTATCAGATCGACTGAGAACATGGATAAGAAACCAGATTATCTTTAAAAATAAATTGCTAACCATCCGATCAACTGTCGCCCGACTGTTTAAAGTCTATTGTGTGTGGGTACTCTTACGATAGTATACGTGTGTGTTGGATTCTGTTGGTATTTTCATTTCCTTATGGTAAGCCAAAAGATTGAATGCATGGTTGTTATCTTTCCTCCTTTACGTCAACCTTTCTGATAACAATTTGATTTATGCTGCGTGGCGTCTTGTAGTAACTAATATAATGTTTGATACTACTAAATTATGCACTTGACTACAAACAAGGTTTTACGCACGTATAAAATTGCTCTAAATACTGAGGCTGACTTTCAATTGTTTTTTCTATAAGCCAACCAAACTATGCATGCCTTTTTATGGGAAATCATCAAATCCTGTCGCTACGGGTGCTGCCAGATCGAGTGTCAGACACCATGTTCTTTCTTAAACCCTTTATGTACCAGGGCCACGGTAAATCTTTCGAACAATCCCGCAGTCAAGGCAATCTTTTCCCTGGTGCCATAGTGGTTGATTGGGTCGACTCCTAGATGTAGTCGGTTCGATTCATTCACGAGACGGTGCGAGTTTACTTTTACTAGCATGTGTTCGTGCACTAAGGTTGCAAATTCGAGCACCTTCACAAATGTTTGCTACAGAGAAACCAGAACAATTATTTGCGACACAGTGCCATACACCGGTGGGATCACACCTCAATGTCATGTAGTGTCAATAATAACTATATTACAATACGTCTGTTTGTGTTGACCTACTTGTCAAATAGAATGCTACAGTACTCTGTCACGTCTCTGATGTGACAGATGCTGAGACAAGATCACAAGGGTGTATGTTTTGTTTATATTTGGATATGAATTTGTGTACTGGTTGTTGCGAACAGTTTTACATGGGTGGGTGGTGATTGGGTAAAAACTGGTAAAATGTTAGTTGGAATAATATTCTCCTATCGAAGAGATGCTAAATTTATGCATCGATGCAGAAATGGCAAGTTTTTTTGCTACACCACGTATTATAATATATGTATTTAATCAATTACGTGAGGGTGAACGTTGATTATATTATTTCAAAATATCAATTGAGAAATGCTGAATATCTTCTTTTTGTACTAGAATTTCTTTGATCTTTACATATTTGACATACATATTTGGTTAATATTACTAAAGTTAAATATTTATAATAAAAGAATAATAACTTATAATTAATAGTACGTTTTTAGGGTTCCGTACCTCAAAAGGAAAAAACGGAACCCTTATAGGATCACTTTGTTGTCCGTCTGTCTGTCTGTCTGTCTGTCAAGACCCTTTATCTCAAAAACGCGTGGACGTATCAAGCGGAAATTCACATGAAATACTCAGGTCTATTGTGCCTTTAAGCTGTGAAAATATCAAACTTCTAAGCCAAGCCAATCAAAAGATACAGCCGATTATGTCGATATTTTCAACAAATTTTCGACACTCGCAAAGGAATCAAAACCTACAGGGTACTTCCCGTAAACTCAGAGTCTTGAAATTTGGCATGAAGCATTGTCATATAATGCAAATATAGGAAAAATTTCGAAAATCTCATTTTTTTAGTTATATAATATAAAAAAAAATATTTTAATAAAATGAAACTTACTACCTTATTTCTCACGAACGAATAAAGGTATCAAATTGAAATTTATACCAAATACCTAGGTCTATTGTCCCTTTAGGCAGTGAAAAAATCAAACTTCTAAGTTAACGCGATCAAAAGATACAGCAGTTATACCGACACCTTAGACGAATTTCCGTCACACGCTAGGGAATCAAAACCTACAAGGTACTTCCCGTGAACTCAGAATCTTGAAATTCGGCAAGAAGCAACGTTATATAGTACAGATAAAGGAAAAATTGCGAAAATGATAAATTTGAAGTTACATAAAATATTAAAATATTATTTTTGCTTACATGATATAAAATATTTTTTTAATAATTATAAACTTACTACCTACCCTTTTTCACATGAACGCTTAGAGATATTAAAGTTGAAATTCATATCAAACACTTCTTAAATATAATTGCCTCTAAGATGTGAAAAATTTTAAATCATTCAAAGGTCATTGGGCACCTTAGGATGGAAACTATACCCACGGCGGATACGAACGAAATATAGCACAGTATAATGATAAAGGCTCTGATTTACTATGGCATTAGTCGCATCAATGTGAACCATGGGAATCTAGAGAAAATCAGGTGTAAACATCAAATATTTTCCTCATTTCAATGGGGAATTTAAACGACCAAGTTTGACGGATTTGAGAAATCATTTCTTTGTAGTGAAAGAGTATACTCGCCGTTTATTTCCATTGTCATCAGGTCAGGATCTGATGATGGAAATCCTGAGAAATCGAGGGCAACTATCAGAAATTGTAGGCATGCATAGGATTAAAACTTGATTCTCAGATGTATGTCTGGTGATACTATCAAACAGTGAAGGTTTAGAGCTTATCTGATGATGGAAACGTGAGAAAGTCGAGAGAACTCGGTATGTTTTAGTTACGTCGTGTTTGGGCTTATATTATTCGTATTGACGAGAACTTTTCACAAAAGTTAAAAATAATAACTTTTTACAAAAAAAAAAAACAACTTCTAAAAACAACAAGAAAACTGTTTATATGCATCGGTTTAGATCTCGGTGGTTAAATAAATATAGATGCATCCTCTAGACACCGACTTCTAGACCGATGCACCTAACATCTTTTTAATTTATTTCTTGCTTTTGTTTTCTTGTTGCTTTTTTATATGTTTGAAGTTAGATTTGTTTGTAAAATTCTACAAAATAAAATAAAGCCGACTTTATAAAACAAAGAAAGGGACAGAATTACACTTTTGTCAAGGCTCTAGAAACGTAAAGCCAGCAGCCCCGAATCCTACTCTCTAGCAGTCGTTGTTACAATTCGACAGTTACAAATCGTAAGGCAGTTTCGAAAAAAACCGGAAACTGGGGCTCGTTAGGTGATTAATCCCTCAAAAATAAAAGATCCCATTAGTAGTGAATTCTCATCACCTAAAATAAAATAAGCTCCAACACAAGGTTACGTTATAAATTGTAAAGGAGTTCCCATAACTATATCTGATCTTTGCTATCGATCCCACAATGGCAGTCAAACCTATCTATGTGGAAAGTCTTCGCCAACACGAATAAAATAAGCCCAAACACGTGGTAGTTGCAACATACCGTTTAGGAGTTCCCTCGACTCTCTGTAGTCTCCATAATCAAATCAGCTCCAAACCTTCACTGTTTACCGGTACCCTCAAAAATACACTCACATGTCTGGTTTTGACTCGATGCGTGCCTACAATATTCAAGAGTTGCCCTCGATTTCTCAGGGTTTCCAGATCCTCATCAGATCTTGGTCAGCCGAATTGACATTTTCCTTCTTTATGAAAAGTCTTTAACAATAAAAACTAGCATTGCAACCTGTACAATCCTCTGAAACTGCTTGTCTTTTATATTTTTCAAACGATCCTGGACATTCGTCTCCATGGAATTTTAATAAAATATTTATATTCAAAGAAACGTCATACCATTCTCCACGATTTAAAACTACTTTGATTCATGTCCGCCACTTTTTACAAAGCGGGTCAGATATGCCCAATGACCTTTAAGACATAATTAGTTATTTTCAATCAGATTTCTGAATGATGACTATAAAATGTTGTATATAAATAACTTTAATAAAAAAACTTTTACAAGGTACTGGCCCACTATTTTAGTTATATTATAAAATAAAAAATATTAACTATTTTGACTCTCATGAAATTACCATAACTATGATTGTTCTAAACTGAACGGCTGGCGCGAGACTCACTTTTTATCTATACAGGATTTGTACGGAACCCTCGGTGCGCGAGTCCGACTCGCACTTGGCCGGTTTTATTATATAACTTTCTGATAATTTCTTTGCCAATATTTGTATAGACAGGTGATCAAAGTATGTATACTATTGGACGTGTCTTTTCATACAAAGTTTTTGCACAAATGCTGTATTTACTCTATATTCATGATAATATTCACACATAATACTAGCTTTTAACAGTGGTTTCACAAGTGGCCCGGTGGAACTATTGTACCAACCTGGATAAAAACTAGCCTATATAGGTTTTCTCGATAAAGAGGGATGAACAGGTTGTTTATTTCAAAATGTAAAAACGGTATTAAAATATTATTTGATTATTTAATTAAAAACATTTTTTTTTTTTAATACAGGGACACCCAAATAACAAATAACGCGTTTAAAACACAATAAAATAAACTGATAACCTTCCCACATTATCCTAACACATACATCATCCCAAAAATAAGTTATTATTTCACCCAAAATGAAATTCTCACTTATTAAAACACAATTGCACTCCATATAACGACATTCACTCCGTGCACATAAGAGCTCTATTCTCCCAAAATACTTGTCAAACAAACTAACAGCTTAACGCTACAGAAATAAAGTTGAGTTTTGAACTACGCGGTGAATTCAAAATGGCGTACATAAGTCGACAAAATGAATGCTCTTGTGACAAGATGGCCGGCAATATTTCAAAAAATTTACGCCACGAAACGAGATTAGCCGTGGTTTTTACACGTTTTAAAAAAATATGTATTTTTTTTAAATGATGTTAGAAAAGTTTGGTTTAAGTAGGTTTTTTTTGGTACTTAAATGTGTGTTGAAAGCTTGTCTGGAGGCTGATTAAGAGAAATGTGTTTGAAGTTTTAATTATCTTCTAGTCTACAAGATAATAATATGTCG
Organism: Helicoverpa zea; assembly: GCF_022581195.2. Lineage (NCBI taxonomy): Eukaryota > Metazoa > Arthropoda > Insecta > Lepidoptera > Noctuidae > Helicoverpa > Helicoverpa zea. Next base: position 3,070,645 of record NC_061454.1, read on the forward strand.
GTACATATATATATATAAAAGTGACTTTCATTATTTAAAACTTAAGAGTGTCTGCTTCGACGAGTATTAGTCACCGTGTCTTTTAACGAATCTACGTACAAAAATCGGCGCTATCGTAAGATACTTCGCTGATACTGAAGAACTAAACTAGCAAATAAGTTTCTTTTAACAATACTTACACAATTTGCAACCTAAATACAATTAAATAGTGATGATTGTTCACGACGTAAATACTTACATTTGACAGACATACATACAAAGCTACACTCACATTACATAAGGCAAATCTCATTAATGTCTTAAGGCGTCACATTTCCTACTTTACATTCACTTAGCACTTACCCTTAAATACATACGCACGTACATATGTTGCAGACATATTGTTAATGTTGACATTTTGGCACATCAAGTCTGATAAAATCTGTGCCATATTCTTCAAATTGTGGAATAAAATAGGAATGATACATTATTTAGCGCAAGACGTAATACAAATATTGTGTAAAATATCATTGTAAACTTTTCAAAACTGCTTTTAAAAAAGTGTACAGGCCAGTACGTCAGTCTACCAGAATCTGTCAAATTTCACCGACCGAACATTAACCTTCTACTATTGTAATTTTATTTTATTGTATTGTAATATGTGTGGTTGAAAATCTATTGAAGAAATCTGGCAGATTAAGGTAGGTCGATGTGCCGTTGTGATGTGTTTGTACATAATACACATGAAACTCCTTTGCATTTGTTTCATCATCACACACTAAATCAACATTAAGTCTAACTTTGACAATCTTTATTCCGCAAAAAAAAACCATAACACACATATTTATTTATTCAAAAAAGTACTGCCACATCACAAACATTTAACATTCGATAACTTAAACTACTTTTTTATTTTATGGTCTGATGCATGCCACATATCACAAACAAAAAAGCCTAGAACATGTACCGCAAATCGGAACATTCACAAAACACCCTATTCCATTATAACACCGCTACATAAATACTTTTTACTTAACGCTGGTAGCATAATTTATCACTATAGTAAATGGAGGCAAGACCCCATTTCCTCTCGTAATACAAAACTGTTTTTGTACAAAACATTTTTACCGAATATAAGGATACCATGTGGCGGTCATGGGAAATTAACGTTGGTATTGGTATCTAATTATATAGATATTTTGTAAGAAATTCTATTTACTATTACACTAAGAGCACCCCACTCAGACTAAACAACAGTTGACCCGAAGGTTGTTTTTTTTTTTATTGTAAAGAAAATCTTGATTCTAATCAAAGTTTTCTTTCGGTCTGATATCGGCTAAATACCTGATCTTTGTAATGTGCGTGCTACCAGCTCCGGCCAGAAGGCTGTTAGAATTCAGAAGCCAGAAAGTTGGACAACCAGTCTTACGAAGGGGTATCGGGTTACCTGGGTAGCTGGGTTGAGGAGGTCAGATAAGCAGTCACTGCGAGTTAAACGATGATGCTAGAACTACGACCGAATAGGCTATGTCTGTTAACATTTAAAGAATTATTTGGTATCGAAAGAATGTTAAAATGCTGTGAAAGAACACTCTTATTTTGGCTCTAGTTCTTTATATTAATATTTTTTCTAAACAAACCCCCTACTAAATAAACAAAGGTCGTTTTATATGGTATAGTGTTTACAGAATCAAAACAACAATAGTTACACAACTAATCAAAATATTAATACACGAACAACAATAACTACAAAATTAAGTTTGAACTGTCCATAGGATGCTGATTTCACAAATATCCAGCTAATTTATTCGAGAGCACTCTAATAGCAATTACTAAAGCATTGCATTAAACAGACCAGTTTTAATTGGATTAATTAACTAAGCGTTATTGTTGTAAACTCGTTAAAATGTGTGCGAAATAATTATTACTGATTATTTGATGGGTTAATTTTATATACATTGAAAGATTTTTGCCGTCTGTTTATTTATTTTTTAATAAGCTTTTAGACAAAGGCCTTATCCGAGCGTGCCTAATTCGAGCGTTCCATTCTTGCATTTTTCAGATTTTCTGCATAAAAATGTGTTACGTAGCTTTTAGTTACATTTTGGTAATCCTTTAGCCCTATCTTTTATCTCACTTGACAGTAGGAAATTGCGTTAGTGTGAGAGAGATAGCAGAGGACTTAATGATAATATATGGCAAGATTCTGTGGGTATTTGTTATTAGGATTATTAGAGTGCCTGCATACGGTAGACTTTTAGTCGGCTGACAGTCAAAGTCAAAATAGTTTATTAAAGTAGGCTAGTTAGATTAGCCTTTTTTAACGTCAATATTACAAAAAGGACAGCACCCCCAAAACCCGTTTTCACCACTTCCTAGTGATATGGCTGTAAAGAAGAAGAGGTGAAGAGCAAACTTCACAGCAACACAGCTGTCTATTACAATTTTCTAATTAATATAATTTACGAGGTATACAATTCAATAATTTTTCAAATTATATTTACAAAACTAAGCATCGAAAAAAGTTTGTTTTTACTCATAAATCAGTATGCACATTACAATGATCAGGTATTTAGCCGGTATCAGATCGACTGAGAACATGGATAAGAAACCAGATTATCTTTAAAAATAAATTGCTAACCATCCGATCAACTGTCGCCCGACTGTTTAAAGTCTATTGTGTGTGGGTACTCTTACGATAGTATACGTGTGTGTTGGATTCTGTTGGTATTTTCATTTCCTTATGGTAAGCCAAAAGATTGAATGCATGGTTGTTATCTTTCCTCCTTTACGTCAACCTTTCTGATAACAATTTGATTTATGCTGCGTGGCGTCTTGTCATAACTAATATTATCTTTGATACTACTAAATTATGCGCTTGACAACAAACAAGGTTAAACGCACGTATAAAACTGCTCAAAATACTGAGCCTGACTTTCAATTGTTTTTTCTATAAGCCAACCAAACTATGCATGCCTTTTTATGGGAAATCATCAAATCCTGTCGCTACGGGTGCTGCCAGATCGAGTGTCAGACACCATGTTCTTTCTTAAACCCTTTATGTACCAGGGCCACGGTAAATCTTTCGAACAATCCCGCAGTCAAGGCAATCTTTCCCTGGTGCCATAGTGGTTGATTGGGTCGACTCCTAGATGTAGTCGGTTCGATTCATTCACGAGACGGTGCGAGTTTACTTTTACTAGCATGTGTTCGTGCACTAAGGTTGCAAATTCGAGCAACTTCACAAATGTTTGCTACAGAGAAACCAGAACAATTATTTGCGACACAGTGCCATACACCGGTGGGATCACACCTCAATGTCATGTAGTGTCAATAATAACTATATTACAATACGTCTGTTTGTGTTGACCTACTTGTCAAATAGAATGCTACAGTACTCTGTCACGTCTCTGATGTGACAGATGCTGAGACAAGATCACAAGGGTGTATGTTTTGTTTATATTTGGATATGAATTTGTGTACTGGTTGTTGCGAACAGTTTTACATGGGTGGGTGGTGATTGGGTAAAAACTGGTAAAATGTTAGTTGGAATAATATTCTCCTATCGAAGAGATGCTAAATTTATGCATCGATGCGGAAATTGCAAGTTTTTTTGCTTATATCATCATCAGCCTATCGCAGTCCACTGCTGGACATAGGCCTCTCCAAGTGCATGCCACTGAGATCGATTTTCGGCTTCTCGCATCCAGCTCCTGCCAGCCGTCTTGCGCAAGTCATCACTCCACCGTGCCTGAGGACATCCTACACTACGTTTGCCGAGGCGTGGTTTCCACTCTAGAACTCGTTTACCCCAACGGTTATCGGTTCTTCGGCTAATATGGCCAGCCCACTGCCACTTCAGCTTGCTGATTCGGTGGGCTATGTCGATATATATAATATATGTATTTAATCAATTACGTGAGGGTGAACGTTGATTATATTATTTCAAAATATCAATTGATAAATGCTGAATGTCTCCTTTTGTACTAAAATTTCTTTGATCTTTACATATTTGACATACATATTTGGTTAATATTACCAAAGTTAAATATTTATAATAAAAGAATAATAACTTATAATTAATAGTACGTTTTTATATAACTTTCTGATAATTTCTTTGCCAATATTTGTATAGACAGGTGATCAAAGTATGTATACTATTGGACGTGTCTTTTCATACAAAGTTTTTGCACAAATGCTGTATTTACTCTATATTCATGATAATATTCACACATAATACTAGCTTTTAACAGTGGTTTCACAAGTGGCCCGGTGGAACTATTTTACCAACCTGGATAAAAACTAGCCTATATAGGTTTTCTCGATAAAGAGGGATGAACAGGTTGTTTATTTCAAAATGTAAAAACGGTATTAAAATATTATTTGATTATTTAATTAAAAACATTTTTTTTTTAAATACAGGGACACCCAAATAACAAATAACGCGTTTAAAACACAATAAAATAAACTGATAACCTTCCCACATTATCCTAACACATACATCATCCCAAAAATAAGTTATTATTTCACCCAAAATGAAATTCTCACTTATTAAAACACAATTGCACTCCATATAACGACATTCACTCCGTGCACATGAGAGCTCTATTCTCCCAAAATACTTGTCAAACAAACTAACAGCTTAACGCTACAGAAATAAAGTTGAGTTTTGAACTACGTGGTGAATTCAAAATGGCGTACATAAGTCGACAAAATGAATGCTCTTGTGACAAGATGGTCGGCAATATTTCAAAAAAATTACGCCACGAAACGAGATTAGCCGTGGTTTTTACACGTTTTAAAAAATTATGTATTTTTTTAAATGATGTTAGAAAAGTTTGGTTTAAGTAGGTTTTTTTTGGTACTTAAATGTGTGTTGAAAGCTTGTCTGGAGGCTGATTAAGAGAAATGTGTTTGAAGTTTTAATTATCTTCTAGTCTACAAGATAATAATATGTCGGTTCTATATATATATAAAAGTGACTTTCATTATTTAAAACTTAAGAGTGTCTGCTTCGACGAGTATTAGTCACCGTGTCTTTTAACGAATCTACGTACAAAAATCGGCGCTATCGTTAGATACTTCGCTGATACTGAAGAACTGAACTAGCAAATAAGTTTCTTTTAACAATACTTACACAATTTGCAACCTAAATACAATTAAATAGTGATGATTGTTCACGACGTAAATACTTACATTTGACAGACATACATACAAAGCTACACTCACATTACATAAGGCAAATCTCATTAATGTCTTAAGGCGTCACATTTCCTACTTTACATTCACTTAGCACTTACCCTTAAATACATACGCACGTACATATGTTGCAGACATATTGTTAATGTTGACATTTTGGCACATCAAGTCTGATAAAATCTGTGCCATATTCTTCAAATTGTGGAATAAAATAGGAATGATACATTATTTAGCGCAAGACGTAATACAAATATTGTGTAAAATATCATTGTAAACTTTTCAAAACTGCTTTTAAAAAAGTGTACAGGCCAGTACGTCAGTCTACCGGAATCTGTCAAATTTCACCGACCGAACATTAACCTTCTACTATTGTAATTTTATTTTATTGTATTGTAATATGTGTGGTTGAAAATCTATTGAAGAAATCTGGCAGATTAAGGTAGGTCGATGTGCCGTTGTGATGTGTTTGTACATAATACACATGAAACTCCTTTGCATTTGTTTCATCATCACACACTAAATCAACATTAAGTCTAATTTTGACAATCTTTATTCCGCAAAAAAAACCATAACACACATATTTATTTATTCAAAAAAGTACTGCCACATCACAAACATTTAACATTCGATAACTTAAACTACTTTTTTATTTTATGGTCTGATGCATGCCACATATCACAAACAAAAAAGCCTAGAACATGTACCGCAAATCGGAACATTCACAAAACACCCTATTCCATTATAACACCGCTACATAAATACTTTTTACTTAACGCTGGTAGCATAATTTATCACTATAGTAAATGGAGGCAAGACCCCATTTCCTCTCGTAATACAAAACTGTTTTTGTACAAAACATTTTTACCGAATATAAGGATACCATGTGGCGGTCATGGGATATTAACGTTGGTTTTGGTATCTAATTATATAGATATTTTGTAAGAAATTCTATTTACTATTACACTAAGAGCACCCCACTCAGACTAAACAACAGTTGACCCGAAGGTTGTTTTTTTTTTTATTGTAAAGAAAATCTTGATTCTAATCAAAGTTTTCTTTCGGTCTGATATCGGCTAAATACCTGATCTTTGTAATGTGCGTGCTACCAGCTCCGGCCAGAAGGCTGTTAGAATTCAGAAGCCAGAAAGTTGGACAACCAGTCTTACGAAGGGGTATCGGGTTACCTGGGTAGCTGGGTTGAGGAGGTCAGATAAGCAGTCACTGCGAGTTAAACGATGATGCTAGAACTACGACCGAATAGGCTATGTCTGTTAACATTTAAAGAATTATTTGGTATCGAAAGAATGTTAAAATGCTGTGAAAGAACACTCTTATTTTGGCTCTAGTTCTTTATATTAATATTTTTTCTAAACAAACCCCTTACTAAATAAACAAAGGTCGTTTTATATGGTATAGTGTTTACAGAATCAAAACAACAATAGTTACACAACTAATCAAAATATTAATACACGAACAACAATAACTACAAAATTAAGTTTGAACTGTCCATAGGATGCTGATTTCACAAATATCCAGCTAATTTATTCGAGAGCACTCTAATAGCAATTACTAAAGCATTGCATTAAACAGACCAGTTTTAATTGGATTAATTAACTAAGCGTTATTGTTGTAAACTCGTTAAAATGTGTGCGAAATAATTATTACTGATTATTTGATGGGTTAATTTTATATACATTGAAAGATTTTTGCCGTCTGTTTATTTATTTTTTAATAAGCTTTTAGACAAAGGCCTTATCGTATAGTCTTCATATGGTTTTGTGCTGAATTGTGCTAGGATCAGTCAGCGAGGAAAGGTCTTCTATATTCTTAGTTGATCTTGGCTCACTCATGTGGGTAAATTTGACAGCCGCCAAATAAAATGTTAAAAAAAATTGCTGAGCCTTTTTTATAGTACTTTTCTTTTTTATGTGGGTGTGATTTATGCGAATTTATGAATTAAATTATGCCAGTACTTAATTTACACGCATAAAGCTTCATTATTAACTAGAATAGTTCGCCACATACCTCATAATATGTTAATAACTTAATAACGTAGCAATACGTAGAGAGTGCTACGGCGTAGCAGCGTAGTAGCGTAGCTAACGCCTACGCGGCTCGTAGCGCGAAATTAAATTAGCTGCGGCCAATTATGCAGTTCTGCGCAATATGGGACACTACGTTTTATTTATTAAGTTCATTTACATAATATTTTGCATATACACTCGTTTTACTGTGACTGTATTTAATTTTATTTGTGAAGATTTAAATAAAATAGGATATCTGTTACTGTTACTGTTACAGCCTTTTTTTATCGTCCCACTGCTGGGCACAGGCCTCCTCTCACACGGAGAAGGATTGAGCATTAATCACCACGCTTGCTCAATGCGGGTTGGTGATTTCAGACTATATAGTCCAGGTTTCCTCAAGATGTTTTCCTTCACCTTTTTATCAGCCATTGGTGTCTAAGATATATTTAGAAAGTACATACAAACTTAGAAAAGTTGCATTGGTACTTGCCTGACCTGGAATCGAACCCACACCCTCATACTCGAGAGGCTGGTTCTTTAACCACTAGGCCACCACGACTTTATAAATATAATATAATAAATCTTTATAAATAGGATATAATATTTGTTTTTGCGTAATAACTGTCAATGCAAAAAAGTTGAGAGTAATTTAATTATTTGGTTTGATAATAGCGGATGTACGGTAGACCGCACATCAGTGGTAACTGTCATGCACCTTAACTCAATAGTAATAAGTACGATTTTCCTATAAAACTGTTACCACTGATCTGAAGTTGACTGTACCAATTGAAAGGAAGTCATGGTAGCCTAGTAGGTAAAGTACCAACCTCTTAAGTACGAATATCGGCTCGATTCAAAGCCAGGCCAAGTTTGTATGTACTTTCTAACTATACCTTGGGCACCAATGACTGATTAATTGAAAAACCCGCATTGAGCAAGCGTGGTGATTAATGCTCAATCCTTCTCCGTATGAGAGGAGGCCGCAGCCCAGCAGTGGGACGAAAAAGATGATGATGTATGAATTGAAGCAGGAATGTACCAAGCGTACTAACTAGACTTTACACCAAAGTTATCACTTTAACATTATCCAAACAAGACAAAACATATTAATGTCCTCCTAGCTGATTATCGGCTGCGGCGGCTGTTCTCATGTAAGGAAGGAGATTAGCCAACTACGCAGGACATATTATAGTGCACGAGCATTTGCGCAGACACAGGTGCACTCCCTATTCCTTCACTCTCTGCGCCCGATGGGACGATGGGTTGGGATCCAAACAAGATGAAACATAATTAATGAACTTATGTCTAGTACCTAAGTAAAGTCTTAACTTTAACGTTAAAAGTTGAGCCGAACGTTTCAATCATAAATAAGAAGTTGATCGTTTCGACGAAATGGATGAGGGAAGTTTAGGTAAAGTATTCAAGTTACACAATTAATTCTTTAATATTTAGCCATTTTGATGTTTCAAGTAATTGAGCTCATTTTCATGGAAAGGTTGGGTACCTTGAAAGGTCATCACAAAATTATCGAACAACAAATTAGGAATTCTGCAAATAATAGAATTAATTATTTTTATGACATAATTCATAATCATAACTCTGTTCCTAAGCTAAGATTTCATAACCTTTTCCATCTGACTCTCCTTCTACATATCTCGTTCTCTCATAAATGTTGAACTCTCAAGATAACAGCTGTCAACGCATCAAGTTTTAAAACATTAATGCGAACATTACGCTGTGATGACAGCCCCGACAGGCACCTTTATTGCTGCTAGCATTATTTATAACGCGTCTGAGATATGGCTTGGAGTAGCGTAGGAATAATTTGTAGGTTTAGTTAATAATCTATGCACTTCATTACTTGTTTAAAGGAATTAGTTGTCAGTATCAAAAATCAAAACAAAAATCGTTTATTCAAACTTGGCTGCAAAACAGCACTTTTCGAACGTCAGAAATGATTAAAGACGGCCCCTAAAATGCACACCCTTCACCACTTCCTATGTGTTTTTGTTGTTTCTTATAGTTGAAAGAAAACGACTACTTTTGCTTGGGTTCGGGGATGTAATAAATACATCGACCACCACTTATTTGTAACAATTTTGACATACATGTGTACCCACTTATATATTTACCTATGTATATATTTCAACGACTCAAAATATTGTACTTCTGTAACATAGGTATTGTCCAAAACCAAAACTGCATTGTAAGCATCGAAATAAGTTTTGATTTAAAATTACCTAACTTGACGTAACGATTATGTTAATATATTCACAAATCCCCAGTACTTTACCACAGATAAAACAAAACACAACACTCCTAGTTGTATCCTTTCTATCTCTACACAGTAGTCGTAAAATTCAACGCAACCAACTTCCCTTTGGTTCCGTTCGAAATTAGTTTTATCTACAGGTATGCGACGGGATCCCTGGATACTCAATAAACCATTTTATGTAGGTATCGCTTCAAATATATAGCCGACTTGTGAAAATAGAGGTGCTTTGTTAATAGTGCGCTTCATTTTACAGCTTTGGGAAAAGGTTCTGTTTAATTATTTACAGTTTATTGTTTACTTAAATATAAGGTAGCTAGCAATTCTCTCCGGTATCATGCGCTTTTGAAAATAAATTAGTTGACAGATTAACAAAGATATTCATTGGTATCAGTTAAAATATTTTTCTGTGAAGTTTAGACAGAAAAACCGGGTCCTTCGGAATTCTGTCCTTTGCTTAAATGGCGTTTTTAGTATTATTAAGTAATACCTATAATCGTAGTGGTAATACACGTTATTTTTTATTTATTTTAACTTTGAATAAAGTGTCTTCACGTGAGAAGCTTGAATTCTAAAATTATATTTGTTTTACACATAAGTCTATCTGTTTCGATCTACTTCGAAGATTTTCCTCCATTGCCTTATTTATAAATTTCGAATTTGTTAACAAGTTACCGAGACGAAATCCTTTGAGCAATTTCCAATCTTCCTCCTCGTAAAAGAAAACAGCTCAATTTTATCGGAAAAATCATCAAATTAATTAAAATCACAATCTTCATAGTAAGTAGGTTTGTTTACTGAGAAACTTTTGACCGTATCTGGCTTGCAAATTTCTTGGCAAATTCTGTTATACCTGGGCGTACATATCATCGGAGGTTTCAAGCTATAACAATCTTTATGACGTTGTGTTAAAGTTGAAATTGAGTTGTAAGTCTTGGTGAATTTTGTTTTTCTTTGAGCTATCGATCTGTGCCGAAACTTATGGTGTTAGTCGACGTCTAGATGAGTAAATAGGGTACGAATGATATATGAACATTAGATAAGAATGTACGGAACAGAATATCATGCAAAGTTACGTTCTTTGGTGAGCAAAGTTTTCGCGATATGGGAACGAACGTGTTCAGTTTCAAAGAGCTTGTTATTTGTTTCTGGAAAGTTTGAGGAAGCGTTTATTTTAAGTTTTTTTACTGTGTAAATATGTGAAGTATCATTTGAATGAGTTTTGTAGTTTTTGAGAAGGATAGACTGAGAACTCGTTACGAGTACTTACTTCATATGAATGTTCAGTGTAGCTCATGAAATTAATGTACTCGCTAAGTACTGTACCTGTCTCTTCTACATATGGCTTCCATATAATTTGTTAGATATCGAGAAAAATATTAATTTTTAGGTAAGTAAAAATAGACTTTACCTTAATATTTCTACTTTAATAAGTTTCCTATTACGCAAGGCAAATAAAATTAATTCAAGTACGCTAATTTCTATCTTATATCATGGCGTAATAACGGAAATTTTATATTAATATAAATTGAAGGATGGAAGAAATATCCTAATGGATGTAAAGGAGGTAGAAATGATACTTTTGCAATATTCAAAGACTTTGAGCAATCCTTTTGATTTAATAATTAATTAGTACAAGTTCTATTTTGAAGAAAATATTATTATTTAAGGAATTTTAGATTGTTTAGTACTTTTCCCGGAAAAGTTACAAACAGCTTAATTAAAACGTCGTCTATAATATTACATTGGAAATTAAACGAAAAAAACCGGCCAAGTGCGAGTCGGACTCGTGCACGAAGGGTTCCGTAAATTACAGTTAAATCAACCTATCTCAAAAACTATAAGAGATACTTTGATCAAACCAAAAATCGTTGAAAGAGTTAATTAGCATGCATCACCTCTATTTTTTTTAGAATTTTATACCCCGTAGTTATAAAAATAGAGGGGGGGGGACATACTTTTTACGACTTTGAGAGCTGATATCTCAAAAACCGTTCACTTTAAGAAAAATGTTTTTTAGAAAACTTTATATCATTTTAAAAGACCTTTCCATTGATACTCCACACGGGTATGTACATCGAAAAAAAAAATTTCATCCCTCAGTTACATGTATGGGGGGCCCCACCCCCAATTCTTTTTTTTACTATTTAGTGTCATATTTTTGAAGCGGTTCATACAACACATATTCCCATCAAATTTCATCACTGTAGTACTTATAGTTTCCGAGTAAATCGGCTGTGACAGACGGACAGACGGACAGACGGACAGACGGACATGACGAAACTATAAGGGTTCCGTTTTTGCCATTTTGGCTACGGAACCCTAAAAATGGCAACTTACTGTACATGGCTATTACAAAAATAAATGCAAATAATATCTACGACTGTTAAAAATATCATGGATATGCACGAAGACTGAGATACATCCATGAGAATTATACTCGTAAGAAATTCTTTCAAAATCCCTTGCCCCTGAAACCCCGCTGCCTGAAGTTCTTAAACCCTTTTAAAACTAACGTAGAATCCTTAAAACTCGATCACACGAAGAAGTTACATCAGAACACCTAATATAAAAATAAACTGTCACCATCTTTTCTCCTCGTGAAATTATTTTATTCCTAATTTAGATAAAAGACTGACTGTAATTCCTTCATTTCAAGTTGTTCACAACCCTAATTTCAGAATGTCATCAACAATGTTTTCAGGAAAGTTTTGTTGGACCCAAAGCTTCGTAAAAACAATTCCTTTGCTGACAAAACAAAAAAATAACAGTCACATTTTTAAATGAATTTCATAATTCAGTTTTAGAGACTTGAAAAAGTTATCCGGGTAAGGGTTGTTTACAAAAAGTTAAATTAACGTTAAGCTAACTGTTTTACATGAAAATGTGGTTCCGTTTTTTTTTTTTGGTTGTTTAATGAGGTGTTATCTGAGAAGGATTTGTTTATTTTGTAGTTCTAATGTTAGATCGTAGTACCAGTTTCTAAAGTTGTTTTTAGTAAGGAGTTTGAGTAAATAATTATATTCTTATTGACTAACCCATTCAGTGTTACTTTGATTGCCTTTTGGGTCCCGAATTGCCATAACTCTCTGTAACAATCTTTCTTCACTAGCTTAGGCTGTAAGCTGTACTGTAAAGTTGTTCATAAGATTTACCGAGGCTCTGTTAAATTTAACAGAGACATGTTTAGCTGGGTACTCACTAAGAAGTGTAACACGTAACGTATCAGATACGGTATCAACCTGCAAGTGGGTACAGCTCGTCCACAGTCCTCACGAGCACACTGCGAGCCGCCTTTGTGTTCGCAGTGAAACCGCCACTCGGCGGGTCACTGCGAGCTTACAGCGCTCCACGCGCGAGCGGCTCGCAGCGGGCTCGTGCCTACGTACTCACTTGATACCGTATCCCATACGTTACATGCTACACTGCTAAGTGACTACCCAGCTCTACAGTCACTTACCGTCATATCACAAAAACGTTTAAACATCTGTTGAACACTTGTCTAAAAATGACAGACTATGGCGTTGAAATAAGGTCCATTTTGCAGACACACTTTTTTTAGACAAGTGTTCAACAGATGTTTAAGTTCTTGTTGTAAGGCTGTTAAAGTTTAACGCTCCTTCTCGCTACATCTGCATCATGTTATGATGATTTTTTTACACACAAAAAAAGTTCATAATTCATTTTTATCTACCTCCAAAATGATTTTCTAAGCACGTGAGTAAAAGTTCACAAGATTTTTACCAAAACAAACTGCCATGACCTATATATTTACCTTTCCACCTTCACTACCCCCATACTTCAGTGACTCATTCGATAAGTTTGACAGGTTTAGAGCATTTTATCAACTGGAACTGCCAATTTACGAAGGGATAGGCAATGCAACGAAAGACTCTCTAGTTTTTTGAATCACATGGTTACATCAAAATTGGCCTCGTTGATCCAGGATATTCACACTTTGTAGGTTCAAGGGGATTGATACACCAGTGCATCAAAATGCGTGTAAATGTCGTTCCGCGCCTGATTTCACTCCGGTTGTGTCGGTTTGCTGTCCCATCAAGTTAAGAGAGTGAGGGAATGGAAAGTGCACCAGTGTCCTGCACAGCTCTCTGATTTCCTTGAAAGTAAACAATTGCCGTGGTCGACAGTCGGTCTGCTCGCCGTTATTTATTATAACGACAAAATTGACAAACACAAGTATAAACTTGATCCACGCATACAAACCAGTATGAGCAGCACTTTAGCAGGAAAAAAGGCATGGCAATGGTGTGTCCAGTTCGTTACACACTCTAAGTTTGACGTATCACCGACCACACTCTTAGGCGACAGCGTTTCCGCGCCCTTTAAGAATTACATCCATCAAAAGGCTCGTGATTGATCGAGTGGCGCTTTTTCGGCCTGTAGTGTAACTGTATCGTTGTGTTATAGATTGTATGTATATACATATGTATATATGTGTGTGTGTGAAAATTAAGAATGATTTTCACACGGCTGCGTTCAAAAGAAGTGTTACAGAGTATGTTATCGTAATTCGTAAGACGGTACTTTATGTTAAGAAACTGTTTTGGAAAGGTAGAGCTGTTACATAAATAGCTTACCATGGGGCTAACCGACTGCGTGTGAAGGTGTCGCGATATATTTATTATTATTTATTTAATACACCTCTAAAAAATGGTTGAATCGATTCAATTTAAAAGAAAAGATACCTACTTATAGGTGGTCCCTGGATCTCCAGGGACCACCCCTAGACCCGTACCCCTAGGGGGAGAGGGGTCCAGATGGACATAGACTAGTTTTTATCTAAGAGACAGGAGTAGTTTCGTCAAAAGCGGTTGAGACCCCCATTGAAAGCTACAATTTTTATCAGCCACTAAATCCAGAACTTTACGCGATGATGTAATAAAACAAGGGTTAAATTGACCCTTTTTATTTTTTAGTACCTATAAATGAAAGCAGTGTTTACAGACAAAGAAATAAAACAAACAGCCTAAGCCCAGTTAATTTCTTAATTGAACAATTAAAGTGCTAAATCTGCGTTGGATAACATTAATCCTGGGTCTAAAATCCACACCAATGACTAGAAATGATAAATGATATACCTTTTAATGCTTTCTGTGGTTTTATGAGTGTTAAAATCGTAATTTTATTTTGGTTTAAATAAAGTTGGGATTTTAATTATGATATTATCATTTTAAATTAGACCAGTTGTTTCGTTTGTATCGCGGTTAGGTTGGTTAAAATATAACTTATACAAATAAACAATAATTTAGTATGCTTAGTACAAGAATTCTTCGATTTTTTTTTAAATTGGACTAGTAGTTTTTCAGTTTTTCTGTAACATATGTACTTATATAATTTGATTTGCTGTAGAGATCAATCACTCACAAACAGTTCAGATATATTTATCGTCGTCTTAGAATGAAAACCTCGGAAATGCATTTTTTCTCAATATTTTTTTATTGCATTTCTTAGAAGATAATCGTAAAAAATAAGGAATACTAATCCTTATCCTGAAAAATGCATTTTTTTCTCAATATTTTTTTATTGCATTTCTTGGAAGATAATCGTAAAAAATATCGAATACCAATCCTTATCCTGAAAAGTTATCTCTTGCACTTACGAGGTTTTCACTCTAAGGCGTCGTTATTAACCATTACGTACAGCAAATAATAAATCTCTCAGAATTAATAACCACAAACCACATGCCCAATTACAAGAAATATAAATCCAAAATTTTCTTTTCCATGAATACCATTGAAATATGAGCAAAAACATCTAATTGCGGAGCTTTCGTACTGCTTGAATACTCTTTTCAAACATATTTGAAAGGAATTTTTATTTGCCAACGACTTCATTGTAAGGATACATTTATTTTTATGATGAGGCAGCATACAAAAGGTTTGGAGACGAATTAAATATTTACGTTATGAGAGAATAATGAGGACGTCTTTTTTGCCGACTTTGTGATTTAAATGGTACCTACCTGTTTGTGTTATGGTGGAGTTATACGCGTCAGAGATAGGTATAGACACGTGGCGGATAAATTAGCTCGGTTATAATTATGTTAATACCTATCAATTAAGCATCCTCAAGGGTAACTCCAAGTTTAAATGAAATGAACTAAATTATTACTACGTTTGCTGTTTCTCTCAAAAGATATCAGCTAGCTGCCCAGGCCACATAATAGTGCACAGGCATTTGTGCACTCTCTATTCCTTCACTCTCTCAGGCCGATAAACATTAACATACTCTCCGATGTACGGGTGCATCAATCACCAACTTCCAGACTGCGGGCTGCTTTCTGAACATCTATCAAACAGTAGATGTTCTTAAAAATATTTTTTATGAATATAACAAAGACCTTCATAAAAATATTTAGTTATAGAGATTTCACCTTAAGAATACTTACTAAAAATACTTTCATTTTGATAGAAACGCTATCACAGAATATCGCGTGTTAGGAGTTGAACAAAAATCTTGTTTTCCCTTATTTTAGTTCATAAAAATGATAGTTCTATAACGTATTGTATAAAATTCTCAGTAGTTCTTATCATGCTATGTTATCATCATCTGCCTAGCCTTTTCTATGTTGATATGTGGATATTACAGTAGGTGGGTATACCTACTAAGTTGACTGCCTCGTTGGTCTAATTGAGGTTGGTCGCACACAGGGCTGTATGCTGTGCATGAGGTCTCGGTTTCGTTTCCCTAGTCGGGCCGAAATCGCGTTGTGGGTTTTAGAAACTTTCACAATATGTCCTGCGCAGCTGGCTGATCTCTCTATATGAGAACAGCCGCCGTGGCCTTGGATGCCATTGTAGGTACTTGTAGGTATATGTAAAGTCCATTCTTACCTAGAAACTTTACATCTGCTTACATTTCGTCCTGTTTAACGTAATTTTATAAAAATTTGAACAACCTTTTTTAACAAGGCTGTACGGATAATACCTGAAGTCTGTTGTTTATATAATTTCGTACTATAACTGGGAAAGTAGGGCTCGAAATATTTAATTAAAATTTTCTCCCTGCTCGTACTTTTTTCTTTATAAAATTATGCTCAAGGTGCGTTCAACTGCTCAGTTATTTAAGTTTTAGGCTTTTATCTGGTAGGCTTATTTTGTTTTTTTTTTTTGTTTGTGTAGTTACTTAAGGCAAAGTCAAATCGAAAGCTTATTTGACAAACGCACAGATGAGATTTTGTGCTTTGTGTATGAAACATAAAAGATTATTTTTATGTTCGTAGCTTTTAGAATTATATCCTTTATTTGAATGTATGTTGTTCAATGTTAAGTAAAACTTACAAATACTGTCCTAAAAATATAATACATTTTTGATACACGAACGCTACGTTACGAACCATCTAGCAGGTATAAAAAATAACCCATGAAAAGACCATTCAAAACTACAAGCCCATAAAAACTGCACTGTGTATAGTTTTGCTTACCCTCGTCACATGACCAAAGGAGGAGTACTGATCTGATTCTATGAAGCAAGATCACCAGTCCAGTTACCTATGTGAACCCGGTAACCTACCTGATATGGGTGTGAATCGGAAATATGCATGTCATGATGTTAACAGTATAAATGTCGATTCTGACATGAAGGTATAAGAAATTTTCAATGGGGTTGAGTATTTCGGATTCTATGAAAATGCTTAGAAGGTTCTTCCTTATGTTATGTAATTCTTTTGAGCCTATGAGTGTCAAAGTTTGTTTAATTCTTGCTTTCAACTTATTTTTTTATGGGTGATAATGATGTTTTTTTTCCTCGGTGGAACTAAATCATGTGTATTTAAAAAGCATAAGTTGAAGACATTTTAAGCGTTCTTTAATCTCCTTAAAAATCTATGTTTGAGTGTTTCTAGTCAAGACAAGAAGATGATGATCGATGGTGATTTCAATTTGTTTTTTCCCTATTTTTGTGGCCCTTTAAGAAGCTCCATAATAGTTCATACCTACTTACTCTAATTAGTATTGTTTTCCAAAATAGTTCCACATAACAAAACATATGCTTCATTAACGTTTTACAATGACATCAAAACGAAACCACAAAGCTGTCTGTTTATCTTGCGTTTCTATTTCGTACCCGCCATTAGGCAGGGTACAAAGCGACAATGCCACATGATTTTAGAGCATTTGACCAACTGGACATATGTACTTGTTTATACAGACACATCAAGCTACTCTCTTCTGAATATTATAAAAAAAAATGATTTTTATACTTCAGAGAGTTGATAATCTATGAAAGAAAGTCAGATTGTGGTATTGGTGTCTGTACATCGTGTGCATCTGTACATTGGTAGATTACTTGTCTTTGTTAATTTTACCGAGTAGGTAGGCATGCTTTTCTAATCTTGTTTTCTTTTCTAATCAAAAATGCATTAATGGAGCTATCAATTTTTGTTACTTTTCCACGCTCCTTGAGCGTAAATGTGTAGATTTTCCGCATAAAGTTTTGTGCTCATGACGCTTCCGGTAAGTTTAAGGTTCTAAGCACGTAACCTAATGTGGACCTTTCTCAAACTTACTGCGGTTTGTTTCCAGGTGAGGTTACATGGCATTAGTCATGACCCGACTGACGGATGAATGAATTAATTATTTACTTTAACTTTTACAGTGTTTTGGCTGGATTTGGAATTTATTTTTGGTTGGTTTGTGTGTTTATTTTTACCCGGTAAAGGTAGGAGAAAATGACTGACTGTTTATAGCAGGAGTATGTCCAAGCAGTTGTGGTGGCCTAGTGGATAAAGAACTACTCTTCAGGAAAACATCTCGAGGAAACCTGTACTACTAAGACTGAAATCACCAACCCGCTTTAAGCAAGGGTGGCGATTAACGCTCAATCCTTTCCCCAGGTTTATTAGGCGATTTTGTATGTTTATTCAATCATTGATTCTGAAGAGGCAACTTTAGTAGTTAATTAATGCGCTTCTACCAATTACCCTTGGAATCATGGCGGTTAGGCAATTGAATGTGCCCATTGATTGGGCAATTGGACAATAATTGACTTACCTATGTGAAGAGGAGATCCGATTTCATTATCGATGTTGAGCAATTTGTCAGAAAGTGTATGTAATGTTAAGTTAAGACTTATAAGGGTGGGTATAAATGAAATGAGTGAATACTCTTTTCCCCACTTATAAGTTTATGTAGAAAAAAAACAAGAAATAATGCTGATAATGTGTCTTTTTATCTTTCTAGCTCTGATTCTTTGTTCCCTTTGTCTCAAGGGCCATGAAAACACACAGAGTGTCAGCTTTGTAGATTTCGTTGACACCCTGCATCTTAGTAGAATAAACCGTTTTTAAAGACTTTAATTTATTTATAACAACAACCATATAACTATCTAAGAACAGGGTTAAATAAATATTGTAAAATTCTTTTATTTCACTCCCTTTTGTTACATTATTAACGTTTAATTTATATAGGAAACAAACATATTTTGGTGACGGGGGCACTCAATTAAAAACCCAATAAAGGCTTTCTCACACATCATAGAGCAGATCGGTGACGGAACCAATATCGAATATACAGATATTTTAACGAAATAATGTTTGCTGTTTTTGTCATATTTGGATACAATATTAATATTTAAATATTGGTGATTGTCAATCCTCATTTATGTTAAAATTGCGAAAGTGACTCTGTTTATCGCGCTTTCACGCCTAATCTACCGAATCAATTTACAGGTAGCCTAGTTAGAGCCCGAGAAAGAGTATAGGCTTTTCAAATAAGCTGTATATAAGACAAAACACAATCGAGACTTTCGTATTAAAAAAGACGAAACAAGTTTCTTTAATTAGTGTCCCGATGTAATAAAATTCGTGAATAAAGGGCTATTACTCTTGCTTGACTAAATTCAGTCGCCTAAATGATGCAGTTACTAAATTCAGTCAAATGAAATCGCATTGGGTAGGTTTCTTTTAGGAAAAAATACGGCTACTGACTCACTACATCATTTAGAAACTTAATTAGACTGCATGTGCTGCTGCCGCTTCGATCCAAAACTGTTTCATGTACATACAAACCAGTAGCATATAAATCAGTAGTGATTTCATGCAGTCATGGTATGTGCGGTTGACAGTTGCAATCGGCAGCAAGAATGCAAAACGTACCTTAACATAAAGAGCAAAGTTTAACAGTTTTCTTAAAGAATGCAATTACGCTAAAACCTGTCTTGACAATGTTAAATGCCATTTGAAGTGTTAAGCGCTTAAAACGCTTTGCTGTCAGCTTGTGACGCTATTTTCAGCTTGAATTTTCAGCTTTGGGTAAATTGTTGTATCTTGTTCTGGTAATTTTATATACCTTTTTAAGATTATAATTGGTTGGTATTTTTGTACTATTACCAACAAAACAAACACAGTCTTGCAAAGAGGTACCAGGGTGATTAGGTAGGTGGGTAGAGGAGATCTGATAGGCAGTCACTTCATGTAAAAACCTAGTTCGGAGATGCATCCAGTAAGATTCAAAACAGACTCCAATAAACTTGGAACAAAAAAATTTTGATGCATAGTTCTAATTTTTCCTTTTTTGTAAATATACAGATTTCATTTGTCAATGTCTTGTCTAATGTAATGACTATGTAAATGAAAAAAAAAATATATAAATCATCTTATCTTTTAACATTGAAGTACCTAACCTTTTTTTAATAAAGCGCTAACCACACGGAAACCGTAGGTACAAATTAATATATGTATTAACCACTTTTGCAGTTAAATTAACAAGTTATTATTGTGGTTATTACAATAATATAATTCATGCATGTGTTATTATTTTTGTCATATTCCTGTAATTAAATAAAAAAACCCACATTACGTGATGTAATTACTTATCTATGCATCTTATGCAAACGGCTTAGGGTTTCCGTATGTAGCCGTTAAACTTGGAATTTGGGCGCCTTCACAAATTCCTAGCCGTGCAAGCGACACGAGAGGGGTAATTATAATAAAGTCATAAAATAAAATACGTCGTATTTGGAGATTTGGCTTCGTGCCACGGTTAAGGAAAATATTTTTATGAGAGATTTTAATGTATGTTTTTGTAGTTAAGGTGTGAAAATATGTGTAAATTATTTCCCGCGGTTTCACAGTTGTCGTGAGAAAAATGCTTTTGCATCCCAAATAAAAAGTATCTCTTATCCGCTTAGAAAGTCCATCGCCATATAAAATTTCAACTAAATCGTTTTAACTATACTTACTACTACGTTGGAAATACTGAATTTGCTCGATCGCTGCGAGTACAGCATAAGTTACTGTTTTTTTTTGTTTCTATGTTTTTACTATTTTAAATACCACTAACTTAAAGTATTCTTAAACATGTACTATTTAATCTTGTACTATTAAGCAATAATAACAATAATAGTTGGGATAATTTTGGCGTGGCACAATCTCATTCTGCCATGCCAAAGTACACGGTAATATTCCGTAATGGTAATGTCATTTGCCTTGTTATTACATTCTAGAATATTCTGAACTAGTTGTTTTGTATGGTTTTACCTCCCTAAGGAACTACTTCAAATATCTACATGAAAAGTAACATAATCTAAGATCGCCTCCCCGTGCCATTTTTGAACACACAGGATTGGTAAATTAGTGGCATAAAAGCGAAATAGTAAAGAATAAGCTGCAGGCAGAACGCTTTCGTATAATCATGTCATAATAATAAAAGGTACTACATACATGTAGGTAATTTGTAATATGGACAATCATTTAACGTGCAAGCGTGGACATTCATTTAACAAATGACCTGAACTATAACCCTAATACCCTATAATCATTTTATTTCATTATTTGGTTTAAAATAAGAACATAAAACAGAAAACTTAAACTAAAAAACGGCATCGAAAAATTGGACCTTATCATAGTCACTCGGTACTCAATAGGATGGCAGCATTGCCACGTTGGATAGCAATGCTTAATCGCAGGGCGAAATAAAATCCAGCCTTTGGGTCTTGAGAAGTGTCAACAAGGTGCATAATATAACATATACTCTATCTTTATGATTATGCATTATTAATATAAACATCTTCTATAAATATACATAAAATTACTTCTCTCAACTGCCTAATCCATCAACACAAAGTCTAAACCACTGAAGCTAAACTTGAAATCCTGACAGCTCATACCTTTTATGTAGTGAGCAACCACTAAGAAGTGAGTCACGGATGCGTGAACTAGTTTCCTCAGCTAATTAAATTATTAATTATTTTAAGGTGAGCACGTAGTTAGTTAACTTTCTACACTATTGTTATGAAGAGGATATATTAGGCATATATAGGCATGTGTGTAAAAATAGACTCAAGAACTACTAGACCAGTAATTTCACTATTGAAATGCCACGTTATTCTTGACTGGCTTCTGCCAGCGGTTTCACCCGCATCCCGTGGGAACTACTTCCCGTACCGAAATAAAAGTAGCCTATAGCCTTCCTCGATAAATAGGCTATCTAACACTGAAAGAAATTTTCAAATCGGACCAGTAGTTCCTGAGATTAGCGCGTTCAAACAAACAAACAACCAAACTCTTCAGCTTTATAATATTAGTATAGATTAACCACAATTCTGAAGTGAAACCGCGAGAAATAGATAGTAGATAGAAATATGTTTGCTATCTACGTTTCGCGCTTTCAAAATGCTGCTTCTATTACGTAGATGCATTATTTTCATTTTTTATACATATTTTACGTTCCTTAAAATGTATAATACACGCGATTCCTCCATTATCACAATTTACCTGTCTAGCTATGCTGCATAATTGTGTTATTTTATATAAAAGTAGTAGAGGTGTTGAGTGCTAGACTTAATTAAAAATAAGAAGGAAAACTTCTATCCGCCAAAGCAGACATTACCAGAAAGATTTCAAACCACAATTATAGGTATTTTTAGGTTTCGAATAAGCTGAATCCAGAATAAATGCCCTATAAAAATGTTTTTTTTTTTGTTAAAACGTTCCGGTTCCAAATTCAAATAAAAGATATATATTCACAAAACCATCAAAAGATTCATTCATTGTATCCCATCTTAGCCTCAACTCAGATCTCTGGAGACTACTTTTAATTAAAGAGTCAAAGATTTTACCGTCTGAGAATTATTAAAACTAAGTGGCTTGAATACGTTATTTCGGTATGAAGAATTTCATCATCTCTTTCTAATTGTTTCTACAAAATGCAGATTGCAGTTCGAAACTATTCATATTCACCACTAACAGAACATAAGAAATGTTCGTCTATATTCGAATTCAAAATAAAATTAACGGAAATAATAAAAACTTCTACTAACACCCGTTACGCAGTTAAATTACTAGAATTCAGAATAAAATCCAGTCTCATTCCGCTGAGGGTGCTAAAAGCCAAAATATGGTTTCATCTAAACGTTCGTATCTGTTTCGGATAAGCCTTACGGTATTGTTGCTTCGAATTCTCAGTTCTTAGGAAAAGTATCGTAAATGAAAATAGTATTTTTTTCTTGCATACATGTTTATAAACATGAGAATTTAGTTTTTATTTGAAAATATACCATTCTTGTGACTATTATGTTTCAATCTATCTCAATATATTTTAATTGAAAATGAAATCTGTTATTCGTGAAAAGACATACAAACGAGCAGACTAAATATTTTTTCTCATATTACTGAACAGTGAATTACAATATTTATTAGAAAAGCTGGAGGAAAATATGGATGAACAGAACCAATCAATCAATAAAAATCAAACAATCGTTTCACAAAATTTTTAGTTGCAACTTTTTACATGAAGACTGTAGAAATATCGCTAGAAATGTGTATCCGACAGCAATCTCATTACCATACGCCAGATTTACAAATTGAAGCAACAATAATACGTGGTTCAGCTCCACATTTGTTTAGGTTGTATATGTTACAGGCATAATGCTTTATCATACAATGACTAACTTTTATTTATTTATTTGTTGCTCATTTTTGTACAAAAATAATAAAGAAAGATGATGGGAAAGAAAGATGTTACTAACTACTACTGTAATGCTTATTTCTAAAGAACTCTCTTCCAGAATATAAACCAGATGGTGGAATTAGAGAAAAAGTTAAAGACTTGTTTAACATAAATTTTGTAGGTATTGTATGTTTTTTGAACACGTATCAAACGACTTTTTAACTCATGTTTTATACCAAAGAGAGTGAAAATAAAAATCGGTATTCGTTAACAATATGAAATAAAAGCACATGTTTTACAGTTGCATACGTCTAAAGTTTTTTTGTATTGCCATTGCATGTACGCAAATCACGCTCTGCGCTCCGACTGAGAAGTTACACAAGGGAAATTAAAGTAACACACTTACTTTTACCAGGACTACAATATTCAACATTTACAGTAACTACGTGTAAAAACAAAAAAATATATCGGTACTCATTTTGAGTATGCATAAAATAAAATGCACAAAAATCTATGTAAAATACTATAACAATTACTAAACCAATTTATTTCCTTTTCATTTATTTCACCTTTCATTCATTTATTTCAAGAAACAGTTTATTTCTTTTATACGTATTTGTATAATGATTGTTTACCTTTCATTGAGTGCCCACTCACACAGAGCACAGACTATTCACCGTATTCCTGAAACAACATCGTACCTGCAACACGATATGTATTCAAGCGGTGTTTATTTAAACAATCAAGTACTAATGAACGAGCTCATACTAGAGATATCTGCTTATGTTTGTTTACCCTCCTGCTGTGTATAGAGAGGGTAATTACCCCGTTTGTCGGATTACCCCTCATTAATCCCACTGCAATTTGGGTGTTAACTGTTAACCAAATGTGCAAAGAGAGGTTTAATATCATCATCATCTCTCGAGCCGTTTCTCAACTATGTTGGGGTCGGCTTCCAGTGTAACCGAATGCAGCTGAGTGCACGTAGTTTACAAGGAGCGACTGCTTAATGGACCTCCTCAACCGGGTTACTCGGGCAACCCGTTTTATTTTTTTGATGAGAAGTCATCAAATGACTCCTCCAGCTGCGGGTCAGCAGCGTGTGGGAATGTTAGACTATTACTGACTAATACACATCATGTTCCTATGAAGGCCTTTTATGTACCAAGACCGCGGTAACTCTTTCTACGTAAGGACTACTAAGATATACTTAGAAAGTACATACAAGCTTAGAAAAGTTGCATTGGACTCTTCTTTAGTTATCTCGTTTTTTTGATTATCTGCATATATAAAAATGAAACCCGCTTTCCGTAGTCACGACATAACATGAAAACGGCTTGACCGATTTGGCTGAAAATTAGAGGGGAGGTAACTTAGACCCGAGAGAAGGTTTTAGAATAGTTTTGGTCACCATCCGGCTACGGGACGCGGGTTAAACCGCGGGCGAAAGCTAGTTTCTTATATATTCGGATCATTAGGCCTACTGTAATTTGTGTGTTGTTAGTAAAATGTACAGAAAAAGACGAGTAACTAGTGTTAAAATAATTATTGTGACTGCTCTAATTATTTTCTATGTTCATTATAGTGACATTGATTAATGGATAATGCGTTGTTTAATGTTTTGTACTGATCGAAAGACAAAGGTTCAACTGTCCTCAAAAGGTCAGTTCAAGAAATGACCTTTTCTATACTCAGTATGTTTGAGCATTGTAATAATCAGTACTGATAGTTTATTTCTAGTCTGATAGCCTTGTAGAATATCGAATGACACAAAATCGTTTTAATAATCATAAAATCATTACGGATCGTTCAAAGCCATATGAAGATGGTTTTTACCATGATAGAAGCTTTATGCTTCATACTAGCTTCCGCCCGCGGCTTCACCCGCATCTAGTTCGGTTATATCGCGTTTCCAAGGGAACTCCTATATTCTTTCTCAAGGTCAACTCTATCTCTGTACCAAATTTCATTAAAATCAGTTCAGTGGTTTAGAAGTGAAGGCGTAACAGACAGACAGATACAGTTACTTTCTCATTTATAATATTAGTAGGGATAAAAAACAATAAATTCATCTGTCATGGAACCCCATGCACACATTTACCTACCATAAAAAATATTGCAAAAAATAACACAAAACAAATGGAATTCTGAAAGGAGGTACAGCTGTTAGACATTAAAGGGAAATCTTTGTTTTTTAATTTGTCAACACAGCCCCCATTCTCAAGAGGGAAGCGCCTTAGAGTATGCGCACACTACAAACTTTTAGTCGGCTGATAGTTGGCTGGGGCTCAAAAATTACTGTGAAGAAAAATGGAAGTAGGTACCTACAAACGTAACTATCAGGCATGTGTCCGGTATCAGACCGACTAAAGATTGTAATTGAATTATATATTTTCTAAAATAAGTGCAGACTAAACATTAGCCCGACTGTGGTATAATTTTTTTTATTAAGAATATCGTGAAAACATGATCGTTGTTATGTGTGTAGTTCCAGTTATTTTCATACTGATTTATGAGTCCAAACCAACTATCGGCCCACTAAAAGTTTCCAGTGTGCGCGTACTCTTACACTTCGCGAGCTAATATATTTTTTACTTTCAAAAAGTAATATTTTATAAAGTCACCAGTGAATTTGAAATAAAGCTCTTTGTAAGAGCCATAAGTCTCTCGCCCGACAGCCACATAAAGGGTATCGGAACATATTTCCTAGTATTTTTGCACCATTCAATGAAACAAAGTATGTGTTTTGTACTAGTTTCAGTGTCAAATGTTACGATATTTATTACCCTACTTAACTCTCGAAACAATAAGAAAAAACATGACAAATGGGCTCCGAGAAATAGGAATCGATGTATGTAGTTCGCGAGGTTTTCGGTTGGTGACGAAATAACGAGGTAACCAAATATTCTTGTATTTGTATTGTATGCCTCTAAACTAGTAGTTCGCGGCGGTTTCACCCACGTTTCGAGGGAACTTCTTCACGCTCCTGGCTAAAATTTAGTTATCCATTTGCAGCTATATTTCTACTGAATCACATTTTATCTTGCGAGAAAGCCTAACAGATAGACAGACAGAGTTACTTTCGCACCTAAATTATAAGTACATAGAATATTGGTCTCTGATTTTACACATTTTTTGTTCTATTGACTTCCCTTTGGTGTAAAATATTACGTAGCAATACATTTTGGAGTAAATTACACTGTTATCAGAATGTGGACAATTCCTAAGATCTATCTAAGTATGTGATACTCTTTACTGCTTTGCCAAAGCCGATAAAAAGGGTAGCTGAAGTGTAATTTTTCCAAAGTAAATACAGCTATTATGCTTCCTTGTTACTTGTCGATAAACAGTTTTCTTTCGCGTTTATGTTTTCCGGAAAATGTTTTTCCACCAAATATTTTCCTTAAGATGGAGATAAAATCTGTAATGCCTTTATGATACTTTTCTTTTATATCTTGTCGTTATTTAATACTATTATAAGGGCCCCACGCTCCTAAATATTGCTATATAAAGAGTTTGGTGTTTGGCTTACTTGTGATGCCCAAAGGAATTCCATGTATGGTAAGATTTATTTACATAGTGTCAATAGTTAGGTGACAGATTTTAGATACAGTTAAGGTGATCTTCACACTGCCCCGCATCACGCTGCATCTTGCGTGTCGACGCACCTACGCGCGTTCCTGCGGGAGTGCAGATCTGCATCATCGTGCAGGTTTTTCACGCACTCACGCGCGTAGGTGCGTTTTGTAAATTCATGCACAGCGAGTTCCATTTTCAAATATACACGTCACGCCCATTCAAAATCACGCGCGGCATTGCGGGATTCAGTGTGCCATACCTTGCGTCTCGCCCCGCACCTACGCGCGGGGGTACGTGTTTCTCCGCATGTATGTGCGTGATCCGCATGAACGCGCGTGGATGCATTTTCAGTGTTGGACTATGCGTGTTTTCCATACAAACGGAGATATTTCCATACAACGGAAAAAAACGCATCCACGCACTACGCTGCATCATGCGGGGCAGTGTGATAATCGCCTTAGAATGAATGAGTTTTGAGCTGTGTTATACACCGTGACTTTTTAGTCGTCTTACAAAGGTGGTCCACTCAATCTATCCGACATTAAATACCACTAGACACGATTATTAATTTTATAGCCTTACTTAATTAACATAATAGGTGCAAAGAAAAATACAAAAAAAAAAAATGTTTACGTATCAAACGGTAGAAAGTAGGTACCTTCCCAACGCGCCGCGCTCCATTGATACAAGATTCGGGCAGCGCTCACAACAGGGTGTTCTTATAATCTACGTCATGCATCATAATAATGAATTAATTTTTATTTTTAAATTATTCAAATCTCATTTTTTTTTTATATGAAGGTCTACTAGTCATTGGATACATGAAGTGGGCTGCTGTTGTAAGACGACTAAAAAGTCACGGTGTATGTTCATTTTTTTTTAGTTATGTGATTTATAAAAGAAAGAAAATACTTAGCACACTGTTACGTTACCCTAGACAGAGATGTACGTATTTTTGAACATTGCCATTTTTAGTTTTTTACTTTATTTTCCACTCAAGCTGAAAAATCTACAATGAATATAATATTTCAACCTGTAACATAAAAAATACGTTTCAGAAAACTGCCAACTAAATTGCACGTTTTTGTGGCATTTACTGAATTTTACCTCGGGACATGATGCATACGTATGGACCTACAGTCAGGAAAAATACAATCAGTAAAAAATACTATTGCGTTAAAATAATATCTGGTTTTGGATTTCAGATTGTTAAATTGTTGATTTTAAACTTTCAAAGTTAAAAGAGTTTTCACGTAAGTTACGCCTGTTTATTTGTATAAATGTAATTAAAAAATCAAACTGTAAATGATTTTTACTTTGCTAAGAAGTGATTTGAGAGTCGAAAATCGCCCATCTATATTTCAGTCGAGGCAAGCACACCTTGTTCTATACATTCTAGACTGAAGACTGACACAGTTATACAGTAGTACAGAAAATTAGTTTAGATACGAAACAACAAAAACCACGAAGTTTCGCGTACCTACATAACTTTATATCTATATATTTTTTGCGTGTTCTAAATATAGTCGGAGTTAAGTTAGTGGCCTGACATTTTCAGACGGTATCTACATCATTTAGAGCATTTAGTGAAGATCCTGCCAGGAGACATGAGAGCACTCAAGTTGTCGTGGAAATATTTTTAGCTAGCTACGACATAAATATGACGATATTTCGTATTATAGTTCTGGGAAAGACTTTTGGTTGTTAAATTTAAATTATTGTATCTATTTGAAGTATAAACGTTAAGTTTTTAGATACTAGCTAATCGCCCCGGCTTGGTATGGGTGTACATTTTTATCTAATACTTTCTTGTGAATTTCCTATATACATAATTATGTAATGACGCGGTGTTTGTTTTATATTTATTATTACTAGCGACCCGCTCCGGCTGCATTTCGCGACTATTTAATGTATGTTACCTATTTATTATACACACAATCCTTCCTCTTTAATCACTCTACCTGTTAAAAAAAACTGTATGAAAATCGGTTGCGTAGTTAAGAATTAAGCTTACAAAGGGACACGTGGACATAGGGACAGAAAAAGCGACTTTGTGAATATGAACCACGGGTAAAACCACAGCCAACAGTTAGTGTAAAAATAAAAGCATTTCATATGTATTTTCTTTCCCAGCAGAAAGCGTGTTTGAAAAACCTTACTATTTTATTAGGATCAGTGCAAACAAGCTTATTTGTGTTACAAAATAGAGTTTACTGCCGTAATGGATATCACATTTGGATATTTTGTGAGTATTCGATTTGATTTCATAAAATATTCTATGTGCGCGCTTTCTGGATGTGGGTACTTACTTATTTTGAGAACTTTATTTAATTTTTTTTCAAATAAAGATTTTATGATACTTTAGAAAATTTTATTAGAAAAAAACGTATAAAAAATAATAGAATTTATATTTATTTATCTTTACTACTGGAATACCTACTTACTAAACCGATTTAGGTAATTTTTTGTCTATAGCCACAGAAAAGATATAGGCTACTTTTTACTCAGGTGTAGCAAATAGCTCCTTTGGGACGCGGATTAAATCATTAGGCTAGTTACTAATCTGGTAGCGTAAAGTTTAAACAAAATATACCAACATTTTAAATAGACTCTTTATGTGGGGTGCTTGATGACCTAGTTATCATCCTTACTTAATATTATAAATCGGAAAGTGAGTTTGTTTGTTTGTTTGTTTGTTTGTTCCGCTTTCACGCCGTAACTACTGAACCGATTGCTTTGAAATTTTGCAGACGTAAAGTTAGAAGTCCGGATTAAATAATAGGGTACTTTTTATCCCGAAAAAAATAGATATTCCCGAGGGAAAACAAAAATATTGTTTGCTTGATGGATGGATTGTAGATGGCGCTGTGTGTCGTTTAAAACAAGGTAATATATTGCAAACGAATATAAACATGTAAATTTAGAAGCTAAATGATACGATAATGAATCCCCGAAAATGAGGAATTCCCGAGGGATGATGTACAATTTGTTTAATCGTCTAAACTGTTTTTTTTTACATCTACTTATATATTGCAAACGAATATGAACATATAAATTTAGAAGCTAAATGATACGATAATGAATCCTCGAAAATGAGGAATTCCCGAGGGATGACGTACGATTTGTTTTATCGTCTTAACTGTTTTTTTTACATCTACTTATCCTGAATTAACTATAATTCAACGAATTACTAATTGGTATAAGTATTAGTTAAGTTATTTCGTTCTTGAGGTATGCGATAGATGGCGCTGGGTGTTTTTAAAACGTGGTAACGATGTGTTTTTAAAATACATAAGAAGTGGAATGATAGCTTTTTAAAACGTGGTGACGTTGTTTTTTTTAAGATACGTAAGAAGTGCAATGATATCTCGCGCTTTAACCTGTAGCTCATTGTTCAATCGCGAGCTTCCCGATAGCTCGATAGATGGCGTTGTGCTTTTCTGTATCGTGGTGTTAAGGTTCGCCGCGAATTAGTCTGTTTTGAAATCAGTGGGGCCCAGTAGCGCCAGGGCCAGCCGCGGCTGCGGGTTGTTCGAAAGAGGTACCGCGGCCCTGGTATATAAAAGGCCTAGGACGGAACACGACGATTTTAGTCAGTAAGAGTCTGACACTCCCTCACCGCTGCTAACCCACAGCGGGAGGGGTGAACCGAATTCCACGCGGGCGAAGCCGCGGGCGGAAAGCTAGTATGAAATAAACTATTTAAAAAGACAGAATACAAGGAAAAAACTCCAAATTACATTAACACCAATTTTACAGCATACATTGAAATTACCACGTCAACATCTCCATAAAATTCAACAAACCAGACGCAAAAATATTCACAATTCCAACATGTAAAGGCAAAATTGTAACATCTTACATAAGTAGTTCACCTGTTCACATTTGAACGAGTGAATGTGAACGAACCATGGAGAACGAAATGATTAGCGGAGATGTCATAACGCAATATCTCTTCTGAAAGTAGCGCGCCAAAATGCGGGTGTTCGGGGGACGAGGAATGTTACAAGCTCCGCCTTTACACGCCTTCATTACAACCCACACATTTATTTCAAAATAAAATTACCAATCAATCCAGACTAATCTTTGATAGATTGGTTTTGATGATGTGACATGGAACTTGCCAATTATTTTCAAAATAAAATCACTAATCAAGCATGACCAATCTTTGACAGATTTATTTTAATTTGACAGGGTATCCAAACGCCTCGTTAGTTTTAGTAACTTGTCACATGATAACTGATGTAACATTGATCTACATGAATACGCCTTATGGCATCCTTTATATGGCATTCCTTATGGCATCTCCGCTATATTTCCTTCCTCCGCGAAACGAACATATAAAAGTACA
Organism: Helicoverpa zea; assembly: GCF_022581195.2. Classification (NCBI taxonomy): domain Eukaryota; kingdom Metazoa; phylum Arthropoda; class Insecta; order Lepidoptera; family Noctuidae; genus Helicoverpa; species Helicoverpa zea. The sequence goes on from NC_061454.1 coordinate 3,101,959, forward strand.
TTCAGAATTCAGAGCAAATATAATGGAGGCACCCGTTCGAATATTATTTGTATTGTGCCTGTCAATGCCTGCGAAAAGTCGACTGGGAATGTGCATTTACAGTCTTTTGCAGTAACGTTGCAGAAATAATAGCCGGCGCCATGTTTGCTTTGATTTGAAAATGGAATCGTTTTTATTTGTGTTTGTGTTCCATTGTAAAGGTGTGTTTGTTTAACACGTTTTTTGAAATGATGTTACGTTAGAAAGATATATTTTGAAAGCCAGCTTTATAAGCATTCAGATTGTACCTTAATAATGTTGTGGTATTTTAATATGCGGTAGGAATTCGAAAGCGTCTGTAGATTTAGATAAATAGACTATGCGACTTCTTTTTTTTTTTTTTAACGACGTCAAATATCATCAAATGACCCCTCCCGCTGTGGGTTAGCAGCGGAGAGGGAGTGTCAGACTCTTACTGACTAAAAACCGTCGTGTTCCGTCATAGGCCTTTTGTGTACCAGGGCCGCGGTATCTCTTTCGAACAACCCGCAGCCCCGGCAGGACCCGCAGCCCCGGCAGGACCCGCAGCCCCGGCAGGGACTATGCGACTCCGAACGAAATTTTCAAATCGGGCTCAGTAGTTTCTGTCAGTAGCGTGTACAAACAAAGTCTTTAGCTTTCTAATATCGGTACCTACATTCATTTTTTTCAAGAAAGGCCAAGATAAAGTCCACTGTCCTTGTATATTTTTGAATGAAATCAGATAATACAGCTAATAATATATTACTGGCCTATACAATTTGTCCAAACAATGAGCCATTTAAAAAGCTCCAAAAGCCATATCTGTGACAGTAAGATTACTATCCAAAAATTCTTTAGAAGACCAATTTGTACGCCTAAGATGACACGAAGGGAAGACTTCCATCATTTAGAAAAAGATTTGTGATATCGTCAAAGGGAATTCTTTTCCAAATATAATCGCGTCTCCTAAGCGGTGAGAGTATGGTGACCATAAATTGGGTGAATAGGAAAATGTCATAAGAGATATAATAAATATCATAAGACATAAGAGATATAATGAGTATGATGTCCTGGTAATAATGTTTGATTTTTTTGCGTTTAGTCTGAAATCATCATCTTTACTTATAATTAAGAAAGGTCCTTCACCTGTGTGCCAAAACTACTAAACTAGTTTAAATATTTGGTACATAGGGCTCTAGAGCCTAAGAAAGAACTTTTATTATGCTACTTTTGATTCGATTGCGGAAAGGAGTTCCCTCGGAACGCGGAGGAAACCGCGGGCAACAGCTACTCTATAGCTATAATTCTATACTTAAGAGGATGAATTGGAAATTTTGGCGCCACGGATCTCAATTTTTCTCAGTAAATACAAAACGGATCAAAATACAACTTGGTTACCTGAAAGTTCATGATAAAAACCTTATTTTGTTAGTTTTCAAAACATGATTAGGTAACTTTTATAACAGAGAAAAATATATCAAACATACCTCTTTTTAAAAAGAGATTCACATATTATGGGCAAACGGGACCGATTTAAACCTCTTAACTTTTTTAGTAGTTGAGTATATACATACTCTTTAAAATTGTAGAAATAATTTTTATCAAAATATCATTTCTAAATAATAAAATTACAAAACCACTTTGTCGCTTACGACTTTTAGTTATAAGCTAGCGCGCGTATTGTAATCCTCGTCCCGCTCAGACGCTCCGTCCCCTCTTGGCCCCTTAGGTGCGCGTGTCGGTTATGGAATTATTGTTTACCAATTCGTCGCCTTAATACAAAAAGTAGAATACCTAGTAAAGACGAAACTTTTTTTTACCCTAAATGCTCCGAAAATAGTGAACCGAATTGAAAAATTTTCTTTCACTGTTGGAAAGCTATAACTTCTCAAGTAGACATTAAACATGCAGGCTATATGTATTTTATTACGGTACAGTTAGGTTCAGCTAGTCGTTCATAAGGATAAAAGGACTATCCCACAATAATTTAGAAACATGGTGACACTACAGCGGGGGTGGGCAATCATATTTTAGCGCATTCTTTTGATGTCTATCCTTGTTTTTTCGGTGGAAGTAACACGAAATAAAATGTAAGCAAAAGATAATACGTTTATTTGTACAAGATATATGCAATATTGGAAGTTGGAACATGTGTGAAAATATTTGGAAATTCGTATTCTTGTGTGTAAAATTATGTAGATCTGGCATGAATCATGTAGGTAGCACACAGGAACAAAGATATTAGGATATTAATATACGAGTACCTACTCGTGTTTGAGTTTCAAGTCATCGAGACATCTATACCAACAATACATAGTATATGCCATTACAAAGCTTAGGAGATTGTTTATTTGAACTCTCTAATCTCAGGAAATACTGGACTAATTGTAATATTCTGTCGGACCAGATAGATCGAGGAAGGCATTCCTCGAAAAGTATCCTATAGGCTACTTTTTTATCCGAGTGCGGGAATTAGTTCCTGAAGTTTATTTTGCGATTATTTAGAATATGTACATCATGATGCCATAAAAATTAGTGTTATTATTCGTTAAATAAAAACTTGGTACCTACTAACGTATATGTTTTTTTCTTTACAGGTAAGTGCTAAGTGTTTCTCAAGTTTGGCTGAATTAATCATCTGTCACCACCAAGTGTCCCAAGAACCTGTGACGGAGACAGCTCGAGTGGCCCCAATATACCTAGTTAGTTAGCACTTCATCACTTTTTCTGAATATTGTTTCTCTTTTTCTGAGTACCACAAAAAATGGTTAAAATTCCAAATACCGGAGCAATAGACAAAGGATACATGAACAGAACACTTATTTATTTCAAAACACCACTCACTACTGCTTGAATGTCACTAATTATAAAACAATAGAAAATCAAATAAAAATATGTAGCTCGCGTAAATCTGCGCTGCAACTTATGTGCAACGGGATAATATTTTAAACTTCAAACAAATATTCTAACTACCTAATAATCTTTTATGTATAACGCAATTTTTTTATTTGGGTTAGAAGTGAAGTAATCAATCAACAATATTATTTATTTACCAATAGAAAGAGTAAAAAAAGTGTTTTTACTCAATAAAAGAATACTTCGAAAAAGACAAATAAAACAATCTAAAATCACTACTTCATAAAATAACATCAGCAACTGCCAACTACCAACATGAATATGTAACATAGCCGCCTAATACTACCTACCACATCAAATCTAATACTTACTGTTTTGATAAAAAGTTTATGTCTAGAATATAAGTAATAGACAGTAATTTAGCAATAAGTAGAGTATAAGCCCTCACATTTTTGCAACGCCTGCAAAAGGCCGTTAAGCTGAACGTAAACCTGTATCTAAGGGTGCGTCCACATCTGGCGAATGCGCCGCGAATGCGCAGCACGCGAGCCGATCGCGAGCTGTCCGCGAGCTGCGCGCGTGCAGTCACTGCAATAGTTCGGTGCGCCTCTTTAGCGCAACTCACGCAAGGCTCGTATAGAGCGCGCGAGCGGCGCGCGATCTGCGCGCAATCAGTTCTCGCCCTTACAGTTCCGTATATTGGCTCAGTACTATCGAAGATGGCAGACGTCGCGCGCCGCCTGCGCGCCGCTCGCGTGCGGCGCTTAGGTCGCGCGCGAGCTGCGCGCGAGCTGCGCGCGGGCGGCGCAGAAGCGGCGCACGAACAAAAATGAACGCGCGCAGCTCGCGGACAGCTCGCGATCGGCTCGCGTGCTGCGCATTCGCGGCGCATTCGCCAGATGTGGACGCACCCTAAGAACTGTACAACCTTAACATGCAAATAAATATTTTGAGTTTTGAGTTTTTTTCATATTATTTTTTCCAATAATCAACAAACAAGACTGTTTATTAAGCAACGCAGAGATAAGAAATAAAGTTATACATTTCAAAATATTTTCAAAAGAAAACCGATTCTTTTTCATAATGAAATTTTACGACTAGTATCAGACTTTCTACTTGAAAATTCACAAAGCCTGCATTGAAATATATTATTTTGTTATTCACAATATCCTTTGACCAATATTCTTTTGCGTGAGAATAAAATTAATAAAATCTCTCGATTATTTAGAGTACGCGCACACTTAAAATTTGTAGTCTGCCGACAGTTGCTTTGGGCTCATATATCAGTATGAAGATGAATGGAAGTACACACGTAACAACGATTAGGTATCTGTCCAGTAACAACTTACAAAAAAGTTTGCTTGAATTCACGATTTTCGGGATCTATCAGAAAAGCGGTCACGCGGATAAGCGTTCTGCGTTCGCGTTCTGCGTTCGAGCTCTACTACTACTTCTACTTGACCGACGCGGTCAGAATGCCTCCTGTGTGAGTTTATCTATGTAACGTAATATAGCACAAAGAACGCAAAACTGACCGCTTGAACGCTTGACTGTGGGACCGCTCCCTGTCTGATAGATCCCTTAAAAAGTATTTTTTTCCAATCACTGGGCTAACAGCCGGCCGATTGTTTAATCTTTAGTGTGCGCGTAAGCTTAGACTTTTCAATGTTTCAGGAAAAAAACGTTCAAAGCTGTTCAAATGTTTGTTCGGAGAGGAAAAATATTGAATATTATACTTCAGCTAAGCCCTCCTGATGTTTAAATACTCTTTGAGTGATGGAGAGTCTATGTAAACATTTGTAAACTCGAATATTGGTTATGGTTGGATGGGGTTTTTCCACAGATTTTGTTATAGATTTCTGAATAGACTGTGTTAAAATATGACTTTGGTTTATTGTTGTTTTTTAAATAACTCTAAATGCCTTCAAGTGCATACTCTTTTTTAAAAGCTACGCATTTGGGTCAACAACTATTGCTACTGACTAGCAATTGAGTACTACTGAATAGCAATCGTTGTGGCTATGTTGCTTTCTCTATAGCAATCGTTATTTTTATCAAAATAGGTTTAGTAGTTCTTGCCTGAAAGACTAAAGCCATCTACACACTCGCGCGCGAATCACGGCGCCAATCGCGACGCGAATCGCGGCGCGAATTGGAGCAAGAACTGCCAACTGTCCACACTGGCAGAGGTTCGCGCCGGGCTCTCAGTATAGTTCGCGCACTTGACGCGTATGCACGCCAAGCATTTAATCAATATAGTTTATTTGTAGTCGGTATGGACAGTGAAACCACTACAGCAGCTGCGGGGCTACTTTGCGCTTTAGCAATTTATAGTTACGCCATAAAGAAAAAACAAACAATTCAAAAGAAGCAAAGAAAACGGAGATGGTGGATTACCACCATTCACCGAAACAGAACCAGGTAAGTACCAATTTATTATGCTTTCTCATAGAGTTTAGGATATAGTAAGTACGTAGTACAAGATGGGTGAAATAAATATATATTCACTTTTAGCTATATAAAATTACAGTTTTAATAACAGTTAAAATGTAATACGCCGCTGTAACATATCTTGTGATGTGGGATCTGATACTTGATAACTTTGTATTTTGTTACAGTGCAACCATGGAGGAGCAGTTGAATGAACTAGTTGCAGAACCTACAGATGAATTCAAAAAGTTTTCCCGGATGTCATTAAATGATTTTGAATATTTGCTTAGTCAAATTTCAACACGAATTTCAAAACAAGACACCCAATTACGAAAAGCTATTCCTGCCCAGATACGTCTCGCTATAACACTGAGATACTTAGCAACAGGAGATGACTTTGAAAGCCTTCATTTTTTGTTCAAAGTTTCACCACAAATAATATCAAAAATTATACCCGAAGTTTGCCATGCCCTATGTGAAGTGTTAGAGGATGAAATAAAAGTAAGGACATCAATTTAATACTTTTATTATGCATATACAGAACTACTTAGAATCTAGAATATAACTTTGCAAAATCAACCAAATATAATAACAAAATTCAATAGACAATAAAAACAAAATTCGGTAATTTCAGTAGGTATTTAACTTAAGTCAAAAGCTGTCTGAACTATATCATTATTATGATCAGATGTGTTTGCATCTTGGTTCTCTGGTAAATGAAGGACAGGATAATCTGGTGTACGAATTAGCCGGTTCGATTGAATAATGATATTAGAAGGTGGGGCTGATATTACTTGTCTATTTTGGTAATAAGTATTTTGATTCGCCTGCCCGTAATGAAATGGAGGCTCTGAATGCGTAGATGATGATGTGCCTGTTCTTGGTTCATAAAAATGAGGTGGCGATGGAGTCATCACTAAAGGGTCATCAAATTGGTATTGTAAATACATCCCATCAATGTCGTGCATCAACTTCAATCTATTCTTTTCAGATAATTTTCGCAACTTATTTGCTAATAGTTTTCCGTATAAATCGCAATCATCGTCTTGCTGAATAGGCTGTAATGGGTTCCTTTTTAGCGTGGATTTGAAGGTGATAAGAGCGTCTTTAACGACATTTCCTGCGTCAACCACTTCTGAAGAGATTTTGCGTCGGTGGATTGTCTGGTCACTGTCTTTTTGGGTGTTAATAGACTGACTTCGATTTTCATTCATTTCTTCAACATTCTCTTTAATAGCTTCGAGATTTACTTCTTTAGGCTCCTTTATTCCACGTTCCTAAAAAAACACACATACATTTAGGCACTTAAATACTGTTTTTTACATGAAGGTTTTATATATGTTATGTTTTTTGCAGATACCATCTTGTCCAGAAGAGTGGCTGCGTATTGAAAGAGGATTTGCAAGGAAGTTTCCTCGAGCGGTTGGATCTATTGACGGCAAACATATTGTTCTCGACTGTCCATTCAATTCTGGTTCTGTATACTATAATTATAAAAGAACCTACAGTATAGTATTACTAGCATTAGTTGATAGTCAATACAATTTCATGTTTGCTGACATTGGTTGCCAAGGCAGAATAAGTGACGGTGGAGTTTTTACAAATAGTATTTTATGGAACAAGATGTGTACAAACAGCTTAAATTTACCACCACCGCATCCATTACCAGGTTCGAACATTGATGTGCCCTACGTTTTTTTGGGGGATGGAGCCTTTGCACTGTCAGAACATTTAATGAAGCCCTATCCTGATCAGCACAACATAGGATCTGCAAAACGTGAATTCAACAAAAGATTATCTTCAGCTCGGGTAGTGGTAGAAAATACTTTTGGTATATTGGCGGCCAGATTTAGAGTGTTTAGAAAACCAATCCCATTACAACCACAAAAGGCTCGCCTTATAACATATACTTGTATACTACTACATAACTTCTTGAGACGAAGTTCTACTTCTTTACATATCTATACACCACCCGGATCTATTGATATGTTTGATGATGATGGAGTACTTATACAACCTGGATCATGGAGGACAGATCAAGAAAATACATCCGCTTTTCGTAACTTGAGAAGAGTACCTCGGCGATCAGCAAATAACGCCACAGAAATAAGAAACGAATTCACAAAATATTTAAGTAATATTTAAGTACCTAACTATTAAAAAATAAAGTTATCTACTAACCGTATTCATACTTTTTTTACACTTTAGAGTATCTCCCAAAAAAGCATCCATTGCTTCATAAGCGAACCAAATGGGCTGATATATCTCATCGGCACCAGCTCCCGATTGAACGGACTTCTTAACTTTTCCCTTGTAGCTCCTATAGCTTGACATGAGAGAACCTTTTTTCTTTTTCAATTCATCAATTGGTATTTCCATCACCGTACTTATCCGCATCCAAGCATCATGGGTTTTCAGTTTATTTTTATAATCTTTCAAATTAATGTCCCATAATACCGGCTCAGCACGAAAACATTCTATAAATGTTAGTTCTAATTCATTGCTCCACACGTTACTCATTTTGCAAGCAAAATCGTAGCATATACCTAAAAAAAAACTAAAACACAACCATCCGTGTCAATTGCTACTGAGCGACTGAGCTGCCCGAGGCGCGAATGTATAGTCTTGTCGCGTTCACGTCGCGCTTCGCGCCTGCGAGCGCTTTGTCGCGGGACAAAAAACCGACAATTTTCGGGGAACACAGCGCGAACGAGCCGCGAAGCCGCGAAGAATATGCGAATCGGATCTACACTCATGTTACGCGGGTGTTTCGCGCCTTCGCGCGCGGTTCGCGCGCGAGTGTGTAGACGGCTTAACAATCAAATCAAATTTTAAATGCGAGTGAGAAGCTACGTGATAGATTTCAGGCATTCTCTTTGTCCGTACCCAAATAATTCACAAGCTTGATCATTTTAAATATTGATGAGAGACTTTATTAACATGTAAAAAGTCACGCTTTGTAGATTTTTAGGCAGGTTTTTTTGTAATATTGCTACCTATATATTAATACTTCTCTGCGGTTTCAACCTCGTCGTGGGTATATTGAAATGAACACCCACGTCAGATCCAGTTCAAATTGACAAAATGTATTTTTAAGTTATTTTGTCTAATAGGAGAGAATAATAGAAATGACTGACTGGCCCTTGAGTTGGTTCCAGTGTTTCTTTTCAAGGTAGGAATTGTCGTTCCTACTGTCTCATCTAGTTTAAATATTCATGTGTTCCGGTGTCTTTTTCCAAACCTTTTAGGTAACATAAATAAATAATGACTATGATAAGTTTGACTACTAAATCCAACTTAATCTTTGAGTGAACGTTTATAGTGTGTGGGGGAGATTCTAAAATGAATAATCTCAAATATCCTACTTATATCTTTCACATCCTACTAATATTATAAACGCGAAAGTTTGTATGTATGGATGTATGGATGTTTGTTACTCTTTCACGCAAAAACTACTGATTGGATTTTAATGAAACTTTACAATAATATAGCTTATACATCAGAATAACACATATGCTACAATTTGTAAACATATTGTTCGAAATACTAAACCTGCGCAGACGAAGTCGCGGGCACCAGCTAGTTTATAATATAAGTAGGATGTGAAAGTTTGTGAGAATGTATGGATGTATGTTTGTTATTCAATCACGCAAAAACGGCTGGACCGATTTAATTGAAATTTGGTATGTAGATAGGTGATACCCTGGAATAACACATAGGCTACTTTTTATCAACACACCACGCGGGCGAAGCCGCTGGCGGAAGCTAGTAAATAATAAAGTTCCTATTGGCTTATAGAACTAGGATATCTTCCCTATAAACCCGTAGTCCAATTACTAACCTATATTTTAAGCACTTTCAATCTACCAGGTAGACCTTTGTCAGATTACTAGCAGTGGTCACAAACCTCTAGGGTGCACAAACCATAGAGCACTAGATTGACTGCCAACGAGAGCTGCAATCGAAATTCAAAATATGCGGAGCGTGTTCTCAGCTAGTCCGTTGAGTGAGGCATGGTTTTATCTCAAACGACCTTTGTAAATGCACGTTCGATTTTTGAAAGATCGGAGTTTTATTTTTTTATTTGTAGATGGTTTGAAGTGGTTTATTTATAAGACTTAAAATTAAATACAATTCATTATTATTGGTTGTTTGTTATTTTTGAAAACTGAGATATTTGCTATAAAATATGCGTATGATTTTACATTTCGTTATTTTGAGAACAACTTTTAGGATTTTTGCCTATCATATCATCATTATTGCCTGGCTATCCACTATCTATGTACCTACTATAGGCATCAAGTACTTTACCTACCTACTCATGAACATCATATTCAACGCAAGCAATTCATGCCAGCACACACGGGCTAACTAGTATTTCCCGCGGCTTCCCCCGCAATACGGGTTGCGTTAGTTTTTGATTAATGGCCGCCATGTCGGATACACGGCGCCATTATCAGCTGATCGTTAAACCAAGCTTCGAGAACACGGAGGAATGAAAGAACAGAGATGTCAAAGGAAAGGTAGGTCAGGCACATTCTTGTGGGTCAAAAAATACGGTAGGCGTGGTCAGTCTACTAGAACTACTGAGGCATTCGGATTCCTTGTCAAATCAAGACCAAATGGTTTTATCGAAGATTATATTTTGAATTTAAATCGCCAAAGGATGCATATGAGGGCGGAGATAGAACGTTCCTCGTCCCTCGAACACCCGCATTTTGGCGCGCTACTAATAGGAGATTAAAGATTTAAATTTAGATTTAAAGATTAAAGAATTAAATTATCAAATGAGCCCTTCCGCTATTAGTTAGCACTATCAGGGAGTGTCAGACTCTCTGACTAAAACCCATCATGTTCCTTCGTAGGCCTTTTATGTACTTACCAAGGCCGCGGTAGCTCTTTTGAACAATCCCTGCGTTATGACATCTCCGCTAGTCATTTTGTTCTCCGTGTTCGGTAGGTTATCCGAGTCTACGACAATACTTTCTTTGTTCAGCGATTTATGTAACAATGAATGTAGGTACCTACTTTTTGCTTACAGGCAAGAATTTACTAACAAAACAATGTTGTTAGCTGTTTTGTTTTAATCAACAAGACTTCTTTGTATTTCAATCAATGCTTCCATTAAGGAAGTACTATAATAAAAAAAAAATTGTAACAATGAATGATGTTTATGTTGAATTAGACCAATCCGATAAGAAAAAACCGTTAAAGTACCAGCCGGACTCACGCATGGAGGGAGTACCATTACCGATAAAATAGCCAAAAAGTCACGTCCATTTAGTCTACTCTATTCTACTTTTCAGTTTTATTATATCTAAATATGGTTTATGTGATACAACTAGGTCACAAGTTTTAATTTTTACCTTCGGTTACGCGGTACACTTAAAAACAATCATTACTATAGTAATTATGTCATATTTAACTTCTACATTAAAATCAGACGATACCTTAAAATTAAATACTCAACCTCCTCTCATTAACTGCTTACCTTGTAAAAAAATACTCCGAAACTCAAGTATCAAATTCACATACAAGTCTTGGGCATATATTCGTTTTAGCTCGTACGATAATACCGCATAGTCGATCGAATTCAGCTAATGTAAATATTGAAGACGAAGGGACCACTTCAGTCCGGGATGTAAGTACGTTTAGAAAAATGTTTACCCACCAAAGATGTACGACTTTTTGGAAAAGGAACTCTGTAGAAACTGTAAAATATACATATAAAATAGGCGTTTCTCCAAATATATTTTCTTAGTTTTAAATATATTTTTTTAGTTTGAGGAATGAATAACTTGACTGAATAAACGATTTTATATTCAAACTTATAAAATGTCAATTGTTCTTTCCACTTTGTTTTGGGCTAATGTATACGACATTTATCCATGCTAATAGTTTTACAAATGCGGCCATGTTAAAACTAGCCATTTTCCCGCGGTTTCTCCTTCGTCCCGTTTGAGCTACTGCCCATACCGGGATAAAATACAACCTATGTTATTTCTAGATAATGTAGGTTTCTAATGATGAAAGAATTTTTAACATCGGTCCAGTAGTTTTTGAGTTTATTCATTACAAACATACAGACAAAAAAATTTTTTTTTCGTCTTTATAATATTAGTATAGATGTTCTAGTTCTTCGTTTAATTCTTTGTCCGTTTGTTCAAAAACATTCACATTCGAAGCTCAACGTAACATAGTAACAGTCTCTGAACAAAATAAATATTCGACCTTTCTCGAAGGTAAACATCAATTGACCTGCCTTTAACTCGTATTTACTGTGCCATACATTACCTCACGTCCACTATACTGAACGTTTGACTATTATTCGATGATATACTTACTTTTAGGGTTCCGTACCTCAAAAGGAAAAAACGGAACCCTTATAGGATCACTTTGTTGTCCGTCTGTCTGTCTGTCTGTCTGTCTGTCTGTCTGTCTGTCTGTCTGTCTGTCAAGACCCTTTATCTCAAGAACGCGTGGACGTATCAAGATGAAATTCACATGAAATGCTCAGGTCTGTTGTCCCTTTAAGCTGTGAAAATATCAAGCTTCTAAGCCAAGCCAATCAAAAGATACAACCGATTATGTCGATATTTTCAACAAATTCTCGACACTCGCAAAGGAATCAAAACCTACAGGGTACTTCCCGTAAACTCAGAGTCTTGAAATTTGGCATGAAGCATTGTCATATAATGCAAATATAGGAAAAATTACGAAAATCTCATTTTTTTAGTTATATAATATAAAAAAATATATTTTAATAAAATGAAACTTACTACCTTATTTCTCACGAACGAATAAAGGTATCAAATTGAAATTTATACCAAATACCTAAGTCTATTGTCCCTTTAGGCAGTGAAAAAAACAAACTTCTAAGTTAACGCGATCAAAAGATACAGCAGTTATACCGACACCTTAGACGAATTTCTGTCACACGCTAGGGAATCAAAACCTACAAGGTACTTCCCGTGAACTCAGAATCTTGAAATTCGCCACGAAGCAGCGTTATATAGTACAGATAAAGGAAAAATTGCGAAAATGATTAATTTGAAGTTACATAAAATATTAAAATATTATTTTTGCTTACACGACATAAAATATTTTTTTAATAATTATAAACTTACTAACTACCCTTTTTTACATGAACGCGTAGAGATATTAAAGTTGAAATTCATATCAAACACTTCTTAAATATAATTGCCACTAAACTATGAAACATTTTAAATCATTCAAAGGTCATTGGGCACCTTAGTATGAAAACCATACCCACGGCGGATACGAACGAAATATAGCACAGTATAATGATAAAGGCTCTGATTTACTATGGCATTAGTCGCATCTATGTGAACCGTGAGAATCTAGAGAAAATCAGGTGTAAACATCAAATATTTTCCTCATTTCAATGGGGAATTTAAACGACCAAATTTGACGGATTTGAGAAATCATTTCTTTGTAGTGAAAGAGTATACTCGCCGTTTATTTCCATTGTCATCAGGTCAGGATCTGATGATGGAAATCCTGAGAAATCGAGGGCAACTATAAAAAATTGTAGGCATGCATAGGATTAAAACTTGATTCTCAGATGTATGTCTGGTGATACTATCAAACAGTGAAAGTTTAGAGCTTACCTGATGATGGAGACGTGAGAAAGTCGAGAGAACTCTATGCATGTTTAAAAAAATAATAGATCCCATTAGTAGTGAATTCTCATCACCTAAAATAAAATAAGCTCCAACACAAGGTTACGTTATAAATTGTAAAGGAGTTCCCATAACTATATCTGATCTTTGCTATCGATCCCACAATGGCAGTTAAACCTATCTATGTGGAAAGTCTTCGCCAATACGAATAAAATAAGCCCAAACACGTGGTAGTTGCAACATACCGTTCAGGAGTTCCCTCGACTCTCTGTAGTCTCCATAATCAAATCAGCTCCAAACCTTCACTGTTTACAAGTACCCTCAAAAATACACTCACATGTCTGGTTTTGACTCGATGCGTGACTACAATATTCAAGAGTTGCCCTCGATTACTCAGGGTTTCCAGATCCTTTCTTTATGAAAAGTCTTTAACAATAAAAACTAGCATTGCAACCTGTAAAATCCTCTGAAACTGCTTGTCTATTATATTTTTCAAACGATCCTGGACATTCAAAGAAACGTCATACCATTCTCCACGATTTAAAACTACTTTGATTCATGTCCGCCACTTTTTACAAAGCGGGTCAGATATGCCCAATGACCTTTAAGACATAATTAGTTATTTTCAATCAGATTTCTGAATGATGACTATAAAATGTTGTATATAAATAACTTTAATAAAATAACTTTTACAAGGTACTGGCCTACTATTTTAGTTATATTATAAAATAAAAAATATTAGCTATTTTGACTCTCACGAAATTACCATAACTATGATTGTTCTAAACTGAACGGTTGGCGCGAGACTCACTTTTTATCTAACCAGGATTTGTACGGAACCCTCGGTGCGCGAGTCCGACTCGCACTTGGCCGGTTTATTTACTTTGCATTTTATCTATACTATCTTTAATTATATAAATAGACTAGCCATTTTCCCGCGGTTTCACCCGCGTCCCGTGGTAACTACTGCCCTTACCGGGATAAAATATAGCCTATGTTACTCGTGGATAATGTAGCTTTCGAATGGTGAAAGAATTTTAAAAAACGGTCCAGTAGTTTTTAAGCGTATTTACAAAACAAAGTTTTCCTCTTAATAATATTAGTATGTTTTTTGGTTTTATTTCTATCCGGACACCGAAACTACTAAATCGATTTGAAATATTCTTTCACTGTTGGAAACCTACACTCATTCTGAGAAAAGGCTATATTTTTTTCGGTCATCGGTAGGTGTTCCCCGAGACATAGATAGTAAATAAATGAAACCAGTTGAAACTTATCTCAATTATTTTTTAAATATTGACTGTACTTATCTGCCTATTATATATTGCTCTTACAGTTTTGAATATTACCCTATTTTTTTCTCTTCAAGGGTTCCATTTTAGTCGCTTAAATATCTTGTTAAGCGAAGGTCGGAAGGGCTTTATCAGTCGAAGGCTGTATGAAGCGCTCACTACCCGGTAATATTGCCTAGTAGGTGATAAGTAAGTAAGATTTAGCTACTAAGGACGATGAACGAACAGTAGGTTTGATATATGTAGTTACTCAGAAATAAACATGAAAATTTATCTATTTCTTCCAGTATTTGAGGCGAGATTTTCTTAGAATAACTTTTCTAAAATATCAATAAAATGGCAAAACACAAAATGGTACACGAACACGACATGATTGTGGTAGACTCCAACAGGCTTTACACATTATTTACCTCTAATCGTAAACAAATCTTCGCGAACAATTTTGATAGAATCTGGCCCTGCTAACATACTAACTAAAAAATCAGGTAAGTACTTAAAAATGACAATTCGCTTTTAACCTTTTGAAATAGATACTCAGCAACTCAAATAATTAAATAATGCCGAGTGTGAATCACCTTTGTATACTAAAATGACTAGGTAAATAATAGTTATCAACAGGAACAGTGTCTCATAAATTATATTAATATTGTTAACACGTAGAATACATTATTTGCATAACTTGCTAAATCGTTTGCTCCTAACAACTGCTGAGCGTTTTGCTTACGTGATCGTTATGTATCGAGAAGTCTTTGAATACGTGGATCGAGCATTTTCTATAGAGGTATTGAGTGTAGCAATGGATTCCGTTGTATCGATTGTTTTGTCTTTGAAACTCATTACTGAATAAAATTCTACCTCCTGACAAATATTTTCGACTGTACTCTTCGGTTTAAAGATGAGTAAAAAATTTAATTCGCCAATGGGCAGTAATTTCACGGCTACTTTTGGTTTGGTTATCATTATAGTAAGAAACATAGTGCAACTTACCATGATGGTTAAAAAATGAGTATCGATTTAAAGCGATAGGTACAGTCAACTTGGTCAGTGGTAATAGTTTTATAGGAAAAGCGTACTTATTACTATTGAGTTAAGGTGCATGACAGTTACCACTGATTTGCAGTCTACCGTACTGTTCATTTGCATTAAGTAAATCATACATCTAAACATCTCGGGTGACTATCAGTTCACACCACTTATTAAACTTAACTAAAAAACCTTGATTTATTTTACACCACACCACGGCCGAGCCTCTTAAAATAAAACATTTTAAGTATTAGACAAGAGCTTCCCACAGCAAAAGCGTTGGATCTGAGTGGCACGTCTTGTACACAGTTATAAGCCCTTAGAGACCCTTCAGACGATTGAGACGCAGCGATAAAGGATCGCAGAGTTGCATAGCGATGCACATGTGCGAAACCATTCAATAACATGAAAACAAAAGTAGAAACAATCAAAGATGTTTACAAAAAACAAGACACAAACCGTCGTACCACAAAAACTTTTAAACGTCTGTTGAACACTCGTCTTATCCTGATATCAGAATGGCTATCACCTTTGGATGCTGAATATCTTCAAAAGCACGAGGGTAGCAATTGGTAGCAACTAATGATAGCTGGTAGCAATTCTCTATGTATTTCGAGAGTATCGGTGAGTTGTGGCAGCAGTCCTTTTTTTTTCCGACGTCAAAAATCATCAAATGACCCCTTCCGCTGTGGGTTAGCAGCGGTGAGGGAGTGTCAGACTCTTACTGACTAAAAACCGTCGTGTTCCGTCATAGGCCTTTTATGTACCAGGGCCGCGATATCTCTTTCGAACAACCCGCAGCCCCGGCAGGCCTTGGCCCTGCTGGGCCCCGCTGGGGTTGCTGACATCTCTTTGAGGAGCGCGTGGAACAACGCGCGCCGTCGACACGGGTCTGTCGTCTAAGCAAACAGAGGGACGATGAGCCACCCGAACTCACCGCCCACAGACCCACGCCTACGGTGGCCGGGAGTCATCACGCGACACCCGGCGCCCATGGTGTCTACCTGGTCCAGCGCGGCGGCCGGGATGAGAGGTGCGTACTCTCGGGTGTTCCGCTTCCTCCTTCTCGAGCATGACCGCTTCGCAGAAGGAGGCGACGGCGTGACAGCAGTCCTGACGCAGACAAGAAATGTCAAATTATGACGTTGAAATAAGGTCCGTTTTGCAGCCACATTTTTTTGGAAAGTGTTCAACAGACGTTTTAGTTTGTGTAGTAAGGCTGTTTTTGTTTAAAAAAGGAACAATACGCAAGACAATAAATACTTATCCTTAGGGACATGGTTAACAGTTAAGTTCTGTAACCTATTTAGACGTTGTTTTGCAATTAGAAAAGGTTTGGCATACTTATGTAATTAATACGGAACTTATTTACGACTTTAGACCTAGAGAACCTTAATGATTGCCAATAAATATTTTAAAAGAAAATCTTGATTCCAATCAAAGTTTTCAGTCGTCTTATACCGGCTAAATACCTGATCTTTGTTTTGTGCTTACTACCTTCTTACTGATTTAAGTATTAGCCCATTCTTCATACTGATTTAAGTATTGGCCCAAAGAAAACTATCGACCGACTAAAAGTTTGCAGTGTGCCCTCAGATGTCTATGACTAAAAGGCTTATTACACTTGACTAAATTCAGTCATCTGAATGATGCAGTTACTAAATTCAGTAAAATGTAATAGCATTTGAGAAGGTAGGTTTCACTAAATCATTTAGAAACCTAATTAGACAAGCCTAATTAGGCTACTTAATTTAGACAAGTGTAATAAGCCCTTAAGATTATTTTACGACAGAAAAAAAAATAATGTATGACTTACCAATGTAGGTACAATAGATACACAAGTGAATCTATCGTGAAATCACGGTATGCGGATAATCTGTGCTTCCTCAGAGATCGACTCATGCCATCAAGATCACAATATCGGATATAATAGATGAAATATCTCCTATATTGTTGAATTGACAATCTTATAATGGATTGTTTATTCTTTCGTGAAATTGTATGTGCTTAGACTAAGTTATAGAGCTTGCGAAAGTTGGAGTACTACCTACATCTGAGTTGCAAAAAATATTTTTATAAAAAAAAATAACATGTTGACAAGGCAGAAACGAATTTAAACCGTCATTACAGAAACTGATGAAACGCTTGGATACAAATCCCACACTTGCTGGCATTTGTAAGGACCCAAACTACGGCCAAAACCGATTCTAAAACCATTGAAGATTTCTACGAAAAAGCTAATAAATCTCTTTTTTAAAAATGACCAAGTGGGTCTCGAACCGAGTGCAATGCTGGTTCCGTTGGGTCCGATTATTCGATTTTTTTTTTATTTAGTAGACAATAAACTCAGATAATAAAATACTTTAGACTTTTACCAAATCTTACACAAAATTCGATTATTTATATTTTTTGTCTTAGATTTTTTTTAATGGGTCCTGTAGTTCTGAGATAGGCGCGTTTAAAGAAGCTCACAAACTTACTCTTTAGCTTTTAAGTTAAGGATAAAATAAAATGGATTAGAGTAGATTTATTTATTAGTTAAATTAAAATAAGAAATCATTAGTACCAGTATCATTCTTTAGTAACCATCAATTTTTTTAAGCCTGAGCGCGTGCGCACACTGTAAATTTTTAAAGTTCTAAAGAACAATGTCAGGTTTCGGCCCACCCAATTAACTTTTAAAACTAAATTCTCACAGACACAAAATTCTTTACTACAACAATTTAAATATAAAATACTAACTTCTTATAAAATATTTAATTGTTATCTAGAACTTTTCCAAAAAAAAATATCAGTTGAATAAGTAATTATTTTGTTTATCGAGTTCAGGATTTTCGTTTTAATAATTTGGAATATTTGGAGCTTTTATATGTATTCGTTTTTGTGTGTGCGTCACGAACGCGAATAAACGTTTTGATTTGATTTGATTTGATTTGATTTGAATAATTTGATTTAGAGAAGTTCAATGCAAAAGTGGAAAACATAGAAAAGCTTCTGACATTAAACTACACAAAAAACTGTAAGAATTTTCACTGTACATGAAATATTTTTATTGAGCCTAAGTTACTATGGTCGTCTGACATTGTTCTTTAATCTAAGTTTGTAGTCTAAGAAGTACTGATACCGGAAAAAATACTTCATCGTTGGTACGTGTGTACTTCCATTAATTTTCATACTGATTTATGAGGCCAAAACAACTATCGGCCTAATTAAATTTTGTAGTGTGCTCTCGCTCTAAAGGTTTTTGCCTACGGTACCCTAAAATCTACGGGGATTTACAGGGTACAAACGATATGATTGGCAGAAGTGTAAATAGTTATGTCAGACCACAGTTAAGAGTCATTCTGTTTTTAGTCGCCTTGTGACACGCGTCTAAATATTATAGAAAAGTTAAAGTTAAATAATTATTAGAACCCAGTTGTTTTTAGTGTGCTTTTATTTTCAACAGAGTGGAAGTTAGTTATTTATCAATTTGAAGCTGGTTGTTAATCAAAAGGTGAGTCTTGAAGTTTGTCTTTTAAACATATCGGATAAATGATTAAAATACGTGAACAATGCTTAATAATGTGGATCGGCAATCGTTGACGTCATAATATCAAAGAGAAGATTTGAGCTTAAGTTTGCAGAATCTTTGATTGTTTGAGGAAACATTATTTTCGTTTTTCATATACGAAATTACTGAGCATCATAATTATTTTTTATCAAATGATTTAATTTTTCGAATTGATTGAGTAGTTTTCTGAAACCCTATTTTACATTTTTTTTTTATTTTTAGTTTATAGTAAAAAATTGTTCTCTCAATAAATATTAATTTAGATTCCTTCATCTCTCCGTTTCCAGTGCCTTATCAACGGACAATATGAAACTCGTTATATCAGCATTGGTCATAATGATCTCTGGCATCTGTCTCTGCATGGACGAGGAAAGTGAGTATCACTACATAATATAAAACAAAGTCGTTTTTCTGTCCCTACGTCCCTTTGTACGCTTAAATCTTCAAAACTACGCAACCGATTTTCATGCGGTTTTTTTAAATAGTTAGAGTGATTAAAGAGGATGGTGTATATGTATAATAAAAAACATTAAATAGTGGGGAAATACTGTTATCCCGTGCGAAGCCGGGGCGGGTCGCCAGTCAGATATAAAAGGTACTATTTGGAACTGATCTGCCAAACGCCGACGGCATGATATCGGATGAAGGCTGAGGGCGACAGCACTTTGAAGTTATTTTAATAAGTTAGTTAAAACCAGTAGTGTAGTCCCTTTCCGTGCTGGAGGCAGTTGATCGACAGCTTGGTTCTAGATAGCACCTTAACGGGGCTTTTACCCTTTTATTGAAAGTGCTGTAAACGGGCTCTATACATGTGTCAACTGTTTGCTAGGTCTACATATATAAAAAATAATGTCACTTTTCGTTGTAATTTTATAACCCAAGAAAGGGCTCCCTAATTCAAAACCAATGTTTAGCCGTGGTTCGGACAATTTAGTAGATTGTTTGTATGAAATTTGCACAAAATCGGTCGAGCTCTTCCTCGTTATTAGTTAGTTAGCCGCTAGTATTTTCATAAATAATGATTATGTAATTACACAGTAGCAAGAGGTAAATCCCATAGATAAGGATGGTTATCTAAAATCATGTCAACATTTTTACCCCACGAATTTTATTCTGAACCATTGATGTAGACGGCTTTAAAATTATATATATCTCCATAAATTATACCTAGCCTTTTCCCTACCATGCAGCCAGCATTTTACCAGACTTCAAAAAACATAACTTAATTTGCTTTTATTTTTGCAGAATATATGAAAGAAAATAATCTTATTAAGTGCTACGAATGCCTCTCGGATCCACTGGACGGGGCCAATGCAACCTGTAGGACTGATGTGACTGGCGTACGTGAGTGCTATGGCAAAGAATGCAATGTTCTAAAGATGGAATGTGAGTACCTACTTTTTATTTACTTACTAAGTTAATATCGCGACACAATTCGCACACGGTCGGTTGGCCCCATGGTAAGCTATTTATTAGCCAGTGCCATTATGACACTAAGATCACACGCTTATCACGTAAATGTTGATCATTACGCCAACGAGGTCGTCATGTGTAAAGGGACAAACCAACATCGCCTGCCTCAATTGCCAACCTCACTTGCCCGTGGTGCATAAAAAACGAACGAGGCTGTGGCGTCTGATTGTTGGCGGTATAACCATAATGTAGAATCAACTAACGACTTAAAATGAAGAACACAAGCGCTACTAGCGCCGCCGTGGACTCATCATCTCCCGAGCCTTTTCCCAACTATGTGGGGTCGGCTTCCAGTCTAACCGAATGCAGCTGAGTACCAGCGTTTTACATGGAGCGACTGCCTATCTGACCTAGTCAACTCAGTTACTCGGGCAACCCCCCTTGGTAAAACTGGTGTCAGACCTACTGGCTTCTGACTGTCGAAAACGACTGCCGAAGATTTTCAACGAACATTTTTTGAGCGCCTCAATTATTCAATTGTAAAACGAGACATGATTAACTGCATTATTCTGGCTCATCGCCTAATCATTTACTTAAAAATGTTTTCTCTTTTTCAGTTCTCGGCGATGACATAGTGTATCGTATGTGTAACGGCAAACACTATACACATGGTATCTCACGCACGATATTTTCAACCGAAGAGGGCGGCATGCAGCGTTTAGGTCTGAAAGTTTCTTGGTCAACATGCCACGAAAACCTTTGCAATTCTTATAACATAAAGGATAAAGCTGTTGATTCATTTGCGACTGGTTCTTCAGTTATTTGGAGAACTCACGTGCTGACCTTGTTTGCAAGTGTGGTGGTACCCCTTAAGTATTGTGCTTACTTCTATTAATATATAATAATGTCTGAGACCCAAGTTCACCGACCACTTTATGTTGACTTAAAGCAGCTGGTTACTAATATATTTTGTACGTTCCAATTTTCAAAGTAACTAGTTTCGTTAGGAATACTTTACGTTTACTTTATCAGTGAACTTCGGTCTTGATTGGTATATTTGTAGGTACAATTTGTTGGCTAAACTAGAACTTAATTTCAGGAACATATATAAACTGTGCACAAAATATATACCGATGTCTTCTGAATGTGCCTTCTAATAGTTTTAAGTATTTTTAAGTATATTCCGCATCTTTCAACAAAGTTGTTTCTTTGTTTGTTTTTCATCAATAAAGTGCTTCAACTTTAATTTGTCGTTTTATTTTCATATCTAATTTAACGCAGCGTATGTTCTTCGAAAAACATTGGTGTTTGCTTAACCTGCAATCGAAGTTCTTGAGAGACTAGACACACTGCAGACTAAACAGTGGGCCGACAGTTAACCAGATGTTTGGCATTATTTTTTAAAGAAAATCTTGGTTCCATTAATCTGATCATTATAATGTGCGTACTAGAATTCATATTCATATTGATTTAAGAGCCCGGTCGTTACGGGTAAGTACGGGGTAGTCGTTGTGGCAGTCGTTACGGGTAGTCAGAAGCCAGTAAGTCTGACACCAGTCTAACCAAGGGATATTGGATTGCCCGGTAAACTGGGTTGAGGAGGTCAGATAGGGCAGTCGCTCCTTGTAAAGCACTGGTTCTCAGCTACATCCGGTTAGACTGGAAGCCGACCCCAACATAGTTGGGAAGAAAGGCTCGGAGGATGATGATTGATTTATGAGCCCAAACAAACTATCGGCTGCCAAAAAATGCTAGTGCGGGGTTACTCTAAATGATCTATTAGATAATCCTCCAAAATAAAAGTAACTCAGAACCCTCCAAAAAACTTCTTATCGCCGAAAAGAAACTAAATAAGTAATCCTTCAGCCAACTGAAACATTAAACTACTAATTGCTGGATGAGTCTTAAAGAAACTTGCACAGACCACAAAGTGAGCTTTAATTGGTCTGTCTGTTTGTCTGTGTCCTCGATTTACCTACAGTTTAGTGAGAACTGGTGTAGTTGGCTTAATGAGGGTAGTTGGACACTGTTTGTGGTAGTAAGAAAGTTTTATAAGCAAATAGTGTATGAGTCAGTTTGGGAGCTGGGTTTAGTGGGTTTAAAGAAACAAAATGAAAGAAAACGGTAGGTTAAAAAAAAGTTCGGTTTTGGAAATTCAGAGATCGATCTGTTTGATGACATGAGTACAACGCTTTTTTTACTAGTAAATTTTTTTTTTATTATTTAATAACGTGGAATTTTATTTTGAGATAATCCATGTAGTATATTTTAAGATGTTTTAAAAACCCTGAAAATCTATCAACATGACTGTAATTTAAACTATGTAAAACTTAACCATAATAATATAATTTAAACAATCCTCCTACAATTTAGCTTATTTCAACGGTTAAACTCTTAGAGCATTGAACCAACTGAAGACGCCAGTGCCAGGCCTTACCTCCCAACATATCGAGACCGCTGGTCATACTCGTACATATGTGTGAGTCAATTTGATGTTTGTGTTTGACAATTTTATAATGTGCATACGTAACGATTTCATTCCAAATGGATATTGTCTAGCCCCCCGAGCGTAAATAAGTACCGTAACCGACTGCCAAGAAGTGTTATGTTTTTTTTTACCTATTGGTATCTAGGTACCTTGTATTCTTTAGTATGTACCTCTTAATTGTCGTTGAAAAGTCCAAACTGATTGAGAACAGTGAAGAACCAAAAGCGGTTATTAACTTGGTTCTACCTTTTCAATTCGTTATTGTTCAGACAGGCGAGTTTTTTTTATATTTTTGTATTGAGATTTGTATTCATGGCGATTCCGGTAATTTGAAGACTCTAAGCCCAATACTGAGCATACAATTACACTTAGTTACAACAAATGAATGCAATAACATTGCTTTAATAACGTTCTACGTCTCTTTAGCTTCAAATTAGTTGAAATAAAATGACGTACATTTCACGTTTTATTCTTGTTAACTGTGCGTAGTCTTTAATTCGGGAGGAATTGCTTTAAATAGTGATGTGACAGTACAGGACAGTAGGTAATATGTCGATGCGTCTCTTTTATTTACAGAACACTAGCGGCCTGTCTAGGGCGACCTAAACTTTCATGGCGAATCATTCAATCTATCGATATCGGTTACTGACTTAAAAAACAAAAGATCTAATCGAAAAACAAAGAATAGATCGGTTAGAATATGAGGGCATTTAAAAATACTCGCTGTCTTGAGGTCCAAATAATTTTCATACACTGTCGGTTAGCCCCATGGTAAGTTATAAATTAATTTGCATTATGGGTGCTAACACAACTGATAAACTACATAAATACATATCAGACCACGGCCAACAAGCACGCTCATCACACAAATGTCAACCGAACCGGGAATCGAACCCCGGACCTCAAGTTCGGTAGTCCGGAATTGTTTCCATTGCGCAATCGATGTCACGAAGTATTTTGTTTTCACACTCTAGTATTTTTTTTTTCATTTTATCGTCTAAAACTCACCAATTCATTCGATGTAACATCACTAGAGATACCAGGAGTTCATAACAGTGTAATGTGTAGGAATTCGGAACGACGCGTCATCCATCTGGGGAGTAAGATGAGGGCGTAAGGCCCATAGACGCTGCGTAATGGCCGGCCCCATGACGTGTCACCCTGTTATCACCTTATATCACTTCCTTAAACAGACCTTAATGATTTTGGACCAAGAAACTAGGTATGGAGAACAAGGAATGAAACTGAAAATTGAAAATAATATGTATGGAGTTGATTTAGTACTACCTATTATAAAGTTGAATTTGTCATTAAAAAATAACTTATTTTCTTTTACATTTAGCTTTTCAGTGGAAGCATAGGTAGGTCACTATGTGGAAAGTTCATATCAATACGAATAATATAAGCCCAAACACCAGGTAGTTAGTAGATACCGTTGCGGAGTTCCCTCAAGTTCCTTTCGGCTTCATCATCAGGTCAGCTCTACCTTCACTGTTGTATAGTGTTATCTATAGCTTTGGTCTTAATTGGTAATATCCGAATTGAAAAGCTCCCCGTTTTTTGGGAAGTCGGTTAATAATTGGTATGTTTATCAATGTAGAATAAATAATTGGTATATTTATCAATGTAGAATAAATGTTGTTTTATTTTTGTCACTGATATGAATAACGATGTATGTATTTACACACATACTAAGTATTTTTCTACGAAAATAACATGTGATAGTTGAATGAACACTAATTCAGCCGATTTGGGGACTCTTTGATATTTAAAATGTATTGGTTTCTTTGATATTGTAAACGAACATTTCTGATAGCTAACATTTTCGATTGCCTCCAAAAATAACTTGGAATTAGACATGAGTACATGAAATTCGTGTAAGTACTTCAGTTGCTTAACCTGCGAATATGAGTATTCGCAAGATTATAGTAAAAGAAAAAAAAAAATATTTTTAAGATCCACAGTTTAAAATATTGTAGAATAAATGAATATAGATGACTCCGGAAAAATTTAGGTATTTTATAACATTATGTCAATTTGTCGGTCATTCAGTACAAAAATGCCATTTACCGTTGAAAATTGACAGCTGTCTTTTTGCAATCCTACAATCGACCAAAAGAAATAAACGCAAGCTTAAACTTCCTGTAAATTTTCATTAAAATAAAACCCTTTCTGGTGGAACAACTATTCAACCTTCGTGAGTAAGCCCGCGCTATAGTATACTATAATGCTGAGACAGAAAGCTCACACATTCGCCTCAGTGATTCAAATAATTACTTCGCGACGACTAACAAGAGAATTGGATATGACGATGGAGATCCTTGTTAAGGTTAGCACACACTACACTGCATCGTTCCTAAATGTAACATAAACATTATAATAATATTGCCGGGAGGTTTCGTCTCTGGGCCCCTTACAACTGGTACCTTAGAACCTGTGCCCGATATCGGTGGTCACCTATTTTTTATATTTTTAAATGTTTTTTTTTATATATATATTTATATTTAATGTTTAAAGTTGCCTCAAAATGGCTTCAACGTATTGGCTTCAGCTCCACGTTCGACTTTCAAAAATTGGTCTCGTAGACACTAAAATAATAATGGTTTCCTAGCTAATTATCGGCCGAGACGGCTGTTCTCACGAAAGGAGATTATAGTATTTGCGCAGACACAGGTGCACCCTGTATTTCTTTACTGTACTTAATTAGGCGCAGGAAGATATACAGATATGGTAAACAGACAAGTTTGAACCTTCGAATAAAATAGCGAATATTTGACCTTAATTTATTAAAACGAGCGAATGCACATTCTATTCCTTCTATCAAATTATTTTTAGAGGGGTAAAAAATGCTACTAAAAATAAGATAAGTACCAAATAAAACACAAACGCCATTGGTGGTTTAATTAAGATTTACTTTGGAATGCTATTTTCTAGGTACATTTTGAAATTGACACTAATGTGGAGTGTTTGCCGACCTTAATAGTGCTATACGGGAATCAAAGACGGAGTCTCGTAACCTCCATGATGGAATACAATGGCATTTCTGAGCTTAAAGGGATTCTTACTGGAGTTTAGAATGCCAGTTAATTTGATTCGGCGGCTACAATTGCTCTACATGTAACTGAAAGTACGGTTGGCGATAAACTAAATTCTATTTTTTTCAAACTCAAACTCAAAATATTTATTTCATTTTGTCGAATAGATCTGGATTTTAATAAGCGCGTCTAGCTTTCCATTTAGAACTAATTTGACTAGTAACGTGATTATGTACAATCGTATAAAAAATGGTCAGAAAATAAAAATTGAGAAAATAATAGCTAGTAAAAATAATTTATTTATATTAAAAAACAAAAGGGTTATTATAAGCAAGGAATATACAATACATCATTACACTTAAAGTAGTTTCTATTATTTTCTCTTTAAGGCAGTTTACATTGCAATTTCGCGCACAAGCATTTATAAGCCGTCAATTTATATATGTAATACAAAATTAAAAATAATAACAATACACGGACAAAGGCAACACAGTACTAAGGAACAGAATTAAGGTCTGTGCTCTCTGTGCTACCCCCCAGTTGCACAATTCTGTGTCACAGGATCTCCAAGATATTTTGGCGCCAAAAAATTTTCGTGTTACGGACTTCTCGAAAGATGGCCCCAAAAATGTCATCATTGCTCCATCTTTATGACGTACCATACAATCTCGTATTATCATTTCATCTCCTGAATCTGTAAAAGCAATTATTTAAGTTTTATATATTATGTAATTGCAAGTTCTTTGTCATTATCTATATGGTATTTAGTTATAAGTAAATTAATTTGTTATTAAAGATACTCACTGACCCCACAGTCAAACCATTACAACGGTTTTGTGGGGCTTAGCACATAAGATGGCTACCTTTGTGATATAAGATAAATAAAAAAAAAAGCTTCGTCATCTACCGAGACTATAACCAACTACACGCCCGGGCAAAAAAAAATGGTCGCCCCGATTGCCAATACAATATTTACTGTTAAATGTTTATGGTCTCGTTTGAAAGCCTTTGTGTGTGTCGTACCTAATCACATTAAATCTATCACATATACTTTATGATATTCTATGGAGAATTGTAAAAAAAATAACCTTAGCCATTCAGTGGTTTAGCCACGGGAGTAATTTTTCAACATCATGTGTAAAGCAGAGATAAAGTTAGGAGTATCGAATGTTTTGACTAGTTGACATCTGTCAGTTTTCAAGGAGGAATATCCGTTGTGTGCAATGACTGACTCTTTATGGTGTTCCAATTCTCGGACATTTTTATTCTATTTACTTTGAAAAATGCATTTTTTATTTTTACGTTTTTATTTTCTCTTTGTGCTAATCGACGTTAACCAGTATATTAATGTATTTAATTTAATTTGGTTAGGTACAACACACCCGATATACTTTCGCGTTATAGTTCGGCCATTCAGAGAATGCGTTCCTGACACGTCGCGATTGAACTGACGACGTAACTTTGCAATGGCGTTGCAGTTACGATAAAAATATTTTTGCTGGTTGTTTACCGTTTTAACAATTGAGGAGCATTAAAACAACATTATTATATCAATAATCAATGAATGTTATAATTTTGTGCCAAACTGAGTGTCAAATAACTTGGTAAACAATATTTTTCTAAATCTATACTGCGCTATTACAAGGTTATGTCAGCGGTTTATATTTTGTAGTGCTGTGCTAAAAATAACAGGCAAGTATCGTAATCTGTTCTTATACAGTTATAATATAAAATAATACGTTTTGATTTTCTTTTTAAGAATTGGAAAATAATGGACTATAAGACTTAATTATAACTTTTATGAAAAATAAAAATAAAACTATGACCAAACCGCATTTTTATACTTAGATTAAAAATGGTAACCCCAAATGGCGTTATGGGCCGCCATTTTGTGACGCTAAAACAGTCGTCCGTTGTCGTTTCGTGCGCATAGACCACGTTTTTCAAGTGTTTTCGATCTGTTTTTATTTGATTACCCGGCTTTTGTTAGACCGAGATATCAGGATTGATTCTGTTATTGATAATAATATAATTATACATGTAGGCGAAGATGATGATGAAGACACCACCTCCTCAAGCAAATCGGAGTCTGATTAATATTCTGTTCGCACATTCAATTCAATGTACTTGTAACAAAGAATAAATAAAATAATTTTATTATATGAATATTACCTTTTTTTGGTTTCCACTTAAATAACTAAAATATAAAACAAATGATTCCGCCAATTTAAAACGAAAATAATCTTAAAATAATGCGGCGGTTCATTTTGAAGGAACGGTAACGAACTCAGTGTTATGTTGTGCCCATCACTAGTCGTGACTAACTGATAGGTGTCAGGAACGCATTCTCTGAACGGCCGAAGTATAATAATATTCAGGTAGGACTTACATTCAATTCTCACGACTTGGCATTCATGGCCCTTGCATGTTGGCACATTTGTCAAATCAGACCTGCACGTGTAATCCGACGCATTTAAAATACTGGACATGGTGTTACATGAGTAACAGTTTATTTCTTTATCACGATCTGAAGAGGAAGAACATGTAAGAAAAAATAAAGTTTAAAACAATATTTAAAAAACATTAACATTGTTTTATAAATATGTTTAAAAATTGTCAATATCTCTGTTGTGTACGTGGATTACAAGTTCACTTACCGTACAGACTGAAAAAATACGTACAGTATTGTTCTTTTTCGCTCAAATTATAAATAAAATTTTAATAGATGTAAATTGATTTTTTTTTAAACTTACCTTTTGCATCACAAATACCGACAAACACCGAAAAGACAAATACCACTTTGACCAATGTAGATTTTAAGAGCTCCATGATATATAAAGAAATAAACTGTTGGTAGTCAAAATTTCGACAGCTTATTGGGAAAAAGTGTGTCTGTACTACTATATATGTATAAAGTAAAGGAAAACCATGCCATATTATAAGTAGGAAATTAGTTAAAATAATCTAATTAGCAGTTTGTCATGATTAAAAATTGAAAAATGATTTGGGTTCTGTTGCCAGTCGTCATTGTCACACTTAGGGATTGTTCACACCAAACGTATTGTCCGCCGCTGACTGTGAGTATACTCACAGTCGGCCTCAGTGTGAACGTCGACTCAATCTGCAGTACGCGTACTCACCAAGCCGACAATAGGCTATAGCGTACGATGCGCTACATGTGTGAACAAAAGAATACGCTCGTGTAGGTTCACACTAGATGCGTACGCTGAGCGGCCGACTATTCTACACATAAAAGAGCTCAGTATTTGAAGTTGCTCGTAGTATTTTATAAACGATCTCTGAGATCACTCGTGGTTCCCATACGATAAAACTAGTGTATTTTTAAAAAAAATCGGACGTTTACTGATATTTCAATTAAATGATGCGCATTCAGATAGTTGCCATTTGCGAAGCTCTAGAGGAAGACGAAAATAATAAAAAGAAGAGATTGTGGGTACATCCCTTAAATTTGAAGAGATGTTTTCTTGGTCAATTTCATACTTTATATTTCGAATATAGACTTTATCCAAATAAGTTCAAGAAATATTTTCGTATGACAGTAAAAACATTCGATGAGTTACTATCTTTAATACGTATAAGTTTATATAAAAGGGACACTAATTATCGACGTGCTATTCAGCCAGAAGAAAGATTGACAATTACTTTAAGGTAAGAGGAAAACAACTTGTACTGTAATCAACACTTATTTATTATAATCAAATCAATCACGTTTAAACAATTGCGAAAAGAACAATGTCAGACGTCCATAGTAACTTAGGCTCAATAAAAATATTTCATGTACAGTGAAAATTCTTACAGTTTCTTGTGTAGTTTCCCGCTGATCCCCCCAAAGGATTGTTCCCCCCAAAAAATCCCCCGTGGGCAGAAAATACCCCCAAATTTGGGGGGAATCCCCCCAATCTGGCATCACTGCGCGGCGGTGCGGACGCGGCGGAGCGGCGGTGCGTACGCGGCGGAGCGGCGCTATTCGGCAACTGCGTCCGCGTAGCCAATCCGCGTCCGCCGTGCATAGTCGCGTAGTAAAATAATCGGCTACTGAGAGTCAGCTACAACAGACGACGTAACAGCGTATAGTCGGTTCGGTGTGAACGACAATTTCAATATATATGGAAAAGCAATAAACTGCGTAACGCGCGCTCACAGTCAGCGGCGGACAATACGTTTGGTGTGAACGATGCCTTACTTTCTGTATATTTCTTATAGTAATATTTTTCATTTAGTGCAAACTCGGTCAGTATCGGAAGGAGGTTCTCTATTCTAACATTTGACTGCTTAAATGACCAACTGGTTGCAAACAGCGACAGCTGCATGTAGCATGTTGGCTTGGGGTTCCATTCCCAAAACAGTCAGGCCGAATGAGAATTTGAACATACTTTAACTAATTAGCCCAGAGATGCACCACTACTGGTTTAAAGAGCATGTAAATATTGGTCCCTGAACCCCTTTTGGTAAATGCATTGGTTTTTTCTTACTGTTTTAGAAATAAACATTCTTTCATTGTATTTTCAGAATCAAGTCTTAAACTCAGCCAATCAAAGTCAAGCTATATTTTTTAAAATATAATATTGTTCTTCAAAACGCATCAGGAAATCATGTATTATGATTAATTTCAAAACAGGAAAGTGATAAATTGTTAACGATGTGTTTAATGAGCTCATTAATTGGCATTTAAGCGTATTAACTAACTGGGTACATGCATATAACTATTATTATCCTAGGAGGAATATTTACTGTAATAATTACATGTTTTTTTTTTTGGGAAAATCATTTCTATTTCACAATTCTGCGTTTCGCTTACTCTTGATTTTAAAATACTTGCACCACTTATTGTAGTTGTTATTTGACTACAAACTTCTCCAATGGTGCTGAGGAATTCTATTATGAAGCAATTCTTGCTAACCCTAGCCTTGAGGGGAGCGGGGAGTTCCCCTATTATTGAGGGAGCAAGACTGCAATCCAAATTGAAATTCCTGTGGACAAGACTCTTTGTGCTGGACAGCGTTTTGTAACGACGTCAAAGATGTACAATTAACTTCAGGTCAGTGGTAATTCGAAAGAGATACCGCGGCCCTGGTACATAAAAGGCCTACAACGGAACACGACGGTTTTTAATCAGTAAGAGTATGACACTCCCTCACCGCTGCTAACCCACAGCGGGAGGGGTCATTTGATGATTTTTGACGTCGTAAAAAAAAGGTCAGTGGAAATAGTTTTATAGGAAAATCGTACTTATTACTATTGAGTTAAGGTGCATGACAGTTACCACTGATTTGCAGTCTACCGTACTTATTACCTGTATGTAGCTGTGGGATTGTTCGAAAGAGTTAAAGCGGCCTTGGTTCATAAAGGGCATAAGAAGGAACATGGTGGGTTTTAGCCATTAAAAGTATGACACTCCCTCACCGCTGCTAACCCACAGCGGGTCATTTGATGATTTTTGACGTCGTAAAAAAAGGTCAGTGGTAATAGTTTTATAGGAAAATCGTGCTTATGACTATTGTGTTAAGGTGCATGACAGTTACCACTGATGTGCAGTCTACCGTACTTAGTACCGGTGTCTAGCTCGGGATTGTTCAAAAGAGTGTCCGCGGCCCTGGTTCATAAAGAGCTCAAGAAGGAACATGGTGGGTTTCAGTCAGTAAGAGTCTGATACTCCCTCACGCTGCTCCCAGCGGGATCATTTGATCATTTGATGATTTGATAAAAGTCGCATTTTTTTTCTTTAATTTTTAGCGACTAAATATCAGATAGCTGTTATTAGAAATGCAGGTTTGTTTTTGCTCTTAAACGTTTTTTAATTCACGTAATTCATGCATCTATTAAACTGAGTAAGTCCTTTCGTTGATATACCATACGCCGTTTTAGAGTACATAGTTGGTTTTGGGGTTCCGTAACAAACAAAAGTAAATTATGATCTGATGATGGAAACACATCCAAATCGAGAGAACTTTACAAAAAAAATATCTGTATACTCGTTGGAAGTTGATCGGATATATGCATATAATCTATCTAAACGCGTTTTTCCAGTGTTTAATATTAATTGGCTTTTATTGGGTAAACTGACCAAACAATGACTGACCAAAAAATTGACCAAATATTTCTAAGCGGAAGTTTCCTACTGATTTATCCTACTGATAATGATATTATAACTTAATTAATATTATCAATTTCTATATATACAGAGGAAAAATGCAAAAAAAATACAACAAAATAAATTCTTTACATTGATTAGACTCAGAGATACAGAACCAAATTGCAAAATTCTTTCACTCATGGAAAGCTACACTACCGGGTGACAATCCACGCCAAGCACTGATTAACTTCTTCTTCTTCTTCTTAGCGTTTATCCCGTCTTGTGACGGACTCCGCGAACCGTATCTTTTTCCACTTCGCTCTATCCTGGACATCTTCTTCGAGTTCGCAGATTTCCATGTAATTCTTAAGCACTGCTTAACCTTATGATTAATTACAGCCTTACTTATAAACGTGAATTAAATATAAGTAATACTTAAGCGCTGTTTAAGAAAATTCTTACTTATAAACGTTGCTTAAGCATGTCTTAAGTAACATTTAATCACCACTTAAGACTTTAAGTAGTGATTAGTTAAAATGTTGCTTAGAAGGTGATTAGAGATTTTATAAGTAAGGGGGTTAATGATTAGCTTATTTAACCACGAGCCCCTTAGAGATTGAAAGAGTGACAAAAAACAAAACTATGTAATTACAAAGTACTTTCACAGCTGCCATCGTAGTTCATTAGATGCAAAAGTTAATGATTTGAGTTTGATTGGCCATTAATTAACTTTGTTGCTTTAATTAATTGTCTGGTTCTTCTACAATGTTGAACGAGACAAAGTGTTCAAGCATATACATACACACACATACTCTACTTTTTTACATTGATATTGTACAAAAAGGCATTCATAATTCACTGACACTGGTTTAAATTTCACCACTCGGTCAAAAAAATCCTTTTTTTGTACACATCTTTTTATCCGAGTTCGTGGAGTAGTTACCACGGGAGGCAGGTGAAACCACTGGAGGAAGCTAGTAAATAATAATCCTCCTTACCACATACACTGCTGACTAAACAATCGGCCGACAATTGAATCAATAGTTGACAAAACATTATTGATTCCAATCAAAGGTTTTAGTCGGCATGATACCTGATCGATATTGTGAGCGTACTACCACCCATCTTTATACTGATTTATATGAACACACAAACTATGGGCCGACTAAAAGTTTGTAGTGTGCTGCACAAACTTAAAGTAAACAAAGTAATAAACTTAATTAAACAGCTAACAATGAATATAGATTCCATTTCAACTCTACAGTACTAAGGCCAATGGAAAAGGCTAGGCAGATGATTAAACTCTGCAGCACTGTATCATTCATTTCGTTGACATTCTACGAAACTTATATTGGAAATGTTGAATACGTTTCAATTTACTCTCGCTTTAGAGAGCTGAGCTCTGCAGTTAGTTTATCTTGCCATTCTTGTTATAATTGAGGAAAACTGAAATCTTTAAAATAGGTATTTCATTGGACAATTAAGTATTTTGGGAGGTTATACAATGTAACATAGTTGGTACAAGGTTAGGAAGATGGTGATTCAGACATTTTTTTAGGTTGTTTTAGGCAGAAAAGGTTGTCCTGGTAACTGGTTCGAGGAGATCTAAAAGTCAGTCATGTTAAATACTGGTACTTAGCTAAATCCAGTGAGCTGGGCACCGACCCAAAAATAGTTCTTTGGGAAAATGGTGGGCAAATAATATTGGACAAGGTTTTAAATAAAGACCCAACTTAAAACGACAATTTAGTTTTCACATAGGTATTGCTGGGTGAATTTCAGACAAAACTCATGTAGTTTAATAACAATTCTATAACAACCGTGTATTACAGAATTCAAAAGAGTCGAATGTCTGCGCGATGTTCCGCGGATCGCTGTCAGAAGTTATTTCCCACAGATCTAGATAGTTCTAGATTTGGCTACGAGATACAGAAGTAGAAGAGAGAGTGTCTGTAAGGACTTGAATTTCGATGTACGCATTCAACTAATCAAAAAAATCTTAAAATTCTTTGTCAAAGTCCTGTTTTCAGCGATAACATATACATTAGTTTTTATAAAACAACTGTTTACTTTAGCTACAGCCAATGATCTCAGGCCACCAACGGGCGATTTATTTCACAATTAATTCGGTTTGTTTCTTACCAATTTCCATTCATTCCTGGTTACAGCCAAATCTACAGCTTCTAAAGTCTGTGTTGCTAACTCTGTCTAAGTAGGCGCCGACCGAGGATAAAGTTCTGAAAGAGAAAATTACCAGCAACTTGACGCTGAAAGTAATTCAGTACGATACAGGTATAACGTTTACAAGTTAAAAGTTCTACATGAAACATCTTTTTAATGTACGTTCTAAATGATTCTAAAGTATATCTGAAATTGGCGGCAAACTTCTTGATATTTTTTAATATTTTACTCGCAAACAAATATTGTTTCTTTAAATAATTACAACTAATGTATTGGGTAATTTAGGGTTCTGTAAATCTGGAAAACACTACCTACGTATAAGAGGGTGAAAGTATGCGTTCAGTTCTTCTTAAAAAATCATAGATCAATAACAAATTCCAACAAATCTCTTATATGTATTAATTTAGGTGATCTTCACACTGCCCCGCATCACGCTGCATATTGCGTGTCGACGCACCTACGCGCGTTCCTGCGGGAGTCCAGATCTGCATCATCGTGCGGGTTTTTTGCGCAGTCACGCGCGTAGGTGCGTTTAGTAGATTCACGCACGGCGACTCTCATCGAGATCCATTTTCAAATATACTCGTCACGCCCATTCAAAATCACGCGCGGCACTGCGGGATTCGGTGTGCCATACCTTGCGTCTTGCCCCGCACCTACGCGCGGGGGTGCATGTTTCTCCGCGTGTATGCGCGTGATCCGCATGAACGCGCGTGGATGCATTTTCAGTGTGTTGGACTGTGCGTGTTTTCCATACAAACGGAGATATTTACAAGCAACGGAAGAAAACGCATCCACGCGCTACGCTGCATCATGCGGGGCAGTGTGAGAAACGCCTTAGGATTATATAAATCGGAAAAGCACTACATACACACAGTATACTATACTATATCTAAAAAAAAAGTTAATAAACTCTTTTCAAGGAATAAAAATAAAGGAAACAAATATTCAAGATAAATACGGAACAGCTTACAGACCATACTCTTATCTTTCAAAGTCTACTTTCAGGAGCCTTTAAGCTCTAAACATCATTTGACCTAACAAAAGCTAGCAACGGCACATAATCCCCGGAGCATACAATTTCTATACAACGTTATAGCTATGCTTTAAAAATGGTCATTTCGATACACTACAGAGCCCGATAAAAGTGTAGCTAATATACCCATTTAATGGAACTTTTTAAAACCTGAATACCTTGAGTAAGCTACTTATAATTTTTATCTATAGAGATACCTTGGAAACATATAGAAATAATAGCGTACATTGGTATTGGGAATTGTATTTTTAATACTACTTTTTTGGGATAATTGAACTAACTGCTAATATGCCAGTGACTCGATTTTCTTCAAGCTATGTATGATAAGGAAGTTTCGGATTCGTATTGTCAAAAATTGATTCGTATTCCTTTGTACTTTAAGGGACCGAGGGTCTAAATCTGCTACTAAAATTAGATTGAAGTGGTCTACTATCACTGGAATCATAATTATTGATTACATAGGTTTTCTTTTCCACTAAACTATAAAAGCTATTTTTTTCAGATTTTTTAACAGGAGCTTATCAATAGAAAATCAGAGGTAGCTAGTGTTTTTGACCAAATAAACCTTTAGAACAAAATATTTTCGTGGCACTTGCATTGAAAATAATGGGACATCATTTCAGACCGTTCCGTGAAAGGCAGAGGTACGGAACTAACCGGAAATATGTCTCCGAAAACGAGGGCGATTTGTGATTGTGACGGTTTTGGGGTTCCTTAGTGAAACTATTGAACCCTTACATGTAGGTTAACCCTTACATACGGGTTTGCCTATGTCTGTGTTATAATATATCTGTCGGTGTTATATATCTTAAGTCACTTTTTTATCGAAATGGTGCTATTTAGTAGTTTTGTACCAAATAGTCATTGGGGTTTTTTTTTATTTTGTCAATAAAGGTGATTTCACGTATGAAGACATTCTAAATGAAGATAAAGAGAAAATACATAAGCTTTTAATTCTTTTTAAATTGTTTGTCAGTCTTGTAAATGCTACAAATACAGAACTACTGAACCCTGCCCTCCCAAACGCCAAACTTGGCCGGTTTTTTATGAAACATTTCCACCACTATGTCATTCCCTACGACGATTGCAAGCGTTTTGCCGATTTGTCTACAAAACCGAGCGATTATATTGATTGAATCGAATGCAGTTAAGTGAGGCCGTATTTTATAACATGGACCATTTTGGGGTATCGAGAGTTGCTGTTAAGATTTGTTTTTATGAATTGCATGAAACCTACTGCCAATAAAATATGATATCACTTTTTCCTCTTAAATATACATTGTAGTGAAACTTCAAAATATTACGTATGACTGAGAAATACAGCTTGATTTTTTTTCAATTTGGAAGAATGAAGATAACGTGGAGAATATAAGGTATAAAACAAACCTTTTTTTTTCAACATTATAAAACGTTAAAATTGTCTCTAACACAAATGAAATCATACACGTTAATTGCTGTTTGCGTTTGTTTTCAAAAACCCACAGAGTTAGCAAACAACGCGAATCGACAAAACAATATTTGTTAACTTAATTAATTTTCGTTTTTACTAATCAAGCTCGTTTTTATTAGATTAAAAAAATACAGTTTAAAAGCATATATGACACAACACATTATATGACAGTCTATTTAATAAAGAGGAAATATTTTTTCGAAACTATTGTACAGATTTGGAAAAGTCGCCCTATTTTGGACTATCCTCAAGTTACATAGGTTAATATTTTGTATTGGTAGGTAGTTAAAAGCAAATCAATCATTGATGTTATTCATCTCACCACACACAAATCGAATATTTCCTAACATAGAACCACTTGTTCCAACAAAATCTCTAAACTTGCGAACTGACCACCTAATTCTTCTTACAAAGAATTGGTTCAAAGATAAGCAGTAAAAGGAATCGAACTGCGGATCTATGTTCGAGAAAGTCTCACTGAAGCTTTAGAACTTGATAGATAAGGCTTTGCCGAAGTAACAAGAGTTATGTTTGCAGGTAACTACTGGCCAATGTCCGTGGTAGGTATTTACGTGTTTCAGGTGGGTATGATTTTAGGTTGATATATTTTATAGATAAATATATATTTTGAAACTAAACATAATGATTATAGTGCATCGAAAACCTCATCGTTGCCCGCTGGCGTACCCATAAGGCTGGCCGCATTGCCACGTTGGATAGCAATGCTTAATTAACTTAATACTTTATTTGTTCAGTTTTAGGTAAGTAAATAATATATAACAATAGTTTTAGATCTGGAAATAATATGTAAGTACCTGTAGGTATATAATAAAAAAATTACACTTTCCTCACCCGTTGTGTGGAGCTTACCTTATCGTCATCTTACTGCGGGAGACAGGTCTCTTCTTACACAGAGAAGTGATGATCGTTAAATCTAGTAATCATGTTAAAAGGTAGAAAAAAATATATTAATTTTTCAGGCTTCCCTCATGTTGAGGCATTTTCACTAGTATTACATCATCATCATCTCAGCCATAGGACGTCCACTGCTGAACATAGGTCTCCCCCTTAGATCTCCACAGATACCTGTTGGATGCTACCTGCATCCAGCGTCTAGTATTACTTACCTCACCATAATTTTTTAATGCCGTTTTTATCGTTTCACTGCAGGACACAGGCCTCTTCTCATACAGAGAAGGAACGAGCGATAAATCAAGTAAAGGTATCCAGAATTAAAATATAACTTGAAATAATTTTTTACAGCTTCAATAACATTTTCTAGGCATATTCAAGAATTCTGACAACGGATTTTCATAAACATTTTATAAAAACGGTATGATTTATAGTTTTCAATAGCTATCGTGTATAAAAAACCTTGAAAATTCAAGGTCAAACATGTTGTAGAACCTTCAATTTTATGACTGCAATCTGATATAAATTCCTATAGGTTTATGTAGGTCTGTTACGGTACCATATCGTGATCTACCCTGCTTTCAGACTTTGAATTTCTTACAGCCTATACCTACAAACCTACAAAGGAAAATAGTGCTTTGTCCTTGAATAGATAAGTACATAGTTTACTTTTAGTTAGTATTTAGTAAGTAATTATTCATTATTTAGTAAGTCATTCTTCATATCGTGTGACCCTTTTTGACTTTAAAAAGTTTTTTAAAAGCCTTAGTAAGAACTGCAAAGTGATAGTTTCAGAGTTTTCTCAAATCCAACAGATAATCTATAGAATTTTATCAACATCTATAGATGGCGTACTCGTTACTGACTTTTCTTCCCCTGTTTACATAGCAGGAGGGTTCAATTTGATTACTATTATCCTCCCATAATAATATAAGTAAACCAATGTGAGTGTATGTCGCAGTCAACTGGTTAAAGTAGCCGTTCAATCAATCAACCCTTTTACTGTACAACACTATTCAATCGCTTGTCTATTAGAGCTGACTGTTTGATTGAAAAGCTATTTTAACCAACCAGTTGTCTGCGACATAATAACCTTATATACATAAATATTTTCTACCAATATATAAGTGTATTTCACCAACAAAAACCGAGATCAGAAGCTAGTTACAGCCAACGAGAACATCAAAGGAGGAGTATTTCCCACATATAAGTAAGTTTCTTCATCTCAGGTCCGACACCTACGCAATGTTTCACACAAATGACCTCATGAAGCTTTAGTACATAAGTATGTAGTATGTAGGCTTAGTAGTAGGTACATAAGTATGTACAGAGAAACATTACCGGCAAATGGTACAAGTCGGCCGAAATGTTAAGATCTTGATTCTTTTACGCGAACAGTGAAGAGAAAATACCTAGGTAGGTACCTATCGAACGTTCGTTGGTGTTTTTAAAAATGACTTAACTACCTTGGAATGTTTCTAATGCCTGGCAATTGTAAGCTAAAGTATACCCATCAAAATAGCAGTAGGTAAGTACGTGGCAAAAATGCTCTTTATCACCAACAGTAGATAAAGTTAAGAAACCATTTCAAAGTCTGCATATATCTAATACCTACATGCGACATGTTGCCTAGTCGTCGGTGTACTTCTAACATTTTAATTTTTCTATCAGCATTATTTCACAAAACTTCCACAATGCCGAATTTTGTCAAAACCTTTTTATGATTGATTACCTTCACACAGGTAATCAGCGAACAGCATGACCAACCTTCTGTCACTTCAGCTAACACCAAGTAAAAACACCATGTGAATCAAATTCATCCTCGTTTCATGATGTCCACTGCCGGATAAAGTTCTCGCGTAAAAAACCCACAGCCTTACCTAGCAATTTCCCAACACCACCTCACACAGTTAAAGGTAACATTTACAGCAAACCGTAGTAATAAATACAGAACAGCCCTTATCTTAACGACATCGCGTTTGTATTAACCATTCGTTGAGTATGTGATTTACGAAATGAATGACTACTATAGTTCGGCCATTCAGAGAATGCGTTCCTGACACGTCGCGATTGAACTGACGACGTAACTTTGCAATGGCGTTGCAGTTACGATAAAAATATTTTTGCTGGTTGTTTACCGTTTTAACAATTGAGGAGCATTAAAACAACATTATTATATCAATAATCAATGAATGTAGTTACGTCGTCAGTTCAATCGCGACGTGTCAGGAACGCATTCTCTGAATGGCCGAACTATACATATAAAAGTGGGTGCTTGCAGTTTAATGGAGCTATTTTTGGTTTTCGGGAAATGGTTAGCTTTTAGTTGTTTTAAGTAGGTATGAACAAATCGTCGTCTACCAACCCCTGGGTGAAGTTGATTTCATCGTCATGAAATGTCGATGTTGAATTTACCCTTTAAAAATTAAAGGACAATGCCAGGGTGTGGGCTCAAAGTTTGCCCAGCAGTGGGAGTAGTTTCAGCTGGTTCCATAGTGCACTCTGAACACGAAATCCAAATATTTTTGAAATCGGTCCCAGAGGTCCCGAGAAAAACCGGTTCAAATGTTCTCCATAGATAGTCACTTAACAAAGCCTGAGCCATTTGCCCAGTAGTTGGAATGGTTAGAATAGGTTCTTTACTTCACTGTTATCACGAAATCCAAATATTTTGGAAATCGGTCCCAGAAGTCCCGAGAAAAACTGGTTCTAATGTCAAACTTGAACAGTCAATTAATAAAGCCCAAGCCATTTGCCCAGTAGTGGGAATTATTAAAATAGGTTCCATAGTGCACTCTGAACACGAAATCCAAATATTTTTGAAGTCGGTCCCAGAGGTCCCGAGAAAAACCGGTTCAAATGTTCTCCATAGATAGTCACTTAACAAAGCCTGAGCCATTTGCCCAGTAGTGAAAGTGGTCGAAATAGGTTCTTTGCTGCACTGTTAACACGAAATCCAAATATTTTGGAAATCGGTCCCAGAGGTCCCGAGAAAAACCGGTTCAAATGTTAAACTTGAACAGTCACTTTATAAAGCCCAAGCCATTTGCCCAGTAGTGGGAATGGTTAGAATAGGTTCTTTACTTCACTGTTGTCACGAAATCCAAATATTTTGGAAATCGGTCCCAGAGGTCCCGAGAAAAACCGGTTCAAATGTTAAACTTGAACAGTTACTTTATAAAGCCCAAGCCATTTGCCCAGTAGTGGGAATGGTTAGAATAGGTTCTTTACTTCACTCTTAAGACGGAATCCAAATATTTTTGAAATCGGTCCCAGAGGTTCCGAGAAAACCCGGTTCTAATGTCCAACTTGAACAGTCAGTTTATGAAGCCCAAGCCATTTGCCCAGTAGTGGGAATGGTTAAAATAGGTTTTTTACTTCACTCTTAAGACGGAATCCAAATATTTTTGAAATCGGTCCCAGAGGTCCCGAGAAAAACCAGTTCTAATGTTAGCCAGCCATTGTTAGCAAGCCATTTTAAGCAGCCACAAACCTAACAACCTCTTTTCTTGAAATAACATTCAGATAGATAGTGGTTTTACTGTTAACAGGATAAAAAAAAAACAGAAATAGACGTTTAAAGGTAATTGTTGTTTCTCTTGCTTTTCAGTCTCTATCTACCACAATCAGTCCTAAGTTCGAGTAGCGTCATGCAAATCCTTAATGGCAATGGAAAAATCTTATCAAGACGAATAAAATAAGCTCAAACACGAGGTAGTAAATAGATACCGTTGAGGAGTTCCCTCGTCTCACTGTCGTCTCCATCGTCAGGTCAGGTCTTAACCTCCACAGTTTTGTGGTGTCGGAGACATATACCCGAATGACAAGTTTTTATTCGATATGTGCTTACAATTTCCGAGAGTTCCATAATGTTTTAAGGTTTCTATCACCAGACCCTGGACCCTGGAACTATTTGGAAAGTAAATCCTTTTAAACAATAAAATGATTGTTTAAATCGGTTGGTAAACGACGGAGTTATGCACGTACTTACGTAAAAAGAATACAAGCGAACTGAGAAACTCCTCCATTTTTTGAAGTCGGTAAAAAAAAATCTCGTTCAATACCTCGTATTTGTCGATTAATATTATAATGCATTTCAATTAAGGTAATAAAAGTGGAATAGTTAAGAGTTCGTAAGCATATTTTTCGTAGTATTGAATAAGAGTCAAACCAGTTTTTCTCAGCACTCCTGGGATAGATTTCGAAATATTTCGGTCTGGGACCTATTATAAGCCTATGGAACATAATACACTATGCAGTTACTGTGGGCAACTCTTGAGCCCAACTTCCATACAAAGAATAGCATTGTCCTTTAACTTATTAGATCTGATAGAAACATTCGTTTTGGAAGGCCGCTTCTTAGCCCATTGTACTTATAGACAGTTTAAACAATTCATCAATACTTATATTTTTTACTTCCTGCTAAAATATGGCTTAGATGAGGTGCCTACGTCAACAGTTACAATCGAGGGTCTCTGAAAAATGCAATCATTGAAAGAATATAAGCTTAAACGGTTATTTGAAAATGTATACACAAAGGTATAGACATTTCACCTTTGTCGAAATCATAAAAAAATCTTCAAGCTTTGTAGCTAATCAAAAACCAAAGAAACGAAAACGATATGATCATAGTGCTATTTTTTTAAAACACGTGAAATAATTATTTCCTAAAACAGAGCCATTATTACTTGCTTGGCTTAAAAAAAACTGTTTTCGACATCAAACTTACAATTCAAAACTTTACAAAGCATGTAACAACCATAAGGCTACACTTGACTGTGCACTTCAGACGGGGTCACTGACCTGTCTAGCTCTCGTCCCCAATCAAACGCAATCGGTAAGAAAATCCTGCTAAGCTTTTACTGTATACACTGTAAGAATACTTTCCTTTAATTTAAATCAAATACATTTCAACGTAGGTTTCTACTAAGACCTTTTTTCAAGTTTTTTTTGCCGTCTTAGACTTAGGCATACCGTTATGGAATGACTGAATACAGAGACTGTTCTTGGTAAATTTAGAAATAGTGAGGTCATTCATAACAGTTTTGCAAAAGTACCTACTTTGATACATAATACTACCCTGTATACATACATAGGAAGAGGATACAATAAATTTCTTAATTTTGGTGATACTAACACCTAAATAAGAGTTCTGATACTTTATGCTGTGCCCTATTGCATCATCACCACTATTTCTGTTTGATAAAATGATCACAAGTATTACATAAATTCATTATTAACAGAGAATTTAGTATACTTAATTTTCCCGTTCAAAAAACATGTGAAAACTACCTATCATTTACTCACACAACTTCAAAACTGTTAAAATAAAACCTACCAGTCAAACAGTTTGGCTCACAAAACGACAAAAGCTAGAATCGTAAATTGAACTCACCAGAGGTGCAGAGACCTGCCACATTCAAACGGCAAATTGTCACTGCATTTGCATCACAAGGGTCGTGGGTTCACTTCCTGCGCCACGTTAAACTTAGACTTGCATTTAAGAGAAGCGAGGCGAAATTATTGTATAATGGGCCTTATAATTGGCCCCTTTTGTGGCTAAATTGGCCTTTGCTAGTATCTTTGTGGGTTTTTCTTTGTTGGTGTGTGGCTTGGTATTATTTGAAAAGAGTTTGTAGCATGTAGGTATCCTTATCTACTAGTTATAGGCCATATACCTTTATTGAGAAAAGCTGTATGCATTTCGTATAAAAATAGTTATAACCGTCTTCG
This sequence comes from Helicoverpa zea, assembly GCF_022581195.2. NCBI lineage: Eukaryota > Metazoa > Arthropoda > Insecta > Lepidoptera > Noctuidae > Helicoverpa > Helicoverpa zea. Next base: position 3,145,098 of record NC_061454.1, read on the forward strand.
TTTCATGTTTACTTGTATCTTCCAACAGTAGCAGTTTTTCAAATTAGCTCTAGGCAATAAAATTAATTATTTTTAAACATGTAAATCTGAATATTATTGAGTTGGTATTTCTGTCTATCTGTCTTTTACGGTAATATGCCTCTCGAAGGCTTTGATCCATTTAATCATAGCAAAGAATGTTTCAAAAATAAACTACCAATTTTGTTGAAAGCTTCATGATTTAACACTTCTAAGCTTATTGTCAGTTTTATTTGAATACTAAAAAGGGTTGTGTAACGTTCAAACTTGCACTATATGATGATTAACATAAACATCTACCTATATTATACATAAGTATATCCAAAATACACGTAGAAAGTACATACGAACTTAGAAAAGTTGCATTGGCAGGTACTTGCCAGACCTGGAATCAAAGACGTACGCTCATACTTGAGAGATTGGTTCTCTACCCACTAAACCACCACGACTTCCACTAAGTCATCACGACTTTGTCATCTCAGTAACATTTAATGTTTTTTTACGTAATAATACGTGTAATATTTTTGCCACACACAACTTAAATGCGGACTAATTAGAATCACTACTTTTATCCCTATGGTCACGTCTATTGCGGTTCAGATCTCAGCGTTTTGTTTAGTCTGCTGTGCTTTTGCCGTTAAAGTACAAAAATTAAATATATGGAACATTTCTAATGGCTATGCGTATTCCGTTGTTTTCAAGTCAACGGGCCCTTAAAATTCAATATCAGACGATTCAGATCTTTGATTTTGCTGACCCCGTAGTCGCTGGCATGAGGGACAGGATCCGCGTACGAAGTCGCGGGCAGAAGCTAGTTATACATAAGTATAACACGAACGTGGTCGGATTTTGTACCACGCCGAATAATTTTTGAACGGGAATTCATTATTATATTTCATTTCTTTCGCAAAAAAGATCTTGATACAGGTATGATACCTGTCTTTCTAACAACAAACGGTGTCCAACAGAAAACCATGTTCCGCATTTTGTTGCCTATTAAAAGTTTCCGAAATCTGAACCTTGATATTGATCGCTCCTTATTTATTGGCAGGCACAAAAAACGGGAGTCATCATTTTCTTTGTTTTTCACGATCACGGTACACGGTGGTTACAGTTAGATAATTCTTTATTTTATTAAGTACATACAGAGGTATTTGAACATCCTTGGCAATCGTTACGAGTAGTCAGAAGCCAGTAAGTCTGGCACCAGTCTAACCAAGGGGTATTGGGCTGCCCGGGTAACTGGGATGAGGAAGTCAGATAGGCAGTCGCTCCTTGTACTAGTCGGTTAGACTGGAAGCTGACCCCAACATAGTTGGGAAAAGGCTCGGGAGATGATGATACAGAGGTAAATATACAAAAAAAAAGTTATTATCTATTTATAAAGAACGTGCTTTATTTCTACTTTTTATCCACATTTTTTATAATTATAACCTTAAGCAATATAGCAATATTGCTTAAACGGTTAAAACCATACGTAAATTTGTACTCACCTGACTACGTACTTAGTTAGAATTCATTAGTGACCTATTTAACATAACACTTACCATTTTAACGGGTTTTAGAGTGCCATAACAATTAACCGAGATCGCTTAATTATTTAGGCCAAAAATTACAAAGTGCTTATTCAAATCGACTTTTAAGCCATTTCTTAATAACATTACCGCCAACTTCCGAAAGTTTCTTAAACCCACATAGCCATTGCAGCTCGATAATCAAACCCGAGATCCCGTGGATGGCATTCGCGCTTGTGACCACTAGACTATCGCGTCAGTCATTATCAGAAATCAATGAAATAATCTTGGAAGTATAACACAGCTAAAGAGTTTAATTCTCTGAACGCGCTTAGGAACTACTGGTTCGTAAAAAAAATTCAGTGTCACATAGCTCATTTATCGAGGAACCGTTCCTCCGTTCCATCATCCTCCGAGGCTTTTTCCCAACTATGTTGAGGTCGGCTTCCAGTCTAACCAGTCGGATTCCAGTAATCGAGGAACGGTACAGGCTACTTTTTACGGGTGCTTGATAGAGTTCCTTCGACATGCGCAAAAAACTGCTGGCTGTAGCTAGATAACTTGAAAACACATGTTATTCTAACACACGATGCGATGGTTAAACTACTAACCCAGCTCAACGTACAATTCAAACTGCTAAATAAAACCGTTACATCGGAAGTAAGTTCATAAAACAAAGTTAAACTTGCGACCCGCGCTTAGCTCACTAATAAATTATTTAACTTAGTTGCCTTTAGTTCAATGTGACTAGTTTTTTGTGATTACTTATGTAGACTGTTTTCAAAGGTTTAAAACTCGTTTTCGGAGCAGTATCCACTATAAAGATTTATGTTTGAGGGAAGAATCGTATGCTGTTGAAACCAAAATTTAATTATGAGACTAAAAAGACAATCAGCGTAACTGATAAGGGTGGTTAATAAATTACTCTACAATAAATAAAGGATTGACGCTTGCTCAATGAGGATTGGTACTATGATCCTATATTTAATGTCAATAGCGATTCTCTAAACTCAGAACTAAATTAAGCTATGCTAGCTAACTTCAGCCTCGTACTTAAAAAAATATTTTCTACAATAACTTAAGTCGCGATAAACACCCAAATACCTATCTCAAAAGCTTGTTAATAAGAAATTTACTGAAATCCATAGTTTAATATTCTGAAGCTATCAAACAAGACGCATAAAGCACTTAGGAACTTTGTAATAGAGCTAAAGCTAAACTTACATAGAACTAATAATTTGATTTGTAATGCACTATATCTAATGTGCATGATCTTAATACTGCACACTTGGGTTGTTTTGTTAATTAACTGTTGCTTACAACTTAAATTCATAAACAACAATGTATTGACTTCTCTGTGTTTGCTTGCGACAAACTCAAAATTACATCTGTGTGTGTGTGTTCTCGAAAAAATTAAAAACTACCCACTGCTTGGAACTTGCTGCAGTTTTCAGTAGGTAAATTGAATAATCCTTGAGGAAGGTTGAGGTACTTTAGGTGCAGCCAGGGCCACTAGTGCCTTTATATATTCTATTCTATTGAACTTTATAAAAAAAAAATGTAATATATAAGTTTACAAAGCTACAGAGCCGTAACATTCATGTCAACATTCTCTCAACTCCATCTGATGGTCCATTATCTCCCGAGCCTTTTCCCAACTATGTTGGGGTCGGTTTCCAGTCTAACCGGATTCAGCTGAGTACCAAGAGTACTACTTGCTAGTGCTTTACAAGAAGCGACTGCCTATCTGACCTCCTCAACCCAGTTACCCAGGCAACCCGATACCCTAGGTTAGACTGGTGTCAGACTTACTGGCTTCTGACTACCCGTAATGACTGGTAACGACTGCCAAGGATGTTCAATGACAACCCATGAGGTGGGATAACAACAAAAACAATATGTAACATGTACGTTGCATGTTGGATGTAACAAGGAGTAAATAATAAAGCATACGAGGTATAATTAACTCAAGCACCTGTCTATATATTATTTAATTAGCACTAGAAACTTCCATTACCAGTTGCAATGCACATTCACGAAAACGTGGAACTTGCATTACAGAAACAATACAGTTTGTAACTACGTAACGCCTTCTGAAATATGTATAGCAAAACAGGGATAATTAATCTTGCTTTGACAATATTTATATATTTATATAGTTTTTTTAATATATCACAATAAATCAGCACAATACTTTTGTCGCTTGACTATGTAATTTACAAGTAAACTAAGATAACATTTTTTTTTTGAAATGTTATAAATTTATTTAACGCTCCTATCCATGTTGAAAAGCAAAGAATATGAGGATCAAGTTCTAGCATAAATTCTTTTCGAATAATCATTCATTATTTATATAATAATCCATTAATTTAATCTTTTTAAATTATTACTAGCGGAAATGGAAATCTTCTAATATTACATGACATCATCCACCAAATACGAACCAACTTCGAATACAAGATTGAACCAAGCCAAACCAACATGAAAAATATATAACCCTTCGCGTAACATGTTATCCCCAAAAACTCCCCCAATCCCCCGAGATACAACTTGCGGAGTAGGGGGCTTTGTTTCCAGTTCATTATTAAGTGCACACAACGAAAACCACTCTTGGGCACGTTATTATGAAAAATAAATTTCGCGAGCGAAGGGTACAATTAGCCTCCGAAATTGGTATTTCATACACGTTAAATATTTTAGGGTTATTTTGTTCATGTTTTCTAAACAAGGAAAATGAATGATTTTGGTATTTTTGAAGCTGTTTTATTAATGAAAATTACTAAACCTGTTAATAAGTGTCTTTTGCTAGACTAGACTACTTTACTACTTTTTTTTCTCCATAAAGAAAAGTTAGTTTCAATTGTCTTAGCAGTTTTGCTGTAAAACCATACAAGATAACAGTCAGAAGTACCTACATTGTTAGTTAAAGCTAAAGGTTTTAAAATATATGGATCCTATATTAAGCTGGTATCAAGCCAGTATCTAACTATAGTATAGTATCTACCTAATAAATGTGTGACACAGGCCTCCAAATAATAAATCCTTTGGGATAGCCGGCGACACACATAAAGATTTACGATATTTGACCTCTGTGGAGGTGAATAAAGAGCTCAACTATTGCAAGTATAAAATATGTTACTATATCTTATCATCATCATCATCAGCCTATAGCAGTCCACTGCTGGACATAGGCCCCTCCAAGTGCACGCCACTGAGATCTATTTTCGGCTGCTCGCATCCAGCTCCTGCCAGCCGTCTTGCGCAAGTCATCTATATATCTTATACTCGAAGTGATAAGCAGCTATACTTTTGCAACTTGTACCTTTAAATAGCATTTGCAGACAGTACGGTGGCGAAGCTCTACACTTATATGCTTGTTTATTTGCACCCTAAAACCTCCAAAATTACTGAGCTGATTTGAAAAATTATTTCACTGTTGGGTAGCTAGACTGTCCCCTTGTCGGGTTCGGTAACTTTACCCAGGACGCGGGTGAAACCGCGGGGTAGTAGCTAGTTAGCAATCAAGAAACATGTTAACTCGATTATATGACAGGAAACACGGCTCGAACTATTTTGATAATATCCATCGACAAGAAAGGTTGCAAAAGCTTGAAACACTTTTACACGTCAAAAGTTTTATTTTGTTAGTCCTTCTGAAAATACTGACTGTAAGTTGACCAAAGGGTCTAACATGCTTTCTGAGACGTAAAGGATTCTGAGTATTACTTCAATCTCCAACCATCGAAGGATTTACTTAGGAATAGATTAACCTTGGCCTAGATAAATGTGCCTTTATACCTAAGCTGCCACCTCTAAAAACGACCTAACGACATAGGTTTTATATAGTCTACGACATAAAACAAGCTATAAACACATTTGTGACTAAGAATACACCACACTGCAGACTAAAAAGTCGGCCGACTGTTGACCCGAAGTTGAAAAATTTTTTTTTTCAAGAAGATCGTGAATTCAATAAAACTTTTTAGGCGGTTTAATACTGGCCAAATACCTGATCGTTGCTTTGTGCGTACCTACTACCATTCATTTTGCATATTGATTTAGAGTCCAAACAAGTCTAAATAGTGGTGGGTAAAGACCCAACCGCTCGAGTATGAGTGGGTTCGATTCCAGGTCAGGCGAGTACCACTGTAACTTTTTTAAGTTTGTGCGTACTTTCTAAGTATATTTTGGACACAAAGATCGAAGATGATGATAATGTCGAAGGGCACGTTAAACTATAAGCTGCCATTGAACATTTTTGACAGACGTTACGGGCAGCCAGTAAGTCAGACAACCATTCTTACCGAGTGAGTAGATAAAAGTAAAGTAGCTAATCAGATAGGCAGTCGCTCCTTGTTAAACACTGGTACCTACTCATCTGCAGTCGGTAAGACTAGAAGCCAACCCCAACCAACATAGTTGGGAAAAGGCTCGGGAGATGATTTAGAGCCCAAACAAACTATCGCCCAACTTTAAGTCTGCAGTGTGCTGGTTTTCTAAGGTCACCGTAGGAGTGCTAATTAGGCTGAACCTACACATAACATGTTAATTACTGCCCTTCGTCTGACCCCTTCAATAGTTAGGACTAGCGGACATTTAATAATAACAGTAAGCATTCAGCCTGTCTGAACAATGTAGTCCCTCAATTCGGTCTGACATCACGTTCGGGGTGAATTGGCGACCCGGAGGATGTTAAAACTTGAGGTATGAACACAACAATTAGATTTGAGTACTTTTTAACAGAATTTCTAGTCATAAGTTACTTGAACAAACCAAGATTTTATATTGAGTCTTTAGCGTAGATTTCGCGACATTTTTCTGTTGTATTGCTCTTTAAAGGTAAAATGTCCATTGGTCTGCTATTCGCCCAGGTTAAAACTCTATAGAGGAATCCAGTTCACTATAAATAAACTGTCGCTACTATTTGCTTGGGACTCAGCACCAGTATAGTTGAACCTGTTAACTGCCTCGTTGGTCTAGTTGTCGCAAGTGTGGCTGCTGAGCACGAGGTCTCGGGTTCGATTCCCGAGTCGGGCCGAAATCGCTTTGTGGGTTTTCGAAGACTTTCACAAAGCAGCCCGGAGCCTGGAAATTGGTGATTGATACACCCGTGCATCGGAGAGCACGTAAATGTCGGTCCTGCGCCTAATCTCTTTCCGGTCGTGTCGGATTGCCGTCCCATCGGGCTATGAGAGTGAAGGAATAGGGAGTGCACCTGTGTCAGCGCAAATGCTTGTGCACTATAATATGTCCTGCGCAGTTGGCTAATCTCCTTACATGAGAACAGCCGCCGTAGCCGATAATCGGCTAGGAGGACATCATCATCATCATCAGTTGAACCTGTAAAAGTGCGCAAATAGTCAAAATGTGGACTCACCCTTTATTTAGTGTTAAGAATTCCCCAACAAATTAAAAACAAACATAAACCAGACAAACAAAGAAATAATTAAAGAAACAAAAGAAGCACTTCATTCCGAAACTTTGCTCTTAATCGAGTAATAATTTGTAATGCCACAAATCGAGATGATTGCAATCTCTGGAATTGGGTATCGAAATAACTGATCGCTTAAAAAGGCCCAGATATTAATTACACCCCGAATCTCACCTACACTCAATTTTCTGATATAATCCATTTGTTTAGGGTTGTCGAAAAATGTTTTAAAAGTTTTGTCGTCAACAGGCTTTAATTAGAAGAAGGTGGTGGATGGATGCTGGCTGCCCAAGATCAGGATGATTGGCGTTCAATGATGGGAGGCTTATCTTTAGCAGTGGATGACAATCTATACTTACCGACTCATATTTGATTAGAAAAGGAAAGAGTTTTATTGTTTGATTGCACGTGCTTATCTCAGCTGTAGGTAACTAGAACGATTTTCAAATTCTTTCGGTATTAGATAGCCCATTTATCGAGAAAGGCAATAGGCAATCCGGGTGCGCGCAGTAGTCCATAAGGCGCGGATCAATCTCCTGGTGAAAGCTAGTAGACTGATCATGAGGCTTCAATTAGATCTAACGAGATCCTTTAAGAAATAATCTAGTTCATCTAGCTATTTTCTTAAGAGCCTAATTCAATTTCGTTAAGAAATGATGTCGATTTACATAAAAGAGTCAAAAGTAAATTAAGTCCGTATATTATTTCTAATTAGTACTTTCTTATCTGTAACTGTTGGTAGTACCTACACAAAGGTACAATAACAAACTATTTATTAAGACGAGCAAATTACTCTCTACGGGCTATTAAGTGCTGTTTTATTTACTTTATTTATATTTATGTGCATCAATATGTGAGGTCCGTTTAGTTTATTTAGACTACTTGTTTGCTAAATAAATAGGATGCTTGTGGACTATTAATGTGGATTTTGTCGAGTTCATGTAGTGTTTGTTTCTATTTTTTGATATAGAAACACTTCTAGTTCCTTGAATTTACTTAATTTTAGTCGACATATTTAATGTGTTTTAAACCTATTAATAAAATCTGTAAATAAAAGTGTAATACTCAAACTTGATCTAGTGTCTGCGTTTTGATTGCAAGTACCTACCTACCTGCCAACGAGGTGACATTTAGCCCCGAAGTCCTCAAAAGCTTAATAACCCTACCTTTCACTCTCAAATAGGCATGCCACACTTAATCACACTCGAATAGATCACCAATAAAAATGTCATGCAAATTCGATAAAAAAATTCGATATGGGCAACCTGACAGCCCTACATTACTTTTGCAGAGGGCCTATTACACTTGATCGCGGCGAAATTAAAAATGTTTGCTTTCGACATTTTTATTCGCAAAACCATTACCGAAACACCACTTCGATAATCCGAAGGGTTGATGGCAAGAAAATAAGGAATTCCGATAAATATACCCACTTGTAATTACTCGAGAATTCGCAGGAATTTTTCTCTCTTGATATTAATTAAAACGGTGAGGTCGGAGCTCATTTATAAGTTGGATTTAAATGAAAAAAAGATTTTTAATTAATTCCGATATCAATCGTGTGATAAAAGATTTCATGGAGGCTCATTAACGGCTCATTTGTACTAGTTTATTTAGGATTTAGAACTCTCAGATCTTATAGGTTTACCTACATTAAGTAGTAAGTATACTTACTAATGAAGGTTATTTGCAGAAAATGGATACGTGGGCCTCAGCTAGTTTCTGTTGTTATCTTCTATCTTGTGGACTGCAGCTCTTGCGATTGTAGTTTCGATTCCTAGGATTGAGACTGCAGAATAAGTGTCAATAGAGTAAGTTCTGGTTATGTAGCCGCTATCGGCGTTTTCACACGGGCGGGAAACTGAGCGCGTGACTTTTCGAGCAGCAAAAATCTATAGGGCGCATTTTAATGTCATTCTGTTCTTTTTTCATAGTCCCGTTTGTTTCCCGTGGTACTACTGGTAGTAATAGTTTTCAATTGCTAGCAGTCGCGCGTACACTGACTGTATGAACCGAGCGGTGCAGCTTGGAAAAACAGTGTGGAAAATCCGCCAATGTGAAAGTGCAGGCCCATTCGGGTTGAGATTTAAGTTTTTATTCAGTAATGTGGGATTTGTCTTATAATGTGGTTACACTCTTATATTCTTCGTTCACGCTAGTCTTGATGTTACACAATAAAACACACAAAAAAGATAAAGTGCTTTTTATTCATTACAGAATTTATACATACTCCGCCAAATACAAAAACATCAACAATTACAGAAGAAATTATAATCACAAGGTACCTAGAGCATAGACTAGCCTAGAGCGATCAAGCATCAACATTAGGTACTTAATTGACGTGACAACAGAGCCAGTGAAGGTGCGATAGAAAATAAAAAAAAATCTAATAGAGTATTTATAACAATATCAGTCCTTACTTAATACCTAAAAGGGTCCTAAGAAAGATTAAACTTGGACTATTTCGCGATCTATTTGAGTCTAACGAATAAATAAGGTAACCCTAATACGCTTAGATTAGACAACACAGCGACTTGTATCAACGACGTTATTTACTTTCATATAAAATCCTATTAAATAAAGTCGCTAACACAGGTTGCCAAGTTGTCCTGGCGACGTCGCCATGTTGGATATTGAAAGCGTGTTACTTTAGGCTGTCGACAGACCGGAGACACGACCGGACCACCGAGCTGTCAACAACATACGTTCTTCAAAGTTCAAATCAATTAAGAACGCTTGCACGCCGACGACTAATTAAAGTCAATATGATGCTGCTGTAGTTGTAATTAGATTTTTTTTCTTCAGCAATCACCTCGCTTTACGTTAAAGACATAATAAAACTTGTATCTTTCTTGTAATCTTAATTATCTTTTGAATGCATTATCATAATCGCTTTTGTATTTATCTAGACTCGGCAACAAGATAATCTGAAGGTTAAACAGTCACTATTTATTTCTATTATATGGCCGTGAAACACTTTTAAAGTGTGTTAATAAATTAACTGCGTCGAAAAGAAATGATGTCAGCACAGTTTTAAATTAATTTCGACGACGCTATCTAACATCACAAAAGTTACTACTTACATGATCGAAATAACCTAAAACCTATTGCTCTTACAAAGCTAAACCAATTCTTAGCGTGACATTGACATAATTAAGATGTTTAAAGGAACATAACATCTGTGACAAATACCATAAAACTTAATATTTCTCGTTTCGATTTACAGTTACAAAAATGTATACACGACGTCAGTTACAAATTAAACAATGATCTTGTCTTCCTAGTCTCGATAAATTCACTATCCACTACGCAAGAATATACGCAGGTCAACTTGTACATATACGTAGGCCAAACTGGAGATATACGTAGGTCATCTAGTATATTACGTAGGTCAACTCGTATATATACGTAGGCCAACTTGCGTTTCTTCCGTAGTGGGAAGTTTAGTCGTCCGCGTGAAACCGTCCTGTGTAGTAAGATGACTAAACCGCGTTGCCGGCATTATGCACGTTGCCGTTGACACTCAGTGGAATGGTGTTAAACTCATCTTCGACCTCATCGCCTTCTTTTCTGTGGACAAAATTGATTTTATTAGTGTTGAGAAACGATGGTAGCAAGTTTTGTAACCAGGAGTAGATACCTGACATCACAAATTCTGATTATAAAAGAAATATATGTTGTGGTGAACCAGTATAAAGCCTACTTCTGCTGGCTGGCTACGAAACCAACATTAGTTCTACGAAACCGGATTCCTAGCAAGAAAAATAACTCTTCCTCAGTAACTAGTTACGTAGCGTTGTTATCGTAGCTGACCCAGGCGCGTAAAGAATAAAATAATACATTCAATGAAACACTTCCTACAAGCAAAATACTAAAATAACAATAAACTACAACCCATTCACTAACTCAATTAGAAACTAAAATAAAATTATCAACATATTTTTATTAGTTATAATTCTTTCGCAAATGTACCACAGAAAAACTGAAAAAAAAAACATTCATTTATTGAGAGCTGTTTTTACAGCTAACATTTTATTTAATGAATAGCACTAGGTATTTCTTTTGTCTATAAAAATACAAAGCAATGTTTTTAAATCTGCACTTTTTATATGAATAAGGGTGTGCACACACTCGAGCCTTTGACTGCCTCTATTCGCGCAATGGAATTTCCGAACGCCCGTATCTGACGTTTTTTAACTATCAAATGAAATTGTTTTATATGCATAGGTACAACTGACTAGAAAAAGGCTTTTTCTGTGATGGAAGTCCCGTAATTTTTTTGTTAGTTTAATAGATAGATACCTACAGCTCGCAGCGGAGTTTTCGATAGATTTTTTGTATAAAGTTTAGTGTAGCAGGTTTGTGCAGTACCTTAGTGATATTGTAGCTTTCTTTTTTTACAGCAGAACGTGCCATTTTTCTTACAGAAGACTAATTACAATTCTCTATTCTTTTAGCTACCCAATCTTTTTATTTTCAGTTTCAAAAGCACCAATTAGTGTATTTTGTTATTCGATAAATACATATGAAAATGTTTCTTTGTTATATTGCCAAGAGATTCAGAGAACACACAAGAACCATAATTACTGCTTTGTTTTTCAATTTTATTTCTATTCGAACGGACAATTTGGAATTACCGGCTATCATTGATAAACGAGAAAAAAAAATATGATCTAAAAACGCTAGTATATCATTCCCCTTAGCTATGTGTCGGTGATAGTACCTACATTTATTTGTTTGAACTTTTGTTTGAAAAATCATATTGCATGTCGTTTCCACTCGTTGAAAAATTAAATTTTTACAATTTTAAAATTATTATTTTTTAAAGCTTGTATTTTTTTTGCGATACAAAAGTTTAACGTACCTATTGTTTTAGGATATAAGCGCGCGGTGTGCATAGGCCCTAAGGTTATTACATGTCATTTTCTTAATTAAAGTTCATCACAGTTTATTTTATAAGCATGAAGAGGCATAAAGTAACGTAGATAAATTTTTAAAATGCACTTATTTTAATTAATTCATATAAAAGGTAATTATCAAAACACAGATAGGTTAAAAATTCAGTTGCTATTAATATGCACACTAAATTCTGAAATAAACATCATCTTAAAACTCAATCCGAGAATCTTCGAGATGTAAATTCCGTTCATTAGTTAATTAATTTATCTTAATGTAAACGACTTAATTTGCATTACTAAGCCTTTCATTGAAGGTCCCTTCTAAATAAAGGTATAAACTTGTATTATCTTGATGAAGAGGCGACTAGGTAGATGGGATCATTGAAAGAACTTTTGTTAATGCTGAATTCAGTATTACAGAAGTTTAAGTTAGGTACTGATTAGGTTCTACCGGTCGAATACTGAAACTCTGCTCAATTTTAAGGAATGATGTTTGAATCATTCTATCTTTAGTCACATTTACGTAGATGGTAGAACTAAAGGTACGTTTTGAATCCTAACTGGCGACTGCAACTGCCGACCGCACATGCCGTGATTGCATGAAATCGGCCGAAGCTGCACTACTGGTTTGTATGTATTTACATAAAACTGTTTTGGATCGAAGCGGCAGCAGCACGTGCAGTCGCCCTCAGATATCGATCGATTTCATGCAGTCGCTGCAAGTGCGATCGGCAGTTGCAATCGGCAGCTGGCATTCAAAACGCAGCTTGAAATAACGTTTGAGTGTTTTGAGTTAAGTCTTACGAGTTAAGAAAGGTTTTAAATATCTTAGATCTTTGTTAAGGTTGTTTATTTTTTTAAAGTTAAATTAGAACTTTTGTTTTAGAGTAAATTGGGCAAGTTTTGTTATAAAACAATTGACTGTCTCTCTTAATAGGCGTCTATTTTCAGCTGGTCTATTTATAATACTAAATATCAAGGACGAAGTGTAATTTTTATTCAGTAATGGGTTTTGTCTGGTAAAACGAATAGTATTATTGTTAACAAGAATAATAGAGTATCTACTGAACAACTCTACGCATCAGGCTAAAGTATCTACGTAAAGTAAAACATTTGTTTATGTATTTGTCAATAACTCATATAATTAATTTACTTTTAGTCAATTACTGTTAAATTTCTACATCTAGCTTTGGTAAATAATAATAATTATAGCTAACACTAAATGTTCCTTCACATGTACAAATATACATACTTTTTTCAAAATATCGACCCATTTATTAAAAAATACATTGTTTTAATAATAAGTTATACCTAGACCAAACAACGAAGATAACTGATTACCTTAACTCATTTCGATGATTTTCAATCGATAATAAACGGTATCGAATATCGATTAGTCAGTTTATGCAATTCCAACGGATTTCTTACACCAATTTAGCCAAGCGAAAAACGAAAATGTGCCTTCATCGTGACCTCGGTTTGCTTCTATTCTAAAGTAGTAAAGAAATCAAAAAATTAATCTTTCAGAGAAAACTAAACGATATAAAAAATACATATTGCTTTCAATTTATTTTCTCCTAAAAATTTCATGCATTTCATTAAATATAGGACCAAAATTCCCATTTAAAAATATAGGTACACTAAAACTTCCACACTAAATCCAACCCTATTTTCTTGGACATAAAGTCCATTTTCCACTAACACAAGCATGGCATGATGATTGTCCGCGGTCGATTGTCGAATCAACGCTAATAGACCGACTTCCCGTCACCCGCATGCTAACTCGTGCGCACGAGTGGACAATATGACGATTTACTTGTACATCTACTGATGGGGAAGGAATATGTGAAATATTGTATGTGATTTTAAAAGTATGAGTGAAGAAAACAAACAACATTGATTGAAAAGTTATACAGGCATGAGTAGATTCTGGTCCAAGGATTGAAATCAGTGCAGTAATTTAGACTTTTTGTGAGAAAATTATCAAGCGTAAATAGCCTTAGATTAAATATTCAAGCATTACAATATATACAAGCTGTTGATTTGTATCCGTGCCATATTCAAGGAGGTAATTATGCTAATAATTCTCGAACCAAATCAATAAAAAAATTGGTACGTAATTTTTTTTCTTTAATTTTTTTTCGGAATTCCGTAAATGTCATCTAGCCTTATTTAAACTTGGCGCGTAGGTTTCTGGCGTTAAACCCGTGCTGCACCCTCACACAAACGCAAACACAAAGCATACGCAACGATCACTCATAAATTTCATTCATAAAATTGGATTACTTCGGAAATACCACGACATTACAATGACCGAAAAAGCAGTGCATATTAGTTATTTCCCATCTACTGTAATTCCAATCGATTATTTACGTATTGTATGTCCTCCTCCTGAACTATGGCACAAATGCAAATCAACACCTTGTATAGATACTATTTTTAATCCACTTCCCAAAAAGGAAAAGTCACTTAATTTGGATGTTTTTCTAGGACAGGCTGCTATAGCTTTCTAGTATCAACTACTCATGCTTGTGGATTTCCTAAAAGTCCTTTTACTCGCAGAGATCTAATAGGTACTTATGAGGTACAATGATATTAAGGTATATAAAACTTACCGTTTCCTATATTTATATATGATGAGGACGATTAAAGCGTTGCCGACGAACAACGCTGCTATAAGTAGTGATGGTATGACTATGTCTGGAACAAAAAGAAAATTGTTTATACAACATTTCACACAACTTCACACTACAAGTAGATATTTCTTCATCATCATCATCAGCTTTCTTATCGCCCCACTGCTGAGCACAGACCTCCTCTCACGTAGAAAAGGATATACTCAATTCTTTTTAAGTATTCCATATGTCATACAGGTGGTACATTTTATAAGGTGGACACAATATGGACCCGGTAGGGCACAGCTTAAAGATGACGGAGAGTTCTGCAGTAGCATACTTCTAAAACTATAATATATTATATCGATATATTTTTAGGAGGGAGCTATTTCTCAAAGTAGGTTTGAAAAGATTAAACAATTATCCTCAAAACGTTTAAAGTTATTCGTACGTTAACCAGCGTCCAGCTTTCTTTCTATAAACGACTAACTTACACAAATCATCGATTCCTGATTTTGTTTTCTAAGCGACTGTTATGCAAACAAAGTTTCGGTAACGTGAATGAAACTCTATGAATTGAATTTCCGTAATCGCTTAGGCCTCATTTACGGAGACGCGGGGCGTCTCGCGTCGCGTGTGGCGTGGCGTCTCGCGGCGCGTCGGACGTTTTTTCTGTTCACGGCGGGGCGGCGCGTGCAGCGGCACGCATCTCCGCACGCGTAAACACAAACTTATAGCAATATACGACCATGTTCATAGAGAAGCGAGACGGGAAGCGTGGCGGTGCCCGCCGCGGCGCCCGCGACGAGTCCTCTAGCGTGTAGCGAATCACGCTTCGGGCATCGCGGCGGCGCACGCTCAACTCGATCAAATCGACTTGTTTTATGTTGGCGAGAGATTAGGGCTATATTTTAATACATAGTAATCTTTGATGGGAGCGCACGTGTCGCAACTTCCAGCATGAATGACGAAAAATTGGAACTAGCTTCATCGAGAATTGCCGCTGCGTGCGCCGCCGCGATAAACGCCGCGTGGGACGCGTCGGTGACATCCGCGGGCACGGCCGCAAAAAACGCCATAATTCAAACAAACGCGTCTAAGGCCGTATTTACGGAGACGCGGGGCGTATCGCGTCGCGTGTGGCGTGGCGTCTCGCGGCGCGTCGGACGTTTTTTCTGTTTACGGTGAGGCGGCGCGTGAAGCGGCACGCATCATCGCACGCGTAAACATAAACTTATAGCAATATACGACCATGTTCATAGAGAAGCGAGACGGGAAGCGTGGCGGTGCCCGCCGCGGCGCCCGCGGCGAATCCTCTAGCGTGTAGCGCAGCACGCGGCGGGCATCGCGGCGGCGCACGCTCGTCTCGATCAAATCGACTGGTTTTATGTTGGCGAGAGATGGGAGCCATATTATAATATATAGTAGTCTTTGATGGGAGCGCACGTGTCGCAACTTGCAGCATTTCTATATAAGTTGCGCGATTTCTAAATAAGACTGACAGAAGATTCCGCCTCGGCCATAGCTTCATCGAGAATTGCCGCTGCGTGCGCCGCCGCGATAAACGCCGCGTGGGACGCGTCGGTGCCATCCGCGGGCTCGGCCGCGAAAAACGCCCTAATTCAAACAAACGCGTCTAAAATCGCTTCTCCGTAAACGTACTCACTCATACAACGCCATATATTTGAATTCAATGCGGGCCGCGCCGCTCAACGCAACGCGCGACGCCCCGCGTCTCCGTAAATGAGGCCTTAGAGATCTAATTAAAGGAGTATCGACGATCTTCGTAGCCTAAAGCCTAGTGTATAAGGGTTTGTCCGGGTGCGTAAATGAGTTTCAGATGGACTTAAGACTTATCTTAATTGAGCTTAATCAATTGCAATATATTTACCAATGTACAATGAATCTGATATCTACTAAAACGTGCTTATTATTGGAAACGTAGTGGTCAGTTGTGTAATTTGGAATCGTGTATTTTCCATACATTGGTATCCTATATTGGTAAAGTGGCAAGAAAGTATCTAAATAGTAAACTAAGCTACTACATAACAGAATTCCCATCAATATTGGGATTGTAAGTATTTATAACAAATCAATTTTGCTTACACGTGTCTAGATAGATTATATTTTCAGAATACACAAATCATTGTTACATACAAGAAAAGAATTCTCCCTTTCCCCATTATTATGTGCAAAATCTTCAATGACACGAAAATGTTCATGATTTCATTTTATCAAATTGCCACTGTCAACTCCTTGCCAATTTTCTTGTGACAAGTTATTTTGGTAATAATATTAAATTGTACGTACATTGTAATAATTTTGTGAATGTGTGCGTGGGAGTATATTACCCAAGTACACTTGAGAACGTATAAAAATGAGATGCTAATTTAATAATAAACGTTCTATAGTTCGGCCATTCAGAGAATGCGTTCCTGACACGTCGCGATTGAACTGACGACGTAACTTTGCAATGGCGTTGCAGTTACGATAAAAATATTTTTGCTGGTTGTTTACCGTTTTAACAATTGAGGAGCATTAAAACAACATTATTATATCAATAATCAATGAATGTTATTACGTCGTCAGTTCAATCGCGACGTGTCAGGAACGCATTCTCTGAATGGCCGAACTATAGTACACAATTGTAACGACAAAAATCTTGACAATAAGTAATTTAATAAGTATGTTGTCAATATCCTTGACTTAAATTTTGGAAATTCATGAATGATTATCTTTATAAGTACAGAATACAGACAGCTCTTGTTAGACCACTCCTGGACATAAGTCACTCCTATGACATGCCACTGAACTCAATCTAAGGGTTGCCTCTGTCTTAAGTTGGTATGACCATAACATGTGCTTACACCTTTAAGTCGATAGACCTAAATTATAGTCAAGTAGATCAAAAATAATTCAGGCAATATATCAAGGATTTCATTCAGAAAGCTTTCCTCCAAAAACATAAAAACATGGCGCTCATTGTTACATGCCATTGTTAGAAGAGGTCAATTTCGAGTGTCCAGGTCCGAGAGACCTTAAAACTTCCTGATACCATTGGAGTGTCATTTTACGATGTATAATAAACATAATAACATGAGGTATTGTATTTTCCTACCCCTGAATTTTACAATTATACCACTTCACGTTTAAACAATACCTAATCTACCTACACCCCAAAGAGTTAAATTCGGTAGGCATATAAAAATAGTTGGATTTAAAAGGAACAAAGAAAACATTTGAAGGAAGGGAAAGTCACATATCCCAAGAAAGGATAAGCTACAGATCTTAACTTTAATCAAAAGGTAACAGCTTTGAGAGTTTCTTAAAATATTTAAGTGTTTTCGGCCCAATCCTAGAAGCAACTCCAGACCCCATGCACAGCACAGTAGTCGCGAGATCACTAGATGAAGGCGGCAGTACCCACATATCAAGTTGACTAAACCACAAATCTTTTTCAAACGAGCAACAAGATCTAGTCTTTCAAAAAGAAATAACAAAGGCGTTGAAACTGAGTAGAGAAAAATGCCAACAACTTATCACCTATCACAATTTCTCTAGCGGGATCATAAAATGAAGTATTTCTAGATCACGTTCAACAAGTGAGGTTTTATGCACTTTTCTGAAGCTCGTATAAGGCACTATCGAGTTGCTGAGTAAGATATTTATCATGTGAAGCCATTTTTCTACGTCTATTTCTTTATTGGATAGTTTAAAGTGGTTTGCATAAAGGATCTATAGATAGATAAGCCGAACGGGAAAGATCAGATGGAGTGGAGACATTGTTTGATAAAGTCATAGTCTGGAATGAAATAACTAAGTAGAGAGCGGGAGTCTTTAAGTCAAGAGTAAATAGGCTACTTCTTGACAACGTCCTCCACATCGTTTCTTACCATTAGGTGAGATAGTGGTCAGACACGTGTCTATCAGACTTCTTTTTCTTATCAAGTGGGCTGCAGGTTTTATCACCTAACAAGTCCTAGTATCAGAGATTTCTCAAATCCACCTTACAATTAAAAAAAAAACAATTAAAAAAATAACCCGTGCTGCAGCAAAAATATTTTCAAACAAAATAATTGTTATTGTTCACTTGAAACAATCTTAATCCGCATTGTATGAGCTGCACCGTCTTACTGTATTTTCTTTAACCATTCCTCTCAAAAGATTTGCTCAACGCTCTTGCAAATAAAAACAAGCTGAATTCGAACAAAAATACAGACTCAAACAAAAAACGTAAATAGCAACAAAAACACAATACCCAGTGGATTGAAGACCATTCATATCATGAATTCAATAAAAAATATCTGATAACACAATGGACCAAAAAATCTGACGTTACAAGAATAAATGTGCTTTCAGTCTTCTTATATCTTTATATCCAAAGTCAAAGGAATCTATTAATCTTCCCTCCCCCCTTCACCCCTTCGAGTACTAAACCCCCTTAGATATCAGTCTAGAATATTTCACTATATCTTTTGTATCTAGACTAAATTATGGGTGAAATTACGCTCTCTTGGTCTTTGCTTTAGTTCAAGTGCGTATTCTAATATACTTGAAAGGGGTCATAGTTCTTTTTCCTATATTATACAGCGGTAAATCTTATGTGATCATCATCAGCCTTGTAATAGTTCAATTTCTAACTATTCCCATTTTTGTGATATGTCCCAAGTGTAGCCCATTAAGAAACTTTAGTCTACTAATAGATATTCATTAGAGAGCCAAATGGCTTGTGTTAATCCTATCCGACTGAGAATAAATTAGGCCTCACCACTAACTAGGGGCAAATCTGTCCACTAAGTGCCAAAAACAACACCCAAACCGCTCAGATTATTGTTTGATGTTAACGACCCAAAACATTTCAACAATATTATTGCAAACTACAAATGCAAACACAATCAAGGCGTAAACGATGAAAACATAATAGGTGATGACTTGCGTATCCCTAAATATAAAATCGAAATGTTGAACATAAAACAAAAGAGCATCGCTATAAAGCCCCTTCATTCCAATATAACTATGTATTGCTTTTACACAAATGGCAATACATACAATCACCATTTTCTAGTTATTAACTCACCTGCTACACCAATATATCAAGTCTAATATCTATGGCCTTCAGACTAGTGTTGCGAAAAAACTGTTTTTTTTCTAGTGTGAAAAAACACCTTGAAAAAAAACCAGATAAAAAACTGTTTTTTTTCTGGGCCTTGTTTTTTTCAAGAGTATAATAACTCTAAAATTGTTAGGGCATTTACCGTTAAAGATTAATACTTAAGGTTACATAATAGTCTTAGGTTTATTCTTGAATCTACGGTACTTTTCTGATAAAACAGAACCAAATTTCATGAAAATATTGGCAACATTCATTGATATTAACTCAACGAAAGGGAAATTTTGAAAATTGAACTAAAAAGTAGGCTAGAAAAAAAAACAAATTTAGAAAAAAAACAACGATGCAAAGTTTTTTTTCATGTTTTTTTTCAATAAAGTGACAAATCGTTTTTTTTCATTTTACATCACTACTTCAGACTATAAATTACGAACAGCATATTTCACACCAATACATCGTACCTTGGGCTCCCCATAAATATTTAGACACATAATGGACCAGATCCGCCATATTTGACGTATAGCTAAAGTTCTCCAGTAATATCTATTGCCTTGAAACTGTCTGGGGTTGGTCAAGGTTTTGGCGAAGCCTTGACAAGCCCCTAGCCAGTCATAATTTCATAACTTACTACAAATTACCCTGGCTGAATAACGAAGCTCGGTCTGGGTTGGGTAAATAACAGTTTCGCGTTGAAATAACTTTGATGATTGCAACTTGTTCTAAGTTTCGTAGGTTTACTTGGGTAGTCAGGGTACCTCTTCTTGCAAAAAATAACATCTGACTACTACTATCTTACTCCTAAACTGTTATTAAGATGAAATATCTCACTTTAAAAACCAAAAGGAATAGTAAAATCCTCCCTCCCTTAGTCTTATGACACTCTTTTCCCACCACGTGACAATGGAAGGACCTATATAATAGTGTATATTGTCAGATCCGGTTGTAACAGACAGGATAAATATGCCCGCAGATGTTCATCGGATCACGTGTTCTTTTTTTCAAACTGCAATGAAAGCGATGGCGAAGAGAGATTCCCACGTGATGAGAATTATTGATGAACTGCAGAAAGGGGATCCAATTTCGTGCTAAATACTTTGTTGAAAGCTTTGTACTACATTCCGGAAACTATAGAAACTTACAAAGTATTTATAAATTTATACACTCAATTTTGAAGACAAAACGACTGTCAGTATGATTTGACTCCACTATTATATATACATATGCCTAAACAGATGTATTTTGTATTCCAATCTGTAGGGATTCATTCCAATCGGGTCTACCAATCGTATCGATAGATTGGTCATCTCTAGGCTAGCTCGCGTTATGTTTGTAAACGCACTCAGGCGGTAGATTAGAAATTGATAGTGATGGGAGACATTTCAAAAATCGATTGCGGTCCTTTGAAAGACTTAGAAGAGAGATCTGCACCCATTAATAACACCTTTACAAACGTCAATATAACAAGAGATTAGTAGGATAGGATTGCGTGAATATTTTGAGAAAATTTTCCCAGATTTGTCAAATCCCCAAGAATTTGTTAGATAGAAAACGACAATCAAATTGTCGAAACCCCTTCAAGTCTAAATTGTGAAGTTCGTCAAACTTCCAATGAGATACAATTATTGAGTTTCCTTACGTTTTGTGTTATATATTCAATCTGCATAAATACGATCTGTTGTGGATGTTTCGAAGCTTTGGCTAACAAGTTGAGTATTGCTTTAGAACAAGGAAGTAACCTACAATTCTATGAATTTGAAGGAATAGTATTTGTTAGTACTCAATTTGGACTACCGTGACCGCCAGAGGCGCTGTAAAAATTGCCGTATATATATAAAAATATGTAGTCCGCACAGAGTATCAACAACTTGCTTTAACCTCATAGTAGAGGAACTATACTATCGGATTAAGAATAAGCTGAAAGGAAGATGTTGATGCTTTATTCAAATGTTGACCTCTTTCCTCAAGTTATTTGATAGCAAAAACCTGACCCACTTCGTGCTAAGTGCGGTCACTGCAGCCTTTGTCACCTGCAGCCAGAAGCGTCACAGATGTCTTTACATTTTAGGGACTCAGATGGAATATCTACTTTTTGTGAACATGCAACTTCTTTAACTTCTCATAATACTTGTAAAGAACATTTTTAACTTCAATCTCTGGACCGTTTATAGCGTCGATAATCTTACTACGGTCTCTCTGATCAATTAAGATCAACAATAGTAACATTACAAATTTATACATTTGGGTCATCTTTCGTATATCTATTCTCTATACTACGGAACTTAAAATTTTTACGCTCCCGGATAAAACATAGACGTTATTGGTTTTATTCTTTCTCCATCTATCTCCTTATTGACTCTTTAGGGTCAAAACATCATAAGTGTAACAGAAGTAATATTAAATTAGTTAGGGGAGAATGTCCTTTGCGGTGTTATCTTGCTAGAAACGCAGTAAAGGCATTTCTGAGGTTTTAACACAGAGACGATGATATGGTACATTGTTTTCTCCATATATAAACCAACTTACATCCCTAATATTAGTTACAAAGTGTCGATACTCACCAACCATCATGTCGGGTACGTCGCGTGGCGCCAGGTCGTATTTTTCCCCTCTTGCTTCAACTAAATCTTCGACGGCTGGTACCGTCGTCTGAGTAGCCTCTTCTGTAACCGAAACAGTCTTACTTACAACCGTTGTATCAACATCAGTGGGGAAAACACCCAATATATCATCAATTGGATCAAACGTCTCTGAATCCTGTGCTTTTGTTAACCGCACTTCATGTAATGTTATGAGAAATATTTTAAATAATAATAATATCATTTTTGATATTTCCATCTTGCAGCTTCTAATCTCGAATTGATTGGATTGAAGCTGTCAATGTCAAGTTTGATAATAGACAAAGTTTTAGCATGAAGGTTGTTTTCGTAGAATTTAGTTTTAGGATGTAAAAAAGGAGTATTTTCCTATTGATCATAAAGTTCGTATAAAATAATATTATAATATTATAATATTCTACAAATAAAAACATGTTCTTTCAACTTCAACAATCTACATACAAATTCTTATGCGAGGAAAAATATGTAAAGTTGTAGAAACAAATAGCATCTCTTATCGCTAAAAATATAAGTTTTCCTTTGTTCAGTTGTGAACTAAATATGTCAAATGCGGACAAACTTACACGTGTATATTTATACTGATTTATTTTACTGTTAAAGTTACTGTATGGAAAGTAGGACGAGGCTACCGATATTTTACTTATTACATACTGAAACTTGTTTAGGAATAATGTCGGTTTTGTTACGAGTTCACTTGGAAATCTGTTTGGTTTTCGGTCATATTTTAGTGGTCGGTAATAGAGTTTTTGTGTTTGGTTGAAAAAGAAATAAATGATGAGTTAAGGCTTGCTCTTCATGGTTCAATAAAAAGTCACAGAAGAATATATGATTGAAATGTGATATGAATGCAACTTACGCGAATTCTTACTCACTACTACTACTAACTCTGTCTGTCTGTCTCGCTTTTACGCCAAAACCACAGAACCGATTTAAATTAAAGTCTACAGAGCCTGACAAAGGACATAGATACATCGGGGGGAACTACTAGCTTGATTATAGAAGGACTAATTTAAGCATCGTCTCTACATAATCTATCTGACTTAATTATTTTTATTTTATTTTATTTATTTGGCTCACCAACAATCGTTTACACGGTACAATTATTAAATGAAATTAGCTAAGAACATTATTAAAATAGTGTTAACAGAAGTACAGGTCGCCGAACTGCACAGAGGTCGAAAAAAATGGACGTAAACCGATGCAAACGTTGCATGTTCTCGTATATTGGGCATTGTGCAACAGCAATCATTTTTACAATTTATAATCTTGACTATATTGTAAAATTACTATGTATTTTCCATAGTAATTTTACTTGATATTGTATAATATTATCCTAACTTTACACGCTATAATATTGCTTAAATTATGTTTTGCATACTACTTTTGAAGCATGAAATTAATTTGCGAAGGAATTAAAAAAGGAAGGCAATTAAAGATTGAAAAAAATGAAGTTGAGAAGTTGACGGGATTTAATTAAGTACCACTGAGTTGTAGAAACTATAAGGAAGATGGGTACCTACCCATAGCTTATACAGAACATAGTATGTTAATAGGATATTTTTTGTCAGTTAATGGTAGTATTAATAATAAAAAAAAACAATTAATAGTGTCTCAGTGATTGATCATAAAATGATTCAAAGTAAAATTGCCCAACCTCTTAAAAAATGTGTTCCTATTTTCATTATCCGTCTCATAATGTCTATCCTGATCTTCGGCTTTATTTAATGATGACTGATATGACATTTGGAGAAATCACCTTTTCCACTTCCCTAGGTAATTTCTGGAGGTGTCAAATCTGTCATAATAAATATCAATTGATAAGATCGTCCGACAGAAAGCCTCTTAATTTAATTTGCCTCAAATCTAAAAATAAATCAAATACTGTCTAGCGTTTTTGCGGGAAAAATTTCATACTAGTTTCTACCAGCGGTTTCACCCGCGTCCCGTGGGACACCCGGATAAAAACTTTCCTGTTATCCTGTAGCCTCCCTTGATAAATGGACTATCTAATACTGAAAGAATTTTCAAATTGGTAAAATTGGTTTAAAAAATTACGTCAGAATAGTTTCAGTTCGTTTGACGTGAAAACATGATCAGACATAATACACTTACATCAAATGCATCTAAGCTTATGTTGAACTATGAGAACATAAAAGGTTTGGAACAAACTTCAGAAACAACCTGTCCAAAACATATTAATTTTAAACTAGAAGACCTCGGCTTTTGCATCGCGATGTTAAATTTAGCTTTGCGCGCAAAGCAAACTATCTAACTAAACTTCTCTTTAAATAATAACTAGCTATTTGTACTGGTTTTAAATATAATCTGAAAGAATGTATAACTTCATGTAAAATGGTAAAAGTTGATTTTGCAAAGAAAAGGATGCCTTTGACAAATTCACTTTCTCGGTTTTGTTATTATTATTCTGAGGATAAAACTCTCAGAAAAACTTGTTAGTAAAAATAATTATTCATTAAAAGGAAACTCACAGCTACGGTACAGAAAAAAAAACAATTTATGCTGTCTATGTAACAAATAAATTCAATTCTCAGCCGAGGCTAGTCGAAGCGTCTCCCGAGACCGAAGGACTAAGAAAAATTCTAATAAATAGCCATTTTTAATATTCCTGATTCTCTTTGAAATATCCTATACCATCGGATGTTAGGAAAGATATGTATTTAGTTCCGCGAGATTTCTAGGGTAATTAAACACTAAATATGTTTTTCCTAAAATTTAACATAGATTTAGTTCTGCAACTTTTACTGTAGTATCGATATATAACGCAGATTTTCAAATATTTCCGAGTTATAGTTTTAGAGAGTTATTTTAATGGTTATATATACCACTGCATTCTGCCGTTAGAATTGCGAAAATATCACGTTTGACTATGCATTTTCAAGCTGGAATATATAAGCACGTATCTATCTTGATTTTCGATACTTAATCTTTTGTAAAATAGTTTTGCACACAGATTTGCATCTGTGTCGTAAAACTATTTTACAAAAGATTATTTTGAATTTAAAAGGCACTAAGCTATGTGAGATAAGCTCTGGTACAACATTTATTTAGGACATGTAATTTTATTTAAAAGGTACTTTATCGCTCTTCCCTTCAATTACTATTCAACATTCGAAGTACCTACCAAATGTTAGATCAAACAGGAAAATCATTATAATGCTAAAAAATAATAATAGGAGAAGCGTAGTAAAAAGTCAACTTTATGAACGTACCTAACAAACTTATGAATTAATGTTTCAATGTTCCACATGTTAAACAATTGCAATACATCACACAAAGAAAATTATTACGAGAAGGCAAAACATTTTACAATTTAATGTAACCTAACCTGAGTATACAATCGCATTCTTCAATTTGTTGCTATTTAAGAGAATAAACAGTAATTTGAATATTTACAAGGATCACTTTCATATTATACAAATAAAATCTTCACCCACGTGCTGAAAAAAGTATTCCGTAAACAGCTCCGAGTAATGGGCTATTTAACACTTATTTTTTTTTTGAAAATCGGTGCTGAACGGTACTGACGGATACCATAGTAAAATTTTAATATCAAGTATTCCGAAGTGAAATAACGTTGAGTAGGTAGTACTAGGGCTTCAGCCGACGTTATTAAAGAGGGGATGAGTCACGCAAGTTTGAAAAGTCTTTACAGTCCACAGTTAGGGGCTAAAAGCTGGCTTCCCTTTGTAAATAATTAGGGAGACATGACCTTAATGTACTTCAATAGTAAGAACAGCAATTTCAAAATAACTAGAAACTGTAC
Organism: Helicoverpa zea; assembly: GCF_022581195.2. Taxonomy (NCBI): domain Eukaryota; kingdom Metazoa; phylum Arthropoda; class Insecta; order Lepidoptera; family Noctuidae; genus Helicoverpa; species Helicoverpa zea. The sequence continues at coordinate 3,171,083 of NC_061454.1, forward strand.
AGTTGCTGAAAAAACTGTTATCGCGAATCAATTTATTATTCCGATACTTATATAAAGTCTCTTGTACCTAAATACTGCGTGGAAACTCGAAAATCAATTATATCCGACGTACAGAATTAACCAATGATCGTGAACACAGCTGTATCCGATACAATACTCTTCAAAAGACTTGCTAACAAGTTCCAACATAATTAAATTTAAACTCTTCATCTTCACAGAATTAAAACGAACTCCTTTAAGATTCATGGCAGAAAGCCCTCGGCTCTGATGATAAATTCGTAATTTATTACACCATTGAGTTCAATTGTACTGTGAAGCCCCAAAGGGCTAACCGACGAGATAATTCAGTTCACGGACCGCTTGGGTACATAACTAATGTGACGTATGGCCCTTAAGGGATGCCAGGGTTGCCCAAACTTTGCCCTCATGATGGCTATGACGATTTGACTTCACAAAGTCATCTACTTTCATCCCCAAAAAATACAAATTCCCCTAATGTTCTACCATTATCGAAATTTCCGATCCAACATTAAAAGTTTGACTGTTAAGTACTAGAAACAGGTAAACGACTTTCAAACTCGAAATATTTACATTAAGGTAGCTTCGCATTCAAACCCGCTTTCCAATGGTAATAACAATCACCATAAATCCAAGTTTAAGTTATACCTCCCATAAATCTGCGGAGAGCCGTCTGCGAACTTTCAGAAAGGAAAAACGTGAATCATTGCTGCCGAACTATTGTTTGTATTGTCTCTATTCAGAGCTGAGTACACATGCTGGTAAACAAAACAGGGCACACGCAAAATACGGGTTGGAATCGTGCCGGGAAAAAAGTGCTTCGAATACACTGCTCGACAGTGTATACTTTGGTAAATATACCATGATATATCGCAATGTCGATCCATCATTATAAGCTACGTAATACGGATTGATGGTCCCTAGGAAAAATATAAACCTTCCATTTTTTCGTGTATCAAAATTTTTTGCGTAGGTGTACTTACACAAAAGGCCTAATTTTGCGTGGATTAGTGTCGTAATTCGTGAAAAACATCTGGCTTACATTTATTATCCTGGTTTTATGAAAGGCTTTATTTTAATATGTACGTCGTGTGTAACGTTTAATAGAAACAAAGATTTTGGGACGCTTGAATGAATTGCTTTGATACGGAATTTGGGATTTATTACGTATTTTTGTAGTTGAAATTTAGGTTTAGGTTTATTTTATCCTAACAAAATAGTATTAGGACTGACTGGACTAGATTAACCTTCTTGCGCTCTTACAAAAAAACCCATAACTTTAGGATTTTACAAAAATAGTTTTAATGGATATTAAGTAATTTTTGTCAACCCTAGTGCTAAGTAGTGACGTCACCCCTTATTCTAAAGCGTGTACAGTCACGCACAGCTCGTGTTTAACGAGTTTAATTTGTATTTGTACCAGTTATATAAATTAAACCCCTAGTAGACCGTCTTACAGAAATAGAAACACGAATAAATATGAATAAGGAACTTACTAATATAATATAAGGAAAATATCAGGAGGTGTAATGTTTCAATTTTTTTTTTTTCAAAAGAAAATCCATTTTTGAGTACAAAACTACGGTTTGGCATACACGTAGCCATTTCCTTCATGAAATTAAAGTAAGTTGCTATTACAGTAGGTAATGAAAGCATTTATCTGTTAACGTATACTTTCTGATATATCTGAAAATATTTAAGTCAATTTTTATGAAAGAAATGGGTATTGCCCTCAAAAATTACTTACTTAGTGATATTTAGGAGGACAACATTACTGTATACTACAGTTACAGTAAAATAATTAAAATTCTTGTTAATTCATACTTTGCACTTGCTTATCAATACACTCGTATCAATTAAAATAAAATAACAACGGCGGAGGTCGCTGATAAAAAGTTGACTAAACATAGATATTATTATTCGGAATAATAAAGATACTTGTTGTACTAGAGTATGTTGCTATCGGACATAGAATAACTATGTTCAGCTTATCAATTCACTAAATTGATATCAAATTCAGTATAAAATACACTTACGGTGAGTTGCACTATCTATAGAAAGTCGTGTAAGTTACAGATTTATTACTCAAGCATGGCTGAACCGTTTAAGCTGAAAATTAGAGGAGAGATAGCTTAGACCGGGGAGAAGGACATTATGATAGTGTTTACCATCCGACTACAGGAAGTAGCTATCTCGGGACGCGGGTGAAACCGCGGGCGGAAAGCTAGTTTAACTATAACGATAACCAAACTATGTATAGCCGTGAACTTACCAATCATTGCTCAAATCAATGATTTTAAATCTAAAAAAATTATAGCCAAATGATACAAACCAGCATTAGTACCTACTCATAGTTTAATTATATCAACGAGAATCAGTGCTATTTTAGGAATTTGCACTCAAAATCATTTACCAAGATTCACTAAGTCACTTGACTTTCCAAACTTGAGCTAGTCTATTTTGAGCGAGGGTTAAGACCTCTAGTTTTCACCAGTCATCCAACATCATATTGCTCCAACAATAGAAGAGAAGATATTCTATCTAAAAATAGGAGTTGAATCGAAAACTTTGTCTCTTGTAACCTAGCCAGTGGACAAGTAGATGAAGTAAGATATAACTTGTCTTTGGCTATTATTGGCTCTATGATAGTAATAGATACATATACGAACTTTTTAGGTTCACCAATTTTGAACTTAGAACTAATTTAAATAAATGACATAATGATGGTGATCTGACATTTTTGATTTTTGGTCTAATTAAAGTAGAGAGACATAATCGGTGTGGTCTTATCGATAAGAGCAACATCTTCAAGCCAGGAATGAAACGGGAAGAAAAAGATTACCTTTATGGTAAGCGGTTATAAAGGTCATAACAAAACTCTACTGCATATGCAAGAGATTTCAAATGGCTAATTTCAAACTGTAAAAGTTATTTGAAACAAACTCTACGATCGATTCAAACCGCGAACATTTCTCACACAACCCTTTGTAAGAAATCTATTAGAAGAGTTTTAAATCAATAGCAGCCACCAACAAAAGCAAGAGTAATAAAAAAATTAATGAACTCACTAGACGGACTTCTTTGATTAATGATTATAGTACGAGAGTTCTACGTAAGACATCGTTCCGTACTTTGAGGAAAAAAGTTTATGTGGAGTCTGTCCATGGCACGAATAAGGAAAGATGAGCGGAGATGCCGTAATGCAGGTAGGTCAGGTGCCTTCTTGTAGGTCAAACTCGTACGGTGGGCTTGGTCAAAACTATCAGTTGTGAGTGAACTAACGAGGCGTTCGGGTTCTTCGAGACATCTGTCAACGATTTTTGGTATTACAAAAATGCTCAGGTCCAGAGAAGGCGTAAAAAGGTGGAGACAGTAACTTTCCTCGTCCTCCATTAACCCGCATTTTGGCGCGCTACTTTCTTATTAGATTTTTCGTTATGTCACCTCCGCTAATAATTTTGTTCGCCATGGTCCATGGTGAAAGATGTCTAACTTTTGTTATGTAAGTAGTTTATTGTAGTTATGTCATGGTATTTGATAAGGGTTAGTTCTCCTCCGTGGTTAGTATACAGATATGACATATGTAAATCATGGTGTCCTATATTTTACGGGTGAATGGTACACGAGCGCTTGTAACAGTTTTACGGCAAAATTGAATGGATTGGCTTAAATAAATATAGCTTGATTTTAATATAGATGACTTTTCTACTGTTAGAGAGTAGTAGTTTATATTAAGTTATTCCATTCCATTCCATTCCAAAAGCAATTAAAATAAGTATATGTAGTAATTACAGATTTGTATCGCAATAGCATTCAGACTATTTTTCATCGCGACCAAAATCTATTTTTTCAAAGTTCATAGACCTCAACAAAATAGTATTTTCTTTCCTTGTTATATCGTGTCTAATGGTATTTATATAAATCTTCTTCGGAATGGATTCCAAATATTTCGAAATACAAAGAGAGTTAATGTCCTGAAACACAAAAATAGAAATATTTTCCAGTCTTATTCTTAACGTAAGACATTACTGGGATTTCCGTAAAATACCCAATTTTTCTGGGGCCAATGAACTTTTGTTAAAACAATCGTATATTTTTCTAAAATTAACAAAAGTTTGGTCAAAATTTTTTAAGCTAATAACTATAATAAGTTAGGTAGGTATTAAATCTCGTAACCTTTCACATTATTGCCGCCAAATCAATTTTCAAATATCGAACAAAAAAAGGCGGCAACCGTAATACAAAATGGCCATCACTTTTATTCATCTTTTTCATTTTGGAAAACGTTCAAGAATTTAAATGGGAAGTTTTTATTTTGCTTTTTTTTATTAATAGAGAAGTTTGCGTGAAGCGTGAGCGTGACGCTTGCGTGTCGTTACGCATCGATTGCGTATAAAGAAATGTAATTGCTATATACCATGTAGATAACGTATAAAAATGAGGTTAGTTTTAGAATGTATTAACCTGATTTGTTAGTGAAAGTGGTCTGGGTTTTTTGGGGTTCATTTTTATTTTTAATTGGGCCGTGAAAATGTTAGATTGCACATTTTATACGCATTTATTATTTTATTTAGCCTTATCTTTTAGCTTTGCCCTCATATAAAATCTTAGAATACTACATAATTATACCCAATTTATTGATTAAAAGGTAAACAACTAATCGACCCTATTCCATGCCATAGACAATTTTTCCCATCCATAGCAGAAACGTTTCCGCAAAAAATCCTATCGTCCGTTAGCGTACATTGGAACGTAGCCAAGTCCGTCCATCTTGTGTCAGAGTGACGCGACTTGTGAGCAAAGGAAACAGCTGTCTTCCTCTATCAGATCATGAGGCTGCAGATTTGATTATAAATATAAGATTGTTCCTTTCATATCTTATGTGGAAAACATTGTTAGTAATATCTCTTATTTTATTAATGGTACAAAGATATCTGTAGCGTTTATTACTATAACATATATTTTGTGTAATGAAAGCCGGTGAGCTATGGTTGTGTGTGTGAATGTAAATGTAAGTTGTCTTTGTGTGCCTCGTGGAGTCGACCAATACTGAGCGCTCCCGAGCTTACACATACAAAGACAATGTGCATGAATATTTGCACACACAAGTACTTCTCATCCGCTTTTGTGGGATAAAATATATATCTGATTATTGGATGAGAAGTATTAAACTAAATGTTTTTTTTTTGTAAATAAAGCTGTCACAAACAATGCATTAGGCACATAATTAGATTAATCAAAACAAATATAGACTAACCTCTATTGAACCTTTCATAGAGTAAATAACATAACTAATATTTCCCAGAAAACATTTATGGACATAACATATTATTATTACAATTCTATATTTAACGTTATTTTGCTTGAAACGATAATTATACCTATACATGCTTCAATGCTGAATAACGGAAAATATGATCCTATATTTTATCAATAACAAACTATTTTGGTACATCTCTACATGAAAACATTTTTCGTCTTGATAAAGTAGTTTTCCCTATTATATTCTTGTATACGGGAAAAACCATTATGAAAATTATAGTAAGTACTAGAATTTATTTCAATATGTCTTGCTTAATCAAAAAAATATTTATACATAGGTACGCTGTCCACCAACAAGGTGGACAGACGACCTTATAAAGGTTGCCGGAAGACGCTGGATGCAGGTCGCTTCCAACGAGCATCTGTGGAGATCAAAAGGGGAGGCCTATGTTCAGCAGTGGATGTCCTTTGACTGAGATGATGATGATGATGCTACTTATAAGTTTCATCAGTACATCACCAATATCCAACCAGGAATTGAACCTACACTCATACTCGAAAGATCGGTTCTTTATAAACTTAGCCACAGCGACTTTTATACCGATATATTTACCGAAATAACTATTTCAAGAGTTACTTTTAAATTCCGTATAGTTTTCTAAACGTATCAACATAATGTCAGAGATAAATGATACACTCGCTTTGTCGGCAACTTTTGCGCTGAAAACTATAACCGGGATATAAAGTATCCATTTATGCAACATTTTTATAGGATCGACCTAACAGAATATCTTTCATCTAAGTATATACGTTTTATATTCAGTTCAAATAAGCATTAGACTCTAACTTAGGTACTTACTATAGACTCTGAATTTAGTTTTAACATTTAGTTGAATTCGAAGCTTTGAAAATAGATTCAAAACATCTTTTTAAGCTGCCATTAAAATTGAAGAACTTTTAATGCAAAGGTATCTACGTAAAATAGGTAAGCTTACGGTAGGGACCAATTTCTTAGTTCGAAACATGATTTAGAAATATATAACTTTAGGTTAATGTTAATCTAAAAACTATGTAATACCAAAGGTATTTAATTTAAAACAATATTATTATTGACTTATTTAACACAGTTAATTACAGTTAAAACAACATATTAGTCACACTCATTGTGTGAAATTGCAGTCGAACGTTATATTATGTTGGTCACGTCTGCATGAAAACAAACAAAATATTACTAATGTATATTCATTGTAAATAAACAAAAGAATATCTAGATTACAGAACTGATGTGTCTTTTGTCTGATTTTTATGGTTAAGTAGTTTCAGATTATATCATCAGCAAGATTTGTATATACCAACCGTTTTTGTAACAGTTTACAGTCGATATAATGTAGTACAAACAACAGTATTTTCCCTTCAAAACTGACAGCTGTCAACTGTCAACTGCACAGAACATTCGGTACCCCTATATGTCTTTTAAATATTGTCAAAGCTTTGTCAGAGGTCAATATCAACTTAGCCTTTTGCTACGAAACTGAAAGGGCACTGATCAACAGTATTTAAAGTAATTGATCTACCAATAAACAATTGATATGTTAACCACGAAAAGGCATTGTGGTTTTCGACTTTCCCAATCTTAACATGTAGGGAATATTTATTTATTTTTATTTATTTATTTAAAATACTTCTTGCACACATAGTACAATTTCAATTTTTCAATTTTCAATTACACATTGCACACATAGGACTTAACGCCTTAGGCGTTCTCTACCAGTCTACCTTTGGGTGGCGGAGAGAAAGCGTTGGTAGGTGCAAACAAATCTGAAAAACTAGTGTGAAACATATACCTACATATATTACAATACACAAATAAATTAATAATAATATATATGTATATATATAACTATATAAATATGTACACTACAAACAATACTAATAACATATTAAGGAAGTTAATTTGAAACTGACTATTTATGTTTCTGCCAATTTCCCAAGATAGTGGTCACGAACTTTGAGTTTGAAGGTGTGACGGGTATTTACCATCCTGATCTCCAGAGGTAACTCATTCCAGAGAAGAATAGATTTTACAAAGAAGGAAGAGTGTATGATATCAGAACGATGTGTAGGACATTGTAGAAGGCGATTGTTGAAAGAGCGTAAATTTTTGTCATGATGTGAGCCAAGATATTTGAAATGAGAAGTTAAATAAGAAGGTGAAGTAGGAGTGTGAAGAATAGAGAAAAGAGTAGTCAACGCCCTCACCTCACGACGCTGCCTAATAGGTAGCCATCTGAGCTGCGTTCGATACACTGACACATGATCGTACTTGCGAAGATTAAAAACGAATCGAATGCAATTATTGAGAAGCCGGTCAAGTTTGTTGAGCAGATCTGCATTCAGGTCATAGTAGCACACATCACCATAGTCGATTATGGGGAAGATTAAGGTTCGCATAAGCATCGCTTTCACACTGGGCGGAAGCAAATTTTTCAGACGGTAGAGGAACCGTAGTATGTTAGTGACTTTTTGGCTGACAGCTGCGACTTGTGGTTGCCAATTCAGTGTGGTGTCCATTTGTAAGCCAAGGTTCTTGACGTTGCCACTATAAGGTACTGTCATGCCATTGAATACTACTGGCGGCAAGCTGGAAGTACCTAGATAATTTGTTTAATTCATGTTTAAAAATATATCATTCATACCGAAGGGGTAACTCTGTAAATTGTATTGTTGTTTGTGAATTGTGAGTCGCAATCTTCGGAACTACTGGACTAGTCCAAAAAGTCTGTATAAGTCACATTGTCATGCAAAATAGGCTCTACAATAACCTGACGCTCTTGTTGGTAATAAAAAAGCCAAAAACGATGTACAAAATTTTACCTCTACCACGTAAAAATAAACCTATATGCCCCTACATACTTCTATCTCTCAATCTAACAATTACAAAACTATCGATAAAAAACAAAAGAATGATCGAATTTCAAATCGTTAACAGACCTTTATCCAATCAAATCGATTAACAAACACGCATTGAAAGAAACGAAAACGATCTATTGTTGCAAATAGGTTTTATCGACAGTCGATAAGCAAACAAATCGTTATGGGTTATCGATAAGATAGTGCAGTTCGCACGCGAGTTCGTAGTGATTAACTTTCTATGGAGATGTTGATAGGTTTATACTATCTTTTGTCTACGATACCTAGGGATAAAAGAAGTTTTATAGTTTCGTAAATATATGGATATCTCTAATGTGATTTTATATTATACTAAGGTATGTCTATTGCCTACCTATAGTTCGGCCATTCAGAGAATGCGTTCCTGACACGTCGCGATTGAACTGACGACGTAACTTTGCAATGGCGTTGCAGTTACGATAAAAATATTTTTGCTGGTTGTTTACCGTTTTAACAATTGAGGAGCATTAAAACAACATTATTATATCAATAATCAATGAATGTTATTACGTCGTCAGTTCAATCGCGACGTGTCAGGAACGCATTCTCTGAATGGCCGAACTATAGTTCCAATGTTTATTTTATTTCCATAGAAACGCAAACACAATTTTCAGCGGTGTTATAAAATAATTAATGAAGTAGACGATCTAAGGAAATTAAAGCTCAAAAATGGTAACAAGGTTACCTATTTATACATTTACAAAGTGTATTATCCTTGTGTATAAATGGGTGCCAAATTAACTCCTGTACCTACAGTTGGGCACCGTAGAATATTAAACAGTTCGAAAAATAAGCTCCGGAAGGGAATTGGTTTTGAAAGTTTGAGACTTATTTTGGAGGGAAATTATGAAACATTTTTTTATTAATAGTAAATAATTTATGAAAATATAATTCTGTCGATTCAAAATCATAAAGAGCGATCAAACGCAATTTTAAAATCATTACTGAAATAAAAAGAGCGCCAATATTTTGTTAACCAAACGCACGTGAAACCTAACCAAATATTCCTACACGAGCTTACCACGACTTTAGTTCCGAAAACTTCACAATTATCACTGAAAAACTATATAAAATAACTTAAACACTAAATTATCACATCTATTTAAATATTTGCAATAAAAACTCCGTGGAGTATTATTAAAAACTCACTTTCGCCGAAAACACGTGTCGTTCCCACACGACACAAATTAAATTTCGTATTTCGAACTTGCCGAACGCACTCGACGGCGACCGAAGACCGAATATCCTATTTACTGGAACGTGAGCGACTGATCACTGAAGTGTTGTAGAAGCCCTTTGCTCCACGAAAAATAATAACAACACTCATCAATCAAATTTGATCTCTAACACGTTAGCATAAAGTCAAAAGTTGAAGCAAAACTTTTTAGTGTAAATAATCGTGGTGTACCTGAAATGAATGTTGCTGTTTCTTTTGTTCTTATGTGTTTTGGGATGTGTGAAAGGGATGGCAGATGGAGAAATTCGCGCATGTGCCACGCTTCCCCATAGACTTTGAAATGATTCAAAGAAGTTTTTATGGAACGTTTATTGTTATCGACAAGTTTGTGCTACGCCATGATATTTTATGAGCTATCTGCTTTATGGCAAGATTGGCGAGGCTATAGGAAGTTCTTACGATCTGATTTATGATACATTTCTTGCTATAAATATTTTTTTATGAAAGCTTTGATGTACCTATGTGAAAATGTATTTATTTTCCTGGTTGATGAAGTCTAGCAAGGCATGTCCTATGAAAAACTGCTTTTGGGTTAACTATTCGATTTGTATAAGTAAGAAGGAAAAGTTAAGTGATTTTCGTTCCATAAAGTTGAACAAAAATATATAATCTAGATTGGTCATAATTAAATGGGTAACATAGGTGTAGGTAAACTAACTTGGTGTGGAATATCACATCCAAACTAGAACTTCTTAGAAAAAGAAACTCGTAAGTAATTGAATAAGCTTTTCCATGAAGTTCGAACACTTTTCCTTATTCATAATAACCATTTAATCAATCAACATTGATACTTTCTCCTAATCATCATTATACACAAGTCACTGACTCATTTCGCCGTCTGTTCATAGTTCTTAGAAAAACTGCAGACTTCGACCATTCCGTCCCAAAAATGATTGATTCGAAAAAACTTACCGACACACACAGGCACAGTGTCGTTCCATCTATTGTCATCATAGCACCATAATAGACGCGCCCTCTGTCGCGTGTCCACAAAAACAAAGTTGACGTTGCACATGTAGTGAGCTACGTCTTCGTTGCGGTACACGAGGTAGCCGTTAGATGGCGCTGGTAGCGTAACACAACCTATACCTGTTGGTGAAAAAGTTTGACGTTAGATGGCGCTGTACTTACAAAATGTTTCCACACAAAATACATAGATGGCGCTGTACAGAGTTTAGCAAGTTGTTGAATTTGTATAAATAAGTAGATGGCTCTGTATGTTTCTCGAAGAGATAATAGTAGTTTACATATAAATTAAATTTTAATATAGGGAAATAAAGCTAAAAGCAAGTTTATCTTACTTTTATAATGTAACAGCACCCCTCTCTTAGGGTAAGCTCCTTTGGACTTAGCTTCCACGGCGACATCAACGACGTTGGTCACTGATGTCAATCTTAGAGGCAGTTCCACCTGCTCGCAGGAAGACAGGAGGGAGTCCCCATTCTGGTCCTGAACCGTAACGTAGTCCGTACAGCGGTTCTCAAAGGGCCCTATACCTGTGGAGAAGGAAAAACTAATTTTAGTTGAATGTATTTTTTTTTTTTCATTAAGACTATGTACTATGTTCAGTAAAAATAATGGACTATGAAGATCTTTGTATTTACGAATGTTGAGACGAGCAGTTTTGCATAAAATTTATTGTTTAGCAGAGATGGATAGATTGATTGTCCCAGACTTCTATACATGTTAGGTACGTACCTACTTACCTATACTAAAACACAACTTGTCAAATGTGTGTAGGGTCGTCGGTACCCTGGCTCGCAAATAATGATATTAGCAGCTAACCCAAAAACGTTTTCAATTAGTTCTACATTCCTGAAAAGCACCCCATTTGCATTTCCATGGTCCAATTAAATCTATTTCGCGTCCATGCAAGATCCAATTATGAATGCCAGTTACAGCCGTTACTGTCACAGTTAACGTTAATGAGTTAAAAACTAAATCGCCAACTCAGTTCGTAACTGCGAAACAGAATATTTTATCGTGAGACCAAGGCTTGAGTTTTATTGCTGCTTTTTGTTGCTAGTAAGTTAAGCGGGTACCTACATAAGATTGGATGTTTATTTTTTAGGAATTACTACTGCTTAATTATTTGGGAATCTTCCAAAATGTTGCAATAATAGTACTTATGAAATTGCGTGTAGGAGGGTTTAATTCTGAATTTGCTAAAAGAGTTTTGATATTTTACAGTATTACTTCCGCTACAAAAAGTGCTGGTAGTGACCATAATACACGATCATATTAAAAACTAGAACATAACTTTACTAGAGTTCCCTTTAGCTTTGTATCTATGTATAGGTAAAACATCTGACAAACCAAAATGTGTTGCTCAAGTTTAGGAATAAAAGGAAGTATCAACACTCACTTCTCAAACTGACATCCATAAGCGTGACCCTAACCCTCTGTTCGGGGTTAACCCTCAGCCGCCAGCGGCACTCGTCACCGACATAGAAGTGCGGATACCCCGGGGTTCGGATGTACCCCTCGCTGTCTTCTCCGACCTCGGCTATTGTGACTTCTCTGTTGCAGTAGTGGACTGATAACGTATCTGGAAGAAGGAAATTGTTCTTAAGTTAGTATAAAGGACAAAGTAGATCATGTAGGTAATCATCATCATCAAACCAAGACAGACAGAATTGTGTTGCTACAGAGTTTGTTCCACCACTTCTTCCCAGAAAAACACATAGGAAGTGGTGAAGTACGGGCGTTTTGGGGGCTGTCTTTTGTAAACGTGACTTTCAAAAAGTGCTATTTTCAGTCTACTTTGAATTACTTTTTAGTCAATTAAATTTTTGAAAGGAAATTGATGATAGACTAATATTTAAGCTCCCAGTTCTTATCAAATAATACCTAACATTTAAAGTACTAGTTCTCAGGTAACTTTAAAGTATTCCTTCAATTTTATTATTAAAAGAAAAACTAGACAGAAGCCATAAGGCAATTTCGTATAATTTCCTTCAGCGACCTACTACTAATTTGCATTTCATTATTTATAAGGCTGTGCATAAAAAGCAGTTGTCGGCTTCCCGCTAATCTACAATAATGACCACCCGTAAAGTCAATGACCTCGTATGCAGCGATAAAAATGTTCGGATAGGAAGTTCAGAAATTATACAGAAATATGGTTTCAGGAATTTGAAAATACAAATTACATTTTTTTGCATTTTCCCAGATACTATTGAAATTAGCTTAACAGTATTAGCACAGATTATATAATAGTTACTACGTAACAGATAAATCACTCCATACAAAAAAGTCCATACCTACTGTTATAAGCACCTACAAGTTCCACAACTACCTACAAATTCCTAGCTGCGTTATAAAATGAGCCTTAAGAGCTCGAGCGCTTGATTGTTATTCCAATGCGATAGCGCACAGTTCAGTGACCGCAACCGTGCCGTGGCCGTGCTTAGGGTTGCTTTTTACAATTTATTAATATTTAAGTAGGAAAACAAAGTTACGCTTATTTTAAGATAGCCTTTTTTAAAACTGAGTTTTTAAATAAAAAGTTTCTTTAGTTAGCTATTGTATTGCCTATTAAAATGGAGTATGGGTACATATTACTAAATATTACCTAATACGTAAGCATAGGTAAGTACTTAAGTAAAGCTTTCGTCAAAATCAAAGGCGGTTTCCAACTATTTTTCGAGCGCAAGTGCCATACCCCGTATGGTACAACTCCGTCGAGTGTTGATACATACCTAAAATTGGTTTCTGCGTAGCGACACGCGTAATGTTCCAGAACTATACCTACTTACACTCGAAATGTGTTTAGCTACAAAACTCACAATACAGTTCATATAACTAAGTAGGTATCTAAAGTAAAATAAGTACCTAATGATCTCTGTTGTTAAAATCATAAAGTAGATAAGTATTAATATATTTAAAAAAAGATAGAATGACTAGATAAGTTCATACATATAAAATGTTTCTAAATCTTACAATAGTCACATATAAACCAACACAACTCAAAATAATCCATCAGTTTGTGAGGTAGCTTAAAAAACCTAATAAAAACCAACAGCATAACATGCCACGAAATAAAAATAATAATATTGGAGCACGCGCGGCGCGTGTGACTGTTGAAAGCCCTGAGCCGCGTGGGGCTACCGGTAACCCAGCGAGCGGTAGGCATTTATCGCGCGCAAGTACGTGGAGTGACAGAGGCCTGGTATTAGCGTGAAGTATAAACGGGCAGGGGGCAGGCTATTTACCTTATAATAATTACTAGCCGTTTTCCCGCGGTTTCACCCGCCTCCCGTGGTAACTACTGCCCGTACCGGGATAAAATATAGCCTATGTTACTCGTGGATAATGTAGCTTTCGAATGGTAAAGGATTTTTAAAAACTGTCCAGTAGTTTTTGAGTTTTGAGTATTCATTACAACCAAACAAACAAACAAAGTTTTCCTCTTTATAATATTAGTATAGATATTATATAGTATAGATAAACTATTAAAGTACATAGAGGGTTAATATGTACATGGTTGGATTATGCAAAGCAGTAATTAAAAGGTACACAACAGTAAAAATTACGCATGAAAATAATTTTTCATTTTGATGCAACGGGCTGTAATTTAACTACCTTGATTCTCAAATATCAACCTAGTTTCGTCGAGATAAGGTGGAAAATCGCTTGACTAAGGATTCTTTTCGCCATATTTTTTCTTTGTTCCGTTTTACGACTTTTTTCCATTAAGTAAGAAAATAACACCTCATTTCCTTTGTCAGGATAAGTGAATCACCATAATTATACAAGAAACGCATAAAATTGTCGCTTTGGTACAGACATTAATGGTCAAAATGTTTGGACTATAAAGTAAATGTATCGGAAGATATCGCCTTTTATGAGTAGTTGTTTGTCCCAGTTTGTCACTGTTTTATTGATGTTATAGTAGGTACTCACATATAACTCGTAGGTACTCTTGATCTTTGGAGATGTAGGTATGACTGAAGTATACCTAATTGAAAGGTTATAAATTCTAGGATCTAATTACAGCTCTAAAAGATTATTATAAACTAGCCATTTAGCATGGTTTCGGCATTCGGAGAAAACATTTCCACCAACACTACCAAAAAACGCGGCTTTATAGTAATGGGCTAAAGATTTTTTAAATTGTTTCCTGACAAACTCACAAACTTTTTTACGAGTTATATCGTCCCTATAGCATTACTATACTTAAAGATCATGTTTTAAAACCTTTTCACCGACAAATGGTGTTAATCTTCCTCCTACCCCCACTACGATTTAAGCTCCAAAAAATTCTTCATTTCTACCAAAAAGAATCCTATTAAAGCTCGTTAGTAATAATTTCACGAAAACGTTCTTCTGCCCTTAGGTAAGGATACTTAATATAATTTATAAAACTCATATTTTGCCGCTAGGTACAGTAGACCGCACATCAGTGGTAACTGTCATGCACCTTAACTCAATAGTAATAAGTACGATTTTCCTATAAAAGTGTTACCACTGACCTGAAGTTGACTGTACTAGTTAGTGCCAGACACATAATTTATCGTTTAATAAAACGCTCGTTAGCCGTGTTTTAATAAGCGAAAAAACCTGTCTCATTAAAGTTTTTATTACGTCATATTTTTTGAAAAATTTTAATTTTATTCTGAGCAGATTTTAAGGTATTAAAACTTGCTCTGGCAGATAGATATTAAAAATGCAAAACCCTCATCTATATTTAACCAATAAAATTTTAAGCTATCAAAATTAACCAACATCACTAGAAAACCACAGAAAAAAAAAACACTACACAAAAAGTATTTAAAATACCACTTCATCCAAACCAAAAGAAATACAAAAGACCGGTACTATCAAAAATATTTTGTTACACATAATAATTTAACATTATAACAACGCTTAAAAAAACCGCCCATCAACACAAACATGACAATTTGAAAAGAACTTATGTATCCTTTACTATAAGGACACCCTTTTTTATTTTTTCCAACAGTCACAAAAGAAGTCTGTAATAACATAAACTTGACATAATTACAATAATTTAGGTATATTGTTGTTACATGCATTCATAACTACGTTCATCATCATCATCATCATCATCTCAGCCATAGGACGTCCACTGCTGAACATAGGCCTCCCCCTTTGATCTCCACAGATACCTGTTAGAAGCGACCTGCATCCAGCGTCTTCCGGCGACCTTTATAAGGTCGTCTGTCCACCTCGTTGGTGGACGTCCTACGCTAACGTCCTACGTTAACTACGTTATTATTAAAAAAAAAAAAACACTATTATGGGGTATTGTGTGGTTATTACATATTTGTGTGTAATGTTTAACATATAATTTAGTATAGACCTAGTCAAAGAACAAAAAGAGATATGTTTTTCTAAAAGATGCCTATGTCCCAGTCCCAGTATTAAATAAGTGAACTCTAAGTTAATAACAATATCTGAACTCACAAAGCTTAGGTGACCATATAATCATAAGGTCATCAACATATCAACAAAATAGCACAAATAACACAAACATAAGATCACAATCACACAAAAAAGGTTACGACAAAAATAAACGAAACTGCGACAAATAGCCGCCTATATGATATCTCGCCCCTGTTACCAGACGGCGAAGTGACCTTGAACTCTTTCCTCCAATAACGTGGACGCCCTAGGGTTATCAAAGTACGTAAAAATGTCTAGCCTTTCCAATCAATGGAAAATTACAGGTAGATAAACAATTTTTATATCACAACTAATTGCATTTAAATAGGTGCCTATTTTACCTCTATATATTCTCACCCTGTCACGAGACGACAAAGTGCCCTTGAACTCTTTCCTACAAAAATTGCAGGTAGATAAACAGTTGTTTGTGTTACGGGTGAATTTAAATGGAACTGTTCTAAATAGTTGCCTATATGATATCTCACCCTGTTACCAGACGGCAAACTGACCTTGAACTGTTTGCAACTGGTTCCAATAACGTCGGCGTTCTAGGGTTATCACCCATGGATAGAGGCCTTTATATTTTTTCATTTACATTAAACTGCTGCCATAAATGCTGCCTATAATAATGATATCGTCTTAGACCGTTGATCGGCAAGGTGATCTTGAACTCTTGTATGAAATCATTCATCAGCTCTCTAGTGTTTTCAAGCACCGTAGACAGTTAATCATTTTATTTATTTAATAACTAACGCACATGCAATAAAGTTTGTATTGAAGTCTATACAAGGTGTTGATTTGCATTTGTGCCATACGTCAGGAGGAGGACGTAAAATACGTAAATAATCGATTGGAATTACAGTAGACGGGAAATAGCTAATATACACTGCTTTTTTTTGTCATTGTAATGTCGTAGTATTTCAGAAGTAATCCAATTTTATGAATGAAATTTATGAATAATCGTTGCGTATGCTTGGTGTTTGCGTTTGTGTGACGTTTGTGGGCGCAGCACGGTTTTAAGGCCAGTAACACACGCGCCAAGTTTATGACATTGACGGAATTCCGAATAAAAAAAAGAAATATGTATCAATTTTTTTGTTGATTTTGGTCGAGAATCGTTAGCATAATTACGTCCTTGAATATGGCACGGATGCAAATCAACAGGTTGCATAATATGTATGTATATGAAAGCTTAAAATAAAAATAAGATAAAAAAAACAGCTTTTCTAACTTCAACCCTGTAGATATAAAATTCATACAACTCTCTTCTAGAACAAATTATAGTATGTAGGTATGCGCATTGCGGTTTATTTCAATGCAAGCTATTTCAGCCGCTGAAAATTATAGTACAGCATAATTTATTTATAAACAGGCTTTGAGAATTTTATTGAGATAAATTTAAAAGTTTATCGTCGACGTTTTAATGATCAATTCTCTGAGATAAGTTACGTATCATCTTTTTTTTAATGTGCTTATTTAAAAAGGTCAATAGTATGGCATTCCACAACACATTTGTCTTACGGCAGATTTAAATAACTTAACTTAGTATCTGTACATTTGTTGGAGATAGGATAGAATCCTATCTCTATTAAACAAATCAAAAGATAGCTTATAAAATACGCAGTTAGCCAAGCACGCTATTGAGTCAGCTAGCCTTGCTACAGATCCAATAAAAATACTAACGACGTAATACCTATTAAAAAGGTATTTTGTTTACCGTTTCCAACGATAATATTTTACTATAAACGAAGGAAATAAGACCAATATTTTCAAACCCACGAGAATATTTTGAGGAAAGATATGAATCTGCGTAGGCTTTCGTAGCAAATCGCGTAGGCGAGCGGCTACGAGAAATCGTCCGTAGCCACATTGTAAGATAAATCTTAGAATAGAATTATTTACACCTAGTCTTGGTATAAAATAATGTTAGTAAGGTTTTGTAGATAAATAGTAAGAACATTTGAGGAAATATACTTTCTCATCATATGGTTATCTTATTAAAGAAATAAACTACGATTCATACTTCTCTGGCTTGCAAACGAAAGTAAACAATTCCTGTAAAAATAGTTTCTGTTTTGAAAGCAGAATCAAAGCACTGCTTAGTGCTTATAATTCTTTCAATTTGATTACCTATGTCCTTTTAGATGTCGGTTAAAACCAAATAATGACGACAAGTTTAACCACTATTTAAATCCTTCTACCAATATAATTAACTCTCTTAACCAAAAACCAAATAAATTCACCATCCAAACCAACCACAAAACAATAGAAATAAACCAGTCTACACTTAGAACAAACAAAGATAAGGCTATGTACAGACTATCGGACATTCGATACAGTTAATCTCTGCTAAGGTTCTCGTGTCTGCAGGTTATTCCGAGGACGGTCGATAACTGTCGTGAGTTACCGGCCTAACCAGGGCTGACTTTATGGGGTAGTATGGTGATTTAGAATATCGTTGTATTGTAGACATAATAAGTATATTAGAACAATCTAATGAATGAAAATATATAATTACACCTGACTGCCTATTAAAAACTTTAAAGAGCTAGGCCCTCTTCAATACAAAAAAGACAAATATTTAAATATACAGACAGTACATCTAGCTGTTCCTCGTGGGTTCACCCCTTTCTCTGAAGACCCACTATCCGCCACGGGGTAAAAAGTAACCCGAGTCTTTTTCCAGGCACAAGACTATCTGGCTACCTTTCATTAAAAGAACAATGTCAGGTTTCGGCCCACCCAATCAACTTTTAAAACTAAATTCTCACGGATACAAAGTTCTTTACTACAAAAATTTAAATATAAAATACTAACTTCTTATAAAATATTTAATTGTTATCTAGAACTTTTCAAAAAAAAAATATCATATTACTTTGTTTATCGAGTTCAGGTTTTTCGTTTTAATAATTTTGTTTTTCCCACGACCTTATAAAGGTCGCCGGAAGACGCTGGATGCAGGTCGCTTCCAACAGGTATCTGTGGAGATCAAAGGGGGAGGCCTATGTTCAGCAGTGGACGTTCTATGGCTGAGATGATGATGATGATGATGATGATGAATTTTGTTTTGAGAAGTTCAATGCAAAAGTGGAAAACCTAGAAAAGCTTCTGACCTTAAACTACACAAAAAACTGTAAGAATTTTCACTGTACATGAAATATTTTTATTGAGCCTAAGTTACTATGGACGTCTGACATTGTTCTTTGTTCACTAAATTTTGTGTGGAAACCCTATAGATATACAGACAGAATTACTTTCCCATAAATAAATATTAGTAAGTGCTTGTCATTAACAAATATTATATCGTACATAGATTGCCTTAAATATGATTTAATTATATTTATTTCTACACACATAGACACATTTCGAAAAGCATTATTCTTCCATTTTGCAGAGTTGCCCAATGTATACAGACTGAAGAGTTATTATACCTAGTTCCTTTTCCTTTTGCAAAGGAACAAAAGAATACAATAAACTACGTTATAAATACAATAGTAGTCGATGACAAATAGTAGTGAGCCGTCAGTTTTCGTACATTTCAGATACAGGCTGAATTCAAGGCAATGACTAGGCTATTTACTATCTGGAATCTAGAACAACATCGATTAAGCCATGACTAAGGTATTTTAGCAATGGTTTCACGGTGTTTGTGGTTGTTGTTACTTTCAAGTGTAATAGTGTTCATTGTTTTTGGAATAAGAAAACAAAAATCTATACTTGTACGAAGTTTAAGAGTTTGTTTTTGTTTGTTTGCTTGAACGCGCTAATCTCAGGAACTACTAGACCGATTAACCGGCTACGGTTATAATAGGCTACTTCATACGTGAAGTAGTTTCTACGGGACAAGGGTGAAACCAATGACAGAAGCTAGTATTATAAAGATTAAAAAAAAACCTTTGGCATCATATTTCTTCTCAAAATAATGTACCGCATTGCGCTTAGATTTTTTAAAGCAAATTGTCTTTCTTCAAGAAGACCCATCTTGTATCGAACCCGTGTCATTTTAGTAATAAACATAAAACGTGCTCAAAATGCTAAAACACCTACGTAGAAAGTTTCAGCCTTTTTATATTGCGATGAGAAAATGGTGATGAAGTAGAGAAAAACATAAAACTAACTATCCCTAGTTTCATGTAATGAAATTCTAGTGATTAGTTTTATTAATCTCTCTTAGAATCTTTATTTAATCATTATAATAATTTTACCTAACCCACGCTCTACACTTGGGCACATAATTATTATATCTTTATACTTAAGTCTTATATGGCATGGTAGCTGGTTTCAAGCACCTTTGTCTTTGTTTATCCATCTATCTTTAAGAGAAAATCATCATCATCCTCCGAGCCTTTTTCCCAACTATGTTGGGGTCGGCTTTCAGTCTAACCGGATGTAGCTGAGTACCAGTGCTTTACAAGGAGCGACTGCCCTATCTGACCCCCTCAACCCAGTTACCCGGGCAACCCGATACCCCTTGGTTAAACCGGTGTCAGACTTACTGGCTTCTGACTACCCGTAACGACAGCCAAGGATGTTCAATGATAGCCGGGACCTACAGTTTAACGTGCCGTCCTAGTCTTTTCTCCTCCGTGGTGCTATCCGAAGCACAGTCATCGGTGTCTTTGGGAGAAAATGTATAAATTAATTAAAATCTGCCTTTTGCATCTTCTCTTTGCTTTGTTTAAGATATTCACAAAGTACATGTAATATTAACCTCCTACATACACATATACAGAGTGGGCGTTACCCACCGACAGCAGCCAGTTAGTCTAGAACATTACTTGTGAAAACGCTCCACGTGGAATGACGTCACAGTACTTATTACTCTATGACGTCGGTATTCACTGCTCTTAGAATATCCCATTTCTCGTCTGGATTCTGTGAGGTGGTGAAATATTATTGCAATAGTTTATGTGATTCACTGGAAGTAAGATTGCGTCATTAATGTGTGATATTAGAAGCTTTCTACGGTTTTTTATTTCAAGCTTGTGAATGATATCGTAAGTGAAATAAATTTTAATATAATTTCCCTACTTTCATTTGCCTTTCATTTGTTTTAGTTAAACGATAGGTGATGAAATAAAGTATAGTATAATTCGACGGAAACGTCAGTAACCAGCGCAAATATAAACTACTCAATGAACTTATCAAGAGATAAATACTAAAGAGATACTTAAATACTAAATAGGTATGTAATTCGTTTCTAATGGTGTGAAAGAAACTTAGCCAGTTTTAGCCAAAACTAAAGAAACCCAATGTATCATTATAAACTTATAGAAAAGTTGTCTTTCCGCATAAAATTATCATTCGTGCGGCATATTCATTATATTTCATTTTTATGGCGAGCGTTTAACAACAGCTATTTGCTAAGTTTTAACATAAAACCCAAATTAAATACAAATTACTGTCTGTTTTGGCAAGCTTCGAGTAAAGACATAAAACGTTTTACTTCGAAGACGCTTTTAAAGAAAATTGTCTAACTTATTTTATAATTAAGTGAGCTTTTCATACGTCCAAATATTTTCAAGAGATTTATACATATTATTTCTTTCTTTCTTGTAATTAATAATTTAATTAGTGTTAGATAGCCCATAAATTGAGGAAGAATATTCTTTTCCGGTGGCGCCAACTAGTTCTAAGATTACTAGGTTCTAGTGGAAACGAATTTACAATAAAGCATTAAAAATCTCATTCACATCACAGTCAGCTCAGATCGTGCCCAAAACAACTAGCTGCATTGCCACATTGGATACGTTATCATAAATTGCAATCTACATCAGTCCCTAATACTATTTTTTTCCTACCCTTCAGAGCACATATATCAAAACATCTTTAATTTCCCCACAAAATACGCCATATCCAATTATTATAATCTCCGTTTTTATCAGTAACGAAATCGGCTCGGCAGATTAATCTCATCGACAGATTCGGTTCGGGGATCCCGTTGATAGATTAATGGTGCGTGGATCAGGATTATGTGGAAAATATTCAGTTATGTAGTACTGGATTTATTTGGTTAACTATAGTTTTTTGAGGCTTAATTTGGTTTTTATTGTGTACTTTTAGTTAGGTGGTTTATGATGATCTTCATTTACTTACTACTAGCACTACTAAGCAACTGTCTCCCGCGGTTTCATCAGCATCGCGAGGGAACTACAAATACTTCGCGCACCCGGGTAACGACTAAGAACCCTGCCTCATTAGGACGCCAATGGCGACGTCGCCGGCTACGTATCCAAGCAGTTAGTATTGAAATGTATAGAACCTAACTCACTTGGCGACGGTTTGGCAACGTCGCCAATTTGGAAGCGTGGCCACGAGCTACAGCTCCCTACGTGGCTTCTGGCTACCGTGGAAGCTTGGCGACGTTACCACGGTTGCCACTATAATGTACACGGTAAAGCGCACCTCCCTCACAGATACACAGAGAGTTATATGAGCACTGCGGTAAAAACCCGCTGATAAGGCATCTGACACATAGCCCAGTGGTCCCAGTACATTTAACATCATTTTTATCGTTTCCAAAATCAGCGTGGGATTGGTAGTCCTTCGATGTGAGTTTAATGTTCTTATGAGGGTGGGAATAGCAATTATCGTTGCAACCCCACAAGTGAAATAGTTGCTCCAACAATTACATAGAACATACTAGTTATCAAGCTACTACTAGTAACTTGCAACCAATTGAGTTGTAATGGGAAAATTATATTGTAGGAAAGTGTGTAGTTATATCAATTTTGTGTAATCAGCTGGTAAAACCAGTTTTATGTGTCTTATCTACTTCTGTTCCGTTATTAAAGGGCTCCTAAATGAGCCGAACATATTCAAATACATCATATTAAATCAGAAAGAAAGCTTTCACAAACCGGTTAGAATTTCTCTTCCTGTTAAATTGTGGGACCTCAGCTTAACCTATTCCAATAAGCCACCTGCACTAACGCGACGATCTAAATCGAAAGCCAAATAAAACACCACAACAATTAAAAAAGAAACATTAACATAACAATACGCACCCCTAACCTATATTGACAAAAAAAAATTGGTCCATCGCTTTATCGCGGGGACCAAAAAATTGCCAGTAAGTGTACGTAGGGCAGGGTTTCTCAACGTGGGGTCCACGGACCCGTTAGCATGTGCATCAGGGTCAGGTCCGCAGTAGGTCAGTTTATGGATTTTAAACATATGTAAGTATTATGAAATTGTGTAGTAATCTCGACGAGACATTGTAGTTGTTGGGTGGCGAAGCTACGAAGGTTTTCTAAAAATATTTTTTCACAAGGTCCCCGGAATTATTTAAACTGTGAAAGTGGTCCGTGATTACAAAGTTTAAGTAACCCTGACGTAGGGGTAAAGTATTGTGTCATTTTTTTGCCAGTGTGTGTACGTAGGGGAGGATAGACGCATTGTGTCGCCAATCAGGGTAGCAGTAGATCGCACGTGTTCGGAATTCGACACACACGACGCTTGTTGTTCATAAGGGTGCATGCAAGGTATGGCAGAGTGCTGCGAGATGCGAAACGGGTGCAATTAAAATTTTGAGTTATCTAAGGAAACTGTTTTATTAAGATCAATAAATAAGGCTTTAGAGCTTATAACACTTCCGTGTGTAAACTTTTTATTCGACTTCCCAAAAAGGAGAAAGTTTTTAACTCGAATTATTATTATTTTTGACCTCATTCCTCATCCTCCGAGCCTTTTTCCCAACTATGTTGGGATCGGCTTCAGGTCTAATTTCACTTAAACTATTCCTGCTATTTTCTTACCCCACACCAATTTATTAATCGATTTAATCAAAATGAGTCAACGTCACCCACATTCTTAATAAGCATAAACAATAAGCATAAACAATAAGCACAAAAATAATAACTGTGCCATTCGGAACCCAATATTAATATTGCAATAATAACCATTCATAATACCGATATTATTGCGAATAATATGAAAGCATCCATCATTTTATGGTAATGTCCATTGTGGTCTATAACGAATGGGCATAATATATACT
Organism: Helicoverpa zea; assembly: GCF_022581195.2. Classification (NCBI taxonomy): domain Eukaryota; kingdom Metazoa; phylum Arthropoda; class Insecta; order Lepidoptera; family Noctuidae; genus Helicoverpa; species Helicoverpa zea. The sequence goes on from NC_061454.1 coordinate 3,194,953, forward strand.
GACACCAAAATGTCCATTGAATAAAAAAACAAAAAATTGTTGTGACCTATATTGGAATAGGTACCCATATTTGGAATCCTGACCAATATTTGAAAAGCAAATATATCTATGTATTTCAGCCAGTAAAACGGGTGAACCGATATGGGTGAAAATAGAAAAAAGGCCTATTTCATTAGCATAATCGAAGCCTTCCTCGATAAACGGTCTATCTAACACTGGAAGATTTTTTCAAATCGAACCAGGTATTTATTTACATTAGCGCGTTCAAACAAACCCTTCAGCTTTATAATATGTAAGTATAAGTAAAGACAATTTAGCCTAATAATAGCTAGTTACAAAAAGCTCAAAATACATTTTCAAAGCTTTTAGTAAAAAATTTCGGTTTACAAAACTTTTCTACTTTTTTTCAATCTTCAGCACAAATGCTATCTTCAATTTACGCTTTTAATATGCATAGAAATAAATACTCCTTTCTCCTCTTTTGCTATGAAAAAGTTTTTTCCATAATACAGGAACAAGTTGGCTATTCAAAGTGCAGTTTGCATGAAGCTAGTGCATAACGGGTGAACTTTATGCATTATTCCTGCTGGATTTACGTTGGTTTGCAAAGTTACTTGTGTGGGAGATGCATGCATTATGTTGCATTATGTTTGGTTCATCAGACCTCCGAGTTAAGCTTCAAAGTTATTTATTTGAGAGTTGAATGGTTATGAGATAAACTGTTGTTGTTCATTTAATACACCAAAGTTTTTTTAGTAGAAGCAAAAGCAAGTTTCGCAACATTGTACCTCTATAAATGTTAAAAATGGCAATATCAAAATACCAAGATAACATTATCTGCCTAGCCATTTTCCAACTATGTTGGGGCACTATATCGATATTCTTTGTCCAACATAACATTCGATATTTAAAATTCTCAGCCAAACAACAACAGGCACGCGATAACACCCCCCAAACACAAAATTACAAAGACCACATAAATTGTACAATTCCTTTGAAATCGCGCGCACGTGACGACAACTATGTGTTGCCATACTCCATTAGGTGCCCCCAACTTACTGATATTTTAACATTTCGGGGTAAAATGTGTCAATGCTATGGCAAACAGGAGTACCAATATAACTTGAGCCCTACACTTCGAAGGCGTCGTACAAAAGTCTATGGACACAGCGAAAATGAGCAACGTGCTACGGATCAACTTAATCTGGTTATGTTAACAATGGGAAGCACATGGGATTCCCAAGGGTAAATGTACTGTCAATGGTATATGGTGTAGTAATTGTTGTTGCTTTAGAAGTAAAGTTGGATTGACAAAGTTTGTTCTTGTTGAAATAGATTTACAGTCAATTTTCGCTTTGGGTATTCAAACTTGGTGTTTGACATAGTAAGGGCGATCAAACTATCATTTAGTTTATAGCGTTGCGTCTATGTTCCCACGAACATATAAAGTTCAATTGAAATATGACATAGTCGGTAGTTTTTTAATATTTCTGTATGTGACTTTTAATATTATCATATCGTGTAATTAACATCTATTAACGATTAAGCGTATTTTGGAAGGCACATTTAATTAATGGGTTCCGGCTAGCTGTCATTAGAACATCTTTGACAGTAAATTTTAATAAGTAGTCATAAACTGAGTTGAGGAAGTCAGCTGCAGGTCAGACTACCGGTCTAGGCAGATGAGTTCATTCAAACCCAAAACCACAGACATACAAAATGACAAATTAAACTTGCAGTTTACACCCCAACACATGGCCTATACCCTATAACACTTTAGGCGTGATGTTATACATCTGTTGCAATATAAATCAATTTCACACTACTAACGCCATGTGCTCGTAGACCTTCCATATTTTTATGGGAGTGTTAATTAATTAAATTGTATCGGTCTATTAAATTAAGTTATTATGGGTGATGGTGAAGTGAAAAAATATTACTTATAGGGGGTCATTTTTAGGGTTCCGTAGCCAAAATGGCAAAAACGGAACCCTTATAGTTTCGTCATGTCCGTCTGTCCGTCTGTCCGTCTGTCCGTCTGTCACAGCCGATTTACTCGGAAACTATAAGTACTACAGTGATGAAATTTGATGGGAATATGTGTTGTATGAACCGCTACAAAAATATGACACTAAATAGTAAAAAAAAGAATTGGGGGTGGGGCCCCCCATACATGTAACTGAGGGATGAAATTTTTTTTTTCGATGTACATACCCGTGTGGGGTATCAATGGAAAGGTCTTTTAAAATGATATAAAGTTTTCTAAAAAACATTTTTCTTAAAGTGAACGGTTTTTGAGATATCAGCTCTCAAAGTCGTAAAAAGTATGTCCCCCCCCCTCTATTTTTATAACTACGGGGTATAAAATTCTAAAAAAAATAGAGGTGATGCATGCTAATTAACTCTTTCAACGATTTTTGGTTTGATCAAAGTATCTCTTATAGTTTTTGAGATAGGTTGATTTAACTGTAATTTACGGAACCCTTCGTGCACGAGTCCGACTCGCACTTGGCCGGTTTTTGGGATCGTTTTGGGCACATTAATTTATTAGTGTGTAAGGAAAGTTTGATAAAAAAAATGACTTCTGTCCATGGTCCTGTTAAATACTGGTTCCTGGATTTTATTTATCAGGCCCCTGAAAACTGATACGTTTTTGTGAGGTAAATAATATTTATGCCTGAGTAGGAACACTAATTACTAAAATTAAGTATCCTTGCTTTGTGAATGTTTTCAAAGCGAAAATCCGGCTTACATGTAAAATACCACTGCATACTGTACTTAGTGCTCCTATATTTTCCCGGCAATTTTCGCTTCACGACTAATTAGCCGAAGTACCATCAAGGAGAAAAGTCTTTGAAATGTTGTCTGCATGATGAACCCAGAGTTCAAAAAGTTTTTCTTACGTTTTAAGGACTTACTCTTATTTAAGACAGTTATTAAATGGTGAAAAAACTTTCTACCCATAAGATAAAACCAAAACAGATGTAAAAACTGTTCAAAAGTCTGGTCATTGATGCATTTCTGTGCAATACAGTACTCATTTTTTAAGAAAAAGCTTTTGTGACTGTCTGTACGTGGAAATGCTATCCATTCTGCGCATCTGACGCAGTAGTTTAAGGCGACGAATTGGTAAACAATAATTCCATAACCGGCACACGCATCTAAGGGGCCAAGAGAGGACGGAGCGTCTGAGCGGGGCGAGGATTACAATACGCGCGCTAGCTTATAACTAAAAGTCGTAAGCGACAAAATGGTTTTGTAATTTTATTATTTAGAATTACATATTTTTTTTTTAAGTATTATTTAGAATTGATAATTTGACTCAACTACTAAAAAAGTTAAGAGGCTTAAATCGGTCCCGTTTGCCCATAATATGTGAATCTCTTTTTAAAAAGAGGTATGTTTGATATATTTTTCTCTGTTATAAAAGTTACCTAATCATGTTTTGAAGTCTAACAAAATAAGTTTTATATCAGGCAACTTTCAGGTAACCAAGTTGTATTTTGATCCGTTTTGTATTTACTGAGAAAAATTGAGATCCTTGGCGCCAAAATTTCCAATTCGTCCTCTTAATTAACAGCTTTGACGTCACTGTGAGATGTCAGAACTACATGAATGTGAACAATTTAATATTATGGAATGAACAGTATGGCTTAAAGTTCATTATTTTCATCCAATAAAACTAGTGAATTCATATTTTTTTTAAAATGCTACAGTGAAAATATTTTAGTAATTAAGTATTATCGTCTGCAGTGACCGGTTTTAAATTGATTGATATGTGATGCAATTTCCAAAACCAAACATAAGATAACAATAATTCTCTGAACGGTGACTTGAGATAAAAGTGAGAATTCATTATAAGACTCCAACGATCCTTACGCCTCTCTGCAAAAAGGAACGTCATTCTCCATTTATTATTTCTTTAGTGTTCTCCCTTAGTTCCTGCTCTGATATTAAAAATCCATCTCCTGTCTAGACTTTAAAAAATAGGTATGTACAACTTGTGTATGCTACTTACCATCAAAACAAGCATATTTAATGAACACAGCTCCTGGCGACCAACTCGTGGAGGGGGGGAAGTCTTCATACAGCAGAAAGTTGCAATGATTCACGCCTGTACATCTATAACAAAGGAAATAGATATTACTTACAACAATATATAAGGTAACAATAGGTAATAACGAATTAATTTTACGTGTTATCTATACTTAATATTATGAAGCTGAAGAGTTTATTTGCTTAAACGCGCTATTCTCAATAACTACTGGATTGAAAAAGATGTTGGTGTTTAAGTTAGCCCATTTATCGAAGAAGACTATGAGATGCTTTTTATCCAGGTATTCGTCTTTAAGTTAGCCTACTTATCGAAGAAGGCTAGATTTTCCTATAAAACTATTACTGACCTGAAGTTGACTACCACTGACCACTGACCTGAAGTTGACTGTACATAACTATAAATAAACTATAACCGATTTAGTTAAACAGGTTTAGTTGTTTTAATGTTATTCGGGTGTACGAGTACTATAATATAAGCTAGGACATCCTTCCGTCTACACTTTTACCAGCATTCCGTTGGGAATTACTCTGTATACCTGGATAAATAGTACTATTGAGTTAAGGTGCATGACAGTTACCACTAATGTACAGTTTACTGTACAAGTCCGTAAAGAAGTTTCCGTAAGCGAAACAAACTTGTAGGTAAATACTTCTTCTAGGTACTATTCGTAATAAGAAAAGCTCCGTAATCATTAGGATAAATCCTTAATACACATAAGAGCTCCTTCATACAGCCTTAAGTAATTCTCATATAAATATTAAGACTATTAGTACTACTACTACACTGCAAACTATTAGTCGGCCGATTGTTTGGGCACACACATCATAAAGATGAATGGCAGTAACACATTACAAAGATCAGGGTATTTAGCTGTATCAGACCGACTGGAAACTTTCATTGGAATCAAGATTTTCTTTAAACATATTTTTTGCCAATCATTGGGCCGACTGTCGACCGACTGTTTAGTCGGCATTGTAACTAAGGGTCCGTTCAGACAGACCGGCTCGGAGAGGAGAGCAAATTCTTAATACGTTAAAAATCGAGTACTCAGTATTTTTTGTAAGGTATATTTTTGCATGTGCACTGCTTTTGTCATTAAGAATGCTCGAAGGCGCTCGGTGTGAAATAATAAGACGAGCCGACTGGAGCCGATCGGCGCCGATTCCGGTCTGTGTGAAAAGAAAAATGCGCGCCGATGCTCTCCGAGCCGGTCTGTCTGAACGGACCCTAAAGCTACAAGTACAGAGAGAAACTGTGTAACTGTAATATGTGACAGTCTATTGCTCGGTAAGCACTTTAATCTCTGAATTAAGTGCTTCATGAAGTCTTATGAGTACTTCAGAACAATTTATTGCTAGCAAGTCGCTTGAATATGAATTGAACAGTCGGAGTTTATACTAGTGCACATAAATGTGGTTGTTATAGGAGTAAATCATGACAGGAACAGTGACACATAAAACAAGTTCACAATACGTATATATGTATCGATCTCAGTGGCGTGCACTTGGAGAGGCCTATGTCCAGCAGTGGGCTGCCATAGGCTGATGATGATGATGATGATATATGTATGTGTGTGTGCCTAACAGATAAGTGAGTGATGTAGAGGAAAACAAAGTGATTCAAGTCCGAAAACATGTACAACACACTATAAACTAGGTAGGTAACTAGGTAGGTATATGGGGTAAGTACATAAGGGTGTTTATAGGGTAAATACATAAGGGTGTATATAGGGTAAGTAACTAAGAGCCTCTATTGTGAGTGTACATAAGGGAGTATATGGGGTTAGTATATAAGGGAGTATATGGGGAGTGTACATAAGGGAGTATATGGGGAGTGTACATAAGGGAGTATATGGGGTTAGTACAAAAGGGAGTATATGGGGAGTGTACATAAGGGAGTATATGGGGAGTGTACATAAGGGAGTATATGGGGTTAGTACATAAGGGAGTATACGGGGAGTGTACATAAGGGAGTATATGGGGTTAGTACATAAGGGAGTATATGGGGTTAGTATATAAGGGAGTATATGGGGTTAGTACATAAGGGAGTATATTGGGTTAGTACATAAGGGAGTATATGGGGAGTGTACATAAGGGAGTATATGGGGTTAGTACATAAGGGAGTATATGGGGAGTGTACATAAGGGAGTATATGGGGTTAGTACATAAGGGAGTATATGGGGTTAGTACATAAGGGAGTATATGGGGAGTGTACATAGGGGAGTATATGGGGTTAGTACATAAGGGAGTATATGGGGTTAGTACATAAGGGAGTATATGGGGTTAGTACATAAGGGAGTATATGGGGTTAGTACATAAGGGAGTATATGGGGTTAGTACATAAGGGAGTATATGGGGTTAGTACATAAGGGAGTATATGGGGAGTGTACATAAGGGAGTATATGGGGAGTGTACATAAGGGAGTATATGGGGTTAGTACATAAGGGAGTATATGGGGAGTGTACATAAGGGAGTATATGGGGTTAGTACATAAGGGAGTATATGGGGAGTGTACATAAGGGAGTATATGGGGTTAGTACATAGGGGAGTATATGGGGAGAGTATATGAGGGAGTATATGGGGGGAGTTGTTATCAGAGATAAGTACCTACATATAAAATGTTTAAATAATCCCGATTTTTTTTCATAACTTTACCGGGTTTAATAACATTTTAAACACAAGCTAAAAAATATAATATAAGATGCTAATTATTACACAGAAAAGAGACATGACGAGGGTAGTCATAAAAATGTACGACTTCATAAAGACGGCTTTGTGAAATTTCATCACGTATGTGTTAATAGAATTCAGTTTGATTTCGTGTTAATTTAGCTTTGTTAGTAACTTGGATGGTGGCACTGAAAAGTTTTATTCAGAAGGACAAAACATTGCAAGTTAAATAGAAGCTTTCAATAATATAAATTCTTAGCAGTAACTAATGTCATTTAAGTCTTTCTTACCGACGTCAAAAATCATCAAATGACCCCTCCCGCTGTGGGTTAGCAGTGGTGATATCAGACTCTTACTGACTAAAACCTGTCGCGTTCCGTCGTAGGCCTTTTATGTACCAGGGCCGCGGTAACTCTTTCGAACAATCCCGCAGTTTCGAACATAAGTATTTTTTTTTGATGGTCCATTTCTAAACATACACAAATTGACAACAAAATTATGTATTTATTTATTTAGAACAGTTTGTATGGACTTAACCTTCTGACAGTTTTGCCTTTGGGAGACAGTGCTAACTAGGGGCTCGTGTTAGAACATAGTTAAATAATAAATTGTTAATTAAATATCGCGTTAGAGGGAAATTAATGCTTCGCGAACATTGGTTTTTCATGTTGATATTTTACCGAATTACAAAGAAAAAGGAAAAACAAGTGTAACAAGATAATTCGTTCCTTTGATGTTTTTAAAGCTTTTTAACCGACTTCCCAAAAAGCAGGAAGTTCCCCATTTGTCGTAACCTTTTACTATGTAAAATTTAAGTTGATTGTAACTCTACCTAATTTCTTCTATTTCAAACATCTCCAAATATTTTTTTGATCATGGTCAGTTGTGCCATTTCTCCAAGTTCAGGCTTTTGTAAGTCTGTTCTGCCATTTTAAACCTATCAAGCCTTCTAATATATCTCAGCAAGCATGCAAAAGTTATATATTCCTATAAACGAAGCATGAAGTTTAATATTCCGCCCACGTTCACCACTTAAACCTATGTAAGTCAAGGGTTAACACCTTATAAGAGCTAAAGGGTTAACTTATAAGTTATGTCATTGCTAATTAGAACCCGAGGTACCGTTGTGCAAGGATTTAGAGGTAATAAAGGTATTTTAAATGAAAATATTATTATTATTGATCATACACGCTGTTGTTATGTTTTATTGGAGATAATTAATGTAATTATGTTATGTTATTAATGCCGTCCATTTATTCTTGTTTATTATATTGTAAGTTGTGTGTCCAAATAGAAGCTTTTCTTTATTTTTTTCTTTCAAAAATAAAGGTGGTATGTTTTTAATTGTAGTTCGCATCAAAATGTTTTTGGTGATGTTCTGCTGACTATGCAAGTATGTATTTTAATATAAAGCCAGAGCCACTCTAAAAACTCCACTAATTCTATTTTTTCCCCTAATAGCACAACCCTAAATAATACCGTACACCCTTTCCTAGGGTAAGCGTTTGACCACTTACCTTTAAATAAGAAAAGTACACTCAAATGCAATGATGAGCATTTTCACACTCACCCATGCTTAATACCTCTTATATCTTTTATTTTGATTACCTGTCCATTAAATCAGGGAACTTTTCGGTACTGTCCTTAATTCACGTCAACTTTTACCTATAGCCTTTCCCAATGGTCTAACAGCCAGTTTCTTCATCAAAAGTAAAGGCCAAAGTAAAAGTCAAAGTAATGTCTAAAGTAAAAGTAACGGTCAAATTCATTTTTTCTATTAGTTTTGCTGTCACTTTAGCCTTGAAAAAACGAATTTGACCGTTACTATTACTTTAGACATTACTTTGACTTTTACTTTTGATGAAGAAACTGGCCGTAACTGCTGTTTGCTTAGGTACTAGAGAATAAATAAGAATTTGACATTACATACCTACTTGTATGGGCCTAATGTCGATATTCCATCTTTAGTGCCTAAGCAAATCGACAGATATATAGAAAACTAGCCGATTTCTCGCGATTACACCCGAGTCCGTTGGACACTACTGAACATACCTGGATAAAATATAACCTATGTTCACCAGGGTGTAATGTAGCTCCCAAAAATTAAAAAAAAAAATTTGATCAAGTATTTTCGGAGTCTATAAAACGAAGTAACTTTTAAGGTAAACTGTGCTATAAATGTCTAACAAACAATCAAATCTTTCCTCTTTATTATATGCAGTAGCATAGATTTATTAACATGTGTGAGGCTAATACCGAAATTCCATCTATAGTAAATAATCTATCAACACTGAGAGCAGCCGTTATTTGATCAATACTTTTACATTAAATAGCAACATTGAGTGTTGGCAACGAAAACTGCATTCAAATTACATAATGCATGGAGCTGATAGTATCGGTTAATATCCACCTTCGAGGTTCGCCCCTGCTACCATAGAGAGGGGAAATGTTATATCGATAATTTATATCGATATAGCTTTTGCATGTTGGTTGAGGAATTTGGTGATAGTTGCGTGTATATATAAGTATTGAGTGAATGAAATTGCTCATTAATTAATGTCAGAATATTTTGTCACTGTATTTTATTAAAGAGTTAAAATTATTAAAATATTTAAATGATTACATTTTTGATACTTAATTGGCAATGTAGTAGAAATAGTTGAATACTTCGATGTGTAGTTTTATTTTTAAATTAAATAACGATTCAATTATTGCAAGTTTATAAAATTGAAATTAATAATATTTACGTATTGAGTATCTACTGTAAATGTATTTTTTTAGTTAATCTATACATATAATAAATCTGTAAAAAAACTGTGTCTGTACATTGAATATATTTAAAAAATAATAATTGGGTGGGGTTTAGAAACAGTAATGGAGCACAAATCCAAAAAAAAAATTCTGTCTGTTTGTCTGTATGTCTGTATGTCTGTATGTCTGTATGTCTGTTTGTTTGTACACGCTAATCTTCGGAACTACTGAACGGATTTCAATGATTTTTTCTTTGTTGTATCAGTATTAAGCCTGGTCAACATATAGGCTATAATATATCTTCGAAACTTGAAGACCTGATGCAGAACTCCAACAGACCAACAAAACTATAAGAGATATAAAAATGGTGCCATGGCAAAAATTGTTTCATGTGATGAGCATTTTTAGTTGAGATAATAAATTTGAAGATCTGGAACACCTGATGTGGAACCCCAAGAGCCCAGCTTCTCTGTACCATATACAGGTATGGCGTTTTAGCAAAAGTTGTTCAATTTGATAAGCACTTTCTATTGACTTATACAAATTGAAGATCTAAAACACCTGATGTGGAACTCCAGGTGCCCAGCTAGACTATAGCATATAGAGGTATGACGTTTTAGCAAAAGTTGTTCAATCTGATAAGCACTCTCTGTTGACTTATACAAATTGAAGGTGTAAAACACCTGATGTGGAACTCCAGGAGTCCAGCTAGACTATAGCATATGAAGATATGACGTTTTAGCAAAAGTGGTTCAATCTGATAAGCACTCTCTATTGATGTATAAACATCGAAGATCTGGAACACCTGATATGAAACTTCAAGAGCAATACTACACTTGAAATGTATAGAAATGAATGTTATGAAATAGGTATGGTGAATCCTATCCTAAAATAATGGACACGTATTTTTCTTTTCTCTCTCTCTCACAAACAAATAATAACGAAGATACAACAACGCTTCGTTAAGTCACTGCTTAGTACAAATTTTACATACTTAGACGTGGCGTCACGAGCCCTCACTCTCCGACTTTGTTGCGTTATATCTCATTATTATTTTGTATGTCTCTTCCAGACCTCGGGACTACAGAGTTCCGAATTTTTGGGAGGCAAACGTGGGGCCGAAGCCAACACGCTGAAGCCCTTTTGAGACAACTTTAATGAAATGGTGACACAATACCGTCGATTATCCCTTTATACACTATAGAAATGAACCCAAGGACATTCACCGGTGGACGTCGTTAAAAAAAAGACAATCCCCGGTTCTGTGCTAAACTATTGCTAACTATTGAGGGAAACTACTTGGGCTATTTGTGATGGGATGTTAGTGGATGTCAATGGTACATGTAAAAATGGCAGGTGGAGACTCGCCACCTCACTTACTGGGCCCCCGGGAACCTGAAGCGTGAGGATACCTCGGCGGAATTTAAACACAGATTACGCGCTCCCTGTGCTTACCATGAGGCACCTACCCTCCGAGCAGGGCTACTAATCCTGCTCTAGCGACTCCACTCTGGACGGCCAAGCCAAGCCAGAGGCGTGAGACCTACCCCCGTCATGGTTCACTCCGACCGGCCGGAGATGGGGGATACTCTCCCTGGAGAACTCAGCATATAGTATAGCCCCGCGGGGTTGCTACTCCCCGTCATCAGCCTCAGATGTCCTGCGGTGCCTATATCTCATTATTATTGTCGTTATTATCTCAAGAGCCTTTGTCCCAATTATGTTATGGTCGACTTCCAGTCACGATGCAACTGAGTACCAGTGTTTTACAAGGAGCGACTGCCTATCTGACCTCCACAACCTGGTTACCCGCTCAACCCAACATACCTTGGTAAGACTTACTGGCTTCTGACTACCCATAACGACTGCCAAGAATGTTCAATGACAGCCGGAACCTACAGTTTAACATCCCCTCCAAATAACGGTTATTGGTATCCAAAATATACGTAGAAAGTACATACGAACTTAGAAAAGTTGCATTGGCAGGCACTTGCCAGACCTGGAATCAAAGACGCACGCTCATACTTGAGAGATTGGTTCTCTACCCACTAAACCACCACGACTTCCACTAAGTCACCACGACTTTGTCATCTATTTAATGTTTTTTTACGTAATAATACGTGTAACATTTTTGCCACATAACTTAAATGCAGACTTATTAGAATCACTACTTTTATCCCTATGATCACGCCTATTGCGGTTCAGTTCTCAGCGTTTTGTTTAGTCCAATTTAATTAAATATATGGAACGTTTCTAATGTTTATCCGTATTCCGTTGTTTTCAAGTCAACGGGCCCTTAAAATTCAATATCAGACGGTTCAGATCTTTGATTTTGCTGACCCCGTAGTCGCTGGCATAAGGGACAGGATCCGCGTACGAAGTCGCGGGCAGAAGCTAGTTATGAATAAAATATCGACACCTCACAGACACACTTGCACATCACTAGCAGTCGATAAGCGTACCTGCATACACACTGAAGTAGGAAGTGACTGGCGAGTGGTTCCCGTGATTAATGGCGTTCACTACGATTACATACGTACTTAAATATTTGACAGCCCTACTGACTGCATGAGTGTTCGAAGATTTAATATCCATTAGTTAGACAATTTAGTGAGTAAACATGAAAATAGGGCTTTTAGCTCGTTTACAATGAAAATGATGGTTATCATCATTTTCATTTTATTCGAGCGACTTTAAGTATATGTAAAGTACTACTTACTGTATACTTAATGAAGAACATTTTTACTTTCATTGCATTTCATTAAACTAAGCAATTTTTGCTTTTATTATTGAGTTCCGTTTGCCATAAAACTAAGAAACATTTTTCAACTACAACACTAAAGGTATTGGATGATATTGATAAGCAATTAAAGCCATACTTAGCGTATTTATGAAGATTTTTTTGAAAGCTTTTGTCCGAACTTGATTTTAAAGACCCGATTAATAAACCAACAGTGGAAAAAATACTCAGAAACTGGCCAAAAAACGTGCCATAACTCGTTTACTTATGGAACTCAATTTGTGTGTTTAATATCACATACTAGTGTTTGGACGCATACGCTTTTACCCTGTCAGTGTCAATCAATATCCCGATAACATCTGGTACAAGCATACACCTGGCCATACTGTGCTTAACTACACATAAAACTGAATTATTCAATGTTACGCTCTATCGGACAAACAAACAAAATAGTTGGTAATAAAGTTGATTATTTTTCCGACCCAAATATCGACCAATAGAATTGCACCATTCGACGTCACGTGGTACAACCTACATGGTATTATACTGAAAATTTTTTGAATATTTTCTCTGGTCGTTGCTACGTCAAACTGACAGGTTGTGGCCGACATTTGGGACGGAAAAATAATCTCCCGAATACCACACGAGCTTCATAATTATCTGGCATTTCCCTCAAGGTTCCCTGCAAACAAATAAAGTCGTCAAGTTTTTCAGGAAAAATCACTCGCGCTTCGCGCTCGTTATTTTTTAACCTGAAAAACTTGACTCCTTCATTTGTTTGCAACGAACCTATCGGAAAATACCCGATAATTTTGAAGCTCTTGTGGTATTATAAGTGAGTAAACTGTTAAGTTTCCTGTCATGTCTTGTTAGGTTTGAATTGTTAAAGGTAAATTGGTTGGTTTATAATTGTTTCGGTTATCGATATTTTGAAACTAGAATGTTTAAACTGAACAAGTTGTACCTAGTAGTCTACTCTACCATAATATGATATTAGAGTCAGTTGTCGTTTCGAGTATATTTTCAATTACTCTATTACTTTTATGCAAGTACAACTACTTACTGTAACTAAAAAGCTGTACTAAATAAGTCACAGTCCCAGTACACAAGACAAACAGTGGCCCTAGGAACATCTCAATATTCGGGACTTTGCAGAATAATTAAATCTAGTTGACAATGTAACGACCACCACCACATTAATAAAAACCTGTTAAAATATTTAACCACAACCATTAATATATTTAACCAAATTATTATTGGTAAAAGCTCTCTTCAATAAACAATAATACCATAAATTATCACATCACAATTTTAAAATGGCCGACATTATTCAAATTAGCGCGCGATCAAGCGCGTGCGCAGTCGGACGCGGCGTTTGTCAAACATGGCGGCGGTTCCGGTTGGCGTGACGTCACGTACGTCACTTCCTGTATGTTGCACCTGTTAAGGGCTGATGTGACCTATAAATGTGTAAAGAAGACGTTTTACTTATTTGGATGTTTTAGAAGAATAATTTCTTTTTGATTAACTTCATGACTCATGGATGAGTAATCCATCTAATCTTGGTCTTTTGCCTTTCTCATAACTTCCATTTGCAGGTACACACCTAAGTACCTATGTACAAAATATTTGACTATGTACAAAGTTTATAGTAAATGAAAAAAAAAATGTTACATTAAGATTAAGGGCATCATCCATTTTGATCCAAAATTAAAAAACTAATGAAAAGTGCTGTATTCCGATATACTAGTCTGCCTGAGCATTTCTGAATATGGCACCAAACCACCATTAGCCACCATACCACCATAGCACCATTTTATTGGCCGACATTTTTAATTTTGGACCAAAATATATGGAATGTGGAAGTCCTTTAAAATTGCAAAACCCATTTCTCAATCAATTTCATCCGTGTCGGACATCCATTAAATTCTCTGAATGCAGTATATTATGGGCACGCTACACTTATCCGCGACATTCGTGACACGCCAACCGTAAAATAACGAACCGTTTTAGGGACATTTTCAACCAAAAAGATAAACATCCGATTAACGAAAACTTTGCCAAAGCCCTTTTCAAACTATGTTGGAATCGGCTTAAAGTCTAACCGGATGCAACTGAGTACCAGTGTTTTACCAAGAGCGCCTGCCTATCTGATCTCCTCAACCTAGTTGCCCAGGCAACCCAGTATCCCTTAGTAAGACACTTGGTTGTCAGACACTCTGGCTTCTGACCACTCGTAACGACTGCCAAAGATGTTTAAACGACAGCATCATTTATCATTACAACCACGTCAATACTCAAAAGTCAAAATTTTAATTGGGACTTATGTTCCTAAAGCAAGGTTAGACAAGAAGTATGGCTTGAAAAAATCCCAAATTATAGAAAAACACAATTTTTTTTAACCAATCGAGTACATAAACAACCGTCGATGTTGGTGAAATTGGACCCTAATGTGTGTAAACCGCACATCGTTTTTTAGGACACCGATAAAGTGTAATTCGCCCTTTGTACGGAATTCGATTAGGGTATACTGTTTAATATAAATTGGTGTAACAGCCATTTGTTGGAATAACCGTTTTTACGGTAGAAATTATTTTGTTAAGTTAGGATGCATTTTTATAGAAATTGATAAAAAATGCAACGTACTATGTACTCTTTTACTCATTGAAAGTTAAAAAAACTTTTATTTCAACTGTGATTTCAAAAAAAAATAGTAATAAATTGATCCGATCACCGATCACGGTAAAGATCCACCCAGATAATAGATGCAAGTCATTCTATTTATTTATTTAAACAACAACTTAATGAGAACGAGGCATTATAAGACAATTACCATCCACCGAAACATCATTCTTCAAGTATTAAAAAACATTCTCACAATAACTTAATTTCATATAGACCATCAATCAATACTTAAAACGGTTTTAACATCATAATCCCTCAAAGTCTGGAACGTAATATAAATCATGTTGATTTATAACTACAGCTTAAGCCTAAAGTACTGAATTCTCTTTGTGAGCTGGTTCGTAAATCAATGTTGATGATGTGAGCAATGGTAATAAAGTTTAGTTGTTTCTTTAATTGAATATGTTGTGGGAATTTACTGTGTATTTTAATATGTGTGCCAATTACCTAATGCAAGATAAAAACATTTTTTTTTTTTGTTTTTTGTATTTATATGCTGCACCTGACATGCTAAGATAATTTAAATTCATAACCCTGGCATTATTTATCAACTATTCAAAGATCAATTTTTAACCACCTACACCTGTATACCGCTACCTACACTTATATTTTATGAACTCAAGAATTATTACGTAGATCAAACCGTTTTTGTTGTCTTAACTTTAAGGTATAAAAAAAAACGAAAATAAACAGCTGAAAACACCTGACAAAACAAAAGAAAAACACAAAACTAAATAAAGCATTCTGTTTCGCAACACGTCACTCAACATGTTTAAAAAATTTCCCAAAGAGAATAGCTAAAAATAAAGCCGTGAAGACTCGAGCATTAAGGGTAGCCACACACTACCATACTTCTAGTCGGCCGACAGCTTGTTTGGGCTCATAAAGCAGTATGGAAATGAATGATAGTACGCACATAACAACGATCAGGTATTTGGCCGGTAACAAATTTATTAAAAACTTCAATAAATTCAAACAAAATTCGTTCGAAAAAGAAGCCTAATGACGCGACATTCGTAACATACCTACAATATAAATTAATAGCTTTAAAATGAGTTGAGTAATCAAAAATAAAAATTAACCAAGTTTTGTATTTACATTTGGACTCAATGTACGTTAATAAGTAATACAGATTATTTTTGTTGGAAGATCATTTTAAGAGGTAAGTTTTCAATTTGTTTGTAACTGTCGGCCGACTGTAGGTATAATCTACAGTGTGTGGCTACTCTTAGTGTGTAGCGTCAGCAGACACGAATCGTCTGTCCTCTGTGTCAAGTGATGAAACAAATCTTCTTTGTTTGGTTCTAGAAAGTTCCAGTTCTTTGTTTGGTTCTAGAATGGTCAAGGAATTGCTATGTAAATGTGAAATGGAATCGGCGACTAAGATATGACTACTTGGATGGAAATGGTAACTGAAGGAACTATTTTATGTGAATGAAGTGGTAGGTGAAATCTTGAAGGTTATTTAGGAATTTGATACATGCTTTAATTACATCATGTCATGTTTAATAATTAAATTTTCCAAATGTCCTACTCATCCATTGAAAGTCTAAACCTCTCAAGTTATATATGGTGAAAGAATTTCATGCCAACCAATCAAAAAATGCGTTCTAACCAGATTTAAGAACTCGGAATCAGTTTTCAACTATTGTTCTATAGATGCAAAAGATAAAGTTTACGTACGCCAAAGGGACAAAGCAACCAGCATACAACCAACTCCAGGATCCACAAAAGCAATCTGCCGCCAAAAATTGCTCCGCGTTCACAAAACACTACAAATTCCAGCCTTGTATTCTACAATTGCATCTATTCCTTGCTTGCAGTTGGACATTGCAACAGAGAAAAGCAATTAACTAAGGTATGTGAGGTACTCCAAACATAGCATTTTATTCGGAGCCTTTGTTTCGATACAAACCGTGCACAAGTTTAGAACTTTATTCCGATGGGATGCACGTTTGGAATTTAATTGAATTTTAAACTCAAATTGCCGGCAATTGCTCAAATTGGCGATTTGACGGCTGTTTATTTTTTGGTTATCATTTCATCTCACCCTTAACAAAACAGAGACCATCCATTCATATTCTAACCCGACAATAAAACAATATAATACTCCTCATCCTTATCTGATACACCCTGTCCTCATCTTTATTCCACCGAATTGGCAAGCCAAAATCACCGTCATATTTCGAACCACACACACCAGCAAATTGTCACTACCGCCACAATACGGTACAAATATTGTACCTACATATTTTTGTCAATAAGTGTACCTCGCTTTACCTGTACACTGCATTGCAGTTGTCGACACAAACAATGGAATCTGTATCAAGTATGACAAATGTGTGGAAACAATGAGTGCTCGCAAATTTATGCTCGCAAAGTTATGATGGCAGAAATGCTGTACTGGTAAGTAGGAGGTGTATTTACTTACCTACGTACCAATTTCAGGTTAATATACCGTTTCAGACACAAGCCTACGTAATTATTGTTCTTCAATGATGTATGTAAAAGAAATTAGGCATGTATGAACTTAGAGATCGTAGGTAGACTTGAGAAGAAACCTCAAGTTATTCATCTAGGGCCTCATCTATCATCAGTCCAGTCGGGTTCATCCAATTGCAAAAATACTGACGAGAAACCTGTCAGCAGAAACAAAGATTTATATGTAGATTCTGCCGGCATGCAAAGTCTGTAAATACTAGCAGCATTAGAAAACCTCATTTCAGAAAGTGCGCATTTCAGAGATTGGGAGGTTTGCAAACACAAAATTCACTTTATATCTTATTTTTACTGTGCTGAAAATAAAACTGCTTCATACACACTTTAAATTCAATCAATTTCATAACATTACGAATATCTTCTATCGTAATAAAACATCAAAAGAAATAACATATCATAGCAAAAATATAGGTTTACGAGCTTTCAATCGACATGGTCCGCTGAACGATCGCTATATCCATATTGCTCTACCAAGTCATAAAACATATATGTTTCATTTTGTCTATTTTAATAATTGCGACAAGCCTTTTCTCTTAACTCAAAGAAAACCAATCAATTTAAAAACATCTCTAAGGTCACATCAGCACCTATTCAAGAATTAGAATCCTGTTCATGCAACTTTGCAATTAATTTTCAAACTTACGCCCTAGGGTTAAGGTTCAAAACTGTTTTACTCAAATAGATGTCAGGCTCAAAGTTATACAACTCGACTCAATCTGGCTTCTTACTCACTAATTGCGTTCCTTGAAAGCAGGACTGCTTTTTTAATGCAAACTATTTTTTAAGCTCAACTATTAAGTTTAGAAGTCTGGTTCGTTAGTAAGCAATAGAGGAATTAAGTCAAGTTTCATCATCAGCCTATCGCAGTCCACTGCTGGACATAGGCCTCTCCAAGTGCACGCCACTGAGATCGATTTTCGGCTTCTCGCATCCAGCTCCTGCCAGCCGTCTTGCGCAAGTCATCACTCCACCGTGCCTGAGGACGTCCTACACTACGTTTGCCGAGGCGCGGTCTCCACTCTAGAACTCGTTTACCCCAACGGTTATCGGTTCTTCGGCTAATATGGCCAGCCCACTGCCACTTCAGCTTGCTGATTCGATAGGCTATGTCGATGACCTTGGTTCTCTGACGGATTACCTCATTTCTGATGCGATCCCTCAGAGAAACGCCGAGCATAGCCCTTTCCATAGCCCGCTGAGCGACTTTAAACTTGTGGACCAGCCGTACCGTCAGTGTCCACGTTTCGGCTCCGTAAGTCATGACAGGTAGGACGCACTGATTAAAGACTTTTGTCTTTAGGCACTGTGGGATCGACGATGTTAGGACTCGACGTAGCTTCCCAAATGCAGCCCAACCCAACTGAATTCTCCTATTCACCTCGTCCTCAAAGTTGTTTCTACCTAACTGCAATGTCTGCCCGAGGTATACATATTTCCGAACAACTTCGAGAACGGCGCCGTGTATCGCAATCGGTTCCGGTAGAACATGTTCATTGAACATGACCTTGGTTTTGTCCAAGTTCATCCGTAGGCCGATGCGTAGAGAAGATTCAGCCAGGTCGTTCAGCATCTGTTGTAGGTCCTGCAGCGTTTCCGCCATGATGACGATATCGTCAGCAAATCGCAAGTGAGAGATGTGTTCGCCATTGATGTTGATGCCGCGTCCTTTCCAGTTCAGCGTTTTGAACATATCCTCCATTGCATTAGTGAACAGTTTCGGGGAAATAACATCCCCTTGTCTCACTCCTCGATGCAACGGTATGGGCCTTGTTTGCTGATTCTGTACTTGGACGGACATTGTAGCGGCTTCATAGAGACATCTCATCACTTGGATGTATCGCCAATCTACTTGACAACGCTGCAGGGACTCCAGAACAGACCAGATTTCAACCGAATCAAAGGCCTTCTCATAGTCCACAAATGCTAGACACAGGGGCTGATTATACTCTTCGGTCTTCTGTATAATCTGCCGCACTGTGTGGATGTGGTCTATGGTGCCGTATCCGCTCCGAAACCCAGCCTGCTCCGGTGGTTGGAATTCGTCGAGTCTTCGCGCAAGTCGGTTCGTGATCACTCTTGAGAACAGCTTATATACGTGGCTTAGGAGGGAAATGGGTCGATAGTTCTTCAACTGGGTTTTGTCTCCCTTTTTGAAGAACAGGACGACAACACTCCTACTCCACGCCTCTGGAGTTCTCCCTTCAAACAGGACGGCATTAAAAAGCTTCTGGAGCTCCCCCAGTACGGGCTTACCTCCTGCTTTTAAAAGCTCTGTTGTAATGCCATCCTCGCCAGGGGCTTTTCCATTTTTGAGCTGTCTCAGAGCGATCTCGATTTCGCCACTGCTGACTTCTGGCAGGTCTTCGGTGAAATGGCGTGTTAATGTGGCTCTAGAATCCTCATTTCCGGGATCAGGTCGAGATGCATGCGATGCGTATAACCGGCCATAGAAATTTTCCACTTCCGAAAGGACTGCCGGCACCGAAGAAACGACTTCTCCACTTGTTGTGGTCAGCTTCGTCAAGTGGCTTCTTCCAAGAGATTGTACGAACACCTTTGACCCCCGATTCAGCTCAATTGCTCTTTCAATGTCAAGAGTATTGGAGCACCGGAGGTCGCGTCGTACGTGCTTGTTGATCTCTTGGTTTAGAGCCCGCTTAGCTGACGAAGTGACAGGCGGGTTTTCACGTCGTTTCTTCATAAGCCCTAATGTCTCTTCCGAAAGCTTTGATTTCTTGCCCTTACGCTGCATGTTACAGAATCTCGAACCTTCCTCCCTGAGGATCCGAACCACATATTCGTGGTTCTGGTTAACGTCTGTTGTGGTTTCCACGGCGGCAAATCGGTTCTCCAGATTTGACTGGAACGTTTCAGGTCCTGTCATGGTTTGGAGCAGTGTTGGTCGGAGCCTGGCCTTCATCAGACGGAAACGTTCGGCCTTGAAGTTGATATTCAGAGAGCCTCGGACAAGTCGGTGATCGCTACCGGTATTAAACCTATTGATCACGGAGACGTCTCTGAATATGTGCTTCTTGTTCGTCATGATAAAGTCAATCTCATTTTTAGTCATAGTGTCGGGGCTTTGCCACGTCCACTTCCTTTGGGGCTGCTTTTTGAAAAAGGAGTTCATCAAAAAGAGCCCCTCGCGTTCAAGGAAGTTGACGAGCATTTGCCCCCTATGATTCCTGCTTCCAAATCCATGGGATCCTACTGCCGATTCGCCGCAAATCTGTACTCCCACTTTAGCGTTAAAGTCCCCCATGACAACGGTGTAATGGGTCTTTGTAGTGAAGTGGAGGGCCCTTGATATATCATCAAACATATCCTCCACTTCATCGTCTGAATGTGTCGAGGTCGGTGCGTACACTTGCACTACCTTGAGGCTATACCTGTCGGTGAGCTTTATGATAAGGTACGCTACCCTGTTCGACACACTAGACACCTCCACAACGTTATCAGCTAGGGACTTATTAACCAGAAACCCAACGCCACCTTGGGATTGTTGGTCTCCCTCTCGGAAGTACATTAGGTGACCTGATTCGAGGGTTATGGTGTCCTCCCCCTCTCTTCGAACTTCACATAACCCTAATATGTGCCACCTAATCTTCCCAAGTTCCACCTCGAGTTGCGCCAGATGCGAGTCAAGCCGTAGCGTGCGGCCGTTGTACGTCGCAAGAGTCAGTTGTGTTTGGTGGCCTCCCGTAACCCGGAGATTCTTCGCACCCCCTGTCCCACCGTAACCACGGTCGCCACCGTGACCGGGAATAGCGGGACTGCCGGGAACTAGGGGCCGTGGCTTTTTTGTTCTGCACATTAGAGGAATATAGCCTACTGCTATCACGCTGGCCAGACGGGTTGATAGAGGGTTTTTTTCCGAGTTTTCCTTCTCTCGCACTGGTGTTCGGTGCAATTTTCTCCATTAGTCGACTTCTACGACACCCACTGGAAGAAGGGGGTAGCGACATGTGTATTCTTAAGCCGTCGCTACACGGCTCAAGTCAAGTTTATTCTACCATAACTATTTTGTGCCTAATATTTAGTCAAAAGCCTATAAAAATATGAAATGAGTTTTGCTGCTTTCACCACAAGGATAAAATATGCCATCGATCTTAATTTTAATGCTTCAACATTTATGACATTTGCTATCATTTGAGGACATTTTCAGCTCAGCATGACCACGCAAAGTGAAGTTATCTACGTAGTAATGGAATAAATAAATACAATATTGGATTAACCTTACTACCTACTAACCTATCAACAGAGTTACTTCGCATAATATTGGTCAAGACAATTTCTGGGTAGTTATATATTCCACCAACGGATATTGACATAAGTTGCACATGCAACATTGGTAACATATCATCATCATCAGCCTATCGCAGTCCACTGCTGGACATAGGCCTCTCCAAGTGCACGCCACTGAGATCTATTTTCGGCTTCTCGCATCCAGCTCCTGCCAGCCGTCTTGCGCAAGTCATCACTCCACCGTGCCTGAAGACGTCCTACACTACGTTTGCCGAGGCGTGGTCTCCACTCTAGAACTCGTTTACCCCAACGGTTATCGGTTCTTCGGCTAATATGGCCAGCCCACTGCCACTTCAGCTTGCTGATTCGGTAGGCTATGTCGATGACCTTGGTTCTCTGACGGATTACCTCATTTCTGATGCGATCCCTCAGAGAAACGCCGAGCATAGCTCTTTCTATAGCCCGCTGAGCGACTTTAAATTTATGGACCAGCCGTACCGTCAGTGTCCACGTTTCGGCTCCGTAAGTCATGACAGGTAGGACGCACTGATTGAAGACTTTTGTCTATAATCACGGTGGTAACATATTCTAACGTCGATCATATAGGTCAACACGGGGTGCATAAAGTGACCGACGCCACACTTCTATCAGTTGGCCGTCTTCCAAATGGATTAACTGGGTGTACATGAAATAGGTGAAACCTATGTTTACGGTATACGGTTAGAAGGATAGAAAAGGTGTTAGTGTGTTTGTGAGAAGTTGTTTTCATGTGATACTCAAGCAAATGTCAAGCAGGTAACTTAGATAAAATTGATGGAAGAGCAAAAAAGGAACTAGCTTAGCCATTATAAAGATTTTTACCGACTTCCCAAAAAAAACAGACGGGTCTCAATTCGGATGTTTGTATTTATTTTCTTCTTAAGCGCTCTGATGCTGACCACTGAAGTTACAAGTAGGTACTGCATGAATTAAAACCCAGGTAACACATAGGCCGTATCACTACGGTCTTTTACATACAGACATTTCAGGAGGTGCCTTATGTAAAACATGCCATAAATAAAGTGTTTATTTATTTATAAGACAAGTTTAAATACCTGGATTTGTAATTTACCATGAATCCCTGACATTTAACAGAGCCAACTTTACAAAACTTCAAAAAACATGAAACAATTTGAATACCAATTTCCCCCAAAAAAGACCTTCTGTACCCGTTTCTCCTATCCCCAAGGCTTACACCGCTACACAACTGCGCCAAGATTACCTATTCCATTTCACATTATATCTATGTTGCTGTCCTTGATATGATTAAAACAATGACGCATCAACCTTCAGGCACGCGACGACCCAATTAGTTGGAGTTTCCTTCAGTTATTTAGCCAAGTCTTTAGTCTAAGGTAGGGTTATCAAGAATTTTGGCTTTGAATAAACCTTGATAAAAATAATTAATTTCAACTTTAATTTCAACCTCGTGACTTCTGAAGATAAAACCTACGTGATGAACTGATGATACTAAGCTTATTGCACCATTGAAGTAAATATACTACTTGGTTCTAATGGTTAGATTCAACCAAATCTGACAACGGTCGCGGGTAGAAGCTGAACAAAGGCTACCTTCCCTTTTATTTTTTTTCAATGAAGGAGGTTTGTTTTCAGCAGTTAATGTCCTATTGCTAAAATGATGATGAAATACATATGCCTCATATTATGTTGGATTTAAAACCCTTCAATGTGTCCCATCTCTACTCTAGCGTCAACTCGCTGCATCAAGCTTCGAAAAAGTTCAAATGTTTTTTCGGAATTCGAGTACCTACGGATGTAGATAGAGGACCATCTGGCTAATCCCCAGTTTTTTAAAGTAGTCGTGCTTTGTCCCTTTCGCAAAATACCTTTTACACTGGGGTTGGCTAGCCTACTTAGAATACCTACCTAGTAAACCTAGTTTCCTAGAAAACACCTACCGAGGTACATATAAAAATGAACAGAAACACTAATAACCTCACCAACCAAGAAAATAAGTTCTTAGTTAATCTATTGAACAAACTCTCATAACCTTAAAATAAAAGTACATGATCAGCTTATAATTACCTAAATTAAAGTCCCATTGCTGGGTACAGGCCTCCTCTCACACGAAGAAGGATTGAGCATTTATAAAAGTTATTCGGACTATGAGATGTTTCACACACACCAACTTAACAGTGTCATAAATCAAAAGCTGTGATATTTGACTACCGTTACTTATCACTAAGAAATAATCAAAAATCTATATTAATATGATAATCACATCGTTAACACTTCATATGAATATGAAATTAAGCAAGACGGCTTTCCCAAAAGATTGAAGACGTTAGTAGTTAATGTATGAACACATCAGCTTTGTTTACGAGTAATATTAATTAATCCACTTCACGGAATAACGAAAGACGAGCGGAGATACCTAAATGCAGGTAGGTCAGGCGCCTTCTTCTAGGTCAAATTCGTACGGTGGGCATGACCTAAACGATCAGTTACGAGTGAACTGACAAGCCATTCGGGTTCTTTGAGACATCTGTCAACGATTTTTGTTATTACAAAAAATGGTCCGAGGCCAAAGGTGTATTAGGGCGAAAACAGTAACGTTCCTCGTCCTCCGGCCACCCGCATTTTGGCGCGCTACTTTCTTAGGCGATTTTCCGTTATGGCACATCCGCTACTTATTTTGTTCTTCATGATCAGCTTATATAAACGTACAAACTGTCGGCTTTTATCAAATATTATGATTATGATGTGAATATTAATGAATCACGTTAGATTTTGAGAATTGGTAGCGATCTGAATGATTAATGTAGTTATAGCCACATGGATGTGACTGCGGTACTTTTGATAGATATTTTGGCTACTGGAAACCTTACCACTCTGTATAATAGCAGTTTCACACTAGCGGAATTGCTGCGGGGCAACGCTCTGCTCGTATGGGCGTTGTCGCGTGTATACGAAAGACGGACGACAAAGAATTGACAACTACCAGTGCAAACGTTGACACTTTCATTTATCGTTTTGGTGGAAATATTGATTCATTTTTTTTTTGTTAATATATAAACAAAATATAAGTAAGTACACTACACATATAAATAAATACATACAAATTACATCAAAAGTAACCGATTTTGTCAGTTCTACAAAAGTATTGAATTTTAAAACTACCGTAGGTATTAAGCTCAGAAATCCTAGCGCCCACCGGTGACTAGGCAAACACACTTGATGTTACCTCATTTCAGATTCTACTCGAAGACTTTCTCTACTTATCTAGTATTCTACGAAATGTCTCGACTTCGCGACCTTGACCTTGGAAATTTCGGTGTTTCTATAAAGAGGTAATCTAGTTGGGAACTGCCTCATCTATTTTAAACTTTCCTAGCTGTTTGAAATATGTCTACAAATAAGATTTGAAAAGTTAGTTTGAAAATACATACTACTTATTAAAAAAAAACTATTTTATAAGTATGCACTGTGCAAGTGTGCATATAAACAACGTTACTATCTAGAACAATAAAAAAGATCCCGATGAATTGAGAACCTCCTCCTTTTTGGGAAGTCGGTTAAAAATAGTAACTAAAAGATGGCATCCAATTCTTTGCACTGTTTTCTATTTAGTAATTACTCCACTTTCTATGTATATTACAGGGTTTGTCCCAAAAAAATACCATGAAAAGTAATTCCGAAAGTATTTTCCTTCCAAAAACCCATAGTTCATGTAAATGAGCATGCGATCAAGGGAATGTTTCGTCACAAAGAACCCCATAGTCTTGCACCCTTGTTTACTAAGAAACTTTGCTACTTCCAACCCCCGCTATTAAATTATATGTGTGTTCTTTCTAGAACTTTCTGTGAATGAAACTAAGTTGGCGTTCAAAATTCTTACAATAAAGATGATGGTAATGTTATGTCTTTGTAGGAATAAATATTAATCTTTGTGTTTGTGGGTCTAAAATTCTTAAAGAGAAGTATTCCTGTCTATTGTTGTCTCTGAATCTTTTTTTTTCTAAACAGTATCCCCGATTTTGCTATGCAACTTTTATTACAAACTTTTTTTCTAAAGTAAGGAAGAAGAAAATGCATGTTCAATTGGGATAAAGGAGGCTGATAATTTGACCAATTAAACAATAAACTAAAGTACTGATTATCTTTACTAATTACTTACAATATTATACAGCTGAAGAGTTTGTTTCTCAATCAAAACCGGTGTCAGAAACCTCTCATACAATCCCCGATATGATAACCAAGCAAAAACATATCCACATCCAGTTATTCATGCCTAAATTATTTGGATGACTTTATCACTGGGCAACATACAAAATGTTTGCGTATTCCGAAGCTTACCAAAGCAGAATGGAAAAGGATTAACAGAACAGACCTCGGTTCACAGCGATAACGCTCTCGACCAGTTTTATTTATTTGTGAAAACCTACTAATATTTCATCTATGCGTATGTGTCTCGTTTTGATTGTGTAGTAAAATGGCTGAAGCTATTGAAATCAAATCTATGCTAATATGATAAAGCTGAAGAGTTTGTCTGTTTGTTTGCTTGAACACGCTAATCTTGGGAACTAATATTTCAGTGCTAGGTAGCCACTTTATCTAGGAAGGCTTCTTTTATCCAGGTTCGTAGAAAAGTTCCCACGGGACGCGGGTGAAACCGCTGGCAGAAGCTAGTTTACTAATAGTTAGATAACCCTCTCGAGGCATATGAGGAGAACTCTTGATTCGGTTGCACGAAACTTTTTACTCATCCTTTCTCAAACCACGGGAAACAAGCACATTTGTCAAACAAATAAACATCAAAGAAGACGCTATCCAAATGCAATCATGACACATACACAACTGCAAGGTCGGCTAAAGCAATTGTACTCGAAATTAAATGGAAAACACTTGAAAATACTTTCTGAGTCACACATATTTATTACTACCACTTTCCAGGAAAGTGTGATCTCACACACCTGATATTATAAATCCTTTACTCTTCTCGACCCACACAACAGATGAAGTTTCTTATTTCAAAGTATGACTAAACTGCACTTACTTTAGTGACTAAAGTACAGTCAGCTTCAAAAGTAGCTGAAAAAACTACATTTTAATTGCTAAACATCGTGTCGTCAATAACTTACCAAAGTACAACTTTTTTTGGAATTTTGTATGATAAGTAAATTTTGACGTATGAATCCTTAAGAAATTGTGACCCTTTAAGTTGTTACTTGTTGGATATTTTGATTTGTTCATAAACTTTTGATGCTGACTGTACCTACATTAATGTTCTTGAAATTAAGTTTAATGTTTACGCGAAAGCAATTATTGGTTTTGCCAGGAATTTGTATTGGGCTTAAGGAGGCGACAACATTTGTTAGTCATTCTGTGAAGGATAAATATATAAATAAAAATAAGTCATTTTGTTTTCATATACTTGACAGATTTGAAAATGATATGAGTGTTACGTAGCTCATTTATCGAGGAAGGCTATATAGGCTACTTTTCATGGTTCTTGGAGCAATACCCAAGCATGCATGCATGCATGCATGGATACAGGTAAAACCGCTGTTGGAACCTAGTATTCCACAAAAAGGCACACTTTTCCGTTTAAAAAAAGTAATAATAAAAAAGAGCCACAATTAAACGTGACCCACATAATACCTTAGCCTTTGAACAATCTCGTAAAACGTAATTGCTGCGCAGTATGTGGTAAAACTCTTATCAAACATCTAGGTGCAGTTAAAAGCCAATGGCGCGTATATTCAGCTATAACTTGCAATACAAAAGCTTGTAGGGTTAAATTATGTGACATTTTGTGTTTGCACCCAGTAGATGTGTTCTTTTATATTTTTAACTTCGAAATGGCTGAACGTAGGACAGTAGAAAATAATCCTGGACACTAGATATTTGTTTCTTTTACTTATTTACATACCTACATCGATTACATGATCATACTTTTCTTCGGGCCGATCGGCTCGAAGTTTAGTGCGAATATTTGCTTCCATCGGTGCGCAATAAAAGATTGAAAAATTGAAGTCTCGCGCATTCACTTATGATTATAAAAAAATATATATTTAAAACCTTTACATATACAATAATTATACTAGGCTATTGTTACTATCTTTACAAAAATACTTGATTTCAATTAAAAGATGTTCTTTAAGTTCCCCTGTAATGAAACTATACTCGTTCAGCCGTTAAGAAAAGTACTGTCATTTCAACTTTAGTTACAAATCAGCTTGCATTCAATGATTAGTTACATTGCAAGCAAAAAGCTTGTTTACATAAACCACCGAGATTGTCTTTGGTGACAACACCTTTTACCTACGAGAGATTGACAGACAAAGCTACTTTTTATCATTTTGACCTTTAACCCTAAAGTCGGCAACACTGAGGATAAAACAAATGTGGTAACGAGAGCTTTTTACACTATCACGTAGGTCATGTGTTAAGTTTGATGTTTTTAGGGTAACGTAAAGATGTAAAGAAAAATGTAAGGGTTCTTTTATTTGCGATTTTTTGAAGTTACCTCGTCAAAATTGACAGTTATAAAATTACGATGTTTTTATACAGAGTAGGTACGTTTGAATTTAGATGTGAAAGTAAACTAAAGGCTTCAAAAGTTATTTAGTTACTCAAAAGAAGCAGTAACATTCAATTGTAGATTTCAGTACCAGCGTAGGTCGTCTATAATTTTACAGACGATCCGATGTAACTACCATCCCTACTACCGACTTTCATCAATCCATTCTGTATTTTTTGCTTGAAATAGTAATAAACTTCCAGATGATACATATCTCCAAACATTCACACTATAATATTCCTGTGATGTGATGCTTTTAGAACTAAACTATTTTACTTAAAGATCGCGTGAAGTTTTATTATCAGTAGCTTTTAGGTTATAAAACTAACAAGCTTTTATTATAGAAAAGGTAAATAAACTCACAAAAAACCTAAATGAGCAATTTTGATAAGAAAATAAAAGCGTGCAATTTGTAATTTTCTAAAAACCTTGATAAACCATGATTTTCATCAAAGAAAATAAGTTAACATGAGGGCAAAATACCTAAAATATTTTTAAGCCTTTTTGCTCTAACATTCTAAAACAATATAACTTGTAAAACATACAGCATGACAATGTATTGAAGAAAATACAAATTTACCGACTAACAGACCTATGAACCAAAAATGCATCTAAATTAAAGAAAAACAGGCATCGTTTGACAGCTGTTACGTAATAGGCTATTTATCAACGTGTGGTACAAAATTCTGAAATATTTAAAAATCATGAAGCGTATCTAGAGGTATTATCGAAATGATGGAACGTTTTCACTTTAGCGAATATTCCTTTCGGTTTGCGAAAGAGCACGCTCGTTTTGCAAGAGTGTATATCATGCTTATACAAGCGATAAAAAACAATTGACAACTACTTTTACAAAAAACAATGCCTCGTAAAATCTCGCAACAGGCTTTTTGCTTTTTGTGTGACGCATAGGAAAACTGAGCGTACACGCGAAAAATAAATGTGACATCGCCTTAACCCGGTCCTCAAATTTCGCATTCCACATGAAATTTTAAGCCTTTTGTATTAATATCCGGCTTCCTACAACCATTTGGCTGAAGTGGCCAATGTAAATACGGCCAAAAAGTACTGGCAGCCGACCAAATTGCGGACGACACTGCAAAAATGCAATTGGCACAGTGTTTTAGTTAAAAATGTGTCAAAAAAAAAGTTGTAAAATCTGCCAACAATGTTATTAGGTAGCGCCGGGGCTTATTTTATGTTCTAGTTACTGTTTATGAGTCAGTATTCTTGAACATAATATTTCAAAGAAATGGATGGAAAAAAGATGAATGCTTTGATTGTTATTGGCGGGAGTATCACCAACACTGTAATTCCAATAGTGATCATATTATCACTTTTACATAGGTATAATTTAGAACCTCATAATTGTCTTAAGTGAAAATTACCGATTATAGATATTAAATCCAAATAGTGTTTTCGTTAAACGCTTTTTCTCTTGAATTGTACCATGCACTACCATCGGTCACATGTTCCTGTCAACTAGTAATAATTTACGTCTAGGTATAAATTCAAAACTACATAGCAGCATGTTTTGTTTGAGATGTTCGACAAATAAATAGCCATAGTAATTCAAGAATAAAAGATGGAATTACCTAAATGTTTGACTGTATGACCTTGCCGGTCAATAAATCTAGTATTTTTTTTTAGTTTTTATTTACATTACATTTTGACAAAAACATTTGTAGATACAAATTTTAATAAAAGGAAAATAAACATTAATTAACAAAGAACAGTACAGTATGACTCTGATAACTGATCATAATAAACGCGCTACTGTATTCAAATGCTTTCAGTATTATAGTACAGTATGTATTTACAAAGTTAAATTGAAATATGAATTTGTGGTAACACTTGAAGTCACAACAAATGATACATAATATCACTATAAATTGAACCCAGCGTTTACTAAATGTTATTCATAATATTTGTTCGCAACATTACATAAATAAACCAGAGGCTGGAATTTCAAATTAAACTCAATTAAATATTTACATGAAACAACCAAAACAGGTTTGTTTAATAATTTTAGAACAATATGGCCTACCAAATTGAATGCAATAAATAATTTAGCACTGTGTGTGTATATTGTATACAAAATAATTTTCAGTTTCGCAAAATAAGTCTGTTATTGCTTTAAAACAAAACTGTTTTCATTGATAGTATTTTAATCATTCTGTTAGGCATAATTTTTACTTTAACAAGTATTCATATTTCTTCTTCTAATCCGCAAACCTGATAGAGCTATTAACTTTCTTAAAGATTAATAATTATACTTACTATCCAGTAGTTAGAGTCTCACGAAATTACCATAGAAGTATACAAAGCAATACCTTCAGAACGCCAGTATTTTTTTATAATCGTTTTAAAACGCCTAAACTTTCAAATTGTACCATCCACCATCACTACACATGAAATAATTCACGCGACGGATATGAATACATTGCTCCAATATAACATAATATTTGTCACTGTATATTTGTTTGTTCGTACTCCAATAAACACGGCTGTTTACGGAACATAGTGAGAATAAACATGTTTTGTTTATACGAATGTATTTTGCACGAAATAGGTCTTTGTTTGACTAGACAAAGGCATTTTGTTCGTGCTCGGTAACAGTGTAGTTGGACTTTTGGGTAGGTACTGCTGAATATTTTTTTCATAACTTTTTCTTTAGGGTAGCCTGAAAACACATGCCTATTTATTGTCATGGTTTCATAAGAGATTCGTGAAAACTACTTCCCGCACCCGGATAAAGTAAAACCTATATCACCCAGGTACAGTGTAACTTTTCAATAGTGAAAGATTTTTTTAAATCGGTTCAATAGTTTCGGAGCCCTTTCAAACAATGTCAAAAAATTGTTTAAAAACCTTTTCAAAGTTTAAAAGGATGATAATAAATAATTAAAAAAAACTTTTCTATAAAAATCCGATTTTGTCTGCCAGCTTCTCAAAAAAGAGTCCTCATGAAAAGGTACAAAAAGAAAAAACAAATGCTTTTAACATCCTTTCTCTTCCGTAATAGTAACACAACATTTGGCAAAACAACTGAGTTAGCAACATCTGTTAGAACGAACATGCTTAAAACAATTGTGAACTTTCTGAACGAAGCTCTGAAGTCTTACAACACAGTGAACTTATCTACTGACACTGACGACTAAATAGTCGGCCGACAATTGACAACTTTTTTAAAAGAAAATCTTGATTGCAATCTTTTTCAGTCGGTCTGATACCAACTAAATACCTGATCTTTGCAATACCGGTCCTACCATTAATCTTAATACTGGTTTATGAGCACAAACAAACTATCGGCCGACCAAAAGTTTGCAGTGTGGGGCACTCTTACAACACAGTAAATGTATCTACAAGTTAAGTTAGACAACAGTTCGTTAAGATTCACCGGAACTTACTTTAACTTACAATAGTTGGGATTTACATGTAGTTTTCAAAGGAGTTTAAGTTTAGTTTAGGAGTGTTTTTAACTGTTTGTGTAGCTTTTTGTCGATGATAAGCTCATGTTTCGCAATTATATATTACAAAACATCTGAATGCGTATATAGTATGCAAACATATTTTCACTTTACCTTTGATATTACGTCTTTATCTTCAAAAAATATATGTAAAACAGCATCAACGTAGGTAAGCTATATAATAAATTATTAACAAATTGCCAGACTAACTTTTCCATTATAGCAAAAATCTATAAAAGTTGAATCCATGAAAACTTATAATGTAAGTTCTCACATCGGTCAGTGTTGGACGCAGTTCAATGACCCTCTGTACATTCATAATTACTTTTTAAGAGTCTTGATTGCGGTACAAATAAAGAGCCCTCAAAGTGAACATATTAAGGGGTCAATTAAAAGTTTTTATTGACATGAAACTATGACAAATTGAGTGCTATTAAAATTAATGTTCATTTTTTGAATAGCTGTTTCTCGTGTTTTCAGTTTCAAATACTCAAAGCACGCAGACCAATTATATAATGGCCTTTCCCAAGTTTCAGCCAGCTATTCTACACTTTATTTCATCTGCGAATTTATACATGTCCAACAGGATATGCGTCCTACACAAGCATACAAAGTAGTTTATGATGCATAAGTTATATGTGCCAAGTTTTATCACGTTCCACGTACGTGGAAGAAGAGTAACAAACATCATCATAATCAAAATCTATTCTCCTCTATAATCTTTACGTTCACACACACACACACACAACTAAACAAAAAACAGTCAAACAAAAGCGCAACGAAATCAATACCTACAAAGCATAGCATTCCTATCATACCTAAACAAAAAAAACAAACTACAATTAAAATTCCTATTAAAAATTCCCGCTGGACACAATTTCGGCAAATCAACGCAACATGAAAGAGTTGACGACAGATGTACCGAATGGCCGATGTTCCATTAATAAATGTCATCTAATGAATGTTTAATGAGCCCGCTAGTTAATTGAGCGCCACCCATTCATAATCTCAGCGGTTAAATGTGTGATGTTGTGGTGGTTATCCATTGATGTGTAACGTAGGGTTATTTAAAATACAGATGGATGTAAAATGCAAATTCTGACAGTGTCTTTACACACTCTTACAAACAGATTAAGATATAATTTAAGTGATAACATTTTCAGCAAAAACATATCTGTACATACTAACGCAATAAAGATAAAACATTATTTTGTTTGTGGCCTAAAGGCTCCGAAACTATTGAACCGATATGAAAAATTCTTTCACCGTTGATAAGCTACACTCTTCCCGAGTAACATAGGCTATATTTTATCTTGATATGGGCAGTAGATCCCACGGCATGGCTAGTCTTTCAAAAAGTTACCCAAGCGCATTATAGCTACGAAAACTTGAACTAAATTATGAATCTGTTAAATCGTTAAAAATATATCCTACCTCCAGCCAAACACACGAAAGCCATTTCCACCAGCAAATCCTCAAGAAACCGATCGTTTTCGAATTTTATAGCAACAGTTTCAATAAAATTCCTCCGAACAGCTTACATTCGCTGAATCTTTAACGAACCCCTATCGATGCAGTTAGCAATGACCCTTATCTCTTCACTAACGCTTACTCCTGCATTTTTTATTTGTAGGTCAAGTAGAAACACGTGTTTTATAAGATCTCTTCTCTATGTACATTAAGATGTTTTTATAACTACCATGGAGTATAAAATGAATAGCGGAGATGTGAAAAGTAGCGTCGAAAAAAGCGGGTATTCGTGGGTCGAGGAACGTTGAGCTTCTGTCATACGTCTTCTTTGGAACCCGCAAATTGTTTTTAAAATTAAGTCACCAATCGAACAAAAGGAACCCGAATGCTTCAATATTTCTGGTAACTGAGGATTTTGGTCACGCCTTCCGTCCGTTGCTTTGACCTACAAGAAGGCGCCGGACTTATCTGCCTTATGGCATCTCCGCTATCTTTCCCTACTCCGTGATAACTAGCTACTACGCGTTTTGACTGCTAGAAGCACGTGCATAAAGTAAAAAGTCGTAAAAGTAATGGATGAAGAATGATGATGTGTTTTGGTTGGTTTAGGGAGATGAAACGTTTATAGTTAATGTTATAAAACAACTTTATTTAAGTTATATATGTTAATACGTTTTTCGTTGACTGTGTTTCTATCTAAGAAAGATTAAAAGGTAAATGTTTTCACCATACTTGTCAGTTTTAAGACCTTGTCAGGGCTATGGAATAATTCTTAAGTGTTTGGCCTTAAACGCGAAGGTTCAATAAAAAGCATAGAAAGATCAGTGAGAGTCTGTACCTCCTTTCTGCATTAGGACACACAAGGTAAACGGATATTAGATGACTCCCCAGTTACCCACAAATTGTAAAGCTTTAAGATACAATAAACCTTCAAATCCTTTTTCACATTCAGTTTTCTAATATTTTTAGATCCAGAAAAAACTCTACATAGCTTTAGTTGAACCTTTTCTCACCACCAGAATTATTCTAAAAGATACAACCAACTGTAACCATGATCAAAACTTCAAAAATACATCGATGAACTTAGGCAAAACCATCAAAAATAGACAATCATTTCAATGTACGCTATAAAACTGTTCAGCGGATTTCACAAGAAATGTAAACGCAAACAACATGTAAGATAAACTGATCTATTATAAACAAACAGTTACATCGGAAGCGTGACATTGGGAAGGCCGTGAACGGGAGATGTGACGTCATTGATTTTCCGGTGCAAAGTAATATTTTTTTTAATTTATTCGGGTGTGTTTAAGAGGTAATAAAGTCCCAGCGGGGCCCACCAGGGCCAAAGCCAGCTGGGGCTGCGGGATTGTTCGAAAGAGTTACCGCGGCCCTAGTACATAAAAGGCTTAAGAAGGAACATGATGGGTTTTAGTCAGTAAGAGTCTGACACTCCCTCATGCTGCCAACTCACAGCGGGAGGGGTCCTTAAGTCTAAACTTTCTAGTGCAGTAGACTTTTTAGCGGAACTATAAAAGTACATTTATGTATTAATATTATAATGCTGAAGAGTTTGTTTGTTGAAAATGGCGCAAATCCCAGGAACGACTGGCCCGATTTTTTAAATTCTTTCAGTGTCCGATAGTCCATTTATCGAGGCAGAAAATGAAAATAATCATATTAAATACAAATTCATTCAAAAGATCCATAAAATTCTAGAAAGAGAACGATCTACACAAACCAAAGAAAATAAAAAAGTCCAAATATAAAACACCCGCTTGACATTGAACTACGTCATCCCAGCGTGACGTCACCACTATTCCCATAGACAAGAGTCCCGCCAAATGTTGGTGTGACATTACAGATAGATGTTACGTAACTCTATGATATATGATCTTGTTTTTACTATTGATTGAGATTATCGTTTTATTTTCTTTGGTATAAAATAGAGGTAAAATATTGGAAATTATTTTATGAGAAGGTTCAGTTTTAACTCATCATCTCAGCCATAGGACGTCCACTGCTGAACATAGGCCTCCCCCTTAGATCTCCACAGATACCTGTTGGAGGCGACCGGTATCCAGCGTCTTCCGGCGACCTTTATAATGTCGTCTGTCCACCTTGTTGGTGGACGATGAAGTATATATTAGGTATTTTTTTATTTTAAGCAACGTTTGGCGCATTTGGTCCGTGGATAAGTGACCAAGATGGTCACTTATCTTGACGATTTTTTCCACGTTTCAGAAGACACGATAAACTGAATGGTCCTGGCTGTCGTTAAAACATCTTCATCAGTAGTTTCCTTTGTTCTTTATTACGTAACAAATAACAAGGAACAGAACCCTGTAAAACTACCGCAAACTAAAAAAAATCTTACCTTATTTTTTATCCAAACACGAGTATTTCCCAAAGGATCACACAAGAACACCAGAAAGCCACCGGAATGAAATGAAAACATACGAAAACCTCTACTTTTTATACTATTCTGAGGTATATATTTTTATGGAGACATTAGTGTGGCATAAGACTGTCAGTATTGGTTAACCCTTTGACGGAAATAATGTTTTATTACACAAAGAACTAAAAATAGCTCAACAAAGAATGAAAATTACATTCCTTCATAGACGTTTAAGTATACAACTTTGTAAGCAGAAGCTAGCGTAATATTACCAATCCGGATATGAGTTTGTTTCGCTTTCATAGAATATCATAAAACGGAAGGACAAAGCTCTCAGAACCACTCCCGAAGCACAGATTAAAATAACCTCGTCCCAAAGCAGTAGAGAACATCTTAATTCAAATAAAACTATAGAGCAATGTCTATAAAACTAATTCTCTAAATTAAGATAAAACTACAGGCCTTCAAGGGACCTCTCTCATCTTCCAAACAAAACATTCAAAGGGAAAACACAGCGAACAAACAAACAAACGGACAAACAGTAAAAATCACGTTTCCCCAGTCTAGTTTATTTACCAGTTTTCCACGGCCATCGTTTGGAAAACAAACGCCTCGATTTAGAAGCTGTGTCAATAAGAACAAAATGAAACATGGTTGATTTGTGTTGTCGCTACTGCTGTATTTTTGTTTAGGGGATAAACTAGCTTTTGCACCATGATTTTGCTTGCTTTTTGTTTTGTAAGCATGTGTTATTTCTTCGCTAATTACTTGACCGTTCTGAAAGTAGCTGCTATTAGAGGACTTCACGACAGTCATATACATAGAAAGCACTCGGTTAAAATTAATATACAGCCATAATATATAGCCACAGAAATAATTATCCAAATCGGTTCATTAGTTTCTATAAGCGCGTCCAAACAAACCAACAGTCTGACATCTTTTCTCACATTTTTATATTACAAGCGAAATATTTGAGATAAAAATCCAGAAATGCATCATTTCACGCAAGACTAGATAAAACAAAAGCACTCCAAAACAATACGTTCATAGAAATAGATTTTAAAATAAAAACAAAAGAAAGCTACGGATAGTTTCACAACTTCTGCGCTCACTGACTGTGACCTGTTAAAAGTTTTTAAAAATGATATTTCAGTTGAAAATATTTGTTGCGAAGAGACAAAGGGAGTATCAGTTTTCATCGTTAAAAGTTTCCTTCTTGTTGACAGTTTTCTCTGAGGGTTTGTCCGTTGTTTTCAATTTAAAGTACAATAATTATGATGAAGTATGATCCCATTAAGCGGGATATTTTTAAAGCTTTTAGTACAGATAAAACAGGAACTAATTCCGACTGAATAGTATCGGATATAAGTCTTTATGACATTGCCAACTACTATTTATCTTAACAGTTTACCGTATTTTTTTTAAAACAAGCATTACTGGACTCTAAACTGGACCATCTTCATGTTCAGCGCATTATAGTAACGCCCTCACCTGATGTCAATCTTGGTCAAAATAAAAGCAAACACCGACACATACTTAAATGTGCGAGCGGTAAAACTGAATCTAAACAAAACACAGAGGCTTTGACAGAACTTTGACATTTCTCCTGTACAAGTGGCGCCACCACGAAGCACAGAGATAAAATTGTCAGCCCATAAACAATATATCTCTACAATCAGCTACTTACCATAACATTTCTAATAAAAGTAAACTGCACATTTATGCCCACGTGGGCAATTTAAAGGAGCCCTTTTGCCCCATATTGCCCTAAATTGCGGGCCCCACAAATTATATCACCATCTCATTTATATCCCGCTTTGTGTTATCGTCGAATAAGACGCAGTTTTTGACAAAAGGGTCATTTTGTAGAAAGAAAAAGACTGCACGTGGTTTTACGATGTCACAAAAGAATGAAGTTGATTGGTATTGTCGAATTTGTGTGTAAGGAACAGGACAGGAATCGTTTAGAAACATAAAAGAAAATTCACACAATAGAACACGGCCCACTTCATATGTATTAAACTCCAATGAAAGATTAAAAACAATTGACTGTAGGTATACGATTAGGTATAGATCACGAAAGAATAATATTACTACGGTCGACAGTCAAACGCGGTATATATGCACCATTATATACAGTGTGCTATTTCCTTAATAACTGATATTATTTCCTTCATATGGAAGAACATAAGAATATTTTTATTTCTATCACATAACTGCTCAATTTCAGCTCTCAAACCTTTTCTCCTTCCATATATCAGAGCCGATAACTTCAAGAGAGCACAATATACATATATAAAACAAAGGAAGCAATACCGGCTTCTATTGACACGACAAATACAAATAGCTCACAAACACCCTGTGTATCGATGTACGACTCGCAAGTATGGCCTCCAGGCACGTATTGCAATCATGTAGCGTACTTTATACTGCTTGAGAATATAGTGCTATTAAATACTAAAAGGGTAAATATAGGTTTGGTTTATAAATCTATAATAAACGACGTATTTATAAAGGAATCATAGTTTTTACTTTTATTAGTGCCCAAAGGGTAAAACTGTTGTTTTTTTTTAGTATCTACAAAATCTATTATAATAAAACTAACAATTAAGTACCTACTAAAACAGAGGTGCACGAGTACGATTCGCAGTTAGCAGGTTTTAATCCCCACTTACACCTACCGTAAGAATTATGGACTGGCAAGAGTACCACAGAAGTATCATCATTTTACAGTTGTAGGTCCAAAATCTACCCATGAGGCATATAGTCATTTTCTTTCTAGGCATATTAAAGACACTAGAGCAATTAAGTAAAATTATGTATAAAGGAAAATGGCAGTACGCCTCTAAATGCATGAAAAATTATCTTTTGTATAAAGGTTTGTTACGGTAACAATGACACACCAATAGTCATTCTTCTCCCCTTAATTATTGCGGAAGTCTAAATTCCTCAGTATTTTAAATTCTTTTTATCTCCCAGGACAATATTACTAGGTTAATGGTCACCTGGAAGTGTACCAGGATTACGTCTGTGCTAGATACGTGACACCATCTGTGACACGTTTTAGCACATTAGTGACAGAAGTTGACTGATGACTTGACACGCTTTGTTTTGCAGACACAGCAGTCTATTTTTAACTGAGTTAGTTCTTTTTGCCAGCGAGAAAAAAAAAAAACAAAAATTACAAAATTCTGGTTTTGCAAAAAGTTGTTGTTGAAGGAAAACTTCTTGAGAAAACCTGGACTATTAAATCTGAAATCGTCAATCCGTCTTGAGCCGGTGTGGTGATTAACGCTTATTCCTTTTCGATAAGAAAATAGTCTGTGCCCTACAGTGGGACAGTAAAAAGGCATATAGTGTTTTATATATTTTTCACACGATTTTTTAATCTAGATGGCTAGCCATCTACATCACTTGTTTGTTTAATAAAAAGTGGTTCTAAGTTCAGTAAACAAGTCAGCTTTTGTAATGAGAATGTGTAATATTGGGGAGTTTATTGGCTTTCTCAACGTTCTAAGCGTCACGTTTTCCTTTAATATAAGTTTTTGTATTAAAAGTTTGTTTTTTATTGAACATTATTGTGATTCAGGCTTCAAGTTTGGAAGGCACGTGTTGAGTTGGTTGGGAAACTTAGCGTTAACATATATACATTGTATATCTACCTCTTTTCTAAATGTTATGAAACCCTTGCAATGAACTACCTATCCATATAACAACAAATATACGTATGATCATATACAATAGATTTTCCACCTAATCACAATAGTAGAAGGTAAATGTTTGATTGGCAAAATTTGACAGATTCAAGTAGGATGCCACAAAAACCATGGAACTCCCCACAATGAATACTTACTGTATAAACACTATTACACCCTCAAATTGTGCTCAAACTCCACAAAATAAACCAATTTAATTATAATAGCACTACTGAAGAGTACTGAAGATTACAGATAGACCCCGAGAAAGAACCCTAAAAAGGTCTGCGAAAGATACGTTTTTTGTATAATCAGGGACCCAATTTGGTTCAACACTGATCCTTATCTGGTGTACAATGTTACAAATGAACCCTATTATAGGGTAGCTCTCGGTTGTGACTGGTCTAGGATTCGAGTTCGGTTTTCACAATTTGTTTCTACATCAATTTTCTTAACTTTTTTTTAGAAGCCGCATGGACTGTGAATTTGGAATTTGGTAAAAATCCCACCTTGAAAATAAGTTAAATTAATTGGTTGCCAGGTAAGAGTTTACTAAATTGTACTTAGTAAGATTATTGAAACAAACATTTAGATCGAGAAAGTCACGAAAATGTACTAAACACAGACGCAATTTTAGACGAAACCACGCGTGTATAATTTTAATAAAACTAAGTACACATCGAGCATAAAACCCAGTACATACTGAAAATGTATTTAGAAATGTAAGTACTCTCATCTTCTCAGAAACCCTATGATACATAAACATAAATATACAAGGTGTTGATTTGCATTTGTGCCATAGTTCAGGAGGAGGACATACAATACGTAAATAATCGATTGGAATTACAGTAGATGGGAAATAACTAATATGCACTGCTTTTTTTGTCATTGAAATGTCGTGGTATTTCCGAAGTAATCCAATTTTATGAATGAAATTTATGAGTGATCGTTGCGTATGCTTTGTGTTTGCGTTTGTGTGAGGGTGCAGCACGGTTTTAACGCCAGTAACACACGCGCCAAGTTTAAATAAGGCTAGATGACATTTACGGAATTCCGAAAAAAAAATAAAGAAAAAAAATTACGTACCAATTTTTTTATTGATTTGGGTCGAGAATCATTAGCATAATTACCTCCTTGAATATGGCACGGATGCAAATCAACAGCTTGTATAGGTATATTTACTCTCCCAGCTTCGCTATTTTATTACTGAGCTCCTACACGTCAGCGTGATGATTTATATGTGGTAATGCTCTTAAGATATCGAATAACATATGGATTTTATACTGTTGCTATGTGCTGTATAGTTTTAAAGGGAAACTTAGATGACGTGTTGCGAATGTGCTTGTATCTGGAGGAAAGCAAATAATGTATATAGGATGGAGAATTGAATCCACAAAATATCGGACGAGGAACTATAAGAATTTAATTTAATGGGCAACCTAGTAAGTTTTAACTACACACAACGGTAATAAATTAGGGTCAGAATAAAAATATACTATGAAATTAACTATAAATGTATATCATAGTACGCAAAAATTCACGAAAATTCACGTAACATTTCAATAATTACTTACCTACACTTTTCTAACTTAAGTAAGTCAATTAATTATTCATCAATGGGCATACCTTTGAAGCTACAAGCTACCGAACCTTATCTTTGCTTACAGGAAAATTAAATCCGAATTCGTAAGTGCCGGTTTCCGGTTTATCGTCTTTATGACGTCATTTCCCGGCGGTAAATGTACAAGCCATATTGTTTTTGGTTCGTTCGGAAACGGCCACTATTTTTGGTATATTGCGCGATTAGCGGCGTTGATTAAACCACAAAGCATTTTTTTATTATGAGAGGTTTATTATTTAAGGTTAACTTTATTATGTAGGTAGTCGTAATAAGAACTTTTGTTTTATTAGTCTGGCTTATAACTACCACAAAACCAAAAATTCTTGAAGAACCTATTTCTTTCTTCATTCGTTAACACAACATATTTTTTGCCTTCACAATAGTAAAGAAACTTTCATAACATCAACACATTTTTTTTTACAAAATGGCCCGAATTCTTTGCTCTCGAATGCAAAATAAAAACATGATGTTCATTCAATAAAGTTGTTTCAATTTTCTACGGTTATAACTACCAATAGGGTATTCATACTTGATAGGTTCTATATAAAAGAGCCGCCAAAGGTTTTTATAATCTCTTTGATAGCTTCCGATTTGAAAGACGCAGGTATCCGTAACCTTAAGATTTAATAAAGGTTTCGGATTAAAAAATAGCCCAATTTGTAGTTAAATGCAATGAAGTGTAAAGTATTATATTTGAGGCTTTTTCTTACATGCTGGTTGAATGTTCAGATGTTGCCAAAAAATATTCATTCATCCACATCGGCTTTGGATATTTTTATATCAAAGTCATTCATTGAATCTGATGAACCGTGGTGTTTTCTTGTGGTGTACTAAACTGGACTTAACTTGAGAGATGTTTAAAATAAAATACAGATAAAAAAATAACTCGGAAGCCATTGAATTAGTTGCCTAACTAGTAACTTTATCATCATCATCCTCCTGCCCTTATCCCAATTTTTCTGTGTTTTCTCCTTCCATACTCTTGTATGTAGTCACTTAATCTCTTAAATATAAATTAGGTATACCACATTTGGAAGATACTAAAAGCCTGAATGCCTGTTTGTTACCACAAAATATTCAAATTTCTAATCCAATGCAATTATCGTCAAAACCATCGAGTAGTTAATTGTTCGCTAAATTTGCGGATATCCGGCTTCATCCGTGCTCCATTACATCCGAATATCCGATATACTGAGCATCGTCAGCCGAATTGCTTATGTAACTATAATTAGGATCTGAATGTGTATATAGTAAAAAATGATTTGAAATTATCAAATATCATTTGGTTAATAATATCAAGGATTGAGGTAATGAATGAAACTTCTGACTGACCCTATAGACTTAAAAGGTCTAGAAATGTTGACGGTGGATTTCGGATGTTTTTTTAGGGTTCCGTACCCAACGGGTAGAACGGTACCCTATTGTTTTCGCTCCTCTGTCCGTCCGTACGTCCGTCTGTCACCAGGCTGTATCTCATGAACCGAACCATAATAGTTAGTGAGCTAGAATTTTCACAGATAATGTATTTTTGTAGCCGCTATAACAACAAATACTGAAAACTAGAATTAAATAATTATTTGGGGGGTTCCCATACAACAAACGTGATTTTTTTGTCCATTTTATGAAAAATGGTACGGAACCCTTCGTGCTCGAGTCCGACTCGCACTTGGCCGGTTTTATTTTTTATATGCATGGTTTTAGTACCAATGTTATACTGACAGATCAGAGATCTCTTCTAAGAGATGAGTTGCACCATTTAACTGTAACGATAAACAAACCATAACCAGTCTTGAAATTGACGTCCATTTGTCAAATCGATTTGACAACTGAAAATGGTTCGGTTATTACATAATTAAATGGCTCACCATAAGTGGAGAGAGAATGTGGTACTTAGTACCCAATGTGTACCCGTTCATCCAGATTCTCAACGATTGAAAAACAATTAATCAGTAATTAAATACGAAGTTCTAGTACAAGTCGGATCCGTCCAAGTAGATCAACCACAATTAGAACATTGAACGGGGCCAAAGTCACTTACGAAAAGATTCGAATGAATCAATTGAAGTGTTTTAATTAAATCGACACTCAAATATTTCTTTGAAGTAGTGAATAATAATATTATACGGATTGTTACTTTATTGGGTAACTAGTCGTAAAGACAACCTGCTGGGTATGTCTTGGGATGATCTATAGATAGAAGATAATATCATGTCTATGTAAAAACATGTTCCGGTTTTTTTTGTATATCGAAATTTTCAGAACTAAGTGGCCTATCTAGATCAGATTTATGACTGACCTGACTTTTAATATAATTTAAACCCAAAGTCATAAAAAAAGTTGAGTAAAATATTTCGATTCCGAATTCCAAAGAAAAATGAGAATTTGTTTACGAATGCTTTTATAATCAAACAAACAATCAATCTAAACCTTTTAATTCTTTAAGGTGTCTACACACCAAAGCCGCTGATGCCGGCGGCACAGCCCGGCGGCCCAACCCGCCGGCCGTATTTTGTACAATCATGCCGCCGGCTTTCATAGAGTATTTGACAATTACTAGAACACCACATGCCGCGGCAGTCGTGCCGCCGGGCTGTGCCGCCGGGTCAGCGGCTTTGGTGTGTAGACCCCTTTACATACCCACTAATTACATTCCGAATTCCAATATAAAAACGACACATCTGTCTTTTAATTAAGAAAATATCGTTCCAAGTTCCATGAAGAAAACAAATATTTTGTGTATGCGTATAACGTAACGTATCGTGTTTTCAATATCGTCAAACTCATGCGAGCTGGGTGTCCAATACTGAAATACACTCGACGGCAAAAAAATTTGGTCAGTCTGATAATTGTTTGGGATTTATGGACGTTGTTGTACAAATTTCCCTTTCGGAATTTAGAAATATGGAAAGCTCTCTATGTAGACTCCGACCGTTCTTTGGTGCAGTTTACAAATGCTATCAGTCAGTATAAACAAAGCGATTTTGTCTTGAAAACTGACAGCTGTCAACTGCACAAACCATTCGCTACCCCCATACTTCCAAGTTTTTATTCTGACCAGTAGACTTCTTGATATTTTGTTATGATAATTTCAACTAAATTGCCTAAACTAGAAAATGAAGACAAAATGGTTTGAAATGTCTTACATTACCTACATGTATTTTTCTTGTAAAGTGGCCCATTTTCTATGCCACAATGTGTAACATCGTGTTCCAATATCGTGAAGTTCATACAAGCGGGTACCAGAACGGGGACCTAAGATCCGCCCCTTTTATTAATATTTGAGATTAGGTCCCTCGCTGCTAGACTTTCTTCATATTACGTATATAAGAAAACAATATTTTAGGTAAAACAAACAAACACAGAGAAATATATAGCATAGATTGTTTTGTCGTCTGTGTTCTCTGGTCTGGCGTTATAAAAATATTGCAACATTCATATTCTATGCCACATGCCACTAACGTATGGATCAAAGTATGTGTTTGTTCCTCTTTCATGCTAAAATTACTTGGGCGTAATACAGCTTATCAGAGCTTTTTATCAATGTGCGGAAGTAGTTTATTATAGAGCCTCGGGTGAAGCGCGCGGGTGGAAGCTAGTTTGTGTATCTTAACATATTTCGGCTTAACCAAAGAACCAGAAATTAGTAGATCAGTCAAATTATTAAGTTTAAAAGTAAGATACAGTAACTTTATTTTTACATATACAAAATTAAAACCCAGTTATAACTCAACCTTTGCTATACGAAGTTCCATATTTCGTAGCAAAACACTTTGCCTTACATTAACGAGGTCACAGATGACACAAGTTTCCCAACTTATACCGAGACGGGACCAGCAATCTGATTATACGAGGATCGAGGACAAATTAACGTTAAAACTTCCAACTTTAAGAAATTACGAACACAAACAAATTATAAGTCTCTGGTTTAAAGATAAATGGTAACATGATAAATTCGTTGTTTAGCTAGAAATAATGTTATTGTGAGATGACGGCAGATAGAAGAGTATGGAAG
The DNA here is from genome assembly GCF_022581195.2 of Helicoverpa zea. NCBI lineage: Eukaryota > Metazoa > Arthropoda > Insecta > Lepidoptera > Noctuidae > Helicoverpa > Helicoverpa zea. The sequence continues at coordinate 3,239,848 of NC_061454.1, forward strand.
AAGAAGACATACTCGACTTCAAATACAAAAAGGGTAGGAGGATGATGATAAGTTAGTTAGAAAAAAAAATTGTTTCCTCTAGCTGTAAGTTTTCCGAAAATGTTAAAATATAATAAAATAAAACACCAGTTTCTCGCAATGTTCCTGCAATATCTTCGCAACAGTTTAGAGTTTAGGATATGAAGGTTTTTTTTTACTCTGTGGTGAAGAAAACATTCTTCCAGAGACTTGTAACCACTGGAAGCCTGGAAGTGTGGAAGCCGACCCCAACATAGTTGAGAAAAAGGCTCGGAGGCATCATCCGCCTGCCCCAACTATATTTAAAATCGGCGCATCGCAACTTATCTTCTTTTTCTACATCAATGACATATCTGACAAAAAGGTGAAAATGGGACGCCCTTTAATCATCCATCAATAATATTGTTTTGAAGTTTTCACAACATTTTTCCAAGTTACATTATGTCATTCTGAAATCAATAAGTTGGTCAGATAGTTCAACTTTCGTATTATATTTAGAAAAGGGATTCCTGACAAGAATTCTAATAATGTTATACAAATCTCCGTAGAAAAGCCATGAAATTAAAACCGCAACACCAAAGAACTCATTGCGGTTAATTTTACGAGTGTTAAAACTAAACCGATTATTGGCAGAGTTCCTAAAAAAATAAAACTTGAAACTAACGGACGCATTAATTCTATCCACGAATTGTTTTATTGCTATTATTATAAGATTTCTTCCTAAAAATATTAACGAAATAACAGAACGTAGAATAAACAATGTTCGATGTAATCCCTGGTAATACTGTAAATTATTGTTTTATTTTTAGAGTGGGATTTTTAGACTATGACTCTTACATTGATACACGTGTAAGTATTTAGCATACCTAACTTATACCTACTTGTAACAAATATATTCTAGCCTTTATTTACGAGATAAATCTTCAAAGTATTCATTTACTAGAATCAAGCATCCTTTACAATTCGTTGGCCTTAATAAAGCCTGCCTCTGAGCTTTGGTACATAGGAAGTCAACAAACCATTTTTCTAGATCTTTATGTGTTTTGTTTAGTTGTATTGAAAACAAAATTCAACGAAAACATGGACATAAAAAGCCTATTTCACCAAAAACATTATTGGTAAACACACGATGTCAGTCAATTGGCTCGGTTCCAAATCTCACAATGCAAGGCAGAGAAAACAGTTAATACAAGATTTATATACTTATTTACCAATAAAAATCACCATAAAATATATTTCGGAAAACTATCTCGATTGATATTCGTGGTAAATCAATCGAAACTAACAGTAATCGGTACGCTAAAGATGAATCGGTCATTCCCTGTTTCGATTTCCTGATCGCTATCGGTAAATTCTTGGATCGAATGAAACATCGAGAATCGATTCGCATTTTAATAGTCTTTCAAAATAGAACATTGAATTTGTTGGGCTTTTAGGATTTTTTATCTTGACCTGATCGACCTAGAAAGAAAATACGATGTTTTGAGTACGCTTAAAATAAATTTTGAAATTTTATTTATGTTTCAAAACTTTGTGCATCGTTTCGCCTAGAATTTAAAGTGTTTTGCATTAAAAGCTAATTGAATAAAAAATGTAGTCATAAAACACGAGATACGTAGTAAAAAACGCAATTTGTGTAATTTAACTTTTTGATATATTTTTCATGCATTTTCATTTAAAAGCTGTGCCAAGTTTGTTTACACGTAATTGGGTAGACGGAACGTAAATTACTCTAGTGTTACCCGAGCATTAAATGAAAAATTGCTCTTATTTTATGAATGTTCTTTGATGAAACTTTAGTTTTTTTTTCTAATTTATTTTTTAAGTTTTCAAATTGGATTTTACGAGCTTTTTAAACTTTTTTGTTTGCAAAATGCAGTATGTATGTTACATAAATTATTTCATGACTGTATTTTATTTTTATTACCCGACTTATTTAAAATCTTGGTAATGTTGTGCTTGTAAAACTAATCTTTACTATCCCGGGCAATATATGGGCACTTACAAGTCGCCTCATAATGTGCCAATGTGATGTTTGGCTCCGTTTGGATACTGGTGCAATTTGGGCGGTCCGCTGTGTTGGGTGCCAACCTTTAACCAGGGGGTTTCACTACTATATGGACAACGTAACGAGAAATAAGGAATAATGAATATGGACTTTACGAAATTAATAGTTTATAATCGCATTTACGTACAGAAGAACATACAGCCAATGGTAACTAAAGTGTGAATATATCTTGTTCTAAAGTTACGGATTTTCTAGTTTTGCTCTATTATTATACTTTTTGTCCCGATTATGGGGAATCGGGTAAAAATCGACCCACTTTTGACTACAAAATCCTCACTAATGTGCACTCGATACCAACCTTATTGTTATCGACACGAATCCCATCGATATTCCATAGTGCAGTCCCATTGTTAACCGTTATCTGTGTTTGTGCAGGAGATGGTTAGATTTGACAGTGGGTCTAATAGACCCCTTGAATGTTTTGTGCCTGTTTATGGTGTTTTGGGATTACGTAAATGGTTGTGTGCTTGAGTTTTAGTGTTTGTAATCGGATTTTGTGATGCGTGCGAACTCAGCTGTTACTACTTCGGTAATTAAATAAATGAGTCCAAACCAGTGTGCAATTTATTGGCGTATTTAATTCTTTGACCTAGTTTTTATAAAGTTGTACCTTTCTGATACTTCACACATGAATCATAACGTTTTAGAATAGACACTGCCTCTGCTGCATACTTTTTAAAGAAAATTTTTATCAATCGTAGTCGAAATACACAGAAAACGACCTACTAAGAAAACTATGTCTGCATCAATGAACCATGCTCACAAATAATACTAGTTCCCATTTCCAGCTACGACAAAATAACTCTCAAACATAAATTACAGATCACAAGGGAACAAAAGACTATCTTGAGGAGAAACAGAACGTTCCAATCGTCCTTTGAGAGTTGCAATCACGAAAAATTGCATTACCAACCGACCACAGACTAACTACCTACCACAGAGGTTCAAGAAAATTGAAACACTGCTGTGATCAGACTGTGGTTTCCGCTTTGTAAAGTTCAAACAGTTATAAAGTCTTGCTAATTTAGAAATGGCGTTTGCTTTTGAGATGTAATTTGTATACAAAAGTGGTTCTTTATGTTTTAGGCTATTTCTTGTTGGAATATGTTTTAGGGATTTTATACTTTGATTAGACATTTCGTTTGTTTGATGCAGAATGTTTGCCTAAAATGCTTTTTGGTACCTTTTAAAACGGAATTGTCCCTAATTTTAGCATAAGTTACTTCCTAACCTTTAGTAGTACTTCTGACTCAAAATAAAAATGCAAATTAGGCTATATTTCTGTCTACTACGTTAGAGTGAAAATTAAATTAAGGAATGAAAACCACCAATGAACACATAGGTACATCGATTACAAATTATCACCAGACAATTGCAAAATTATATAAGTTGAGCAAGCATCGAACTCCAGACCGCAGCTATGCGGTCGAGTCGACCTGACGTGGTCTCACCTCACTTGCACAATGCGTTACCATATTGTACGAGAAATAATGGCTTATTACTGCCCCTGTGTTTAGTAGATCAATCATAATATTGTATTGACAGTTAATTATGTCTGTGCCATCGTATGGATTGTTAAAGATTTATTTTGAGTAGTAGATAGAGGTGAAATGGCTAGCCCATATTAATGGTGAAAAGTGTGCGTATAGGGAGTCGATCTCTTCCTTTTTAAAAGGTTCCTCTGGACACGGTAGTCCAGTAAAAATTGCGTAATGAGCCCGATGTAGGAGTTTAGGCCTATTTCTCATACTTACACACAAATACGTATAATTTAATAATAGTTGTCATTATTTCGTGGATGCCCTCTTATCTATAATCATCTGCCTAGATTTTTCCCATCTGTGTAGGGTTCGGCTTGCAGTTAAAATTAAAAATATGTTTTACATGGAGCAACTGCTTGTCTGACCTTCTTATGACACAACCCGATCAAATTGGTAAGACTTACTGTAAAATTTTCTGGCTTCAGACCACCCGTGACCCGTAAATGGAGCCACACATACATATAACATTTATTTGAGCGTAACTCCAACTCGTTAAAACACACACCATGATGGCAGTTGGCGCACTGCCGACGCAATCAACGGTTACACCGTCTGAATGTCTGCCTACCCCATAATCACCTATGTGGTGACTCGTTTATGGGATATTTTCCAAAAACAATAAATGAATTTTGCGGAAGTATGTGCTTTTGACAACAGAAAAAGATGCAGTGCATAATCTGTATGCAACTGCAACACCCCTGCCAGCAGTCGTTGTTACAATTCTACGTCAGAGGCCGTCAGGCGGATTTGGGAAAACTCTGACACTAGCCCTAGTGTGGTGATTAAACATAATAAGAAGATCTGCAATTATTAAATTCAAACCACTTTCTAATAAAGTCTGCCAATTACAGTCTCTTTTCACAATGGCAGATTTTAAAAGCTTTTAAAAACTATAATTCAATAATAAATTAATCTAGATTACAGGCCGTAATACTGAAAAAAATATTTTTTATAAATGATAAGACATCGCTACTATGACAGGGGTTCTCGAACCTTCGACCTTATAAAGGATATCTGTCACTAGACCGACGGCTGAGTTAGGCTTAGCACGATCTCGATAGGAGATAAAGTCTATGGCAGTATATCGATATCTTTTGACTATCGATACTTCTCGATCAAGATTTGGCTGTCTTCTGGGTTTAATCGATCCTAAAGTGGTCGTTTAGTTTATAGAAGGATGATGTGATTGTGAGATAGTTTATATATCAAATAATGTAAGTAATACCTATCAAGTAAGAATAAAAAGATACCGATGACTCTTTACTATACTTTTCAAACCTTCTGTTCTTTACATGAAACATTCTAGCACCACCACACACGTAGGTTATGTACCTCTATGTAAATAAGATTGTTTTCACTGAAGTTAACAAATTCATTCTTAACTTGCTGCAAAATATTTTCGCAACATTTTGGTTGTTTGTCAAAAATTTCATAGTCCAGAATTCCTAACCGCGACATTAATTTCCTTTCAAAGCCACTTGAATAAACGTCCCCAAGGAAATATTAAAGATCAAAAATATCATTTTCAATACCAAGTTTTCGCTGGAACGGTCTTTTAGAAATTCTGACAATAAGGAGCTCAGAATAGCAAAGTGTGAATGCGTTCAAATATTAACTTGCCAAACTAGTTTCAACTTTACACCTTTGAAATAAGAGATGTCATTGAGTACGGAGACAGCTGGTGTAATTTTGCCGAGATGGTATCTCCAAATTGCTTTTACAGTTTCATTGAGGCAATTCGAACTTTATGTATTTTAAATAGGGTTCTTATATCAAGTGTTTTGCTACTCGAAGTTTTTGAATGGATGCCACAGTTGGACGGACGCATTGAGAAGCCCTCAGTAGTCAATGTCGATTGATACTTCAAAGGATATGTTATTGATAGCAATGTTACCATTGAGGTTTGTACTGAGATTGCTAAAGGGCTTGATTGGACGCAAATGGCAAGTTACATGTGCGTTAAGATTTTGACAGCAGCTGTCAAGAAAAAGTTCCATGTTTAAAACTAAACTAAGAATGGTGATAATATTTATGGCGTCCACGGCCAATTTCGGCCACGGCGGCTGTTGTTTTAAGAATTTAGGAATTTAAGGAGATCAGCCAGCTGCGCAGGACATATTATAGTGCACGAGCATTTGCTCAGACACAGGTGCACTCCCTATTCCATCACTATCATAACCCGATGGGACGGCAATCCGACACGACCGGAGAGAGATCAGGCGCAGGCCCGATATTTACGTTCTCTCCGATGCACGGGTGAATCAATCACCAACTTCCAGACTACGGGCTGCTTTGTGAAAGTTTAAGAAAACCCGTGCCGTGTAGCGACGGCTTAAGAATACATGTGTCGCTACCCCCTTCTTCCAGTGGGTGTCGTAGAAGTCGACTAATGGAGTCAAAAATGCACCGAACACCGTGCGAGAGAAGGAAAACTCGAAAAAAACCCTCTATCAACCCGTCTGGCCAGCGTGATAGCAGTAGGCTAAATTCCTCAATGTGCAGAACGAAAAAGCCACGGCCCCTAGTTCCCGGCAGTCCCGCTATTCCCGGTCACGGTGGCGACCGTGGTTACGGCGGGACAGGGGGTGCGAAGAATCTCCGGGTTACGGGAGGCCACCAAACACAACTTACTCTTGCGACGTACAACGGCCGCACGCTGCGGCTTGACTCGCATCTGGCGCAACTCGAGGTGGAACTTGGGAAGATTAGGTGGCATATATTAGGGTTATGTGAAGTTCGAAGAGAGGGGGAGGACACCATAACCCTCGAATCAGGTCACCTAATGTACTTCCGAGAGGGAGACCAACAATCCCAAGGTGGCGTTGGGTTTCTGGTAAATAAGTCCCTAGCTGATAACGTTGTGGAGGTGTCTAGTGTGTCGAACAGGGTAGCGTACCTTATCATAAAGCTCACCGACAGGTATAGCCTCAAGGTAGTGCAAGTGTACGCACCGACCTCGACACATTCAGACGATGAAGTGGAGGATATGTTTGATGATATATCAAGGGCCCTCCACTTCACTACAAAGACCCATTACACCGTTGTCATGGGGGACTTTAACGCTAAAGTGGGAGTACAGATTTGCGGCGAATCAGCAGTAGGATCCCATGGATTTGGAAGCAGGAATCATAGGGGGCAAATGCTCGTCAACTTCCTCGAACGCGAGGGGCTCTTTTTGATGAACTCCTTTTTCAAAAAGCAGCCCCAAAGGAAGTGGACGTGGCAAAGCCCCGACACTATGACTAAAAATGAGATTGACTTCATCATGACGAACAAGAAGCACATATTCAGAGACGTCTCCGTGATTAATAGGTTTAATACCGGGAGCGATCACCGACTTGTCCGAGGCTCTCTGAATATCAACTTCAAGGCCGAACGTTTCCGTCTGGTGAAGGCCAGGCTCCGACCAACACTGCTCCAAACCATGACAGGATCTGAAACGTTCCAGTCAAATCTGGAGAACCGATTTGCCGCCGTGGAAACCACAACAGACGTTAACCAGAACCATGAATATGTGGTTCGGATCCTCAGGGAGGAAGGTTCGCGATTCTGTAACATGCAGCGTAAGGGCAAGAAATCAAAGCTTTCGGAAGAGACATTAGGGCTTATGAAGAAACGACGTGAAAACCCGCCTGTCACTTCGTCAGCTAAGCGGGCTCTAAACCAAGAGATCAACAAGCACGTACGACGCGACCTCCGGTGCTCCAATACTCTTGCCATTGAAAGAGCAATTGAGCTGAATCGGGGGTCAAAGGTGTTCGTACAATCTCTTGGAAGAAGCCACTTGACGAAGCTGACCACAACAAGTGGAGAAGTCGTTTCTTCGGTGCCGGCAGTCCTTTCGGAAGTGGAAAATTTCTATGGCCGGTTATACGCATCGCATGCATCTCGACCTGATCCCGGAAATGAGGATTCTAGAGCCACATTAACACGCCATTTCACCGAAGACCTGCCAGAAGTCAGCAGTGGCGAAATCGAGATCGCTCTGAGACAGCTCAAAAATGGAAAAGCCCCTGGCGAGGATGGCATTACAACAGAGCTTTTAAAAGCAGGAGGTAAGCCCGTACTGGGGGAGCTCCAGAAGCTTTTTAATGCCGTCCTGTTTGAAGGGAGAACTCCAGAGGCGTGGAGTAGGAGTGTTGTCGTCCTGTTCTTCAAAAAGGGAGACAAAACCCAGCTGAAGAACTATCGACCCATTTCCCTCCTAAGCCACGTATATAAGCTGTTCTCAAGAGTGATCACGAACCGACTTGCGCGAAGACTCGACGAATTCCAACCACCGGAGCAGGCTGGGTTTCGGAGCGGATATGGCACCATAGACCACATCCACACAGTGCGGCAGATTATACAGAAGACCGAAGAGTATAATCAGCCCCTGTGTCTAGCATTTGTGGACTATGAGAAGGCCTTTGACTCGGTTGAAATCTGGTCTGTTCTGGAGTCCCTGCAGCGTTGTCAAGTAGATTGGCGATACATCCAAGTGATGAGATGTCTTTACGAAGCCGCTACAATGTCCGTCCAAGTACAGAATCAGCAAACAAGGCCCATACCGTTGCATCGAGGAGTGAGACAAGGGGATGTTATTTCCCCGAAACTGTTCACTAATGCAATGGAGGATATGTTCAAGACGCTGAACTGGAAAGGACGCGGCATCAACATCAATGGCGAACACATCTCTCACTTGAGATTTGCTGACGATATCGTCATCATGGCGGAAACGCTGCAGGACCTACAACAGATGCTGAACGACCTGGCTGAATCTTCTCTACGCATCGGCCTACGGATGAACTTGGACAAAACCAAGGTCATGTTCAATGAACATGTTCTACCGGAACCGATTGCGATACACGGCGCCGTTCTCGAAGTTGTTCGGAAATATGTATACCTCGGGCAGACATTGCAGTTAGGTAGAAACAACTTTGAGGACGAGGTGAATAGGAGAATTCAGTTGGGTTGGGCTGCATTTGGGAAGCTACGTCGAGTCCTAACATCGTCGATCCCACAGTGCCTAAAGACAAAAGTCTTCAATCAGTGCGTCCTACCTGTCATGACTTACGGAGCCGAAACGTGGACACTGACGGTACGGCTGGTCCACAAGTTCAAAGTCGCTCAGCGGGCTATGGAAAGAGCTATGCTCGGCGTTTCTCTGAGGGATCGCATCAGAAATGAGGTAATCCGTCAGAGAACCAAGGTCATCGACATAGCCTACCGAATCAGCAAGCTGAAGTGGCAGTGGGCTGGCCATATTAGCCGAAGAACCGATAACCGTTGGGGTAAACGAGTTCTAGAGTGGAGACCACGCCTCGGCAAACGTAGTGTAGGACGTCCTCAGGCACGGTGGAGTGATGACTTGCGCAAGACGGCTGGCAGGAGCTGGATGCGAGAAGCCGAAAATAGATCTCAGTGGCGTGCACTTGGAGAGGCCTATGTCCAGCAGTGGACTGCGATAGGCTGATGATGATGATGATGATGATGAAGAAAACCCATAAAGCGATTTCGTTTCGACCCGAGAATCGAACCCAAGACCTCGAGCACAGCGGCCACGCTTGCGACCACTAGTCCAACGAGGCAGCCATATTTAACTTTTTTTTTTACTTTTTTAGTATTTCGTGACATTTGTCAAGTTTAACAATGCGATTCATTCACGTTTCTATCACAGCCTGCATTCCCAATCAACGTCAAATAAATACTGCAGCCCCAAAAGTTATATTTGTCCGACTCAAAACAATTCGAAAATTGTTTTGTTTTTCATCAAAAATAGTTTCAATAAATCTGCTGGCTAAATAGTGTGTCAACTATTTTCAGTATCTTTGTATACCCAAGCGGGCAGTTGGAACTTTATTTATTTGTAGCAAGGAAACCATAAATATAGGTAAGTCGTGTGTAAGTACTTACATGTTTATTTATGGGTGAGCGTGCAAATTCTTTGCGTTTCAGGAATGTTGGTTTATTTTTTCTTTGATCGTTTATTAATTTGAGAAAATTTGCTTCCTCTGCAGTGTAGATATGTAGGTATTTCACCTATGCATAGATAGACTTTCATACGGCTAAATTGAGCGTGGGACTAATATAGCCTTCAATTTTCAAATTCGGTTAAGAAGTTTCAAATATTAGCTTCTTTCTTTGTTTTGCTATTTGGGAAAAAATTATAAACAAAAAATCTCGTTATTTGAGTAGATTAACTTACATGTCAACAGTCAATAAAAAGTCAATTTCATGCTTTTAAGTGAATTCACACTTTACTATCTAAATACATTGATAATACCGGTCTCAGCTATTTGTCTTACTAATTCATCCAACGGGACTGTATGTCTGTTTACGCGTCACGTTATCGAGAACGGCTGATCCCATTTGACGGTTTCGTAATCTATGACAGATGTCGATTCGAAATTTAAAAACATTCTTTACCTTTTACGGGAGAATTAGTTGAGATTTGAAGGGACTATGAACAGTAATTGTGCCTATATTTGGTACGTATGTATGTGTTAAAATTGAGCGGTAGATTTGTACATGAAATTATAGGTACATAACACGGAGTATGGAAAGATGAGCAGAAATGCCATGATGCAGGTAGGTCAGGCACCTTCTTCTAGGTCAAATCCATGCTGTGGGCACGAATGAACTGACGAAGCACTCGGGTTCTTTGAAATACATATCTGTCAACGATTTTTGGTTTTACAAAAATGGGCGGGTCCAAAGAAGGCGTATGAAGGCGCAAACAGTACCGTTCCTCGTCCCCCGCACACCCGCATTTTGGCGCGCTACTTTCTTAGGAAATTTTCCGTTATGGCACCTCCGCTAGTCATTTTGTTCTCCATGGTTTGTGTTAAAATGGAGCTATAGATTTGTACACGGAATTATTGGTACATAACCTTATCGATTTTCAAAAGTCGTGGTGGCCTAGTGGACAAAGAACCAACCTCTCGAGTATGAGGGCGCGGGTTCGATTCCAGGTCAGGCAAGTACCAATGCAACTTTTCTAAGTTTGTATGTACTTTCTAAGTATATCTTAGACACCAATGACTGTGTTTCGGATGGCACGTTAAACTGTAGGTCCCGGCTGTCATTAAACATCCTTGGCAGTCGTTACGGGTAGTCAGAAGCCAGAAAGTCTGACACCAGTCTAACCAAGGGGTATCGGGTTGCCCGGGTAACTGGGTTGAGGAGGTCAGATAGGCAGTCGCTTCTTGTAAAGCACTGGTACTCAGCTGAATCCGGTTAGACTGGAAGCCGACCCCAACATAGTTTGGGAAATGGCTCGGAGGATGATGAACCTTATCGATTTTTAGACCACACAACTTATTTATTACGAAATATATCTGATTATAGATAAGTTAATTACTGTGAGAACGAAGGCATGCCATTTTGCCCTTTAAGAGAACATGTAGGATATGTAATTTCCTATTAGATAATATCATAAGGTTCGCGAGTATGAGATTCTAGAACAGAAATAATGTGCTTGGTAGAGCTTGTAATGATAGATACTTACAAGGCTAGTAGTATTTAGTACACTACTGTTATTAAACGCTCATTAAAATACCTATCGAATTTCTCCGATTTTTTAAATAACATTATTCGATTAGTTCATTTTTTGGATTCTTGTGATGTAATCAATCGAACTTTTATGTTTGAGGTACTTAAATTATTGATTCTACATATTTACAACTAAAATAAAACCGGCCAAGTGCGAGTCGGACTCGCGCACCGAGGGTTCCGTACAAATCCTGTATAGATAAAAAGTGAGTCTCGCGCCAGCCGTTCAGTTTAGAACAATCATAGTTATGGTAATTTCATGAGAGTCAAAATAGTTAATATTTTTTATTTTATAATATAACTAAAATAGTGGGCCAGTACCTTGTAAAAGTTTTTTTATTAAAGTTATTTATATACAACATTTATAGTCATCATTCAGAAATCTGATTGAAAATAACTAATTATGTCTTAAAGGTCATTGGGCATATCTGACCCGCTTTGTAAAAAGTGGCGGACATGAATCAAAGTAGTTTTAAATCGTGGAGAATGGTATGACGTTTCTTTGAATATAAATATTTTATTAAAATTCCATGGAGACGAATGTCCAGGATCGTTTGAAAAATATAAAAGACAAGCAGTTTCAGAGGATTGTACAGGTTGCAATGCTAGTTTTTATTGTTAAAGACTTTTCATAAAGAAGGAAAATGTCAATTCGGCTGACCAAGATCTGATGAGGATCTGGAAACCTTGAGAAATCGAGGGCAACTCTTGAATATTGTAGGCACGCATCGAGTCAAAACCAGACATGTGAGTGTATTTTTGAGGGTACCGGTAAACAGTGAAGGTTTGGAGCTGATTTGATTATGGAGACTACAGAGAGTCGAGGGAACTCCTAAACGGTATGTTGCAACTACCACGTGTTTGGGCTTATTTTATTCGTGTTGGCGAAGACTTTCCACATAGATAGGTTTGACTGCCATTGTGGGATCGATAGCAAAGATCAGATATAGTTATGGGAACTCCTTTACAATTTATAACGTAACCTTGTGTTGGAGCTTATTTTATTTTAGGTGATGAGAATTCACTACTAATGGGATCTTTTATTTTTGAGGGATTAATCACCTAACGAGCCCCAGTTTCCGGTTTTTTTCGAAACTGCCTGACGACTTGTAACTGTCGAATTGTAACAACGACTGCTAGAGAGTAGGATTCGGGGCTGCTGGCTTTACGTTTTTAGAGCCTTGACAAAAGTGTAATTCTGTCCCTTTCTTTGTTTTATAAAGTCGGCTTTATTTTATTTTGTAGAATTTTACAAACAAATCTAACTTCAAACATATAAAAAAGCAACAAGAAAACAAAAGCAAGAAATAAATTAAAAAGATGTTAGGTGCATCGGTCTAGAAGTCGGTGTCTAGAGGATGCATCTATATTTATTTAACCACCGAGATCTAAACCGATGCATATAAACAGTTTTCTTGTTGTTTTTAGAAGTTGTTTTTTTTTTTGTAAAAAGTTATTATTTTTAACTTTTGTGAAAAGTTCTCGTCAATACGAATAATACAAGCCCAAACACGACGTAACTAAAACATACCGTTGAGGAATTCTCTCGACTTTCTCACGTCTCCATCATCAGGTAAGCTCTAAACCTTCACTGTTTGATAGTATCACCAGACATACATCTGAGAATCAAGTTTTAATCCTACAATGCATGCCTACAATTTCTGATAGTTGCCCTCGATTTCTCAGGATTTCCATCATCAGATCCTGACCTGATGACAATGGAAATAAACGGCGAGTATACTCTTTCACTACAAAGAAATGATTTCTCAAATCCGTCGAACTTGGTCATTTAAATTCCCCATTGAGATGAGGAAAATATTTGATGTTTATGATTGGTTTTCTCTAGATTCCCATGGTTCACATTGATGCGACTAATGCCATAGTAAATCAGAGCCCTTATCATTATACTGTGCTATATTTCGTTCGTATCCGCCGTGGGTATAGTTTCCATCCTAAGGTGCCCAATGACCTTTGAATGATTTAAAATTTTTCACATCTTAGAGGCAATTATATTTAAGAAGTGTTTGATATGAATTTCAACTTTACCCAAGTAGCATTTTGTTCCATTTAAGAGTACACATTTAGTTCCAAGATGAACTTAAAGCATTACTACAGTTCACTCGTGATGTATTAGCTGCATTATTGTAATTAATTACACCTATGCCTGTCTAAGGGACTTACAGGAGTGTAGAGTAATACTTTTATACGGTTATGGGTGTTATAATACTCTAACAACTATCCTTTAGTCAGCTTTCTGACTAAGAGCATTATAGGAGGGTAGAGATACGGCAACCGCTGTTTAACGGCCTACTTGTTCGATGTTATACAGCTGGCATTTTAAAAGAACACTTCTGGTCATTTATAAAGCCAAAGGCTGTTATCTTTACTTGTCTTAGACTGTTATACAGCTAGTAGCTGTATTAGGACTTGTTTGTGATACTTAAAATAACCTTTTTTTTACTACCTGTACAGAAGTGTTTAAATGATTCACTTGTGGACTGTAGGCTGTTAGAAGGCTATATAACAGTTCACATAGCCGTATTTCATTTCCACCATTTTGTTCTACGTAACCTTAAATATTTACCAAATAAATCTACAAGATTAATGCAGATTTATCACAAAATACGCAGATAGAGCGAATGAGTTTTGGTTTCATGTTAAAATTATTAACCGTAGTATAATTATAATGCCAATAAAATATCAAAAACTGAAAATGTAAATTTTCCTCTCAGCCAGTTTTAAATGTTTCAAAATGAATAAAGCGTTTTTACAGAGGCGCGTGAAAATTTTAGTTGTCAATATGTATACATTTCACGATAAAGTTGCATTCCCATGACATTAACATGCTATAGTATATAAAACAGGTACTACAGCGTGTTATATTATAATAATAATCCGCCGGAGTTAGTTTGCCCCGAATCCGTGCACTCCGTACAATTGACAAACTAATATATTAAAATATGGAAATAATTTAGGACACAAGTGAATTTAAGGTAGCTTACTGGAGTACTTTTGTCCGATTTTAACTGTGAAGGCTGTGTATTTAGCCACTTATTACTCTTTATTACACTCATGTACGTTGTATGGTTCACACTGCGTTCCATATAGTGCCGTAAGTCAGCCTTAAGTCCGATGTTACTACTTAAACTGCTATTATAATGCTATTATACTTCTAATGTACAGCCATAGTGAACTTAAGGCTGTCTAATTTGTGCCCAAACTGGTTCAATAAAAGCATTATAGCAAGCTATACAGCTCATATACAACTGACATACACAGCTTGCAGAGTACATGTGAACGACTAGACGTCTTATATAGAACCCCGAATGCTACTTGGGTAATATCTCTAAGCGTTCATGTGAAAAAGGGTAGGTAGTAAGTTTATAATTATTAAAAAAATATTTTATATCATGTAAGCAAAAATAATATTTTAATATTTTATGTAACTTCAAATTTATCATTTTCGCAATTTTTCCTTTATCTGTACTATATAACGTTGCTTCTTGCCGAATTTCAAGATTCTGAGTTCACGGGAAGTACCTTGTAGGTTTTGATTCCCTAGCGTGTGACGGAAATTCGTCTAAGGTGTCGGTATAACTGCTGTATCTTTTGATCGCGTTAACTTAGAAGTTTGATTTTTTCACTGCCTAAAGGGACAATAGACCTAGGTATTTGGTATAAATTTCAATTTGAAACCTTTATTCTTTCGTGAGAAATAAGGTAGTAAGTTTCATTTTATTAAAATATTTTTTTTATATTATATAACTAAAAAAATGAGATTTTCGAAATTTTTCCTATATTTGCATTATATGACAATGCTTCATGCCAAATTTCAAGACTCTGAGTTTACGGGAAGTACCCTGTAGGTTTTGATTCCTTTGCGAGTGTCGAAAATTTGTTGAAAATATCGACATAATCGGCTGTATCTTTTGATTGGCTTGGCTTAGAAGTTTGATATTTTCACAGCTTAAAGGGACAATAGACCTGAGTATTTCATGTGAATTTCCGCTTGATACGTCCACGCGTTTTTGAGATAAAGGGTCTTGACAGACAGACAGACAGACAGACAGACGGACAACAAAGTGATCCTATAAGGGTTCCGTTTTTTCCTTTTGAGGTACGGAACCCTAAAAAGGAAAATCTGTATTATTTATCTCATCATCATCATCAGCCTATCGCAGTCCACTGCTGGACATAGGCCTCTCCAAGTGCACGCCACTGAGATCGATTTTCGGCTTCTCGCATCCAGCTCCTGCCAGCCGTCTTGCGCAAGTCATCACTCCACCGTGCCTGAGGACGTCCTACACTACGTTTGCCGAGGCGTGGTCTCCACTCTAGAACTCGTTTACCCAACGGTTATCGGTTCTTCGGCTAATATGGCCAGCTCACTGCCACTTCAGCTTGCTGATTCGGTGGGCTATGTCGATGACCTTGGTTCTCTGACGGATTACCACATTTCTGATGCGATCCCTCAGAGAAATGCCGAGCATAGCCCTTTCCATAGCCCGCTGAGCGACTTTAAACTTGTGAACCAGCCGTACCGACAGTGTCCACGTTTCGGCTCCGTAAGTCATGACAGGTAGGACGCACTGATTGAAGACTTTTGTCTTTAGGCACTGTGGGATCGACGATGTTAGGACTCGACGTAACTTCCCAAATGCAGCCCAACCCAACTGAATTCTCCTATTCACCCCATCCTCAAAGTTGTTTCTACCTAACTGCAATGTCTGCCCGAGGTATACATATTTCCGAACAACTTCGAGAACGGCGCCGTGTATCGCAATCGGTTCCGGCAGAACATGTTCATTAAACATGACCTTGGTTTTGTCCAAGTTCATCCGTATTCCGATGCGTAGAGAAGATTCAGCCAGGTCGTTCAGCAGGTCCTGCAGCGTTTCCGCCATGATGACGATATCGTCAGCAAATCGCAAGTGAGAGATGTGTTCGCCATTGATGTTGATGCCGCGTCCTTTCCAGTTCAGCGTCTTGAACATATCCTCCATTGCATTAGTGAACAGTTTCGGGGATATATTATTTATCTGTAGACTTAAACCTAATAACATAGTCCAACATTTACAGCTACTTAAATAATAACAGAACCTGTCACATTCCTCTTAAATCAAGTTAGATTTCATAATTATTTTGACATCTCACATCCTCTCAAACCCAACTTAGCAATTATGTTCGTACTTTTTAAATATCGATACATTTAATCATCTGTTTCCGATGAGATAATTACAAAATTCTTAGTACCTACATCTCTTAACGGTATCGAGTCGTGACTCCCAATGTTTTGGTTCTAGCGTAGTTACTATTAAATAATCTGTGATTCTAGTCGTAACCATGGAGAATAAAATGACTAGTGGATATGTCACAGAAAATCTCCTAAGAATATAATGCGCCAATATGCAGGTGTTATGGAGACGAGGAGGACTGGAAGCCGACCCCAACATAGTTAGAAAAAAGGCTCGGAGGATGAGGATGATGAGGGAGACAAGGAAAGTTAATAGCTCCGTCCTTACATGCCTTCTATGCAATCCCATGATTGTTTTCAAAATAAAATGACCAATCAATCTTTGACAGATTGGTTTTGATTTGACAAGGAACCCTAACGTCTCATTAGTTCTAGTAACTGATCACGCCTTTGCTCGACCTACAAGAAGGCGCCTGACCTACCTAACTTATGGAATCTCCGCTATCTTTTTTTCCTCCGTGGTAGTTATCGATACAGTTAAGTATCAATTTATTGCGACAGAGATTATTTGTTGTTTTCTGTTGTTTTGTTATTATTCGTGGGAAATGGTGGGTTAATAGGTCAATTTGAATTCAGAATGGCTGTATTTTTTGTCAGATTTGTGTGAATGAAAGAAGATAGTAAGAGTTGTAGGTTTCCAACTTGCGCGGTTACGTTTAAAGGCACACCAATGTTTCTTCTACTCGCTCTAGCTGAAAGTAAAAAAAGCGGGCGATTTTTCTTGCGCGAAATTGCTACCGTTTTGTACGTAAACACATGCAGTGCAGAGAATTAAGCCACCATAAATGATTAACATTACATACATAAGTACTGTAATGAGCTATTTATCAAATACTGAACTAGCTCATAACAACAATAGAACTCATCAATCATAGACAAAACTATCCCGATACAAAACTACATCAAACGCCAAACATTAACATTAAACCAGATATGAATTAAAAGAAATTCCTTCACTAATTGATGTTCAATACTCGGCCCTTAAGACAACTAAACACACATAGATAATTTCCCTTTAAGCTTACACGCAACCATAAATCAATGGAAAGAAATAAAAACTACACGATGCTAAACCCTTATTAGTAATCCATCGATCAATATTTAACGAGCGATGCTTAACCTTCTTTAAGTGGGGAGGCAATGTACTTAATACATTTCGGTTTTCACGACAAGCGTTTAACGTTCCCGATTTGTTCGAATTTCAAATCGCTTTGTCCGTGAAATAGGTGTAGCACATACATTGGATTATTAACTCTATTTGTTTGTAGGTAAAGTTCGTTTTAAGTTTGGTGGTTTTTGATTCATTGCGTAATAGGGATGTCAAATCTAAGACTTTTGATGATGGGAACAAGGGCTTTTCATATTTAATTAGAACTGACAAAATTGATTAATAGCAATTGTTCTGTTAATTATTTATTTGTCAACAAACTCTTTACGACTATATTAGGCGTTCATAATTTAATTTTTACCGGTCATAAAAATATGAAAGACCGAGGAAGTTTTTGGTAAAAAATTCTTTGGTTTTTGATCTCGACGCAACGAAAGACAAGAGAGGCCGATGACGTGGAAACTTCGACAAAGAAAGATGACTTTACGAAAGGGTTATTTTTAGTCGTTCCCCTTCTAATTTTGGGTTGTACGAAAAGTAGGTCTCCGTATTTTTTTAAAGGACTCCATAGCGAATTGTAATCCGGTTCATAGTACTTTAATCTGAAAGCAGTACCTAAATATTTCATTTTTTAAATCAAACAAAAAAGCATTGTTTAAAACATATTGAATAAAACTGTAAGTATGTAAAAATTACCTCACATATTGTAATGCAATCCTTACAGACACGTTAGCACTAGTGTTTTTTTAAGGTTTCAGTTGCGTTAAGTCTCATAACGCAAATTCCGCCTTTTATTCTATTGTGGAGTCACTTCACTTACGGACCTAGTAGGTTCAGCGCTTTTCCTTCATCGAGACATTAGTTTTTTTTTTTTACTCTTTGGCTTATTTTTTAAAAAGTACTAAAAATAAACATCAAAATCCTCTAATGACGACGGCAATCGTAAAAGTAACTCGAAATAGAATACTTCATACAGAGTTCATTGAGCGATACTTCATAAAACTTCATATTTTATGAGACTTCATGCTTATTTATATAAAAGTAGTGAAGATGGATTGATGGGGAGAAACAAAAAATTGAGGGGGTTCCCAAGGATGAAGTTATTTTAATTTATATATATTACTTCACACCTGTTTTTCTCGAAGATTTTAATTTACTTAGATACAAACAGACTTTCCATGAATTTAGGGACGAGGTTTCACTGTCAGTATCGTAAAATCTTTTCGTAGATTTCCAAGAAATAGAGAAATCAATTGATTTGTGTCATTTGCACTTAAAGCAAAAGAACATAGTTTAATAACCAACTAACTGTTTCTCGTGGTTTCACACGTGTCCCGAGAGAACTACTCCCTGTATTAGAGATGGGTAACTCAAGAGTGATAGATAAAAAAGATATGTATCTTTCCGTTCTGATCACTCACTCTTTGTATCAGTTCAAATCCGAATGTATCAGTGTATCTTTAACAACTCATTCAATCGTCGTCCGTTTATATCTGTGTTGCACTTGCACTCGCACACACAGCGTTGAGCGGCTGGCGTCACGGTTTCTCATCGGAAAGTCGTCCAGACATCTCTTTCGCACTTCCCTACTTAGAATGTTCTGTCTCACTTTCTCGATACCGGGAATAAGTGTTTGACCATTATTTTTACCAACCAATTACATAAATCGTAAACTTAAATTTAAAATGAAAAATAAAAACTTAAAAAAAAAAAAAAACTTAAAAATATTATAAACTGATATACGAATCTATCTATCCTAAACAAATCTATCACTCTTAGTTCGTACTGATTTAGTGATACATTGGGTTGAATTGAACGAAGCGAGTCACTCTGAGCAACACAGAGCAACAGTACAATGTCACTTGCGGATTCGAAAGGATATAGAGATACAAAAGAGTGATACATATCCCAGTGATCAAAAGATACATATCAATCTTTTCTTTTCAATGATATGTTTTTCCCATGTCTACCCTGTATCTTTATCCTGTGACACTCACAAATATCGTGACTCAAATCGATTCAATAGATTAAGAGACACCCTTTACTAACTTCACAAACTTTACCTCTTTACATAAACACAGATTAAAAGAATTCTTAAACACATTAATACTTGAAACTCATTAAACTTAATTTGACAGCCTCAAACGTAACCATTAAGCTCATCACAACAATCTGACGCATGCGCAAGCTCGGTATAATTACTTTCAATTGGAATAGACAACGCTCCTCTGTTGCTGTAATTACTGGTAATCTACATTTATTTACAGGGCTACCAGGAGATGTGAAGTTTGTAGACATTTTTTACTGTGTCATATGAATTGGGTCTTAAAAAGCCTGCTAAGTGCGAGTCGGATTGCACACTAACACTTCTGCACCATAGACAAAAGCCTGCCAGAGCTGAGGGATTGTTCGAAAGAGTTACCGCGGCCAGGTACATAAAGAGCTTAAGAAGGAACACACTTCCTCACGTTTGTTATTATGAGAGCCCCCTGAAATATTTTCGAATTTTTGTAGCGGCAATAATAAATAAATATGTACGTCATATGTGAAAATTTCAACTATCTGAGTATCACGGTTCATCACATGCAGTCTGATGGCAGTAGGACGGACAGTTAGACGGCCGTCCTACTAATTTTAGTGGTACTTATGAATACTATTAAAGTTATCTCTTTATAGTGCATACTCAATAAAGAAGCAAATAATAAAAGTGGGTTAACTATAAACAGATGTCTTACGAAACCGACAGGATGCAACTATGACTTGCAAATGTTCGTTTTCATTCTTAAAACTGTGTCAAAGTTTTTTATTTACCAAATATGTATTTACAGAGACTTGTATTAACATTTATAAATAGAAAACCTGGTGTCCTGAAACACAAATCTTTGGCGTAGCTTAGGTACCAGTATCCCACATTCTAAATGCATTGATCACACCGGGATAACATCTTTCATGGTATCGTCATCCTTCTGACCGTAATTTTATTGGCGATCAGCACATTCTTTTTCCTCACTTTTTATCTGCTGTCATCGCACAGGTATCATTCTTTTCAGATATCGAATTCAAACACATTTTTATAATTTAAATATTGTGATGAAAAAATAAGCGTTTTTATAATAATTTTTATCAGGCAGCCCTACCTCCGCTAATAGAGCAATGAGTCCCGTTGTTCCATCGATCTGAAGTGCTTTTGTTTCAACTACCTTTGATAACAAGCATCTTTGTTGAATCATACGATTTCATTTATTTTTATTGCAATAATTGATAAAAGTACTGTAGTACCGCTTTATGATGGTAATTTTAAAAGAATATCAAAGACGAGGCGGTTTAATGGTTTCGATATCAATGAACATTGATGAAACTTTTTTAGGGTTCCGTACCCAAAGCGTAAAACGGGACCCTATTGTTTTCGCTCCTCTGTCCGTCCGTCTGTCTGTCACCAGGCTGTATCTCATGAACCGTGATAGTTAGAGAGTTGAAATTTTCACAGATGATGTATTACTGTTGCCGCTATAACGACAAATACTAAAAACTAGAATGAAATAAATATTTCGGGGGGCTCCCATACAACAAACGTTTTGCTCTTTTTTGCTCGATATCCATAAATATATATAGAACATTAGTTTGGATGGTACGGAACCCTACGTGCGCGAGTCCGACTCGCACTTGGTCGGTTTTTTTTTATCAATTACAATCGTAATGTTTGAATGCCTTTATTTGAGTCACTATTTTATTGGAATATGTTGATTAGAAACTAGTCAATTTTAATGAAGCAATAATATTCACTCCAACTTTTTCCAACAAAATAAAAACATTGTTGTGTGTAAATATTCCATAAAATACTTCCAATATGCGTGCACACATTTCCCAATTAATTACTTCACGCTATAATTTCAACACGACACGACATAATATTGTCCACTGACTTCCTTCCCACCTAACACTCCCCACAAAAAGTTGACAAATGCCTTTTGTCACCCATTTGTAACCTCACCACATAACTAAGAGCATTTAACCATCCGGATCCACCATGAATTTAAATATCTTTGCAAAACACGCGAAGGGCGAGGTAACACAAATAATAGTGATAGCTCACTTCTGCATTTTCAATCACATCTTTATCCGAAATTGACAAACAAAAGCATAACGTCCATGGGCAAGAACTTATAGAACCTCGAGGAAAAGGCTAGGCAGATAAGAAGCATAAACTTGACAGCCACTCACTTAATTAGCCACGGGCTCCTTAAGAAAAGGTAGATAAAAGCATAAACTTGTCAGACATTATATATCGACATACGAATATGACCGGGTCACATACCTTTGGCAATTAGGAAGGCATGGCGTCTCCTGTTACTTAGATTGTCTAAGCCAGAGGACCGTGCAGAAAAAACACGGGTTTCCTTAATTAATAGCATCGTGGAATCACAATTAGTTCAGTGACATGGACGCTGTTCCTTGCGTGACCCAATTGTGAGTTTGTGACCCCGTGTCAACGGTCACGGGAATTATTTGTTGGTATTGACCGTAGCTATCCTGGTTTTGTGTTGTGGAATTGTGTTACCTACTGTTTTAGTATGTGCAAAACATGTATGTACACACAGGCCTCGGCTATCCTGGAAAGTCCGGCTTATTTTTCTTTATGTCTAAAGACCATTGCTCCAAGGTCCACTGTTTACACGTATTTATAATCCATTCAGAAAAGATGGAGACCCCCGTGATAGCGGACATTTTTGGTTACGTTGTTGCACATCGAGAACAGATTTAGGTATATTTTGTAACTTCACCATTTTGACACCAAAAGTAAGTACATATTTCTAACAATCATCAAGGAATAGATTTTTCCATTTTAACAGCAACAGTCAAAGCAATCTAAAAGCTAACACGCACTTCAATACTCGAATAAAACCTTTCACAATACGTACAACTTGACCTACAACCATAGACAAAGTATGTTTGATTCAGCATCACTCCCCAACTTCGCTTTTACTCAACTCTAAATTGAAAATGTATAAAGCCGTCGAACAAAGCAGAATTGCGAGAGTTGATGTGTTTCAAACTTTTTGCACCAGTTCATTTGTGGAAGCCAATCTATACATATAATAAATCTGTAAAAAAACTGTGTCTGTACATTGAATATATTAAAAAAATAATAATTGGGTGGGGTTTAGAAACAGTAATGGAGCACAAATCCAAAAAAAAAATTCTGTCTGTATGTCTGTATGTCTGTATGTCTGTTTGTTTGTACACGCTAATCTTCGGAACTACTGAACGGATTTCAATGATTTTTTCTTTGTTGTATCAGTATTAAGCCTGGTCAACATATAGGCTATAATTTATCTTCGAAACTTGAAGACCTGATGCAGAACTCCAACAGACCAATAAAACTATAAGAGATACAAATATGGTGCCGTGGCAAAAATTGTTTCATTTGATGAGCATTTTCAGCTGAGATAATAAATTTTAAGATCTGGAACACCTGATGTGGAACCCCAAGAGCCCAGCTTCTCTGTACCATATACAGGTATGACGTTTTAGCAAAAGTTGTTCAATTTGATAAGCACTTTCTATTGACTTATACAAATTGAAGATCTAAAACATCTGATGTGGAACTCCAGGGGCCCAGCTAGACTATAGCATATAGAGGTATGACGTTTTAGCAAAAGTTGTTCAATCTGATAAGCACTCTCTGTTGACTTATAAAAACTGAAGATGTAAAACACCTGATGTGGAACTCCAGGAGCCCTGCTAGACTATATGAAGCATATGAAGATATGACGTTTTAGCAAAAGTGGTTCAATCTGATAAGCACTCTCTATTGACGCATTTTTCTTTTCTCTCTCACACAAACAAATAATAACGAAGATACAACAACGCTTGAATTTCGTGTTAAGTCACTGCTTAGTACAAATTTTACATACCTAGACGTGGCGTCACGAGCCCCCGCTCTCTAACTTTGTTGCGTTATATCTCATTATTATTTTGTATGTCTCTTCCAGACCTCGGGACTACAGAGTTCCGAATTTTTGGGAGGCAAACGTGGGGCCGAAGCCAACACGCTGAAGTCCTTTTGAGACAACTTTAATGAAATGGTGACACAAAACCGACGATTATCCCTTTATACACTATAGAAATGAATCCAAGGACAATCCCCGGTGGATGTCGTTAAAAAAAAAAGACAATCCCCGGTTCTGTGCTAAACTATTGCTAACTATGGAGGAAAACTACTTGGGCTATTGTGATGGGATGTTAGTGGATGACAATGTATTAGGTACATGTAAAAACGGCAGGTGGAGACTCGCCACCTCACTTACTGGGCCCCCGGGAACCAGTCACTGAATAGCAACAAGAGGGCAACAGGGACATGAGCGGCTGAAGAGTGAGGATAACTCGGCGGACTTTAAACGCAGATTACGCGCTCCCTGTGCTTACCATGAGGCACCTACCCTGCGAGCAAGGCTACTAATCCTGCTCTAGCGACGGTTCCACTCTGGACGGCCAAGCCAAGCCAGAGGCGTGAGACCTACCCCCGTCATGGTTCACTCCGACCGGCCGGATATGGGGGACAGTATACACTCCCTGGAGAACTCAGTATATATAGCCCCGCGGGGTCGCTACTCCCCGTCATCAGCCTCAGATGTCCTGCGGTGCCTATATCTCATTATTATTGTCGTTATTATCTCAAGAGCCTTTGTCCCAGTTATGTTAGGGTCGACTTCCAGTCAAGATGCAACTGAGTACCAGTGTTTTACAAGGAGCGACTGCCTATCTGACCTCCACAACCCGGTTACCCGCTCAACCCAACACCCCTTGGTAAGACTTACTGGCTTCTGACTACCCATAACGACTGCCAAGAATGGAATGTTCAATGACAGTCGGAACCTACAGTTTAACATCCCCTCCAAATAACGGTCATTGGTATCCAAAATATACGTAGAAAGTACATACTTAGAAAAGTTGCATTGGCAGGCACTTGCCAGACCTGGAATCAAAGACGCACGCTCATACTTAAGAGATTGGTTCTCTACCCACTAAACCACCACGAATTCCACTAAGTCACCACGACTTTGTCATCTATTTAATGTTTTTATACGTAATATTTTTGCCACGCACAACTTAAATGCGGACTAATTAGAATCACTACTTTTATCCCTATGTTCACGTCTATTGCGACTATTCAGATCTTTGATTTTGCTGACCCCGTAGTCGCTGGCATAAGGGACAGGATCCGCGTACGAAGTCGCGGGCAGAAGCTAGTAATGGAATAAGTTGTTCTCCAGAAGCAATTAATTAAAATCAAGTACCGAGTTTTCTTTTTTTGGAAAAGTTCACTTTGGGCCTTAATTCTTTAAAATAAGTCAAGAGTTATATGTTCGAAGTTTAAAAATCATGCCTCTACTAAATTATAACGAAAAGTTTGTCAGTAACTTAAAAGTTTTATTTATTGTCATTGTTTGGTTTCCGTTTCTTAGCCTAAATCGTCCCACTGCTGGGCAAAGGCTTCTCCAATTTGTCTCCAAACCTGTTGATCTTTTGACGGTTCTCATCAAGTACTAGGTAGTTCATTTCATCATATTGTTAAAAATATCTACATAAATAAAGTTACAAAAATAACTAAGTAACGATATTAAAGCTTTTGCATATTTTTTTACAAAAAGGAAACTAATGAGATGCACAATCTTTTCAGCTTTACCTTTGGCGAGTTTCCCTTTGATACCGAGACTCAGGAATATTACTGAAAATCGTTATGAGAAATATGATAACGAAGAAATATTGCGTTTTCCTTTAATTAAGGAAAAGTTAAATATTTATGGTTTAATTGAAAATTTTATCAAGAAAATAGTTAAAAGTAGCTTGGTAAAATTTTGTTACAAAATTGTTCTGAATGTACGTTTTTTTTGTACAAGCGTTTATACTTTCAGAATTGCAAAAGTACTAATGGAAAAAAGCAATTTATGTAACACAATACAATTCCTAGAAGACCAGTTTTGAGGAGAAATATCTGAATCAGTCCTGTACTGAAAAATATTTGCGTCAAAAGAATCTTTAAAGCTCGCTCTGTGAAGCCGTTTGCCGTCTCTTCTTCTAGGAAAGTCTGTAATTGAACATACCAGTTGAAAATCTAAAGTATTTCAATCAATATCCTTTTAAAACTTAGTCTCGGAAAAGAAAAAGAAGACTGCCGAGATAATCCTTTTATTTTTGATCTTAAGAGTTTTCAAACTAGCGGATTATGCGCAAAGTTCGGTCGGTTAAAATTAAAACTACAAATCTTAATCAATTTACTTCTATCATGGTTTCACCCGCGTCCCGTGGGAACTAATGCCCATCATCATCATCATCATCATCTCAGCCATAGGACGTCCACTGCTGAACATAGGCCTCCCCCTTTGATCTCCACAGATACCTGTTGGAAGCGACCTGCATCCAGCGTCTTCCGGCGACCTTTATAAGGTCGTCTGTCCACCTCGTTGGTGGACGTCCATACTGGGATAAAATATAGCCTGTGTCACTCGGGAAAAGTGCAGTTTACCAACAGTGAAAGATTTTTTGAAGTCGTTTCAGTAGTTTCGAAACCTTTAGGGTACAAACGAAGAAAAAAATATTTCCTCTTTATTATATTCCTAGATGAAGGAGAATTATTTCCCAGCTAACTTACTCCAAATAAAATCGTAAATAGCAACCTAAACATTTGTATGCCATTAATTCTTCCATGAGTGAACTTTAATAGCCACGGCTTCCATTTTTAGTCAGGCGACAAGTAAAAATAATCATCTTCTGATACACGTCACTGGCATCTAAGGAATGGATTAAAACTAGGTTACATTTGGAAAATGTTGTGAGATATTTTGTCTGTCCCTTTTATGTTATATTTTTGTGTTTCGCTTTTGTAGTGTTGTGACATAAGCATAAATATCACATGAGTTGGTTACTGGATGCCAAGGCCTGCCGGGGCTGCGGGTTGTTCGAAAAAGATACCGCGGCCGCGGCCCTGGCACATAAAAGACCTACGACGGAACACGACGGTTTTTAGTCAGTAAGAGTCTGACACTCCCTCGCCGCTGTTAACCCACAGCGGGAGAGGTCATTTGATGATTTTTGATGTCGTTAAAAAAAAAAAGTTGGTTATCCGAATTTGGCTACTACTGATTTTCCCTCTAAAATATTCATTACAGTAGCTTTTTTTGTTATAGCGGAAGCAAAAATACAACCCAGTGACAGACGGACACACCGACGTCTCACTAACAGAGTCCTGTTTTACTCTTTGAATGGAGAACCATATAAGGGTGCGTCCACATCTGGCGAATGCGCCGCGAATGCGCAGCACGTGAGCCGATCGCGAGCTGTCCGCGAGCTGCGCGCGTGCATTTTTGTTCGTGCGCCGCTTCTGCGCCGCCCGCGCGCGACCTAAGCGCCGCACGCGAGCGGCGCGCAGGCGGCGCGCGACGTCTGCCATCTTCGATAGTACTGAGCCAATATACGGAACTGTAAGGGCGAGAACTGATTGCGCGCAGATCGCGCGCCGCTCGCGCGCTCTATACGAGCCTTGCGTGAGTTGCGCTAAAGAGGCGCACCGAACTATTGCAGTGACTGCACGCGCGCAGCTCACGGACAGCTCGCGATCGGCTCGCGTGTTGCGCATTCGCGGCGCATTCGCCAGATGTGGACGCACCCTTAAACTTCCTGAATAGCATAGCCAGCCAAAAAATATTAAATCTCTTTAATATTTTTGTGACTAGAAATTGACATTATTTAATTAGTGCATCTTAAGCAAACTCACTGTAGTCTGAACTCCCTATATGCATTTCTGTTTGGTTAATCACACAAAGGGTTCAACTAATCTGAAACGGCACCCAATCGCCGTTAATATTCCCCTAACCCCAGCCTATAATTACTGAACCTTTACACAAATCAGTCATTACCTTTCGAAGGAACCTTAGACGGCAATTAGCTTAATTAACCAAGAAATGAAAGATTAAACGGTAGATAATTACTGCTTCTATTTGTAGGTACTGTTACCCTAAATCTTAACCCTTTGTGTAACCTTTGTGAAATGTATCTAAATATTTGATACAAAATATAATTATATTTCACCTGTATAACTATTACCTACGCATAATGTAGCTTCCGCCCTTAGTTTTGCCCGTATCTCAGGTAAGCTATATCCCGCACATGGATAACAGTATGGATAAAAGTAACTTATATGTTATTCCGATATATTATAAACTATATTACTGCTGAGTTTCATCAAAATCCTTTCAGCAGTTTTAGCGCAAAAGAGTAACAAACATACCTACGAATCCTACATACAAGAATAAATAAAGATGATTAATATTAGCTTCGTCTACTCATATGTTTACAAAACCCTAAGAGAATTTTATTGCTCTCTAAATGTAACCAATATTGATAGTTCGTAATAGACTCGAGTAAATAAACGCCAACTCGATACTCCATGACTCGATTCTCGGTAAAAATGTCTCGATTGAATAAACATCTCGAAATATTCAGTGATGTATGGCTGTTCAAATATATCGATTTAATGTGTTTGTTTGAGGAATCGGTTTGTAATCGGTATAAAAATGGCTGAAATGGAAACAAAAGATATGGAAAAACTAACAAATACTTAGAAATAGCTTTTACTCAGAATGAGATAAGCTTTTATTTAAAAGTATTGGAAACTATTTTGGTTTTAAGCGTTTGGTTTACTTTGCACGGAAATGGGTTACGTTATACTTTAATCAAATGCATAATACCTACGTCAGAATTACATTACTTTATTTTCTCATTATTTGCAGTTCTCTTTATATAACTTTGCAATTCTAACCTTGGCTATATACGACTCCTCACGCATACCTTCATACAGGTATTGTCGATAATCTTTGCTTGACCGAAGTTGACTATTATTGCTTTCGCAATAGCCAAAAATTTTGATATATCTACTAGCATGAGGCGTCAAATGTCTAACTTCAGAATTGTTAACCTATTTGGCGTGAACTAATGACACCTAGGCGACTCGGTTATTGCTTGAGATTTCTGGGAAATGGGCGGAAAGTATTGACATAGCTAATTAATTGCTGCCCCACCTATTTCGCACTCAGTTATCACTGGCTATAATAAACAATAGCCACACGTACGTCACTATTGCAATCACCAAAAGAACTTCTGCACGTACCAAATTATACAGTTAGGTGTAAATAGTTACTTGAATCTTCTATTCTGAATCGATACTGTTTTAATCAATCTTCATTATGTACAAGAAGAAAGAAACATCATTTAACAGCAATAACAACAATATCTACTACAGGTTCGTAACATAGAAAACAAACAACTTACGATAGTACCTAAAGCTATAACTAACTACACATATCGCTATTAAAGAAGATATTTTTATCACTAAAAACTCCCAAACCCATACCATCACCAAACCAATTACTTCCCATGCACACTTGTTAATGAATATAAACCACATTTAACTAATACCATAGATAGAAGCACCATACTTGCGGAACTATCGGGACATCCTGACCTATATACAGCATACACCTGCAATCCACTGCTGATAGATAATACACATGAATATTTGAGCAGTTCATAGTGTGAAGTATAAACTCCTTGCTTGTGCATCTGTGTTCTAATTAAAAATTGCTTTGAGGTAAATAAGTAGTTGATTGGTGTGCCGAGCTACGTTGCTGTCAAGAATGGAAGAAATATGTGAGATTTTTTTATCGTGAACAGTTTTTCCAAAAAGAGTGAGAAAAGCGTGAGTTTTCTGTCAAGAATTGAAAAAAGTCTGACATCATATGCAAAAGTAACTCTGTATATCTTCTATTCTGTCTAGAGCCTGAGAAAGGCTACTTTTTAGCTGCGGGATGTGGCTTTCCCGGGACATGGAGACCACGGGGAACAGCTAAATAACGCAGATAAATCCTATTCATATTATTTCACACAAATCATTGCAAGCAGCTCCTTTCAGTTCTAAACATCACATAGGTACATCAACAAACATTACTGCTGTCAAATATCTAGCATTGTTACGTTGAGATGTGTTGGTGATATTTGACTGAACCAATTGTAGTAATCCTTTGATGTATCGTTTCTTATAACTGATCTATCTTTAGACACAACAGCAATCGGAGGTTAGAATTTAAAAAGACCGTAACCAAATTATTTTATTCTAAACTGAAAGAACTCAAAACTAGAGATTTATTTTAGAAAATCACAATATTCTCTGAAATATTTTTTTGGCTTCAAAAACACCATCACTAACGAATTCACAAAACACAAATGCAAATATCCTATTATAAAAATAGCCTATTCATTATCTTACCCAAATAACTTAAGTGTAAGTATTTCACAAAACCGCATAAAAAACTTTTCAACATTTTTATGTTTTCCACCAAGAAGTTCCTGTCAGCACTTCGGAGTTTTATTGACAACGCGACAAAATGTTTTTTCTTTTAACTAATTTTAGAGACGCCATAAACTGAGGCGCGTGTCATTTAGTGGTCGTCAAATAAGGAATTCAGGATTAGAGTCTATGCTAGCCGACGAAATTAAGACGTTTCGGTAGGAAATACTAGTAGCTATACGGTTCGATAGCTTTGATTCCGTAATATAAAATCCAGTAAACGAATAATTAAGTGTATTTTATTAGGTAGGTAGCTACGTATTCCCAATTCGTTGACTTTAGTTCCGTAAATATTACGAGCATGTTCGTGGTGTGAGTTGTAACTAGTGTGAAAGAGAGTTGGTTTATATGAATTCTTATAGGAATACCAAATCCTTTGTGCAGTGGACAGCTGTCAATTTTCAAGGAAATTAGCATTTTTTGAACTGACTGACAGCGCTGTCAACTACACCAAGAAACGGTCAGACTATACCTAACTATTGATAAACTAAATAATTCTCAATTCAAATTCCGTAATTAGTATGAAAACAACTGACGTGACGTCACTAGTCTCTTAAAAAGTACGTCATTTCGGTTCGGCACGTGAGTTTCTAGTAAGATCAGTTACCTTACGCTATCACGCATCGCGCCCTCAATAACTGATAACCTTTGACTCCTAGATGACTCCAAGTCACCATTTAGAGATGCATTAGCTGTCTATTATTCTCCCATATCTATCCATAGACGCATCCAAGATAAATTAGCCGACCTTGAACCTTAACTTCATGATATAAAGTTCAATTTTGAATGCATATGAACTACAAATAAATGCTTTTACATTGTTGTTCTGTTTATGTTCTATTGATTTTAAATTTGGAATTCGATTTGAGCTGTCAACTTTAAAAAAAGAAAAAGTAAGTATGAAGAATTGAAAGAGGTCGCATATGTATACGACCTCTTTGGGTATTTAGAACAAAGTATGTATGTGTGTGTGTGTGACCCAAAATCTTTAACTGTCCTAACAATCAGAATTTCCTAATCGTTTGTCATTCCAAAAGGCTGTTAATTAGTAACGCAACACTAGAGCATCGGGTCTCTCCCCATTCCCATGGGAAAAGTATCATTGACATCGTTACGTGTCTAGTGCGCTCTGAATGAATAATATCGCGTAATGGGAGGCCTTACACGTTTGCCTTTGATGGCGATTGCGATGGGTACGGAATATAGGCTTTCGAAGAACTGCAGTTTTGATGGAAGATAAATAATGTAAACATTACTGTGAGATATTATGCCACATTATAATAAACGCAGGTGGTCTTTTTGGCACACCTTAACATACACTCTCAAACTGCATCCAAAACACACAATGATTTCGCCGAGACAAGTTTGAGTTGCCACAAAAGAAAAATCCAAATAATTGTAGTCTGTTTTACGAAATATAATATTAATCCATATCCGGAATAACTAATATAAAGTATACTCACAGATGTTAACACATATCAAATTATAGTTTTTCAATAAAATAAATACCGCTACATTCCCTAGTACATAATTGGATAATTTAATAGTAGAAATGGTAGGAACACGCTAGCCCATCAAATATGGCGACTACCGCTTACATCTTTATACTAAATTGGATAATTGGTTTAACTCTTTTGGTGGTTTAGTGTTTTACAGCTCAATAAAATTATATTCACGTCACACAAGCTTTGAACTTTTTATGTTTTTTTTTAATTATTTTAAAGAAATTAAAATAATCTAGTGAGCTAATAAAATCAATTTCAAGAATGTTTTTGGTCAAACAATAAATACTTTTTTTGTCAATTTTCCATATTCAAAAATAAATAACGTCAATGTAAGCACAGGTGTAAAGTGACTTTTTATCATTACCATTTACCTAGCCTTTTCCCAATCATCCTCCGAGCCTTTTTCCCAACTACTTATGTTGGGGTCGGCTCCCAGTCTAACCGGATGTAGCTGAGTACCAGTGGTTTACAAGAAGCGACTGCCCTATCTGACCTCCTCAACCCAGTTACCCGGGCAATCTAAATTATCCCTTTTCCCAGTCGAAATTATTTTTAATGAATAAAAAAGAATGCCTAAAAAGTTTCCGTCTATTTATTTACGCAAAAAAAGTATTGCCATACTTACGTTACGCTACGTGAAACCTTCTTGTTAGCGTCACGCATAACTTCATGGCTTTATTACAATACATGTGGGTATTAGGGTGTATTTGACGTTATGGGTAGGCTCTATGTCACGCATACCTTTGGGAATTTTGCGACCTTTTTCATTTACATTGTTACTTTTTTTCATATTGTCAGTCTTTTGGACTATATGCAACAGATATTAGGGTAAACAATTAACTCACATAGACATGAACGAAAACTCTTACTAAATTAACAAACTTTTCTCCTAATATTTTTAGGAAATAGTAACAACACACTTCAACACAGTTTAATCATTTTTTTAAACCATCCCTACGTTGAATCACCCTTGTTAACAAATAACCCGGAGGCAAGGAATAAACATCGATTTGTAAGTTGATTGACATAGGATTGACGTTTGATCATATTTTGAGTTCAATTATAGAATTCAAATTGCCAATCATATGCTCTTTGACACATTCAATATTAGTCCCAAAATTTAGCTCTACGGAACAGGATGACGCTATAAAAGGTTTGCAATGTTGTCATAAACAATATTCTTTAATCTGTCGCAATGGGTGATCATTTTAAAACGACATATACCTACAATAATCCATATTCTTTCACAGGTGAGGTTACTTCCTTAATAACTACATCTGACAGTCCCGCTAATCCTGTTTCATGTGTACTTGTGCAAGAGAATCCGCAGATCAAAGATCAAACATAACTATATAAAATATATTACCACTCACCTATAACTGACAGGCGCTCTCAAATTGACAGAAGCTTCTCTCGACTGCGGCCGTCTCCTCTTATCTCCCTCCCGCCAACTGGCGTAACTCCTCGCGAAGGTCGGAACACCACACCCGGACACATTTACGTAATCCACTGACACATCCACCGTCTCATTAAAAAACGAGGTATCATTAACAAAATCATTAAAATCAAACGTATTATTTATACTCGAGGTGTTTTCTAACATGGAATGATTTGTGGGCTGGTAAACCCCATTATGTTTAGGACTAGAATACACGTAAACTCTGTTTAGTTCCGAATCGTTTTCGGTTTTAATTTTGAGACTCTCGTGGGTGGTGTTGATGTGGTAGTTTTCTGCGGAGGTGTACCACGCCTCTAATACTGCGATGTGAGAGTCTAGGTCCCGGCATGTGAGTCGGAACTCGCTGTCGTGACATTGTTGCTCTTCCACTATTTCTGGAACAAATGAAAAACGATTCTAAATAAACTTAATCTGTACTAATATTATTAAGAGGAAAACTTTGTTTGTTTGTAGTGGATAAACTCAAAAACTACTGGACCGATTTAAAAAATTCTTGCACCATAAGAAAGCTACATTATCTGTGAGTAACTTAGGCTATATTTTATTCCGGCACGTAGTACGCGGGTGGAACCGCGGGAAAACGGCTAGTATTCTATATTTATACACATTTGGGATTTCTTTGCCTAATGTGACGGTTCGGGCTAATTGCATCGACCGTGGGTAACAGGTGGATTCCAATGGCGATCAAGTCCCAATTGTGGAGGTGTAATTGTACCTCCAATTTAGGTCAATTGGCTTTGTGGCGACAGTGTCCTTTTCGAGTTATTCTTCTTAGCTTTTGGGGCAAACAACTATTAGCAACTACCAGGATTCCGAAAACTTTGAGTAAAATGTAATTTTTAGACTTCAGCTAAGACATTAAAAACTTCAAAAGCTTCAAACAAATTATATCTCGATGACCTATTTCTCCAACTGCTTTGCCGAACTCATCAAAATTAATTACCATTGTAAAATCTATAGTAGTTAGTATTTCTATCACGCTCAAGCTATTAATAGGAGAATTAAGGCGTTCCTGGTGTAATGGCAGGTCCCAATCTACGGGTGGTACGTGTCGGCCCAGAGTTAGTTATTTTAACTTAATTTTAGTACTGGAATTATCTTTTGCTCTTGTAATTGGTACTAATGAAGTAATCATTTGATTATAATTTTAATTTTTTTGTCAACATGCAGGAACGACTTCTATTTTATTCGACGGTATAGTAAGGTTGACCAACCATTAAAATGTATCTCCAATCGTTCTCAATACGATACCCTAATTAATTTTTAAAGCTTTAAAATAAAATTATAAGCCATAAAGTTTTTATTTCACCCATTAGTCAAAACAAATAATAAATAAATGTTCGTAAAACAGAAGACATCATTAGCTTACGTTAATAATACATGCACCGTGCGTGTGTTTATTTATGATGCATATATTTCATGGAAATACCAGTGATATTAATTTCAAAGCCGTGTATAAATCTTAGTAATTTATTCATTAAAATTGAATTACTGTCAATTATTTCTAAAACATTTGTTACGGAAGATTGAATAATGATAATCTTCACACAATTGAGTGAATCAATAAGCATCTATCAGGAAAAACAAATCTAAAAATAATAAAAGGTGTACATTTTAATCATGACAATAAATCGTTTTAACCCTAAAATTCTCACATGCATAAAATAACATGCATTTGAAATGTCATACACACCGTTGATAAATATTCATAAATAACGGTAAACAGATTGCCTTAGCAAGTGTGTATTATAGCCAAATAGCCATATACAGCCTTTCAGCCAAGCCATATCAATGTTAATGGCTATGTCATTGTTTATGTTAAAGCTTTTAAATATTTTGATAGCTTTGTAAAAGGTTTGATCGATCGTTAAACGTTTTTATTGTCTGTGGTCTTAAAAAGGAAGATTGAATGAATTCTATTTGATTTATTTTTAATTGAGTTGTGGAATAATGCATAGGAACCAGTAAAGAGTATTTTTTTTAGTTGAGCAATCTCAATTTTGTATTTGACCAAAATTAAATGACCTTGCCCAAAAGATCAGCAAATGGAATTTATATACACAATTGTAGGAAAATTAATATTTCTGGGCTATAGACAGCTTTAGCAAAATCTTAAACAGCTTTTTAAAATGGAAGTCCAAACTCCTAAACCATTTGGACTGTGCATTTTGATACTTATGAATAATCTAACATTTCCACGCTGCAATTTACTCGCGTGACGCTGGCCACTTTCAATATATTGATAATATCAGTTACATGCAAATGCACTTCATACTCAATTGTATGAAGCCATTAACGTATAACCATTAGACATACAAACAAATCAAACGCAATATATCAAGTCGGCTAGACTTAATAGTACTACTAATACTTCATAGTTTGTCCCGGTAGTTAAATGCAAAAGTTTAAGTGGACGTTCTTTGGATAACTATAATGACTTCATTTTGACAAAAGTCATATAAGAAAAATACAATATTTTACTATTATTTATATAAATATTATATATATAAAAAGTCGTGGTGGCCTAGTGGGTAAAGAAAAAGTCGTGGTGGCCTAGTGGGTAAAGAACCAACCTCTCGAGTATGAAGGCGTGGGTTCGATTCCAGGTCAGGCAAGTACCAATGCAACTTTTCTAAGTTTGTATGTACTTTCTAAGTATATCTTAGACACCAATGGCTGATATAAAGGTGAAGGAAAACATCTTGAGGAAACCTGGACTATAAAGTCTGTAATCACCAACCCGCATTGAGCAAGCGTGGTGATTAATGCTCAATCCTTCTCCATGTGAGAGGAGGCCTGTGCCCAGCAGTGGGACGATAAAAAGGCTGTAACAGTAACAGTAACTATTATTTAGGTTTGAACTGAAAAAGACAGGTACAATTGGTCATAATAAGAACATTCAGATAGATACAGAACGAACGAAAGAACACATAATACGTCGGGGTTCAATCCACAGACGCAATGCGCAGATCTACAGAAAAATTCGCGTGCAGTCATGAATGTGCTATAAAACTATAAAATATATGTAAGCTAAGCTTACAATGTAAGCTCTGATGAGATTAACTCGGTGCTTTCGGAACAAAATAACAGCTTTGAGTCTAGCGGGATTAAAACAACGAAATACTTTTAGTTTGACAGCGCATACGAATAAATAAAGTACTTAATGCACGATGTCGGTTTTGCCATGCGGATTTCGTCTACTTTTCTTTGTACGGCGGTATATTTTTTACGCTACAGTCTTTTTTTTTTGTAGTTTGATGACATATTGAACCGTCTTTCGTTTTTCTATTAAATATTGAATTTTAAGTCTGCAAAATAATTTCATGTCATAATTTTGTTTCAGGTAACATCGACGGGTTAAATGGAATTCTGGAAATTGCGAAAAATCAAGAAATATATTAATAATAATAATAAGCACGTGATATATCTAATGTATAAACGGTACATATTAATAATAATAATGTCGGGACACCTTTTTCACACACGGTCGGTTAGCCCCATGGTAAGTTATTTTATTAACTTGTGTTATGGGTGCTAACACAACTGATAAACTACATATAGCTACATATATACATATTTATAAATACATATCATAACACCCAGACCACGGCCAACAAGCATGCTCATCACACAAATGTCGACCGAACCGGGAATCGAACCCGGGACCTCAGGTTCGGCGGTCCGGCATGATGACCATTGCGCCATCGAGGTCGTCAAAGAAATATATTAATGAATTGAAGAAAAATTAAAGTTCGTTAAATAAATATATATTTATATGTGTTTTCTCGTATTTTTTAGTACTTAATTTGTTTATTGCTATTTAAACAAAACACATAAATTACCTCAAAACATAGGACGGCAATCTACCAAAAACCGCTCTCTGTCGTAAAAGTCGGACGAGATATTAATGGCTGATAAATTATTTACGATCACTCCTCGTATAGAAGACTTTTGTTAAGTGAAGACTTCTTGCTTACTACAATAATTTCCTGTTTCATTGCACAATTGCATTTTTACTTATTTGGGTGATACGATGATTTTTGTAGACGAAAATTCTTTTGGACATGTTTTGGTCCTACTTAGATGGTCTAAAACTGATGTTGGTCCTACATTTTTTTAATTATTTTTGAATTAACTAAGGTTTATGTTATTTTTTATCGCTTGCGGCTTTCCAGCAATTAAACCATTCGAATATAAAAGTTGAGCAATTGTTTGCTTATCTGCTTACATATATCTGGCACAAGACAACTGCAATCCGGGTAATATATCAGGTTGTAGAAAAATTAAACAATACACTTAACTAAGTATCCAAGGTTTGAGCATTTTTTCTCATTTTGTTATTAACAGTTTAAAAACTTCTCTACCTATCACATTTTCTACATGTCCCACTTTGCTAGCCTAGACCAGACCAGCCATTGACTCTAAGTACTATCCAGCAACCTGTAAGCATGCCTGGAGCGTAACTGTCAGATGTATATCACTCAACGTCATGAGTGATTGACATCGCGCCAGGGCACAAGGTGACAAGTGGCGCCACACTTACACTAATACTAGGAAGCTTTAGAAATTGCAAGTGTATACCTA
Source organism: Helicoverpa zea (assembly GCF_022581195.2). Lineage (NCBI taxonomy): Eukaryota > Metazoa > Arthropoda > Insecta > Lepidoptera > Noctuidae > Helicoverpa > Helicoverpa zea. The sequence goes on from NC_061454.1 coordinate 3,277,321, forward strand.
AGTATATGTAGCTTGGATTCGTAATGCTATGGTAGCTTTGGAACTTGTAATGTAATGGTGTATGTTATATAAGTAGGTGCAGCTGGTATTTGTAATGCTATATCTGAGATTTCACTAGTGAAGAGCACAAATGTTTATATCTAGGCACTTGGTCCAGCAAACGTACCTACGTAATATCGCAGACTTTTCCACCTGACCAGTGGTGAATTTTTGCGTTTAAAATCATTGTCAAAGTAAGAAAGTGTTTTTTTTTTCTTATGAATAACCAAAAATGGACCTAGCGGTGGTCAGCCGGGACTGTCACCGATAGTTTCCGTTTTGATGAATCGTGTCCATTTTTTTCTAATATTGGTGTCGTTGTTACTATCATTAGATGTTTTTCTCACTTATAAATCTGTAATGTACTTAATAAAATTCGTATTTGTTACCATTGCTAAATGTGGATGCACCTTTAAGAAACCATTGAGAGCAAGTTTTTAATTTAAATATTTGCAAACAAATTCAACAAAACTGCACTACTACATCCCTCCACAAGAAAGGACTTAAAAGAACAAAAAACCCAAGCTTTAATAATGTATCAAAGAACTCCAGGTCTGCTGTAAATCCTCATTGTTCCGTTCCTTGCATAATTCAATAGGGCAACATTCCCTCACGGACAGCCCTTTATATTGTTAATATATGCTGTGTTGCTTCACTCTTATACCTTTTTCGGGCTCATTTTGTACGCAATGAGCGTATTTAAGCCTAAATACGAACGTTAATCAGAATTTTAAGCGAACGTTACGTGGCGTAGTGATAGTGTGTTTGTTAACGGTGTTTGTTTGTGAGAATCGATGTGTCTATGATTTAGTAAATATTAAATAAATTTGGGGATTAAGTACAGCCTGATATGTAAATAAGATTTTTTATTTTTTAGCTTACGTTGTCTAAAGGCTTTGATTGTTATTAAAAAATAATTTCAAGTGTAGTTCCAATTCTTTGACTAGACCTACATTTTAAATTCGTAGCTAGGTATGTGGCTGTTTTCTTCACTTTACATGCAGTTTATGCATATAAAACACGAAATACAATACTCTAAATATTATCTACATAGCTAAACTGAGGAGAACTAACACAGATAGCAGAATGAACTAACACGTAAAAAAGACTAGAAAAAAGCTCAAATTCAGTCGCACATCGCTGATTACTAAAATTCGCAAGTCCAACAGATTGCGAACGTACGAAACGTTAATGCAATTTAATCATGCACACTGCATCATCCAACCCCAATGTTCCATCCCTTTTACACTCACACACACACCTGTATTCTCTCACTCACTCCCACACTCCACCCTTCGCGCGCCAAATTCGGATCAACCGTTGCCATAGCAACGGGTCCAAACAACCGTTTCTTTGCACCAGCTAATTTTGATCTGTCCGACCAATCTACTTATTCTAAAACGTCCACGGAATAAGGAAAGATGAACAGAGATGCTATAGTAGTGATAGGTCTGCCGCCTTCTTCTAGGTCAAACAGATACGGCGAACGATCAATTACGAGTGAAATAACGAGGCGTTTGGGTTCTTTGAGACACCTGTCAACGATTTTTGGTATTACAAAAATGGTCGGTCCAAAGGAAGCGTTTAAAGGCGAAGACAGTAACTTTCCTCGTCTCATACACACCCGCATTTTGGCACGCTACTTTCTTAGGAGATTTTGCAATATGGCACCTCCGCTAGTCATTTTGTTCTCCATGAAAACGTTCCACATGTACAAACAATCACAGTTCAACTTATACTGGACAGCAATCAATCCCGATTACTGCAAATTATACCTTGATCAAAGGGATTAAAGTGCAATTTCAGTTAATTACTTGGCGAAGGTGTGATAAATGTTGTTTTCTGTTTTAAGGGAGGCTAGGGAACTATGTTCCTATTTATTGGCTAGGGTCTACTGGATTTGTGGACCCTTTGAAGATAATTGCTTCGATTACTTGGTAAGGAGATGTAATAGATTGTCTGGGTTTACAAATTACCTTGTATGTAGTTTAATTGATTCATTTGGGAGAGGGAAAGCTACTAGCAGAAGATTGATATGTGCAAATCCGATATATATTTTGCAATAAAAAAAACCCACACTTATTTAATAAAGGAATTAAATGAAGTTATATTAATCTTGTTATTTAAAATTAGATTTGTTCCCAATGACCATCTTATATCCTAAAATAACATAAAAAAATAAAGGAACTAATTATGAAACTTTTATTTTATACCTACCAATTGTTTATTTCATAAATAACAAGCATACAAAAGCATACATAGAAAAATTACCTTCCTACACTTATGCTTATTTGCATTCTCGACCAAGCAACCCCTTTATATTGCCCCTTAAGTCATAAGCACAGTCACGTCAAAAACTACACCGACAAAACCAAAAAAACAAAGACGGCCAAGTCCGAGTCAGACTCGTACACGATCAGTTCAAAAATAAGAGGGTCCAAAGTTAGTCTAGTTTTCAGTATATTTAATAGTAAAAACGTAATAGTAAAAATATTACTATCACGGTTCATCATGATACACAGCTTGGTGAACAAACTAGCCTCAATAGGGTTCTGTTTTTTTCTTTGGGCACGAAACTCTTAGAAACTTTAATGTCCCACTAAGACTAACACTTCATGAGGCAGCCTGGTGACAGACAGACAGCGATGTCTCAGAATAGGGTTTTACCCTTTGGGAGCGGAACCCTAAATAACACGCATTTCAAATTTTCACTTTCACATTTCACCGAAAACAATCAAAATCCTACCATAGGTACGTGAGGTACTCTTCTGCATACATTGCCTTATAAAAGAACTTTTCCCTACAGCACTCGAAGAACAATACATGTCAAACCGAGCACTCCCAAAGAAATATTGAAAGGGATGCTTGCAGAAATCAATTCAGTGTACAGAGAACGCAGAGGGTGCAACCCTTAGAGGGACGAGACGTTTTGGTTTCTGGTGTACGTTTCCATTGTTTTAAATTTTTTGTGTAGGAGACATCTAAAGACAATGGAAGAATTTAACAAAAAAATTTCAGAGATATAACAATTTTGAGTATCAGGAAATTAACTTCATAGATAAAATGACTTGGTATAGCTATACATACATATACCGAGTCATTTTATCTATAAAGTTATTTTTTTTCAGGTTTTGCTTTTCAGTAGCCAGGGAAGCTTTTTGAATGAACTGACAGTGATAAATGGCGGGATATGGATGTGACGGGACTATAGGTTCACAACTCTGCTTTACCTATCCTAGTAAATAAATATTTCGATGCGTAAGTAATGCTTTCAGAAAAAGGCTCCTGTGTAGAAGAAGGTCATCTCAATAAGACTTCAAAAGGAATTCAGGCCCTTTCTGTAAAACAATTTATCAGTCAGAATCGCAGTAAATTAATTCCTCTTATCATAAATCATATAAATATAATCTTAGAACAAACGATTTCGATTTCATTAGAGACGCCTTCCTCATACCGATCTATTTTAACTCTGCGACATCAATTATAATTTTACGGTTGAATTCTATTTTAACACTAAATTAGCTACAGAACGCTCTACTTATAGCACCCGCAAACTGAAAACTAAACAGTCGGCCGACAGTCGCCCCCATGATAGTCAATTTTTTTTAAATTAAAATCTTGATTCCAATGATACATTTCAGTCGGCCTGAAACTGATCTTTGTAATGTGCGCACTACCATTCATCCACATACATACATTATTGTATTAACATTTATGATACATGAATGTACTACACTTCATCTTCATACTGATTTAGGTATGAGCCCAAACCAACTATCGGCCGACTAAAAGTTTCTAGTGTGTGTTTACTCTAAATTAGCCACAGAACGCTTCGCTTACTATAGTTCGGCCATTCAGAGAATGCGTTCCTGACACGTCGCGATTGAACTGACGACGTAACTTTGCAATGGCGTTGCAGTTACGATAAAAATATTTTTGCTGGTTGTTTACCGTTTTAACAATTGAGGAGCATTAAAACAACATTATTATATCAATAATCAATGAATGTTATAATTTTGTGCCAAACTGAGTGTCAAATAACTTGGTAAACAATATTTTTCTAAATCTATACTGCGCTATTACAAGGTTATGTCAGCGGTTTATATTTTGTAGTGCTGTGCTAAAAATAACAGGCAAGTATCGTAATCTGTTCTTATACAGTTATAATATAAAATAATACGTTTTGATTTTCTTTTTAAGAATTGGAAAATAATGGACTATAAGACTTAATTATAACTTTTATGAAATATAAAAATAAAACTATGACCAAACCGCATTTTTATACTTAGATTAAAAATGGTAACCCCAAATGGCGTTATGGGCCGCCATTTTGTGACGCTAAAACAGTCGTCCGTTGTCGTTTCGTGCGCATAGACCACGTTTTTCAAGTGTTTTCGATCTGTTTTTATTTGATTACCCGGCTTTTGTTAGACCGAGATATCAGGATTGATTCTGTTATTGATAATAATATAATTATACATGTAGGCGAAGATGATGATAAAGACACCACCTCCTCAAGCAAATCGGAGTCTGATTAATATTCTGTTCGCACATTCAATTCAATGTACTTGTAACAAAGAATAAATAAAACAATTTTATTATATGAATATTACCTTTTTTTGGTTTCCACTTAAATAACTAAAATATAAAACAAATGATTCCGCCAATTTAAAACGAAAATAATCTTAAAATAATGCGGCGGTTCATTTTGAAGGAACGGTAACGAACTCAGTGTTATGTTGTGCCCATCACTAGTCGTGACTAACTGATAGGTGTCAGGAACGCATTCTCTGAACGGCCGAAGTATAGGTAATAAAATTTAAATGGTTTTCGGTTCAAATCTGTGGTCTTACTTTAGGATTTGTGCTTGAATATCAATGTTATAAATTAGAGAACGGATTATCATAGGCTTAGCTGTTTAAACGCCTTGACAAATACTAAGCTGGGATAGTTGTTTTTACCTACTGAGTAGAATTGCTAACATCATTTGCCGTCTCTTATCGCCTGTTGAGGTATTCTGGTACTACTATAACAGTTTTTTGTGTGCCAATAAAAAGCTCTGACGAAATTAGCACAAAACAATATCTTTAATTAAAATAATGCTGTAAGTATAGTGTTTTCAAACTATGTACTTAAAAACTTTTGCATTGGTACTTCATATATATCTTAAAAGTAAGCCTAAAGATGAAAAGTCATTTATTCAAATTTGGCTGAAATTCAGCACTTTTTGAATGTCAAATTTACAAAAGACAGCCCCCAAAACGCCCTCCCTTCACCACTTCCTATGTGTTTTTCCTAAATGCCTAACTTACATCACTAAGAGAGGATGCTGCACACACATCGTTTTACAACAGTACTTCATATTCACACGAAGTATTGAACAAAACCAATCACCCTCTGTTAAAAACCAAAGTTAATCCGCAATGTATTGTTTGACGTGTCGCGTACAACTGTGTACACCAGTCGAGTGACCCACTTCTCTTGAACTTACTGATAAACACGAACGTTGAGACTAAATTACTTGGTCTTACGTTTTTTTTATATAATCTATACATATAATAAATCTGTAAAAAAACTGTGTCTGTACATTGAATATATTAAAAAAATAATAATTGGGTGGGGTTTAGAAACAGTAATGGAGCACAAATCCAAAAAAAAAATTCTGTCTGTTTGTCTGTATGTCTGTATGTCTGTATGTCTGTATGTCTGTTTGTTTGTACACGCTAATCTTCCGAACTACTGAACGGATTTCAATGATTTTTTCTTTGTTGTATCAGTATTAGGCCTGGTCAACATATAGGCTATAATTTATCTTCGAAACTTGAAGACCTGATGCAGAACTCCAACAGACCAATAAAACTATAAGAGATACAAATATGGTGCCGTGGCAAAAATTGTTTCATTTGATGAGCATTTTCAGCTGAGATTATAAATTTTAAGATCTGGAACACCTGATGTGGAACCCCAAGAGCCCAGCTTCTCTGTACCATATACAGGTATGCCGTTTTAGCAAAAGTTGTTCAATTTGATAAGCACTTTCTATTGACTTATACAAATTGAAGATCTAAAACACCTGATGTGGAACTCCAGGGGCCCAGCTAGACTATAGCATATAGAGGTATGACGTTTTAGCAAAAGTTGTTCAATCTGATAAGCACTCTCTGTTGACTTATAAAAATTGAAGATGTAAAACACCTAATGTGGAAACCCAGGAGCCCAGCTAGACTATAGCTTATAAAGATATGACGTTTTAGCAAAAGTGGTTCAATCTGATAAGCACTCTCTATTGACGTGTAAACCTCGAAGATCTGGAACACCTGATGTGGAACTTCAAGAGCAATACTACACTTGAAATGTATAGAAATGAATGTTATGAAATAGGTATAGTGAATCAAAATAAGTAATTAGTCCGTCTTTTAGATAACCCTAAAATAATGGACACGCATTTTTCTTTTCTCTCTCTCACAAACAAATAATAACGAAGATACAACAACGCTTGAATTTCGTGTTAAGTCACTGCTTAGTACAAATTTTACATACCTAGACGTGGCGTCACGAGCCTCCACTCTCTAACTTTGTTGCGTTTTATCTTCATTATTATTTTGTATATCTCTTCCAGACCTCGGGACTACAGAGTTCCAAATTTTTGGGAGGCAAACGTGGGGTCGAAGCCAACACGCTGAAGCCCTTTTGAGACAACTTTAATGAAATGGTGACACAAAACCGACGATTATCCCTTTATACACTATAGAAATGAACCCAAGGACAATCCCCGGTGGACGTCGTTAAAAAAAAGACAATCCCCGGTTCTGTGCTAAACTATTGCTAACTATGGAGGAAAACTACTTGGGCTATTTTGATGGGATGTTAGTGGATGACAATGTATTAGGTACATGTAAAAACGGCAGGTGGAGACTCGCCACCTCACTTACTGTAACCAGTCACTGAATAGCAACAAGAGGGCAATAGGGACATGAGCGGCTGAAGGGTGAGGATACCTCGGCGGACTTTAAACGCGGATTACGCGCTCCCTGTGCTTACCATGAGGCACCTACCCTCCGAGCAGGGCCACTAATCCTGCTCTAGCGACTCCACTCTGGACGGCCAAGCCAAGCCAGAGGCGTGAGACCTACCCCCGTCATGGTTCACTCCGACCGGCCGGAGATGGGGGACAGTATACTCTCCCTGGAGAACTCAGTATATATAGCCCCGCGGGGTCGCTACTCCCCGTCATCAGCCTCAGATGTCTTGCGGTGCCTATATCTCATTATTATTGTCGTTATTATCTCAAGAGCCTTTGTCCCAATTATGTTAGGGTCGACTTCCAGTCACGATGCAACTGAGTACCAGTGTTTTACAAGGAGCGACTGCCTATCTGACCTCCACAACCCGGTTACCCCTTGGTAAGACTTACTGGCTTCTGACTACCCATAACGACTGCCAAGAATGTTCAATGACAGTCGGAACCTACAGTTTAACATCCCCTCCAAATAACGGTCATTGGTATCCAAAATATACGTAGAAAGTACATACGAACTTAGAAAAGTTGCATTGGCAGGCACTTGCCAGACCTGGAATCAAAGACGCACGCTCATACTTGAGAGATTGGTTCTCTACCCACTAAACCACCACGAATTCCACTAAGTCACCACGACTTTGTCATCTATTTAATGTTTTTTTACGAAATAATACCTACGTGTAATATTTTTGCCACACACAACTTAAATGCGGTCTAATTAGAATCACTACTTTTATCCCTATGGTCACGTCTATTGCGACTATTCAGATCTTTGATTTTGCTGACCCCATAGTCGCTGGCATAAGGGACAGGATCCGCGTACGAAGTCGCGGGCAGAAGCTAGTTTTCTAATACAAGGAAGACGTAGGAACGTTATTGGGAAAATCTTGCAATTATTAGCAGTTACATTTTTTATCATTTCCATTTATTTCAGCTGTCTGTAAACATTAACTTATTTATTACACCATTATACCATTATATTATTTTAAATTTTCTAACTCTGAACACAATTTTGCAAACGTATCTATTTATTTACAGATACATATTATATGTATAACATTTTTTCGGGCTTCCTTACAAAACCGAACTCAGATTTTAATCAATATAAATAAGAAGTTAGATGCTTTAATACAGAATCGGCAAGTTTGCTGAAAACATACGAGAATATCTTGCAATCTTTGGATAAAACTAATGTCATCACATTTTCCAATGAAATCGAACTTTTCCGAAAGTTGTATTTTCGCTGAACTTTTAAAATTAGGTCAGTTGTTAAAAACTGCACATACCAATGAACGCGTATGACTGAATTGTACGTAAGAATAAATATATGAGAACTAGTTTACCAAGAAGGAAAAACAGAATTTTGTGCGTCCAAAAATATCTTCTAAACTTGATTTTAATTTCAGAGTTTTCCTAGTCATTACCATACAAACTGTAAAAGTTCTTCAGCTATCTATAACGCTCACTGATACATTAATCCATAGGCTTTTGCCGGTACGAAATATCGTCGCACCGCAGACATGGAAACCCGAAATATCTGCATGACAAATGGCCCTCTATACATTTTCGTTATTGCAAGAAAAATATTTTTAGACATAAACAAAGATACAACAGAAAAAAAAAACGGCAGACTTATATATTTTACGTAATAGTTTATTTATTTATCTCGAACGTCTACAAAAAACTTTCAGCTATTTCGTAAAAGTTACAAACTACTTAAAACCGAAGCATTTCCATTCAACATTCAATCGTCAGCACCAAAATAAACGTCCACATAAAACTCTGTAATTAATGGCTATGAAGTTAAATCGAATAGTTTGCTATCGAATAAAACTAATCGATGGCAGTCGAGTATCGAGTAGGAATCGAATAAACTATTAATCATCGCACCCTAAATTCGGGAGTTAATGGCAACACATCTAGGTGTGAAACATCACCTTAACAGCGTTATTCTGCAACCGAATGATAAATGGCGGGTAACTGTTAATATTGTCATGTCATCCATTTTGAAAATGACTGATGAGAAGTTTTATCAGGAATATCTATCCTTATTTGATTTCCTTTTCTCGTTTTTTTGTAAATCGGTTAAAGGGAAAGAAGTGTAGGTAATTTCCTATATTTCTTTCCATTTGTGTTTACTTTTTTAATGGTTATTATTGAACAACTTGCATACAATATGTGAACGATTCAAGCCTCGTGAAAGTCGTGATACATTTAAATAGATACATTACTGTGTAATCACATTTTCAAAAGTCACCTGAGACAAGTTTAACGCTATCTTTCAAAGGAAAAGGCATTTGTAGCTATAGTTCGGCCATTCAGAGAATGCGTTCCTGACACGTCGCGATTGAACTGACGACGTAACTTTGCAATGGCGTTGCAGTTACGATAAAAATATTTTTGCTGGTTGTTTACCGTTTTAACAATTGAGGAGCATTAAAACAACATTATTATATCAATAATCAATTAATGTAGTTACGTCGTCAGTTCAATCGCGACGTGTCAGGAACGCATTCTCTGAATGGCCGAACTATATATGAATTAATAATGTCAGTTTCACGGCTACTCACAGCAGAGTACATGATGTTGCCACCCCTCTCGACAATGTGCCTACGATCGTACTTACGTCAAATCTTTGGGGACGTAAGAAAAAGGGGAAAGCGTGCTTATATTTATTTTCTGTTCAAAATCTGTTGTATATTTAAAGGTACGATGAAAAAATGTGTCCCTCGAAATTTGGGTCAAGTGAAATACTCCTGTTTTCAAAGTATTTTTCATGAAGTATGTTCCCGACAGTGACGTAACAGGACACACTCGGCAATTGTTTTCGGATAGTATAATTTTCTCATAAAAAATCGATTATCCAAATCCAGACCACTATTATATAGGCTTACAGACAAACCGTACAAAAATAGATGAATGGATAGACAAATGTTTGGGATTTTGTCATAGAACTCGTGCTCCCGACTATTCAATCCACACAATAGATATTTCTCCCTACCAATATCGATTGCCGAATTGTGAGGGATATAAAAAATAACCCTCCCCGGATTAATGGCAGCCTGTCATAATTGTGTATGAAATAATCATCTGCGCGAAATTCGTAGGAAATTGAAGGGACTTTAGATTTAATAAAGGGGTTGCCAGCTATTTGTCAGATGTGTTGTCGCCTGTTCAAATTTGAAAGCTAGAGTGATCCGCAACATTTTGTAATTTGTAATTGAAAATGAAATTCAAATAGCTGTCGACAATTTGAACACTATAAATGCAAAATAAATGACGTGTTTTGCAGCAGAACTCAGCAGTTATCCAGTATAGAGGACGACGGGTTAGATTGAATAATAACAATAGATGATATTTCTGGGACCGTAATTAAATCAACCAAGACTTTTTCCAGGGCAGACTAATGTGTCACACGTAAGCCAACAATTTTGTTACATATACTAAACCGAAAACAAAGAGAACTAAACATCAGACAAATTAAGCTAAAAAGCTAGATACGCACAGATTTATATTCACAATACACGCCTAACTATAACAGAAAAGGCAATTTGATTATCCGATCGTTGCGTGCGCCTAGGTGTGGCATTTCGCAAAATCTAGTCACGAAACTGCCCAATAGTAATGACATCAAACTTTATTGACGGGAATACATCAGGGCCCTTGTTCTATGTCCAATAAAAAGTAATAAAACAGTAGGCGTTGTTAACAGCTGATAGAAAAGTGCGATAAAAGAAAGGTGGTCTTTGAGATAGTTGGTTGCTGTTCGTCAGTATAAGCATAAGATTAAGAACTAAGATCATACACATTTGGCTAGTTATGTAAGTTTTTTGTATCCTGGAAGTTAAATTCTGTCCAAAGTGAAAATCAACTTCTTATTTTCAATCAGAATTCTAACTAGCTAGAGCGATTAACATACGTAGATATGCGCTAGAATTTGAATGCCAAGTTTTCCCGTCAAAAAATACAAAACCTAGTGACTGTAACAATAAAAAAGTGTGAATAAAAAATATATTTTCATGTCATTTCCGCAAGGTCATAGTGTTAACCATAGTTCACTCCTTTAACCCCAACCGAATCCAAAATCAAACCTATAGAAAGAAATAAATTTCTCTCTACCCGAATAGAACGACCTAGCAATCCATTATCACAAACGAGCGCGAGCATAAATTATTTCTCTCGATGCTCCTGCTACTAAAACCTTATTAGCATAGATAAATATAGAGAGAGTGAGCAGAAGGGGGTTGATAGCTTACTTGCCTCAAAATTCGACCCCTTAATTACAAATGTTTGCGAAACGAATCCTTGACTTAAATCGTGTTTTGTTTCACTCAGAAACACTGTTGTTTCACTTCAGCCTGAAATATTTAGTACCTGTTTCGAGAATGCTTCGTAAATTGTATAAAGGCAAGTGCTATACGGTGCAAAATGCTCTGATGAAGACATTTTTAATGCAGTAACTGTCGAATTTACGAGACTGTTCGTAAGTTATCTGTGACAATAACAGATGTCCGCTCGAAAAAAAAAACTCAGTAAGTACTAAGGCTTTAACAATACAAAATGATTACAAATAAACATACCTATAAGTCCATCTACGTCGCCTAGGCACAAAATGAACCACAGCAATCCTACGTGCAAACATCGCGCGCGGGACGCCCTCAACATTTTTCCGAAATCACATCCTTCAAAAACATTTTCCACACAAGAAAAACTATGAACCAATAACCTATTACACTATTATCCCATTATAGGCGATTAGCGGTCACTGACACATTGTTTTTTTAATTGGATTTAGGATTGAATGTGCTGCGTGCGTAAATACGCGGGAGAGATTGTCGCGCGTGCAGCACGGGCTCCCCGTTCGAAAGCTCTCGCGGTACTGAATAGTGGAGCGATGCGATTTCATAACAGTTGCAGAATAAAGTCGCAGACGGCTCGTAGCTCGCAGGTCGCAGGTCGTAGCTGGGAAAGCCCGCGATACAAATTGATCCGTTTTCATACCCTCCGTTAGTTTTATTTTAATTGATATGTTCATTTGAAGCTCTTGTCTGATTAAGTAGCCAGATTATAAAAGGGCAGTTTATCGGGTAATAAATTACGCGCTACTTTGTGTCCATTAGCATATTTTAGTATTAAATTATGCGTAGCTAAAGTTGGACAGCTTTTTTTTGGTGACAGGAAGGTTCGAAAGCGCTATACTTCATAGCCTAAAAAGATAAACTAAAATATATTATTTGAAGTAATTTGGTGTTGATATCTAATAGAACCTAGGTGTAGCCGCAGTTCGGGCTTAAACCGTAACAGATACAATAATAGAACCTTTTTTGTCGTTAAATGGTTAAACACACACTATTATGTATATTTTACTATTATAAATAACACTACGTCCCGGGTCCCGCGGGAATTTTAATTAATATTCTAGTCTTATCGTGTAATTACCAAATTCAGTAGCGAATGAAATTAATATTTTGTATGTTTTGAGCGTATGCGGGGTCATTGACCTAAATAAGAATGTGTGACTTTAAAATCGTATTGTTTTAAAGTTTGTTAACCCCTTGACGCAAAAAGGGTGGTGTAAGTTTGATCGCTTAAGGTCATGGCACACATGAACCGCACGGAACTGCGAAGCTGATGTAGCTGCAAGCTTGCTGTCAACCGTCGTTTGCTCTTTATACTTATTAACGTTATAGATTGTTTTATATGAGGTTCAAATTGAAATGCCATGCCGTGCCTTTCATTATGTGTCATGTAGCTGTCTCCGGCAACATAGATTTTAAATGGATAAACCGATTTATGTGCGTGTTTTTAGCTGAAAGCTGGTTTGGTCTTTTCCAAACACACTTGGTGTTCTGCCTACCACTTATCATTATTACCACCTAAATTAATTAGCTTTATTGTAATACCTACATATAGGAACACACAGACAATACCTAATTGATTTCAATTAGCCAATGAAATGCAATTAATACCTAGTGCCAAAACAATGTCACATAATAAGATGTACACATAGACTGAGTACCTATGGCAATCTAGCATTCAGGCATTTTGGCATATTATTGATTAATCTTTATTATTAAAAAATATTAGGTATACATACTTTTTTGTTTGTTCGAACACGCAAAGCTTGGGAACTACTTTTCTTCCTTAGAAAAGTTTATTACTTAAAAATGATTTCAAAGTTCGGAGTCCATTTATGAAAGCTTTGAGCTACGAGGCCTCTGTCCAGCAGTGGACATTTTAGACTGTGAGGACCAACTTTCCATAAACATACCAATAAATTATTATAAATGTTGATAAGTAGACCACACCAAGGTGGTCCGTCAACATTTTTGATAACCATCCAACACTTTTATTGCTTGCATGCAATTAACCTAATTACTTACCTACCTATTTATGCAGCCTTACTAAGTCCATGGGTCAGACATATGGGTAAAAGGGCCAATAGATACCTACATACCATACAAATGACAGCTGGTTATGGCACCCATCGGTCACCTGTTCTGACTTATTGAATTTACATAAAATTATCGACATCCTCATTTTGTAAGGTACCTAATAGTGAAGGATAAGGCATGTGTGTCGCAGAAAATGGAGTGGTATGATGGCCCTTCACTTTCTCATATTATTTTCATGTAGAAAAAAAAACTCTCATAATGCCTGTAGCACACCTCCGCTGCGAAACCCAAAGGGCGAAACCGCCATAGTTTCGCTGTGAGTTGTGAGTTGTTGGGCGGCGAAACAATAGCGGAATTCCCTGCTCTAACGTACAAAACTGACTATGACGTTGTCTCTTTCTAACATGATTTCGCTCATTTGCTTAGGCGCCGTCTACATCTCCGCCCTGGCGGACAACTGGCGGACAACGAGCGGAGATGTAGACGGCGCCTAAGCAAATGAGCGAAATTTGTACGATAAAATTTCTCTACGATAAACAATACGGATTCCGTCCCCATTCAAATACTTTATCAGCCACAGCCGATCTAATCACCAAAATGCAAATGAATATAGACCAAAAAAAGATAGCCTTGGGCCTCTTTATCGATCTCAAAAAGGCTTTTGACACTGTGAGTCACCCAATACTATTACAAAAGTTCATAGACATAGGCATATCCGGAGTGGCATATAAAGTACTTGAATCATACCTCAAAAACCGATCCCAGATAGTGAAGATAGGAAATTACCAAAGTTCACCGCAGGACATAATGTTTGGCGTGCCGCAGGGATCGATTTTGGGACCATTATTCTTCCTCATATATATTAATTCCATCCATCAACTACCCCTGCACGGAAATGTTTCACTTTATGCTGACGATACATGTATTTTCTACTTTGGCAACTCCATAACAGACTTGATAAAACAGGCTCAACTTGACTTAAACACTTTGTCTACATGGTTCGAACAAAATCTGCTCACAATCAATGCCTCAAAAACAAGCTACGTAATTTTTAAAGCCAAAAACAAAAATATACCTCCACATACCCATCTCCATATTAATAATCAAAATCTGCAGCTGAAACAGTTTGAAAAATACCTTGGTCTAAGACTAGACACCCACCTAAACTGGAGAATACACATTGACAATATTCGATCCAAACTTTCCTCCTTACTCGGCTCACTCCGTGGTATCGTTCATTGTCTCCCTCGTAGAGTACGCCTGACTATTTATAACTCGTTGGTGAAACCACACTTAATGTATTTAATAGAAATTTGGGGCAATGCACCGAAAACATACATAAAAGACCTACAAATCGCGCAAAACAAAATTGTAAAAATGCTTTTTCATTATGACTACCGAACACCAACAATAAAAGTTTACAAAGAAACGAAAATAATGAATATTAAGCAATTACACTCATATTACACGTGCATACTAATAAAAAAGATTCTTAATAAAACTATACACACACAAATCACGTTCACTAAAATACACCAAATACATAACCGGAGCAGTCGTAGAGGAGATCATATTTTATTACCGCGAGTACGAACTAATCTTGGTAAAAAATCAATAAGTTTTGCGGGTGTTCAATTATATAACAAATTGCCCAAAGAGGTGAAAAATGCTAAATCCTACAATGTCTTTAAATCAAAATTAAAAAATCATGTTATGAATGACATGAATCTCTTGAAGTAAACAAGGTATTGTACTACTGGTGTTTTGTCTGCAATGTGGTTACGATGATGCATAGATTCACATTCTTTGCGCGACCAACACTAACTTGCGATTGTGTAATGTAGGGTAGATCGAAATACTGCATGTTGATTTTGCTTTATATTCCTTAGCATATCAGAATTAACTATGTCTGTAAACATAAATATAATATGTACCTAATAATTTTAAGCCTAACTTAGATTTAACTTAAAATTGTTCTCATTTAAGTGAAACTGTAGTTTCTTGTTTGAGAAATAAAGATTCTTTAACCCGAAAAATAGCGGAATGCCACATACGCTTCAATCGTAATCGAGTCGGAATCGGATCTCAGTCGAATCGAGTCGAACCTCAATCGTATGTCGTTTAGGTAAAATTAGGAGAATCGGGCCCCTGTAATATAAATTCATTCTCTTGGGCCATATACAAGCTCGAGTACCTACTGTATATACAAGCTCGAGTACCTACTGTATATCCAAGCTCGAGTACCTACTGTATATACAAGCTCGAGTACCTACTGTATATACAAGCTCGAGTACCTACTGTATATACAAGCTCGAGTACCTACTGTATATACAAGCTCGAGTACCTACTGTATATACAAGCTCGAGTACCTACTGTATATACAAGCTCGAGTACCTACTGTATATACAAGCTCGAGTACCTACTGTATATACAAGCTCGAGTACCTACTGTATATACAAGCTCGAGTACCTACTGTATATACAAGCTCGAGTACCTACTGTATATATAAATTACTTATGTATGGTGTAGTAAACAGATCGTATATTCTAGGGTTGTAAAATGTAAGGCCAAGGGTGATGCTTTTGGTACAAAATACGTGTCCATTTCGACCGCGCGGCCACCTCATAATTTTTGATGAAACTTTGCCAGGAATTAGTAGTAATTTGTTACTTTTCACTCCTCTTTTCCTGAATTTGTTACAAAAAAAACCAAGACGCCATGACAAAGAACAGTTGGCCGCTAGAACCGCCACTTGCCGTAGTCATCGCCCGTGATTACTCAGAAACTATACAATGCAGATAGACGAATGATACATCAAAAGAAAGGTCTTTATTTGTTAAATTTGTTACAAAAATAAAAAAGGTCAAAACGTAGATAAACAAAAAGTTATGCAATGTTAAGTTTTCAGGTTATGAGTAGGTAAGTATATCACCGTAGGTACCAAATTAATAGAGGCTAATGTGTATAGAAAATTAGTCTTTAATTTGTTACAGCGAAAAAAGACAAAAAAATACTAGAAAGTAGGTTCAATAATATGTTAGATTCGTTTTTAGTTGGCCGCGCGGACGGCAATATGCCTAAAATACAATTTCGTTTTTCTCGTTATTAAAAGTAGGTTTAAGCTTAATTAGAGTACTAATCGATGGGTAACGTAACCTAGTTTGAATAAATATAGCGAATTTAACTGCAGCATTCATATTTTAGGAGATATTTACAAAAACACAGTGGTATGAAACTGTATGAGAGTAGGGTGTCCATGCATTTTCACATATTCGAAATTTTCGTTATTCACGTCACATTTTTTTAGGGAGAGTGCATACTAGTAGAGTACCATGATTACATTAGTACAAAGGCATGTTGTTAATTTTGTATTCTGAACAAATATGCGGTTCGTTTTGCGGTCATATTGATATCCATTGTTCTTAATTCTTTAAAGTACCCATTTACTGATAAAAAAATAGTTTCATTGACTTTCCGCAGGTGTTTTATGATGGGAACGATTCCAGAAAAATGATCTCTTTTGTTTTCAATCTATTGTTAAAAATATTTGTCGCAAGCGGTTTAAAAAACGATATTTTTTTGTTGCAAATAAATTCCTGTGCTGAATTTTGAAGTGTATAGGTACTCGTACGTATTTAATTCCCGTGATTTTCATACTACTAAGTTACTGAGACAATTATCATTATAAATCCAGAAGTGTCTAAAAGTGCTTAGTTATCAGTTGTGCCCACTGTATGTTGGAACTCACCACCAAAAAGTGTATTGCAGAGGGATCCAAATCGACTGCGATAAGTTTATTTTTTTTTTCAATTTTATGATGACTTGTATAAAGTAATAAACTGTGTCCTTATAATTATTACGTATATATAAAATGACATGAAATTCATGAAGTCTCTGCCACATTTTAATGTGATTTCATTTCACTTCAAAAGTGGTCATCTCTTAAAAATATTCTTAGCTTAATAACTTACATTAGCTTTTAATTTAGCTGCAAAATATAATTGCACACTTCTTTCATAGAAGTGCTGACCGTTAGTGACCAAATTTTTTTAAAAATAAGTCGCTGCATCTTTGTCTGTCAAATAACGACGACTTTTCTTCGTTATAAAATTATTAATTAAGAAAAGTTTTTGCCCTTAATATGTACCTACTTACATAGCAATAATTTGTAGTACCTCAGTATGTATATTTTGTTTGTGATGCAGGCAACGGATGTTTAACCTTTGTATTATATTATCAGTTGCTTTTATTGCAGCAAAAATGGGTAAAGCTGGACGAAAATCTATTGTTGAGAAATCAAAACAGAGAGAAGTTTTTATGAAATATGCCGACAAACTACTGGATGTTAAACTGAATGACCCTTTATTTTATAAAATTGCAAGTTATTTGGATAATCTTATGACACCAGCAGCTCTTTACATGTCACTGAAAAGAAATTTCAGGGAGTTTCTAAACACTGAATGCAAGCAGCGAACTGTGTGTCCGTCCTCGTCATCCTCATCATCATCCTCAAGCAATAGCCCGAGAACTGCATCCAAAATATCACATTCTCATGTCGAGTCCAATCAGCATCATAGTGAAAACGATACAAAAAACTTCAAGTTCGAATTAGATATCTATGACTGGAAAAAAATGCAACCATTAAATGTCTTGTATAAAAGAAATGACTTGAGAACATGCACTCCATTTAAAAAATATAAAATACTGCCTAAGTACAAATGGGTGGAAATTTTAAGAGAAAAGATTTGGCTCATTACTAGATTACCTTGTACATGGAATTTCAAAAGTTACAAAGTGGAGTCTGAGCATCATATTTTCTATCTATTTGTGACTTTGATTTTTATAAAGTATGCACTCTCCCTAAAAAAATAAGACGTGAATAACGAAAATTTCGAATATGTGAAAATGCATGGACACCCTACTCTCATACCTTTTCATACCACTGTGTTTTTAGGGTTCCGTACCTCGAAAGGAAAAAACGGAACCCTTATAGGATCACTTTGTTGTCCGTCTGTCTGTCTGTCTGTCTGTCTGTCTGTCTGTCTGTCTGTCTGTCTGTCTGTCTGTCTGTCAAGACCCTTTATCTTAAGAACGCGTGGACGTATCAAGCTGAAATTCACATGAAATATTCGGGTCTATTGTCCCTTTAGGCTGTGAAAATATCAAGCTTCTAAGCCAAGCCAATCAAAAGATACAACCGATTATGTCGATATTTTCAACAAATTCTCGACACTCGCAAAGGAATCAAAACCTACAGGGTACTTCCCGTAAACTCAGAATCTTGAAATTTGGCATGAAGCATTGTTATATAATGCAAATATAGGAAAAATTGCGAAAATCTCATTTTTTTTGTTATATAATATAATAAAAATATTTTAATAAAATGAAACTTACTACCTTATTTCTCACGAACGAATAAAGGTACCAAATTGAAATTTATACCAAATACCTAGGTCTATTGTCCCTTTAAGCAATGAAAAAATCAAACTTCTAAGTTAACGCGATCAAAAGATACAGCAGTTTTACCGACACCTTAGACGAATTTCCGTCACACGCTAGGGAATCAAAACCTACAAGGTACTTCCCGTGAACTCAGAATCTTAAAATTCGGCACGAAGCAACGTTATATAGTACCTACAGATAAAGGAAAAATTGCGAAAATGATAAATTTGAAGTTACATAAAATATTAAAATATTATTTTTGCTTACATGACATAAAATATTTTTTTAATAATTATAAACTTACTACCTACCCTTTTTCACATGAACGCGTAGAGATATTAAAGTTTTGAATAAAAAGTGAAATTCATATCAAACACTTCTTAAATATAATGGCCTCTAAACTGTGAAAAATTTTAAATCATTCAAAGGTCATTGGGCATCTTAGTATGAAAACCATACCCACGGCGGATACGAACGAAATATAGCACAGTATAATGATAAAGGCTCTGATTTACTATGGCATTAGTCGCATCAATGTGAACCATGGGAATCTTGAGAAAATCAGGTGTAAACATCAAATATTTTCCTCATTTCAATGGGGAA
Organism: Helicoverpa zea; assembly: GCF_022581195.2. Lineage (NCBI taxonomy): Eukaryota > Metazoa > Arthropoda > Insecta > Lepidoptera > Noctuidae > Helicoverpa > Helicoverpa zea. The sequence goes on from NC_061454.1 coordinate 3,296,818, forward strand.
TTTAAACGACCAAGTTTGACGGATTTGAGAAATCATTTCTTTGTAGTGAAACAGTATACTCGCCGTTTATTTCCATTGTCATCAGGTCAGGATCTGATGATGGAAATCCTGAGAAATCGAGGGCAACTATCAGAAATTGTAGGCATGCATAGGATTAAAACTTGATTCTCAGATGTATGTCTGGTGATACTATCAAACAGTGAAGGTTTAGAGCTTATCTGATGATGGAGACGTGAGAAAGTCGAGAGAACTCCTCAACAGTATGTTTTAGTTACGTCGTGTTTGGGCTTATATTATTCGTATTGACGAGAACTTTTCACAAAAGTTAAAATAAAACTGACTGACTTGCCGTACAGCAAATTCTGTAGAGCCCTACGAAAGTGGCTAATTCAAGAGAGTTTTTATAGTGTTAAAGAGTTCCTCAACAAAAGTAAAAGTAAATGTCGTTTTGGTGCCCACTAAACGCCGTACTGTTCATATTCTTCTTTTGTTATCGTAATTTAAGAGTTGCTATTTTAATTTAACTTATTTTAAATATATTGTTTTAGTTTTAAATATTAGCTTTCGATTAGTTTTAAGTATTTGTATTTTGCATACCCGTAATAAGGGTGAAATATGTTTCTGTACACAAACTTACACATAATAAGATCTAATGTAACACCATATTTCCCGCAAAATTATATAAAAAAAAAAAACTTTTTACAAAAAAAAAAACAACTTCTAAAACAACAAGAAAACTGTTTATATGCATCGGTCTAGATCTCGGTGGTTAAATAAATATAGATGCATCCTCTAGACACCGACTTCTAGACCGATGCACCTAATATTTTTTTAATTTCTTTCTTGCTTTTGTTTTCTTGTTGCTTTTTTATATGTTTGAAGTTGGATTTGTTTGTAAAATGCTACAAAATAAAATAATGCCGACTTTATAAAACAAAGAAAGGGACAGAATTACACTTTTGTCAAGGCTCTAGAAACGTAAAGCCAGCAGCCCCGAATCCTACTCTCTAGAAGTCGTTGTTACAATTCGACAGCTACAAGTCGTCAGGCGGTTTCGAAAAAAACCTGAAACTGGGGCTCTTTAGGTGATTAATCCCTCAAAAATAAAAGATCCCATTCCTGCAATGGCTGCTTTAACCCAAGTTAGTAGTGAATTCTCATCACCTAAAATAAAATAAGCTCCAACACAAGGTTACGTTATAAATTGTAAAGGAGTTCCCATAACTATATCTGATCTTAGCTGTCGATCCCACAATGGCAGTCAAACCTATCTTTGTGGAAAGTCTTCGCCAATACGAATAAAATAAGCCCAAACACGTGGTAGTTGCAACATACCGTTCGGGAGTTCCCTTGACTCTCTGTAGTCTCCATAATCAAATCAGCTCCAAACCTTCACTGTTTACCAGTACCCTCAAAAATACACTCACATGTCTGGTTATGACTCGATGCGTGCCTACAATATTCAAGAGTTGCCCTCGATTTCTCAGGGTGTCCAGATCCTCATCAGATCCTGGTCATCCGGATTGGCACCTTCCTTCTTTATGAAATGTCTTTAACAATAAAAACTAGCATTGCAACCTGTACAATCCTCTGAAACTGCTTGTCTTTTATATTTTTCAAACGATCCTGGACATTCGTCTCCATGGAATTTTAATAAAATATTTATATTCAAAGAAACGTCATACCATTCTCCACGATTTAAAACTACTTTGGTTCATGTCCGCCACTTTTTACAAAGCGGGTCAGATATGCCCCATGACCTTTAAGACATAATTAGTTATTTTCAATCAGATTTCTGAATGATGACTATAAAATGTTGTAAATAAATAACTTCAATAAAATAACTTTTACAAGGTACTGGCCTACTATTTTAGTTATATTATAAAATAAAAAATATTAACTATTTTGACTCTCACGAAATTACCATAACTATGATTGTTCTAAACTGAACGGTTGGCGCGAAACTCACTTTTTACACGCTTTTTATTAGCTTCACCTGTATGTTTGTATGTTTGTAACCGACTTCTTTGGGCGCGATTTTGACCCACTTTAAATGGCCAGATTTCGTTCAAACTTTGTAGATTTATTGAGGACCGATGACAATACACTAATTTGATAAAATTATTCCATTTTTAACCGACTTCCCAAAAAGGAGGAGGTTACACATACACATCGATTACTCCGAGGTTTATAGACCGATTTACGTGATTCTTTTTTTGTTCGACTCGGAATAGCTGGCAGTTGGTCCCATAGTCATCAGGTTAGGATCTGATGATGGAAACCCTGAGAAATCGAGGGCAACCTTCAAAAGTTGTAGGCATACATAGGGTAAAAACTTGACACTCAGGTGTACGCCTAAAAGCACTATTCAACTGTGAAGATTTGGAGCTGACCTGATGATGGAGACCAGAGAGGGTCGAGGGAACTCGACAACTGAATATGTAAACTACCTCGTGTTTGGGCTTAGATTATTCGTATTGACAAGACCTATGCAACAGTGAAGGTTTGGAGCTGACCTGATGATGGAGACCAGAGAAAGTCGAGGGAACTCGACAACTGAATATGTAAACTACCTCGTGTTTGGGCTTAGATTATTCGTATTGACAAGACCTATGCAACAGTGAAGATTTGGAGCTGACCTGATGATGGAGACCAGAGAAAGTCGAGGGAACTCGACAACTGAACATGTAAAATACCTCGTTTGGACTTATATTCTTTGTATTGATGAGAACTTCCCACATGTATGGATAGTGACAACTATTCGTATCACTGAAAAGCTTTGAATAAATAACCTTTTTACAAAAAAATTAAACCGACTTCCCAAAACACTAAAAAGCAAAAAAAAAACTAATTTTAGGTGCACCGGCCTAGAAGTCGGTGGCAAAATTAACTTAGTAACATCCATTAGACACCGACTTCTAGGCTTTTCAATTTGCAAAATATGATTTTTGTTAATTTACCTATATAATTTTCATCTATAGTCGATAAGGTAAGAAAATTAATTAAAATTTTCTAGAATTTTTCTCTACAGTCGATAAGGCAGGACTCGATGTAAATTTTTATTTCCAATAATTATCTTTAGCCGTTTTCTCTAATATTGACAATTTTTTGTATACTAAAGAGAATTTTAATTCTACAAAACAAATAATAGTTTTGAAACAAACTAAAAAGTAGAAAATAAATAATAGTTTAAAAAAAAACTAAAAAACACGCTTTTTATAGAAAAACGAACTAAAAATTAGAAAATAAATTTTAATGGATTTAAATTAAGAAAACAGTGTTAAAAATTTCAATGAATATAAATTAATAATAGTATGAATACAAAAAAAATATTTTAAAAAAGCGTGGGGTGCTTTTAAGATATTATCGAAATGAAAATCACTGTACTCATATCTGTCAATAAAATATTTAGAACTATTGACACCATGCACCCCACGCTTTTTTAAATATTTTTTTTTGTATTCACACTATTATTAATTTATATTCATTGAAATTTTTAACACTGTTTTCTTAATTTAAATCCATTAAAATTTATTTTCTAATTTTTAGTTCGTTTTTCTATAAAAAGCGTGTTTTTTAGTTTTTTTTTAAACTATTATTTATTAACTATCATTTGTACGGAACCCTCGGTGCGCGAGTCCGACTCGCACTTGGCCGGTTTATTGTAAATATCTCCTAAAATATGAATGTTGCAGTTAAATTCGCTATATTTATTCAAACTAGGTTACGTTACCCATCGATTAGTACTCTAATTAAGCTTAAACCTACTTTTAATAACGAGAAAAACGAAATTGTATTTTAGGCATATTGCCGTCCGCGCGGCCTACTAAAAACGACTCTAACATATTATTGAACCTACTTTCTAGTATTTTTTTGTCTTTTTTCGCTGTAACAAATTAAAGACTAATTTTCTATACACATTAGCCTCTATTAATTTAAGGCGGCCAACTTTCCGAAAACTGAATGCGGGACTTAACCTTTCGTGAAAAGGGGGGGGGGGGGGGGGGGGGGGGGGATTGAAAAATGATCGGACGGAACTGATAAAATAAAAACCGTAAGCAAAAAGCTATAATTTAACCTATCAATATCGTGTCACAGCGTGCACTAATGTCTTATTTTCAAAATCATTAGGCCTCACGAGTTCAGTAATAAATAATAATAATAAGCCCCGCAGGGCATCTGAGGCGGATGACGGGGAGTAGCGACCCCGCGGGGCTATATATCCGAGTGCTCCAGGGAGAGTATACTGTCCCCCATCTCCGGCCTGCCGGAGTGAAGCATGACGGGGGATAGGTCTCCCGCCTCTTGGCTTGCCTTCATCGGCCGGTCAGAGTGGAGTCGCTAGAGCAAGGTTAGTCCTGCTCGGAGGTAGGTGCCTCGTGGTAAGTGGCGAGTGGGCCGGTGATGCTGGACCCACAGGGAGCGCGTGATCTGCGTTTAAAATCTGCCGAGGTATCCTCACCCTTCTCAGCCGCTCATGTCCCTGTTGCCCACTTGTTGCTTTTCAGTGACTGATTCCCGGGGGGCCAGTAAGTGAGTTGGCGAGTCTCCACCTGCCATTTTAACATGTATTTAATACATTGTCATCGGCAGGTGCCATAGTTCCCGTAGTTTCCCCATTCCTAGTCCATTAGCATCCCATCACAATAGCCCAAGTAGTTTTCATCCATAGTTAGCAATAGTTTAGCACAGAACCGGGGATTGTCCTTGGGTACATTTCTATAGTGTATACAGGGATAATCGTCGGTTTTGTGTCACCATTTCATTAAAGTTGTCTCAAAAGGGCTTCAGCGTGTTGGCTTCGGCCCCACGTTCGCCTCCCAAAAATCCGGGACTCTATAGTCCCGAGGTCTGGAAGAGACATACATATAATAATAATGTCTGGACACATTTTCACACACGGTCGGTTAGCCCCATGGTAAGTTATTAATTAACTTGTGTTACAGTAGAAATAAAGAGAACGAGATTATATTATAGGTAATCTGTGTGTAGAAAAATAGGGATGCGGGACATGCGGGACGCATACAACGTTTTGCGGGACTATTTTACTAATAATTTCAAAACGGGATTTCGTCAAGCATTGCGGGACGGTCCCGCAGAATGCGGGACGGTTGGCCGCCTTATATTAATTTGGTACCTACGGTGATATACTTACCTACTCATAACCTGAAAACTTAACATTGCATAACTTTTTGTTTATCTACGTTTTGACCTTTTTTATTTTTGTAACAAATTTAACAAATAAAGACCTTTCTTTTGATGTATCATTCGTCTATCTGCATTGTATAGTTTCTGAGTAATCACGGGCGATGACTACGGCAAGTGGCGGTTCTAGCGGCCAACTGTTCTTTGTCATAGCGTCTTGTTTTTTTTTGTAACAAATTCAGGAAAAGAGGAGTGAAAAGTAACAAATTACTACTAATTCCTGGCAAAGTTTCATCAAAAATTATGAGGTGGCCGCGCGGTCGAAATGGACACCAAAATACGCGTAGATAAAGCTTGTTCCTTATGTTAACTGCCAAAAATTTTGCAGATTAAATATATTCTCGACCAAAAGCAGTAACCAATTTCTGACATGTGATAGTTAACTACAGAGCAGTGAAAATATAAATGTTTTACTTACCTTTTACTATAGACAGATTTATTTTCGATTGTCCGAAAATACTTAATCGATTAGAAACATTCTTTCACTGTAGGGATGCTACACTATTCTCGGAAGACCTTTGCTATTTTTTATTCGGAAAACATGCTTACTTTTAAAAGGTTCATACAACTATCAGCAGTTTGGTATAAGTGTTTCAGTAATAAAGCTCTCTTGCAATAAGTTTACGAGTCTGTTGTCTACAGGACACAGCTGTTTCTGCCGATCAATGGTCTTAAAAACTCATCGGAAATTATATAGAAGGTTCGTCGAACAACCAGGTTTCGTTTTATTTTCTTGAACAGCTAAATTATATTCAAATAATAACCAGTATTAGGATAAGTAATAAAAAAGTAATTTCACTTAGTATACATTTATTTTGTGGCGTTATTCATAATTACTAAATTAAGGCTAGTTACATTACACATACATTCAAAATTAACGATACATCTTTACAAAAAGTTACAGTCGGCTATCATGTGGAACTGGCAACACTACGAGACCAAAAGATTCAAATTAAGAAGAAAGAGATCATATTACTACACAAAAAGTCCTTTAAAATTATATAAATATTTCGGAGATGTGGCATTGTATATGTATAAAATATATCCTCATATGATACGATAAATACGAGCCTTTTAATCCACAAACAACATTTATATGTATAATAGTTGCCAGATAAAAAAACAAACGGAACTTTTTTGTGACAGTATGATTATATTGGCCCTATATTTCAGTAGTGATAAATTTTCTAAAGTACAACATTAAGGCAATATGAATATGTATATTTATATCAACTTTTCTATCTAAAATATGGTCGATTAGTAACATTACACTCGGTACGGGCATCACATAGTAACTCTTACAAAATATAATTTATATTGTTATTCCAAAAATGCATATAACTCAATAACTAACCTAGGTAGACATGAAATTAATTTAGTCTTAATCTTCTGTTATTGTTTGTTTAGACCTCGTGTTCTAATACTAACAGTATTTTGAATTATTTGGGGACAACTAGATAGAAAAGAATATGCAGAAATCCAGTTATAAGCTCTGTAATATAGAACATTTTACTGGTTACAGTCATACGGCCAGTTTCACGGGTTATTGACAAAGTCTCTGATCAATACCAAGACAATAACTTTGGGTTTCACAAGTCCTGAATAGCAATATCTGGCAGAAGTAGTAATCAGCGTTTATCTGGCAGATAGCATTAACTATCAGATAACTAACTGACACTTTATCTATAACTAGTGTAGTGGGCTTAAGCATCGCCAATTAATTCAAAATACTTGCAGTATAATTATGATTTCCTTAAACGATAATGGTGGCTCCTTTTGCATACATATTTGTTCAAATACTTTGATTTCTATACCAGTATAAAATGAACTCTATTCCGATAAGAATCGAGTATATTTTGCATAAATGATAGTGCCAGGATAAGAATAAAGAGCAATCAATGCTCAGGTACAATACTTTAAGTATTTTATAGAACGTTTTGGGCAAACTTTAACTATATAAATTAAGTAAGAGTTTTAATTAAACTTGAAGTATGTACGACACCTTAAAAAATCATTGTAATAAAGGATTGGTCAAATCACATTCACAATGCTCATTGCATAGCAGTCAATTCTTTTATGATGATATCTGACAACAAATTAAATAATCAGCTTTAATATATTCCCATAGTATCGTTATTGTTTGCCCAAATATAAATCTAAGGTGGTTCTACAAGAAAAAATATAAGATAGTTTATCGAACTAATGACCTACAAGCTATGCAGATAATATAAATTATAAATACACAACTGTCACCTACGTAGAAATGATACTTAGAAATCACATAACAAGCCATCACAACATATTTTTTTCCAACACTTACAAAAACTACTTATTCATACAAAAAAGGAAAAATTCAACTTTGAAAATGTTAATGAATTGTGCTAATTTAGATATTTTTAACAAGTGTCAGTCTACATTAATATGTCTCCTGTTTTATTTGCAAATTAATGAATATTAAATAATTTATTTTACAAAAGCTCTCAGTAGATTATGGCGTTACGATAAACTGCGATTATACTTTTTTTTAGTTTTTGTTTCTCGCCTTATAATTTACGAAACATCTCTACTACTAAATAAACCGATTTTTAGTGATATTATTTTTGCTGATAAGTCTTTAAAAACTTCGCAAACTCACAATCATCCGCCATTTTTTGTCTTTTTCTTATCAATCTTCATCACCTCTAAATTACAGTCCTGTTAGTCCTATTCTTCAATACTATTAATATGCATTTATGAATCTATGAAATGTGTAATAATAATAAATGTTTTTTTTTTAGATATTGTTATCGCATACACCTTTGCTTGCAGCAAGTCAACTCTGTTAACTGTTTGTCACTTATTTTTGTTAAACACTGTATTTCTTTTTTTCAATAAATCTTAGTAAGTATATGATCAGCTAATGAATATAAATACACAGTTTTTTCAAATGATATGATCACAAACATAAGAGCTTAATAATATAGACAGATAATATGGGTAATGAATATGCATAAAGTAGGCTCATTTTACGGGTAAATTAGTGTTACTAATGCTGAATAACTCAACCTAAGGTAACCATTGGGGTTACCCTACTGGTTTGAAGTTTTGATAGTGTAATTTACCATTTGTCTACATGAACAAATGGCTGTCTGAATAGCGCTATTTATTCCTACTTTGATTTATTTTACCAACAATACAACCAAACAACTCAATAAACCAACAAAAAAAAATAGGACAAAATATCACGTCAAGGATTTTCCCGCGCAATTTTTTTTTTTCAACCATAGTCAGTGTGCCTGACCTGTCAAATTCACTTGTATAACCTTCTTATATCTAACAGGATATAACGTACCTATTACATTTGTGGGAGGAATTCTATGGGTGTTGAGAACTTGAAGTCCTCGGGGAACAACTTGGCTGCGAATGGGTACATCAGCTTGTAAGCTTGACGGATTGTGACATCAGCAACGCCGGCGATGTCACCAATTTCTTTCTGGCTGCGTTTGTCTTCTGATGCCTGGAATTGAGGAATTTTATAGTTATGTTAAGGTTTTGGACTTTTGTATTAGTTCCCTTATTAACTGGAAATATCTTGGAACCAATATGACAGATTAGGCTTAATCTTTATTGATACATAATCTGTAAACATGGAATAAAATAATATCACACAACTCCTTCAGAGTAACTGAGCGTAAGATACTGCAGCCAATACAGATAAGGAGAATTAGACATCTTTTTTTAGACAAGAAAAATAACATCACAAAACTCAAGTGATCATAGTATTCTTGAACTGATAAGTTGTAACACCTTATCAAAACAAATAATTCCCAAATCAAAGTCCAGTCTAACATAACAGACCAATCTACTATTTACCTTGATTTTATCTCTAACCTTGTCCTTCTAAATGTTACATCAAAATAATATAGCTTCATGGTCAAGAATTTGTTCACCTCAAGTAATATGTAAATTCTAATATGCATTTTATTTGTTTGCGCTCAGCGTTTAAAATTACCACTGATGTGTGAAGGGCAGATTTGATTATAGCAAAAAATTAATAAAATATAATTTATGGACAAGAGTTTAATTCAAGGTGCAGTTATTTATTTTTAGCTAAGTATTCCTGCAACTCTGTCATATAAATTAACTATTCTTGACAGAAGCACAAAGAAAATCTTAATTGGAGCAGTCTTTGTAAATGAAAGACGCCAAAATAAAAACTATAAGTAATACAAACCTGTGAAGCCATGTAAATAGCAGCAGCAGCCACCGAAATGGGACTGCGTCCAGACACAATATCCAGCTCTCCCGCTTTTCTTGCAATATGTGTAGCAGCCCTCTGTACCGAGTTGGGCAGTCCCAAGTTTGAGCAGAAACGAGACATGAAGTCTGCTGTAGTGATGAGCTCCACAGAAGTTTCCAGAGCCTTGAGGATGAGTTTGAAGCACCTGCCAATCTCCTTCTTACTGATTTTGCTGACGGCACAGATTTCTTTGAAGGTACGTGGTACCCCTTCTTGACGGCACGCAATGTAGAGGCAAGCAGAGGCTATCGCGTCATTCGCTCGGCCCTTCAAGTTTTTACCATCGTGCACCTGAGAAAGAGATTATTAAATGAACTATGTTAGACTGTTTTTATGCCGAATCTTTCTGGTAGTGAGTAGAAATATCATAGAACCTAGATTACGTATTCTATGATGCAGAACTCAGAGAGCCGCTTTATTGGTATTCCACACCAATTGATACTAAAATTGAAAACAAGGCAGAGGGAATAACAGAAAAGTTATATTATCTGAATCAACATCATAATAAAATTTCAACATATTCCTTTGATTTATCTGCAAATGAACCATGAACGTAGCATGTTAAATAAAATAACCATAAAAAAATATCAGTAATTTTTATAAATACATTGTTTAATATTCATGTATATGCAGATTATTGTTTAAATCAAACTGTAAGTGAGGTCAACATTATGTATGACAAATTAACATAATAATGGAAATACTTGAAAATTGCCCTTATCCATGACAAACTTTGTTTAAATTTATGATTACTGAAACCATATTATATTAAAAGAGAAGTTTGTACTTATCATACATTTTTGCATGAGTAAATACAATAGAGTTATCCAATTCAATCAAAAGATGAAATATAAACATCAATTCAATATGTATTACATCAACAATTTCACTCTCGGACAGACATGATTCAGTTTGTTTCACAAACATATGAAACCTGACCTTGATAATGCATAAGAATATTTTGTAACTTACTTAAATGTCTGTTACCATACCTGTTTAAAGAGATTGTTGGCTCTGTCCACAATAGTTTTCGGTAAATTAATCCTGTCTGCCATAGTACTGATTTCCCTGAATGCATTAATCAGTGCCCTGTCTGTGCTGCTAATGTTTCTCCTGTTCTGGTACTTTGATACTCCGAAACTGTCAAACGAGGCATCCCCTCGACCTGGTCCGATGATGGTGGATAAGTCTCCGCCGGAGAGGAGAGGATTTTCCGGTCCACCAACACGAGATGGGTCTACGCCGGACTTCTCGTTGCTGAATGTACGCCATTCTGAACCCACATCTATGACTCTGAAAATCAAAGTACAGCCTTCTTAAACAACATTTTTTTCTAGTACATAGACAACATTGTATTGTTCAATGAAATAAACTCATTATTGCATGTTAATTACTGTTTTGTCCTAATTCCGATGGACATACCACATCAGAACTGTGCAGTATGCATAGATAAGCTGTTTAATGAGTAGTCACAGGGTATGCAAATTATGTCCTTTAGAACTATAAAAATAATCATACCACACATGATTATAGAGCTATGTGCAATTTTGTGGAACATTATTATTTGTACATTTAGTTTTTATATTCAAAAATATTTGTTTGAAACTACAATTGTTGACAAAAGTTAACAATTCAAATGAACGTATGTGTATGTGTGAGTGATACAGCTTAATTACTTCTCTGTTCCTATGCGCAATTCTCAAGTTTCCACATTGCACAATTAGTCAATTATTTATTGACCTCGAAATAATAGAAATCAAATACATCACTCGCATTAGTTCAGCAACTTTGTTATTATTACGACATGGCATCAGTGGTGGAAAGCTCAGTGCGTTTCGTAAATATTGCCAAACAAACATTTAGCTACGTACCTGTCGCCGACTACCAGCCCGCATTCCGAGCATATCATGTCCCCGGCCCTGTAATCCTCGATGAGCGGTGCATCTGGGTGCGCATAGCACACCACCTTATTCGCCTCAATCCTAAAACCGCAAAAGAAAGTAGGCTCATCATTCATCAACAAGTAGAAATCAAATCTTTGGGAAACAACTTCGCAGTGGCCTCTTGCTACATGTAATTAGCACCATCGTTAACTTACGTAATATCATAGTAAATATTAAATATATTCGGCTGTACAATACATAAATAACGTCGATAATAACGAATCAGGAATAAAATAAATTAGGAAAACAGACCTCGACGTGCTCGCCATGATTGATTGTCAAGTAGATACCATAAACAACTACAGAACTTTTTTACGAGTTGGTAATGTTTGGCGCAATGGTACCATAGACAAAAAATCAAGCAAGATATTCTCGATATATTGAAAGTTGCCTTTTCAATACTTAAAAATGTTCTTATGTTTAACAAAATTAGGAGTTAATTATGCAGGTTAGTAGCACAATGAAACAAAAACTACATATGCCATTATTTAAAAAATAGAATACTTCTCATCTGCTTCATAAAAATAAAATGCAGAACCAAGTCTGTTTCATTCTGCAAATACTGCTGACACGAGCAGTAGTTGCGAATACAATTTAATTTAAATAAATAGGTATTATGCAAATATGCATCAGAGTCAGTAGGTACTTTGTCATAGTGACAGGAAAATACAAACAATATGTCATGTCTGCTACCGAAAGTCAAGGTTTCTCAATCGTCAATTCGTCGTCATTCATGGTCACCAAATGACTTACCTAATTTAGCAGTAACTCTGGGATGAATAATAAATAAGTAGCCTTTGGAAGTAGGTAATATTGAATGAATACAATGTGTCTTTTTATTACAGGGAGTTAGTTTTATGAACATTGGTATATCGATTTCAAGGTTGCAAACTGCTGGCTACGGGTAATTCCCCTATGTTTATCGACCGCCTCGTCTAGGGGGCGCCTTAGTCACATCAGTAGCAGATCTAGCGTAGTGGTGGTAGCCGTTTTACCTGTGACATCACACTTATTACTCCCATAATATACTCCGCCTATATACTGCTTTATACGCTTTCTTTATGTATCCCTCTAAAATCATGTTGTGTAGTCACCATATGTATAACTTTTGTATTCGCGATATGTACTTTCTAATGTACTACCCCTATGTAATCCTAATCTTATGTACTCCCTCGTGTACCTAAATGTAATAAATGTGAAACTATTTGTTTTTTTTAACAGTATTGGATGGATGTGTGTGCTCACAACCTATTTTAAGGGCTGGATCCGCCCCTGAGTCTCATGCGTGCACCATGTTTCCACTGCATACACTTATAATAATTTATAAACTAGCCTACACAGGCATATTGAAGTAACATCTATGTAACGTAATATACTAGTTTATCTGACATAACGCTTACCCGATATACCAACGATATCGTAACAATTAGCGTTAGCCACAATATGATTGCAGTAATTAACTAAATACTTAGCAAACTTGAATTTCTTTACAAATATATGATGACGTGTTGAGAAGGCAGACAGATAGAAGTGATGTCAACAGATAGCGTAACAATTGAACATCGCAATGTCATAATCCGAATGAAAAAAACTGCACCGCGATTTCGGACACGTTTTCTAAGGCAGTGGGTCAATGAGTAATATCGCATTTTGAGCGCTATTGGCAACCTTAGCCGTTGATTTAATGTATTGAATGTTACTTATTTATAATAAGGTCAACCTTTTTGCAATATGAGGTCATCGGTATAAGTTGCCGCGCTAATTTATTGTAAAAAAATCATTCGTGTTTAAGAGTTTAGGTACTTGTGATTGATATTTTTATTTATTACTTAATTGCAGAGCAATGTTCCAAAGGTGGACATTTGGAAACTTAGCATGTGTTTCTTTTCGGCTATCTAGCTATGGAAATTGACCTTAAAAACAAACAAAGGTCCAGTTCAGATCCTGGCCAACGGTCGGCATTATTGTGAGCATTTCACAAATATGAACTAAAACAAGAAATTAGGCCACCAATTGAATTACACTTTGTATTTTCACAATTCCAATTACGAATTCTATTTGTCTAACTCTAAGTAGGTATGCTACGCGTTACCTAATTAATTAAGAGTTACTCGTAAGTATATTCAATTCGAGCCAAATAATCATCAAATTTGATGAAATACCTAAGACACTTAATTAATTTTAGCACATACCTACATGCATGAATATGCATGAATGGAGACTTTCTTGACCTCAGCCGCGTCTTTACCAGTTAAGATCATATTTAATTGATAAATAAAGTTTATTTCCATTCAAAGATTTATGTTTACCAACTGATTTCCATGTTTTAATCTTATTGCAACTGTTGTTTCATGTTTAATGCTGGGTGGTCTCAATTGTTTTTGAAACCGCATTTCAATTGCATCGGGATTGGAAAACTCGTTGCTCGTCATTTTTGCATTGTAGGACCTCTTTTAGGTCGAAACTTTCATCCTTTATTTATTCTATCGTAAAGTTATGACACTAGTTAAAGTGAGTGTCGATACTAATAGTTATCGATAAAATCCTCTCATTCTCGTCCTTAAACGTCTCATCATCCAATAAGTTTCATCACAGTTTCGTACGTTTCTTGCACTAACGCTAGCAGTTGCATTGCAAAAATGTTAACTTGCATCAACTATTGCATTTGTAGTAAGGTCATTTAAGTCGGCATGCCGAACCTAAGCACAGTAACACCCAAGGAAAACTGGCTCTGGCTTCAATTAGAGAGGAATTTTGTATGTTTGGGTGGCTGGGCGGTTATTGAAGGGTCTGCCTAGTTCGCTCAGTTTTTAAATCGATTTGCAGTTTTTTAAATGGCTCAGTAAGATCCATGTCACATCACTAAAGTCGTTTTTTGTGCTATTGCTATATTTAAAATTGGCATGTTTATAAGCAATGTTTCCCGATATCATCAAGAAATTTCCATCAATATCGAAATAAGGTAACTAGCACAGTCTTTGATCCTCCCCCCGGAGACAAAATCTTAAAGGTCAAATTAGAAACAACATGCATCATAAAAATTGGCCGCAGGGAGAGGATAGGTAGCGTAATCATAATAAGCAAAGGTAAAGGAAACCTTCAAATAAAGATGTCATGAAAAGATAACTTCCAACGAAGGTTAGACCTACTCTTGGCCTTTGTTCGCATTTTCTATTTTTTTTTTCATTTATTTCGACACTACGTGCATATAAAGCCATACATGCAAATTATGCGCTCAGTGTGTTGTAAAGGTTTATCAACAATTTTTATGAGTTTCATAATTTTTCGCACATTAATTCACCAGACCTCGGTCTTTCATTAAGAGGCGACATTTTAATGTTGACATCAAATGTGGATCTCAGATCGACAATTAACTTTATTGTCTCGTATTAATTGAGATGAAATTTTATGATTGCCACATGTTGTATTACAAAAAAGCGTTTTACATAAATGATTTAGTCATTCTTTTGTGTCGATGAGATTCCAATTCATGATAAACTAACCAAAATAAACAAATAGATCCATAGACTATTAAATATACATTAAGTTCTGTTTCCTAACAATTATTGCCCGTTTTAACTGATTACCAAACAGTCCCGACTGGACTATTTGCTCATTTTATCGGCCATAGTTTCGCCTTGAAACTACGGTTATAGACATAGTAAACAATATCAGGATTATCGGCCAGGTAGATATTAATGGAAAAGGGTACAATACAATAGTAATAAACACCATGCGAGCGAAACGGCCGCCATTGTTTCTTTAAATCTATGGAAATGGTCATTTAAATTACTGTTACTAGGTACTTCAGATGACTCAGACATTTAGCATTTTTGCTTTCAATATACCTAGTCCTGAAAGTAGATATTACTTCAAATTATATGAATCATGCTTCCTGCTTTCACTGCATCACAGGTTAACTAAAATTGAATAGGCAGATGTTTATGATTTTTAAGTTTCCTTTGTAAGAAATTTACTTACCTACCTAGGTACTCTGATTTATGTAAGTGACTTTTGAAGTCGTGTAAATCAAATAAATAAATAAATGAACGCAATCATTTTTATTTAGGTAAAGGGTCAGTGTCATATGCATAAAGTACTTATGTACCTACCTATGTAGCCTTTACATAGGTTTTTCTCGGCAAGCAAGCAAGCCCACAGGAATAATGATTTTATCACTTATGACGTGAATACATAGTGTTCTAATGTCCACCTAGGCCATAAGCTATAAGGAACTACGCACGTAAATCTATATGATTAGATAGCAATTCAAAGGTACCACGGGTTATCTAAAGAGTACTTATATCGCTAATAATAATATCTAAAGAACAAAGGTCACATCAATAAGGGTATATGACGTAGGCACGGTGGAGTGGAACTTTAGAGGTATTTTAAACAGTGTTTTGCAAAATCTAACTTTGTAATGGTAATTACTTGGTATTCTGTGACGTAAATATCTTAATGGAGACGCTGGCTTTTTAAGTTAAGCGAACTTACACGAGCCGCGGAAAATCAAGGCTGTTTGAAGTACTTATGTACTTAATTTTATATTTTTTTTGTTTCGGCATTTATTTGAAAAGTTGTAAGGTGAATTCTTTCATTATTTAGATATAAATAGACTGTTAAGTAACTGCTGAAATATACAATTTAATTA
Source organism: Helicoverpa zea (assembly GCF_022581195.2). Classification (NCBI taxonomy): domain Eukaryota; kingdom Metazoa; phylum Arthropoda; class Insecta; order Lepidoptera; family Noctuidae; genus Helicoverpa; species Helicoverpa zea. Next base: position 3,312,899 of record NC_061454.1, read on the forward strand.
CCTACGTATATTTGAAACTTTTTCGCTAACAAAAATACTTTAGATAAGTATTACAAATAAGGCCACTAGAATAAAATAAAACGTTTTATTTCACTCTAAAATGGCATTCAACATTAAAATAAACACAATAGCTTGTGAAATTAATTATGATAGATATATTACTACATTTAAAAACCAAATGAGTTCAGCATGAAATAGATCTAGGTTATCAAAAATGGCGCGAAGCCAGTTGTTATTTTTGTGTAATATGTATCACGTACTTATTGGAACAGCCTCTCGAATATCAAATGAATCATCTAGCCTTAAAAGGTGACTACAAATCTATGGTTACCAGACGCGAGATGAATTAGTAATTGAAGCCATGAATGGGATTGAGTTGAGGAGTCTATAAAAATAGTTAATGTTACGTTTACAGCCCATCCTTATATGTATAAAAATGTGTTTTGGAAAATTATGAATGAAATTCGCGCCAACGAGGAAAAATATGTAAAAGTTCATTGTCTGTGGGTGCCATAGATTTCCCGATAAAACTAAATATCGCGAGCAGACTAAGTAGGTCAGTATCTAGATATATTTTTTAATGTTTTGTTGCGTTGGTAATGAAAATAAAAGTGATATTAATATTAAATTACAGTATCGAATTATTTTTTAAGAAACAGTTGCAAACGATTGAGCCAACCTTGACAGCCGGTAACTTGGCATTGCCATCTGGCGTGGCGAGTTATTATGAATTTCACTGTTATGAAACATTGCGTTACTGAAACTACGTATTGCTAAACAAATGTTGCGTCGATCTCTAGAGACACCGAGATTCAGACGCAATCGGCTTTTTATTTTCGTACTAAAGAGGTGGAAATTGAATTAATCAACCAATTTAGATATTGCAGGCAATAAAAACTTTTTGGTAATGATTTAGATAAAGAGGTTTGATTGCTTGCACTTGTTCATTTACCTACTCTACTTACGGTGAAGGTGATGCAGTAGGTATTTCTTGTTAGAAATAAATATCAAAGATATTAAAATTAACGGAAATACTTTAATATCTCAGTATCAATATAGAATGGTAATTTTAATTTTGAGATATAGTAGTCGGCAGCGATCGATATTTAACATAGTAGGACATTTTGACGAGGACATAAACCGAAGTAGACAGTTCTCACAAGCAAAATTACCGACAGGTTTTAAAAAATAATGACTTTAAAGTAACTCCATTAACTACGTAGTGTTCAAGCATACTTTTGCGTTTAATCTCCAAATTAGTTCGAGGAAATGTGGCGTCAACATATTTTTGCTGCGTATTATACCGAAATTAAATTATGTGTCATACGTCAGCTGAAAGATAAAACTGTGATTCATGGAGAAAAACAATCTGGGAACTTTATAGCCAAACAATGTGTGAAAAGTCAATGTATTTCGGGTTTTCCTCAATAACAATGCATAACTGGATAACATTCTTGGTTTTCCCGTTTTACAAAAGTGGGATAGCCTCATTTGAATATACCTTTTTTCTGTATTTTGCATTTGGGAATTCTCTGTTTTTATTTTTAAATGCGGAAATGGGGAATTTGGCGTGTAATTGTTTAAACGTATAGATAGTTCAACTCAGATTTGCGCGCGGCCCTATGTGTGCGTCGGCTTGTAAATATACAACTTTCATTCGTGTGACAGTGACGTCGTCCGAGCATGACGTGTTCTTATCGCTTTTTGTTATGGGTACAGTCGTTTACGAAAATGTCTAGTTCTTCACGGAGAAAATGTTTAAGGAGTCAGGTAGCGTTTCAAAAAATGAAACAACATTCAAAGCTTTTTATTATTACATTTTACAGTTTTTCATTATTTTCTCATATGTTTTTTCAAATTGACGTTGACAGTATCTAAGAAATAAATGAGGTGAAATATCTAAGATGAATTAAATACTCCTTACATATTTTCTAGATCTCGGGGTACGCGGACAATAAATAAAAGTGTGGACTAAGAATGTAAAAAGACGTAGGTATAATCTAGTATAATAATGTAAACAAAATGTGTGGGGAATTTTAAAAAATAATATTGCTTCGCATAATGTCGACCAAAATAAGACGGAAATAATGAAACTCATAAATGAACGTTTAAGTCATATTGATGAAGGGATGTTGGGTAATACTTGTCGACATGTACAAAAGAAAAAAGAAAAATACTATAGACATTTTGACATGGAGTCAAAATTTATAATTTACCTCGGTGAGAGTAGCGAATCCGAAAATTCATCATTTGATTTTTCAAGTAGCGATTCAGAATCATTATAAATAAATAAACATTAAATTACGTAATAACTGTTTTTCTTTAAACAGCCGTAACCCCTAAATAACTGTATTTGTACCCGACTGTACCTCTTGTCACGCACACAAAGTCACTGTGTATGTACAAGGGTTACCCACACATAAGGCCGCGCGCAAGACTGAGTTGAACTTACTTTACTTACTGAGGAGCGTAATTACTTTGTGGTTTAGGGTCACTGATTTGATTGGCAAATTAACTTTAGCCGTAATATCCTGTATCTTTGTTCATGAATTGATCTACAGCGGTTCAGTACTTTAATCATAACAGATGATAATGTAGTTAACAACAATTAGGTATTTGTTTTTATATTCTTTATAATACGGGAAAGTGTCTTCATTTAATTTCTTATTAATATAAAAACAAACAACACCTTTATCTTAATTGAGAGTATTTATAGAAACTTGTTGTTGGAATATTATTTTTAATAAGTATCCAATCAGTAATAATTCCATTTATAAAAAGAAATGGTGCACAGCACTTCACTCAGTATCCTAAGTATGTATCTATACCTACTTACGCAAGTTTGTTACCTATAAAGTAAAGAGGCTTTATACTTGTCGGACTAGCGAGCGCAGCGTAGGACGTCCACCAACAAGGTAGACAGACGATCTTATAAAGGTCGCCGGAAGACGCTGAATGCAGGTCGCCTCCAACCGGTATCTGTGGACATTTAAGGGGGAGGCCTATGTTCAGCAGTGGACATCCTATGGCTGCGTTGATGATGATGATGATGATGATGAAAGAGTCTTGAGTAAAAACCTCTGAGTCTTGGGTGGTATATATCTATGGGCCAATGCAGCCTGAAAATAAAAGTGTTTGATTTGATTTGAAAAACTGCGAAAGAGTGTCTTAACTTTTACTTAAAAATTAAAACTTGGATGGCTGCTTTGAAAACTGCGGTAAACGGCCAGTCTCACATAATGGAAACGTGATGGCTGAAACGCGTCATGATAATGTCAAACAGATCCGGGAGAATAGTGATATCATAATTTACAGAGAAATAAATGATACACACAGCGTTCGAGCTGGCTACGTAAATTAATAGCTAAAGTTGGATGTAAAATAAATCTACACTGTTTGATTACTAATATCCCTATTGGTAAATATTAGTGTTATAAATACGCGAATAAGTATATTTTCTTTTTTTTCATCATTGTCATCCTCATCCTCCTGCCCTTATCCCAATTTTATTTTTAAGTCGGCGCAGCATGTTTTATCCTTCCATACTCTTCTATCTGCTGTCATCTCACAGAAATATTCTTTCTAACAATATTTTCCTTCTCTTATCTATTCTCAGACATTTTATTCAGGAACTTAAAGATATTTAAACTGTTGATACAATTTCCTTGTTGATCTAAAATCTAAATAGATGCTGCGTAAATTGTTAAAGTAAACAAAACAGTTTGCCTACTAGTTAAACATAGATATGATTACATAGGTATATCCAATATAAATAACTATTATTAATTACAATATTAATAACTAATAATACACGAGCTACTTATTGAACGTAAGTATGTGTGTTTGTATATAAGTGTAATGCCTGCATACGTGACTCTTATCGTGTTTTCAAAGTTTTAGTAACCGCATTATGATGGCTTATGAAAAAATGTATTTTTAGATTTAATAATATATATTGGTAACTAACAAAGCAATTTATATTTAAAAACAAAAAAATAGGTATCTTTTTCTAGTAACAAATCATAATAGCGTTATCAATTTCGTGCGATACTTACCTATATCAAAGTTTTATCTTTTTACAGATAGAAATCGACTTAAAAAAGGTTTTACATCTTTTGACATCTCAAATCTTTCAACATGGCCATAATATCCACAAAAACTCATTCGGGATGACATGACTCACAAAAAAGTAAAACAATTTTTTTTTCTTCATAGGTTTAATGGCTGTCACAACATTTTTTCGAACATCAACTGCCAGCTCTTTTAAAACGTAATGTCAAGTTTTAATATTACAATTCCGAGGCCTTGGCATTAGGAAATGCCTTCATGCAACCTTTTTGTCGAATTTTAATACTTCGTTGTTTACGAATTGGTTAATTTGGTTCGAGTTTTCTAAATGATTGCTTGTACTTCGTAAATATTTTGGTATGTAGCTAAATTGGGTTAAAATTTTAATGAGTAATTAATTCATGTTTATCAGAATTTTCTTGAATTCGACACTGTTCAATGAAAATATATTAAAATTCTTTGGAGTATCGTGGGAATACGTCACCTTATTCCGTTAGTTTCCTGCTCCCGTTATTTATGACGCAGCGAAAGTTAAAAGTTAGTCATGTTTTATGCGCCGGCGTTGTCTCTGAGTCACTTCCTCGTTATCGATGAAGAGATAAGGTTTATTTACAATATTATCCAGTCATCCACAGAGGGAGACTCGTTAGCGGGGGTGTGTTATCATCTGTGATGTAAACTTACGTTATAATACTTTTATGGCTATTAATCTACCTTCAGTTTATATTAAATGGAATTTCCATAACACTTACGGTATTATACAGATTATATTTATGCTGAATCATTGTGATTTTCCGTAGAAATATAGACAAAAGGTTGTGAAATTTTATTTCGATGAAAATGTAATATGGTGCAATTTGTATGCAGTTACGCACACAATTACACTGCACTTACACCATAAATAACAATTGCATTATGGGTATATTCATTATGACAATAATAGACAGTACATTAGTAACATATTTAAGAACTGAGTAAAAAAATGGCTCATACTGTAGATACCACGGAAATTAAAAAAAGACAACACCCATACTTAATTATGAAAGATAACTAAAATATCAGCAAATCCACTTTAAAGCAAAAATAAAAATGAATCACTTTATAAAATTAAACATGACTCACATAAAAGAAAATGGCGATACCCGCCGATAGTTATGTCAAACATAATTAATAAATAAGACGTAGAATTGTGAAAACTACCTGATTGGGAAATAACCCAGAATTGACTTCTTACCCGGACGGTATCCGTCAATTTAAAAACAACAAATTAATATGTAATTGGGTATTTTTTGTCTGCCTGCACCGGTTTTACCGAGGAATGGGATTTTCACAGTAACATAATTTTTGTGTTTTTGACAACTTATTGTACCATTCTAAAGGTTAAAACTCTGTGGAAAATTACAAAGATTATGCATCAAGAGCTGTTTTTTTTTATTAAAAGATTTACTAATACCTAATAAACTAAAATTATCTTATGTTAAATCTGTCTATTATGCCCTGTGCCTAAATAAAAAAAAACTATCAATATTATCCTATGCCATTAAACGTGGCAATGCAGCCAGTGTTCTGGGCACTTTTCCGGAGGACAGTGAAGCGGAGGAATACTTCGACGCCTAATCGATCGATCGATCGATCGATTATACATGTTTTTATGTTCCTATGGGTTAGAACCCCTTAATTAGAAAATTGAAATGTTATAATTTAGATATTTTATTTAGGAAAGTAAATATGTGTTAAATTAGCCCCAAAATCCTAGAATAACAACTAGATTTTCTAGAATTTGTATTCAAATCGTTTTAGTTCTTTTTACATTTATAATCATAAGATACAGACTAGGTAGGTAGGTGCTTACTGATGTATGGAAAGCATAGACTATAGCCATGCTGTGCTGACCTCTATGGAACCTAAAGGAGGATGATGATGACTCATACATCTACAATCTACGTAATACTATTTATATAATTTTAAAGCGAAGATACATTGATAAAAATACTGATAGAGTGCTTTGTTTAGGTAAGTCTTGATAACATTCATACGCATAATATGAATCACGAATTGGAGGCCATACGTTGTTATGGGAGATATTATGAAAAAAGAAAAACCCGGGGCTGAATAACCATCTCAAAAAAAGTTGTAGCTTAAAAAAAATCCTGGAAGTACTCAGAATAGAAGGATTCAAAAACCAAATATATGTATGTATAGGTAAATTAAAAGATATATGAAAACTATTTTCAAATATATTTATACAAGTAGGCAGTGAAAACCAAGTTGGCATCGACAACAGGAAAATGATTATTTTTCACCACATTTTTTTGCTCTATCATGCCAGACTTCTCAATTTGACATGCTAATATTTGCCGACTGGTGAATGTGAAGTAAACAGATATACCTGAGTATCTTTCTATGTGGGATTTTCGTTATTTACATTCAAACAATAGTAACAGGAAAAGTCGAACTAAAAACTGAAAAAGTCTTAAAACAGATATTTATTTAAAGGCTAGATTTTAATTGCTATAGGTCATCCAATATCAGGTTTGTTATCCTCGCCTCGGTTAGTAAAGAACTACTCTAAAAGTTCATTAACCAGGATTAGAAATAGCCAGAAAATCATTGTATAGTTACCGGCACGGATATTGAGCTCTCGGCGGAAGAGTGGGGATCGCTTTGCGCACTGTACACATAAGGCAATAAACCAATAAATCGCTTCTGTGCAGGTGAAGGTCAGGGCTCAATATCCGTGCCGATAACTATACTTACCTACTATTTACCAGTATAAATATCCACTAGCCTTAAAACCATATCTAAGCGGATTTTGTCGTTTCGCTAATTTGCGATCGTAATTTTTTTGCATCGATTTTTTGCATATAGGTAGGCATTAAAGGTCAAAAAGACTATTTAAAGTAATCCATGTTCAAATACCAGTTCTCTTAGTCTAATTTATTGCCAAAAAAGTCTAGAAAAAAAAGAATTTATGTGTCTAATTAAGATAAAAAAAACGAGGTTGAAAGCTACTTCAGCCGCGTTTTGACTTTTCAGTACTTTATTTTAAATTCATTAAAAATAAGGGACGGTCCTACTTTTTAACGTTCTACTTTTCCATCTTAACCTTTCTAGCACTATAATCTCAATAATTTCATTTCGCCAAAATACACCTAAATCACTCAAAAAGATTGCTAAACTCCCAACACTTACCTAGGTATTATTAAAGTTTACGAGCGTGGTTAAAAGCTGTCCGTTATAAGCCAAGGGCAACTAGTAGGCCTACAATATTCTAGGCACACGCGCTTTGCCCTTAATAGTCAACAGATTTAAGCAATAAGCCCTAAACGGCTTTTGGATTGAAAACTTTAGCTTCTAATAACATTTTTAGGTCTATAACATCTTTGGCACGCTTCATATGGAACTATTTTACGTAACTCGTCTTATTTGAATTATTGGTGAAGTTGGATTCAATCTATAAAGTTGTATTGGTCTAGACTTGTTGTTTCAAAGGCTGCGGTTTGATTAAATTGCTTTATCATGTAAAATCAATATGTATCTCGATGCTCTTTGAAGCGGTATGTAAAATGAAAAAATGCAGTTTTTATTATTATTCTTTATTGCACTCATAAAAACATTTTGACACACTGAAAACAGTTTCAGTGTAGGTCTGAAGAAGTTATGAAGTACTGAGGCAATATTATATACAGCGATTTAAATATAGGAATGGACATAAAGTAAACTAGTTAGGTAGCTTAGATCAGTCTTTCCCAAAGTGGGCGATAGCGCCCCCTTGTGGGCACTGCAGGTCTCAAGGGGGGCGGTAAGAGACCCAGAAAGAAAATGGGGGCGTTGTGTAGAGGTCATTTGTAATTTTATTTACTCTCAACAACAACTTGTGAACATCAACTAATATGAATTAAAAGATTGCTCAAACTCGGAAAGTTGGGGCACCGAAGAAACAAAGACACATACAGCTGACTGTCGATCCAGTCACGGTTTCTTTTGATTTGTGTTTAATTCCGCGTTAAATTTGAGAAATTCTCGAACAAACATTACTTTTATGTCCCAAAACTCAAAAATTTTCGCGCTCGCTTCGCTCGCGGTTTCTTTACTTTATTCTCGTATTTTTTTAACAGATATAGCTACTTTTAATGCCCCATTACCTACTCAAAAAAATTCACGCTTCCTTTGCTCGCGGCTTCTTCATTTCAGTTGCCTTTTATTATATATGTTTAGGACTTTTAGTGATCCAAAACTCAAAAATTTTCGGGTTTGCTTCACTTTACAGTTGATTTTATTTTTCAAAAATGTTTAGTCTACCCTAGCAAAAAGGTATCACGTTGTTAAGTACTTTTATTAATAAGAAAGTAACTTCTAGTTTCCATATGAACTTTGTTATTTTCGGTACTACTTTAAGTCCCAATTTTAATACATAGGCGTCAACACCAACAAAGAGTTATGTACGTTAGGGGTACATTTTGATTAATTTTTGTTTTGAGTTCTAAAATATAACAAAAATTTTCACGCTCGCTTCGCTCGCGCAATCAGAAGCTATGTTCCCGTGTTTTTGCATTCACCAACCAGCAATAACTTATATACGATTGGGCTACATTTTACGTCATTTTTGCTTTGACTTGTTAACTATAAAAAATCTCGCGCAATCTCGTAACTACATATGTCTCTGTTTTTCGTATGGGTTTGAATTACAGTTGGAGGGCGCCACAGAAATCTCGCCCAGGGCGCTAGTACCTAGAGTTAAAACCGGCACTGATCTGTGAAAATTTCACTCTCTAACTATCACGGTTCATGAGATACAGCCTGGTGACAGACGGACGGACAGAGGAGCGAAAACAATAGGGTCCCGTTTTACCCTTTGGGTAGGGAACCCTAAAAAATGGGGGCGCTAAAAAAATATTTATTCTCAAAGTGGGCATTAGACAAAATAAGTTTGGGAACCACTGGCTTAGATTTAGAAAATAAACATGACGCAAAAGTACATGAAGAGTTTATATCGTCGCCACAGCGTATTTCTTGTTCTATGAAAATGAAATCTGAAATTGATAAACTTTACCTATTCAACCTTTTTTGATGCATATTGATCCAGACCACTGGCAATGGGTCATAGTAACAAAACCCAATCGATAGATCATTTTGTAGTTCTGAAAACCGAAAAACTGCACTGGCCAGTTTAGTTCACCCAGTTCTCTTTCAAAAACAATATCACAAATTAATGATTGTTTTCCAGAAACAAGTAAACAACATCACTGTTAAATCATTTCGAGTACGTAACAAATTCCTTTGTAAATAAAATAACGTATTATTTCTCCTGTATTACGCAACGGAGTTTCTGAGTAGCAGTTTTCATGAGTACTCACTACGTAACAAACGATATTGAGTAAAGTACCGTTTGTTTGTCCCAGTTGTTTTCCACTGAAGTACAATTTATTATAAGGAAAATATGTTACCTGGATGAAACTTTCCAGGTAAGTATGGGTTTTTCATAATGTGTAATTAATAATTCTTTTCATTGTGTTAAAAGTAATTTATTGTATGTTACCTGTTATTTTATAATATGCCAGTGAAATCGTTTGCTTTTCTTGTAATTTTGTCAGATAGTTTCTCATAATTAATGATGATGAACGGAGGTGGGTTTTAGTCGGTAAAATCCCGACAATCAATTCAAGGGCTTTCTGGCGATTTACCAAACCCAAAAAGGGAGATTTTTAAGCGAATAGACCTCTACCTTATTCAATCTACTCTTTTTTACGATTGATCTCGATGAAACCGTTCTTAACCAATTTTTTGTTCAATAGTAGATACTTAAAACGACAGGATCTATTTCTCTCACAGCTATGACTAAGTAAGAATATATAGGCATACAGGTATCTTTCAGTCTAGTAAGAATATGATAAGTATTTGAAACGGTTCCCGTTGTCTGAACCAGCTGAAATTATGCGCATGCTAAAATAGGTAACTTCCGTTGTTATAGGAGTATAGCTTGCTTGCGAAAAAGTTTTCATAAACACTGATTTTAAAGCAGCGGGGCCCAGCAGGGCCAAGGCCTGCCGGGGCTGCGGGTTGTTCGAAAGAGATACCGCGGCCCTGGTACATAAAAGGCCCATGACGGAACACGACGGTTTTTAGTCAGTAAGAGTCTGACACTCCCTCACCGCTGCTAACCCACAGCGGAAGGGGTCATTTGATGATTTTTGACGTCGTTAAAAAAAAAAGGTTCATTAAATGAGTTAAGTACTGAAAAAAGTTTTTACAAAGATTAACAATTGCCTATAAAATCCCTGTAAATGTTATACCTAAGTTACTACGCTAGTTACATCAAAATCCGTCCTAAGTTATTCTTGAAAGAGTTACAAAAATGTGATATATACTACTTAATATCCGAAGGTAACTCCCATTCACAGAAAATCATCAGCACCGGCTTTTTTAATGGGTAACTGTTTGGTACATGCCTCCTTTCACACAGAGAAATATTGAGTGAGCGTCAATATAATCCAAAGATCTGCTCGACATTTATTGCCACTTTAAATTCTTATAATTTTAGTAATCACATTTAGATGAAAACGATATTAATCAGTGTTTCAGAAGAAAGAATCAAGATTAGTAATCATCATAGGTGGTCTTCAATTTGCTCATGATCAAGCAGCTTTTCAAAGAAATCTTTTTTTGGAGATCCACAGATATAAATGTAACAATGATGCAGGTATATGAATTTAATTAAACATTAGTAATTGTCATTAGGTTGGTACTATTGGTTACACTTTACTATTGTTATTGTGTGACGTCTGAAACTAAATTAGGATTTTGTGGTAAGTGTTGAGGATAAATTCTCTTCTTGTTAATTGAATTCATTGCTTCAGTCACATTGGTTATCTACGATACTTTTTCTTTTTTAACTGTGAATAAATTTATATTTAGACAAAACAAATGATACACGAAATTGATTGAGGAATACAAAATTTGTAGAAAAGCGAAATTCCTTTAGCCATAGATTAAAAAAAATACATAAATGAACCATTTAGAATATATTAGGTACATATTCTAAATCATAGAATTATCACTATCAACAACAAAAACAAATCATTTCTACGAACATAGAAATTACTCAACACACGTTTCAGATAAATACTAACTAGTTTCATGAACATTACATAACAAACCTAGCACAGATTCTGTTGACAACATAAATACAAACACTACATATATATATATATATATATATGTTTATATACGTTTGTATTGTATCGTGTTTTCCCCGTTCTCGATAATATAGTGTTACGTAGAAAAGTGTCACTGCAAATTGTTTATGATGCTTTGTAGGCGAATTACGTCATCGTTTAATTACTAGGTTCATTTGTTCTGCGAAGAATAAGTACCTATGTAGGTCTGTTTTGGTTTAACCGAGAGTTCTAGAGGTATTTCAAAGAATTGATACAAGTAAATACCTAGGCAGTAAATGAGATAAACATTGCATTTGGGTTTGCAGTGTGTTGAGGATAGTTTTCATTTTGGTAAAAAAATATATGACGACTGTCATCTGAAATGTCTATAATGTAACTGGACTGTAAGTTTTTGTTTTATGATTGATTTACTTTTGTGTCATGTAACTATCACACTTAGGTACAGGTTTAAAGGTAATCCCCAGTGAAGTGGTGAAGTACCTCGTGACAATCATACCTTTAATGTAGGTATGTTGCTAGGTGCTATCCTAAGTTATTATTTACCTTACTACCAATTTTACTGCAGAGTATCATAAGATTTAGGGACTTTTTTACAATCAAAACATCGATCGATAAAATATCTTCGCTAAAACATAGCAAAACAGATAAATAAGTATAATAGATAAGTGTGAATACTTTTATTAAATGCGATTATCAGTAAGTAATAATCCCTTTTTAGTCTCCAAACAGATACTATCTAGAGACGATAGATCGCGATTTAATACTAAATAGTTATAATCATCAATTACTTTTTAATTAATTAAGAATTCTTGTAGGTTATTAGAATACTAGACGAATCGATTAAATACAAAACGGATTATTCTCTTAGATACGCCCTGAGTACCTACATAGGTATTGTAAAGGTTTATACCAATATTTTTAATTAATACTGGTGGAAAATTATCTCCCGTTCCCTACCGTACCTAGTTTAATTATTTAGTTTTATTACCTCTATATTTGAGCGATATTCGCACACCGCGTACAAATATAGGTCCATGTTTAATTTTGTAGAACGTTTTAAAAAAATCTTCTTTTAAAATATTGTACGGTAGGTAACGTTCGTTATCAATACAAGAAAAAGGACAAAACAAAACAAAGTTTTTCCTCTAATTTTTCCGTCTAATTTGATTAAATAAAAATGAAATGAATGATGTAAATTTTTCCTTCCAGAAAATAACAGAAAATCACGTGTTTATGGTTGCTCATTAATTACGTAACATTCCAGAGGGTTGTTCAAATGTTCTGAGTCATTGTCAAATTCTTTGTTTTTAGTTACGAGGAAGCATCACGTTTTCTTTTATGCTCACGATTTGGGGTTGAAAACTTTGTTACGTAATAATCAAATTGGCAACGACGCCCTTTTCTGGAAATTTGTACGTAACGGGATAAAATATCACAATATTGATAAAGCCTGTAGTTGATTTTATTCGTTTGTCTAACTCTCTACACAGTCGATGGTTGTATACATAAAGTGTCCAAAACAGATTTAATTAAAGGACAATGGGCACTTTGTATGGGATTTGGTACCCGCTCCAACAGTAACGTATGATATATCATTAGAAAGGTATTTACATGAAGAATAATAAAAACTATGGGGCTTGCCTCAATTAGCTGTCCGATCCGAGTAATGATAAAAATTGAATCGACATAGAAACAATTATGTCATCCATATATGCAAATTCATTAAGAGGCATATGTCGTCAGTGTAATAATTTTAAACTCAGTTATTAGACATCTTACATTGTTTGAGATACACTCTATTATAATCTAAAAGTTGTGATAGTCTATGGAGTCATACTACGGAAACACAATAGTCATCTGATTTGACAAAAGTTCAAAACATTTCTATTCATCTTTTTTTAAGAAGAAATTCATCATTATCTCAGCACCTCTTGAGGAGCAAGATTAAGTCGTAATATGTACTATGTTAACATCGTCCCCTGACTTTGCAACCTTAATTGATTGTAAATACTGAAAGACTTTCATCAAATACATAATCTAGTTCTGCGTGAACTGCAAAGGATTGCACAGTCTTTTTTTAAAGCAGTCGGCAGGCAAACATTTTAAGAAGGCCAAATTCCTGTTTTTTTGTTGCTTTACCAGTTTTTATTCAATACAGCTGGATTTAAGAACTACATCTACGTTGACGATTTATGAACATTACACATTCTGCTAGTCGATGTCACGTGAAATGGACAAGGATTTGGAACTAGTCCTCATATTAAATTTTTTTTGCCTTGCCAAGACCTACGCAACGGTACTAGAATCAGCACTGTTGGACAGGGTACCAAAACGCCCATCGTCCTTTTCGACAACTATTAAAATAACTTAGTTTAGAGATCTATTTAAGTTATCTAATCAAAACTGGTCTAAATATACCAAGACTAAATATAAATTTTGATAAATTGAAGTTGTTATAGTTGAGTTACTTAGGTAACTATAATTTGTTTTCAAATTTGAATGTAAATATTTGTTATACAAATTGCAATGGAGTGAGAAAATTGTGACAAATAAATAACGTAAGTAAGCGAAGTTCATCAGAACTAAATCAATCTGACGCTAGCTATTTGTTTTCCAATTTAATAAAAATAATAAAAATATAACACAACTTTATTAAAATGGGAATAAACAAGACCATAAATAACAAAAACAGGGACAAAAACTCGAACCAATAAACTGTCAACCTTTTTTGTGACGTATTTTTTGTCTATGTCATTTGCTTACGTTTAACGAGCATTTAACTGTTATTCAAATTACACATACAAATTGTTTTGTTTTCTTATGAAGTCTTTTGTAAAATGCAAGTGATAATACATCCAGTAAGTCATAAGAAAGGAATTGATATTGTTCTTGTACATGACATCACGGTAAAAAGGTGACGTACGGATTTTAGTCACCCTGATGACTTTTCTTAGCACAATGGTCATTGGTCATCCGTGTGCAACTATCAGTTCGATGACCCATAAATGGCATTTGTATGGTTAATCCAACCGTAAACCTAGAAAAAAAAAATCCTTGAGATATAGATAAGTAATTAATCATCATTAATATTCAAAAACAGATCACAACATTTCGTAACAGGTTGCCACTGAGCTAATAAATAGCCCACCCAAATTTTCATTTGAGGAAAATGATTCATTTCCTCGATATTTTCGTCAAGACCGTACCTTATTTCGACGGTGACGTCATAGTCACGAGTAGACGAGCAGGGAGTGACCTTTTTTGAAATCCACTGTCTATAAATTTAAGTACAGGGGGTACTTGAAATGAAGCCTTTAATTTTCTGTGTAAGAAACGTTAGGCAACTCAGGTCGCGTGTAAAGTTGTTCGCTTGTTCAACGTTGCGAGATTTTCAGTGGCTTCGGGGAGAACAAAGATGCTGACGTAAAGGGTCGACTGACGTGACGTCAACGATGTAGGCGTCTTACGTTACATGATATTATTAGGGAACGTGTTGGGAGTGTTTTAGGGTAAAATGTTGCAAAATATTTGGAGCATGATGTTACGAGACGAAAAATAATTTCTGAAGAACAAAAAAACGTGTTGCCCAATTTTTTTGGGGGCGTTTCAATGAGTAGGTACTCGCAACTTGCGTAATGACAGACGATATTTCAATCAATTTTTGAAATATCGAATCATTAACATTTTGTGGGTTCATAAATAAACAATCGATTTTCCTGTTTTAATTGTTAAATTAATTAAACAATATAATGACAGCAGTGGCAGTTCGTGGGCCGCCTTTGCTTATCTGCAATTGACACATAACCGGTCGAAACCGGTTCGAACAATAGTCGATTGAATACTAATCGCCATATTACATTCCCAATAACTTACAAAATAAATATATTTAGTAGACCGCTGTGGTTGTTTATTGTATCATTTTAAGACTGTTGCCATAAGCTTAGATACAGAAACCTTGTAATTTTCGTTAAGAAAACCGGAACGTGACATTAATTTTGCGGTAGGGACTAGTTTCAGGAGGAAAATTTTTAGCTACGCTCGTGAGTGCGGCCTTGGCTTATACGTAGGTACTTACGTACTCAAAGCAATTGTAATCAGAGGAAAATTTCGTGTCTCACTCAGAGGAAATCTTACAAGAAATGTCTGGAATATAAATAGATGACACAGACCATTGTTGCATATTCAATAAGTTATGAATCACTAATGATACAATCACGATTCCTAGGTTTAACGAACTAAGTACTATTTTATTCTACGCATTCTCACTGTACATGGCACCTCACTGTAGACAGTACACGTCATTTGTCTGTTATAGTCAGCTGCTAATCAAAACGGTAACTAAAAATAAGTTTTAATAGTTTTGTTTGTAGTCGGGAAAAAACCCATTTAAATTATATGCAGACAATTTATTTGGAGTAGCTATCTGACTGGCCTTTTTCCTATTATTGATTCTCCTTTCAATTGGTGTGGATTTAAGAGCATTCTCTTCATATTAAGATAACTATCCGCCACGTCTACTGTCTGTCTATCAGCAATACACTTAAAAACTCCTATACGGTATTTCGTGAGATTTTCACCAAGGTGGAGGTCGGAGGATAATTTGAAACTTAGAATAAGTACATTAAACCACTCTCACTCTCAACTCTGCCACCAATTAAATATTGTTTATATTTTCTTATTAAAAAGATGTTAGAGCCTTATCCGCATATGAATTCTAAAATACCGAAGTCTGTTTTTAAAAACATCATAATTATTTATTACAAAATACGAAGAAACAATTGGGTTATCGGTCAAGTCAGACAAATACCTATTTCCTGTACCAATACTACATATCTTCAGTTAATCAGTACGGACTATGAAGCCGGAAATTCGGCTGCTAATTTAGATACCTACTTATCTACAGCAGGAGTTATTGTTTGTGATAGATATAGGTATTATTACGTGTCCTTATAGGAAAACAGAATATTACATTACACCTCGGTTTTACACGTCACAGTTGAATTGTTTCTACGGGCTTTATCTCTATAACGATACAACATTTCTCTAAATGGACATTGTTAGATTTCTAAGAACGCGATGTAGGTGGTACGAAAATTCAATAGAAATTCATCAATGAAAGGACTTCAAAAGTCACTAATTGACTTAGGGAAAGGATATAAGAAGACATTTAAGACTTTAATTGAATTTCTGCGCTTTGATTGAGCATGGTTCATCAATGATTTCTATAGCACAGCTATTTGAGATGAACTAAACCAGCTTGAAAACGATACTTTATACACACATATGGATGTGTTTATTGCTGAGAGAACCCCAATAAAAACGTCACATGATACAATAAAATATCTAAGTTAGTTAATCCAGAAAAAAACTCTAATTAACACTTATAATAAAATGCAGGATTTAAACGAGTTATGCCAACGTGTCTGTCGTCTGTTAATCTTGTAATTTGGCACGTGCGACCATGATGGAATCGTGTGAAAAAACGATATTAACATAAGTCACATAAGGTCATTATAAGACGTTTTGTTTGACTTTATATGTGCAGTGAATAAGAAGCGTATTGGTCTATCTGATAATGAAAGTTTTTGAATATTACCACTGCTATTTATTGTAGCAAATAATCATTATCAGGATACATTAGCAGACTAAAGTCTGTGGGATATGAGTAAAAATGAGAGTTACTTCCGTTCTAAAAATACCTAATAATCTTCTCAAAACAAATGAATCTTCAAGAGGATATGCTATAACGTCAATGAATTTGATTAAAAACCCCGTGAACAAAAGATAACTCAGCTATTATCTAACCGGAATCCGCCGGGAGATTACCGGCCAGACATATCTAGAGTACGAAGTATAAAATCCAATTACTTAGGTACCTAATAAAGAAATACCCAATTAAGTAGGAACACGGATAAGTCTGACGTAAGTTTTAATACAGGAAAAAGGACCTGGGTCTGACCTCACATACGTCACGGTTGCTAGGGCTTAATCAGCAACCTTCATCACAGTTGTTCATCACATACTTCCTCATGACATTATTTAGAGAATCGAACTAACTGGAGACGACATTGCTTTGCCTTCCCATCTTATGCTCGCTTCTAATAAACGAGAAACGATCCGTTTTGATAAGGATGGTAACTTTTCACGTTTGTTGTATGAGGTTATGTGAAAAAGTTGCCATCCGTTAGTAAAACGGACGAATCGCGGCTCGGAGGAAATATGTCCTGTACCTGGATAAAAATGTGTTTCTTGGGGAAAGTATAGTTTCCCACCAGTTAAATAATTTTTCAAATTGTTTGAGTATTTTGGATGCCTTCATGGTACACATAAATAGGCGAGGTTTTGTCTAGCGCTTATTTTTTACAAAGTTTTTCGCATAGAGAATTGTCCTCATGGCAGTTCCAGTTGGTCGCACACTCTAGGTGACATTACATGACATTACTTACCCGTAATGTTGAAGGTTACAGATGTGCGCTTTTGCAAACGAAGGTGAACGTGACAGTTTGCTTTGACAGTTTACTATATTGTTATTAAGACGTGCTAAATGATTCCTGTTGTTTGTTCTTTTGTTTAAATGTTGCGTAATCCTATAGTTCGGCCATTCAGAGAATGCGTTCCTGACACGTCGCGATTGAACTGACGACGTAACTTTGCAATGGCGTTGCAGTTACGATAAAAATATTTTTGCTGGTTGTTTACCGTTTTAACAATTGAGGAGCATTAAAACAACATTATTATATCAATAATCAATGAATGTTATTACGTCGTCAGTTCAATCGCGACGTGTCAGGAACGCATTCTCTGAATGGCCGAACTATAATTAGGCATATTGAAGAGAGTTTTCTCAATCTTTTTTAACACGCTTAAATTAGCTTCACTTGTAACTATGGATGTATGTAAGAAAATTTTAGAATCTTAAAATGACCCACTTCCCGGTCTTCGATTACGCTGAAATTTTTAACACGATCTGAGTTCTGATGACAATACATGACTAGCGTGTTTTTTATTTCTTTTAAACTATTTAATTATTTTCCAATCTATCGAAGATAGCGAGTTAATTAATAAAGGGGTAAATAAAAAAAACAGTTGTCTGAATTTGGAACCTGGCACAGACAGAGTTATTTGAAAAGCAGATTTTGTAAATCTAGTAAACTGTTTATATAACTTTGTAGGAATTACCCCACCTAAAAGTTAAAGTATCAAAGTTGAAGAGGTGCCTAACTTTTCTCGCTTCAATATTAAAAGGGGATTTTTGTTAGTGATACAAGAAAGTCGTACGATACATTGATAAGATGATAATTATCATAAATAATTAGGTATATGGCTCCTATTATCAATTTCACGGGTGAATTAAGTCACCTTATGTGCCCTCTTATCTCCATATTTTTTTTGATTACCTATTATCAAATTATCATCTAGCGGAATGTAGTAACAGACTTTTTGGGCGTACCTACCTAATAATCCAAAAAACATGATATCAGTTGCCTAATTCGTAGCGCATGAAAAAAAGTTTGACAAAGGGTAAATGAATTAAAAAAAAGCTCATCATAACAACAGATACACGCGACACTACGTCATACCTACGAATATTGTCCTTCCTTAATAAAAAAAAACTACTAACGTAGTTTACCCAAGTTCATCAATTCCATTATGGTGTAATAAATGATAACATAGTTTACACAAACAACCGTAATTACTACCACTATAGTAATATTTCGTCATCTAATTGTAATTGTGGTATGTATATCTGATTTCCTGTATTATACACAACTACGTATTTTTATATCATTTTTTCGCATACCTACATTTATTACACGTGTAAACCGTGACATTGATCAATCAATCAAAGATTAATGTTTGAGATAACTTTGGTCAGAAATAATCGCGTTATCAGTAGAGTTGGACCTTCTAAATGAAATAGGTAGTAGGTACAAAGTACTAAGCCTATAAGTCCACGGCGAGCTAGCATGATTTATTTACTCATGCGTGATACTGGTCAGATGGGCAGTCGCTCCATGTAGAACACTGGTACTCAGCTGCATCTAGTCCCTGCAAATTATCTTAAGGTCAAGTCTTTCTGCCCATTTCTTCCAAGTTGCTGTACGATAATTTGGAAGAAGTTAGGCAGATGATGCATATTCACTTCGGGTTATTCGTCATCTCGACACGCTAAACTCACCACGAATGTGTCCAGTTGGTGAACAGTTCATTTCCATATATTTTATACCTGTCTTTACATTTACGAATGCTCCTTCATGATTGACCTTTGTATCTTGGGTTCATTTTCTACTGAAAACAACAGAAAAGTTCTTCCCCCATCTAGAATCGCTTTTGTCTCGGGTAAAGAGGTTTAATATACGTATACTGATAGTCTCTCGTCTCGGGTAAAAACCGAGTTGTAGATTTACAAAAGTCCGTGCAATAAAGGAGTTTGAATTACACATTGACCATTGCAACATGATTGTACAAACTATTTAGTCAGCGTTGGAAACCACCATTTAGATGACACAAGGATTCAGAGGCTTGTCCAATATGGTAGCGTTTTTGACTAATCTATATCGTGAATAATGTTTGTGATGAGTAGACAGGCCTACATAGTTACTAAGGTAGGTACATTAAGTATTAACGTCAAAGGGGTCTAAGAAAGTAAGGAAAAATTCTGTTAGCCCAAAGAGATTTCAATGTCTTTGTGTTAGCCTTTTTGTTAATTAACATTTGGTGTCACGGAACCATCAGGTTTCTCCGCCTAAGTTAGCTATTAAAATAATTGTATAATCCGTTCTTCAAAAAGGGAAATAGGTAATAACATGCCTAGTTGGTATCTAGTATCTACCTACTAATGACGTAGGCAAAATTTCTAAAAAATCAAAAATATGCTGCAATATTATTGTCCTGAAATGATGACGAATAATTAGTCACGGATTCAATTCTCTCAATCGGTTTTTATTCAGGTGAATTGCAGAGAATTATTCAGTACCACATCATCTGTCCTACTTGAAAGTAAATAAAGTAAATAACAAATAACCTGAACGAGTAGTTTAAGTCAAGGAAGCTCCGCAATTCTCACCTTCCTGTGACGAAAATAACTTCTGTTGAAAACCGCAACAATTTTATTACTTAGTAAAAAGTAAGTACCTGTAAATATAAGTAAGTACATATTATAAACTCACAAGTTTCCTTGTACCGGAAAATATATGTGAGTTATACGAATTGACTACATCATAATTCCAGAAACATTAAAATTATGTGTGGCTTGTCCTGTTCTGCTTAAATTCTAAGGAAAATTCAATAGGTCACTAAGCGGCAGAGCGTTTAATTTCATTATTTGCACAAAGGCAAAGGTGTGAAGTATTAGCAGCGCAGCTCGGTACCTACTTATATTGTATTTCCATCTTTATAAATAGGTAAATATTACCTAAGTTCTTTTATAAACAGGTATCGACACGAACTCAAAATGACCAAATATCTACTAATATCAATATCACAAAAAAACCAGAAAGGTGGGCATAGACCAAAATCTAAAGATAAAAGATTACTAACTTATTTCGTCACTCCTTACGCAAGTCGAGAATATTCGTCATTATCACATACTTATTGGATATTTGCAGAAAAGAGTCGCAAACAATATTTAACTGTTTACAAACAAATCGTATTTCGTCTGATTGTATTTTTGCGCTCACCTTGAAATGAAATCCTACATTATCACGTAGGTTGGTAAGCTCGTTTACTTTTTTCAGAGATAAATTCTTTCGTCATTCAACCTTCTTACATACAAACCTATTTAAGGTTTTTAAAAATCGAAATGCCACAATTTCGAAGTGAAATAAATCGTTGGGAAACGCACGATTAGGATAAGCTGCTCCTGCTAATGCCTAAACAAACAGTTCTAGTGGTGTAAACATTAGTTTTAACCCCGGAAATAGCAAGCAGCCACTAACATGTTAAGTTCACGACACACGAGTCTCGCGAGACGCTTCTTAAATCATCATCCCGTGTTTCATTGATCGGGAATGCGTGAACCCTGACTAAGTTGAGCCACTGAGCGGACAAAGGATCGCTCGAATTGCTGACTGTTGAATCATCGAGTTAACCAGACGTGTGCAAACATGAAGATCTGACGATGCATTAGCGTTATCCGCCTGACATAGCGTGCTTTGCTACAGATTGGAACACTGAAGAAGAAATAGAATTCATTGAATGGTAATACGGAGTTGATATGTAAAAAAACTTTCAGTATTGGTGAACAGGGTTGGTTTTTAGGACTATGAAAGGTCAGACAAAAAATAAGTTTTAGCTATTTATAAGTAGAGACGACACTTTAACCTGCTTTAACCTTAACTTTATTATTACGTAAAAGTCTCCCATTTCTTTTCGTCTGAGCTATTGAGCCTTTTAACTTTAATAAAGTTAAAAGTTTATTGTACTTACGCATATTGAATCATACAGTTGACCTATCTGCTAAGAAGAATCAGCCCGTTCTCGAGTGAGACCGAGGTCAGAAAAAATAAATAAACAATCGCAACGCGCCATTAGTGTTATGCGCGTTGCTAAGCAACGGACGATTGGCGCGAAACGTTGGCTGTTTGAAATCAACTCCTTGGCCAAGGTCAACACTTGTAGTATGGATAAACCCTTGGAAGGGAAGTATTATTTATTAACCATGTAGGATTGGTTGCACAAGAACAAAACATATTGCGCAATATTTTATAGTTTTTTTATAAATAAAAACCGGTTTATTTAATTCAGCAAGTTTTACCAGATCCGCTTTTAATACAATTATAATTTAAGTATTTAATTTAAATGTAATATGTAATTAATTAGGTATTATTTTCAGACATCCGTTTCAGGCTAAAATTACCTAAATAAGTTTAATATTATGTAAATTTGAATTAACTGGTGTACAGAAAGATTTATTTCACCATAGAAATTCGTGCGAATGTAATAGCCACAAGAAAAAAAAAATAACACCTACTTATTTATAAAATGAAAAAACAAGGATTGACAAAAGGTATAGGTAAAGGTAAAGGTACGCATTATACTAAACAAATTGCCCATACCACTTTGCATAAAATTGTGATAAACTGAGAATAATCTTTCCCGTACCCCGGTACAATCATGCCTCAGTCAATAGTTGAGTCATGAATTCATCATAAGCAGTATCCTTAATAAAATCAATGCGTAATATTATGTACCTATGAGTATTACTTATAATAAGATAAAAGATACAACAAGCTACTGTTATCATACTAGTCTCATAGTAGTAGTCGTAAAAATAAAGCCGGATATACCTAGGAAATATTAAATTAACAACAACATCAAAATCCCAAACTGGACCATTTGTTCCTAAGTATAAGGTAGGTAGTTGCATTCTCATTTCTTGAGTTTTTACAAAAAAAAATAAGTGGTTTCATAAGTTGACAACCCTATTGGTTTTTTTTTTTAATTACCGCAGCGAAGGTGGTTTAAATAATTTTCTATCGAATAAAATTCTTGATCTACATCGTAAGGACAACAGTAAATACACCACCTACCTACTTAATTAAAATAAATTAATCTATTACATCGCTTAACTAAGACAAGGCGTGTAATTTAAGTTAGAGGACAAACTTTGATTACACTTCAGTGCTTAGTTTAACTATCAGACCGCGGGAACTTGACAGATATCGAATGTCCAATAGGTACCTACTTATGTCGTTCTTGTTCATGACACTTAACCATCCACCCACTTGGTAGGTTTCTTAAACAATTAGGTATCGAAGAATGACACCAACACTACTTAGATGACGAAATAGTTTGCGGATTTTGCTCTGAAGTTACGAGTAAAGTTAAGGAAACCAAAACATGAATTTGATCACGCACGTATAACTCACTCTGTAAACTAAACAATCTTCTTTTGTTAACAATAAAGTTAAGTAGGTATCTTAGCGTGACCTACCTGCCTACCTAAATAAAAGTTAAATTATCCTCTTATTATGATTAGTTTGCAAAATGCCCACAAATGAATGATAAAACATATTTGTTTGTTGTCTTTAATGTTGTTGTATCTAAATTTAAATCTAATTAGTGCTTTGAAGATAAATGTGTAATAAATAAATAATATTACCTGGTTCTTGTGAAAAATATTGAAACAAACGTTTGCGATTGCATTGCCAAACGTAAATGAATGGTAACAATCTTTCTCTTTCTATAAAGTGTCTGTTCAGTATGACAGAAAGAGACAGACATAGAGTTGTCGCTCCTTCAGCTATCGCGTGGCGTATTGTAGCGTACTACGCAAGCTGACGGTGTGTCGACATTGGACGTTGGATCGGTTGCCGGTCCGAGGCTTCGCGGCGAGCGTCGTCCGTCAGTCTCGCAATGGCGTTAGTGAGAATAGGACGTGTGTTCGTTTAGTTTCACAACAACCCGAGCGGACACCGGCCCAAAATATTGGCCGTCTATCAGTGCATGAATTACTTGAAGATACTTCCTGTAATTCCTCACACAATAAAGCGACTTGTTCGTGACCACGGACAGTCAAATTTTGGTACGATATCCACTCAGGGCGAATCATTTCAAGGTTCGTACTTTATTCGTAATTTCCCCTTACTAAAATAACGTTACTAAATCGTGTCGATTGTCTCGTTTTGTTTCAAATTTTGTAATGTCGGTTCCGTGGATTTGCAAGTGTCACAAACGGGAAATTACTAATAAGTGGTTTTCGTTTTGTTGCAGATCATGTTCATCTCATCGTAGTTCCTTCATCGTAATTAAGTGTTTGTGTGTGTTTGTGAACTTAAGTGTAACGTGACAGTGTTAAGTGTTAGTGATGGAACCTGGATCCCCATCGTTGCTGTGGCCGCTGCGCCTGAGCAAGCCGGCGGTGACGGTGCCGGTGGCGGGCGAGGACAGCAGCAAGGCGGAGGAGCGTGCTCAGTCGCCGGTGCTGACGGACCGGCTTGCGGCGGCGCCCTCGCCCTCCAGCCCGCCGGCGCCCTCCAGCCCGGCGCCTCCTCAGCACCACTTCCAAGCGGCACTCGTCGCTGAGAAGTATCTCCTCCTAGAACAAGTTGAAGGCTCATCCCTCTGTCGGTGTGTTGACGTGCGAACGCAAGAGGAGTATGTTTGCAAGGTAAGTACTTATCTAAGTCTAAGGCAACATTAGACATAGACTTCATTACAATGTTCTAAGACACGAGTTAAATACTGACGTAAGTGCAATGCCTCCCGGAACCGCGGCTAGTTATATTATAGCAAACCCACCTATACATGCACAAAGATGCTGTGGAGGAGATCGAGTTTATTTGCCACAGTAAACTTGCGCTATTGATACAAACCTATAGCACTAGCTAGCTATCTGCAACTTGCTAACTTGGTTCACGAGTCCAACAACTTTATCGAGCGAACTTGCAAAAGTTTTATACAAATATACCTATGTGCCTACGTAGTTATTTAGATATTCACTTAACATCTATTTATGTTATCCATTTAAACGAGACCGGTATTTTATGAGATGCAAACATTCAATGTTACATTACGAGTTTGCAAACCTTCCTATAAAACTCCTTTATCTTATTAGTGCTGGCATGTAGGTACATTTTTCAAAATTCGAATTGCCAAAGAGAACAATCTGTATTTCTCGTGACGCGGCTAGGATGCGTAACGTGCGCATGTCGAAATTGTGTCGGGTTTCATCAGGCGTTGCGTGGCTTTGTTTGATTGATATAGTGCGTAATCTCTTGTAGTTCGACCTCTTAGTACACAAATCTAATTAGCTAGTCAGTTTGTAAAACACCTGCTCCCCTTTGTAAACTTGAAGCACGTACAACATGTCCTGGCCTCGCTTAAGAATATATATATATATAGAATATTTGACTAATACAAACAAACGCAAAACATCATTTATTGGTATAATTACTCACAAAGGCAATATCTAGCAAAATATTTATTAAAGGGTTCTCACTATCCCACGGGATTGGACCCCATGTAGAGATAGGCCGAGTACTCAATAATATGCCCACATGTCGTGTCCCTTCAATTCAATTATTATAGTAAACTTTACCAATTTTAACCATTAGTGACTTCTGACAGCTAGTTTTATTTAGCAATATATTTCATCACATGTATCTAAAAACATTAGCCTTGTTATTAATAAATGTAGTATCACCCCAAGAAAAGATCATTTGAATCATAAACATGTATGTATTTCTTAATCACGGCTGGCTATTTTTACCTAACTCTAATGGCTCGGCTTTGAGTACCTAATTCGTTAATTAATGTTCAATAGTAGTTTTTTCACGAGTCTCGCGTGCATTGTTCATAGCATCTTGTTCAAAACCGATGTCATACTTTATATGTCATGGCCCGCGCGCTGCTCGATCGCACTTGTAGGCCACAGCCATCGCCGTTTTTACAATGTCATGTGTCGACTTTCGCAATCGATAACCTAACAATAACGGCAATTATAACGCTAACAACACGCTAATTGTTGCATTACACCAGTCGAGCTAGCGCGCGCCTCACAACTTATAATTAGGCGGAGCTAACATTCCAAACATATTCATTTTTAGTTTGAACTGGCTTATCCTTATTGGCTTTGTGAATCACTACTCAAGCCATAGAAACTAGTTTGAAAACTCGTTCTACGTAACGAATTTTGAGCCTAGGCTGGTTACTAGTAATTTTAGGCAATACAGGATACATAGGAGTACTAACAAAGGCCTATACGAGTATTGTCAAGGCACAGAATAGGCACTTCCCTCGTGAGAACTTGGCAAGGTTATAGTGTGGCAACGTTATCGTTGCTAAACGTCGAGCGTATTTACAACACCGAGTATTGCCGACACGACTGCCACGTTTGTTTCACATTCATCATGTGTGATACCGTCTCACTGTATTTGTTTTTAAAAAAACGTAAATTACCATCCTTTATTGATACTTCTAATGGTAACGTCACATGTGATCGCATCAGGTCGAGTCAAAAATAGGCTTGACCTTCTCATTGACATTGTGAAATAGACGATTTGATAACGCGCCGATCGCCGAATGTCATAGCGAGGCTAGAGGCCCCCCTCCTTTCGCCCCCCCCACTGAATAACAGTACGAGTGGCATTAGCAGCGAAGCGCTTATTCATTGCTGCTTTAAAAGGTCCATTAATACGAGTCTAGCAAACAAAGCTGTATCAAGAATTGAGTAGTCCGATCGAATCATATCTTAAGAGTGAATGCAATCAATCTGCAAACAATCGCGACAGCCGCCGTATGTACGGTAATCTGCTATTGTAATTTAGCCTAGAACGGATGAAGGCTTGCGAATTTGTTATGCTCCTTAAACATAAACAACTTGACTTAGATTGATACAATAGAACAGGAAATACATACATCTATATGCTCCTTTATATTATGTATAGAGTTCTTTGCCATTGTAATTGGATTGATTTAAAGCTAGGTTATCGCTAATGGGAGAGTCAAAGCCGAATGTAGCCACATAGCTGTTGAGTGCGCTTTACAAATATTTTGCAATAGATATACATACCTTGTGATTATACAAATATTGATAACAGCTAAGTAGGTTAGCTCCCGTAAAATACGTTCGATGTCAAATATTATCAAGTGTTCTGTCAACATTGCGAATTCTTATCAGTACCTCGTGTTTTCGCAAACATAGTCCACAAATGGGTCATGTTTTATTTTCGTACAACGCCCAACATTAAATAGAAATCGAAAAAGCGACGTCGTGTCTAGGGTGACTACGCTGAAATAACCAACAAACTATTTATACTGTACACAAGTCCAAAAAGAAATGGTTTGACGCACGCGACGTGATTCATCATTCGTGAGTCGGGAAATCAGATTTGGAATTTGCGTTCACAATGTCGTTGACATTTGATGAGCGATCGCACTGAGCACTGTGTTCACAGGCATACACGGATCGGTGCAATCGCTCATTCCAAAATAACTGTACCATTCCATGTAGTCGACGCGCTAGCGGTTCTAAAAAGCTTACCGTTGCCGACAAGACAACTCTTGCCTATTCGCTATTGAAAAATGTTATTGCAACAATTATCTTGTCTGTTTCGTTTGATTTCTACTTTGTCGTCACCCAAGAATTCTGTTTGAAGTCGACCGGGCTAGATTTGCAAAAGGAGGGTTAGCTTGCCTCTATTCACTAAATGTTTCAATCTCGTTATTCACATTAGACTAAGCCCTTTTAAATCATGGTCGCTTTGAAATAGGACCCCTTTGAATTTAACGTGGACGGGAATTTCAGTGACGCATATGTTTTTAACATATCAGTATACTTAATATTCGTTTGCTTGTATATTGCTGGTAACGTATATTCACTTTAAAATAGGCAGCACTAAATATAAAGTTACGCTTAGACATTGGAATTGATTAAACAATAAACTAGAGGAGAGGTGACACGCGACGGTAGCTAGGTCAACGATAAAGGAAAATAGCAACGACCCCAATAACGATACGTCATTCATTGAATAATGCAAGGAGTCGGCCGGATTTAAAGGAAACGTATATTTTTTTCCCGGAAAGCACCTTCAAATCAATACTAACGACAATCGTAAAGCGACTGCACATTAAGAGAACATTACTAGGGTTTTTTCACAAAACTAGTTTGTGGAATCGGTGTGTTAATGTTAACGTTGTCCTTTAGGTGGTGTCACGAGACTGCAGCAGCTTACTCCAAGCCCACTATCGGCTTGATGGCCATCCGCACGTCAACCCCATACACGAAGTCCTAGTCGGAGATAAGAGGGTGTACCTAATATTCCCGCGGTCGCACTCCGACCTCCACTCATATGTGAGGGCGAGGAAACGGCTAAGGGAACATGAAGCTCGCAGACTGTTCAGACAAATGGCAGAAACAGTGGCCGCATGTCACGAACAAGGCATCGTTTTGCGGGATCTTAAGCTGAGAAAATTTGTCTTCGCCGATCCTCAAAGGTGAGTCTTCTTTAACTTTACTGTGTAAACCAATGTACATGAAAATATTTACGCCAGCTTAGTCGGCCACATTGTCAGTCGCGAAATGTTATCACTAACTAAACAAATTGCCCGATGCAACGTTTCCATAGCAACTGTTATCAAGACGATCGACCCGCTTCGAATTGATCGATCGGTAACTTCCTCGGTATTTTTTACTGCCTACGCCCACTATAAAGATCGATCGTGAGAAAACAGATGAGTTAATAAAAAGGTCGGAAGGGAAACGGAAATGCTCTTTGTATTTAAGTAGCGCCTCGTTTCCTCCATGAGTCAATCGCCTTGTGTTACTGCTATAAACTGTTATCAAGTCGTTCATTATGACGATTCTTATGCGCTATGTGTCGCACTAGAAATGTTAGTTGTCGTTGTCTACAAACTGAAGTAGATATTGCAGGCACATTGCGCCACTGGCGCCAAACACTTCTACTTTAAGTTTCAGACACCTCATGTCTATGCTTAATCATCCGTATGACGAACACGATAAAACTTACTTACAACAACTATTGAAAAAGTTGTAAAATTTAAAAGGACAGCAATCGTACAATAGGATTACTCAACGCATTTATTAATTACGCCGGTCTCGCGGCGGCCGGTAGGAACCAGCGGATTTTCAAACTTTTGAAATGTTATCTGGCCTCCATTGTTGCGAATATCTCCGGCAATGCTAGCGGCTCAAGGCGAACGGTGTCATTGCTGCGTACAATACTGCGCGCGCCGCAATCGGGTCAAGGGTCCGCGGCAATGCGCTTGCGCACCGCCCGCAACGTGTGGTTTCAACGTTGCGAGTATAGCACCCGTTTTGACCCCTATATAATTCTTAATCATCATACGGGTACCTGCCCTCATCCGATCAGGTGATCCTGAGAAATACCATAAGAAAAAGAAAATATTTTTTATGCACCCCTAACGCGTAATTTACCGACCACATTCCAAAAGGATTTCAAATGAATTCTATTCACCTGCCCGTATCGTTACCCTTGGTATTTGCCCTGTTAATAAGATTCATTTATTAGATTTTTTATTTTGATCAGATAACATCTAAAAACTTTATTGTACCTACTTCATCCAGCCTTTTATTAAATTCGTAAGTTTTGTGTAAGTCAGAATCCCGTCTATTGTAGTTATAATTCTCTCGGACCCCTCATTCCACATCGGGGGCAACAGCCAACCTTTTGTGTATTGGATTATCTTTCGCGTCCTCTCTGAGACAATATTCAGTACGCCCACCCGAACTTGAAAGTTTGCCGTGATGGTTTCACTGACCTTTGGGCTCGTCCCTAGTGACATTCACGTCGCGAATCCGAATATGCCTTTGACGTGACCGCCCAGCCGCAGACATGTTCGAAACGCAATATAAGCCCCAAACACGAATAAAACGAACTCTATCTGCGTATTTGCGCAACAGTATTAATTCAGTCCGCTTTTGAGTGGACAGACAGACAGTGGAAAAGGTAAAATTTAATACTCTTTTCAGCGTCGCGTCATCAAAGCGAGTGTTGTCAAAAGCGCCTGTTCGCAATGCGGAACGGGAAGCACCGCGACCCTACCTCTAATGTAAAAACTTTTGCTTTACCCTTTACGTAATAGCAGAGTACGCTGCGACTTGAGAAGCCTTTTCCGAACTTGCCTCTCAAAGCCGGAATGTTTTACTTTTGGTTATTACACAGAACCTCTAAACAGTAGCTAAAGATAAACTTTTACCGCACCGACCGTCTGGAATGTTTTAATGTTAATTCGGCAAAAACGTACAGATAACTCATTGAATAGCAAAATTGCAATTGCGTCGATAATGTCCGCTGGCATGGCGTGTACAAAAGACTCTAGTTATTGGGCAAACGGGACGCGCTGGCTCGCTGGCGTCTGTTTTGTCTGACCGTTAATATAAATTAAGCAGGATATTGCAGATGTGTTTCCAGTTTTGCCATGTGCCGGTGTTGGAGCGGAAATATCGCTTTTTGTTCTACTTAATGATAACGGACCTTTGCGTGTAGGTCAAGCAGGTAGACAGCTGTTTAAGCAATCTGTGACCAGAGGGTCTCGTTCACTTAATGACCATGTGTGCCACTTCTTCTCAGACAATCCTTTAGACTAATTTAAAGTATCTGATTGTTCAGATGGTCAAACGAACCCCTATTAACATAATCGGGCAGCTGACCTTGTCCACCCCTAATAAATTCTAATGATTGCACATGTCGCGGCGGTCACTATTCCCCAGCTGTTGTTTGCAATCGTGAGAATAGTGTATCGGTGAAGGTGCAACTTGAGCAAGTGTCCCGCCCTTCGACCTCGGTTCTCACGTCTCGGTGCGATATAAAGGCACCCCTGATTATAAATTCGAGTCATCCGGCGGGACGCCACGATCAACATCCCGCGATACCGCCGTCGTCCCGTCTCAAAGGTAAACAAGAACATTAATATTGATTCCGTACTCTCTTTGACGCTTTGAAGTGGATTTTCTTAACACTCGCCCGTAGTTTTTCTTGTCCTTTGAAAGATGAAAACAAATTCTGTGCTCTCCTTTGAGATTTAAATTACAAAATAAAATGCAGAGATTTTAAATGAGAGAAATAAAAGAAAAACCTTTAAATTCAGGAAACAGGATAGGACTAAATAAACATGAATCAAATTAAAATGAAAAATACATATGTATCATCGAAGCCCGCCAACGCGTTACTGAAATGCAAACAGATACATCTGTTGGGGTTGATTCAGCTTTCTCTGCTATCATAAGCTACAATAGATAACAAATGAGATGTTCGTGTGTAACTAGAAACTATCAAGAGAAATCTCGGGCGGTGTATCCGGGCGCAGGCCTTGGGGGAGGAAAACGAGGTCGCCACGATAGCGCAGGTAGCGAGATCCTCACGCCCTACGACAACACGCACGCATTCTACGTCACACGTCAAATTATTGTGACGACACGTCATTAATATCAGCATACTTCCAGGAAGGATGTCTTCAACCCATCATAATAACAGAACATCAACGACAAATGTTGTATAAAAATAAATCAGCTCGCTGGTGACATCACGAACCTGACGACAGAAAGCCGGATGTTTGATTGTAAACTACCTTTATACGAATAATGCATTCTTAATTTTGGCATTGCCGACAGGATATACAAGGCGGAAACATATTCACGTGACGAAAATAGCCATTGTCCGCAAGAAGTCTCTAAAAAGCTAATTTGTTTCGCAAGTGTTGTTGTATAGCATTAGTTAAATCTCATAACGCCAGACAGCCCGGAGCCTATTTTCGGTCGGCAAACGACGTCTTGGTCCTTTGTAAATAACTTCAGGTACAAAAATTGTCCCAAGCTCATTGTTCGGGAGCATCCCGATCGCTCCGGCAAATATAATAACTTCGTCGAACGATTCCAGGTAAAGAAACACTAGTCACTTTTTTTTTGCGTAACACGGTGCTCGGAAGATGGATCGGATGATCGAATGTATAGCAAACAATGATGTCGACCCAAAGGCATTCGATTACGCAAGTTCATATTTGAAGTCTACATTATACGCCTTTATATCCACAATCCACATGGATGAATTATATCTAGCCAATAGCTACTTTCCAAACTGGATGACACAGACACATCATGTCTCGAAAGCGACTCTTGTTTCGCCACTAATATAGCTGGCTGGTGAATTCGCACGTCTGTCGTGTTTAACGGGACGGGATATTTACGGTGCGGCCAGAGCCGGCGGATGTGCCAAATTGGTCCGCGATAGACGGCCGCCTCGCCACCCGGCAGACGCCGCTGCGTCGCATGCCGGCCCGGCCACCGCCTCACAACATTTCCTTCCAAATCTGTATCTAATTTGCGACCTATGCGTGTTATTACTGCACCGGCACGCAACCGCTCTACAATAAAAAAGATGTGCAACTCAACCCAAATAACGCCTCGAGGTAGTTGCCGATATCTCAGCAGCGCGAGCGCGGTCGATCAGCGCGTGTACCTGCGCGCCTACGCTGACTATTTTGAAAACGTTTTGAAACAGAGTTGCTAAAGCTTCGTGGTGCAAGAGACCTCCACATTACAGCGCTGTATTTGCATAATACTGGGCGCTCAGTAATATAACCATACGTCAGTTTCGCTAGTTGTATAACTTTTGGTGCAGTTGTACTTTACCATTATTGTCTAGTTTGCGTAACGGACCTTTTATTTCACTAAATGTCTGACTGTGCAGTGCGTAGTTGGCACTCGCTACTGGTATTTTTCGCGCGGGTGTGGCCGCTGGCCACTCGTGTTAGATAAACGAGCGCGCATCGAGTGCTAATTTGTACGGCGTGAATCAGGCGTGCCGGAATTCAAGCGCACTGTTGGTTCTTGTTTTGGGGCGTTTATTCGCGGCCTCGATCGCGACTAGCGCGCGCGGCGTGGTGAGGTCGCGCGCAACTGTGCCAATGTCGCGTGGCCGACGCCGCCGCCGACGCCGCCTCCTCGATCGTGCGGAACTGATGCCACTGCAGCGGTTCAAAAATTCTGATGCCACATCGAGCCTTATAAATGTGACTCATCGTTCACCTTGAATGAGCAAGGCATCCCGTTCGCACGGCTCGGGCTTTGGAAGGTCCTCCGAGAAACCACTCGACCGTGATCTAACCCGGAATGCTTTCGGGTTTAAGACGCCTACACATTTCCCTCATTCTGAAAATAAATGAATCGGCGAGGACGACGCAAGCATTCGTCATGACTATAAATAACGCGTGTTCGCACCTTTTTTGGTGGTACGAAAACACCGGATGCGACTACCGGACGCAGGCGATAGTGCAATGCTCCCAAGCGAAAGTCGCCTTTACTTACTTGTAGGACAGAACATAATGTGTGAGCGACGTCCTCAATAATGAATTACCGGACATAGGTGTCACCCATACAAAAGTAAATCCGATTGTCAGAATTCAAAGCGACGATGGATCGGTGTTGACGTACACCTTGCTAAACCAGGGGCATATACAACAAGTTTATATTGTTACCAAAAGGGCGGAACTGCTCTTCCTTCCCAGTTTTTGTTACAATTTCTTTGTTAATACCACTACGTATATCCTTTTGTCACTATTAGAATAATTTTGTACAAATTCTCAATTCGGCGTCGTTAATTTTGCTATCGGGTACACAGCTGAGAAAACGCACGACTAGCTATTAAATCGATCCGGTTGCGTAAAACAAAGGTCTGCGAAACCTTGTGCAAGCGGCGCGCCCGCGCCGCGCCGACATATCTGCGGATTTGCGTAACCGCGCACTTATCCGCCGATACGACGCCCGTGTGTTGTGACACGCTCCGTTTGCCTACATCTGCACAACCTTTATTTAAATTATACTGTGCCACAGATCAACTAACATAAATCATTTTCAAATATGCATATTACAAACTGTGCTGACCTACACGTTTTCTCCTCAAGAACAAAGCATGATAGTCAAGCAAACTAGCATCGTTCAATGTCAAGGACAATGCAAATGAATTTGACATTGACCAACTCTACAACATCCCATTTCGGGCTCTGTTTCCGCTCGAGCACCTTGTTCTCAATTAATTTCAAACAAAAATGGCGTTCCATTTCTGTGAGTGATCTAGCTCGCCTTCCACATATCTCATGGAAAACAACGGTGGTGTCATGTCATGATATCACCGGATGAGTCACGGCGGTCGTGACTCCAGAGACGTGAACGCCGGATAAAGCCGACTTGAACTGACTTAACCTTCTCAGGCGGGAGCATAAGGCACGGGCACGTCCATTAAAAAGTTCTGCAAAAAGTTTCACGGTGGTCGGGCGCACGCGACCGTTCCCTGCAAGAGATGGGTGCATTCACTTCGCACTAGAGGCAAAAAATATGCACGTGCCAGCAATTAAATAGGGACGAGACAGTATAATTGCGCCCTCTCTTGAATACCGTCGTACATGACCGCTCAGGGAGAACAAAGTTATGTCGAAGGAGGAATCACTGACCGTCGCCACACGCGCCAGCCTGTATTTTCAATTTTCCCTCGTTCCGTCCCGTTCCATACGAGTGAGATTAGTTTTTAACGAGGTAGCAACAAACCTCTGTAAGTCACTGGAGAGTGGAGTTGTTCTAAAGCGGGGTATTTTATTCCGCGCTGCACATATTTTTTATTGTGCATTTAAAACCTGCTCGGGGCGTGTGTTACGTCGTTTTGGAGGCGTCGCAGCCACCGTCGCTATCCGCGTCGCGAAGGTCGCTGACCGCCGAAATCATCCAGCGTAAACACAACACAGATACAACCACATAACCATTACCACACTATTGTTAATTTCAAAGTGATGAGTTTTGCGAAATCTATTTTGTATTTCAAAAAGTAAATACATTGATACACAATTAATGCTTTTGTTCCAACAAAAGCGTCACCCTAAACGATAACATGTTATCGGTACAATACGGCAACGAGGTTGTTGAACCTGTTCACTTCAAGAATGTGCCTCGATAGTGCACATAGCTTTTGCAATTTTCAGTAAATTGAAGTGGAATTTTAAATACACTCTCTTCTTTGTTATCATCAAAATAAAACTCGTCATAGCAATGAATCACGCGCGACAGCGATGATGAATTTCAAACAAAAAAGCGGTGCACTCAATGACGTCATCTAAGAAGGAAGTTAAAAATGTATGGGTAACAATAGAGGGTGCAGGGATGAATCATAGGAAATTTCTATCGGGTCACTAGCCTCGCACCCTACGCAGCTAAATATACTTACCCTAAAATGGCGCCTAAATTTAAACACCATGGATACCTACTATAAATAGGTGAGTGCACCTATTAGGGTCTTGGTAAATAAGTGATAATTTTAGCCGTGTTTGTAAAGATTTATGTCGAGTCATAAATTAAGAAATACAGTCCATTTATACAAAGTTGGGACTTGCTAAAACTAGTGAGCTCTAATAATAATATACATAAATTCCAGCTTGCTATTCTTCTGGCAGGCGACTGTATAACATCGAGTTGCGCTACAAAAAACGTACAAAACCTGAAGGTGCATTAATTGCCGGAGTCCTTTTACACTCGCCAACGCACGAACAAAAATAAAAACAACACCACGACACGGTGCGAGCACCGGGGCCTACTTGTGCATGCAAAGGAAACGAGTCCGCAATAATAAAAATATTAAACGGTGATCGAGAGAAAGCGAACATAACTTACTTGGAAGAGGAAAAAACAGGCGCTTACGAGTTCCTGCTGAAGTGAGATGCAGGCTACTGACCCCGGCTACCGATACACTATCGTAAATCTTCCAAGATGTTCTTGCCCCTCACTGTCAGCTTTTTCCTGTTTCGCTTCAAAGTTCAACAACTTTCGATATTCTGCAGGCGACAGTCAATTTAGCGAGCCATCAGACATGTAGTGCGCTTGCTGGCAGTTTTTGTGTGTTTTTGTTTTCATTTTTTGTCATACATTGACTCCTCGGCGCGTGGGTAGATCTCGTGATACATACACGTTTTACGACGATCCTATACAAAAATAAAATGAAGCTCGTTCTATTAAACTTAATACGGAGGCGTTAGCAATTTCGGAGCTCCTTATTTTTAATCCAGTATCATTTGTTCGCCACCCACATCGTCGTTGCTGGGTTGGTGCGCAAAATATTTAAAAGCGGGGGCGCCGAGCCAAACATACACTGGGAAATATTATGTCCTTACAAATATTCGACCTTCGCGTAAAACGACCCACGCTTTCCTAAAATAATCCCTGTTATTTGTAAGTTCACAACCTTTCCGTTGCCATGTTTACCGGCGAATAAGTTGACAAGCTAGTGATTTATTCCTTTTGCCAATTTCTCTGTGTTGCGAGCGTTTACCTCGCGTTGCAAGCGTCTGAATAAAAAGTAAGTCCAAACCGGTCTGGCGGTGGCCAGAATTACGATTAACCCTCAATCTGCAGTTGTGATGCGTCTCCCACTAAAAATACTCGACCGTCCGCCGATGCGCGCTTGTTTATACATTTTTATTTCCTTCTCGTCTTTCATGTTTGTTTTTCACCTAAATATGAGCTTTCAAACTTACTGCTGCACGATCGATGCTAGTAGGTAATATTAAAAGTGCGTTATGTTTTAAAACAATGGTCATTATAGCTATTAGCAGTACAGGCACGGGCGCCTGTCCTACGGGCTTCCTGTTTTGTTGCAGTGGCACGATTTTTGATACATTAACCTCGACATTATAAATTAAAATTACCGTTTTTAGTAGCAGTGTCATTGGGGTCACTTATGACTTAATTCTCTGTTCTTTAATCGAATTATTCCGTCATTGATTACCTATAACAGACTCATTCATTCTTAAATAAGTTAATCTATTAATATTACACGAAAACTCTGGAAGAATATTGTGTAAACAAATCTATTTTCCTTTTGGCACGAATTCTGAGTATTTTCCTTATTTTAATTTTGTTACAGAACTTCCTCCGTTTATCGTTTACACAATTCCAGTGGCATACTAATGATGCTCACCTAGATAAACTAATCGGTATGGCACTTAATTAGTTGTACATGATGTCACTCACAAATTCCCCTAAATGCCGTCGTTTACTGGTTTATCTTGTTCTACAAACACGTGTCCATTGCTAACGTTAATAACTACCGACGTTTGTTCCATAGCTGTCTAGAATTACTTGAAGTACAGTTCGCTTCTAATTATAAAAGTGTAGTGGGATCGTCCGGGCGATCGCTCCATAGATACGAAGTATAGGAGCATCCTAATCTCGTTCCGAAACTCTGACGCTGACGTAACTCGGTTCACGGTCAACAAGAGGAAATGACGCAAGCGCAGCCGTGGCGTTGCACACACCAGCGGCATTACAACACCTCCCGCACACTAACTTGCCAAAACTTTACACGTGACTATACCACCGAAAATGTATAACTTTTCTTTCTCTACGTCACCGTCGTAAGATTTAAGTCCTCTGACGTCACGGTCTCGTAATGGAACTTTTTACGTTTCTTTCCACGTAAGAAATGCTGGGGTTGTTAGCGAACTGCTAACAAGAGCTCATGAGTTCAGTGTGTAATTGCGCCACTCTTGGCATTGGGAGATTATTTATAACGTGTTTATTGTATAAATCTGTTTTGTGTATACACGAATAGTGTATACACAAAACAGATTTATACTTTTATATTTATGTTTTGTGTATACACGAATAGTGTATACACAAAACAGATTTATACAATAAACACGTTATAAATAATCTCCCAATGACTGAACTGAAGAATGAACTTAAAAAAAAATGAACTTTAAGATATAGAATGCAATATTAGAGAATAATAAGATGACAAGCTGTTGCATATCGCATAGAGTTTAATTTAGTACGTGTGTTCGAATGGGCAATAGTGTTCAGTTATCGGGATAGTTTACAATGACATTGAAATGAGTTGCGTTGCGAAACGGTACTCTTTTCGTGTTTCTGGCCTCGCTGCGCGCCGCGGTCGAGATTGAAGAATACGTATAATAAATATGAGAACGTATCCGACCTCAGTTCGCGGTCACTCATTGTGTAACCGAACGCGACAAACAATACTGTGATTTTTAGCTTACGTAATTTTCAAATTTGCATTCGATTGTTGCTCGACAAAACGGAGCTTTGATTTTATTGACACTTTAAAGATATAAATTATAATTGCACATGCATATTGGGAGACAATGCCGAATCAATTATTGCAAAAGTATATTTTATACTTTTAGATCAGTGTTATTTTGATATCTCGACCTAACCTTTGTTATCGCGAGGTTAAACAAATTAATTTAATATGTTCTTTGTCGAAATCTATTTATTATAAGAAACATTATTAAGTCGAAGTAAGTAATTTAAAACAATTGATTGGTCGCCGTGTGTCGTGTCATCAAACTCAAGTAGAATGATTTGGGGCCACTTCGAAGATGATTCCGGATCTTATATCATTAATATTAAAGTGTAATTTACATCGGCGCCGCGAGCGGGTCGTGACATTGTCGGAGTGATGATCCCCTATCGTCATGAAGTCATCGTCGTATATAAATGTACCACAATAACATTGGCGTCATTAGCGAGTGCCGTCGCTATTGTACCCACTCTTGTTTTTCTTTGTACAATCGATATGTTTGTACAGATTTCGCGACAATTTGCGCAGTTAGCGTCCGCCACACACATTCGCAACGCTCTGATGTAACCGAGTAGGATCAAAACACATTTAGCTCACGTGCACCAGTTCACCCCTTCACGCGCTTGCACGATGAACGCGTTTGCCTTGCGACTGATTGTGTCAATCAAACCTTTCATTTGTTGAACTCATTTTATCAATAGCTCTGTAACATGCCATTAGTACTTAACTAAATTAATTTCTCTTCTAAACGATTTATCTTTGCATTGACGTAAGCAGGCTAATAAACAATTTATAAACATCACGTAACTGTATAAAATTCATCAAATCCCTCGAAGAAAATTGTTTTGAATTTAGAGAAACGTGAGCGCCCACCCAGTTATTCGGCTGAACATTTTTGAAGTAGCGACCTTCCCACGCGAGGGTTGCGGGGGTTTATAGGCCGTAGCACGTGACCCGTAGCAACCGCTACGAGGCTACGTAGCATTGACGTCAGAGCGGCAAAATTACCCCGCGAGTGGGATTCTGTGTAGTGACGCACCTAATGATTACTCGGCGCTTGCTATCGATTAGATGCGTAATTGTATGGATTCCAATAGTGTTTATTTGCCGTGAGTGTTGTGACGTAAGCGGTACGCGGAAGCGGTCGCGCACGGTCGCACAGCGGCCGGCCGGCCCGTTGTGTCGGCGTGGTGGAGCCGTGGCCAAGGACGCGCGGACCCCGCACATGGCCACCGCCGCTTGCCACACCGCGCGATGCGCCTGCGATGCACCGCGCACGCCACTCGCCGCACATTCACTGCCACTCCTCAACTGCACACGCATGGCATCGCCTTGTACTCATCATGTTTGCTCAATTATCTATCCAAAGATATTACTTTGTCGTTCATTGAATAAAAGTCTCTCGTGTCGGACGTATCGGCTAGTTAGCCTCTAGAACGTTTATCATGATTGACTTTATTCACCTTCTCGCTGGTGAATGACACGTGACGGTGACTTTACCTCCGCCACCGTCTGTTGAAATTAGCACCCACACTTGCAAATTCGTTACTTTAGATGACGTAGGAGAGTACTTTATTGCAACATTCATTGAAAAGTTGGCTTGTTTACGGATGACGCGTTGGCAAAGTTTTTTTACATCACTTTTAGTATCGTTCACGTTCTATGCCGGAGGTAAACAGGGGCGGTGACGACACGCCAGTAATTATGAACAGGATGGCGGAAAACACACATCAAAACAAACGAAACGTATCGCTCTCATGATAAATACTCTCGTGTAAGATTTCCGCGTGCGAGAGAACGTGTTGTTATACATCACATCCTGTTACCAAGAACTCTTTCGTATAATGGAAATGTTTATAGTATGCAACGTGCGGTTTTCCTCTTACGCATCCCTCTAATTCGCATTAAAGCGAATAAACAAGGAAATTTTTCTGTCGGTACAAAATGATAAAGCGGTGATTAAATGATCGTTAAACTACATATAGTAGTATACAAATCGGGCGGGTGGCCTCGGGCCGAAGACTGCCTCGATTCAATGTCAGTTGCGCAAGCGCCACTCTTCCGCCTTCCATTCGGCCATGCCGCCCAACCAGGAACGAGAGAACACTATTCAAATTTAAATCGTAACGTATCTTGCCCTGAATTTAGTACGTGTAATCTTTTATCGCTTTATAAAATAGATGTTATACGATATGTTACCTGTGCTAATTTGAACGTGCGTACAAACGCCTACTCGTACGTGTGACATACGTGATGACATATTTTGAAGATGTATCAGTTTTTGCGCGTGTGAACATCACGTTCTTATGCAATATTGCTTCGTATTGGCTACTAGATTTCACGAAAAGATTGTATATTACTTCATCTTAGTAGTTAGTTAATTCTCGGAATAAAATCGTACGATGATTGTTTTCCTATAACAGTTGCTATCTGATGTATCATGATGATACTGCAACCATTTTAATTTGTTTAACACTGTGTAAATGACTAACACTATGTATAAAGCCACAAACAAGATATTTGAAGTCCGCAAATAGCTTCTATGTAAATACAACTGCGCACATAATTTACAATGTCGCGACTTGACTCGCTAACATTACTATTGATAAAGATAATAATTTATGATGTAATTATAAAACATAAGAGTTCTTTGTAATTTATTAATGTCAAAAAATTGCATAAAATTGCAGCTCCGTAATTACAGCGCATCCATTGCGAGTCTAACTAGGCATCCAATTTAAAATCCCCGGAGCATCGTCGGCTGTAAGATAATTAAGTTAATATACCTTTGCCATGTGGCCGGACGGTGAACACTTATTTTTAATACTCTCGACTTTTTCTTTTGTCTCTTGATACAATGTCGGCCATCTGCCGTGTAAATTGTGCAGTTCTATTTTATTTAAAATCCGTTTCCGGTCCCGTTACATCCGGCAGTCGAGAATGCTTGAGAATCAAACTCATGCGCATACGCTCCCCTAATGATGAAAAAATAATTCAAGTACCATGGGAAATGGTACTGTACAGTACTGGCTAATAAATGAATATATGTGACACGGTCATTGTACTTCAGTGTTATCTTCAAGACACCTAATCATTTTAGAGGTCACAGCAATCTGTTATCAGGGGCAGATAACGTGGTAAGGTCGCGGTATGCCGCAATGTGCTCCGCGTTCGGTGTAACACAACCTTACGGCAAGATCAGTGCCTTGACGTTCATTCAGGATTTTGGAGAAAAAAGCTCAAGGTGTTCCAAACTGTATTGTTGTCGTTCGTATCGGGTTAATCTTCCAACAATTGGCCGCGCGACGTTACAATGCGCAGTTTTTGTGCAGTTTGCCAATTCTATACCCGCGTCACGATCCGACTCGAACAGATGTTCCAGTAAACAAATACGGCCATTATACTACTCTCCTACGCATGATTTATTCGTTCCATATCTTCACTGAATCGATGATGGGACGACAGAAAACTACCGACCATTGTGCAAAGATTCGTCCTATTCAACACTAAGAAAACACCTTTTTGGACTGAACAATGAATTGCACATGTAAGGAGAATCTTACCTGCACGCACGTGTTCGATATTCGCATTCCGCACAGACAATAATGAATTACTTTTCTCCCGAACCTGTCATTTCAAAAGGGTCCTCAAGAATTAATAACAGGGTCGCAATTGCTCTGTCCTAAGATAGAAGAGTATAACTCAAACTACTCAAAGAATCAGAGATCTTGTAAAGGGCTTTAAAAGCCAGCAATTTCTCGTCTTTATAGTTCTGCATCTATATTTGGTGTACGTTATTTAGCTAGTGGGGTCCAAGATCTTTCATGGTTCGCCGGCATGCGCTTGGTTTCATTAAAAAAACAATTAATTACAGGTTAAGCTTCTTTTTTGTTGCCACGCCTTACTGTGTAATAGAACTGTATCAAAATAAACAATGGAAGTCCGTAAAGCGGTGTGTTTGGACACGTGATGACAACTCTATCTGTTGAAATGCATGCACACGGCCCGATATTCGATACAACGGAAGGTCAACAGAGTTTAGTTACTATCGAGAGGCGATGTTTATTCAAATGCACTTACAGCCAGCACCAAGTTTGGCTTTCGACATCTGCCGCGAGGTCAATATTTGCCGTTTTTTTCGAACGTTCCTTTCTTCAAAGTATTGAAAATCCCCTTTGTTGGTCTTTTCATAACTAGGTTTTGTTTTTGAAGTGAACCAGTCTGCGGCAGATGCTAGACATATGGTTTTCAACATTTGCTCGGAAAACAATTTCAATGAAAACTCTGCGGAGCTCAATAAATGCGCCGGACAGGATATTACGCGATCAGAGTAAATTGGTTTTGCCGTTATTAATTTTGATAACTGGGATTCGATTCGTTTCTCTCTTTTGTAACAAAGGGAAACCATCGTAATTAATTTAATATAGTTACGCAGCAAAACAAAGCGTTCGCGATTGGCGCCGAAATTACATTTGGAGTAGTTCTGTGTAAAAGTGGTAATACGATGCCGTAC
Organism: Helicoverpa zea; assembly: GCF_022581195.2. Taxonomy (NCBI): domain Eukaryota; kingdom Metazoa; phylum Arthropoda; class Insecta; order Lepidoptera; family Noctuidae; genus Helicoverpa; species Helicoverpa zea. The sequence continues at coordinate 3,355,222 of NC_061454.1, forward strand.
ATGTTTCATGATTAATTTCGTTGTCTGTGGTCTTTAATCTCGCATTCCGATTTTTTGTATCGACATGTGCGCGGCCATCTGTTGGGTCAGATTAATGTTTTTTTTTAGATTTTTACGTAAAACATATATTGATATGAAAAAGTGACACGCTGCACATGGCACGATAACGTCCTTTAGGTTTCTACCTGCCTTTGTTACGGACACAATGCGTGCGCACATCTGCCGGTGCCGCCCGCGCACCGATCTCTACTCCTGTACCATTGTGCATCTAATGCTTATTTAAAATTCCGTGATCAATCATAAAATTCTTATTCACTCTGACTTTGCAAAAGTATGCAGATGTCATTACTTAAAAAATATATCTCATATTGTATTTCTATTCATGAAATCATGAATAACTACAAAGTTGCTTGGGGATATTTGAACTAAATAGAAGCGCAATAGTGGAACAAATTAAACGGTGCCTTGCCGTATAAATACCATTTATAGGCCTGCGAATTTCGAGGTCTACCGTTTGCTCAATAATTGCTAACCGATTTAGAGAGATGTTATAAATCCAAGTTACTTTACTAAATACGAGGTCGACTTCTCACATAACTAAGGGTACGCTTAATTGCAAACCAAACGCTTGTCCATTCACTAAAATAATAAACCTTTTGAAATCAGAAGGGCGACCATATACCATGGTTTACAATATGTCCAAGCAGTTTAAAAGTATTTTACAATAATTTCAAAGCTTAAGTACCCTTAAGTGAACTACAATGGTTGTTGTTTATGAAACAAAAGAGTTGGAATGTTCGATGTTGTAGGATAGGAACAATTAATCGAGTGGTCCGGACGCTGCGATCCGAGTTGCGAAAGAATCGACCATGCAGTTGCTAAACATTTGTGTGCTACCGCTTTTGAAATTTTGTAATACATCTGGATCGTTTTGAAACTTATTAACCTGTTTGTTTTGCGCTCATTGTACCACAGTTGGAGTTTCAAAAGCCTCTCAAAGGACGTTTTCATTATTCCTACAGTTACGCTCTCTAAGTGCTAACACAAAGGGCGTCCCTAACGATCAAGTTACTTTTGTTTGTCCGACACTAATTAAACAAAAGATGTCCAGGTTCTCTTTGTGTCTGGCCGTTGTAACTGTCTGTGACAGGTGAATGAAATGGAACACTATTCCGAATGAATTTCAAATACATAGTGGGTTTGTGAAAAAATTGCCCTTGTTCATCATCCAGACATTGACAGACTGAGCGTCGACGTTAATTGAGAACGAACATTAAAACTGCGGAATAACAAAAGGTTGTAATGGACAAATGCAGCGGAACCGGCGGCGTGCAGTTAGCTCATAGTAACCAACGCTCGGCGTTTTGGAGCGGAGACTTGCCGCAATAAATCCTTGATGGAACCTTAACCCACTTGGATGATTACGAGTGCGCTTGCCGAGCGCCGGACGCCCGCACCGCCGACAGCGCTGCAAACGCTTGCCGGTACATTTTGTCACTTCTACTCTAGTATATGGTACTTTAAAATATTATGATAAAAGTCGCTTCTGTCCTTCTTATGCAAAAGGTCAATTAGCAGGTGCTGATGACACCGAATTCCTTAATTTACCCTTTAAGTTTCTGGAGTTAATTAATAATTCATTAGTACCTATGTCGTGGGAGCTGCAACGGTCGCTGCAGTGACCGGCGCGCACGCAGGTGCGCTGGCGACCTTGCGCAATGGCACATATACTCGGGTACATATCTAGCCGCTAACAAATGTATATCGGAAACCGCTTGCGAGATACTTTGTATGCGTTTCGACATCGGCTGTTTATGTTCAGCGCCCTAAACGTGTCGAGATAGAATTCTTAATAATATCGTTAGTGGAATGATTCAATTGTTGAACTAATATGCACGTTCCAAAAGTGTGACATCATCGCAGGCGATCGAGCTGTTCGGCTAATGACTGCGGCTAGATGGAAATATTCTTTGATTGACGTAAAGAAATCTGACGGCCGGTGCCAAGTGGGTCAGTGCGCCAATGTCGGGCTTATCATAAAACCATCGCTGCGCTACATACTGGTTAATTATAGTGCTAATGTGAGAAATGGTAGCATTTGTTAGTGGCTGTGGTCGTGTCTCACGCATGTCATCAATCGAACGTCAGCGCTGCACCGCGGGCGTGACGGCCGGAATACTGGGTCAAGTACAACGGTGCTTTGCCATTCATTGTCACCGGCGAACGCCCCCCTCCCCGGCCCGCACCTCCCCCTCTCTCTGCCAGCGCTTGCGCTCGCGCATCGGCCTCGCGCCCACTGAACTTGACATATCGCTTTTTAACATATTTTTTGCCAATTATTCATGTCAGTGTTAACTTAAGTAGGTTACTTATGTTTCTGCAAGCGTCACTGTTTCGCATGTGCTTTGTTATAAAGTTTTGCATTTTTCAAGACCTTCTTGCGGATTTTCTGTCAGTCGACAATGTTTCAATAGTTCATGCATATATATGTAGAAATGTTCCATCTAAGTTGTAAATAATGTTTCCTTCGTTGCACAGTGCACGCATTACGTCAGCTTTGTAATTGCAACAAACAAGTGTGACAACACTCGTTACTTAACTCATTGCAGGCTCCAATACAGCAAGAGTTTGATGTAACGCTCTGTGTAACCTCCTCGCTGTAGGCTCGTAATTTCGCATCGTAATTTTCCATCCCGAAGGTATTATACATTATATGAGAAGTGTTGCGGATCGCGAATAACACATCGGCTCCTCTGACATCACCCGAGGTCGACGGCCGCGAGCCTCGGCCGCGCAGCCTGCGGACGCGAATGATAAAATGCTAATGGTTAGAGTACATTCACCGCGTTAGAAAACCTACTTCAGTTCCGCACTTTCTTTATTGCATCACCGGCGTGTGCCGTTTCGCCGCACTCTCTTCCGCTGCGCCGCCAACATTGTGCAAGCGACCATCGCACCGCATCTAATGTGAATTCGGAATGCGACCAGTTCCAATTTCCAAATCGGAATCGTTTTATCTAACTGACGCTTCCGATGCAACCGCCGCTAGTTGTGCTCACGATTTTTCATTAATTGAATACATTTCCGCACTTTCTTCGGTTACATCAGGCGGCTTTGTTTCGCTCCCCTCGGATAGGACAGGTGAAGTTTCGCAAGTTCAGTGACCTCCCCCCGCTCTGCGGTGCATCCGCGAACGAGATGCCCGCCATAGTGATATAATAAATCTTCGTGTAATTCTGTTGGAGTTTAGAAATTACCATTTCCGCACTTTCCAAGTTACATCATTGCGTCTAGAAAAAAGTAACCGCGGGGTGAACGCCCGAATAGTCCGGCCATTTTAATTTAATGTTGTTGATCATTGCTTCTTCGATATTCGAGGGAGCGTTGATCCTTATATGATCTCATAGTTCGATGTACCTCGGAGTGTAACAAAAAATATATCTGTGAGCCTCATTCGTTTTTTTGCTTATTTAACACCAGAAGTAAACACCTGCTTTTGCTGCTGCTAAAGCATGTTGGAATTTTATGTTTTTATTTATATTCGTTATTAATTAAACTATAACACTCCAAAAATTATATTGATAGCACGGAAGCATTAGTCATTTACTCCGGGGGTTATCTATGACGATATCATTTCGCTGGAAATACTTTCTTCGGCCTAGTACCATTTCGCTGAGGCGAACAGCGTACCAATCAGAAAGTACCGCTGTTTGGCGTGCCACATTCGAACCGTAGCTGTAAACCTGATATATTATTGCTCTGCGGCTTGCTAACTTCATATTGGAACCATCTTCCAATAAGTATGAAAACACAAAGGGCATTGTCCGCGAATCCTAGAAGCCTGTTTATTTATCAACCACGATCACTCGAACGCAGCGTATTCGATCCACGTTCTCGATTCACACAATCGTACGGTGTTTGGAATTCTTCATCGTACAGCCCTAAGTACTTTTACTCGATGTGTGAGAATATTTTGTAGTAAGCAGAGATAGTTTTAAATTGTCATTCAGCATTGCACCTTTTCTCGATAATCAATAAATGGAAACCCGTTCTCGAGTGGTTCACATTAGCGATGTTTACGCGTCGTTTTCAGCAATGCTTAACGGTAGAAACGAGTTCTCCTCTCGCGATGTTTATCCCGCAGAGATAAGTATTTATTTACAAACTTTGGACCAAAACAATTTTCATCAACGTTTGCGTATATTCGGTATACAATTTCCTTGTATTGTTTACGTCGAGCACACGTTTAACCGCACTTTTGTTGTTGTATCAAAGCGTTTATAATCTGGAACGAGTACGAGCACAACCTTTGTTCTACATTCATGACAAGTAATTTAATGAATAACCAGTACATTGCTGGGTTTGCTTGCATAAAACATGTTAACTTATAGCACATGTAGTGATGTATGTCGGGCGCGGCGATTAGTTCTGTTCGAGTTGTACGGGAATGTAGTAAATGGTTTTGCGTGTGTTATCGCGGCGAGCCGACAGAACCTGCGTCGTCATTGGGGTCGTACGGACCCCAGTACTGTAGCTATTGTTCCTGCTCGATGGAGTTCAGATAATAATCGCGGTATGTAAGCACTCGCCGAGAGGCCTAGCGGTACCGGAGCTGAGAGTAATTCTGTTTGCAAACAAGTTCTTTTTTTATTTGACGTTGATGGCGAGGAATGGCTGTTTCCATCGAATCGAAATTCAAATGACGTGATCGGGTATTCTCAGAACTCCTACACGAAGTCGAAGCTTAGCTCGTGTGATCCACGAGCCGGGTGCATCGTGTGCGACGCAACGCAACTCATTTCCATACAAATGGCATCACAATAACTGCATGTTATATGTAACACATTTTCGCAACGGCCGACCAATAAATAAGTTCAAATTGTAACTTAACAAACAGTTCACTCATTAGATTACAAAATATTTGCTTATCACTCACGTTGCCAACTAAACAAATAAACAAGTGGTGAAAATTTTAAGGTTTATTCTCGTGATAAGATATGAGTGAAATGCTGATAAAAATCGCGATAAACGGTACTAGCGATGTCGTCACCTCATTTTATACCGTATACTCAGTCCCGAAGACATTGAATGCAATATCAAATTGAGACGATCATAAATCAGTATCGATGAAAGATTTTTCTCTTAGTTCTGTTGGAAATATGTAAATCAATTATGTACTGTCAAGTACAAAAATGTATTCTTACTTCATAATAGGACAGGTAATAGTTAGGAATCGACTGAGATTAATCCCATTTGTCGTCCCACGCGTTTCTGCAATCACGAAGTAAATGTATTTCACAAGGCGAAATCGCAACATCGCTTATTTCGCGTTTTCGAAATCATCCTGCGTCATTCATTCCTGCTTCGTACTTATGTACGATTACATTGTGTTTATTGTCTTTATATGAAATGTTAAAACGGTTTTATTGGTGTCAAAATGTCGCCATACCATACCGCCTCGTGCCCATATTAATGTTTGAAGTTTCATTATCATTTTGTTTATTATTCACGCTTGATTACATTTCGTTGTTTCTGTTTCGCATCGGCAGAACTATGTTAATTTCATATATTGAGTAGTTTTTGTAAATGTAATGAGTGTACCGTTAGTAACAAGTTAGTTGGAACAAGTCAGTCGGCGTGTTCGAGAGACAAACGCGCGCTTGTTTCGACTGTTGTGCAAACTACATTATGAAATGGAGCGTAAGGACCAGCCGTTTAATACATTGCGATAACTATGCGAAACATTCTGAGCCTAAGCGACGCTCTTACAAAACATCGGGTTACCAAAGGTTTTAGGATGCTCTGCTCGTCGCATATAAATCAGCCGTAACGTCAGCAAAGCATTGTCTCGTTCAATTTTTCCATACATTTGCGCCACTCGCCAGATCCAATAGATAGTTAACCAACAGTTTCAGTAATGGTCGGTATTGCCTCGCCAGTTCGCAATACTCTACTCCGCTCGCTACATATCGCAAGCTCTTGCATCGTCCGACCAGCGGGCATAGCTTTCATGATTAATCGTCGTTCTAATTTCCATTGCCTGTATCGCAACCCTTACGATGTGCCAACTGCTCTAACCTATATTGTATTGACGATGTGTGCGGGTGAGCATTCATCTCGCACCTTTAGCACTTCCGACTCACAATAATGACGAGGAAACGCCTGCGAGTGAAACAATCGTTGATTCCGGCTGCGTGCGGCGGAAGCTGCGCGGACGCATACGGATGCGGATTTGCTCTTTTTACTTATCGAGCGATCTAGACCGCATCTGTCGGGCGACATACATGGAACAGCTGCCCTTTATGGCGCTGTGCTGGTACTCGTTAGACAGCCTCCGAGCCACGCGCACCTGTCGCCAGGTGTCCTCTCGCACATGATTGCAGCTCACTCGCGTTCTACGCGCAGCGAGACATTACTTTTTGTGCACTTACTAGTTACGTGTCATCGTTAGCGTGAAAGCTATCGTCGTAACTAATCACAGCCTGTCGCACGATAATCTTATTTTTTTCTTTGTACACGTAATAGTGGTGTAATGACGATGATTACTCGTCCGCGATGTGGGAGCACCAGCTTTTTACTCGCACGTTTCCCAACACTTGGAAAAGTCGGTTTAAAACGTAACAACGAGTTATGAAAGTGAATACGCAAACGTGCTAGTGAGCCGGTTACCCGTTGATTCTTCGTGTAATATCCTGCAAGACAGAATTCCTTGGTTTAAATTAGACATGAGCGAAACGCGGATAATTATGAAATTTGGGTCGTTCGAGCTTAGGCCTGGGTCTCCGGCGCCGGGTTTTTGAATATGTGTCGAGCGTGTCTAACAAATGGCCCTTGAAGATGAAGGGTTCAGATACAAATTGTATTTTTTCGGTATCTTATATCTTAGTGTCCTTACACGTGTGCTATGTCAGCCGGCGAAAGTGTTTCGAAACGGACCACGCGGTTATATCGGGAAGGAGTCAATGAACGGAAGTGTTTCACGAGTGTGACATGCGTCGCGCTTTATCGCGACTTGCGTAACGCCGGGCTCACTTGCCCAATCGCGCACACGCGGAACTCCACTGTTATGGCAAGCGGCTCGTGCTGCTGCGGTCGCAGGAGTCAGCAGGAATCTTGTTAGCACAAGTGTTGCAAGCCTCTCCTTGCGGTTAGGCGAGCACCGCGGGTCGACGTACGCTTTCTACGAGGGCTGGCATGTCTTTCTCCAGCGGCAGCGGCGGTGCGGCCGTGCGATTGCAAAACGCCGCTGAGGTCGCGCTTTCTTCGTTCGCGACGGGCGCTCGGAGAAATTGTTGCGACACGCCGCCGCGTACACCGACCCCGCGTTAGAAAGTCGACCGCTCACCGGATTTAACACGACATCGCGTAACGGTGTAATTGCAACGATTCGAGACGGAATTCGACGAGATTTTGGATACTTTTTGCGCACGCATTCCGGCCGCTTTCTTTCATTCATTACACAATCGTCACGTAATAGACGCGCGCGGGTCATCGAACGGTATCGTTCGTTTCGTAAACGTCGCGCGTCGACCACTCGGAGATGGTGCGCAATTGGCCAATTGCGTGCGGTAGTGCGTTTGCGCAACGGGCTCTGGAGTGGCGCCCGTTCCGCAGTCCGCGCGTTGCAACACGGGATTATTTCGGCGGAGGCGCTTGGACCGCCGCCCGGACTTGCAACATGCCATATCGCAACGCAGCTCATAATCCACGCCATTGTGACACGCGGCGGTGTGCGGACGCTGCCCGCCTGCCAAATACGGCCGCAGCGCATTGCGCTACTCGATCTCCTTACTTCATCGACAAGTCGCGCGATCAAATGTCACGGGTGCCACATCTCGGCGCGGATCAGCCATCCGCGCCTAGGCCGTACGCTGCCATTGTCACTCCGTTCGATTTTTAAACTAATACAATTTTGCAACCGATGTTCACATTAGCGTTTTCGCAAGCGGCCCAACGCTCGGTTTCAAAACACAGTTCGACTTTCGTTATCGGTGCTCTGATAAAGCTAACTGTGCCGCAGTTAGCGCGGTTTTGAGACCTAAATTGTACCTAACGTATGTAAACAGTTCTGTTGTCATGTGGTGATAAATTGCAACTTTAATAAGTAGGTCCTCCCTGCCAAATCGGCATGAATCATCAAGCGTTGTCCAAGATATGGCAAATGGAAACTATACTGCTTTTATCAATTATATTCGGTGAAATGTGGACAATTGCATCACAACAGCCGACATATAATTGGGCATGGTCGGGATGGTTTCCCAACGTATCCCGGCGGCATCTCCGCGGTGTGGCAACTGGCACCGCGCTTACGACATCATATGTCCCTACAATGCGGGTTACGAAAACTTGTGACTAACCGCTGCGCCACCGCGCCGCTCAGCTCGGAAACGGCTGATATCGAGCGTCAAAGTCGAATTATACATTGTCGACTCGGCTATTAAAATAGAGCCTTTCGCAATCTGTGCAACTGACACATCGGCTCCGATTTGTGTACACTCGGTTATGAAGCGTTTCCTAGCGCGAGTTGCGCAAGTATTCGTCATACTGCCGCGATATGATACAAACTCGAGCAGGAAGTGCATGCATGTGTGGTGCATCTGTGCCTCGATGACTGCCATTGTTTATTACGAAACTGTCAGGGTTGAGTTGAGCAATGGCGGCGGTTGCGAAACGCGCGCCGGCGCATCCCGCTAATTGTGGGCGATCTCCCACACTGCGAGCGCCGGCCGACACGCTCCACATGCACCGTGCTGCCGATACCCGCCATCGCATCACGATCAATCTTAATAACCGGCGACATGGACCCACACCGACGCATTAAACTAACATTATTGCCGATACACCACTTTATTGATGATCCACCTGAGCGCAAACTTGACCAAGAAATCTTAAGGAGAACGTTGCTCACTTACAAACGTGTAATTTTAACGAAATATTTCGTTAACACAGTTGCGAAGTTGTAAACGTGAGTCAATTTAGTAATAGAGACTGTTAAGTTCGGGTAGGTGGTACGTCACGAGCTCACGACTGCAGTAGATGGGGCGAGGTGGTGTCCGCAGCCCTGCGTGTGCGTAGCGTTGCGTTGCGTAAAGGCGACGGTGTCCTTTCGCCCGCGGGCCGCGCAGCCCGCGTCCGAGACACCGCGAGAATCCTTGGAGGCCACCGCTCGGAACACGCTCGGAAATCCGGCCAACCTTCCGACCGCGTTACGACACCGTATAACTTATTTACACGTTGCGAAATTCGAATCGATTGCAACTGCAGACATCGCACTTTAGCCTTGCCGTTGTAGGGATTTAATTAGGATCAGTTGCGCAGTCGCGAGACCTAAACGGATACGAGGACGCCCTCCAGAGTCGACTCCGCTCACTGATGGATTACAAAAAAGGGCCGGAGTGCAGTTGCAGGGTGACGTCACTTGTTTCGTCAACTAGTTCCCACAGCGGATCTGTTGCTACACCGAGCGATTACTGGCGGCGCCGCACGTGCCCGGCCACGCACGAGCGCTGCCCCGCGCATCCAACTTGCATCTACAGCTTCATTAGCCAGGCGACGTCTGGACTTTACATAACTGTGCGCACACTACTACTGGCGAGGTGTCGCGCAGGCCTACAGCATAAATATTTCACTTGATAACCAACCGATGTTGCGACACTCTTAACGAGAGTAACCTTTAGCGGGAGCCAGCCGCTCCATATTGTCACGACACGATCACTTTGTAAACTGTGCTCATAATAAATAGCAATCGTTTATCTAACATCTGTATCAGAAGTATCGCAACGCATTATTAATACCTCGCTGCGGTGTAACATGGCTCGTTGGAGTCGCTGGCGGTGGCTGTCGGCAGAGCGATCTCTTCGCTGAGCCGTCAGTGCCCGCGACTCTTGCGTACGTCCGCGGACCAGACTATTTGTCAAACAGTTGAGACCGCAACTCAAAGGTTTTGTAACAGCGCTTTGAGCAAACTTGATATTTATTGCCTTCAGCTTTCGGAATACGCACGGCCGATCGAAACTTACACATTTCCTCACGATCGAATGTTACAATTCGTGTCGACATTCTTACTGGACAATTATAGGGTTCGTAATGTATAAATAGAGCAGGAACTGCTCTTCAAATTGCTTAAGCTCTCCGTTCCCCTGTATATTATTACTAAGACGGCTAAAAATACCTCATGCATGTGTGCGTTTAATGCATATGTTGATTTTGTTGCATCGAACCGCCTACGCGACGCACCTGTCCTGTTTTACCTTGCCGTAACCAGACGTGGATATATTAAATAAAATGTTACCAACCGATGCGATGTCTATGCCTTCTAATCCGTCGACGCTAGTAAAGCACACAATCATTCATGTCAGCAAGGCAGTAGGCTCGATGCGTTCCCATGAAACCGAAGATCGAAAAGTCCCGTTTGTCGCCCGATTGGAGTTAGTTTACATTCAATCATACACGACGCAGCCGGTGTAATGTTTCCAACTGTGCATTTAATAATGCATTTCGAAACGATGCGGCCGCTCTGTGAAATACGAGGTCGCGCACGGTGAGCCTAAAGCCCGATGTGATGAAACAAAACCTATTGCATCATCGAACAGCTTTATGGTACGCTATGTAATTATTTACATGACATTATTGTTGCATACGCACCGATACTCCGTTGTATCCCCCGAAACTATTTTGCAACATGAACGCGAACTTATTTAATGTATGACGCTTAAATAATAATTAGCAGAGCGCGCGAATCGTTAATAGTGCGCCGTCAAAGCTTTGTGCACAAAGGGATCCATTTCGGATGAGTGCGTATCGCGCCTGTGCATTATACTATAGGCAAACGATCGCGATTTATATGGGTCACTGGTCATGCACGTCAAATGCACGCGGCCCGACAATGTAGCCGGCTAAATGGGCCTCCCAACGCAAGATGAATTATGTACGAACATGCCTCACATTAGTCACATACTGTACATTCTGCCTAAATACTTCCTGACCATAACACTAAACTCCAATTTGTTATTGTTTCAGAACGACGTTAAAACTGGAGTCGTTAGAAGACGCAGTAGTTCTCGACGATCCTGAGGAGGATTTACTTCAGGACAAGCGAGGATGTCCCGCCTACGTGTCGCCCGAGATCCTGAGGGCTCACCGGACGTACTCTGGGAGGGCAGCCGACATGTGGTCCCTCGGCGTCATATTGTACACCATGCTCGTTGGAAGGTGCGTATCTACCCTTGTCTGTCTCACGTCTCTATAGAAAGACTTAGGGATCCGGTATAAAATTTGGGTTAGCAGCAATTAAACGCTTGTAATGAATGCAAAGGGCGCAGGGTGGGCGTCTTCACCTGCGAGGCGTGGGACTTACCGTTTGTAGAGATCACAAAGCGAGGGTCGCGGCGACCGTTGGCGACGTAGCCGTGGGGATGATCACCTGTCGGCCGTTACGCGCCAACGGCTAACAATTATATCACCCACATATAAATGAGGCTCGTGAAATCTTCGCCGCACCTGCCTCGGTCATGTGGCGAAGACGTTGCCCCCCGCACCCCGCCCCCGCCTCCGCAAGCACCTGCCGTTCGCGAGCCTTTGTTTTCTACTTTTTTTGGGCTCTCGCACCCGTAATTTATATACGAAATTCGGGATTTGGCTGCAATCGCCGGCATCACCTGTCGCCGGAAGGGTTCCATCGTACCTGAGTTTTTGTTTTGGTTTGCAGCTGCCCTTTCTAAATGACAATCGGATCGCTATTAATTGGGACCGCGTTTTGTAAAAACGTAACGATTAGGGACTCTACTCTCGGCCGATGTTTAATGGTTCAGTCAAACTTATCTTTGTAAATGTGATAAGCACCTTTAGCTGCGTTTTTTGCTAGTTAGTGATCAGATTCGATACATTATTGATCTATCCTTCATTTTAACATTGGCCACTAAAATAAGGTATCTAGATAATGAATGACCGTCAATTAACGTTCCGTCTGCATTGTTGTAGGTATCCATTCAACGACTCTGAGCACGCGTCGCTGTTCGCGAAGATCTCGCGGGGCTACTTCGTGGTGCCGGAGTGCCTGTCGTCGCGCGGCAAGTGCCTGATCCGGTCGCTGCTGCGGCGCGAGGCGTGCGAGCGGCTGAGCGCGCGGGACGTGCTGCGGCACCCCTGGCTGGCGCGCGACCCGCGCAACGAGCTGCCGCCGCGCGCCGCCGCCGGCCACGACCGGCTCGTGCCCGACCTCGCCGCGCTCGACTGCCTGTAGCCGCCGCCGCCGGTGCTGGCACCGGACGCCCACTACTACTCCTTATTTATGAATTTATCCTAAGTTATTCCGGCCTCCTTAGGCTTGCGGTCGTCCTCACTGAAACAGTCCTACTTCGTCCCCGAATATCCAACTTTCAGTAAGAAACACCCCAAGCCAAATATGTCTCTGTCGAGATTTTAATTTAGTGATTAGGATCCATTGGGATCGAGCGCCCGGCGGCTGGCCCGTCCCGGACACGCGCTAATAATTTATAAACGTAGAAGCTCGGACTTCAATAAGAATCGCATAACTCCACCGAGGCAATACAAACGCACTGTTATAATGCTAGTACAGTTTTATGCGGCTTTTATTGGCACTATTTAGTTGAAGCTTTTACAAGCTGTGGTATAGTCGTAACGTTCATAATGACAGAATAAGTGAGACTGATATCGCGTTCTTGTGATCTATCTGCGGACGAGGGGCGCCCAGGCCTCGCGCATGGGACGCTGTGCCCTCGTCAGGAATGAGTTATTTATATGAAGCATTCAGTTAACTATTATGTTAATTCCTCATAAGCCTAATGTAATCATATCAATTTCACATCAATATAGATGGGTATATTGCATTGAAGTTGTTGCAGTAGTGTTAGGTAAATGACCTATGTATATTTTGTATTTATATAAAGTTATATCGTGTAATTGTGATCTCCACCGATGTTATTTAGCGATTACTTGATTGCCATTATGTTGTTACGCAGAAGTGATAGTTCTTTTGTTGCACAACGATCAGTTGCTTCCATCATAGAGTTATTTTGATTATATTATTTTTGGTTATATTAAATCGTGATTATTCGGCTAATCAACAAGCGAAATTATTATTTGTTATTATATTCAACCGAAATTATGTTTGATAAAAGAAATATATACACTTCACCATGTACCGAAGATGGTTGTAGAATTTGGTCTGTGCCATTTATTTAATTTAAACGTTATTTATTGTTGTTGTAATTGACGGCGTCGAGTCGGCACTCTCTTCCTATTACTAAATTATTTATTCCATTTGGTACTTGGTGTTGAGTTTTTATTTTTGATCTAAATCTTGTGATCAATTTTAAGTTTTAGTCTACATCCAAATTGTTGAATTGTATCAATCACTCACCTTTTATATTTTGAATCATTTTTGTTTAATTTTTGTTCATTCGGGATCTATGTTGAATGGTTCAGTTGAAGTAGTCAAGTCTTTCATGTTGTTCATGAAAGTGTGTTGTACAATAGTAGCCTACTGTGTAAAATAAACTATTACTACTTTAATTTATACAAACTGTAAATAGCGCTAAGATATCATAAGGATTATTGAAAAAAAGAAAGAGATAGAGGGAATAAAATAATTTAGAAAAAATATATTTCATTCTTTGATTTACCCATACCTACTTACACGAACAATGAAAATTACCAACCGTCAAAATTGATCACATCCTCAATTGGAAATACGTCGAAACCTACTTGTGGATAAAAAGATAAAATTAAGAATATTAGCTAAATATTATTTGGAAATCAAGATAAAGAAAGCAATAAGCAAGTCCTTCATTATTTATTATAACAATCAGTATTAACATCTACGTGATAAGATCATAGGGATGATCGGCGTAAGTATTAGTATAGTCTCCAAGAAAAGTCCAATAACTCAACCAAAATTACAAAGTACTTGATCATATAAATGTTCTATTAACCTGGACGTCAAGTAATAGCATAAGTTGCTTAGCTGAAAGTGAGCACAGCTTTAGCATTTGAGATATAAGTAGTCAGGTATTTTGGTTATTTTATTAAAGTTGTGATACTAAGTGTACCTACGTCTAGTCTACGTACGTGAAGTCGTGGTGGCCTAGTGGGCAAAGAACCAACCTCTCGAGTATGAGGGCGCGGGTTCGATTCCAGGTCAAGCAAGTACCAATGCAACTTTTCTAAGTTTGTATGTACTTTCTAAGGATATCTTAGACACCAATGACCGTGTTTCGGATGGCACGTTAAACTGTAGGTCCCGGCTGTTATTGAACATCCTTGGCAGTCGTTACGGGTAGTCAGAAGCCGGTAAGTCTGACTCCAGTCTAACCAAGGGGTATCGGGTTGCTTGTAAAGCACTGGTACTCAGCTAAATCCGGTTAGACTGGAAGCCGACCCCAACATAGTTTGGGAAAAGGCTCGGAGGAAAGAAACTAAGTGTACCTACGTAAGTATCTAAATACAAAAGTAAATATCCGAAGAAGACACTGAAAAGCAATGAAACAATAGGTAAAACACTAGGAGACATAATAAAATGAAAACCATTGTTCTTCCAATAAACGAATATTCATGATATGCTAGCGGAAGCTTAGATTAGATTACCAAAATATCGGTTTGCGTCATAAAAGCATTAAGATTACAAGAGGTACCGCGAAATGCTAGCAGACGTAATTTTCAGGAAAAACCCAGTATTTTGATCTACATAATTATCTAGAAAAAAAAGGTGAGAAAGAAAATCCCACGGATTTAGGTACTCACCTACCTACATACACAAAAATCTAGTGCGTAACAACATTTTAGGAAAATATTTTCGTGGTAAATTAGCTGTGGTTAGGAGATGTTAGCGTTTATTTACCTTCCTCGTAGTACCTACCTTTAATTCTTAGAATTCTAGAACGTTTGTATAGTCAAGCATTCATTTAGTTGATCTGCCTTCCTCGAAAATTATAATGATTAAAAGTGACATTTAGGCACACTTTGTTAATCCTGCTATTTCACAGGTCTTTTCGTTCAGGAATACACTCTTGATCGAAAGGCAACATGGTCAGACGCGAGTAGTGGAGGAGGGGCTTAAATTTTAATTATTGGATTGAAATTATTAGAACGAGACAATTCATATTAGGTACCTATCTCTCATCGGCAGTTTTGTCAAAAAGTCTTCACCATTAAAACTTTAAAGAGAGTTATGGAACATAGATTCTGGTGATCTGGTCACATGCTCATCAAATGTTTCTTTCTTTCAAACAGACAAATACCTCGCTTGCTGGGCTCTCGAAGCCATGGGTGTGTCATTAATTGTCAAGAGAAGCGAACTACGTAACATGACTGTCATTTTGTCATATTGTGTCGTCAGTTGTCTTCAAAACAACAAGTACGTACAAGATGCTTAATTACAAAGCAATATTAAGTGCGGGAAAACCATTTTTTTTCATAATGACGATGGCAAATTATTGTGATAGCGTCATTTTTGTTTTGTAGAAAAATTTTGACTTATAATTCCGTAATCTTCTTATCGAGAAATGGTGATGAGATTTATAAATTAATGTTTAACTCGATCTCTAGGTAGACAAACTATCAAACTTTGAAGATTAAAGGGCCAAAGCTTGCCGGTGTTGTGCTGCGGGATTATTCGAAAGAGTTGCCGCGGTACATAGGTAAAGGTCTAAAAAGGAACATGGTAGGTTTTTACCTACTTAGGAATCTAAAGTCTGAGTCTCCCTCAAGCAGCAAGCAAACCAATAACATTTACCTAATAAAATTCGAATTAACAAACAATTAAAGTTTTAAGTACCTAATATTTTACCAAATGTAATGTTCACAATAGAGTGCGTAACAGCTGATCGTCAAGTTCCAATTAAGTATATTCGAGGAAACTATTTGACGTAACTTCTAAGTAGGTAGACTATAGGTTACATCACACTAGTGTTATGTGCATAGCCGATGCAATGTAATTACATTGTTTTATTCACATTAGATCGAGTGACAGTTCTCATTTACGTCTTCGTAACAATAATTTATTGGGTCCTCATTTATTGAGCTCTCTCTCTTCCTGTTCTGTTAGCTAAGTACGAAGTAGCGTTTCGTAAAATTAAATATGTAGCATTTACTATGTATCTAAAGTTTATGTAACTCGGGGCTCGTGTAGCCCAACAGTTAAAGTTTTTCAAATGAGTTCAGTAGTTTCAGAGCCTCTATGATACAAACAAAGAATATTTGTTCATCTTCTATATAGACAGAATATACAGCCAGGGCAAGTAGACGGTCTGTCCATCGCAAGAAATAGACCATTCGTAGACTGATCGGCTAGCAATTAATTTTGGGCGGATAAGTATCAAAATATCCATATACCAGTAACTAGTAGGTATCGTATTTACTACAGGTACCTCAACCTGTTAGTACCAGTTAGGGGCCGTACCAATCTAGATTATGGTATCATCTGAAACGTAATGGAAGTCTGCCGTCAGCATGACTGTAATGATTTTGCATGGTTATCTTTAGCGAGGATATGATATTATAACCCTTTATATCTTTTGTTATGATGTAGATAGGTGAGTTTTCTGGTTTCACTACCTGAACATCCATAGCAATCTAGTCGGAGGAACTTCAAATGAGATGTCTGAAATATAGGGGGAGAGTAATGGGGCTGCGGGATTGTTCGAAAGATTTACCGCGGCTCTGTACATAAAAGGCCTACAAAGGAACACGATGGATTTTTAGTCAGTAAAAGTCTGACACTCCCTCGCCGATCATTGGATGGCTTTTGCCATCGTTAAAAAAATAGATAAATAAATGTGGAGGGTAATCGGACTTTTGTCGAAAAATAAAAACTTGACAAAAAATAACGAGTTCAATAGACTAATACTTAACGAAAACCTCCTATTATGGCTGGCAAAAACTGTGCTGCAACTGAAAACTGAATGAAAATGTAACCGTAGCCAAAAGTGAGTGAGATAATCACGCACAAACATAAAACCCAGGTTAAAATAAAAACTCACTCAAGTGAATAAGTAAACTCACTTCGTGAACCATGTCAACGCTTGATAACTCTTTCAAACAATCCGGCAGCATTTGTGTAAGTACCGTAAGTAAGTACAAATTGAACAAAATAAAAGTTGCGCGAAAAGTAACAAAGTAGACTCAAGAAAATCCAGGTGCGAAACATCGTTTAGGTATCCAACTCAAAGTAATCAATCATTTAGCTATCTTTATCACCACTAATAAATAAATGAAACTCATCATCATTTCTGTATCATTAAAGCTGGAAAAACCGATATTATTTAAAAAACAGCGTGACACGTGATGTCAATAGCCAGAATTAATGCAGATTACCTTGGATCCAAGACTCGTGATCAACTGAGAATACATATTTTCATTGTTTTTGTAGATAAAAATCGTATTGAATCGATAATAATATTCGATCTGCTATTATTAGAAATACTAGCTTCTGGTATTCGTGGCATTGGCTGTGTAAGTTTGCATCAAAACACAGCTCAAGAGAAAATGATTTTTATGTTTAGAAATAGGTAGGTAGTTAGATATTACTCGATGCTAAAATATTATCTTCAGTCCGTCCGTCACGTCAGAGGCCGTCGGATATGAGAAAACTGACACTAAGAATTGTAAGATAAGAAGAGGGTAGTAGTAAAATTCAATTTTACAATGGTACTGTAGAGTGCAAAATTATACCATTTGTTATCAGCATATTCGCCATGGGAAAAAAAACAGGAAAAAACACAAAATATAAATCTCAGAACATTTTATTTCTAATTACAATATTATACAAAATTAACTATATTACTTGATCACCCGTATGCGAATTATTACGGTGTAGTTATATGAGTCAAAGATTGTGAATTTATTCCAGGTAACATTAATTTGTATGCAGCTCTGTTATGAAATATACGTACAGGAAAAATATTCGTTTGTATGATAATTGTACATGATGACCACATTGTTAAGAATACAGGTAACTGCGCAATATTTAATGTATGAGACACATTTTGAGGCCAATTTTACCCACTAAATAAACGTCTTTAAATGACTATTTACTTTGAAAGCTGATAGTGAAAATTCATTGTAAACTATTGTTTTAATGACGTTTATGCTGTCGGTGAACTTGAGCCTGACTTAACGCAGAATTGTTCAAAATTCTGTACAGTTAACAATCTCGTATTTCACAGATAAAAAATCTTTAAAAACGGAAATGACAATGCACATTTCTGAGTGGACTATCAGGAAAAAATATAAAAAAAATCATATAGAAAGTCCAGGGAATAAGATAAAAATATAATAAATAGCGATAGTGACAAATTATCGAGGTTAAGCCCTCGACGTCACACTAACTACGTTGGAAACTGTTGCAATGTGTTGTGAAATAGCCATCTTGCCTATAAACCCTTTTAATTCTTATGTAAATATTTTGAAAGTATTCTACGACGCAAATTCTGACTGAAGTATTCAAAATAATACTCTCTTTGCATATTTATTTGTGTATTCGATCATATCAATCAAAGTTTGACAGTTCTTATCGCTTCGTAGTACGATGTTATTATCCAATATTTCGCCGAAATTTGTGTTATTTTTACATTTTTCAGATGCTTTCTGTATTATGGTGATGCTATTGCAATTTTGTTGTTAAAAAATCTCACCTTCTCGAACCATTTTTTTTGCAAATAGCAAATTCTTTATTTTATCTATCCATCATTTAACCCCTGAAACTTTCTTTTGACTTTAAAATCAGTGGCGGCAATACCAACAATGTTTAATTTATTTTATAAAAATAACTGTCCATAAAGGTGGTATCAGACCCTTCACTCGAGCGAACGTTCATTCCACTGAATTCTTCATTCTACGTTCACATGGCTAGGAAATATGAAGTGTCTAATATCACCTTTACTTCCCTTACAGTACGTTCCCCTCCCCAACACAAAACAACAGCTCGTATATAACACAGTGAGTCAGTGATACAAGTGGTAAGTAGTCTAGTGTAGTCTAGTATAGTCGCTCGGCCTTGCTGGGCCCGTAGGCGCTGGCGTAGGCCGCCATGCGACGCTCGAGCTCGGGCCTGAAGTGACGGATGAGGCCCTGGACTGGCCACGCTGCACCGTCGCCCAGGGCGCAGATTGTGTGGCCTAGGGAAATTGAAATTTATTTAATGAAACTAAGCTGAAAATCAGCATTTTTAAACGTAATAAAAGTACAGAAAGACGAACCCGCAAAATGCCCACCCTTCACCACTTGTAATGTGTTATTTGCTTTATTTAATTTGACAACATTGGTCCAATGCAAAATCAATACTGAAATCTATTATAAAATTGATCGGCATGTGCAATCAACAACAAAAGTTCAAAATAAAGATTTTTTAATATCCTGTAGTACACGAATCTTTTGAAATGTCAATTACCTATATCAACAAATGATTCCGGTTTCGTTGCTGCTGTTTTTTTTACTTTTTGTTGATAAAAAAAATCCTCACGATATACCTACGAGACGAGTAGAAACCTGAATTTTACAGTTGCGATTCAATAGTAGGTATTAAGGTATCTAAAGTGTAATGTACGATAAGAACACAGTTCCAAAAAAATAAGGAAAATATTATCAATGTTTCTATCTTTGTCATAGGTTTTTGGCAAAATGAATAGTTATAAATACGTATTTTAATTAAGAGCGATTCTTATCATATACACTTCCTGCACCCAGATATAAAATAGACTACGTCCTTGTTCAGAATGTGCCTAATCTTGAAATCGGATCAATGCTGGGGAGTTTGTTGAGCCACTTCTTCCCAGCAAAAACACACAGGAAGTGGTGAAGGGCGGGCGTTTTGGGGGCTGCCTTTTGTAAATTTCTGACGTTCGAACTTTTGATTTGATTTTTGACAATAGTTTTGGCGTGAAAGCACAGACACAGTTACTTTTGGATTTCAATATTAGTAAGGAAGTAAATGTAGTAAGGCTAGTAAGAATTATTCATTCAGTTTCGGCCCTCAAATCAGGTATTTTGTTGTAATATTTAATTGTTTTATTCAAAATAAGGTACATAATCTGTCGCACGGGCGTAAGTCATTGTGTAGCTCAATTCATATTTAAATGCAAAACTTTTTACCTTTGTTTAAACAAAACATGATATTTAGGATTAAAGTGATTGTTTGTGAAAGTTTAACAAACAGTATTTAAACAAGAGCTTATGTTAATCATGTTTGTATACATTTCTTGTCATTGTTGTATTTTTTGTAGCTACAATGTTTTTAAAAAATGTTTGATCCGAAAAAGGGCTGAAACTTAATATTTTTGTGAACAGTTGCTATGCCATTAACAATAGCCTATTTATTTCAAGACTAGCTGTTGCTCGCCGTTTCCCCGGCTTCCCGAGCTTTACTTCGTAACCTGATAAAAAGTAGACCATGACTTTTTTCATGACCTGTGTATGTCATTTATTCGGGCTAGTAACCCTGACTCATGCTCTAGACTATCATTTAAATCACTTCAGTACTTTACGCGCGACAGTTACTTTCGTGTTTATAATATCTATTAGTAAGGTAGGATTCAATACATATCATGTGACAATCTTTTTGTGATTTTGGTGACAAAATACAGCCGCAAATATAGCTGATTTTAATTACAATAAACTATTATCTTACCTTCAATTTGTTTGGAGATTTCCCATAACATGTCGATTTCTTTAGGTGACGCGTTTCCTTCGACCATTCTGTAACAAAAAATAATCATCATTAATTTACACATGGTTTATTTTTTTCATAAAGAAATGAAAGAAAGTTTTAATTCCTATTGTAATATTGTTTGGTTGTTATAAACCGCTCAATTGACAAAAAAGGTATTATCCTACATATTTTAAAGGACGCACGTGTTCTTTAGATTCAGGTACGATAAGGACTATTTTTTTCGGCACACTCATTTTAAAATGTGGCTTTGGTTTCACGACAAGAAATTTTGTATTATAAATCCTGTGCTAAAAAGTAGGGGCTATGCTATGTTAAAGAAAATTGTAACATTTGTACACAAGCGCCTCTATCAGCGTTTTTAAGAACAGTGTGCATTAATTTTGTAAATATTTATAAAGGCGGCAAAAAACGGCAAACTTTTAAAAATGAATAGACACCGAAAAAAGGAAAAAATATATTGAAACAAACAACACAGGCTGGTTGACGCCATAAATGCGATGCGGTGACGGGCGTTGAAATACTTCAATTATACAGTTACTTTTCAAACAGCTGTAATGTCTAATGGTACGTTCACACGCGCGCGTTCAAATCGACATTCAACGGGCACAGTCACGTTCACGAGCGTGTAAACGGTACGCCCGAGCCCGTGAACGCGCCCGTGCCCGTGATTGCCGCGGATCGGTCGAGTGTCGGTTTTTTGGCAAAGTTCAAAGGATGAATGTGCGGGCGCCCGGCGACTGTTTACACGCGCGCGGGCAGTCAGTCTCTCCTGCGCTTTCGTGACGATTAAACGTTCTAAGAAAGTCGCTACGATCGAAGATTACAACATGGCGGAATGGTTAACGTCGTTCATCATTTTGATTCTTTTTCCAATAAAAATAAGTTAAGCCAAAGGCTATGACAGCAACAACACCGAGATCCTCACTGCTCGCCATTCTTGCACTGACTGACACGACGGCGCGCGTGTGTGAACAGCTTGAATGTCCGCCTGCCCGCGACGGGCTGCACGCCGCGCAGGCCGCCAGGCAGCCCGCCGGGCTGCGCGGCGCACGTGTGAACGTAGCATGACGTTTTGAGTAACTCACTTATAAAACTAGACGACTGATTGACTTGTTCAGTCAAAGGGCCAGCTGTTTGATAGAATAGCTACTTTATCCAGCAACCCACCTGTATATAATCTTGTTCATCCACGAGACTCCCTCTCTGCACGGCGTGCACTGTCCGCAGGACTCGTGCTTGTAGAACATGATGAGGCGGGCGATGGCCTTCACGATGTCTGTGGACTTGTCCATTACGATGATAGCTGCGGTACCGAAGGCTGATTGAGCCGCTACTAGTGCGTCGAAGTCCATTAGAACTGTGTCGCAGACGCTGTTGAGAGAAGAAATTGGTAAAAGACTTGTTGATGTATGAAATATTGGTGTTGAGATTTGAAGGTTGTATTAATTCATATTAAAGACCAGAGTGCCTAGTGCGAGTTTTGCAAGTTAACTTTTTCGATGCGAAGAGTATCATACCATTGAATCACGTAGCACTTATCTTAGAATTGTTTATTTAATAAAGACTGTCATCAGTACTTGGTCGTATTACACTTGAGCTCACTTTTGTGAGTGTAATCATTATTAACCGTCAAAATGAATGAAGATGTCATATCTAAATAATGTGACGTAGCATACGACTCTTTATTTCAATAGACTTATAATTACGTATCGAGTTGCGAAAGCTGTCAAAACTCGGAATCAGCACTCTGGTAAGTCAATTGGGCTTTTGCAATGCGCGCCACTTTTATACCAAAACTAGCTTTTGCCAGCGATTCACCAGAGTCCCGTATGAGCTTCTGTACGAACCCGGATAAAAGGAACCAATAGATTTCCTCGATAAAAAGACTATGTAACACTGAAAAATTTGTTCAAATCGGATTTTCAGGCAAACATACAAACTTCAGCTTTATAATATTAGTACATGTACATTGATTGAAATACGTGTTGGAGATAATATACTATTGGAGATAATATATTAATTTTATTTCAAATGTGGGATATTATTATCGGAAACATCATCAAAATATTGGACAAAATGCCATGCTTTCCACCAGTTTCGTACAACTTTACTGACAATAAAATTTGACCATCCCACAAAATACTCACTGCTTAGGAATGAGCGGGGTCGACGATCCTCCGGGGATGATAGCCAGCAGGTTATCCCATCCCCCCACCACTCCTCCCGCGTGCCTCTCAATCAGCTCCTTGAGGGGGATGCTCATCTCCTCCTCCACCGTGCAGGGAGTGTTCACGTGCCCGGAGATGTTGAACAGCTTGGTGCCGTGGTTGCGGAGACGACCGAAGGAGGCGAACCATGCGCCGCCGCGACGGCAGATCGTCTGAAGAAGAATGTTTGTTTGGATTATATGGAATTGCTGGGTAGTGTATGTGGGATATTTATTTGGAATATTTGGATTTCTATTTGTCTTGGGCCATATTGCATTCGAATATTACGAGGCATTTCAGCATTACGTTGTCTTTACATGTGATACATAATAAGTCAAAGTTTGACTTAGCATTCAATACAAATTAGAAGGAAGTTTTGTCCCACAAAATAAATGTGTGTCGAGATTTTCGCATTCCCATTGAAGAGGCTCACATCAGCGGGGATTGGAAGCTCGATTGGGCTTGCCCTCAATAGTTCCCTCGAAACTCTTATAGTATGCTACTATTTGAAACTTACTGGTGACACCGAAATAGTCTCCACATTGTTGACAGTCGTAGGGCATCCGAACAGGCCCACATCGGCAGGGAATGGGGGCTTCAGCCTGGGCTTGCCCTGCTTGCCCTCGATGGACTCGATGAGCGCGGTCTCCTCGCCGCAGATGTACGCGCCGGCGCCGCGGTGCACGAACACGTCGAAATCGTAACCGGAACCGCATGCGTTCTTGCCGATGAGACCTGCTTGGTAGGCCTGGAATTAAATGGTGAGTTCTATTAATAATGGTTCTGTAATTACTGAATTAATTGATGCTTTGTGCAGCTCTTGATATTAAAAAACTAGCATTTAGTTAAAGGAAAACGATTTATGATGCCATACTGGCATGAATGTAGATAAAATAGGTGGTCAGGGGTACCTGGGTGAGTTCAATGAAAAATTTCTTATACAAAGTCAAGTGGCAAAAAAATATAAGCACTCTGTTATTGTAATCCTTCACATCTATGACATTAGCATCCTATGTTATCTAATTCTAATTAACACTCTATTCATAAAATAACAGAATAACTACCTAAAAAATCCTTACCTCAGCAATAGCAACCTGCAGATTACTGGCTTCATTATAAAACTCTCCTCTAATATAAATATAAGCAGCAATAGCTCCGATAGCTCGACCAGCAATGAGACACCCTTCCACCAGCTTATGAGGATCGTGTCTCATGATCTCTCTGTCCTTGCAGGTCCCCGGCTCTCCTTCATCAGCGTTCACGACGAGGTACTTTGGACGTCCATCGGAAGGCTTGTTCATGAATGACCACTTCATGCCGGTAGGGAAACCGGCGCCACCGCGACCACGGAGACCTGACACCTTCAGTTCATCTGGAATGTTAGGATTTAGTTTGTTCGTTTATTCTCAATATTTTTTGTTACTTTGAACATATCTTACGAAATTATATTGATTTGTATCAAATTTTGTCTAATTGTTTAATTTTATTTTTGATTAAACATGCCAATCTCAGGAGCTACAAGTATGATTTGATATTCTATATAAGGTTGATAAGCCATTCATCAAGGAGGGCCTATAGGCCACTTCTTACATAGATGCACAAAGAAGTTACCTTGGAAAACTGTTGGTAACAGCTACTTAAAGATTGTACTTTGAAGAAACACACATACAAAATGTATTTGTATTTAAAAATGCATACATTCATTTGTAGGTCAGTTATGCAACTAGATATTCTTAAGATATGTTCAATTTCAAAATTAAATAATTGATATTGCACAATAATAACATTTCAAAGAATCCAAAACAAAAAGTTGTCTAACTGCTTAATTAGTAAGGTTGTAGAAAAATTGTGCCAATTAATATTTTGAATACCTATTTGCAATTGTATTTCAATTATGGAATTATTAAGAATACTGTTTGATTTTACACATGGCTCCATATTCCATCTTTTGGTGTTATTTATTACCAGATCTAATCTAATTATTAAGATATAAGCATATTCTGGTTCATTAATAGCTAAACATGTGGAAATCTCTTTGAGTAAAGTTTGATTGATAATTTACATTAAAATAGAAGTAATTCTTGACTATAGATTCTCAAGGTTAGGATTCAATAGATATGGCCTTACTACAAAAACTTTAACAACTGTTTTACACTTGTCTAAAAAAAATGTGGCTCCAAAATGAACCTTATGTCAACGTCATAATTTGACATTTTTTTAGACAAGTCTTAAACTGACGTTAAAAAGTTTTTGTGGTAAGACGGTTAGTGTTTATGTATTTTTATATAACAAACTACCTTCTACCCTTACTTTACCATAATAATGATGGACTATTTTACAGACTATGCTGTAACTCTGTAGAATTGCGATTGTTTTAGAAGTACCATTCACAAGCAATACCTAATCAATAGTTATTATTTATCAGAAAGTATGGTGTAGTACTCACTGACAATCCAGTCGGTGCCCTTCAGCAATATTTCCTTGGTCATGTACCAGTCACCGCGGCACATCGCAGCCTTCAACCTCCAGTCATGTCGCCCATACAGGTTGGTGAACACCCTGTCACAATCTGACAGTGGCCCACCACGCTCCTTGCCCGCAGGCTGCTGTTGCTGACCTTGGAACCGCTTCTGACCATTGCTGACACTCACCAGTGGGCCAGCAATGCCTAAAACGAGACGTAAAAATTATGTAAGTCACACTGCGCACCTCAACAACAACAATTATTTACTAGTCCACGACTTTAGCCTTCGAGGTTCTCAGGTACTCTTTCATTTTATTAATGTCCAAACATCCTAATTTGTTCAAGTAGTTCCAAATATGTACCCAATTGCGATTTTGTCCTCTGAATTACTCTCGCCAGCACACCAGCCATCTTTTCTAAAGTGTCAAAACTCAAAATGTGAATGACATTTACAGAATTCAAACAAAATTAGTTGCCGTAATTTAGAATAAAGTTTACCACTTCCTGGCAAATTAAATCATACAGAATTAAATTTTTATGTTTTCATTCCTACGAATTAGAGTAAAATATTGTCAGAAATACGCTTTTTGCTGTTAAGATTATTGTACATAATTTTCTAGTACGACACTTTTGTTACAATGTTTGAATGAACCAATTTTAATTTACTCAATATACGGTAAGTTTCAAAAAATTGCAACACAAATAATACGTTCCATTGTATTCAGAACCGAAGATGAGATGAGAATTTAGTAAATCGATTGAAGCTTTCGATTCGGTTTATGTAATGGAAAAACTGTGATGGTATAAAAGCCAAAAAGTGGACATGTTTATTGGCACAATTAGTAAATATTTATTATCGTCATCGTTGTAATTCAACAGTTTATTTTTTCAGAACGATTTTAGTCTTATCTTGGCCTTATCAAAACAATGAAAATGTCATTTGCATATGTCAAAGTCCATAAACAAAGTCCACCGATAAAAATAAAAATTATAAAAAATCCCAAAAAAATAATTAAATTCAGTGTTTTACAAATGTGTTCATGAATATTAATTAACTTTATTAGCATAGCACCTTTGACCTGGTATAATAAAAGTGCATATTTGCAATAATATTTTTTCCAGAGTATTTTGCGTGTTTGTCATAAAAACCGACGTTATCTCATCACTTATTTTACTTTTTTGAGCCTCTATTAAAGAATGGCCGCTGTCATTCCAGCTGTGTCTAAGCTCACTTCGAGGATTATAAGGATTTTAGGTTGCAACCCTGGTCCTATGACTCTGCAGGGCACCAACACTTATTTGTTGGGGACTGGGCAAAAGTAAGGAGATTTTTAACCTTCCACATCAATTTCTTTGAATAGATACTTACATATGTTATTATACTTACATATATTATTATATTATAGCTTGGTTGGGTAAACCCTGTAATGATAGTTGCTTTTAAATAAATATTTATGTATTTTTCAGTCGGATACTCTTAGATACGGGTGACAAAGACGTGAAAGAGTACCAGAGCCAATTAGCAGAGCTTGTGCAGGCCGAACAAGTGAACATCGAGCATATAGTCGTGACTCACTGGCATCATGATCATATCGGTGGAGTGGAGAACTTGTATGGCACTATAGCTAGTAAGATTTTTTCATTTTTTGTGTTAAAAGTTACCAAACGCAGAAACTTGTAGAACATTTGAAAAAATACTATTGTCATATTCTTCAGATTTATATTTTTGTCCATATCAACCTAGAAAAACTGTTACTGATAAGATATTAATTGATTGTGGCCCATACAGTTAGAGGTCACCAAAATTGTCTTATAGTAACAGGCAACAAGTTAATATTGCAAAACTAGGTAATTATATTATATTTTTTCAGAGCAACCAAAAGTATGGAAGTACAGAAGAAGTCCTGACGATGACCAGGATGAACTTTCACAAATATATCCCATTCGCTGGTTGACTGATGGGCAAGAGTTGAAGGTGGAAGGTGCTACAGTGAGGGTCCACCACACCCCGGGCCATACTACGGACCATGTAGTCTTAACACTGTTGGAAGAAAATATCCTGTTTAGTGGAGACTGTATACTGGGAGAAGGAACGGCTGTGTTTGAAGATTTGTATAATTATATGAAGAGTTTGAATAGAATATTAGAATTGAAGCCTTCTGTTATCTATCCAGGACATGGAAATATTATTGAGGTAAATAATATTTGTTGTTTTTCATTCATTCAAATATCACACTTATTTAAAAAGAAAATATATTGTCCCCAATCATGACTATAGAATACCATTTTAGTTACATAAGCATCACTCATAAGTGCTTGTAAAGGCCTGAATGAAATAAATGATTTGACTGTGATTTTGATACCACTATTCTAATAAAAAATCTTTATACTTTCAGGACCCAATGAAAAAAATAGAATACTACATTGCTCATAGAAACCAGCGAGAAGCCCAAATATTAGAAACATTAAAAAAGAACAAAGAAAAACAACTAAACGAAATGGACTTAGTTAAATTAATTTATACTGAAACCCCTGAAAATTTGTGGCCTGCAGCTGCTTATAATGTCAACCATCATCTGACTAAATTAACTAAAGAAAATAAACTGTATTGTACCACTACAGATGGGGAAACTAGATGGCAATATGCTGGCAATGTAGAAAGCAATTTATAGAAATTTAAAAAGTCCCATTTAAAAATAACATTAGGAATTCAAACAAACCTTTTTGCAACTAATTTTGAACTTTATTTACTTGTAAAAAGAGTCAAAATTGAATAAACTGATTGTAAGTGGTTTGTTGCTATTAGTAATGTTTTTTTCAAATGGTAAAAGTATTATTAATTGTTATTCTGGTAAAAGGTGTTTTTTTTATAATTTAGAACTGGTGCCATGAAACCTAATGAAACGATATTATGTATTACAATGTTGTTATTGAAATTAGTGGTTTTCTTTATAATCTGACTCTCATCACTGTCCCTAGAAGCAGAAATCCACCATAGAGGTTTGGAATTACTATATGATATATACACAGCCTATAGTGTAAAGACGTTATATATCGTGGAAATTAGCAGAAAATAAAAAAAAGTATTCCATAAATTAACTATCCATTCATTTTTTTATTTCATAATGTTTAATACAACATAACATTCCATTTTCAAAAAAAAGAAAACACAACAATGTGAATTTCGAAAAAATATGACAAGGTTTCATGGATGTTATGTCCTTGCTCTTATAAACTATTTTATTACATAAGTAACTTATTTATTAAATTATATTTATCAACATGAATGAGTGAATTGATAGCTCGATTGTCATTATTTTTGAGTGGTAACACCAAGAGGATTTGTCTATGGCCCAATCAGCGGTTGCCTTCATAGAGCTCTGAATAAGTTCATTATTAAATTAAATAACTTATTACACACATTTTAAATCGATTAGATAACACTTTGTAGTTATGAAACAGACCCTTGCTGGTAAGATACATTTCAATGATTCATTTACTAGCCAATTAATTTATAATCTTAATTAATAATTTAGCTGCACCAATACAATAAATAAGGCTTCAAGGAGCCAAAACCAGATATGATAGCTATTCACGAGATCAAGAACTGTAGAAACGCATGAATAGAAATTCATTACTCTCTTTTTTATTTTTATTAATTTTCGGTATTTCAATGTCAATAAATAATTTTAGATCACATCTCGATCTACACAATTGATATAATTACGCAGTTATAAGAAATAAATAAAATAAGACAATCACGCCATCTTTTATTACGTGTCTACAATGTATATTGGGCTATCGACGCATGCGCTTGGGAGGCGGCATCATATCCGAATCGTCGTGGAATCTATGGTTGTCTATGTAGTCCAATAAGATCTCCTTGGTAACCGGGTCCTTTATGCTTTCGCAGACGGCTGGGGAAAAACAAATTAAGAAAATAAATGAAAGATAAAGTCAAAAGATGTTTTCACAAGAATTAACGCTGTAAATAAATAGGAAAATTTTAGGATGTCAATATTAAAGTTGCTATATAATATATATAGGCCAGGCCTATTTTATTCTAAATTTATTATATGTAAGAAATGATTATATGTAAGAAATGAATATTACGGAATCGAGGTTAATCCCCAAATATTTCTTTTTAATGCTACTAAGAAATAATAGCTAGAAAAAATAAAATGACAACAAGGCGAACTTGACTAATAACGCAGTCAAAAAAAAAACACAAATTATTATTTACTTCCCCAGTAACACAATCACAGTTATATACAATAACAAAATAACTTAAATAAAAAAAAAACACTATACTTACAAGACGCAGTATTAAAACTATTAGGAAAAGATTTGTCAGTTCGCTCCCTCATGAAGACCCAGCGTCCGTTCTCGAAGGTGCACTCAATAATTTTATTGTCGAGGTGTTTGATGTCTTTCGTCACTTTCATTGAAGCGAAGGGCTGGTCCATTTTACCCACGTATAAGTACCCCACTTTTGTTGGCAGAATTCTGAGAAAGCAAAAATGAATGAAGGATATTTTTTTTATTGGGTCATATAATAATTTTTTTTTTGGCCATTTTAGTTACAAAAAAAAAAACAGTTTGGAAACGTTAAATCATCATGATTATTATCTTGTAGTGTGTTCATTTCCAGTATTGGCTTTTTTTTTTAAAGAGGTAGTTTATTTTATGACCTCTCCAAGAGCCTCTTGGATAACAGTTTGAAAGAAAACTTTGACTTCCCAAAAAGGTAGACCTACTTGTATAAACATGCTTATTTTCTGCCTAAAAAATCATCGTCTTGTGAAAACTTACCCCTGTCCACCCTGTGTAACAATTTTTAACTTAAAGTCTACACTATTCATGTGACTTGGCTTCCACTTCAGCACATCTTCACATGGGCCGGCTATGTACCTCTGAAAAAGCATAAAAGTTGATAATTACGTCGGTAAAATAATAAACAATAAATAAACTAAAGAAGGTTGAGCTGCACCATTTAACTATAACAATAACCAGCCGTGTACTTGCATTGGTCACATCAGTGATTTGATAACTGAAAATGGTTTGGTTATTGACTTATCATTGTAGTTAAATGATGCACCGTAAGTAATTTTTGATTATAGATATGGAGCAAATTGCGACACCTTAAAACTTTATTTTTCATTGACTTTGACGTTCCTTGTTCCAAAACAATGATATTCTATTTTCAACTTTATTTTTACGACATAAGACTAAAATTCGATAATAAACTCTGTCACTAACCTCCTTAGAAGGCTGGAATATAAGTCCATCGGGCTCATGTGACAATGTCTTAGCAAACTTCTCTCCTAACAGCTGTCTGGCCATCGGCAGCTCCCAGAATTGTTTCAGCCGTATACTGAACGGTTCCTGTTCCTTTTTGATTTTACCTTCCTTCATAGCTTGGTGCCTGAAATGGGGTACAAAATGTGAGTATAGATATTCAGGAAATATTAGCAATGTATAAAAGGGAAACTTAATGGCAGTTCGCTATTAACTTCGAATATAATTCCGAAGCTTTGGTAATACCCCTAGCGCACCTTCGCGGCTATAGGTACTAAAATAATAAAGTGTTTTTTTTTTTTGTTTGAACCCAGCTAAACTATCCTTTGGGATAGTCCCAACATAGCTTCCCAACGGTGACTTGGGAAATAACGGCTTTATTTCGTCAGAAGTTCTCCCGGGACGCGAATGAAAGTGCTGGAATCTGCTATACCCTATTCACGGAGCCATGAGCCAAATATGGAGCTATAATAAGTAATGCATATTTTTAGAAGAATATCACCAAAAAACTATTTAAATAAAAAAATAACATATACCTAGGATTAACGATTTCATTCTCAATGTAGCTCAGTCTAGTTGGATAGAACTCCATTCTACCCGTGTCCGTCCCCTCGAAGCTGATGACATCATAGCACAAGTATCGAGGTATGTCCTTGTTGTCCACTTTATCTATCACCATTTCCTGCAAATTGTTATAGATTTATTAATCAATACTTATATAAGTACAGTAGACTGCACATCAGTGTTAACTGTCATGCACCTTAACTCAATAGTAATAAGTACGATTTTCCTATAAAACTGTTTCCACTGATCTGAAGTTGACTGTAGCGTCTGTCTAATGAACGTAGACCCTGGCATTATTTACAACTTTTCGCATGGCAATACTCAATATCTGTCAAACGTTCGACAAATGTCATAGTCAATTGTTCTTTTGTGTAGGTTAGTATGACACTGTAATTTTGATACTTTAGTATTTTGCCTCGAATATTATCGTTTTCGACATTCGTGATAGGTATTTAAATACAATAATAATAACAGTAGGTATTCTGTTTTTTTCTATACCTACAGTAAATCTGGAGAATGTGGCAGAAGTGGGTGGATTTGGAGCAAAATGAAAAATTAATTAATAAAAAAAATATTTCAAGGATCAAATTAGGTTTTTCCAAGTATTATTGGGGTGGTCATGCTTAATTTTTTTAAATTTGCCGCCTTTTTCATGGGACTAGACTCGCTTGACAGACTCTACCTAACACAGAATTAACATTATTTTATTTGATTTGTTTGAAATTACTGAAAGTTTCACCCACATCCGGGGGATCACCTTCCTGAACCCAGACAAAATATAGCCTTTATCACCCGGGGATAATGTAGCTTCCCAATAGAGAAATAATTTTTTAAATCGGTTCAGTAGTATCGCAGTCTTTTGGGTTTAGGAATTAAGGCTTACAAAGGAACAAATAACTATTATTTTATTATTATTTTTAACCATTTTTGCCCTAAGACCTATTACTGAATTAAATCGATGTAGCAAAATTTCAAAGCAACAAACTGACTTCATCATCATCATCATCAGCCTATCGCAGTCCACTGCTGGACATAGGCCTCTCCAAGTGCACAAATTGACTTAGTGACCGACAATTATTTTCTTAGTAAGTAACAATATTAGCAAGGACAAACTTACGCCATCAAGTAGAGTATTCTTCAAATGTCTCCTGAGATCCTTTCTGTGCGGGAATCGAAGGCCGAACACTTTGAACACGCAGTTGTCTCGGTCCAACATGTACACCTCGCCTTCACCGTCGATTAACATCATATACCTTAAGAAAAATAGTTTTAAAACATAAAAAAAACATTGTTGAAAGGTTCTTCTAACCTATAGACAGATATGTGTTGCTAAGGAGTTTGTTGCGCCACTTCTTCCCAGCAAAACACAGGAAGTAGTGAAGGGTGGGCGTATTGAGGGCTGTCTTTTGAAAAATTTTGTGGCGTCCGAAAAGTGCTGATTTATCAGCCTAATTTGAATAAACGTTTTTGAGTTTGAGTTTATAGTAGCTATTTAGTATCAGCATTGGCCCGTGCGTAGCTGGGGCGGTTCGCTAGTTACATAAATAAAAAACAAATAAAAGTTACCTAACACCATCAGCCTTCCACGAGACCCTATAAGGTTTCTCATGTAACTTCCTCAAGTTCACCATATCCATAGACACGGGCTGTGAACCCGGGAACCCAGTGGTATTCCACTCACAGAACTGCTGGGCTTTCTTCTGTACTTCACTGAGCCGAGGCTGGGTGTCGAAGGGTTCTACGCCTCTGACTCCTGGCATGAATGTGGCCTTCTTGTGGGTGGTTTCCCGTCTTCCTTTGCCTTTGTGCTTGCGTGGACTGGGGATGAAGAAGTTGGTTTTAATAAATTCATAAATATCAAGTGACTTTTATCGAAGTCAAAAATTAAAGACATCAGCTGAGTGACTTTTCATGTGCGGGTATAAATGTGCTGCTTTCCTCAACTTTAAATCGTTTTTTTTTTCCATTGTTATCATAAAACATATTTTTCAATATATCGTCAATTTTGTTGTTAATATTTTTTTGACTCCACAGGCCTCCGGCACGTCCGTTTTTCGCACTCGTACGATATTCAGATAACTGCCACGCTTTGCCGATCTATCAAACGGACTTATAAGAGATTGCTAGAATGGAAACCTTATCTATAACTTACTTGGATGTTGAGGTGTTTGTAGAATTACTGGGTACATCGTCATCGAAATCCTCTTCTTCTTCTGAAAGTTACATATTTCGCATTATATTCATCATCAGCCGTTTTCCCGCGGACCCGCGTCCCGTGGGAACTACTGCCCGCACCGGGATAAAATAGAGCCTATGTTACTCGTGGATAATATAGCTTTTTAATGGTGAAAGAATTTTTAAAATCGGCCCAGTTGTTTTTGAGTTTATCCATACAAGCAAAGTTTTTTAAGCAGAGTAATGTACCTACATTACTCTAAAATACTAATTACATTTCGCTGAAGGAGTAATAGTGTATTTACGTAAATATTTAGTAGTTAGTACTACAACAGTTTAGTAGATCAAGTGGGCACTTGATCTAGTATCTAATAAGTATTGACATTAATACACTATTACTCCTTCAGCGTCTTAAATAAAATGCACCTACAAAAAAGACTCATGTTCCTATGCCGTAGATATTTTCTATAACATAATCAATAACTTACCATGACACCAATCAGGCAGGGCGGGTGCTGCGGGGGTTAACTCTATCTCATCGTATCGACGGAACAACTCTTGTAAGTAATCCTGCTTGTATATACCAGGGGGCCTGAAAATAAGAAGGTAGTATAATGAAAACTAACCCAGTATCATCTGCCTAAGTAATAGCAAATACATAATTTGCATTGACTAGAGATAGAGATGAACAGGTGTATCAATCACCAACTTCCAGATTAATGGCTGCTTTATGAAAGTTTCTTAAACCCACAAAGACTCATTTCAGCCTGACCCGGGAATCGAACCCAAGACCTCGTGCTCATCAGTCACGCTTGCAACCACTAGATTGATGACGCAGCCATGCAGAAATTGGCATAAGTAATTACCAAAGCATGGACACAAAAATTGTTTATGAATTACATATGCACACTATTCACACTAATAGTAGTAAATATTTGAAATAATTATTAAAGGATTTAGGACTAAATAGCTACAAATAAACTACTCATTAATAGATACTATACACTATGTAATAAGTGTTAGTCATATTTGAATGTATGGGATGACATGCTTCCAATATAACAGCATATTTCATATTAATTACTACTGGTGACGGCGATGAGGATAAATTTTTCGATGCGCTTTATTAGTTTTAAGTTTTCTTTTTTTTAATGTAAATATAGATTTAGTTTATTTTAAAATATAACGTACAGAGAAAAATAAACACATTAACTTATTTATCTATTCTAAACACATACCTCATTCTAGCAAATTCATTGATAGCAGCTTGAACACTGCAGTCCAAATGTTCCACCATGTATGAAACAAGTAGGAAGCCGGTCCTATTGAAACCATGGGTGCAGTGCACACCGATAAACTCTAGAGGCTTCTGGCTTATAAATCTGGCTACCAAGTTGATGAATTCTCTGAAAAGGAGTTTATATACTTGAGATTTTTTAGAATGTAGACATAATAGCAATCATGATGAAGAATAAAAAATTTTCTATGAAAACTTAAATTGTTTATATAGTTTTTGTCTGCTATTATCTACAAACAGGTCTTAAGTTTTATGCTGGGATATAATAGGAAAGGTATAGTACAAGTTTTTAACTTTCCTCTAAAATCAAATTAAAAATGTCTACCAGATAAGGTTGTGGCTTACAATATGGAGATCAGTGTCTTAAATTCTAAGATTAATTAAATGATTACTCAGCCATTAAACACATAAATATGTATTGAATTTTCACTACTGCAATACTCTTTCTGCTCTTCAACTAATTTTATATAGCAGCCTCTTCGTAAAAGTGGAGAAAGAATAATCAGGAAAGCTAACCCTACACCACGTAGGATATATAGCAGGAAGAGAAACTCACCTGGTCTGTTCAGGTGAAGGTGTTTCTCCGTGTCCTCTGCATTGCATTTTCACATACTTACAACCTGATTCTTCTACCTCTGCTTTGTTATAAAACCGACTGGTGTTTGTCAGATCAATCCATAGACCCAGTTGGATCTAAAAAGGATTTAAGTGCTGAATTCAATATGCAATGGTCAATATGTAGGAATAGTACTGATTTAAGTACAAATTTAAATATACTCGTTTGTTATGCGTGTGAAGAGTTGCTAATCAGCATTTAAAACTAAAAATAGATTTTCATGACTAGGAGACAATTTCTTTAATGGCCCATGTAGGTCAACTGTGTATTGGGTAATTCTTTAGTAACTAAACACAAAACTTGGTTTCTTGATCCAGAAAATTCCATAGAAAACGTAAAATTAACTGAATATTGTACAAAACAAATGCGAAAAAATCTGACATAGAAACGTGACTCACTTTCATGCTTTTCATGTAAACAAACAACATGGATGGCGTGAAACGGTTTTCTTCAGGTACTTTGTCATTGAATTGAGATCCCAAAGGAGTCTTGAAAGCCATAAACTTATCAGCAACGAGTCCCGTTGCCTTTCGTGGGCATCTCAACCACCTATTGGGTATAGGTCCTGGATCCCTTTGAGACATTGTGATCAGTTCCAGGGATCAACTTATTACAAACTAGTAAAACCCTGCTTGCCACACATATGGTAATAATTCACAAGATTAAAGGTTCTCTTTCTAGAAATTCTAAACAAATCTGTTTTTGACAAGTCGACACTCACTGGCACAGCATCTTTGTCAATAGTGTTGCGCACTGTTGCTCATTCATGACACACTAGAGATGGGTAACTCAGGAGTGATAGATACAAATGATATGAATCATTCCATTTGAATCAATCACTCTTCATATCTTTACATATCCGAATGTGTCAGTAGTTCAGTATATCTTTCTTTACACCTCACTCACTCGTCGGTCATCGCGTCGGGTACTAACTAATCTGTGGCGTCGGATAGCTTCGTCGCGCGCCATTGGTTGAACGTCAAGCGAGCCGTCTCGCTCGCACCCATACGATTACGAATGTCGTTACTTTGACCACAATAAGTTGACACCCAATAATAAGTTGTTAACTCTATTGCTCACGCATAAGGCTTATAATTGTTTGTCCTTAGTGAATATTTCGGTATTATAATCTTGTCAAATGTATTGAAAACTTACCGCCTACCGAACAAACATGTTTTGCCTCGAAATACACATTTTGAACTAAAATTTAATTTTCACGTAAATAATTTCGTAGGTAGACAGTCCTAAGCCTGTGTAAAGTATGAAAGGAAATCAGAAGGCTATTTCTATTTTTATTTTCTAATACTTACTAAACTAATGCTTATACTCAATACTAGATTGCGATTGACTATTCATTGAACTAATTAACATAAAAGAAGTAGGTTGTACCTACAGTCATAAGAATAGTATTTTATTTAATTAGAAAAAAGTTGTTCAATCGCAACCGCTCAATATATCAGAAAGATGCAAACAACAACCAACCTATCACTATATCTGAATGATCTATTTGAATGAGTGAGCCGCACACGAGTTGCGAGTTTAAACGAGCTACTGAGTTATACTGAGCTACTGATATAAAGATATGAAAGAGTGATTCATATCCCAGTGATTGAAAGATGCATATCTATCTTTTCTTTTCAATGACACATTTTGCCCATGTCTATGACACACTATTAAATTAGCTACTGTTGCTCGAGCATACAATACAAATCAAATGCCAATCTAGTGCATTCAACCAATCGATTTAAAGTAAATAAACAAAAATTACATTTATTACTCCTAAGAATTCGCTTATGATATGCTTATGCCATTTTACTCCATTATTGCTTTTATACTACATTTATGTGAACAACTTTTTCCTATCCCTACTAATATTACAAATGAGAAAGTAACTCTGTCTGTCAGTCGGTTACGCTTTCACATCTAAACCACTGAACTGATTTTAATAAAATTTGATACAGAGATAGAGTTGACCTTGAGAAAGAACATAGGATAGTTTTTATCCCATACTTTTGAAGAGGAAGCTAGTTACATATATATTTACAGCTATGTTCACAGAATAAAGAGCTTTGACTTTAACAAAAGACAGTTTAAACGTACAGGTACAGGCTAGTAAAATAAAAATTGTTAAGTAATGTAAAACTTAAAATAATAATAATAATATTTGTGTTACCATTTCATTAAAGTTGTCTCAAAAGGGCTTCAGCGTGTTGGCTTCGGCCCCACGTTCGCCTTCCAAAAAGCCGGGACTCTGTAGTCCCGTGGTCGGTTAGAGACATACAAATAATAATAATAATAACCCTTTGTCACCTGAAAAACAGCAAGCTAAACAACTATCCGAGTTTGTATTTCTAAAGCGATATTTTCTGAGCTAAATTATTACTGAATCGATCAATAGAATCGATATTATTGATAAAACTAAGTCCATCACTAAACTTTTGAAGGGAAGCCATAGACTATAATTAGACTTAACAGATAAAAAAGCATCTAATGTAAATAATATTTAGAAATATATTTGCTTTTCAAAAATTTTAATTTAACTCCAAATTATGATTCTTTAGCTTTGTAAATATTATTATTAGTGATTCCACAATATTCTGCAATAAAACTCAATCCACACGTTGATGTGTTTAAATACCAAATATTTTATGTAAGTGGGCCATATTAATAATGCTCGCTTTATTTTATATTGATTGATCAAAACACAATTACATTATTTTTAATCGCTTAAACCTTTGTTTAATACATACATAACTTTTTGTTGTAATTGTAATAAATGATTTTGAATCAAATAAAGAAAATGTTTATAAATACAGGTTTTGAACGTCAGCTAAACTATTTTTGGCTGTTGACAGAAGTAGCAACATAACGAAATATGAAATGTAAAGTATTGTTACTTCACTCTTTCTTTCTAAAACCATACGTGATAGAAAGAGTAATACGATTTTATGATTTTTATGTGTTGGCTACATTTGAAGTTGGTATTTGCCCAATGCCCAGAGCCTGCCATTTTGTAAGATAGAAGGGAGATAAAAAATAGTTTTATGGTGTTAAAATTTTACAAAAACTCCGTTGCCATTTGTCTTAGGGCCAAAAACAAATGTTTAAATGGACGCATCGTCCATTATAACTCAGGTGTCACGGGATGACGAGCAATTAAACAATTATGGATCCGACAGAGGTAAATCCCAACCGAATTACACCTGTTACCTACTGGCATCAAATTAGAGCGTATAGTGTTACCTCCTCGCCACTTGTAAATATTTGCTGATCGTGATCGATGTTGATCAGTGGATTAGTGAACTTTTTGTATTCCTTGTGTTCCGTTTCGCGTGCTAGTGCTGTGAGGTAAACAATTGGATATTGTGGACGCGATAACATTTATGGCAACCTTGAGAACTTCTCTTTCCTTACGGGTCCTCCGGTGATATTCACTGGGCCTTCCGAGTGTGTGATACTGTGTTGTAGTGTTCTGATGAGAAATGGTTGTTTTAGGGTCATCCCCTGGCGGGCAGCATAATGAGGGGGATGTCACGCCGGTTTCGGGGTCTGCCCCAATGGGTAGTAAAAAGTCCAGCGGAGGCGGCGGGTTCCTGCGGTCCCTGCTGTGCTGCTGGCGCGGCGGGCGCGGCAAGGGCCCGCCCGGCAGCAATGGCGCGAACAGCATCGAAGGCCGGGCTTCGCCGCTCCCGCAGGAGCGCGGGCTCCTGGTCATGGACCACGCCCCCCGGCCGCTGTTACCACCAGTGAGACATCAGGACATGCATAAAAAGTGTATGGTCATTGATCTTGACGAGACGTTAGTTCACAGCTCATTCAAGGTATGTGCCAATGGTTTTCTACTTAATGCTTGATTGTTTATTTTCTTGCAGAGAGCATCTTGTATTATTACTAAACAAGGCTAAAAC
Source organism: Helicoverpa zea (assembly GCF_022581195.2). Classification (NCBI taxonomy): domain Eukaryota; kingdom Metazoa; phylum Arthropoda; class Insecta; order Lepidoptera; family Noctuidae; genus Helicoverpa; species Helicoverpa zea. Next base: position 3,394,434 of record NC_061454.1, read on the forward strand.
ATTGCCTCGTTCGTGGCCTTTGTTGTCAAATCTTGTCAAAAACAGGTTTTCAATTCACTTCTGAAAGTAATTAATTCATTGTGTTCTGTATTCTGATTGTAGTTATATGTCAAATTCTTGGTCTTTGAATAATAATAAGCTTATTATACTCAAAACCACTTATCTTGTTATCTAAATGGTGCGGTTTTGTCCATAATAGTAATGTGTTTCATAATTTATCAAAAGAACTTATCAAAATATAATTATGTCATTTCACGTTAAACATAACATTATGATTAGGCTATTAAATTATCTTTGTATTATTGCTTTTATAAATCCACATTTTATTTAAACAACACAATATTTGAAAATGCAAATAAAAACATCATTACGATTTTAATTCTTTGAAAAAATATGTAGGGTAAATACGCCAAATGTCGGCCTCCCCCCAAACTTCGGCCGTCTGTACATTTTCAGCTTGCATTCATTCAAAAGGTAATTAAGTGTTAGTTTTGCTCCTCGAATTGCAACCTTGGTTTATACTCTATACGTACAAATCGTTACTATCCGATTCTGTCACTTACTCTTCTCATACTGAGCGTCAGTAGCGATTGCGCCGTTGAAACATCAAATTCGCACGTAAAGTAGCTTACTCGAAGTGAATACTCACATTTTGGGGATTGATATTAGAACGATAAAACATTTATTTATTTTTGTTTTAAGCTTGATTGTCACTAATGGGTTATTTTTACTATATTTTAAGATAGTTTTTTCAGCGTTTTGCGTATATTTTTCAAGGAAAAATAGGAGGCCGCCATTAGGACAACAGTTTTGACTTGAAACCGGAGTCTCGGCCGTGGCCGACTTAAAGCAAATGCAGTCTATTTTATAAATTCCTATTGTACTAATTCCGTTGGCTTAACAAGAGAATTTGCAAAGCTTATAGGCAAATAGATCTATTTTACGTTTAATAGCCAAATAACGGCCGGGGTGATATTAGTTGAATCTCGAGAAATAAGGTACAAGAAATAGGGGCCGACATTAGAATCGTAAATAATCGTAATGTCGACCAGCCTCGAACTCAAGCGCCACTATACAGGCTGATGAAAAAATACTTTTATATTTTTTCATTTTCTCAAAATGAAATAATTTATTTATTATAATTCATTATATCGTATAGGAGTTAAGTTTAAATGTAGGAGTTGACAGTATTGTAGGCATGTTAATGGTAGCTTTATAGTTTGATACTTGCTATCTATTAAACCGTTCTTATTAGCTTAAAAAATATAAATGGTTGGTCGTGAATACGACTTTTTTGGTTTAGGGGAAACAAAAAAAATATTTTACTATAAATTAAACAAATACAATTACAAATGTATACTTAGTATTATATTATAATTCTGCTAAAAATAAATCATGTTAATAATATTTGTCACTGCCTTAATTTAAAACAGCCTATACCTGGCCGACATTTGGAAAAAACGCAACCGACCTTGGGCCGTGAATGGCCGACTTTAGGGTTTTTCTGTTCTCGACGCATCTAAGCCTTATTACTTTTTTCTTTTCGTAGAAATATCAATCTTATGCCTATAAACATGACATAGATTAATCAAACTATCCAAAACCGCATCAGAAACTATCTTTCGTTGGAAACTGACGGTGCTATAGCGAACCGCAATCAGAAAATCGCTAAGGGGGCCGACATTTGGCGTATTTACCCTATTAAGAAGCTTGATGAAGCCAATAGAGAGTAGGTTAATGGGTGTAACTAGTAATTACCCTAAATGCACAAAGAAGACAGTGAACTCAAATATAGAAGGCAAATCATGAGTGCCAACCTAACGAATATTCTGAAATAGGTATCTTTTTTTTTTCAAACTGGCCATTCCTTACACCTCTCCATTACTGACCCACTCATAGAGGTTTGATGAATGTGCCACACTTACTAAAATGAGGCCAATGCATGGATAAAGCAATATTTAACACCTAATTAAATATAACATAACTGGCCTTACTACAAAAACTTTAACCACTGTTTTACACTTGTCTAAAAAAAATGTGGCTCCAAAATGAACCATATGTCAACGTCATAAATTGACATTTTTTTAGACAAGTCTTAAACTGAGGTTAAAAAGTTTTTGTGGTAAGACGGAACAAGTTTCACAATTAAGATACAGTAAATACTTTTTAAGTATCATTAAGTATTCTGATTCGTCTGTAACATAGAAGATATTCCGTCTTACCACAAAAACTTTTAAACGTCAGTTTATTCCTTGTCTAAAAAAATGTCAAATTATGACGTTGACATATGGTTCATTTTGCAGCCAAAATTTTATTAGACAAGTGTAAAACAGGGTTTAAAGTTTTTGTAGTAAGGCCCTATCCGTCTTACCACAAAAACTTTTAAATGTCAGTTTATGCCTTGTCTAAAAATATGTCAAATTATGACGTTGACATATGGTTCATTTTGCAGCCAAAATTTTATTAGACAAGTGTAAAACAGGGTTTAAAGTTTTTGTAGTAAGGCCCTATATGTTTATGAAAGCATATTCACAAGTTTTTTGAACTATGTAAAAAAGTAAAGTAGGATCTAAAGTAGGATCTTCATAGAAGTATCTAATCTATGACTCATGTAAGTAGTTTAAACAGTCAGACAATGCAGCAATTATGTGATTAAATTCCAAGCTCAAATGCTCCACTCTTTTTATATCTCCAATTATAGTTAGCGATTCTATGTATTTGTTATAAAAAGTTGCAATTATGGTCAAAAGAATTGTGTGTGTAAATGTGTTTTTATATCAGTATGATAGATCAGGTAATTTATATTATTTTTAATGTAAGAAAACACCTGTGTTCGTTTAAAAAACTTCAGGTACAAAAGTTTTCTTAAATAAGTTCATTCAACTATTCTCAGTTCCATTTTTTAAGGATTTTGAGTAGTTAAGAAATTAAAACAGAAATATTTCTTAAATATTCTGTTAAGAGTAACTGCGTATGATATATTAGAACTAAAACTGTATAGAACAATTACACATACCCACAAACTTTATCAAAGTGTAACAATATTTTAATGGTGTTATCTTATAAACAGGAAGTTCAATTATTTTTGCCACAGTATATCTAAACCTCAAAGTCTTTACTTTTTTTCTGTTATCAGTGCAATTTTTGCTAAATACCATTTTGTTAACATTAAATAAAGCAACGTAAATTTTTGAATTATTTCAGTACTATAGATTTGATAAACAGGAAAATATCGCGCTACGTCGTCAAAACATAATTTATTAAGTAAAGTTTGGCTGTTTGATATAACTCGACACAATGCCATTTTTATTATAAGTCAGTGAAAGTTTTCACACCAAAATCGGCCATGGTTTGCCCGCCAACGACAAACGTTCGGACAATCGTCATAAAACCTGTTCCCTGGCCTACTTTTTACTATTCTAAAATAATGCAGTATTGACGCTTCGTTTGATATTCACAAGCTTTTTAATTGATTTGTTTTCATTAATCGCTCAATTGGATACAAAATAATTCATCCGAATCACAACTAAAAACATTGATTTTGTAGTAATCAATGACATTAGGTGTTAGCATAAATGCTTATTCATGAAAACGTAAAATCGTCGTTGGTGATAAGAATGTTATTTTACATAGTTTTTGCGCTAACTAGTTTCACCTCACGTGTCTACCAATCACTTCAGATTCACTTGAGTGATATCATTTCAGCCATAAGTAGTAATGCAGTACTCGTCAATATAACATTGCTTTGTTTCGAACAGTTCAAACTCATATCTTTAGCAATATCTTGTTGATATAAATATTTATCATTACTTTATCACGTTTCTCGTTCCGAATTTCAGATAATGTATCTTTTATCACACCTAATTCATTCATATCATGTTTTGATAACCTTGGGAGTTGGTGCATCGGATTATTATTGTTGTACCTGTATTGTTTTGATTTTTCTATCTTAATTGGGTGTGAATTTGCCATGGAATATTTATCATGTGGATCATGCTCGATGTTAATATAGCGTTCATACACAAGGAGGACAAACAAACTTACATGCATGCTATTGTACTCTGTGTACAATGTAAATATGTTGATATTTATTCTATTTACAAGATCAACAGAATTACTTATGCAACTATTTATCAGTTTTGCTGTGCAAGATAACAAGACGGAAGTTCCTATCTATGTGTAGTAAAACCGTTTTAGAGTAATTCTTGAAATAAATATTAATTAAACTACAGAGCGCTTAGTGAAGATTTACTAGTAACGTTAGCAATAAAAATAATCATGTTGGCTGTAAAATAAATTTGGCGTGCAAAACTGAACACTAACCAATCTGAGATTCGTGACTGGGGAAGCTAACAACGTCGCGTGACGCGCCACCGCGCCACCGTTTAAGTACCCAACTTGCAATAAAAACCGAACCTCCATATTGGCGACACCTGACGACTTCCGAGACGAGACGAGATATTTTATGATGTCATTATCTTACACCAAGGGCAGTTCATAGCTGCGCCTACGAATCATACCAAGTTTGCATAATAACCTTCAGGAAATTAGCGTGTAAACTCGGCAAGACGACGTAATGAACGAATTAAATAATTGGTTAACGTAGTCACGTCATCCAATTACGACACTTACAAGTTCCAACTAAAATGTTAATACATAATATTAGACCAATTTGTCTGAGTAATGTTGATCTGATTACGTTCGAGCCACATTAGTCAAGGTTCATCAAAGCATTATACTCTGCCGAATTGCTAATGGAAACAAACACATTGTTTGTTTCTGTATTCCGCTGCTGAAATCGGTATTGTTTGGATAAAGTCTACAACAGAGTAAAATGTACGTAGTGTTTTCAGTTCCCAATATTAACTGACGTAAATCTGCCAGTTACAGGTTCTGTAGTACGTAATAGTGTGGGAAATGGAATCTGCGTGACGCATATTGGGTGTTCTAATCTGTAGCTTGCCCTTGTTCAAAACGCCTTAGCGCATCCTTGTTCTTCCATATTGGGAATGTTACAAGTGCCGTGCTAATCAACACGTGTATTAGGCAGGTTGCGCAAAGGAAATGGTGATAACTCAGGTAGCGATAAATTTTGTATCGGAACCGAAAGTTTTGTGGCTTCCTCTTTCAAATACCGAGCCAAAAAAGGTCTTATCCACTTGGTATCAGCAGCTAAACAAGTCAATAGATGCGTGTGTCATCAATTTGCTGCTGGTTCGTTAATGGCTTTGTGGTTCGCTTTTAACGTCCCTGTTTTCCCGTATTCGTCACGATGTTGGTTGTGCAATATGGTCAACAAATTCGTGTCGAGTGCGTAACTGTGACTGGGCAAAATGATTGTGAGCAAGCAACTTCTCAGTCTCCGCAAATATAAGAATGCCAAGAGGTTTACTTATGGCGGGGCAACCCATTGATTAACACCGATTGTTTAGACGTAGTTACTGAGAAATTGAAATGGCAATTGAGTGCGCCGCTGACGCGATCCGAACTCTATAATGGCGACGGCCCTAAAACTCAATTACAACCGCCAAGTGAAATCAACAGCCAGTAAAAACATGCGTTTTATGTTTTCAGCAGCCAGTATCCCAAATAATTACATTGGTCAGGAATGTGTACCACGTGAGTTGATTCGCATTTGACCGGTTTGTTCCCGTTCCAAAAGACTTGCTCTTTTTAACATTTCAGTTTGGGAACTAGAGCGTGCTGCCGTCCAAGGGCTCGCAGCGAAACGGGAAATTGTGAGATTAATATTGTAAAACAGTTTTGAGATAATGTGAAAGTCGATTCCATTTCACTTTGAGACGTGATTTAATTTGAAGCTTTGCCAATACCGAGGTGCGTGGTAAAAAACTGTCATCACTGCCGATTGAATGTTACATTAAGTCGAAATGACTGCAATGTATCGGTTACGACAATGTTATTAGAATATTGAGAACGCGTTCTATCGACGCTCCTTGTCATATTTTGTAATCGAAGAATGAAATGCACTTTGTTTGAAGGCATTGTGGATGTGTGAAATAATAAAACATTGTATAATAGAATTTGATTGAGCAAAATATTGTTAACTGTTAGAAATGAATTTATCATTATGCTGCGAAGATAAAATCGCAGCAGGTTGAGAACATCTTTAAACGTTACTCGTCAAGTCATCATCAATATATTAATACAGGGGATGACCTTTTGGAATAATTTTACAACAATAAAGATGCTGCAATGAATTTAATATGCAAGTATGTCATTACCGTCCGTCCATTAATTGCCAGTAAACGTGTCTTAAAGGTACATCAAATTGCATTGAAAGCCACTTCGTGTCCATAAACATTGGGTGGGTAGTACAATAGTTCAATGGGTCGGTTTCTAACTTCCGATTGGTAGTACACCCACACCCATCTATTGTCGTTACATACGTCTGCGCTTTGACTACACGCGCTATTCGATATAGGAAAATACTTTGTATCGATCTATTCCATGATTGATGCAAATGTACAGGAAAACTCGCTATAAATGTGTCATGTTATGCGTGTGACATTGTTATGATTGAATATCAAAATAGATAGCATTGATCCCATGCCAGTCTGAGGGAAAAGCATTACATTGAATGTGTTGACACATAAATCTACTACTGAAAAACCGCTGGTCTTCTATCACTGCAATAATAATCAATCAAAGATATTATCCCCCTAAATAAAATATACTAATCCAAAAATAACTTCTATCTGTGTAGGATCGCACGAATTATGTAGCTTATGAAATAAAACAGAAAGGTTACAATTTCTTCGAAATTATATACATTTTATCGTGGTAGGTAGCCGTGGAAGCCTTTGAAATGTACGCGCGCCACTAAAAATACTTCCTGCAACCTGCTCAGGTACTGACGATGTAGCTCTGACCGTGTTTGACGCAATTAGTTTAGATACTATTTTCATAAAAATCACAGGTACTGCATCGGTTAGCACCGACTAAAGGGCGTTTATAGGTACTTCTCAAATCGATTTCCGAATATGAGACCACCCTTTTTACCACCTTAATGCGTTCGTCTACAATTTCGGGGTCGCTTCCAATTTTATTGACATTCATCCATATAAAATAGCAATATGAAGCTTTAGGATCGGATTCTTATACCAAAGTAATCATGGCCATTCGCTGAAGATATTCGAGTACTTATTTCCAAATGCTAACCAATTTCTCAATACGTCGTTATTTGAGCAAGACTTGATAGCTTTGCTTGATGGTATGCTCGCTCAAAATTGCAGCGTAGACAGCAATCCGATTCACGAAAGTCTTGTAATATGATCCTCGTTCAACAGAATTTGTCGATCGATCGAATATTTTATCTTTATTTGGTCACCAAGAGTCTGTAAGGTTTGAAGTATCATTCCTTCAATATCTTATTGCTTTATTTTTTGTTCACGGTTCAGCTTTTTGTCATAACAATTTGTTCGTAAAGTACCTCTTGACACGACGAATTCCTAAAATTATTGAGCAGTCTACGTCTAATCGATTTGAAATTATATCTATGTGTTGTTTGCGTGATATTATTTTGGCAATTTGGTTTATAAGTTTTTTTATTATTGGAACTCAGTTGGTAATCACGTAGTCATTGTATATTCATTTCGTGGTGACCCAATTTCTTTTTCGATAATTTTTGTATTATCTCTGTCATTCATAGAAGCTGTTGAATACTTCCATCAAGTTTTAATGAGTGATTTATATTCTGTTGTTGTCCACTCATCATCTTCATCGAACACTACCATTTGTGAAAATGAATTACATCCGGATGTCCTATTAAGAAAATAACATCGTGACAGACCACCAGACGGTATATGATAAGTCTAAGATAGAAAATATCCATGGATCTATAAATTAGTGATGAGATAATGTCGATGAGTATAGAGATTCTATTAACAGAATTTTTGCTCTATAGAAATGACTGGACTATATTTAACGTTACCCGGGTAGGGTGTGCACTGAACTTTGACTCCTACGTAAATAGATTGATTGGTACATTTCGCATGCCGTCCAGGCGTTTCTATGAGCGTTTATAACTAAACTTGGGGCTATAATAAGCAAAAATGTAATCGTGCATACGCTTACTACTCGAGCTGGCGACTTTGTCCGTAGATAAGTATGCTGTGTACGCCGTCGTGGTATAGAAAATGAGGTGACCGACACCCTTCACTTCCGATCCCTAATGGAGCATTCGCTGTTACGTGCAGTTGCGTAGAAAACGCAAAAACGCTGCCTTCTCTTTAGAAATGCTGTCTTGATGGATCGAAATAATACCAAGTTTTAATCACTTTATAATCCAGACCAGAGTTAATGTAGAAAGTTTTAAGTCGTCTTTTTCTAGCTAAACGAGTGGCGATGCTTTCGGTACAGCACTGTATATTTCTACAAAAACTTGATTGAACGCAAACATAATGAACCGGGATATTTGGTCAATACGGTGTTCTATTTACTTAGCAATAAAAGTACGTAGCTCCCGCAATATTTGACCTAATCCGAGCGGCTAATCTTTATAAGTAAAATATCACGCTCAGATTCTTTAGCTAATCTTTTAGGCTCACACAGTCCAAGATTTGTCGTGAGATCTACAAGGCCGAACTTGCTAAGTGATACAGCAGTTAATAAAACCGCAAATGTTGTATTGTTAGCACGATTTGTGTTCCCTGCCATATGCTAGCTGCTATTGTAAGTTCGCTTTTGGTTAGTTCGGCCATGTCAAGGCTCTGGCCTTGGATATGTTTGGCCACACAATCGGGAATCAATTCTCATCCACAATGTCTAACTGATAGCTCAATGTGAAACCTTGAAATATTTTGAAGGGCAGCGTGTACTCTTTCAACTTCATTGTTACGGATGTGATTTGTTTTTCTGTTAGCTTTAGAGCATTGGTGTGAAGATGATAAATGATAAACCTAATAGTGTTGTTGCTAAAGTAGTAGGTATGCTGTTATAATATTTTTGCCTCTGTGTTGCTCCGTATCTCTTATGAGCTAAGAGCAGGCATTTTTTTGTTTCAGTACGTATGTAATTTATGCCATCTGATGTAAACAGAAGTGATGCAAACATTGGATTTTATTCCAAATACTTATATGATTTACAAATTTTTGAAGCAAATGAATTTATCTGCGCTTAATATGATCTAAAACTAAAAATACAGTTAATTACTTTTTGGCAACCAAATCTAGTTTAAATATCCAGTTTACGTAGAACGACTGTTGCCAAACAACCTTACTGCCGTAATTTTACTACAGTTAATACCGTACGGATCTAATATGAATATTGACCTGCATTGCCTACGCAACGGTTAGATAATAATCGAAATGTAATAATAATTGTGTCTCTGTTTAATGTATGGATGTAGGACACACCTTCCATCTAGATTTACTTGAAGGCGACTGAGCTACATTGATTGAATTCGGACTGACGTTATGTAATTGATAAAGAAGACAAAGGAGTGGGTAAAGTTTTGACATATCGGATTATAAATGATGTCGGACTGACTTATTTGAAAGGAAATTAATTAAAGATATCGGTGCTAAGATACCAAGAAGCAGCTTGCTCAAGGAATTTAAAGCCTTAAAGTATGGTCTGCGAAAACACAAAACTAAATGACAGCGCCCAGATAAACCTATGGCTGCTTTATGTAGCGTGAACGATAAAAGTGTTGGAACGAAAAATTGGCATTATAACAATGTGAATTCCACCCTATTTATGCCAAGGAACTTGTAAAGTGATTCTTGAAGGCTTAACAGGATTCAGAAATGGAAATAGATTTGCAAAATCTTTATCTTGCTTATCTGCAAAAAGGGACCCTATACTTTTGCTTATTCAAGTTACAAAAAAGCGGATACATATTAGACTTCTCCTTTGTTTTAGTGAGTTAGATGCGTGTGGTATGTACGAGTATGTTACAGAAATAATTTATCTTACAAGTTATGGTAAACGTCACACTGCTGGTCTGGTAATATTACGTGCTCGGGAGGATCATAATTTAGGTTTATGTTATGACTCGGCCGTGAGATCACCAGCGCAGGCGGGGTCATTACGCCAGTTCTTTTAGTATTGAAAACTTCGCCAGTAGCTAATCGACTGCAAGCAAGCAATACCTCCTATCTGACTCCGGGTGGATTTTAAAGGGGAACAATAAAACTTAATAATATCCTTATTCCAAGGTATAATGAGATACTGAAAATCTAAGTTTTCTTTTTTTACGGATAGTATCGATTAATAAAGTTTTTTTCTTTTTATTTTGAGTCTAAGGGTAGTTAATAGTAAAAGAAAAAAGATACGAGTTTTTTGTAACAAAAATGTCAGATAGGAGGTATTGCTTGCTTGCAGTCGTAATGATGTTAGGCATAATTTGAGCACGTGAGTTTTGGCCCCTCAAAAGTTTTTCGACTTGATTGTAATTAAGTTTATTTTTTGAATCAGACCCTTTACTATGGAAACAATTTTTGACAACTGCATTTGTCGAACTGAAGTTTGATGGAAGAATAACAACGCCATAAAAAATTGTGAGTTGATAGTGCAAACATTTTGAAATTAAACCAGTCTTTGTTCTCTTTTATCAAGATACTATAGCAGGATAAACTGTGTAATCGAAAGGACAAACGCTTTGATGAAGTAATCATTGTCAACGGAGTGTTTAAGTATCTGATTGAGCAATTTACCAAGATCACCTCTATATTCGATAGATCAACTGGTTTTTAGCTGCGATAGGTTATTCTATTACCTTGTAAATATTAGACGACGTATATCGGAATATATGGTATGTTCACCTTTAATTACGCCTTTTAGGCCCCCGTTTCTAGTAAAAAAATATGTAATAGTTTCTAAGAAGCGTATAGAAATAAACAACAGTCACTTTTTATAGCGGCCCGTATAAACTGTTTATAAATAAAGCACAATTAGTATACTTTTTCCTTGGAGCTTTCTTGGACGCGATATAATTTACACGAAGTTGCCTCGCCTCACGCAAATCACATGCGACCTCTACCTTACTGCGTATTAGGTTTATGCAAATTACCAATTAATATTACTGTTTATATCTTCATTGTATAAACTTGCGATGTTGTTTGTTTATGCGAGGTATGAGCAATAGCGTATTTCCCAGTGTTAGTGACGTCCCCCTATCTGTCTAACCCCCTCGGGCCTTAATTAGCTTTGTTTAAACCTGATAAGATTTAGTGGTATGAATGTTCTCTATGTTCGTTTTCAACGGGTTGTATCAAAGGCTTGTTTCAACTGTTTCATACGAACACGTCATAACGGCCTGCTAAGTTAAATTGCGTTTTGTCACGTATACACTTGTATTGGTACACAAATATCCCTTGTAGGTCGAAGCTTGGAAACAACATACAGTAAAATTAATGGTTCTATGAGCACCATTGTGTATTTTCTTTTTATATTTAACAATGGATTTACCTTTGCTACCTTGTACAAAAAGAAATCATTTTGCGTTTTCATATAACATTTTCGTGAGACCTTTTGGTTCGTTTTGCTTTCTAAGTATATCTTAGACACAATTGACTGTGTTTCGGATGGCACGTTAAACTGTAGGTCCCGGCTGTCATTGAACATCCTTGGCAGTCGTTACGGGTAGTCAGAAGCCAGTAAGTCTGACACCAGTCTAACCAAGGGGTATCGGGTTGCCCGGGTAACTGGGTTGAGGAGGTCAGATAGGCAGTCGCTTCTTGTAAAGCACTGGTACTCAGCTGAATCCGGATAGACTGGAAGCCGACCCCAACATGATTGGGAAAAAGGCTCAGAGGATGATGTGCTTTTGGTTCGTTTTGCTCTGAGGATTATGTCGTGCGCTAATTAGCAAATGAGGAACCAGTTATTTTACGCGTTCTTGATATGCCGAGTTGTTTGGGGTTTTATGCAGGGCTCAGAAACATGACTGCTGAACCTACTACATGTAGTTATAGTACATAGTATGCTTATAGTACATAAGCAAATACGGTCATGCGTCTACAAACGACTGATTTCTTCTCAGTTGTCAAACTCAATGAAACAACTGTTATTTTGTTCCCCGCGCGTAAAGCCTCTATATTTAAAACTTTAATCGTGTTAAGCTTACGCTTATCAATTCTGGTTAACTAGGTCTGGTACATCATTTATCGGCCACAACAATATGCTCTGTCTCTCAAAACAAAAGCATATTTGTTTAATGCTTGAATACTTTAATCATAAAGGTACTCAATACTAATCGAAATCGGTGTCTTTTGATATTTGAGACGAAGAAAGCTTGAATGAAATCGTTGTTACCATATAAGTTACATGCTCATGTTGTAACCAGATTAAAAATCTAAAGTTTCATGATTAGCCTGTCAGTCAGTTGTCGTTTTAAAAGTATCCTTGCTTAATATTTAGCAAAGCCTGGTCGTTTACGTAATCGCATTTGCTAGCTGTCTGCAAATTGTTTTTGGCTAAGCAAATATTTATGTATGGCTTCGTTTCCTATTTGTTAATGATTGTATAATATACTTACCTTTTTGCGTTACTTATATGTATTGTCTTCAACCTCGTTGACCAACAGTAAGATTATTTGCAAGAATTTGTGAATCAATTACCGTATTATCGATACTAAGTATTTTTTTGACTTTGTTAATATTCTTGAATTTTTCATAATGTTTAATAATGAATGTATTGCGTGTTACGTCAAGTATATTCTATTTCTAAATTCCAGTGATTAATAATGAATTTGGGTATCGGTAAAGGTCAACATTGAAATATTTTTTAGGGTGAAATAGATATTGTAATGTCAGAATTGTATTAATGAATGTTCGTTAAGTTATTTCATGGCATTCTCTATATTTTTACCAGACTGCCGAAAAGGGTTATGCTTTTATTGAAAAAAAAAAAAACAGGTCGTAGCGATATAAGAAAATTATTTACTTATTTAATTTCTTATGGATTTTTTGATTCATAATATTTTTTTGGAGCATAATAAGACTGTAACTTTTTGAGAACACGTGATGTTTGTTATTGCAATTTGAACACAAAATGCATCAGTGATATTAGATGGGTCGGTCCTTTGTTTTATGGAAAATTTTTAATTAACGGCAATAAATGTTTGAATAACCTGTTTTTGGTTGGCCTTTTTGATTTTTGTACATAAAATGTTTTGTTGTGATAGGATTAATCATCTTATAATCAAGGGACCTCGTGGTTTTTACGTAGTTAGCAGTTTATTTAAGTACCTCATCTAGCTGAGGGTTGATGGCTTCACACAATATCATAAATGTCTTCCATAACACTAAAACAAAGTTGGACAGCTTTTATATCGGTTTATACCTACAGCTGAAAAATTATTAGGTATAATTGCAGGTTTTTCCTCCACATCTAAACCAAAAATAGTATCATTAGAAACCCTTTTCATTCTTTCCAGCCGATAAACAACGCAGACTTCGTGGTGCCTGTCGAGATCGACGGCGCGGTCCACCAAGTGTACGTCCTAAAGCGACCGCATGTCGACGAGTTTCTGCGACGCTGCGGCGAACTTTACGAGTGCGTGCTCTTCACCGCGTCGCTCGCTAAATACGCCGACCCCGTGGCTGACCTTTTGGACAGGTGAGTGCAGTTGATCCTACTAAGACCATGTCGGGCAGACACGACGTTCGATTTTATGTAGGACAGATGATCAGATTTTTTGTAAGACTTTATGGTCAGGATTTTCTGATCGACTTTTTGTAGGCTTGTGTTTAAACACCACCCAAAAAAGTACCTATTTTACTACCAAAAAAATTCTAAACGGTTACCAAAATGGATAAATGGTCACCAAATAACGTTTCCAAAAATATTATTAGATAAAACCATTTTTTCGTATTATTGACTACTAAAAAAATATATGGACGCCTTTAAAATACACTTTAGACCAAATATTATATATTGTCACTACTTAGGTGTTACCAATTATGTAATACCATGACTCCTAATTTGGTCATTTTTGTTAGACTAAAAAAGCTAACGATCGCTAGAATATTTCCTAAATACCAATTAATATATTAGGGTTCCCAAACGTACGTCGCTTATTTATTGTTATATGAATTTGTGTGTAACTCAGTGCGTTAAAAATGTAAGCACGCAACATGCAGCAAGCATGGCTTCTGTCACGGCTCCGGCGCTGCGGGTCTCCGGCGGTCCCATGCGAGCTTATCGTCGCAGATGGTTTTCACGCTCACCGCCGCAGCTTCGGCTTGCTGGCCGGCTCGCCGGCCAGCCTCAGCCCCGGCGGCGAGCCTTAAAACTACCTGCGCCTCAGCTCGCAGGCCGCCTCGCCCCTCCGCGCCTACGCGGTTTTGAATTGCACTCTAGGGGTAGGGCAGACAAGACTACGTGGAGTCGGTTTTGCAGCGATTCGTTTTCGTCACTAACTTTTTGGTAGTAATATTAATCTTTTAGTTGGATAGAATTTGGTGACCATTAATCCATTTTGGGAACCAAAAATAATATTTGTGCGAGATTTGCGATTTTTCTGATGTTATTTTATTTTTTTTGGATCATAACATTATATACTTTAGTGCCCTTTTAATAAAGTCAATTTATTTTTTTTGGAGTTGTTTATTTTATTTGGTGCCTCAGCTTAGAGTCTTGAAAATATTTTTGGTGACCGCCTAAATTATACCCCTTTTTGTAGAACGTGCGTTAGCAGCTTGCACTATTTCTGTGTTCTATTTTTCTCCTACAAAAAATCGGGCACCGATTATAGAATTTGAGTGGGAGAAAAGTTGTCGCCAGCTTCGAACTATCAGCAGTAACAGTTACATAAAGCGAGTAGCTTGAAGCAAATGTTAGCTGTGACAGAATGGATCAGCGTTGGATGGTCCGGCTACCAGCTTTCTTTCTGCATACAGCCTAATGGCGAAAGGTTGAGAAGCGTAGTCTGTGAATGTATGATAGCAATTTTCGGCGTGACATTTTGGTGTTTCCGATATAAGTTAGAACTTACATTTATTCTATAATTGACTGCACTGGGAAAAGTTGTGTTTTTCCCATAACTGATTGATTAGTCATTGTGGTAAGTGACGTCGAAATACACTGTCAGTCGATTCTACAGTATAATCGATAGCGGGATGTATATGGGAGGGAAAAAAATTAATTGTTGTTATCCGATTGTTACTTATCTAAAGATTGTTTCTAGCAGGGCAGGGGTGAACAAATGTGTCTATTACACCTTTTGTCTCCTAGCTCAATAGACTTTCAATAGACAAAGACTAGAGAAAACGTCTTCATGTCATTACTAGGTTATCAGGAAAACTAACATTAATAGTGGTCGAGGTACCCGAGCATACGAGCACCCGTAGAGATGGTGACCCGAGGTTTTTCCTCTGTGAAGTTAAAATAAATCAAATAACAACCAATTTTATGAGACGTTGAAATGGTTGAATCTATGAACAATTGCTACGCGGTTTTGTAGAATTTCTCTTTTAATTAAATAGTTATGCTTTCACAAAAGGTAACAGTTCTTGACGTGGACTCCAAAATTAACCTGTTGTGAGAACAATGGAGAAACTTGGGCCAACTGTGCCTCGTGTGCAGTTTAGTACGTAGTGGTTAGAGGTCGCGGCCAAAATATGTAGCGAACTTACTGTACTGAGCACGCTAGTACTTTGTTGCCAAATTAAATTTGAAGTTTCACGTGGGATAGAAAATCTATTTTCAATGTAGACTTTAAAAAGGATTAGACTTACGTCCAGTATTGGGCAAAAAGATAGATGTCCTGTATTGTAATTCCAAAAGCGTTAATTTGCTAATAGCATTTGTTTTGTCTAGATTATTTTTCATCAGTGGAATAACAGCTGACCATGCACTTACTGACTTTATATTATGCCAGGTTGCAGCTCGTATGCACATAGTTGCGCTTAAGATAATTCAATTATGTTAATTGGTTAGTTCTAAACGTTACAAGCCATATAATTAAATTGTGTAATTAAAAAATGATACAATGCGTGAGCGCGTTGCGTGTGAACTACAGTAATGTACGCGAGTGTGGAGCCGTTTGAATTAAATCTTTTTATGTTGTTAGTGTTATAATACTTTAAGCTAATTAGCTCGTAACATTCATGGTATTTGCTTATTATGTTGTGTGTCAAGTTGAGTGTTTAACTGAGGTTTATGAAAGTGAAATAAGTTCTCCATTCACTCATTTTATTTGTGTTTCATAATTTGATAGTGAGGTTTATAATTAAAAAATGTAATCAAGAAACAAGGAACCTATAATGTAGGCTTCAATGGACGTTGTTAGGAGACGTTTGTTAAGAATAGAAGAACTGGAGAGATAGACAGAAAAGGAGCGGCATAAGGGAAGGTGAGAAGGGAAGCCCTAACCTGCAGTGGGATGCAAGAAACTAAAAGACACTGGTCACAGTCACAATCACAACCCAAAACATAGACAGCCAGTATTATTTATCTTCTTCCTCCTGGGAACAGGGCAGGAGGAAGAAGCCAACATAAATAACACTGGCTTCTTCTTCTTCCTCCTGCCCTGTGGGTCCTGCCTGTGGGTTGTGATTGTGACTGTGTACCCTGGGAACAGGGCAGGAGGAAGAAGAAGCCACTGTTATTTATGTTGGCTACAATAAAAAGTTGCCTGTATATTAAGGTGACATAAGGTATACCTATTGCCAAGTTTGCCATCCAGCAGCATAGGTTTTGATGACTTAGTTTGACGGCTGTCAAAGGCACATAAACTTTTACATCGATATTAGGTTGTATCCTAAAGAGACTTCTCTTGTGTCCAGATGGGGCGTGTTCCGCGCTCGTCTATTCCGCGACAGCTGCGTGTTCCACCGCGGCAACTACGTCAAGGACCTGAACAGCCTCGGACGCGACCTGCGGCGCGTCGTCATCGTCGACAACTCGCCCGCCTCTTATATATTCCATCCGGATAATGCTGTGAGTATTGCTGGTCTATTTGAGGATTTCTATAACCTATCTTTACTTTGTTTTGAGATTAGAGATTGAATTTTGATATAAGCTCCATATAAATTGTCTGTCATGTCAGTTACATTTTGACATAACTCCATATAAGTCATATCGGTTATTGAAAGCCACCGTAACCGTAAAGGTACTAATACATATAATAAAGAGAAAACTGGCGTTGTTTTTTGTTAACTGAACTGATTATGTTGTAAAATTCTTTCACTATTGGGATGCTTCTCCGTACTCGGTGACAAAGGCTATATTTTATCCGGGTGCAGGATATATTTACCCTGAATTTATACGATAAAATTGCAGAGAAACATGATTTTTCATTCGATCTTTTCGGACTGTACTATCAGTTCAAAATCTCTTTATCTTGGTGAAAATTGAATTGTATCCGCTAACCAACATTTTTATGGAAATGTAGCCTAAAATGTGTCAATAGATTAAAACTGTTATAAATAGTAATTATGTCATAATCGTAACAGATAATTAATTAATTTCGTAAGTCTGATGATAATTAAATTCATTTATAACCTGACATCATACGCTATATTATTATCGGATATGTCGTAAGCTCATATACATTCATATCCAATACGTTTTTTTATACTTCGGCCGTTCAGAGAATGCGTTCCTGACACCTATCAGTTAGTCACGACTAGTGATGGGCACAACATAACACTGAGTTCGTTACCGTTCCTTCAAAATGAACCGCCGCATTATTTTAAGATTATTTTCGTTTTAAATTGGCGGAATCATTTGTTTTATATTTTAGTTATTTAAGTGGAAACCAAAAAAAGGTAATATTCATATAATAAAATTGTTTTATTTATTCTTTGTTACAAGTACATTGAATTGAATGTGCGAACAGAATATTAATCAGACTCCGATTTGCTTGAGGAGGTGGTGTCTTCATCATCATCTTCGCCTACATGTATAATTATATTATTATCAATAACAGAATCAATCCTGATATCTCGGTCTAACAAAAGCCGGGTAATCAAATAAAAACAGATCGAAAACACTTGAAAAACGTGGTCTATGCGCACGAAACGACAACGGACGACTGTTTTAGCGTCACAAAATGGCGGCCCATAACGCCATTTGGGGTTACCATTTTTAATCTAAGTATAAAAATGCGGTTTGGTCATAGTTTTATTTTTATATTTCATAAACGTTATAATTAAGTCTTATAGTCCATTATTTTCCAATTCTTAAAAAGAAAATCAAAACGTATTATTTTATATTATAACTGTATAAGAACAGATTACGATACTTGCCTGTTACTTTTAGCACAGCACTACAAAATATAAACCGCTGACATAACCTTGTATTTCAGTTCTGTGCCTTCGGCTTGACCTTTCGGAGATTACCTACCTTACCTAGAGTACACACATGCTTGCTACTTACGTCCATTCATGATAGTGTGAGCTGCGGGCGGGCACAGCGACGACCGCGCGGGGAGAGAGGCGGCGGCAGGCGCGCGATTGTAACTCGAACGCGCTCTCGTCAGTACGCTATCTTTATTCTAGCGTGCGCACGTATTGCTACAGTGTAACCGTTATATTGTGGTGTAACGTTGTTGTAACGTTTGTGTAAGAAAATATATATAACGGTAAGTTATTCATTATTTTGTTTTGTGTGAATTGTGTGTTTTAGGTGCGGGCCAACTGTGAACAAGAATGCTGAGGTCTAAGTGCTTAATTTTGCATCTGCAATTTTATTAGAGCCAATAAAATGTTTGTCGGACATACCATCCACAAACTGCGACCGATATAAGCGATACGTTGGCAAGCCAGCCACTATCGTACCTACGGGTCGCGCTGCGAGTTGCATGTTTTGTTTACATAAACATTGCGGCCCAAAACTTGGGCGGCGCGGCTCAACTTTTGGTCGGCGCGGCTCACCATTTGAGCGGCGCGGCTCACCATTTGAGCGGCGCGGCTCACTATTTGAGCGGCGCGCGGCTCACCATTTGAGCGGTGCGGCTCGATATTTGACCGGCGCGGCTCAAGGTTCGAGCCGCGCGGCCCTTAATCTAGGCGACGCCGCCCAACATTTGGATGGCGCGGCTCGATATTTGAGCGGCGCGCCCCGCGCCTTGAACCGCTCCCCAACTTGTGAGCACTCAGTGAACTTTTTCACTTTGCTTCAGATGACCCAGCTTGGAGGAGTGGTGACTCTGGGTGAACTTTTGGACGAGCATGCCGAAGCGGAGGAAGAGAACGTGATCTTGGAACGGGTGAAAGTTTTGGCTCAAGAGCATCTCCCCGATGGTTGGACGAACTGGGAGGTGACCACGGCAACGAAAGAGGAAGTCTTTGGGGAGAAAGTCGACCCAAATATACTAAACAAACTCGTAGTTGCTTTGCCTACCGTAGGGTTAGTTCGTGCCTTTATACCGGAGGCGGATCACCTGTCCGAAAAAAAGGTATAGGGAAATTCGGCACAAGATACTAGACTGGGCATTTACACGTGCCCTTATTATAGGACCTCCTGCCATCTCCAACCGCATCCGCGGATCTGCGGCGCGCACGGAATACGTGAAACAGTCGGTTGCTGCGCTTATGCCTCTTCTCCACACAAGAGCGGAGACAGATAAAATACTCTCAGGCTGTCTTTCGGAGACAGAAGAGACCAGTCGAAAGAGGAGGTCGACGTCTCGGGTCAAAGAGCCCGCGACACGTCGTCCTAGGCTTGAGTCTCCGCCGTTCTCTACTGGGACGTCACTTCAGGAAGAAAGGTTTTGTGCATTAGAGCAGAAAATGGAAATGCTCCTGGAGATAGTCACTCAAAGCAGAGGCAGAAACAAAGATTCGGACTCTGATTCTGACAAGGAAAACGATTTTTCCGATGGCGAGGAAGAAGTAAGTTCGGACGCCTCGGACGCCCCATCGTGGAAAGCCCCTACCTGGGGCCCATATCCAAACGAGCAAGACGAGCGAAACGAAAAGGAGCTTGAGTTTCGACCCACGACTAAAGAAGCAGATCCTCTTGTTCCGGAGCCGTCGTCGCAAGCCAAAAAGGAAGGCATTGAATGTCAAAGACTGGGCACTGATAGCTGGAATCGCATCAGATACAAGGACGTAGAGAAGCACTTACACGCTGCTTCGCCATTTAGCCCGCTAAAAGTAAATACAGAACTGGGTACTTTAGCCTCGCGGCTCTCTCCGTGGGTGACGAGGCAAGAAGGAATTCTAGGCACAATCACACACGGATTGTTGCTCCAGCGCAAGGCGCTAGCAGACGGGCTCAATGCCATAATTAAAAAATGCCCAGACATCAGCACGGACTTGAGACGGTTGGTGGAGGCAGAGGACTCTAAGTTCAAATTAGTGTCAGATCAACTGCTACAATATGTTTGCGCTAATAGGGCTGAAACCATTGAGGTTCGTAGAAAAACTTTCAGGCCTAAAAATGACGTCCTCACCAGCGCCCTTAACAACATACCTCCTTCGCCAACCCACCTGTTTGATGAAAAACTATTTAGCGCGTTTATTAAAGACAACGGTGGCACATCGGGAATTTTTGCCTCATCTAATTTAAATAAAAAAGAAACTATTCATTCGTTTCGGAAGAACTCATTTCGCAAAGCATCTTCGCATGCTTCCAAAAGCAAACAACCGACTGGTCGCGGTCACTCTTCAGCAGCGACCACCACCACGTCTACTCGCAGTGCAAACTACCGCCGAAGCGGAAACTCTAAGGCACCAAATAAGCATCCCGATCGACACGGAAAGGATAAGAAATTACAAAGAGGTCGTAAGTACTGACAATTTTCACGGGGGACAGTTGGAGAAATTTCAAGCTCGGTGGCAGGAGTTAGGAGCTCCAAAGAAGATTTTAAAAATTATTACAGGCTATACAATACCCTTTGCAGCAAAACCACCTTCGATTCCATTGCGCGAAAATTTAGGAAGGTTTTCCACAAACCTGTCCCCTGCTATGTCCAAGGAGATAGAGATATTGCTCAAGTCAGGTGTGGTAGAGAATTGCGAGGTTGCGAACGGGTTCCTATCAAGAATATTTCTAATACCCAAGAGAAACGGAAAGCTACGGCAAATCTTCGATTTACGACGCTTGAACCAATTTCTCAAACCCCCGAAATTTCGTCTGATAAATCAAAGTCAAGTTCCAAATTTTATGCAAGAAGGAGATTATCTCGGAAAGCTAGATATCAGCCAAGCCTATTTTCATATCCCAGTGAAAAAGAGTCATCGAAGATTCCTTGCGTTCGCTTACGCGAATCGGGTTTATCAAATGACATCTTTACCTTTCGGCCTGTCCACTGCACCAATAGCCTTTTCCAGTGTCAGCAAGTGGGTAGCAAGTTTTCTGAGAGAAAAAGGTCTTCGCGTTCTAGTCTACTTGGACGACTTCCTATTTGCACACCAAAACCCAAACACGCTGGAGAGGCACATGCGTTATGCAGTAGAAATTTTACAGAGCATGGGTTGGTGTGTCAATCTAGAAAAATCCGTGCTAAGGGCCACACAGGAAATAAAATTTCTGGGAATTATTTGGAATGTATCGACAAACCAAAAGACGCTTCCAAAAGACAAGATCGACCGGATCTCAAGAGATCTCAATCAAGTCTTAGAAACAAAGCAGTGGTCATGGGAATCCGGCACGGCATTGATCGGAAGGCTAGGGTTCGCATCACTTGTGACCCCTCTAGGAAGACTTTACACCAGGCATATGCAAAGAGCGGCAAGAAAACTGTCACAAGACCGGCCCGGGAAGAGGGTGGCAGTGAGTTCACAGGCTATTCAGGAAGCTCGTTGGTGGGCTCAAAATATCAGAAATCCCGGAAGGATCTTTGTACCGGAACCGACGATGTTTGTGAGCACAGATGCCTCCAACGACGGCTGGGGCATTCAGATGAGCGACCACCTCCTTTCAGGTCTGTGGACAGAAGAGCAATTAAAATGGCATATCAACAGAAAGGAACTTTACACAGTCTTAGTAGCTTTGCAGGAGTTCCAAGAGGTAGTTCTAGGTCAATCAATAATGGTTCAGTCAGACAACAGGACAGTGGTGTCGTATTTGCGAAACCAGGGTGGAACCAAGTCTATCGCACTGCTAGAAATGACAAAAGAAATCTTGGTCTTAGCTCAGAGTTTAAATGCAACCATTCACTCGTTTTACCTGCCCGGCCGCTACAATTCAATCGCCGACTGCTTATCCAGAGGAAAAGCCCTACCCGATTGGCACATCAAAAGCGAGATCACACAGAAGATATTTCGAAAATGGGGAGTTCCTCAGATAGATCTCTTCGCCTCAGACCAATCGAAAGTAGTACCGGTCTATGTCTCGATAGATGCAAAGGACACACAAGCTCTCTTCGTGAATGCGTTCAGCCGAACTTGGAACTACGAACTGGCGTGGATTTTCCCCCCTCCACCACTTGTACCTCGGGTACTCCAACATCTGAACAAGTCCTCCGGAACATTTCTGATCGTGGTACCTCGATGGGAGACAGTGTTTTGGAGAAGCGACCTCAAACACAGAGCCCTGGGTGCCCCGTACCTGATACCGAACTTAATAGAGAACCTAATCGACTTATCCACGAACCTTCCTCCGCCGAAGGTAGAAAATCTCTATTTGGAGGTCTGGAAGATACGGGGTGGGCGGATTTAGTAGCTGGTTTAGACCAAGCTGACGTTAACCTGATACAGTCAGCATGGCGCGATTCGACTTGGCGTACCTACGAGTCCGCATGGAAGCAATGGGTCTCGTGGTGTAGACAAAATGGGAGAAAACCTAATAGTCCTCGACCTCTTGATGTTGCTGCTTACCTGGGTTCCCTTTCACGAGTACGGAAATTAGCCCCATCAACAATTATGGTTCACAAATCTGTAATCCTTACTTTTGCCGACCCTACTCAAGAAAAACAACTAGGAAATCATCCTGTAGTGGCTGCAATGCTCAAAGCCATAAAAATTCAAAAATGTATGTCAGCAGTACCAAAGACTCAGATCTGGAACATTCAAGACTTATTTCAGTGGCTAAAATCGAATATACCTGATAAGGAAAGTATTTTTCAAGTATCTCGTCACGTGGCGCTTCTTCTATTGCTAGCTTCAGGTCGACGTATACATGACCTCACCCTCCTTATGATAGACGACCAGCATTGTGAGAGATCAGATTCCTCAATAACGTTTTGGCCAAGATTTGGCTCAAAAACAGATAATGACAGGAACCGTCAATCCGGATGGCATCTAACATGCTCAGGTGACATGGATTTGAGTTTAGTAAAATGGATAAATTGCTTAATAGACGTGACTAACAGTAGAAGGAGGGCACGAGAGGGCTTAAATAATTTGTTTATTACAACGCGAGGGAAGGTTAAAGCAGCTTCCAGAACCGTTATTGCGGGCTGGTTGAAGGCACCCTTTAAGGATATTGGCATAGACTGCAGCCCAGGCTCGGTTCGATCAGCTGTAGCTTCTAATGACTTCCAGAACAACGTACCGCTGGATGATATCTTGAAACGAGGGAACTGGAGAGGCTCGACAAATTTTTTCAAACACTACTGTAAATCAGTAGAGCAGCCTCGAGGTAGAAATGTTAATGTTCTTAATAATTCCTTTAATGCAGTGTAAGACTGAACATTTGATCTCATTAAAGATCTCAATCTTTACCTAATGTTTATTTATTAGATATAAGAAAGGGTCAGGACCCTGTTATGTTTAAAATGATAAGGTTTAAGAGTCAGTTTATATTTGCTAAATTGTTAAACTATGATGAAGAATAAAGATTTTATGTTTGATAAAGAAGAATTAGTTATAAAACTGTATTAATAGCATTTTATCGTTAAAAGATACGTTTGCTGTGATCGTACAAGACTTGAACTGATTTTGTACTTACTTGTATAACAGCCATTGATTCTAATTTTAATAAAACAGCTTGATTTTGAAGATGAGAACCTAAGGTTTTATTTCTCACCTTTATCACAGTACGCTTAATAGCACCGGCAGATGATAGACACGTCTCCGAAAGGTCAAGCCGAAGGCACAGAACTGAAATATCACCGTTTTCCACCCCGAAGGGAAGAAAACGATTATTTCAGGTCTTGCCGAGGCTTGACCTGAGCAAGCTCTTGCCGGCTTTCGGAGATAGGTACTGACGAGAGCGCGTTCGAGTTACAATCGCGCGCCTGCCGCCGCCTCTCTCCCCGCGCGGTCGTCGCTGTGCCCGCCCGCAGCTCACACTATCATGAATGGACGTAAGTAGCAAGCATGTGTGTACTCTAGGTAAGGTAGGTAATCTCCGAAAGGTCAAGCCTCGGCAAGACCTGAAATAATCGTTTTCTTCCCTTCGGGGTGGAAAACGGTGATAATAGCGCAGTATAGATTTAGAAAAATATTGTTTACCAAGTTATTTGACACTCAGTTTGGCACAAAATTATAACATTCATTGATTATTGATATAATAATGTTGTTTTAATGCTCCTCAATTGTTAAAACGGTAAACAACCAGCAAAAATATTTTTATCGTAACTGCAACGCCATTGCAAAGTTACGTCGTCAGTTCAATCGCGACGTGTCAGGAACGCATTCTCTGAATGGCCGAACTATAGTCGTTACATATCAATTCTGCATGACTTAGTTTATTTACAGCAATTTATTGAAAAAAATTGCAAGAAGTTAAGCAATTCCTTGGTTCAGAGAAACGAAACTATAGTTTTAAAATGTATTTACCATATTGAGTTTTTGTTACTTACGTTTCTGTATGAGTAATATTATTCATGACTAATCAACACCATTTTCTATAATGTATGACAAATGCACGGGTTATCGAGATACTATTTTAAACAAAGGATTATCTTATCTGTAGAATCTGTAACTAACTGGATTGTATCGTTTCAGGTACCTGTCGCGTCATGGTTCGACGACATGACAGATTCAGAACTTTTGGACTTGATACCGTTTTTCGAGAAACTCGCAAAGGTGGACAGTGTATACACAGTGTTGCGGAACTCGAACCACCCGTACAACCCGACGGCACACAGCTCGCCCGGCACATAGCGCGGCGCCCGCCACCCCTGCGGCCTGCCCGCGTCCCGGGCCCCGCGCCGGGCCCCCTGCGGCCTGGCCGCGCCCCGGGCCCCGCGCCGGGCCCCCGGGGCCCTGTGTGCTGGGCCCCGCCCGGCGTCCGCCGCCACCTTCCTCCAAACACTCATCAAGAAAGGAGCGAACTTCGTCTTAAGTGCCAATTTTGCCTTCTGGATAGTGAGGACATTATTTCTACCTATTTTACATTTTAGGTATTTCTTAGTGCGTAAGTGGTCTGTATGATGGATTTGTGATGATAATTCTTTATTTAACATTTCCACTCTCTGGTGAGCTTGCAAACGAAGTGTTCGTATATATTTGGACGTAATTCTATCGATATTTCTCGGGCTGACTAACGTAATGTTTAACGTGTATTTTTAAAATGCAATCGTCGTTCATTGATTTCATTTTCATAACTATTCGACAACTTATATCGTGCTTGGGATCAAATACAGATAAGTTAGGATATGTTTACCTTCGTGGTTGCAGTTTATTATGTATCGCTCATTTCTGGTGTTTTGTCAGAATTGATAGGAATCGATAAATACCTAGGACAGGTCGCATCTCTATGATTTGCCTTCGACTTTGACTACATATATATGGATGTTTAACTATAAATTGATAGACTTGTAACATAATCACGAATTCTAAAATTCGACTGCAATTTAAGCATTAGTATCCAGCACTAGTGAAATGTGTAAATATTTTTATAAGAGAGTAATAATGATGGTCGCCGCTTGAATCATGGTTAGAGTTAATGGTTAATGTACATACATTTATATAATATATGATAAACAATTGAATTGTAAGAGATTCGCTCGTGGCAGAACAATAGCACTTAAGGTGAACAGCGTCGCACTCGCCGTGACTCGTGTTACATTCGTACTCTTAATAACATTAATAAATAGGATTATAATTAATTATTTTATAAGAATATCGAGAGTTATGAGAATTATTTATTCAACAAAATATTATTTTATAAAAAATGAATTTACATTTTGTATCTAATTTCTAAGTAAAAATACTTATTTACGTATTATTGTAATGATTTGTGAACTTTTGAATAAAGGATAGTCGAAAGTGAAGTGTCAATTATTAAGAAGTGAAGTAATACGGGTCACTTGAAGGTTTGTGCACATTAGACGGCGTATTGAATTATCCCACATTTCATGTAACATATTATTAACTTTAGTGTGTACATACCTTTGTGTTTTACGGTAAAACTCCCCCCTAAGTAGTTATTGCATTGGTGACAATAAGGAGTCAATCGCGACAGTGTCATATGAGTGTTTTTTTTTTAAATAATTAATTATGAATTAAATACTTTTAATTGTATGTTACACACGGGTGAACGTAGTATCAGATCAACTTGGCATCTAAACATATTCATTATGTTGTTTCTGCTCCTGCGTAGATTGTGACGTCACTGGCAAAAATCTAAATATTATGCCCGATACTATAAATTTTAGCAACTCTAGATCAAACATAAGAACATGTATTCTATCCTTCTTTGGGCATTTGATTGTCACAATTCCTACACGAGTAGAACTCAACGCGTGCTTAAAAATATTATAATAAAATTCATCATCTCAGTATTAATCTAGCTTTGTAGTATTTGATGCCATTTTTTACAAAAAATAAAATAAAAACTTAAATGATATATATGAATTTTAACGAAATATTTTTATGATGGCAATATTTTTGTATGGTAAATTATTCGGTATCAAGTATTACCAACGTCATGTTCCGACTGCATACGAGGTTGAAGCGATATTATACATAGAACGTGTACAACGGACGAGGGATTATTAACGTAATTAACAAAAATGTTTATTGGATATGGAAACCTTTTTTTTTTAGTCCAAATTTAGCATTTATTGTATCGGGAAATCGGCGTTTTAATGCATTTGTTTTGCGTTGAAGCGAAACGTCCGGGACAAGTCGGTGAAGCTCAATATTTCCGTCTACCTTTAATATCGTAAATAATATAATCGTATATCTCCTTGCTTCAAAATGCGGTCGCAACATTAAAATTTCAAAATTTTCTATCTGACGTACGTAAGAATTGATTAAATTAGGTAATACTAAATGGTGCTTTCAGTATTAGTTGATTAAGCAGCTCGAAATTATTGTCTGTTAAGTAAACTACGCACATTCGGTTTATACTATTGGTATATAAAAATTTACATACTGAGAAACACAATTGGTTGACAAAAACTTGAACTTTGAATAAAAACTCCTTGGCATATTCACGCCATGTATTTATTTGTTTTAATTGCTTAGCAAAAAGGTTTCATTGTTTTTGTATTATCTTTTGATGTCGAACTATTATTGTTTGTAGGAGCTTGTAAATAAGATTTTTATTAACTTAACTGATAAAATTGAAGTTTTTTTTTAAGGTATCAATGTAGTTGATCACTTTTCTCTTAATATACGCGTTAGTTTGTTATTTAGTGACTACACACACAGGTGTATGTATGCCTGTAGCGACATCAGTAATTTCAGTAGGTGGTTGGGTGAGGAAGGAGTTAGGTAATTACCACAAAGGATATTGACGAATATCACAAGAAGACAAGAAGAAATAGTCGTAAACTGCAAGTAAATCTTCCTTCTCGTTCTCTTCTGTTCACCAGCCACCTACAATATACCACATACATTTAGGTATATATACGCTTATTGCTAGGTGTATCCTTGATATCAGCAGATTCACTGTTCGCTTGTAATCCACGTTGCAGAGGCCATATAAGTTAGACAATTATAGTCCTCCGAAGCCAATCACTACGTAAAAAACTTCCACTATTTGAAATAACGGACGCACATTCTATTCTTGACAAGTTCAAAGGCGGGACATAGACATTCGAGGTTCATTAGTGAAATAATTCAGTTTATTATATCAGAGAGTATTATTGGTGATAAACGGACTGTTTCGATAGAAATCTAGTGATGATCGATCGTGTTTTTGACGTAAAAAATGTAATTAGATTGTACTAAATGTGCGCCCGTTTAGGCTGTGTGCACATTATTGAAAATTATTTAGTCTTAAACCTACATTCGATAAGTAAATGCAAATTTTAATATTCTAAATGCTCCTGCGACTGATTTGTACGACATTTTTCATAAATGTGGACGCGGCTTTACATTGTTCGCCATGTGGATTACAATGATAAACACAAAATATCGTCAGTCGTCACGACGTCACCATAGACCCACGTAGACAGCATTTATTTGTAAGCATTAACATAGACGTAGGATGTTATAGTAATATATACGTTGATTTCTATAGACTTAAGCATTCTGTTGTTTTAAATGACGCGTTTTCTTATAAATGTATTTAGCTTGATAGGAACCACCTCCCTGTGACCATCTTATTTAACTACTATCGATTTTAATATTATCGTATTTTTTTATCGTCCAACAATGTTATTTAGGAGAATAATTGTTAACGTTTATTTAAAAATGCATGCAATAAAATTCGATTGATATTTTGCTATTAATAAATATCGTATTTTTAATAATGGGTATAAAATAATAAAAGTAATACTTTATGTCTAACATTATAGCGAGAATTTGTTTCGTTGTTGTATCATTAATTTGGATTTTTTATGTAATTTAACATTGCTATGTATAAGGACTTATGAAATTGAAATGTATATGCAATAACTTGTTTTTTTCTTGTAATTTTTCTGAATGAGCTTATTTGTTGAAGTAATTGTTTGAGATTGTTTCTATCGGTGCTTTTAATGAGTATTTGATGTAAGTGATACTCGGTTTTTACCGCAATAGTTTATTTCTACAATAAGTTATCGATCCCCAACCCAATACTGTTGGTTATGGTAATTATCACATGGATAATGGTAAGGTGAAGGCCGAGTGTCATTTATATTTAAGTCGAATTGTAAGAAGTTGAACAGCTGGTCATTATTTTCAAATGGATGCAATTTGTGTCGCATTACGTTCCGCAATACCCAAGATAACGATTAATATTTTAAGGTGATAGATACCTATTGTGATCACGCGACAAGAATTGCAAAGCAGAATTTATTTTATTACACACACCTTTAATTGCTTGTAAACAAAGTACAAAATACATTGCTGGTTTTAACGTTACGAACAAATCTACGAGTCAGTTATTACGATTCTTTAAGTAAGGTTGTGCTTATGCTGTACCACATATCTTTTGTATTTGAGTCGATCGGTCATCAATCTTGCCTCTAGAAAGTAAATTATGTAAAAATACTCTCGAATTTTATATACACTTGATAAAAACAATAGCTACCCACCTGTCACTGCCTTAAACTATGAGATTGCCCCAAAATTTAATCTATACCTGGAGCGGTATATCGAGTTTATATTACATGGAATATTTATATGTATAATGTAATTGATAAATTGTATGCAATATTAGATTTCCTCGTATCGTGTAAAAAAATATGTATTAAACTTTTTTACGCGAGGCTTGCGTATCTCTCTAAATTATTATTGTGACTTGCAATGAAGGAATACAAAGGATCGGTATTGTAGTCATTTTTCTACAAAATATACGTTCTTTTAACGCATCACATCACGCCTCTATTGATCTCTTTACCGCCTCGCTGCGCAAATAAAATTGTCACCCAGACACCTGATAAAATTTTAATACTCAATGTCTTTAGTTTTAATATTATTTCTTAAAAAGCTCTGATCGAAGCTGACGGCGCGTCCGTGGCGGTGAAAAGATTTACGCCTAGCAATATTTTTGTTGCAAAATATCTATGCAGTGGCTGTTTCCCATGAAGCATATTTATGTGAAAGTTTGTATTTTAGCCTCGCTTAAAAACGTTACTATGTCAATTTACCGCTCTTCCCCATAAAGACGTGTATACTTGTGTATTAAAGATTTTATAATATATCCCAGAATATGCTTAACGGATGTAACTTCCAGCTTATATAAAATAAACAGTGCAATATTCTTTCTTTAAAAAATATACATAAAATGTATTCTGGACTTTAAAGCTTTACATTTAAGATTCAATTTCACGTAACAATGAATTTTAACAATAAATAGAAGTTGGCATATTGTAGATATATTGTACAGCATTACGGGGACTCGTTTTATAGAAATACAAGACGGTTGTAATTCTGGTGTGTTATGTATTTTTATAAAGTTGCGTCCGTATCGGTATTGTGAACATTTTGTACCTATCAGACTAGGCACGTGAGAGGACTATAATTATATTTATGTAATAATAGCCATGAAAATAATAGGGGGAGACACGAGAGTAGCTAGGTAACATTTACCTGAGACGAAATTTATATAATGGTGTACATTTTTGATATGACGTTGTACAAAAGAGACATTTGGTATGTTATTTTATAGGAATGAAATAAATAGCCTTAATAAACAATAAGTGTTTTTAATTTTAACTCCCGTACATGTTTATGTGTATTGTTCAACATGGAGTCTTAATTCCCCCTACGAACATCTTAAGGACGCGGGTGAAATGAAAAACTGTATTTTACTGCGAATTTTATTAAATGTTAAATATATATTTTTTAAATGTTAAAACACACTTCACGAAGGACAGATATAAATAGTAATTAACATATTTATGTAACATTAATGATATGGTACTTATCAATTTCACTCACATAACAATCATTTTTACTATTCAACAATCGACATTAATTAATATTTTTAAAGAGGAAACTCACTTTTTGGATGATATAAGTCTTGGAGGTTACCATTCTAGGAATAGACTTTGCTATTTATTTTCTAAATTCAACGGTGTTACCTATTCAACTTTACTATTAAAATTGAAATCCAGTTTTTCGATTCAAATACTACAATAATGTTGTTTTGATCATGTTTCAATGGTAAGGTAACCCTCCATATTTGACTGCCAATATTAAAACCATCAGCAAATATTTCGTGTCTTTTAAGTAACAGCAGTAGCGGTCAATATATTCTGTATCCAAATCTCCACCAAGGAGTTTCCTTTTAAGTTGTGGACTTATGCAATAAAGTAACAAATATGGCTGACAATTTACTCTTTCGCGCTAAAATACCTGACCTACAATTTCTCACTGGCAACACGAAACACACTAGAGCTACAGAATAAAAACAGTTTGACACAGCAACAGAAATTTCCATTAAACAAAAAAAAGAAACAACTTGTTTGCTACATAACAATTCTTTTGTACTACCAGACCTTTGGATTATTGCTTAGCATTGTTCATTTTTAATCTATATTTAATTTATTACCTAATATACGATAAATAGGGGAAAACGGAGTGAGTAGACTTCGAATGAGACATTTTATATTTTTTTTACTTCTGATTCTACCGTTTTAATTTTATAATTTTATTATGTTCACTCACTCCGTTTTATATCCTAAAACTCAATGGCGTATATAAAATTTTGGCACTCAAAATAACTAAATGAACTAGAAAACAGGCAATACTCAAATTCTTTAGTATGATAGATAACTCATTTGTTAGTTGCCTTACGAATAAATACCTACTTTCGAATTAAATTAATTCTGCGGGAGTATTTAATGCAACTTAAATTGTGTTAGATATAAGCTAAGTCTTATTAAAAAGGTGGGGTAAATAATATAAAAATGAATGTGTCATTCATAACTAATGCTTGCAGGCACATGCTATTGCCAATATTTTACATACTATGATTACAAATACATATTATCTAAACGACCGTCACCTCGGACGGACGCGATGGGAATGATCAAAAACTACATCATAATGTTTGTAAACCAGTAACGTAGTTACAAGATATTTTATAAAAAAATACATCATTTTTAACAGTACCAATTCATGAGGTAAATTATAAAATCATTTTGTATCATTATACTGATACCACTTGCATTACCATATCTACTATTTTCTAGTATGAACCATTATGGAACTAATTCATTATTTATTATATTTTATATAAAAACAAATCAAATACAACTTGATTTTCTAGCTACTACTTTCAAGACATAAGACGCTACAATAATGATTATTAAGACAGATTATAGTGCCTTTATGATATAACAATACGCTACATAGTATAAATAAATTAACAAAAAAAAACCTATTGCATATAACGCATTATCAATTATTATTGTTCTTTATTATATTTGAAATTAAATAATTAATATCATGCCATCAGATTCAGTTGTTTATGTTTAACGAGACACTAAAAGAGTATTTTGTATTTTTAAAAGAAAACGGTCGGTTTTCATCCCTAAGCATTGGTACACGATAGACATTATACAATTACATAACAAGAAGGACTCGTAACAGTTATTTTGGGTAAGGACGTATGTTTTTGATGACGTATATTGCGCTTTAATTCGAATGATTGGCAGCATCAGGCTAGATGTTCAATTAAATTGCGCAATTTTAAAAATTGTGCAACTATCCGCATAGAGAAGATTGCGCAACGATTTTTAGCGACTCAATATTGCACAATTTAATTAATCGTCTAGGCTGCCCCTAATATTAGAAGTTGCTTAGGGCAACTCACACATTCCTGCAATTTTTTGGCAACATACCTAATGACTTGTCTTCTGAACACTTTTTAAGTTTTTATACGTCCCTACACACCTACAAGCGAACAGAACACCTAGCGAGGTCTTACAAAGCAAATTATTGCGCAAGCTACATTATTATAACTAAACTGTATATAATATATATACGCACCATTACGTATTGCGAGATCAATCGTTTCCTTTTAACTTTATAAATAGTTGCTTTAGTTGATCGACATTTTCTCTTGAAGGATTTGGAAGTAGCACGCCTGGAAATAAAATTTTGATGTTAGGTTTATTGAAATAGGATTGCATTTTGTTTGTACATTAAATTGATATGATTCAAATACGAAGGAAAGTCCACCCAATTATAATTAACTAAATTAGTTTCTGCATTAACTCAGAACAGAACATACAAAGTAAAAGATATGTATTGTATTAAAAATCACATAATTTGCCTAGCCTTTTCCCAATTTTATTGGGGTTGGCTTCTAGTCTAACCAGACGCAGCAGAGAAGTGCCTATCTGATTCACAACCCAGTTACTCGGGCAACCCTATACACCTTAATAAGACTGGTTTTTCAGACATTCTGTTCTGTAAAGACCCAGAACGACTGCCAAACTTGTTGAAATGACTGATGAAGAAATCTTTATGACAAAGAAAACAAAATTATACCCCTAAAGCACTCTCAAAATCACTACTAAGTTCATTGTAATACCAACCCAAATATATCAAAAATAAAGTCCACATTACCTTAAGCGTAGTGAACATGAGCCCCAACTCTCCGTGCTGCATGGCCGGTTCCAGGAAGTCTTCAATGAAGTGTATTTCTGAGCCTAGCTGTAGGATCCGAGCTCGGACTACTACGAAGTGAAATACTGGGAATAACTCGTCCATACTCCAGAGGTAGTTAGAACCTGGAAGATAATTTTATAAGTTTAGTGTTGCCATCCTAAATGGGGGAAAGAGGGTTTACCAAATAATAATAATAGAAACATAACGTAAAAATGATACAAAAAAAAAATTGTTATTACATTATAAGGTGTTAAAAATAATAATTTTGTGTATTTATCTGTTTGAAGAAAAGCAAGACACGAAGTAACTGGTGGTACATAATTTATTGAGAAAATCTTTACCCGGAATAAATTATAGAAAAGACTATGCAAACAATAGAGAAAGTATGTATTTACAGGGTTACAATATTTCTTTTTAAAATACATCATAATTACCTGAAGGTTATTTACAAGGTAACAAGTAAGGTGAATATATTATTTGAATTATTATAGAACAGAAAAATCATCACAAAACAAGCGAAATAAAAAACAATTTTATAATTTTCCTCAACAGACACTTACCCAGCTCATGTTGAACAGCAGTAGTCATCTTCTGGAAAGTACTTCTGATAACCAGAAGCTTCTCAATGGGCGAGAAGGTTGTCTTCAGTTGCTGTAACGTCTCCACGGCTTCTTGGAAGAGCTGCTCTTTGAGGGGGGAAGTCGGGGACATTTGGTTGTTAGGGCCAGTGTAGCCTACCCAGAATTTTCTGGAAAGAAATAGAATGTGATGAAGAACTAACGAAGAGGTAACAATATAGCATTAGGCATTATATCTTGACTACTATATTCGGGGAAATTTTTTGAACATTAGAATATTTTTTCTTGGCAAAGAAAATGGGATATATTGCATGTATTCTGTGAAGGTTTTAAAGAACAAAAAGTATTAGTTGATATTAGTGCCGTAGATGAATAAGATTTTATAAAAAACTGGCTGGGGCCCGATTCTCCTAATTTTACTTAAGCGACATACGATTCATATTCGACTGCGATCCAATCACGTCTCGATTACGATTGAAGCGTATGTGGCATTCCGCTATTTTTGAAATAAACGTTTTTATCCTTTTCTGTCATTCAATAATGAATCATTTTGTCTGCAAATGATTTACAATTGCAATATGATTGTAGAGCAAACTACCGTATAGACCAAAATCACCAATCGCAAACCGGGAATACGATTGGTCTTATATTAGCAGCAGAATGGCCGATAGGGTTAAAACTGCTATTGCGATCATATTGCGATTCAATTTCTATTCGATTTTGATATTATTAACTTAGGAGAATAGGCTAGTTTCCTAAAAAATAATAATTAGTCCGTCTTGTAGATTGTCCAAAATTAAGCGATACGTATTTTTTCTTTTTTAAATTGGATCAGAACTTGTTAAGATATAGCGTGTTAAAGTTGAGTGTGACGTCACAAGTTGCTACAATTTTCAGGACACTGTGACGTAAAAGGCCCCCACTCCTAATTTTTGAAGTGTATTATCTTTGTCATTTTATGTTTAATTAAAAAAAGAAAAAATACGTATCCAATATTTTTTGATTATCTAAAAAGCGGACTAAATATTATTTCATTATTTCGACCCTGGACACTACCCTATTGGGCCCCTGGTTTTGGTAACGATCTCCATTGAAAACGGACTTTGATATCGGATATAATTTATATAAAGCTTATGTCAAAATTCATCTCTAATCACAAATTAGACGACAGACAGGTTATGGAAATTGATTTCTATTAACGGCCAGTTTCTTCATCAAAAGTTAAAGTTAAAGTAATGTCTAAAGTAAAAGTAACGGTCAAATTCGTTTTTTCAAGGCTAAAATGACAGCAAAATTCATAGAGAAAATTAATTTAACCATTACTTTAACTTTAGACATTACTTTGACTTTTACTTTGGCTTTAACTTTTGATGAAGAAACTGGCTGTTATAGTTCGGCCGTTCAGAGAATGCGTTCCTGACACCTGTCAGTTAGTTATTTGACCAAGTTATTTGACACTCAGTTTGGACCAAAATTATAACATTCATTGATTATTGATATAATAATGTTGTTTTAAATTTATTTCATCAATTGTTAAAACGGTAAACAATCAGCAAAAAATTTTTATCGTAACTGCAACGCCATTACAAAGTTACGTCGTCAGTTCAATCGCGATGTGTCAGGAACGCATTCTCTGAACGGCCGAACTATAGTCTTTTAATAGCTAAATTACTCACTGATCAATCCCCAAAAAAGCCATTAACGTCAAATCCGGCTGTCTATTCCACTTCAACAGCCGTCGCCAGTATAAATCATCTTCCCTCTTGTTGTGTAGCGCGTATAACACGAACAGCGCCGGGTGGACGCGCGGTAGT
The DNA here is from genome assembly GCF_022581195.2 of Helicoverpa zea. Lineage (NCBI taxonomy): Eukaryota > Metazoa > Arthropoda > Insecta > Lepidoptera > Noctuidae > Helicoverpa > Helicoverpa zea. The sequence continues at coordinate 3,430,125 of NC_061454.1, forward strand.
AGTGTGGGCTGTAGAAGCGATGCTGCTGATACCACCTCCCTGGAAATATTTACACAAATTACGATCATTTTCGATTTTTCGGCATTTTCGAATATGCTGTTTTCAGAGATCCGCGAATTTATAAAAAAAAAATGCATGTTTCTATTTATTGATTTCATAGGTCGTTTTGTCATATGTTAACATCATGAGTTGACGGTAAAAGATAATTCAGTAGACCTTGGAATTTTGCTCATGAATGGTCATGCTGAAAATACTATTTACGGGCTGACTACAGCACATGTCGGGCCGATTTAAAAAAACATAGTGGCGATTGGAGACGTTTTAAGTTGATTATAAACATAATCGAAAAGGAGAAAATCTGACAACCCTGTTTACGGGACTACCATAAAATTGGGTTCTAAAGTTAAATCTGGCAGGCAAACTTAACATTTTTGGGAAAAGCTGATATTTCTAAACAAATGACAAAAATCTCACCCATCAATAGGATTACTATCCACCTCAACTCCATCCTCCCTTTTCTTATAAGGCAGTACAGCATCGGTACCCTCAGGAGGCAACGCTGGGAACAGCAACCTCACAACCTGATACAGCCTAGCAGTAATACTCTTCAGTTCCTTCACAGCATGGCTGAGCAACAACGGATGAACTCTAACTCCTCCATAGGTAGTGTTGAAGGCGTTGGTAAGGCCTAGGACTAGTTGGCCTAAAGGATGGTGGGTTGACTCGCAGGCCTGTGGATATGGGACAAGCTGTTGATAAATATGCTGTAGTGTTTTCTGAATGTTGGTACAGGTTTTTAAAATTGTTCTTAGAGTTTAATAATGTTTAATTGATTTATTGGTAGTAAAAGTGGTAGATCAGTGTGGCAACCCAGCCTAGATTTTTGGCTCGGGTTTTCGCTGCCGGATTTCGCATAGCAAGTAGCAATTAAATTGCTTGGTTTTCTTACTTAAGGCGACGAATTGGTCAACAATAATTCCATAACCGGCACGCGCATCTAAGGCGCCAAAAGGGGTCGGAGCGTCAGAGCGGGGCGAGGATAACAATACGCGCGCTAGCTTATAACTAAAAGTCGTAAGCGACAAAATGGTTTTGTAATTTTATTATTTAGAAATGATAATTTGATAAAAATTCCTTCTACAATTTTAAAGAGTATGTATATACTCAACTACTAAAAAAGTTAAGAGGCTTAAATCGGTCCCGTTTGCCCATAATATGTGAATCTCTTTTTTAAAAGAGGTATGTTTGATATATTTTTCTCTGTTATAAAAGTTACCTAATCATGTTTCTACGTCTAACAAAATAAGGTTTATATCATGAACTTTCAGGTAACCAAGTTGTATTTTGATCCGTTTTGTATTTACTGAGAAAAATTGAGATCCTTGGCGCCAAAAATTCCAATTCGTCCTCTTAATATTTCTTAACGGTAGAATTCCGTGGGTCGCGGCTGACGCAGCCGCATGCGGTGCCATACATTTTCATAGGTTGACAATAGTCTATGAAATATGAAATGCCGATGCCCGCGACACAAGCGCGCGGCCTACGAATTTCGTGAACCGCTCGCGGCCGTACGCATCTCAACATGGTCTAGCGCTTAATAACATCTATAGAATCTTAGTAAAACCAGAATTGAATTGTTTTTTATTTAGTCGGCAAAACTACTTTTTGTTTTCATTACAATTCAAATGCTTTTGAATCAGTATTCGTAGTATCCTTCTTCATTTCTACTTTTTAAAGATAGGGTCGATTGGTATTCTTTTTTCATAATACAGCCACAGCAGCACGTCATCCTCCTCTTCTTCAAGGATATCAATTAGCACTTCGACTAGAGGGAACGGACGAACAAAATCTACTAATTTCAAGACAATGCCGCGCGCGGCTTACGAAATTCGTCGGCCGCGCGCGACTGGCGCGGACCTCGGCAGCGGTGCCATACATTTTCATAGGTTGACTATTGTCGCGCGCGGCCGACGACTGTCGTAGGCCGCGCGCGGCTGCGACAGCCGCGATCCACGGAATTCTACCTTAAGTTTCATATGGTAAAACTTAAGTTAAGCTTGGCATGTTTTTTATCTTATTATAAAAAATGATCTACTAATTTAGGGGATGGGGCCATATTCGTTTTAAAATAAATAGATACTCACATTATACAAATACTGCTGCACTTCCGTATAGTTCTCCAAATTTAGAGTCTTTTGTCCGAAGTGCGGTATAACTTCTAAGCGGTCCACAGACTTATCCATTTCATTACTTCTTTTCCTCATAGACATTTTATTCCTCTCTTTGTGCGAACACGATATGGCAACGGCAACATTTTGCCAGATCTTCACGTTGTCTATGGTATTGCCAGATGGGCCATTGGCAAAGTGGTTGCCAGTCGGCGTAAGGATGGACTCTGAGACACCGAGGCATTGGAAGCATTGTCGAAAGAGAGCGTTCCATTTTTGGTTTGGGGCTACGCTTAGTTTTCCGAATGAGCTGAAAGTAATATAGCTGAAGTTAGTAATATAAAACGGGAACAAATATAATGACCACCATAAAATGCTTTGATACCCTTAGTTTGGTAACCAGAAATATCTACTGAACACCAGAAAAATAAAGTCTAAAAATGTAATAGTACCAGCTATTTTAGTCACGACTTCACTTTAAATTGTATTCGACCACCAAATTTAGTAAATGATCACCAACTCTTGACGACCAAATTAATGTATTATTTTTGCCTAAATAAGTCACTGTGATTGCCATAAAATGTAGGCTTATTACCAAATAAAGTATTATGATGCCATATTAAGTTATGTGTCCGGCTTGCAATGCATGCGTGAGTGTCAGTATGACGAGTGACAGGGGAAAATGGAAGAAAATGACAGATTGCGCCGACCCCAAGTAAAATTGGGAACAGGGCAGGAGAAAGAAGAAGAAGAATGTGTTTCTCAATACACTCCCTCGAAAACACACTCTTATCGCACTGTTTAGAGGCATGCAATAGACAATTTTCCACCCTAGTGCAGGAAAAGGGTCCCCATAATGTTATTACATTTATTGTATCAGGCCGAACTTATTTTTTTGGAGTCAGTTTACTTAAACAGGATAGCAAGATGTAAAAACTTTGATTATCATTTTATATTAAAACGCTGGTATAATTTTGATGATCATTTACTACTTTTGGGATAACAATGATTTATTTGGACTCATTTTGCTTAAATAGGATAGCAGAATTTAAAAACTTTGGTTGTAATCTTACTTTAAATGGTGGTTTAATTTTGGTGATCATTTACTATTTTTGGCTTACGCATGATTTATTTTGGAGTAATTTCACTTAAATAGGATAGCAAAGTGTTAAAACTTTGGTTATAGTTTTACATTAAAATGCGAGTTTCATTTTGGTGATCATTTACTATTTTTGTCTGCTATTTGTTACTATATCTGGTGATCAGTTAAACATAAGCCATATAAAACTTATACAATTAAAACAATCAGTCTATAAAATCTAATGACCTTAGATAGTACAGCCTTACAAACATGGTAAGTAGTTCTTATAAATCGGTACTACAGGATATAATAATTTCAAGATTCGTTAGATATCGTCTAAGATCCGACCGAGAACGAAGCAATGAAAAAACCTTGGAAACATCAGCTGTACAAAAACGGCCTTGTCACTATTAAACTAAGGAAGTAACATATTTTCTTTCGTGCAAACAATATGTATACTTTGTAACGTTAAATACAAAACTTTATAAAATTCAATCGCTGCCAATCCACAAAGCAATAATGACATGTTAATTTATTTCACGGCAAAAAACACGCAAAGCAAAATCGACTTTAATATCAACTTACTTAGGTTTAGAATTCGTTGGCAGGACCGGGTTAGATACGTTCAAATGCATGGTAGCGTTTGATATTTTAACGCCTTCAGTCCACGCTCCACTGAGGGACCCTTCGATCTTGTCTCCGCTGGAGAAGGTCAGGATGCCCTTGCCTGAGAACACGCCAGCTGAACGAAACTCCCCTTCGTAGTGGGTACCGTCTTCGAATACCATTACACCATGACCCTGAAAGAGAAACATAATACTATAGTGACATGGGAAGCAATTTTATATTGCACCAGGGAATCAAAGCACGTAAAAACAATGGTTTTTACTTTATGTGGACCTCTTATACCACCCACCACCAATATAGTTGAGCGAAGTAGATAATAATAACATATATTATATTTTCCAAGATTGCGAGATTATGACATTGGTAATGTCCTAATCTACGGAATAGATTAAGAAAATTCTTTGACTAATGGAAAGCCAAATTATTTGTGCGGGTTGTCTTAATATAGGGACGTAGATACTAAGCTGCTACGGGAATAATTACAATACTTACCGTCAAAACATCTTGCATGAACAGTCCCTCATAATAAATGCCGTCCAAAGTCACAATCAAACCGCAGCCATGTTTCTTATTATCGCTCCAATTTCCCAAATATTTCTCCCCTTTACCTATATCATCCATTACTCCATACCCTTGTCTGACACCATTGACCCATTCCCCCGTGTAAATGGTAGCTGATGATGAAGTAAAGTCTCCTTGCTTCTTGATCCCATGGCCATGGGGGTTGCCATCTTTAAAATAACCCTCATAAATGTCACCCGTTGTGTATTTCAAGACACCGTAACCGTTTTGAAGGTTGTCCTTCCATTGGCCTTCGTAGATTCCTGAAATGGAATTGAATGAGTCATGTTATTGTGGCCTCCTTTTGTTGGAAATGAACTGGCTGATTATATGTTTTTTTTTATTGTGGGTGTTATTGTTAACTATACTATTTAAAATTAGAATAGGTTCATGTGTGCTATTATTAGGGGATTTTACTAGTACGCCAACGGTAACTAATTTAATGGAAAATTTAATATAGGGGATTATTATGCGGTTGATAAAATTAGGTATAGCTTCATGTAATGAGTAAGATATGTGTATATAATTACTTATCAAACGCGGACTTTGTTTATTATCGTGGTCACTGAAAATTCCCATGATGGAATAAGAATTACTTTATCGCAATTATTTAGAACTGACGTTGTTAGGATATTATATTTAAATATTGTACTATTTAAATTAAATATTACATATAATAGTAATACAGCTAGTTAATTACTATACGGAAATTCCTGGTACTATTCGAGTAAATTTTCTAAATCCAGGAAGGGTTAAAATTTGCTATTTACCGGGAAGGACTTACGCACTTACGTAGATTGGTATTCAATGAATATTTGCTAACTAAATACATGTAAAAAATCCCACCATAAGCGGTATAAGTATTTAAAAACGTTTTCCAAGGTCAGAATTTCGTTACATCGGTATTACCTTGACACTAATATTCTTATTTGGAGTAAAAATTTGCATATTACTTACTACGTTATACGAGTGCAAATGTACGACGAACAACAGTGTCTTAGTTTTAAAATTCTTTGATAAATACTAGGTTCTTAATAGCTAGCAGACAAACAAAAACATCAGTTTTTAATGATAGTATAGTGGTGACAATTGTTGCAAATTGATATTTCCTTGTATTGGAATCATCTATCTATATATATAAAAGAAAGTCGTGTTAGTTACACCACTTATAACTCAAGAACGGCTGAACCGATTTAGCTGAAAATTAGCAGGGAGGTAGTTTAGAGCCAGGAGAAGGACATAGGATAGTTTTTGTCACCATTCGGCTACGGGAAGCAGTTATCTCGGGACGCGGGTGAAACCGCGGGCGGAAAGCTAGTATACTTTTAAATACATACCTACTTCCCACTCTCTACGTAAGATATTGCGTCAATACAATTTCAAATATAGCATTAGTGTCCCCAAATTATTAAATAAATATATCAACATATTATTTGTCTAATTGTTTCCTATTACAAACCGCAGGCTCATTACTTCTGTGTACCTACATGACCAAATTAGTTCTAACTACATAAATTGCACTAAGTATTGATTTACTTATGATTTGTAATAAGTTCAATATTATTACATAAGTACCTATGTATCCATTACTACAATAAACAATGTGATTCATATACTAATGAATCATAAGTTATACAAACAAATCAAATTTACGCCTTCGAGGCTGCGAAAAAAATATGACGCGTATGAAAATCTAAAGAATTTGTAGTCATAGACCACTTAAATGTATGACGTCCAAGTAATAGGAAAATGTTCATGAATCAATATGTAGTCAATAAGTCGCCATTTTCAGTTCGGAACTTTTGTGAAATTAATTAATGCGTGCGTCACAAGTTGTATATTGATATTTTAGATAAACAAAGATCGGCAAGCCTTAGTTCCCTTTAGAAGAACAGATAAATATTATATTAGTAGAAACATAAAAGATGGTGTTGCTAGTTTAGTAGAAGTTATTGTAAAAAGTTTGCACACAATTCGCGAAAAATACAGGCATAGTGAAGTTAGTCAGACTTAGAATTCTTACCTACACTTGGCATTTCCATCTTCCCATGTCCACTTAACGCGTTCAGCTGAAACTGTCCCACGTACAGCTTGCCATCAGGCCACTCCACCTTCCCGCTACCATGGATCTTCCCATCCAACCATCTCCCAGTGTACTTAGCGTCTTTGTAAAAAGCATTCTTGTTTGAAAATGTGTGAGTGGCCGTCCTCACAGCGGGCGGTTTGAAATTGTCTTTATTCAGAACAAGTCTTATTGATGTGTTCAAAGAATGTGTCCACTCCGTTTTCTCTTGCTCTGTGGTTGTTGCTACTGAGATTGTTTCTTCAGGCGTCGTCAGCTGAATTACGTTTTGCAGAGAGTCGGTGTTTGGAATCGGTTCCACCCATAAGGTTTCTAAAGGATGAACAATAGGTGTACTCCCACTGACGTGCACGAAAAGGTCGTTGAAAAGGACAAACCAGTGCGACGAAAAACGCCCAGGATTCACTAAATTAAGTTGGCGAGATTTCGATTCTCTAACAAGGCGTCGTTCAGGCGTCCGGTACTGTTCAAGGCTCTTCCCTATCGTCTCCCAAAATAACTTTGTGACATCCGCTTCCTTCCGTTTCTTTTCTTGTTCGTCTATCAAAGAGTCAAGCGACGCAATTACTTTGTTTAATCTCTCATCTATGTTGGATTTAGCGTCGACCTTTTTTCTTTTGGTTTTATACCTCAATAGCGATTGAGCTATGCATTTATAGGAGCTCAATCTTGTTAGAGGTTGTATGAAGGCGAGGCATACTATGGCTTCTAAAGTCTTTTTATTATTCTTCTGTTTGTTAGTCGGGAGCTGATCGCTGAACAAACTATAAACACTAGACGGGACATCGACGACGCTGTTAATCTGCGCGAAGCCGCCGATAACTATCAAATTGCTTACAGCTACGTAATACTTTCTGTACAAATAAATAAACTCTTCTAAATTTTTAATTAAAGAAATATCACATTCGTTTATATGCTTCTCGGCGTACTGCCACATCGAGAGAACATTCAGAGCAGTTATGTTCAATATGTCCCCAAAAATATCACAAACTGTTTCGTAAATATTGGAATGTGTAGTTACAGCTTTACTTTTCTTAAGGAAAGGTTTAACAAGATTATGATATATCAAAAGCATCTCCTCTAGATATCTTTGAGCAATGGACAGATCTTGGAACTCTGGACATTTGGACGACTCTTCTATTGAGCAATAGCTGATGTTGCCTGATGATAATATTCTCCAATGGTAGCACATGTTTTGGGGTTTAGTTACAAAATTAAGGGTTTCAGCTATTTGCACGTCTTCTGAGTTGTTTTCAGATTCCTCTTGATCTTTTTTCATATTCAAGTTAACAATAGCATCTGTGTACCCTTCAGTGTGCTTTCCCATATAAAAAATATTTTCATTATGAGTGTATGCCAGTGTATGGTGATCAGTGGCTATCATGTCTCTTACTCTATCACTGTCAGAATTCTCTGTGAACTGCTTAGGACCACTTTTATCTTCTCTGCTGTCAAAGCTGACTTGATGGAACTGGTTGTAGCCCCACATGAAGAGCCTGCCATCTAGAGTCAAAGCTGAACAGTGCCACTTACCACAAGAGACCTTCTGAAGTCCAAAGCCAGATAAGCTCATGACTACCATTGGTTTTATTCTTTTGACTGTATCTCCTACACCTAGTTGCCCATATGATATGTCACCCCAAGTCCATAGTTCTGTGGCTAAAATATTCTTACCAAGTTTAGACATGTTTTTGAGGTTCTCTGTTTTTCTTGCAGCTTCAAACTCTTTCTCACTGCTTATTGTGCTTGTGGAGAAATGTAAATCCTCCAAATTACAGTTTGAGGTACAGCTGTACATAAGAGAATTGATTTCTTCATTTTCACTTCGCAGTTGTAGTTCCACAGCATCATTATTGTCACTGCTGCCACTAACATGTCTTGATAATGTTGCCACTTTGTCACCTACAGTTTTCACTCCTTCATAAACAAAGTTTGTTAGGTTTGATACATTCTCCTTTATTATCCTAGTGGGTTTTTCTGTGTACTCTACTAAATAATCTTCACCAGCTGAGACCCAAGAGAGCTGCCTGCTCAAAAACTGTCTAGCAGCATCAGTGTTTATAAAAATATTATTAATTTTATCTCCAGAAGCTTCACCATTTTCTTTTTCTGTGTGGTCATCACCATTCTCTGTTGATTTAGCATCTTGAGAATTTATTTCTGCCTCTAAGTGTGCATTTTTTTGTGAGTTTGTTCTTGCTATTTTTGATTCCTCAGACGAGGGACTAGAATCTTCTGTTAAGCTATGAGCATCAACATGAACATCAGTTTGTGGGGCTGTAGTACTACTAGAATCTTCACTAGACTTACTAATTTGAACACCTAAAGGGCAGGTTTCTGATAGGGATGGCACGGATGCGGGGGATGCTAGGCCTATTATTGTCTGGCATTGTGAGCAATTTGAAGCAAACACTTCCTCATCATCATTATCACTTTCTGTATCACAGTTGCCAGACCGTCTGACATTCTTCCTAGCTATCACTGCAGCAAAGTTCTGACCCACTGAAGCACTGTACACAGTCCTCCCTTCAAAAAATGGAATTTTCTTAACATTACTAGTGTCTATGGAAAGTTGGGGCATACAGCCTGAGCCCCACAGCTGCCCATCACTACTTATAAACAGCTGTCCAAAATCACTTGTCACTACATTTCTAAACTTCACTTTATAACTGGAACTTTTAAAACCATGAGGACAACACTTAGCATCCTCCTTAACAATAATTTCTTCTTTGTTTTTAAAACTAGCATTTGTCTTATATAGTCGCCCATGGACATCTATAATGTAAAGGATATCATTATAGTACGATATGTCTATTGCTGAGATGCCGCTGATTTTCTTAAAATTCAAAGAGTCTTCCAAAGCTTCGCAGTGATAAAGACCATGGTCATTTCCTAACACAATGAAGTCTGTGCCCAGAGAACACAGTTTAACAATTTTATCAGGTACTTGCTGGGACAATGGCACGTTCAACGGTGTTAGTCCTCTCCAGAAATTATGCTGACTCATTATTTATAAATCACTTCCTTTCTTCATGGAAAGTAGGAGTATCATCGATTTAAATCAGGGCGGAAGAACTAATGTACACTTTCGCGAGTCGTGGTCGCACATATTACACCGTGGATTGCAACTGTTCACTATGAGATACATTTACGACGAAATATTTATATAAACTAGGAAAAACACTGATTTATTTATCTTTGTTTGATAAGATTTTTTATAAACTTTTGATTGCTTTTGATTGACAAATAATCAAATTGACAGCTGACAGCTGATTGAGCTGTAGACAAAATAGACTGATTTCTATAGACAAAATGTTTATAGACAATAGACCATAAAGAAACGTCGATTATTATTTTAGCAGTAGTAACATTGGCACGTTAGCTGTCAAACACTCAAACCTTTCAAAATCAATCTAACCTTTCACAAAAATGGCGAACCGTAGTGGGCCTGCTAGGCGCGTTCCTGAAACTGAAGCCACAATTACGTACGTTCAGTGCGATGGATTGGTATGTACACCATTGTTTATATCTAAGAAGCAAGTTTTCATTAAAATCTATACTTGGTATATTTGCTATAACTGTAAAGCTGTGCATCATCGACACGTCATGTATTCTCTGTTTTTATGCTTTGAGCAGCGTAAATCCATTATTTACACTGTTCACATATGTTTTCGGTGTTTGTTTTAATGTTATGACGTATATTATCATGTTGCAACTATCTTTATTGGCTTCTTGTAAAAGCCTATTTAGGTTATGTTGTGAACCCAAACTGTGTACTTTGGTTCCTGGATTAACCATTGATACTCCAAATTCGTCACTACCCTCAATATTTTTGATACTTTTATGACCAGTAATTCCCAAATTACCCATCAGATTGTTCATTTCAAGTGCAGATTGTCCTAAATATTAGAAGTTAGAATTAATTGTTTACTATGTGAAAGTTTAATGAGTATGAGTCATGCACTCTTTTCGGACGTTTACCTCGCGACCCAGACACTTACAGAGATGATCTCACTGTGTGACATTGAGTAACTTTGGCTGGACACATTAGCATCTGGATGCTGTGTATTTTGCATACATTTTTAATGGCCAGTTCATTAGGATGCCAGGCTGCTATAAATCCTCTTTGTTTGTAAACAATGATAACATCATAATATATTCTGTATTTGAATTTAGTACCAGAGTTAGTGTTGATCACTAACATAAATAACTATGACAACACTGAGATTGGATAAAATTGAGGAAGCTTTATTTGGCCTAATTGAGTGGATGATTGATGCCTCGCAATGATATTAAAATTTGAGCAATTTAATAGTTAGATTTTGTTGCTTTTCATGAATTCATACCATTTACACAGCAGTGCAAAAGGTTTTGAATGTGTTTTGAAATGCTATGAGAATACATTTTTTACATAAATGGATGTGTGATCTATCTCAAATCTTGGGTAATATTGAGCTTGTAAACTAATCTTTAAACTGAGTAGAATAAGTCAACTACTTTGTAGTAATTTGAGAAAATCACGATTTGTTACTCAAGTCATCATAGTCATGAAAAAAAAAGTTAGTTTTCCTTATTACTCTTATTTTTAAATATAGTGAGATATTTCATCAGAATTTTGTTATTGTTAGCTGTTTAGTAATCAGTAAACAAAAAGTATAGTTTGTGGGTGGGCTGTTGTTGTTTTGTCTTCATTCAATGCAACAATTATTATTTCACACATTGAAAATAACAAAACACATTAGTCTTCCTCACTGATAACTTTAATTCCACCACTACCTATAATGTAATTGTTTTTCTGCATTCAAACAGACTTTTTATCAAGCTTTTATCTTTTTAAATTAAGTATCTGTAACACCTCTATACATTCATTCACTTATAGCTATCATTCCAGGATTTAAACCTTAGGCAACAGCATAATTACTTTAAAGACAAAAAACACCATTCATATAAAAAAAATGTTTAAAGAGTTTATTACTTTTAGGCGGTAATGAAAATAGTGAAACATTGCCATGAGGAATCATGCAGCAATATGGAGGTGGCCCAGGGAGCGCTGCTCGGTCTGGTGGTGGAAAACCGTCTGGAGATCACCAACTGCTTCCCGTTCCCCAAGCACGATGATACCATGGACGAGGAGGAGTATCAGCTTGATATGATGAGGAGACTGCGCCGTGTGAATGTTGATCATTTCCATGTTGGATGGTGAGTGGAAATATCCCTCGTAACAAACATTGCTATAATATAGTATCTAACTTTCTAATTTAGTCCAGATATTTGTTATTTAGTTGGTTATAATTTTATTAACCTGTATTTTAAAGCAATTGTACTTAAACTTTTTGTCTCTCAAAAGTCATTTTAATGAATTTCTTTTCCTCGTGATTGATGGAATATTGGTCTGCAATAAATATTAAACAATGACTAATCAGAACTACAAAATTTTTCAGCTTCAAAGTTCCAATGATATGCTATAAATTAAGACTAAATTCTTAAAATACATTTCTCCAGGTACCAGAGCGCAGATGTGGGCAACTTCCTGAGCCAGTCTCTGCTCGAGTCGCAGTACCACTATCAGACCTCCATCGAGGAGAGTGTGGTTGTCATCTATGACACCAAGAAGTCTGCACGAGGCTTCCTCACGCTGAAGGCTTACCGCCTGACTCCTCAGGTTAGTGCTAAACATTGACTCTGTTGTAGTGTTATTCCACATCATTCTCAGAAAGATTGAATGGAAAATTACCTACTCACGTCAAGATTCCCTTTTATCTTCTCTTAATTTCGAATGATTATAATTCGGCATCCACATATAAAGGGCAGGGAGATTATTCTCATTTCACTTTGTACTCAATAGTCTCAAGTAATTTAATTGCGAGTGCTCAGGTAGCGCGCACAAAGCGCGCAGCATTTACTCACTCTTCTTTACCTTTACACATGCGCTCTTTTACGCATTGTTTTTTGTTATCTTGACAAATCTCTAGATCTCGCGTTTATAAATCTTCCCAAATCTATTTTCCAGGCCATCGCCATGTACAAGGAAGGTGATTACACACCAGAAGCCCTGCGTAACCTGAAGATTGGCTACGAGAGCCTGTTCATCGAGGTGCCTATAGTGATCCGTAACTCTCCGCTCACCAACATCATGATGTCTGAGCTGTCTGAGATGATCCCTGAGGAGGAGGGGTCCAAGTTCCTGGATTTGGGAACTGCTTCAGTATTGGAAGGTTGGTTGGAATTATTTTAGGCCAGACTTTGCTATGTTACTAAGCGTGTATTGTAAATTAACGTGAACTTGCAGTGCGCGTGTCAAATAAGTTTGAGCCTCTCAAGTTTGTCATAAGGCGGCATGTGTGTACGCTGTAATATTTTGTTAGTACAATTTGACAATCCTGAAGTCAACTTTGGAACGAAGAAATTTGACAATAACTACATGCGTAACCCTCCATACTTATTTAGTTTTGTTGCGTTTCGGAAAACACTATGTAACCCCCTTCAAAAACGTCGAGCATTTGTATAATTTTCGTCATTTCTGTAGACATGAAACAGTATCATCATGTTACCTTTTGTCCCACAGGCCAACTCCGCAGCCTAATGGAGCGCGTAGACGAACTGAACCAGGAAGCCATCAAGTTCAACAGATACCAACAGTTAGTTGTACGTCAACAACAGGACAAGCACCGCTGGTTGGCCAAGCGGACACAAGAGAACTTGGCCCGGGCTGCCAAGGATGAACCACCGCTACCTGAAGAAGATATGAACAAACTCTTCAAGCCCCACCCCGTTCCGCCTAGGCTTAACCCTATGATCGTTGCTGGTCAGATTAACACCTACAGCCAACATATAAGCCAGTTCTGTTCCCAGAGTCTTGCTAAATTGTATCTGACGCAAGCACTCCAAAACGCTAAGGAATCTAAGCAGAACAACTAGTTTTGTATTGTATTAAATTGAGTGTCACATATTTGAGTTTTTATTTCTGTTTTCGTTTTCATCCTGTCCACATACCCACCTATCCTGACTATCAATATCATAAATGCGAATTTCTTTATTCCTAATTTAACTACTTACTATAAATCTATGAGCTGAACTATTCACAAATCTCTCGTGAGCACTCGCACCACCACACAGACCGATTAAAAGGCCGTCTAGAAAAATATGGGAGGCGTGACATGAAGTTTTGAAAAAATCAAAAATATGCAATAACTTCGTAAAAGTATCTACTTATGCATATTGTATACTATATTTAACTTAAACAGCGTTGGAATACGTAACGCCTATTAATTTGAAAATAGCAATGCGCGCTCAAAGTCCGAAGCAAGCGTCTAGTTCGAGCGAAAAGCTTGGTAACTAGGTACTTATTTAGGCGGATAAAAGCACATTTATATTCTGTAACAGACTCGTAAACAAGATCTAAGTGTTGTTACTTTTTCATAAACTTTTTATTAAGATGAAGTCAATCTGTTATTCGACAGAAAATCTTCATCCACATTAATTACATAATTTGATTATTTCCTTTGATTATCCTACCGCAAGTTTAATACACGCAAAGCATTGGATTAACCGCCCGCCAAAGGATAATAGTGATAAATTGAGATTGTCCCTCAATTGCTACAAATTGCTTTATTTTCGTCCCGACGTCGCCCACCTATAATTGGGGTATCTGTCTCTGTATAAATTGAGTTAATTATATAGATGGCTGATCTTGTCATTTATTTTAAATGTCGGGTTACTAAGTTTCCTTTGCTATGAAAATTCATGCGGTGTGATGGTAACTGCATCTAGGATTTAATTCGCAGTGATAGATTTCCCGCCGATTGCAAAAAATCTGGAAATAGAACCTAGTTAGGTTACCTAACTACTTATATATCATCAATTTTACTTTTTTATTGTTGCCTCAGTGAGTAGATAAAGAAAAAAGTGTACAACCATAAACCGCTATTTATGATTCCTAGGATGGCGGGCGATTTTATTAAATAATGGCCAAACGTTATTAATTAATATTTCTTTTTAATTAATAAATACTTCATCCTATTGTACCCGAACATGCCGTCGTTGTTTGACTTCCTAAATGCCCATCCACCTGCTTCCAAAGTTGTCTTAATAAGGCCATGCTTGGCCGCCATTTCTGCTACCTGCTGAGCAAAAGGACTGGCGACATGATGAGAATAAAAATAGGCTTAACAGCTGCCTCGTATGTTCTGCTAATATTATGCTATTAAATTAGTTTGCTATTAAAGGGCGACATCAATTTCTTAGCTACCGGTAGGTACACGTATCGAAATAGGTAGGCAAGTGAGATACATAAATAATCAACTGCGATATTTATCTTCTTAGGACTATGCCACAAATCTATGAGTGATTTTGTCTGTTTAAGTAGGTACTTTCACAGGAAACGGGTGATCCAATAAAGATGAAATGTGAATCTGTTGACGATTGAAAACTGATGAAGACCGAAGGATATCTATTTATGTAGGAGCTCCGAAGTAGTTAGGTAGAAAACTGCGAAATCTAAATTCACTTCAAACGAGTGTTTGAGCTGAAATAAAAATGTCACAACACGACTCATAACTTTCACGAACACCATTTAAACGTATTGAAAAATAAATAAATTGTTGCCTCGCGTGCAACATTTCTCTCATTAAGTGGTTTCCTTAAAATTCTTGGACAATATTTCCATTTAATAAAGCCATCAGACTATAGAGATGTCGTAACTAAAATAGCATAATTTGGGTAAGGTTTTGACCGCAAGGATCAAGCTAAATCGGCATTAATCCCAACCGCAAGATATGTCTATACTAATTTTAGATAATTTCCTTGTGAATATTTCGAAATAATGTGGACGGTTTGATTGGCATGATGATTTTGTGCACCCGTATTTGTGGTAACTTTGACATAATGACGGTAAAGTAGGGTAGCCATTTATTGAACTATATCACGATTTCTTTTGGTCGCAGGTGGATAAATGGTAAAGGAGAATTAGATTTTTGAAGTAAAGATGAAGACGAATGTAGGCGTCCTCTAAATGTAGATATTATTTCTACTTACATAGGTCCCTATGTAGGTATTTAATTCATTTGCCATTAAATTATTTTCTCATCGAAACTAAAGGAGTAAAATTAAGCCCTTTTATCGCAGTACCTATATCGTGTACCTTCCTAGGTCCACAAGTAGGTCCTGTGGCTAAAAGCTCTTACTTTTTTATGTTCTGAAAACATAAAATAGTTAGTATGAGAAATGAGAATTAGAGAGGTTCTAAAATAATTAATTCGGGCAAAAAGCTAGTAAAAGTTAAAGGGCACACAATTTAGTTAACTATCTACAAGACACGATATTTGTTTATTAGAAATTTGTTATTTATGTATGAAAGTTACACAAATTGCGCGCGCTTTAGAATATCTTACCAGTGAACTTTGTACGATGATTACACTTGTCGTGATCAAACAATAAAGAAAGCCAATTGCCTTGAATTTATGCGATAATTTTCCGCCATTAAAATGTAGGCGCTGTAATTAAATTTCACCTTTCCCTTTTACATTTTATTTACATCATGAGCAGATATTTTAGTGTTGTTTTAATTTTAAATTGTTCATTACAACCTTTATAGTTAATTGCTTAATATAAGATAATAGAGGTAGTTGAAATTGTCTATGGCAAAAAATTCTTAATTTTAGTAATTGTAGACAAAACAGTTAACAGTTTACATGGTTTACGTAAACGCTATAAAAATAGTATTTTTTATTAATTGCCTGTAGCCTAAGTGGTACATGATTTCATTTTTACATGATGGAAAAAGTATACCTACTTAATTTAAAGCTTGAATTATCGTCCAGATATTAATGCTCAATCCTTCAAGTATGAGGGCGCGGGTTCGATCCCAGGTCAGGCAAGTACCAATGCAACTTTTCTAAGTCTGTATGTACTTTCTAAGTATATCTTAGACACCATTGGCTGTGTTTCGGATGGCACGTTAAACTGTAGGTCCCGGCTGTCATTGAACATCCTTGGCAGTCGTTACGGGTAGTCAGAAGCCAGTAAGTCTGACACCAGTCTAACCAAGGGGTATCGGGTTGCCCGGGTAACTGGGTTGAGGAGGTCAGATAGGCAGTCGCTTCTTGTAAAGCACTGGTACTCAGCTGAATCCGGTTAGACTGGAAGCCGACCCCAACATGATTGGGAAAAAGGCTCGGAAGATGAGATGATTAATGCTCAATCCTTCTCCTCGTGAGAGCAGGCCTGTGCCCAGCAGTGGGAAGATAAAAAGCCTGTAACAGTAACAGTATCGTCCAGATAGTCCGGAATGGCGGTAGGATCCTCGGCTAAACCCGAAGATAGCGTTTTTTGTTGCTCTATAAAGGAGGTGCCTACAGTATTGTGCATTTGGTAATATGATCTACAACCTTATTGGACTGACTCTATGAAATATTTTGCCAAACGTAAAAAAAAAAAAACTATCATCATCATCATCAGCCTATCGCAGTCCACTGCTGGACATAGGCCTCTCCAAGTGCACGCCACTGAGATCGATTTTCGGCGTAAAAACGTAAAAAAAAAAAACTATATTATTTGCAAATTGCAAATCAGATAAAAGCGAAAGATTATACATGCACGCACGAATAGGACACACATGATTAGGATATCTTCTTGTTATACGAGCCTAAACACAGTAAAACATAATAAGCGCTACAAAGTAAACAGATGAAAATTAAATTTATTAATAGCTATCACAAAATACGTAAAATCTTGCAATAAGCACGTCTTAGCCACAAACAAATGAATTGAGCATCAATTTTATATTGTAAAGCAATAATTGTGCAAGGAAACAGCCGCTAATTCTGTTGCCTGTAAAGAATAAATATTACCCGAGTGTCATTTGTGGGAGTTTATTAACAAACGCTGGCAACATTGTTTTTTTCACCCGGGTGATTTAAGCGAGATCTTTGACAATGTTTATTGTTGGTAATTAATAGGTAATGTGTTTGTGGTGCCTGTAAATAATTGCTTTACCACTTTAGTTACGTCTTGTGTTTACATTGTATGAAGTACCTATAGTTTAAAGACGCTAGAATTCAGTCATATTTTGTTACACGCATACCTAGGACAGTCAAAACCATTTATATTTAATGAAGGTTTCACCCCAGCGAAAATTTTCTTGTCTAAACATATCAATAGGTAAATAGGTTCACCTAGTTAACAGTTAGACCGTTGGTGTTATATTCATGGATTAAAAAACATCACATACATGGTTTGGATTGAGAGGGGTATATGACATGATCACTGTAGGTAATGACCATGTGCCTACCTACTAACTAAATAAACACTTAAGGCGACGAATTGGTCAACAATAATTCCATAACCGGCACGCGCATCTAAGGCGCCAAAAGGGGTCGGAGCGTCTGAGCGGGGCGAGGATAACAATACGTGCGCTAGCTTATAAGTAAAAGTCGTAAGCGACAAAATGGTTTTGTAATTTTATTATTTAGAAATGATAATTTGATAAAAATTTCTTCCACAATTTTAAAGAGTATGTATATACTCAACTACTAAAAAACTTAAGAGGCTTAAATCGGTCCCGTTTGCCCATAATATGTGAATCTCTTTTTAAAAAGAGGTATGTTTGATATATTTTTCTCTGTTATAAAAGTTACCTAATCATGTTTTGAAGTCTAACAAAATAAGGTTTATATCATGAACTTTCAGGTAACCAAGTTGTATTTTGATCCGTTTTGTATTTACTGAGAAAAATTGAGATCCTTGGCGCCAAAAATTCCAATTCGTCCTCTTAACATTACCTGGATATGCTTTCAAATCCAAACTACATATATGAACCTAATAATACAATGCCAAAATAAACTTACTGCGGAACACATACCTAGGTGCAGAACCTCAATTTAGGCCCAGATATAACAAAAACTTTATAAAAATAACTAATCTCCCCTAATTATTCTAGCAACATTCTCAGTACACAGAATGTTGCCATGTTAGGAAATCTCCAGTTGTAAGTGGGAGGAGTTGTGCCGTGGTTTATAATCGCCTCGAGCGATGTGTAGGGCCTAACTGCCTTGTTAGAGTGGTCCCTGACACTAGTACTTGCTAAATCATTAACTCATTAGCTGTTCTTGTTATACAGTGTTCTCGGTTAGTAAGTAGATTATAATTTGATTTACTAAGTAAGGGCGTACACTTTGTGCTCCTCGAGTATGATATTGAGAATGATTTTTGAATCAAATTAACTGAATTATATGACGATGCTTATTTCGGGCCTTCATGGATTCATAGACAGAATCCATACGATAGCCAGGAATTGAGAAATCTCTGAAGAAACTCAAAATGGACCATAAGAAGGAACTTATTCTGATTTAAAACAAAACATCGCTTCCTAATACAATTCGTTGTTGAACCTAATTGTTTAAATGATAAGCAGTTACAAAATAAAATGCAATTGAGGCCTTATTAAGAAAACGTATTAACATAGATTTAATTCCTGAAGCACTAAACAGTTTAAAATTATGAGCTCTCGAAACTTAGCCCAAGGAAAGCGCTGTCTTCTCTAAACACATAAAATGAAACATTACACTAATTATTTGTTTAAATGATAATATTCCGTAATTATCTTTTTAATTTCTCCAAAATAGATATATCGTGATCATCCCAAGTTAATTTATTGTAATAAATGTAAGTAATTATGAGATAATTAAAAACTCTATTCGGGCAGCCATTGCTCGAAACTTTTTCGTGTCATTACATCACGATGTTGAAAAGAAAAAAAAGTATTAAGTTCTAAGAAAATTGCTACTTATTAAATCTATTCTGGGAAGCGTTAAAAATTACGAGCAAAATTCTTGTAAACTTCATGTCCGATTAGTCGCAATTATTTTCTTAATATCGGTGGAGTACTGTTGAAAACTACCTAAATAATCAATCGATTATCTTTGGGTGCGGAAAATTCGATTAATAACCGTTGATCGAATCAATTTAGTCTTTATGCAGGGTCTGTACCTATTTTTTATAAGTGCGCTGTTCCGAGGCCCAGTGTTGTAATTTCATTATGCAAATGCAGCATAAAGTGTTGCCATACATAATCGCTCAAAACTATTAGCCTGAGAAAAATGCACGGGTATAATGGAAAACATGGTTATACGCAAAGTGGGGGAGTTTTTGAGGTATTGTTGTATTGATTTTAAGATAAAGAGCAGAGTATTAATTATATTTTTAAAGCCCTGGGGCCCGATTCTCCTAAGTTAATAATGTCAAAATCGAATAGAAATCGAATCGCAATATGATAGCAATAGCAGTTTTAACCATATCGGGCATTCTGCTACCATTAAAAGACCAATCGTATTCGATTGACATTTGTTTGGTGTGCGATTGGTCTGCTATTTTGGTGATTTTGGTCCATATGGTAGTTTGCTGTACAATCATTTTGCAATCGTAAATCATTTGCAGACAAAATGATTCATTATTGAATGACAGAAAAGGATAAAAACGTTTATTTCAAAGAAAAAATAGCGGAATGCCACACATGCTTCAATCGTAATCGAGTCGGGATTAGATCTCAGTCGAATCGAGTCGAACGTGAATTGTATGTCGCTTAAGTAAAATTAGGAGAATCGGGACCCAGGTCTTTTATGGTTACTGAAGATATCAGAGAGATAGTTACTTAGTGGTTCTCAACGAAATTTATTTCTGCGTAGCAATGACATATAGGTAACTAAAATAATCAAACGCACTGGATGACACTTCTTGTGACCCACTCAAAGGACACTTGGATGGGTCACATTGTGTTCAGAATTTATGGTAGAGACTGGTAGAGTCTTGCTAAAACTGTAACACCATTACAGTTCCCATGCATATAATTAAAACGGTTTTTGTTTAAGCACACGGTGGTTGACTTTGACGCACTTCGTGTCTTCGGAAGCGTTGAAGTTTTTTCACCTTTTTTTATTCGCCAAGTAATGATAGGTAACATTGATGAACGGATTTTTTATTTAATTATACATCGGCGTATTATTTTAGCGTATGTAATTTGGTTTAACAAGTAGCCAATTTTTTTATGAAGATAATACTCTCAAACGGGGCTGGATTATAGTCCTATGTCCTTTATTTTTACACAGACATAGAAGTAGCTATGTATATACTTAATTTTTGCAGTAACGAATTTTCGACAATAATTGCGTTCATTATTATACTTAAGAGCTTAAAGTAGCTTACATACAAAGCTAGTCCTTATAAAAAAAGCTTATCCCAAATTAAATATGATGAGGCTTAAAACATCACCTATTTAGCATAAAACCGTTCTAGACCAAAACTTCGTTACAAAAACACAAAAGAGGAGGTCCATACGTCATTTTATATCCAGAAATCACTAATAGCGGAACGTGGTCCCGCGCAAATTGTCCACGCGAAACGATAACACTTTGATAACATATAAGTATTGGTTTTGGGCGAATTTAATCAAAAACTTCTCCATAACAGTTATTACGGGGGTCGGGTTAATTTCAAAATATACGATAAAGGATGCAAAAATAATATTTAAGGGAATTAGTGGCTGCCGATGTGTGGTGGCGCGCAATTTGGTAGATTGCGCGGACGCCGACAACGTGCCTGTTTTCTGTGAATTTTTTAATTAAATTACGAGACCAGATGCTGTAAAGTTGATGGGGAAGATTACTCGGACACTCTTGACCTCACTGGGAGATGGGCAAATTAATTTTATTGTTGAATATTGTTTGGTTTACAATCCTAAATTGAGATGTCTGTAGTGTGGTGTGTTCATCCAAATTGGTTTATTATGCGATATTTTAATCGCTTGATTACTCATTACGGGCAATTTAAAT
Source organism: Helicoverpa zea (assembly GCF_022581195.2). Taxonomy (NCBI): domain Eukaryota; kingdom Metazoa; phylum Arthropoda; class Insecta; order Lepidoptera; family Noctuidae; genus Helicoverpa; species Helicoverpa zea. Next base: position 3,451,467 of record NC_061454.1, read on the forward strand.
TATTTATGATTTATTCTGCCGCTAACCTGTGTTTTTAAAATGTGTGTGAACTTAAATAAGAGCTGCTGATATTGAAAACTCTTAAATAAAATACAAGCAAATAAATATTGGCGCATTATTAACCTTAACATCATAAGCCAAACAAAACATAACAAATTGAAATCCGTAGAAAGTGCAAACACGTTATAAATCTACTTACTATGACTTGGTCGGCGCGAGCGCAGATAAACACAGACTCAGGCACATATTTCACGCTAAGTGCACGTAATGTAATAATTCTAGACTTATCTGCTCACTTTGTACTTGCCTGATAATATCTGCCTCAAAATTAGACAGGCGGTAAACTTTTCTGATTGTGTTTTTTTTTTTTTTTGAGAAATGGATTCGAATGCATTTTTTGAACGGTAGCTGATTTTTACAAATGGTGTTAAATTGTATTACTTTTTCCTTTTTTATAAAAACCAAGTAAGTGATAAATAAATTGGAATTAAGGTTTTTTTTTAATTTAAACAAAAAACTATTAACCGATCAGAATTTCCACCATTTACTAGCGAAAGAATATCATGCAAAGGCTTATTAAATCATTAATTTTCCGTCTAGATATAAGTAATAAGCTAACAAAAAACAATTCCTTTGCGACTATTTCACCAATTACGAGCACTTACTACTCCCAACCTCAGAACTTAAGTAAAGCGGTAATAAAGTATCACTGCGCTTATAAATAAAGTACCACCACGCTTATAAAGACCCACGGCTTATGAACCATAATGGTACACAATGCTATAAGGTTTTATGGTCTCCGTAATACTCAACATTGGCTCACAACCTCGTAACTATGTTGGTTAAGAAAAATCACCGAAGATGGGCCCAAGGTAATGAAATTATATTAGCCTTCTGATTCCAGTGGCTTTAAATAGGACCTCATTTCTTTGGCCAGTACCTATTAGGTTTATATATGTAAACTTTTTGCTGTTTCATACTTATTGCTAATGGAAAAGTTGTACAAACCTTTATAGTTAATTATTATAGGTAAGTTTAACTTATATTTCCTAAAAAATAGTACAATATTACTTTTAATCTATTTTTCAATTTGAAAAGATTGATTTACTATGGTTTTACTTCCACATAAATTCTTCAGTTTTATCTAGGTAGGTATAACCATTGATTTGAACGCTAAAAACAAGGTGCAATAGCTAATTTTATGAGTGTTATTTTACACAACGGCATAGTTTAGTTTAACCGTCAAATCCGTAGCGGACCCCGATTGGGGTCTGAACATCAATGTCACCGTAAGCTCGGTTTAGACCCCAATCGGGGTCTGCGAATGAGTCATACACTTTCCTAATTATTTACGCTCATATTTATTTTCTTTCCAATCAAACCGTATTTGTGAGTACTAAATAAAATAACTAAATAAATTTAAACTATTTTGACGCATTCAAACCTTTCATATTTAGCATCCCTTTAGTAATATACCTTTTGAAAATCCAATCGTAATTACCGGGAATTCTGATCGAACTCGCCATGTTTGTTTACATTTGTTGTTTTTTTAAATTTGAAGACGCATAGACAAGATGGCGACGGTGATAGAAGTTTTGCATCGAATGATCCGATTCGTAAAATAAAGAATCGATTTAATAATTTTATATTATTTGATATTATAATATTACTAAATTGCACTTTTGTATACTATAATCTGAAAATAAATTAGGAAAAGTAAAATGACTTAATTTATTTTGAAAAAATGCTAGAAAATCAGTGGTAGAAAATACGTTGTAGCCGGAATATTTATTTTTTTCGGTTTTTAGGATTTCTGAAGACCGCAAATTTTGAAGACTTATTTATTTTTTCGGGTGTTTTATGTGCAGAATTCCTGTAGACCTGCCAAACTTAAAGGCGGTTCGTTACTTCCGACTTTTTAACTGAGCGGCAAAGCTATTTGACGAGAGCTGTAGTTAGGTATAGTTATCGCAAAATTTTATGACGATTTTATTGTTTGAAAGGGCAAATAGGTAGTCGGAACTGCTACTCGCTGTTCATCGAAAGCTGGTCCAAGATGGAAGAAAGATGGCCGCCGCCGACTTATTTTTCTTTTCACAAATCTGTCAATACGGGTATCAAATAAATTGCATTGACTAGTAGAACAAGAAAGATTATTTTTGACCGACTAGCTATAAAGAAGCGCGGGGTCGCTACTCCCCGTCATCCGCCTCAGATCCTCAGAAGTCCTGCGGGATCATTAGGATCAAAAATATTAAGTCGATGCCTAGAGGAATGAAGCAATTTTTTTTCGCCACCAAAGGACAATGAGCGTTTTGATCTACCTCTCCTCTAGCATTAAGTAATACATCAATAGAAAGCTTGTGTTATATAGAGTATTTTCTTGTACCGCGGCGATTGTCATTTGTTAGTATTTAGGGAGTTGGACCATGTTTAGTGAAATAATAACTATGTCTAAAATCTACTGTAGCTTCTTAGGTACTGACAATTTGTTAGAGGTATTTAAGTACGAAATGTTCTATTTAAAAAGGCCTTTCCAGTGATATATAATTAATTACTAGAGAAGGAATCTAAGGACTTGAAACTAACTATCGATAAAAAACCTTAAACATGTTCTAACATCTAAAGTACTAAGAATTGGTAGGTAAGTATGTAAGTACAAAATGTAACGCTTAAAAAGACCTTTCAAATGATGTATGACTCATTACTAGAGGGGGAGTAGACCAACATTCAAACATCTCGCCCAATGTCCTTTACGCCGCGCAATGGTGGCCGAATCATTGTTGTGACTCACGCACACAAAAACCACGGTCTGCTCCGATAAAACTTTCCTGAAAGACCGTTGATGCTATCCCCGCAACCCGCGCGCCATTCCGGCGCGCCATCTGAATTTTATTCGAAATTTAAAATTCAAAGGTCTTATGGGGACACCCAGTATAAAAATTTTACCTATGCTAAAAACTTTCATAAAACTTTAATATTTTTTCTTCACAACAAAAACAAATTGAACCTATAATTTAAAATTAAGAAATAAAATTGAAATAAGTTTCTATTAAAAAATATATATAAAATTGGTATTCGATTATTTATAATAAACATCCGATTTAGGTATCGAATGCACACCGCTGATTGAAAAAAAAAATGTACTCTGTTCCAAACTCTGCTTGTCTGTGACTTTGATCTTGTAAATTGTTCATTTTTATTGTGTATTTTATGTGCTGATTTTTTAGTTATGAATCTATACATATAATAAATCTGTAGAATAGTAATTTTTGTACATTGAAGAAATTGACAAAAAAAATAGCCAGCATGTTAAAGGATAACTAACAGAACCCATTTCCATCATTTTTGTCATTTTTGTCTGTTTGTCTGTTTATCTGTTTGTTTGTTCGCGATTCACGTAAAATCTACGAATTAAATGCAGACAATGCTTATATACAAAAACTCTACGTAACTTGGGGTATTACTTAGTTTTTGTTTCATCGAAATCGATTCACTCTATCAAAAGATATGATTAATTTTGTGAATTCTAGATGTAAAATATTATGACACGCAATCTATTTGTCAAAACTGTACATTTGAATGTTGTACTTATATTAGTTGATCGGCCTATTATTAATCTTTACACAGAAAATCACACCTTTATAAGTAACTTCGGAAGAAAAAAAAAATATATGAAAATTTAGTTTAGCCAAGGTTAAAGTAGCTCCATCTGTGGTAAATAAAATACATCATCAATTTGTCAAAGGAGCGAGGTGGTAAATGACAATATTACCATACATTCTTTATAGAGGATTATTATTTCAACAGATGGAGTTGTGTATTTTCCGTAATTCACCATATTTTAACACGAAGTGTAATTTTTCGATAGACATTTCAATAGTGTTTGTCAGTTTGCCGTGCCACATCAAAATCCAACTATAATTATTACCTTGATGAAAGGAAAATTAATAGTTCTCGGCCAAATTTAAAACGGTGCCATCTAAATTATTTTTTGAACATTATGTCAAAAATGATGACTTTAGTGGAACAATTAATTATCATTTAAAGTTACAGATGGAGTTCATATCAGGATTTTTTCATAATCATAGTTTAGCTTATCTTCCACTAATGTGGTGGCCTTAAAACAAATTACTTTGAGTGAGTAGTATTAAGTAGACCTTAATTATTTTTTCTGATGCAAAATATGTAAACTTAATCCTAGAAGAAATGAGGATCTATCTCTCGCAAGCGCTGCTAAGCGTGAGGTAGGTAATGTAGGATTCTGTAGCTTTAAAAACAAGCCCAGATACAAAGTGCAGATAAGAAATGGGAGCTTTCTCGATTTAATACCATACACACGTAAAATGCTCTATGCGTCTGAAAACGTACAAATTACGCGCCGCATACCAGAGACATGTTTACTTTCAACTTCTGATCGCAAATACACTGTTCACGATTACGAACAGTCTCCGTAAGACCCGAGCCAAGTCTAAAAAAACACCTTTTATACAAAACTACGTTTGATGTCATTTAATCACAAAGACAGAATTGTTCTCTGTTGCAAATCCTATCCACCTATATCCTATCCTAATCCAGAATGCATTGCAGGTGTGCATTGCACAAAAACCAATGGTATCCTATTCGAGAAGTCAAAAGACTTGACCTGCTAACGTCAGCTTCTGCGCTAAGCAAGTGTTCTTAATAGTACCATCAGAATTACATTCATCGTTGAATGAGGTGAATAAATTTTCAGAAACCACAATAACAGTAGGAGCCAAAGCGTATGATCGCTTCATAGAGCTCTGATTGGCCCCAGGTGACCAAGTCAGGTCTGATTTGTTCGTTCATCAGATCTTTGAAAGTGTTTCGATGGATACTTACTGTCGTCCTGTTTACGTGTGATACAAAATATGGTACATAAACGTCCTCCGCAAGAGCGAAATTTTCCCGGTGTGCGGTAGTGACGCACAGTATACAACACTTATGTTTCTTTTGATTTGCTGGCTCCACCAAGAAATGGCAAATTGCGAGCGTACATTTTGAAAATCTTGGCAAAACTGCAGGTTTCAAGTACGAACACATGAAGTGGACTCGCACAGATACGTACATTTTGCCTATTCGTGAACTAATGCAAACATTTCGGTGGAGTCCCGGCTTAGGCCACCACATTAGGCGTGCGCGATCCTCGGGCGTGTGAGTAGCGCGGGCGCCGCGCGTGCGTCGCGAGCGCGTTGCGTGAGCGTCGCGTTTTGCTGCCCTGCGGCATTTGCAGCGCGCTCGCGGCGCGCACGCGCCGCTCTCCTTGACGTTTAACTGCTAAGGCGTTTAGCGGGCGGCGGGGATAGCGGGCGAAGGGGTAACGCAATTCGAGCGCTGCGTGCTCGCCGCGAGCGCGTCGCTTGCACTCTTCACACATGCCGCAGGGCAGCAAAACGCGACGTTCACGCAGCGGATCACGCACGCCTAATGTGGGGTCAGCCTTACCATAGTGAGTAAGTGCACAGAAAATCCCCGTCATACAAGTGTTTCTCCCCAGTAGTGAAACTATCCTACCCTATGCGCCTGCTGATGATGATGACTCATTTTATCATCCATCCAGCTATTCCCCAACTATGTTGGTGTTGGCTTCCAGTCACCAAATCTGTTTGAGTACCAATATTTTGCTTGGAGCGACTACCTATCTACCTATCTTCAATCCAGTCAACTACACAAGACGATATCCATGGTAAGACTGACAGACTTTCTGGCTTCTGATTAGTCGCAGCAGCTGCAGAAAATGTACAAATGACAGCTTTGTCAGACTCAAAGCATATAGACATAGATTATAGCTGTTTCCTGTGAAAATTACTTACGCACCATACTTACGTAATAATTTTCCAAATTGGCTGACTAGATCCAGAGATATTCACAACGTCACAAACTTTACTTCTTTTGTTTAGATAAATGGTCACATCCACAACACAACCTTGATCAATGAATCTATGCGACTGCTAAGTGCTAATCCTAATTATACTGTCACGTGAAAGAATGCACCTACGGGATAAGTAGTATTTTGACTATTCTATATTGCCCACGCAGACGAAGTTGCGGGCAACAGCTAGTCATAAATAAGTGCACGAAATGTATTGCAACGGATTGAAAATGTTATAAATATGACGTTTGTGTTGTGTTTGAGAATGTGATGCGATTATTTATTGGTAAGTTTTCACCAAATTTGAAATGCCTAACTTTTCGATAGACTTAGAAACACCGTAATTATTATCTATTTCTGAATTAACTGACCCCATTTGACCTTCGCACGTTGTTGTCAAATAAGTGAGCTCTAAAGTTATAGTTAAAATACTTCTGATCAGGCATTACGGACTTAGAATTTATGTGTTGAAAGTTAGTACAAATTTTTGAGTTCCATGTCGCGATTCAAAATATCCCGCCGAATCAACGGTAAAGTCATATGTCAAAACCTTGTCGAGCAGAGGGGTTAATATACTACAATCAAAGAAAATGGAAAATTATATATTATGGAAAAGGCAAATTAATAGGTAGCCATCATCTTTTTTTGAAACCTCCGGAAGTAACTGAACAGATGACACTTGTCGTCCATGTTTGTTTTCAAAAATCGAACGGACTACATATCGATATGTCAGAATTTTTAATCGATAAACCATAGAGCCTTATACTCACAAAATTCTTAAACAACGAATTCAAAATGAGCGATTTATATCGATTGATATCGGTAATTGTTATTCGGTGCGGGTGAGTGCAGATTTGCGATTCGCCTCACTAATTTCTCACAGTTCTATCGATGTAATGGCGGTATGATTTTTGTTTTAACCGTGTAATCAGTGGTGTGGGTAATTCGGTGTTGGCACGTCGTAATTCATCACGATTTTGTGCTGTGTACTGTTTCCATTTTTCGAGGTCCGACGGCGTGAATCTTTGGTAGACTTTTTTTTTCTTTTTGAGTCCGCGATAAATTTTTAAGTGGGTTTGTTTGTGATGCTTGTGTGGTGAAAACAGACATTGCAATTGTAAAGAGTAAGCTTTGGAAGGCGATTAATTAGGGATGTATCTCTTAAAGCTCGGAGTCAAAAGAAACACAAGGTGGGGCTGAATTTTACTGGGTTTCCAAAAAAACTGTTCAAAATGAGATTAACTTAACCTTGTTATACAATAGAGTTACTTGCTTCTTGAAACTACATACCTACCTACTTCATACGAATCGGTTTTTTGTTTGCTAAACGGTGGGTACATCATCATCATCATCATCATCATCAGCCTATCACAGTCCACTGCTGGACATAGGCCTCTCCAAGTGCACGCCACTGAGATCGATTTTCGGCTTCTCGCATCCAGCTCCTGCCAGCCGTCTTGCGCAAGTCATTACTCCACCGTGCCTGAGGACGTCCTACACTACGTTTGCCAGTAAAAGCACTTCCGACGGATTCACTTTTAATACATGGTTTTTCAAAGTTTTCAGTAGGTACCTTGATCAATATCCAGTTTACCTACATGGCATTTTGCATATATCAAGCGCTTACGAAGGGTAGGTAGAATATTTATCATATACATATAATATAATATTACGAAAAAAATATGTTATTGAGGAGTGTTCTTAATATGTTTTTTTCCTTTAACTGTTGCAAGCTTCATCACTTTATTATTGCCTCTAATGACTTAATGATCGCTCACGATTTTTGTTTTTGGTATACATCATCAATAACACTTTTAGGGGTGTAACGTGCTTGCGATTAAAACGCACGTCGACACGACTTATTTGTCGTAGACTTTATAAATAAGTACTGAATTGCCTGTGAAATTGGAAAAATACGTCAAAACTATAGAGTACTCTATACTCTACTCAGTATATTATACTAGATACTTACATTATAAAATTCATACAACGCAACTCCTTTATCTGTCTTTATTCTATCCATGTTCTATAGTAGACTTTTAAACGTATCAGAATTCCTCAGCAAACTACACCCATATTAGCAGATCAATTGAATATTTTAACACCTTTGTAATATCCATAAATCCAAGTAAAGCGTTGACAGACATTTTTTCCGCACAATCTTCGACCTAAAGTTCAATTTGCATCTCATTCTCATGACGGGTCGGCTCACAGAGTAAAGAAAGAGTGAGCGGAGATGCCCATAATGCTGGTAGGTCAGGCGCCTTTTACTAGGTCAAATGAGTAAGGTGACCATGACCAAAACGATTAGTTACGAGTGAACTAACGAGGCTTATGGTTTCTTTGAGACATTTGTCAACGATTTGAAAAAAATATTCTGCTCCAAAGAAGGTGTATCTATAGGGGCGAAGACAATAACGATCCTCGTCCCCCGCGCTATTTTCTTAGGAGTTTGTCTGTTATGGCACCTCCTCTAGTCATTTTGTTCTCCATGGGCTGGCTACAAACTTGCGATTGTCAGTCGTCAATCGCATAAAATAGTCGGCTATCACTGGTGTACCGTGTAATCAAGGAGTTGGGTAATTGCTGAGTTCGCACGTCGTATGTCAAGTGACCGCAAATGCCTGAAGGCGATAGTCACTCGATTAAACCGCTGATTGCAACTGTGTTACGTGTTGGTAGCGTGTGACACTTGCTATTGCTTTGCCAGCAAGTACAATCATATCAACTGTTTGCTGAAAAACTATTAAAATATATTTACGGGAAGAGCTCAAGGTAACCAGTTGATAGAGAGTAGAATTTTTGTAGCATAAAGTAGGGTGCATTTTATATTTTTCGGCAACATTCATTTCGTGTATACGGCTAAGAAGGATTTACTTATTTTTTTTCTCAAAGCTATAACTTGGGATGTGAATGGCACGAATAAAAGATGAAGTTACTCCCAGGAAAATATGCTCTAGGTACCTTCACCTTAATCATATACCGTATATTAATAAAAAATATAAAAAAGTATATAGAATCACAGAAAAAGTGTCTAACTGTACTGTCTCAACATGCTAACTTTTGGCGTTAATGCTCTTCCGTGTTTACTTTTTTGACTAATTTCAAGTAAAAAACGGTTTCACAAAAGTCGTGACTGGTATTCCGCCATCACGTCACGATCAATCAACCAAAAACAAACTCCACTGACATTTAAATCCTCATAAACAGATTAACAGTTATACATTTGAATTTGGAACTCACGAAGGCAATTGCTGGCCATAGTGGCCATGTAGATACGTAATTGGCAACCAACCTATACTAGTATGGCCTCAAATGGGCCGGGCCCAGATAATGTCCCAGTGTCGCCGGGTCGTAACAGTTTGCCATGCAAATTGGTTTATATAAATGGCCCATAATTTGATTTTGTTTTTATTTATCCGCACACCATCAGGTAATAATTCAAATTATGAAAGACAAGTCCTACGGCCGTTATTAATTGGCTGTCAGCTGAGTGATTTGATAGTTAATTATACGTTTATGTGAAGTACTCACGAGTTATAGAGATATAACTGGTTTGGGTATCTTTCGCGACTCCTTGATGTGAAGCAATAAGCATTCATTTAAAAGGAATAACGACACCTTTTATTAATGTCGTTGTGTGTCAAGATGTTCAAGACGGTAGATTTGAGGAATAGAATAGCAGAAATGTCTATTGTCATTATTTAAGGAGCATACCTAAGTATTTCGCCGCGGAAACTAATTATATAACTTAGTACAACGAAACAATATGAAGAAGTTTAGTTTTAGAACATTCAACTGACGAACCACTCAGCTTCGCAAAATCCAGAAACATCGGAATTCCACATACTCCAGAGAAAACTAGTTAATAAATCAGAGAATTACCATCAGACTGGACGTCGCTGGCCTCTAGTTCGCTCCACCGGGGCCCGGCGGGGCCCGGGGCCCGCAATTACTCGTCGCAAACTGCCGCACCACCATTATACAATTTAGGCTAATTAACTACCGGATTTTGTTGTGCTACCCACAACGTAATTGCCTCCATAACATGCTGCTACCACTATTATTAGGCCCAAGTTCATTTTGTTGCTAATACAAGGGAGAACTTGTAATTGCTTCTGAATTTGTTTAGATGCCGATCTCGTGTTTTGGTGGGAATCTTAAGTGTTTAATTTACATGCTGTGTAATCGATGCGAAATTTTGATTAACGGCGTCTTTGATTTGACGGTTTTTTTGATAAAGAGAAATTTTGTCCATGCGCTACGGTTGACGGCGGTGTTTTTTTATTGATAGAGTTAACTACGGTGAACATTTTAATATTTTTTGAATTCATCAACATATTTATGTTTTATGACTTTTGAATTGAAACCAATAGATTTCTGTAAATAAAATATATTCATGATTAATATTTTAAATCTTGAGTGAATTTTAATTACTTAAATACCCAGCAACTTTGTAAAGAATGCCTCAAAATTAAACGCCTTTCAAAATCTGACGGCACGCGACAGTTTTTAAAGAACCTCACTCCATGTTGTTTCCGTGGTAACATTAAGTAAACCGTCATTACTCGGTGCCCTCATTCGGTGCAGAATTATTTAAATGTCAGCTAAATTGCTTTAACAGTCCGAGAGCAGTAATAAGGTCCATACAGCCTATAATTTGCTCTCGCATTCAATCACTCAGGCACAGGAGGCGCGTCAAGCCATAGACTATGAATTTACGAACTGTGAAACCTCTGTCGATTATTACTTCAAAATGGCAGGCAAAAAAGTGCATCTTGAAGCAAGGAGAATTAAAAGCAAACTCATTAATTAGAATTTCGATATATTTATACTCACACATTTCTGCTGATTGATAATCATCAGTTAAAATAATTATAGGAACCTTGAATCTGTAGGTATAAAATCGCAACTGTTTATCAAACAGTAATTGATGGCCAGCTAATTGAATTATACACGCCACATGCACACGAAAAACAAAACGCCGTACTTAATTTGAATCGTGGAACATCACTATCGTTACTACAGTATCGATTCTTTGGCCACACTTGAATTGACTTTCATCTCGTTCAACCTGTCCAGTAGTGTTGTGATAACTTTTAATAGAGCCTGCAATCATAAGCCTATTAATAAAGCTTGTGGCAGAGGCGTCTTCTCGCTTTAGTCAACATTTTCAATGAGATTATTAAATGCCGCCAGTTTCCAATATGGCCGCGGTTTATGCTCACTGATGAGTTTTATGATGTGACCGTGTTGGGTGTGGTGACCGTGTTGGGTGTGGTGACGTATTTATGACGATATTGACGTTGTTATTCTTTGCTTTTTTGACGTTTATCGTGGTTGACATTTTTCCTGGCGGGAAATTGGTCGGTTGAGTTGTTCTTCTGAAAATTTATCAGCTTAATTTATTTTATTTAAAAGGTATTTTTTTTTTGCTTAGATATACAAAAATAAAGACGTTATTATTATTAGCATTGTATAACACAGTGCCTACTTGTACATTATTTTACAAAAAAGAAATTGATTTGATGCTCTTTTCCATAAGCTTTTATATTATTGAACTAGCTTCTGCCCGCGACTTCGTACACGGATCCTGTCCCTTATGCCAGCGACTACGAGGTCAGCAAAATCAAAGATCCCCCTTTAAAGACAGTTGAAGGGAAAAGGGTTCCATACATTTAATTTTTGTACGTCAATGACAAAATCACAGCAGACTAAACAAAACGCTGAGAACTGAAGCGCAATAGGCATGCATGACCATAGGGATAAAAGTAGTGATTCTAATTAGTCACGTTTAACTTCAACAAAGCTTTATCATTGAAAGCATATCAAAGGCCATATAACGTTAGCTTATTCTTAAAAAAATGCAGCCTTTCATCTATTTAAATATGGAACTGCCAAATAATACGACCATATTGAAAGCACGAGCGTCAATCGGGAGCGTTCGTGTGTCGTCGGCGCTGTGTCATGCGCGCGCAATCTGCCCCCGCTGCGATGCGCCCGCGCTGACACCGATGTCTCACTTGATACTGTCATAGAATAACTTTTGTGGACAATTTATGGGGTTTTAATTCCCATCTTAATATTATAGACAGTATTTTGCTTGCAGGTCTAAAGAAAATGGAAGTAACAAGCCACTGCGACATCAAAATGTTACAATTGTACCTCTTCAACAAAGTAATATAAGCAACTAGATCATTTTACCGCCACCTAAATTATAGGTTCTTTGTAGTAACAGGATACAACTGCGACTGTAGTTGAAGTTGATATACTTACTTAGTTAATTTTAATTTAGTGTAGCTAGAGCAGTTTATAAAGAAGACTGATGACGGTCATAGAATAGTTACTTACCCGACAATAGACCTTTTCTTTTACTTGTAATGCCTACTTACCTGATATATAGTCTGCTCTATGTACATTCATTATATACCCACTTCATAAGGGACCATGTTATATTTTTGGGGCGACACGCCTTAAAGCGGGAGGGTCCCACATCTATGTATCTTCGAGAATTAAAATCCCACCTGTCTACGACCATAATCTATGAACCATCGGCAACATACCCTTTGCTATATGATTCCTAATTGAAATATACTTATAAAAAGTAGCTGAAAGCAGTCCGAATGCGATACAGCTTTATTAAAAGCCGCTCCGGTTGTGATTGGTCACCACAAGACGCCATTGTGCGTGTAAATCAAATAAAAAAACGTTGAAGTCATGATCTAATTTAAAGTTTAATGTTTGATATCTTGATGTTCGTAGGTCTTTATGTAATAGCTGTATGAATAGATACGTAGTAGGATGATGCAGAAGTTATTCTAGTTGTACTAACCAATCTACTCTACTTAGGTAATATCCATCCTCCGAGCCTTTTTCCCAGCTATGTTGGGGTCGGCTTGCAGTCTAACCGGATGTAGCGAGTACCGGTGCTTTACAAGGAGCGACTGCCCTATATGACTCCCTACTCTCCTTAGGTAATACAATTTATTTATTTGGATCACCAACACAAGAGCTACAGTTGCAACTACATGCACATTAAGGATAGTTTAAGTATGCTTTGAACTTAAATGATGAATTGTTGTGGAAAGGGCTTAGTTTTATTTAGGTGTAAAATAACAAAAAATATTATGTTGCAAAAACGTATCTTTTACAAAAAGCTTTCTTTGGAACATTTGGGATGAGGGCAGGACAATGATGATGAATCTAAATGATCCATAATTACGACGCACAATGATAGAACTATTTTTATTTACAGTAAAACCACAAATAAATGGCATGAGATGTCTTTTATTTTCTCATAGGAAATTGTAATTACTTAAGTGATCGGTTTTCAACCGCAAAAGATCAAGGAAATACAACCATTGAGTTTCTCTCGTCTATTTACTTCAATTGATTAGAAACTTTAACTATTTCGTCTCTTAGTTCATCCTGTAAAAATAGATTTCCTTTCAAACGCAACACATGTCGCGGGGCGAAAGCACATGTAATTCGAAATGCATTTCCTGAAAATTAACATCACCTAAATTACAATATTTTAAGTACAGACAGTACAAAATTAACATCACCTAAATTACAATATTTTAAGTATTTTAAGTAATTAAATACCATCCAAAAGTACGTTAAAAACAATAAGTCACTGTCAAAACATATTCGTTGTTGAACCATGATCTGTATCGCTGAAAGGCCTATTAAACAGAGACACGCCATTCGTTTACTAATTGCAGAAAACAACAGTCAAACCACAAGACAATGCGATAACCCTTCCCTTTTTAACCGACCAGCTTCATAAGACCCCCTACCCGTCTTCGAAAGTATCACTAAGAAGGACACAGAGGGGAAAGTTCATACATTAGCAAAGGTCAATGTAGGCTGGTGATGTTAATAGCTAAGAACCAAGCTGGGAGGTCTGCCGGTCACCCAGCTAATTGAATGTGTCAATCATTTTAACAACGCAAATGAATAGGGCATAGAACTTATCGCAACCGTTTTATTTTGACCCGTATGAAGTGCTACTTTGCATACCCGAGGGAGGTTTTCAAGAGTGGTCGGGGATTGCCCGCGGCGAGCTATCGCTCATAGTTGCATTATGCCTGTTTTTATCTGACAGCACTAATTGTGTAATTTTCCAGTAAACTCATTAGTTGGCGTGTGCCAATGGGTAAAGTTCGGGTTTTATATCTGAGGTTTATGAAGGGATTTGTTTGTCTATGTTATTTGTTCTTGCAGATTCACTGGCTTCTTGGTACTCTAATGTTTAAACATAGAACTACAGAATATTTTCGAGGAAACTCACAAACCATTTTCTAAAGCCAATAAATGTGTGCGTTCATAATTTAGTTTAAATATGTATTACTTTTAATAAGGGGAAAACAAATGCCCAGTGATGTATTGAATTAAAAATGAAGCAACTGAAGACTATGGTACAACTTTCACAACAGCACTCCTAGTCAGAATTATCCAAAACACAAAAGCTTATTACATATTCAAATAAACAATCAATTGATTGCTGCTCCCTATCATCTTATTATTAAATCAAACGCCAGGCTTTATTTACATTTAAAGACGAAGGAGCATAGAGAAAAAAAGATAATTTGTTACGATAAATCATAGAGAAGTCATATTTCATCGAGGTTGGATTCGAGTGTCTGACATGTCTCATTACAATGTAAAATTAAATAGATATGCCGCCATGTTGCGTTATGTGATTGTGGTATATCAATATACTCTTGGGTTATTTGGTTTATATTAAAGCTTATGTTTAGATAAAAGCGTGAGATATGAGCGACATATGAACAATAATAAAACCTACGATTGGTAAATGTTTCACTGCTTTAATTCAACTCTTTATTAACTAATTTATTAAGAAGGCCTGATAAATATTAGGATGCAATAATAGAGGTGTAAACATAAGTAGTATATGCCAAACTGCAAACACTTTTTGTAGTGTTAAGCAAAACATTTAAGCGCCACCACAATGTTCAAGATGATGCGTAAGGCCGCGTTCAGAACAAAACAAATGAAGAAATAGGTACCTATGTACTTGTCGAAGCAAGAGCTTTTTTTGACAGTATTTTTACTTAATCAATCCTTCTAATGTAAACAGACATAAATAAGTGTTTTGTGGTTGTATCTATACCCCCTTATATTATATGTATAAAGAGGCAAAAATTGAATTTTTGTTTGTAACGGATAAACTCAAAAACTACTGGAACGATTCTAAAAATTCTTTCACTGTTGAAAAGCTGCACTCTTCCCGAGTAAGGTCGGCTATATTTTATCCCGGTACGGACAGTAGTTTCTACGGGACGCGATTTCATAGTTAGAGATAGAATGAGAAGTTGCTCCTTTGTTTTAAACGCACCTTAAGCCGCAAGACATTCAATTTCGGTAATATTGCAAACATGATTAATTGTTATAAGTTGATTAAACGTCATACTCGTATAACAGTAACCATTATTTTAATCACTTTTTTTTATTAAATGTGTGGAAATGTTGGCCTTTTAGAAGCTGTATTTTAGCTAAAGTCCAATACATTTCTTAAGTCCAGGAGTTTTATGAACTCCTCGTAATTTATATAACCTGCGGAAAATGTTGGTAAGAATTGTCCTTATAAAGAACCTAAGTACGCATAATTTTATTTATCCAAAGTGTCATATTTAATGTAGAATGATATCGGATCCCATATTATTAACTTTTTCTAACGGTATTGACTAACTAATATAAGATACCAGATCATCATTATAATTTTATTAACGACTTATTAATATTTATGACATAATCTATTAATTTTTAATAACATCATCAAGTCAAAAAAATGGCCGAAAAAGTATTCGAGTCAGTTTTTATCGATAAAAAATATCATTATTTGCACCTGCGAATCATAATCGATTTCGGCTGGGCACATCTCTTTGGATGTGTAGCGACTGTGGACGTCAAGCTGCGCGCGCGCACCCCTACCGTTACACACGAATATTAGTTCTTTATTAAAACCGTATCGATAGTGTATCGATTTACCTTTTATTATCGAGTAATGGAAATATGAATGGTTCTCTATTGATGTAAAAATGACAATAAATTCGTTATTGATCCGCATACCATTGGACGGACATGTTTACTGGAGTTATTATTATCTTTGTATCAATAAAGACACAGTCTTCTATTATAGTATTAAAATGGCAGGTGGACATGTTTAGTTAATTATCAAATACATATTATTAGATTTGTAATTTTTCCTGCTGTGGAGTGGGCAAGATGGCGATACCACCCTGAAAAATCCAGCTTATTTCCTTTTATAATTTTCTTACGGACTCGCTATTACGCTACATCTGAATTATCATAAATGTGAGTAACTCTTGCGAACTTCATGGATTTGTTATAAATAATTTATACTTAGGCAAGTAAGATATGAAAGCATATTACTGGAATGT
Source organism: Helicoverpa zea (assembly GCF_022581195.2). Classification (NCBI taxonomy): domain Eukaryota; kingdom Metazoa; phylum Arthropoda; class Insecta; order Lepidoptera; family Noctuidae; genus Helicoverpa; species Helicoverpa zea. The sequence goes on from NC_061454.1 coordinate 3,467,787, forward strand.
TTAAATTCAGAAATGAGTCAACAAACATTAGTAAAGCTGGCAGCATACAAACTCCAAGAGTGGCTTCTTATGATCAGCAAATCCGGAGCCAATTCTTTACCTCTTAACCCGTTGTACGGGAGACACAATTGATTTTCTGCTGTTTTAAACAGCGGCATAAAATCAGTTTTAAATCATAACTACTCTCCAATAAGGTTACATAACACCAAACGCTCCATTCACCCACAACAAAAACCTTCAAATTATAATACAAATCTAGTTTTTGTACTACCTTAACTTAATAAGCGTAATTCATCACTCTCTGGGAGCCAATCGGCTACCTACAGACTATCTTGCCGGTTGATTGAATTAGTTGTATCAATCATTTAAATGAGGCCCTGACCTTACCTGAGAGCCTAGTCGTGAATTGTTCGTGTTATGATATTGTACTAGTTATACATATGTGTATGTATTCGGGTTTGGCTGTGTATTTCTTAGTAGCAGAAAGGGATTTGTGCTTAGTTGATAGCGGTTGTCATTAGGTAACCGCTATCAACTAAGCACAGTTCAGGTAGGTACCTACTTTTCTGTTTAAAATGGAAGAAGAAATGAGTTGCACCTTCGTATCTAACTTAGTGATTAATATTGCTACTTATATTCAATGTCAGTAGTCACTTTCCGTAGTTCGTGAAGTTTAAACTCGTAATTGGTACTCTGTTAAGTTATTTTTCCTAGATCGGTTCTTTGCGTGAAAGTTGATATGTGTCTACGCTTAACTAATATTTATTGAATATACCAAAGCTATAATATTAAATTAATTAATGACATAACGAATCAATACTTACCTATTTATGTAATTATGAAAGATGAGAAACGAGAAAGCCACACAAAACTAACAGGAAAACCAAATGGCGCCCAAACAACCAAACAATACAAACATTCCAAATTCAAATTCGAACCCGCGAAAACAAACTGCCAATAATATTGATTAAAAAAATAACAATAGCGTGTCCACGCATCGTAAGATTATTTCGGGACAGTATTATAATAAATTCTGGTGTTAATTATATCGTGAGTGGGTCGTGCGGCGGTACAAAGGTAGGCGGCGCGGGTACTCGTGTTGATTTTCAGTTTATTTCATTAGATCCGCGCAGCGGGGTGCGCGGGAGTCGACGCCGGGTGTAGGGTGGGTAAACTTGAGGCTAGGTTTGGTATTGTTCGGCTTTGTTTTGGAATAATGATGGATATTTAATTGTAAATAGTTATACTACGCTTAAAACTATTTTAATTTGAAGAAAATGATATAATATACAATGATAATAAGATAAAGATTTGATACAAATATATGTATTCGCAAGAAAATTTATGTTTGAAATTTTGTTTCTCACCTATATATTTTTATTATTTTAGAAGTTATGCTGCAATAAATATCTTTCAAAAATGTCTGTAATCATAAAATTCCATCTGTAAGATTTGTTAACTAACAACAATACAAATTAACCCGTTTCCTTAATTCAACACATTACAATAAAACAGTCCACATACAAACAGCGATTCTCCACGCTTTACACTATGGTCACCCTACTCACCGCCATAGGGTTCACCTGTCCGTTTAAAAATTGTAAAATATAGCATTTTTAATGAAGTAACCTTTTCAATTTTCGGCTTTATGGCCTTTATCGGCGTGACATCAGCCCTAATCAAGAACGTTTGCTTGTTTCTGAACGATTCTGTTGATTTTTTTTCCATGCATTATTTAGTGGCGGGCCTGATTACCTTTCTTTTTTAATTTAAAAAGTGTACACGCACAGAAAATATTAGGTAATTGAATTTTTTTGAGCGTTTCACGAGGTGTAATAGGAATGACGAAGATACGGTTTTATTCGTTGTAGGTTGTAATAAAAAGTTTGTTTGATATCGGCGTTGACAGTATTACATTTGATTGCGTTTTATAAGCAGCTAATTATGTTTTACGCTTATGAGTTTCTAAGTTAGGTTAATCTACGTTGACGAGAGAGACGGAGATTTTAAATTCACGTTTATTTTGAGAACGGACATTTTACATATTTTTTATTCAATTTTCTGTCCAAAAAGTAAAATTGGAACGGAATTGTAAATCTTTTTTCATTTACATTATTGTAGTGTTCTTTAATGACGTACCATAGACAACTTTCTTTATGTTTTTTTACAAAACGTAAAACAGTATATTTTTATGTTGTATAGTAATAAAGTTAAATGGGCCTCTAAAACTTTGTTATAGAGGGTCAGAGGTTGAAATATATTCAATTTTGATGATCGACAGAGGGTTAAGTTATTGGGAATTTATTTAAATGTTTTCTCTATGTTGTGGGCGGGCGCCTAGTTTGACGTAACAACTGGACTATAGACTGATGGAATTATTTTTTTGTTCAATATAAGGCTATGTTTTGAAGAGATATTCTAACACGCTTTTCTGATGTTGTCTGGATACTATGTTTAAGATTTTTTTTATTTTAAATTATCCGTTTTCCAACAGATTCACCCGCATTTCGAGGGAATTTCTTCTCGTGACCGAAAAAAATATAGCTTATGTTACTTGGGGATTGACTGGCTTCTAAACAGTGAAATAATTTTTCATACGGTACGGATGTTTCGAAGCTAGCACATGTTATGGTAAACGAAGTACTAAATTGCTATTCGATTTAATTAGATAAAGAGAAAATAAGCGAACTGAAATAAACACTCGATGAATTTTATTCACCAATCCCAAATTATTTAGACTGGAAGCCGACCCCAACATAGTTTGGGAAAAAGGCTCGGAGGATGAATCCCAAATTACAATAAAATCCTTGTCACAGCAAATAAATCGCTAAGCTGACATCTTCATCTACACATAATGATTTCAAAATAATGACCTGTGTGCACTTAACGTGGTTTTTGTCAAATCTAGTGTAATTACTTTCGTACTAGCACTATGATACTGCAATTTATGAAATTATTAGCTTTTGGTCGAAGGTGACTTGTGCGAAACGGTATGGTGGTATTTAAATGGCAGAAACATGCAATAAGTGTGGGTTAGTAGGGTGTTAATGATTTGTGTGTTTAGGTGGATTACGTTATTTGTCTTAGTAGCGTTATACTTCTTTTATTTATTTGAATTCAGTTAACCAAGACTTGAAAAACATAGCTTCCATAAATATGTAGCTTAACAACACAAAATGCGAATTTTCTTAATATTCTACACTGCTAAGATCGAATAATAGACTATGGTAGGTACCTAATTGAAGCAAATACTTAGACGAGCGCAGATACAACCTGCGACGCTCTTTCAAAACCCACATTTGACAAATAATGAAATGTTTTTTTTTTTTTTTTAATGTACAATAGTGTATCTTGTGAAGTTAAGTAAAAGTCGTGGTGGCCTAGTGGGTAAAGGACCAACCTCTCAAGTATGAGGGCGCGGGTTCGATCCCAGGTCAGGCAAGTACCAATGCAACTTTTCTAAGTTTGTATGTACTTTCTAAGTATATCTTAGACACCATGGACTGTGTTTCGGATGGCACGTTAAACTGTAGGTCCCGGCTGCCATCGAACATCCTTGGCAGTCGTTACGGGTAGTCAGAAGCCAGTAAGTCTGACACCAGTCTAACCAAGGGGTATCGGGTTGCCCGGGTAACTGGGTTGAGGAGGTCAGATAGGCAGTCGCTTCTTGTAAAGCACTGGTACTCTGCTGAATCCGGTTAGACTGGAAGCCGACCCCAACATGATTGGGAAAAGGCTCGGAGGAGGATGATGAGTGTATCTTGTGAAGCTTTCATCCGAAATATAACATTAAATTTTACCCAATAACACTAGCCTAACTAAGGTCCCTTGCAAATAAGATTTAGTACGAAGCAATCTATTGATTTATGATGTTTGACCATTACTTTATTTACTATTCTAATAATTACGTACAAATCGCAATATAACATCACATCAGATGATTCTTGATAATTTCCTATCCGTTCTCTTTTGCATTTCTCCAGTCTCACGTTTTTGTGCGTTCATTCATTCCACTGATGATCTCATCAACTTAAATCTATCGTAAATTATGTTATTCCTTTCATTTTAATAGTTGCTGCAATTATGGGTTGAAATAATTGCTCGATCTTGCTGATCGCTATTTAGTGGGTTTCACTGACCCTCGGTAAGAAAAACCATTGTAGTTACTAATTAATTAACAAAATATATTGTCTTTGTCTCTTACACATTCAATTCTTGACACTTACACTCACTCAACTAGGGAACAAAAAGAAAAAAACACCGTCTCCCAAGGTGGCTTATGATAACAATAATAGTAGGTATTAGGTCTTACTGCTGTTTATTACTTTTGAAATTCGTTACAAAGCCCGAATATATTCTTACTATATTTTTATTTTAATGAGCTTGAAGCTTGAATTCATTAACGAACTGATTAAACAAAATATTAATGAAATTAATTCACATTTTTTTCTAAACTCGATCTACATTCAATACGTTCTCTAAACCCTGCCACCTGTAACAAGCTTAAATAAAAACTCTTAATTCCCTAATCATTAATCCTGAACTCTTCAAAACTTTGAACATAACGACATACCAATGCGTTCTCTAATCGCCAAGGATCCCCAACTGTGAGTAAATCATTAATTAGTCCAACTTCTTGCCTTCGACCCAAAGAAAAACTCTCCAATAATTTAAACCTCCATAATTGGATATTAAAAACAAAAATATCGCATTTAAAACTGGCCCATTCAATTTCAACCGACCTCATTTGTTACTGTTTGTCTATGGTAGTTTTGTTTTAAAGTCTACGTTGTCTCTGGTATGAGATATTGTTGGCCATTTGTTATTTTAATTTAGTGATGTTGCCGTATTAATATTTGGTTAGATGGTTCTGATTTATTTGAAGGATGTATTAAATTAGGTGTTAGTTACAGCCTACAATGTGAGAATGCCTTTCAAGGCATTTGTACATTCCTCTTCTAATTAAAGAACGGTGATTGTAGGTATTTTTCTGAAATACACACTATAATATGTATACTGACCATACAAATGAAGAATTATTTTTAATCCTGTAAGTGTGTTACAAAATGTCTGTATATTAACAGTAAATCTAATCAGAACCTCCTAAATAACTCAACTCAACTCAACCAATTAATAAAGTCCTCCAAAAATCCTATCAAGTTCCCACAATTACATTCCCAATCAAATTAATTTATTTACAACAAAAAACGTTTCGGTTCAAGTCGTGATCGGGCGCCATTACGCGCCGTGCGCCCGTGCATAGCCGGGCTGATAAATCATTGTGGCGCTTCTTGATGCTCATTGGATGTAGCTTTGATTGATGGAGCCAGGAGGTCCAGTTTATCGACTGTTTAGAGGTCCAGGTCTGCGTAACACGGTAATAGAGGCCGCTGATGAGTTGGAGTAATAATGTGGTTACTTGACCATGTTTGGCTTGGATCTTTGGTGCATTAAGTACATATAATATGTACTGCGTTTGCAGTCTTCTCCATGTAATCTTGCTGAAGTTATCAGGAGGAGATTAAACAAAATATACTTGCGTATGATCGTTTTTGTTATTCTGTGGGTACATGTATTGGGGTTCTTAGTGTAGGTCAGGTTTTGACTGACCTTATCCGTTTTCATCATTGGGCTGATGACGTAAGATGAATCAAGCCCAATAAATTTGCAATTGACCGATTCAAAATTAACGAATCCCACTTAATTGTAACCTTCAGTATTTGATACAACAACATTTACTTTTATCGTCAATTTTCCAATATTTTTTATGAATCCTCAATAATTTTTATTTAATCGATTAACCACGCGTATAACGAAGCGTACAAAATCTATTATTTCGAATTAATTTTATTGTATAAAATCACCCATCGTTTAGTTAACGATTCGTTACGAATTACCTACATTCGCGACGTCGAATATTTTAATCGAATCGCACGCGCATATAAACTTTATTTGGTTACTAACAAAGCGTGCGTTATGAGAGTTTCTAGTTTCGATTGTACTATCGATTGTCGTTACCGTTGCGAGTAATCGATATTCGGATGTTATCGTGATCGGGCGTATCGATTAATTATGAGAATTGATTAGGTGTGGGCGTGGTTCGGCTAACGAGACCGGCCGATCTCGTGTTTGTTTAATTACTTGAGATTCCGCCTCCCGCATCGTCATGTGGCCCTGGTACTTTGTAACTGAACGCTTGCTTCTGGTCTTCAGATAAATTGCTAAGGATTACGTACCTATGTGGTTTAACTTAGATTGCCTACATCAACTTCGATCGTGTCTATATTCTATCAGAAAGTCTCTATCTTATTTGATATATTCAAGTTGGAACCTCAGTTTATAGAGCTTTAAATATTCATTAGAGGTTCATCATAGGAAGACGATCATATCCTACTATCTACATAGTTTACCATATCACTGGTCGATTTCATAAAAATAATGTTGTTATCAGTTTGGTCTCTATAAATCACAATTAATTACTGCGTATTGATTCAGCATAAAGATATAATTTAAGAAACGCATCTGGGGTAATTTAATGAACATGGTATTATGAAAATCCTCCCATAAATTGATAATAGCCTGTCACAACAAGCAGACGCCTGTTTCACACGGGCGAATTCTAGGAGGTCACAAAACATACAAAAATGTGGTTTCTCAGTTACTTTTTGTGTGGAGTTCATAATTAGATTTGGCGAGGATCCACCCTCAACGGTAACCGAGAATTGGTCCAAGTTGTAAGCGATGGCATGACATTGAAACACGTTCCATAGGAGTTTTTCTTAATAAGTCCTTAAATTATCTAGTTACTACCATGGCACTTTCTTTAACTAAAGTCTATTTTTCAAGGCTTTAATCAAAAACTTCAAAAATGTGTTTTAATTTTTTTTACTCATTTACATCCATTTTTACGGCTCACATTTAGGTATAATAAAGGAGCTTTTAAGTTCTTTGTACGGAATCTTATTTATCTGTTTATTATATCTCATAATTATTATACATATATCGAATTTGGTCCGTCAGTATTCATAACATCTCTTTAGCGGCACTCGAAACTCAGCTAAAACATAGTGATCACCCAATAGTTCATTTTCCGCTGTCGCTCATGACTTGTTCCATGAACTAATAAGCGGCTGTCGGGAGGCGTTCCCCAGCAGATGAGTTCGGGAGGATAAAAATTCGATTACAATTAAATTAACCGAACTCATATTTATTTTTCATTAATATCTGATTTTGGAACTTGTAGAATAATATTTATATAGACAGAAATATCCTTTTCTGTTGCGTACTATCAAAATTCCAATGCATTATTTTGAATACTAATCTGTCTATGAATTCTTTGTATCATTTGAAAAGATTTCGACTATTTAACAATAACACACAGGTAATATGTTTAGTTCCTGAACACCTTCTACTGTTTTCCCTATCTGTACTGTTATCCGACGGGATTTGTGATTTTGATTGCAACTTGATAAATAATAAAAGTCTTTACAATATATATCTACATAAATATGGAGACAGACTTAGACACTTTTTTTTAAATATCAAAAGTTTCTGAAAATGAAGACTCACTCTTACAGAGTTAGTCATACTGATTAGTACCTAATCTCACAAGCAAAACAGAAAGTGGCAATTAAAACTTTTAGTACAAATCCAAAAAACTAATAGTCGTGAGTCACGGCTTTCTTTCAATCAAACGATGTTAAATCATAAGATAATTGAATTTTAGATTAATGGTTAATCATGAGCCAATCGGATGCGTCCCACGCACCGAACCCACGGCGGAATCCAATGTAATTGCATGTTATTGAATTACAATTTAATTGAATTCGATTATGTAATTAATGTGGCTCCATTGTTGTAGATCTCTCGTGATGAGTGATTCGACCCCCGAACAGTAAGCTGCCATATTTTTCAACTTTTGACATGTAATAAGATCTTGATTGATGTTCAACAACGTTGAAAGGTGAACATTATATCTGTGAACGAAAGCCGAGCTTATTGAACTAATTGAATATTTTAAACCATTGTCTGTTTGTATGTGTGTTTGATCGATTTTGTAGCACTACTATAATACGCGGTGTAATTGCCGATGTGGTGCGAGATTTCGAATAGTTAATCGAGTCATTTTTTACGAGTTTTGTATGTGAGGATCCGATGATGCTTATGGTATTTCAGGTATAGTTCAAACTGCAAACGCTTGATATTAGGGAAGTTCCTAATATTTGGTACTGAATGATATGGTAATTACTAGGTAATTTTAATTGTATAACTGTTGTAAAGTCTACTATTTGTGAATCTGAGGCAGCTTTTGGTAAACTCTTACGTACTGCAAGTTGTGGTCTATTAAATGTTTTGGTGTTAAAACATTTTGCTCGTTCACATTACATTTTTTTATGTATTATCACCTCATTTTTAAAGCAGGTAGCTTAATAGGACTTAAGAAATAGAGACACGTTTAAGTCGAAAGTGCTCAAAGAATAAATAGAAAATGTCAGGCTGAAGATTTAGTATTTAAATGTCTCGGCCACATGATTAATAGATTATAAATAATGGTTTGTCTCATATTTATGTTCAAAGTACTAAATGACTCTTTATTGGGTACTTAAGTAATAAAACAAACACGTAAAAGGTTTCGATACTTTTATTTTTATACAAGATAATCCATAATGATGTTTTTTTTTCCTTTTTAACAAACAGTAAAAGCATAGACACTGTATTTTGTGCAACTATTTTTTTTAAACAGAACTTTGTGGTTCATTCAATCCTCTTTGGTGCAACTTAAAATAACGTACTTTTCCAAAACAATACAAAAACGTGTTAATTTTGAATAGCTATTGATTAAAATGGCAACCGACACCACACCAAAACATATGCAATACCCACGCAATCACATAAAATTATTATTGTACAAAAAAGAGATAAGTTAAAATGCCTTTGAATTACTTTTAGTTAAGAAGTGATCCAATCTTTCTGAAGAAAACTCATTTTTACATTATGAATAAATACTTATTTATTGTATGTTTATTGTCTTTTTACGTATACATACAGTTTTCTAATACTTTTCGTGATTAAAGGCACAATGAAGGCATGAACATTTCCTCGGAATTAGCAAACATCACTTTGAAAAACTTAAAATAATTAAGTACTTATCCTACAATAAATAACAATAAGGCCTATAATGGACGGATTTGAAGTATTTACGTCTTTATAAACGTATTAACATATAACGTACTAATATTTACTACAATAGTTATCTTACAAGGCGTTTAGCCAAAATATAATTACATGTAAATATTTTATATAGCTCACTGGAACAGGTTTATACACTCGATTAATTTACAGAAATAAAAAACGTATTTAATTGTAAATAAGTACTGAGCCATTTAATTTTCTTGTCACTTTTTGTCATTATCTTCCAGATATTTCAAGCTGTACCAACCGAGTTCTTAATTACAATTAAGATATCTAACTGGTTCTAGGTTTTATACTTTTTACAATCTTCGTTAAATATATCTTTTCTGTTCACTTCTGACGCCTCGAATGGCTGAGAAACAATAACTTGGAACTCGTAACAAAAAGCGAAAATAATCAACGGCTAAATGACAAAAAGTGCGCAAAAATTATACTTAATTTTTTTCTTCATAACACAACCTGATTCCCGACATTTTACAAATAAGTAACAGCGTTCACATGTCTAGATATGTTCGCAAACCAGCCTTGCCAAAGGTTCAAGCTTCAATTAGGAAACCGGATTTGAGTTCTCCGAAACGGAGCCGAGGTTGTGTTCAACTAATCAGGTCTGTATGGTGCCTTTGTCGGAGGATCTCTAGTCGGAGCTCGTGTTCTCTGGCAGCCATCCTGAGGGCTGCGATGCTGGAACTTCTTCTCTCTATCTCTGGGGCTGATGGTTGTGTTGGGGGAGACTCGCTGCCGGGTGAGATGGGGGGTGAGACGGGCGGCGGGTCGGGGGACTGCCGAGGTGGGGCGGCTAGGCCTGCGAGTAGCGAGTGGAAGGGAGGGCTGCTGGTGTAGAGAGGGGCGCTGAAGAGCGGCGGCCGGGGGAGAGGGGCGCCGAGGTATTGCGCGCCCAGGACTGGCGCTCCGGCGTATCTGTTGACAGAAGATATGATATGTTAGGTACCACTTTTTTACGTGGGGTGTAGGTTGATTGATCTCTCATATCGTTTCAATTTTAATTACGGTTTATTAAGAATTATTTTCAAAAGCTCGATCATCATCACCATTTTGCTACTTAGACACATAAGTTAACCAAAGCCACATTTTATTTTTAATTATTGTATTCAGATCAACACAGACCCATACACAGTCATCTGCTCCACAAGACCAACTCACCTAAACTGTGCCAAGGCATTCGTATCAAACGGCTTCCTGAAGCCAAAGCCGAGCTGTGAGAAGGGGTTCGGCATGGACGCCACCACAGACGGAGGGGGAGCTCCCCCCGCACCTCCTAAGTAAGGGTTGTATGGATGCGCCTGAGGCCCAACCTTCTCCTGTTTGCGCCATTTCGCGCGACGGTTTTGAAACCAGACCTGGAAGAAGAAAAGGGGTTAGTTAATGGATTTTTATAACGTTTTTAAGTGGTTCTAGAATATTACCTAAGAGTTGTGAAATTCATTTAAATGTGTTGTTAATAGAAAAAATATGATTCAAGATGCCTAAGTCCAATACTCATGTGATGTGATTTGTTATGACTTGATCACAACCGGCAAGTTAAACTTTTTATGGAAATTAGTTGTAAAGAAGTGAACCACTGAATCATAATCTAACATAGAGGCAATTATGGATACCTAATCATTGAAATGTGCGCTTTACCATTCATCTACATACTGATTTAGGAGCCCAAACAAACTATCAGCCTTAAGCTATCTGCACTAAAAGGCAAGAGTACCGCTGTATTACTACTATTATTAAAGTTGAATCTGCATAATGCTCTCTGTATTCTGTCTGTATTAAAATATTTGTGTGTGCAATAAAGAATAATGATAATGCTTCATTATTAACAATTTCACAATCGAGACGAAAGCACTGAGTTTCTCTAGCTTAACCAACCACGCGTGGCTACTTTAACTAATAGGTGTTAAATGTTTGTAAACTAACAGTTAGCTAACACGCAGTTTACCACTAATAAATAACTTTATGGACTTCATACATCATAATCAGGAGGCAGGAGTTTTTTCTACAACGATCCAGTTTTCGTTTTAGGTTTTAATTACTACCTTTCACGCGAGAAGTGGGGTTTTAGAATAATAAATTAAGTATTAATTTATATTGAGCGAATTCTATACAGCTACATATATTTTGCTGAGTAATTTTTGCATAAAGTCAAAGCATTTTATTTCATTTAAGCCTTTCCAAGCACTTCAAAAATAAAAATTTTGATTGTAGTTGCCCTTTCCAAAAGTGGCTTCCTATAGAACCAGCAAGAACCTCAATGGCAGCCCCGGATCTTCAATTTTTTTTAGGCGGGGCAAAAACTGAAAAATGCCGCCCCGCCTACCTACGTACTTATGTTTATTTTCACCAACGAAAGTCACTTTTTTGGTAGGTAAAGGACTTAAAAAAATGTGTCCAAATCATTGTAGGCTCAAACTGTTCGCCAGGTTTAAGTTATGAAGTCGAGACAGACAATGCCGGCTTTAACTCTACTAGCGCCCTGGGCGAGATTTCTACGACGCCCCCAACTACAAGTCAAACCCATACGAAAAACAGAGACATAATATGTAGTTACCGATTGCGCGAGCGAAGCGAGCGCGAATTTTTTTTTATAGTTAACAAGTCAAAGCAAAAATTACCTAAATTGTAGCCCAATCGTACATAAGTTATTGCTGGTTGGTGAATGCAAAAACACGGGAACACAGGTTGTGATTGCGCGAGCGAAGCGAGCGCGAAATTTTTTGTTATATTTTAGAACTCAAAACAAAAATGACTTAAAATGTAGCCCAAACGTAGATAGATCTTTGTTGGCGTTGGCGCCTATGAATTAAAATTTTGGGACTTAAAGTAGTACCATAAATAGAAACTAGAAGTTACTTTCTTATTAATAAAAGGACTTAAAAACGACGCTACCTTTTTGCCTGGCAAAAAGGTAGCGTCGTTTGTAGACAAAAAAATGTTGAAAAATAAAAACAACTATAAAGTGAAGCAAGCCCGAAAAAGCTTTTTTGAGATTTGGATCACTAAAAGTCCTTAACATATATAATAAAAGGCGACTGTGAAGTGAAGAAGCCGCGAGCGAAGGGAGCGCGAATTTTTTTGAGCATTGAGACATTAAATTAAAAGTAGCTATATGTGAAAAAAAAAATGTAAGTGTAAAGTAAAGAAACCGCGAGCGAAGCGAGCGCGAAAATTTTTGAGTACACACATGATACACTACTTTTATGTCCCAAAGGACATAAAAGTAGTGTATCTAACGCGCGTGGCATTGTATGACAATACATTAATTTAATTGAAATTTCTTGGTCCAGGAGCGTACCGCGGCGCCCCTGAGCTCGCGGCGCCAGGGTTATTCGAACACCCTGCACCATAGGTTAAGGCGGCCCTGTAAGTAACTATTATGGTAAATGTAGGATTTAAAATCAGGCAGCCGCCTGATTTTGCCGCCCCCTGAATTTGCCGCCCGGGGCATGGGCCCCGGCTTGCCCCCCCCTAGATCCGGGGCTGCTCAATGGTTAGTCTTTTTTTTAAATAGTAGATATTGGAGTTCAATATGGATTGATACGTACAATACTGGCATGCGAAGATCATGTAGAACCGCAAACAAAAAAGTATAAGTTAAATAATTTCTCAATAACCATAGAAATTAATTTTTAATGGGGATGTTTTAATTCTTAGGAAATGAACTTATTTCTAGCATTTTAGAGTATTCCAAAATGGTTTAAGTAAGTTACCTCCTCTCTTACGTCCTCCAGAAAACACAATACAAAATTACAACATTAACTTATTGTAACTGCTGTAATTTGCTCTTTCACGACAGAACATTGTTATATTAATTTCATGGAACTGAACAAATGAAGGTTTTTCGACAAAAGCACAACCTAGCTTAAGGCCTTAACTTGGTGGTCTGAGCTTTAAGCGTAAGAACATAATATAAGCTATTGTTACATTGTATGAAAATCGCGTGTACATACATCTTGTAAGTACTCACGAGAGACCCCAGGCCTATATATGTTATGGACCATGTGATTAATTCGGGCATTATTTATAATGCCCGAGCATTATGAATAATGTCTAGCTTTATCGGGCCAAGTGATTAATAACTATCTTAACTTAATTATTTCTCACATTGTCGGGGCATTATTATACTGCTACATGATAGTTGGGCAATTTGATAATAAAGCTATATTTTATGCGGGGCGAGGGTGGCAGTTGTTCTAAAAAATAAATCCTGTTACTTGCTACATATTTTATGATTATTGTTTTAAATTATATGTTCTATTTTAATGGGAAATTATAAGTCTAGCCTCAAAATTATTAATTGGACAATTGTCATCTAATTTACTAACTCCGCCTCGTTTTTCTTGATCTCATTTTTCTTGGCTCGTTTTTTTTTAATGGTAGAATTTAATTTGGATTCAAAACATTGTATTAAAAATTGAACTTAGTGACGAAAACGAATCGCTGCAAAACCGACTCCACGTAGTCTTGTCTGCCCTACCCCTAGAGTGCAATTCAAAACCGCGTAGGCGCGGAGGGGCGAGGCGGCCTGCGAGGTGAGGCGCAGGTAGTTGAAGCGCTCGCCGCCGCGGCTGAGGCTGGCCGGCTGTGCCGGCCAGCAAGCCGAAGCTGCGGTGGTGAGCGTGAAAACCATCTGCGACGATAAGCTCGCATGGGACCGCCGGAGCCCCGCAGCGCCGGAGCCGTGACAGAGGCCATGCTTGCTGCATGTTGCATGCTTACTTCCATGCATAAATATATTTTATGATGTCATTTAAGGCAGAAGTCCTTCATAATTAATCCAAATCATGAGGCTGATTATTTAAGTGGTTTAATATTTAGTTTATTTTAAGTTAAATGTCAATAACAATAAAAAAAAGAAATTAAATATGTTTGTATTACTTTGCCCAAAAGGTCACGGGCAATATGTATAGTGCCCGGTCAATTTGATTGTTTGAATAATTATTATCAAATTGCACTCTCATATTGGGCATTTTTCATAATGACCGGGCATTATGTATACTGCCCAATTTATCACTTGGTCCATAACATATACATAAGTACTAGCAAGAATACCAATGGAATCATTCAGTACATTTAAATACATATGTCTTCATTACAAAGTTACAAAACATACGAACAGACTTTTACCCGTCTCTTACATTGTATCTCTGACATACGTGTCATAAAATATGGCAACCCAAACAGATATTTATTATATTAAAACAACAATAAATTATTGTTCAACAAACTCATGTTTATTTCATAATTTCGTCAGATGTCTTTTAACAATTATTTATGTGTTGCAAGGAGGAGAAAAACTTTGGTCCTTTTAGTTTAACGAGAAAATATGTATCAAAAACAACAATGTTTCTTACTCATGTCTGCACCTAGCCTTATTCTAATGCGAATTAGTTACGTAAAATGTGTTTTCTATTAAGAAATATCAGCATTTAATAAGTATAAAGACATGAGGTGCGTGTCGCAGGTCTCGTTAGATTTATAGCCCATTCAATGAGCAGGTCTGTACATAATATCATGTCTCCATCGATGCAATCAACTAGAATTTGTAAAATTATACCTCACACTGTTATTAATTTTTAATTGCACCATTCAAACTGACAGCCATCATATTTTATTGGGAACACAAAAATCCGGCTTTTTACAACAAAAAGTTTACAATTCAATACTTTAGTAAAAGGTCGATTATCATAGCATGAAATATTTATTATGCACTTACAAAAATGTTGAGTCACGAAAAAAATCGTCACGAACCGTACAGCCATTATGTAAACTGTTATTTTTATGGCAATTTAAATTAATTCACTTATGATAAATGGTGTATTGTAAAAAATTAAACGCGTTTCTGTAAATGTCGATGCGGTTTTAGCGGATGCTGTGATAAACGAGAAATGTTTTATGTTTACGATTACGGCTGTCTTTTTAAATTGAGCCTTAATGGGTGGTGTTTATGGTTGGAATTTGTGTAGGGGGGTATGATCTATTAAGTTTACAATGGCCATTACGGATATGAAGCCATACGGCGTTGAGGCCGCGAATTTATAAATGTTGTAATTGGTGGCGGGTAGGCTGACGGCATGCGGGCTCGGTGGGTGCAAAAAGGCACCGACTGCGTCCCAGGTGCCGTGTTTAATAGCTTAACAGAGTCGCGCATTAAGGTAATGACCACGTCGGCCGCTCGGCCAGCCGATGTGTGCCCGGAGCGCTAAAACTGCGCTCGAAGACGTTGGATTGTACACTCGTTGCAGAGCTAACCGTCACTGGTAAGCTTCGGAAATATATATCACTATAGAAAATTATGGGTAAAATAACCTCTTGAGCCCTTTTCAAATAAGGACCACAAGAAGGGAACCAAATCATCATCATCCTCCGAGCCTTTTCCCAATCATGTTGGGGTCGACTTCCAGTCTAACCGGATTCAGCTGAGTACCAGTGCTTTACAAGAAGCGACTGCCTATCTGACCTCCTCAACCCAGTTACCCGGGCAACCCGATATCCCTTGGTTAGACTGGTGTCAGACTTACTGGCTTCTGACTACCCGTAACGACTGCCAAGGATGTTCAATGACAGCCGGGACCTACAGTTTAACGTGCCATCCGAAACACAGTCAATGGTGTCTAAGATATACTTAGAAAGTACATACAAACTTAGAAAACTTGCATTGGTACTTGCCTGACCTGGGATCGAACCCGCGCCCTCATACTTCAGAGGTTGATCTTTTACCCACTAGGCCACCACGACGAAGAAGGGAACCAAATGATTAACTAATTAACATATATGCAATATCTTTGCCAATAGGATATACATTAGCCCTCGTTTAAAATAAACGCATTGGCTGTTTTATCTATACTTAATAACTAAATGCACAAACACCTTGTCCACCTAATAAATTGCCTTAACACAACCAATCTATTGCACCAATAAAGCGCGATCTTAGCCCCCCAAGCTCACCATGATCGAATCAGCTGGTAATAATACAAGAAAATTGCTAATGACCTCATTTAATAAACAAGGGTTTGAAAAATACGCGCCTATTACTTAAATGGATGGAAGCTGTTTGGGCTGAAGACACAGTAATAACTTAAGAGCGTCGTATCATGTAGAGTGTAAAGGAACGTCAAGATGTCGCCTCGTACCAAAAGGTTGTATGCGACTTACATACATTGATGAGGCTTTGGGCTTTTGAGCAAAATTATTGAGCGATTTTTGTTACATTTTAGCGGCTTTTTGTCTTAAATCTAATATTAATTGTTTCCTACAAATAAAATAATAAAATTTTCCACAGATTAGTTTCGCAAAAAAATATAAAAAATTACATGCGCAAATGACAAATAGTATATTGCCACCAGGTGCGGAAGTTTTATAAGTATATTTATTTATTTTACAAAATTTTCAGTTTATCCAAAAGCATTGAACCTAAGTACGAGTATATTCTTTCAGAAAATATTTTTTTACACCGCTTGGATGTAACACATTTAGGCTTATCCAGGGGGGAAAAAATAATAGGTTATTTAATTATAAGAAATGCTGCATAAAACCTATTTATCTTTCAATGTTTCAGCCGTATCGAATACAAATAGTATCGATCCATTGTATCGCTCGATTACTTTATTCTGTGCACTAATTTGTATTCGAATAATCGCATCGATTGTGAACAAAATACACCGTTGCGACAAATAAGTGTGGGTTTCGTTGTATTATTAAAAGAGCTCGAGTGACCAGGAATAATGATGATTGTATTTTTTCTTTGTAAAAAATGGAGGTGTTAATTTTATTTTCAGTATAATTATTTATTTGCTTTTATGTGTTTAAAAATTATATAAAACAACTCAAATTGTCTGTAAATAATTTTAGCCCTCAGTTTTAGTTTTCAGAAAATGCATAGTTAACGTGATTTCTTTATGTGTTCCTTAAAATCTTAATTTAATATTTATCATTGTTGAAATGAACATGTTCTTTAAAAGATGGTAAATATTTATGTTTAAGAAATATTATTATACAGTGCTATTAAATTAGCAAATAAGAACATACAAATTATCTCTGACACTCATGTTTTGTGTTCTATTAATTAACTTGACGAGCCAAGTGCAAAGTAATTCTTTTATTATCAAAACCATTCACAATTATCATTTATTAAATATGACGTTTGAAATGAATTCTTACGTAACATCAATTTGAATTAGATATTTCCCAAATAAAAAAGAAAAAAAAAAAAAAAAAACGTAGTCAATCATAAAAATATGCATCAATTTGTTTTTCTTTACGATATTTTTTTAAAATTACGTATGCTAACGATATTATAAAACGTCATAAAAAGTTAAATTCAGCCAATGGCACAGCGGGGGTCACGTTGTGAAATATATTGATAAAAGAATAAAAAGGTATTTTGCGTTAAAACTAATTAATATCTAAACATTTATTCAGACAATTATATCAAAATCTACATTTATAATTGAAGATAATTTAAGAGCGATAATATCATGTTTCTATTAGCATAGAAGATTATTAGATTGTAATTTTTTTCTCCTTGCACTGCAGTTTCTAATTTAAGTTTTACAGATTGCCATTTAATAAAATAGCAAATACTCTTCTTTACTTCACTGAAACCAGTTTTACTAACTTCTAAAATATTGAGGGCTGATTTTTCAATCATCAGTTGACTTTTATTTCAGGAATAAATATAACGGTTTGGCATATTTTCTATACTTACAAAAACTCTCAAACACATTCTTTAGATTCTACCGTCAATCACCAGATAACTTTTTATGTGGCAATTGACGTTACTTACTCAAAAATTAATAGTAATAGTAAAGTAATAGTAATATCTTTATTGCATTTTCTAACAGAACCAATATTTGATACATTGTAACTAAAATCTTTGCTAATTGGTGGCTATTTTTATAATAACCACTTGCATACCTACATAAGCACTATAAGAATGAGCATTTTTATAATTTCATGATGATTACAAGGAAACTCGTAAACGCGACACGTGTAACGATTGAATTAATTATTAAAATTATAATGAATAATAATTATTCATGACGTAGAATACTATATCTCAATTAAGAGTCTTGAATGAATTGTTGAATGAGCACTAATGGAAAAGCTATGGTGAAAAAGTTAATAATAAAACTGCATTTTCCCATTGTTTTTATATTGTCATAAATTATAAGATGGCAACATGCTCTGAAAGTAATTTACTTTTATTACCTATCCTACTAATATTATAAACGCGAAAGTTTGTATGTATGGATGTATGGATGTTTGTTACTCTTTCACGCAAATACTACTGAATGGATTTTAATGAAACTTTACAATAATATAGCTTATACATCAGAATAACACATAGGCTACAATTTGTAAACATATTGTTCGAAATACTAAACCTGCGCAGACGAAGTCGCGGGCATCAGCTAGTTATTTATATGTCACTAATTGATTCAAATTATATTTTGAAGTCATAGCATACTCATTAACTTTTAAATTGTGAATTTATTGGTATTGTAGAATATATAGATAGGTATCCCAAAATGTTTTTGTAGTTTATTCTTTTCAAGTCTACGATAGTGGCAAATATTAGATTAATAAAATACCGAATGTTTTTAATAGTTAAGTTTTAACCAGGCAAAGTGATAAATTATAAATGTTAATTTGAACCGTTTTCGGAATTGTTTCTTATTTTTGATTTTATCAAGGTAAATAAAAAAAAAGATGTCCTTGAAGCTAGGTTCACACGAAGAATTTTCCGAGCTGTCCTTGAGGACAAAATTTTGGTTCACGGGAAGAATTTCTTAAAAAAATAACGTTCATTACCTCAACCATATACCGCATCTAATCCTAGTGAGCACACTACGCTTCCCTACTCCATGTCCATACTACTTTATTATAGTTATCAGGCAGTCGTTTCTTGGTCTCATTCGATTCGGTCTCAACTGATTGAAGGTTGCGTGACAAGTCCTTGCAAACTACGAATTATTGGTCCCAGTTCCCAGTCTCAGTCAGACCGTTTTCTTAAGGTCTGTGCTGATTGACGCAAATAGAATAGTAGTTACAATGTTTTAAATTGTTAGAGAAAAGTTGCTTCTATGCAAGGTGTAAAAATATCTATAAGTGGCTGTTCTCCTAGCAATACAGGACGTAGGAAGGTCCTGAGGGAAGGTGCAGAAATATTAAGTAGCTATTCCCTGCAGTTGCATCTGCGTTCTGAGGAAGCCTCTTCCCACACCCGGATAAAAACTAACATGTGTTCTTTTTCGGGTTCTGTAAATTTAATTTTATTCAGTTCAGTGGTTTTGGCGTTAAAGTCGGCCAGACAGAGTTTGTTTCGCAATTATAATATAAGTAAGAATTACTGATATGCGACAATTATTTTCTCATTTTTCAAATACCGGAGAAACGCGGTTCGTGATTAGGTTCTTTAAGCTTGGAAATGATTTTGCATTTTTAGCATGCAAACTTATTCATATTTATGTGAAGACGGTTTACACTTTTCTCTCCATTTATTTTGTCGATAAATAAGTTTACGTTGGTACAAAATTCCTCCATTTTAAAAGCCGTTATTGTTCATACAAACAAGTCCATATTTATATATCCCTGATTATCTACTCAACTGAGATTGATCTAATTTATTCATTATTACCTGCCTAAGGCAGCAGGTGTACTAGAGTAAGTGGTACACTAGACTAAGATTCAATATATTTGTCTAGATTTCGATAACAGAAAATCTGGCCTGCATTTAAAATAAATGGTGATTTACTTACGTAACTTACTTGCTAAATTCAATTTGTGAGGCATATCGATAGATTTATGTTATTTGTTTGTTTCTATTTTAATAGTTTTTATGATAAATCAATTCTTCAGTTTTTAAGTATTTATCTATACAAATTTTATAAAGAGGAATACTTTGTTTGTTTGGTTGTAATGGATAAACTCAAAAACTACTGGACAGATTTTAAATATTCTTTCACCATTAGAAAGCTATATTATCTGCGAGTAACATAGGCTATATTTTATTCCGGTGCGGGCAGTAGCTCCCACGGGATGCGGGTGAAGCCGCGGGAAAATGGCTAGTTAACTAAGTTGCCGTTTAAATACAGGGGTTTTTCGGTTAAAGTACTTACTAATATTTACATAAAATTATACATAAATCTGGCCCTAATTTACTACAGATACATAAAATGTAAGGCTCTCGTTTCCCCCGAGGTTTCACATTACTCGTCAGTCTAACCCTCCCTTTACACCACAGATAACGAACAAATGGAATGTGCATCATTATTAACGTGTTCTTCACCCTCATTACCACGTACTAATGATACCAGCTGAATGTTATTGTGTGTTAAATAATTAACTCAAACGCTTTACTTAATTTTATGGGATTACACGCATATTTTTATGTTTATGGCTTTGTTGGTATTTGGAAATTGTCGGAGTTACGACGGCGCCTTTGAGCCATTGCATGGTAAGTGCACTATTACTAGCTAAAGTCTTAATGACTTTAATCGATGTTAATAAAAACTATGTAAGTATTGTTACCTGTATTCGGGCTTCTGTTAGGCCAATTTTCATAGCGAGCTCTTCTCTGTAACAAAAAGAAAGTTTTTTACAACGGGTTTCATAGTATTTTATCATAAGTACTCTGTTCATTCAATCATCATCGTCATTGGGTTCACTGTTCAATTGAGATGCATTGAGCCTTTCATGACGTTAAAATGTCTTTTGTAAGAGAGGTATAGGTGAATGAAAATATACGGAAGAAACCCTAACTCAATTAACAATAAATTGTGAATTCCTGCTAATTTTTGGGCATGTTTCGTCATCTCCCGAGCCTTTTCCTAACTATGTTGAGGTCGGCTTCCAGTCTAACCGGATTCAGCTAAGAACCAGTGCTTTACAAGGAGCGCCTGCCTATCTGACCTTCTCAACCCAGAAATATTTTTTTTGAAAGCAAGAAGTGCAAAATAATAAACAAAATGATTATCCTCACTTAATTACATAATCTGACTATTTATGACTGCTACAATAAATTGTGTAAACGCTCATAAATATAATTAAAATTATTATAAGTAATGTTTATTACCGGGGATTAAGATAATCTTCTTGCAATTATTTTTATAGAGAAAAATGTCTGTTACGCTGTCAGTTATCGGCATTATCCTATTATAAAATAAGGAAGGATCGGATTAATTCAGTGATTAAATACTTTGATAAGAAGAAAGGTTTTCACCACACCTAAACGATTGTATTCATGATTTCATTGAGTATTTAATAAATAATATCGGATTAATGCTTATTTATATTTCGTCGATAATTGTTAGTAGGTAAGAATGAATGTTTTGAAAACAAGAGTTCTTAAATTTTCAGGCACGTACATACTAGACCACATCTAAACTCAAATTATGATTTATGTACACACTACTACGAGTTATTTTTCAAACTATTTAATTAAATTTCATTTCTAAGGATCACTTTCTCAAAACCAACAGCAAACATGAATTAAGTCTATGTTCCTGCTACTAAATTGATCATAATCATCAAAAGCCAACAAACCTCGTAAAAACATCAGGATAATGAGTCCTCGAGAACGCTTTCTCCAACTCCTCAAGCTGGAAGCTGGTGAAGGTCGTCCTATACCGTCTCTGCTTCCTCTTGGGGGCGAACTCATCAGCATCATCGCTGTCTGCCGACCCTGGCGGTGGGCGCTCTGACGGGGACTGGTCGGCCCGGGACAGCTCCGGTGTCGTCCGGGGTGAGTCGTCTTTGGGGGCTTCGGAGACCCCCATAGCAGTTGCGTATTTCTGGTACTCTTGGCTTTGCGTGAAGTAATCTGGAAAGAGCGAAAGTTGGGTTAGGAATGGTGAAGACATTTTGGACAGTGGGTCATCTTTGGGGCGGGTTTTCCTTTTTGATTGGTTAACAATCAAGAAAACAGTCTTGTGTTTGCTTAATTTATTAGTATTAGCAGTGGTTGGGATAGTACAGTTAAACAATGTTTTGTTCGTGGTAAGGGATCTTAGAAGATTAAAAAACCTATAATATGTAGGTTTATCACAAAAACTTAATTGTATTGACGTATTATGTATGGCATTTTAAAAGATAAGTAAACAATTTAGGATTTATTTCCTTCTTAATCTTTAATCTGATAATCCTACTTTAAAGTGTATTTATAGGTAGCAAAATATATGAATGAAAAAACCCAATAACGATAAATATTTTTAACATGATTCATAAAAACTACTATAAGTAAATGTGAAAATATTTGTCAAATCAGGTTAGATGATGTTTTGGGAAGGAGATAGCTAAGTAAAGTAGGTACGTCAGATACTTGATGCTTTACATCCGGGTTAATGGAATAAAAGAAGAAATTATCCTAAATGGTTATTTGCCTAAGAATTTAGACCACCAGTCAAAATTAATTCATTATCCTATTCATTTATGAGTTCTGTTTTTTTCATAAAAAGTTGAGGTAGGTAATTTGTCCATTCCGAAGCGCAGATTTCCATTTTTAAATACAATGTAAGATAACGTTAAAAGTCATCATAAGTATTCAATAAATTATCACCAATTTAACTAAAAGAATTTAATTAAGGCCATTTATCCAATAAATTACGACAAAGCATTAAACATTGAAATAATAATAGCATCAATAGATTGGTTAATTGTCCGTAATCGAATTTATTAAATCAAGAAATTTTCATAATGACTCCATTAGAAAATCTCGTAAATTGCTACTATGATGAATGCGGTCTAATGTCACTTTGACAGTTGTGTACTTTGTTTCATATTTTTAATAACTTTATAAGAAAGCAATTAAATTATCATGGATAATTGCTAGTGGATCTACAAGGGTTAGGTACTTAAGCTGTCAAGTGAAAAAAATGACAGCCGACGTTTGACGTTTAGCTGTCAACTTTTTTTTTAAATAGAGATGTAATGTTGCAGTTTATTATACGTTAGGGACATTTTGCACTCGTGTTACATATAAATGGGCCTGCACTGTCAGAAAATGAGTAATGTGTGTAGTTAGTCATAACGGCTGTATTTTGTGACAGTATCTAGAATAACCGTCAATCGTTTCTAGATTGATATCTGTGGCGCGATTTTAATTTATATGAAGGCGTTTGATAGTCCAACATTTATGATTAAACGTTTCAATCTACGAATATTTAAATAAAATTAAAGGAGCCAATTAGGTCATAAATTAGAGTGATTTTACTTTTATTTCTTGCAGATGATGGATCTAACCTAATTACGACTTGCCAGCTGAATTTATTGGCAAATTAACCTATTACAAAGTATTTTTAAGTAGTCTATTCAACCAGCCCCCCTTACAAACTACAAAACAGACGATAAACTAAACTACAAACTAAAACTTCACAAAATAAACTCTGATCGTGTAAATGAAGCTAACGTAGGAATCAATTTGTTCGCTAATCACTGGTCGGTCGAGCTAACAGCCACGTGTCACGTTCGGTACAAACCCAGCAATGAATTATGAATTAGGTTTGCAGCGAAATTGACGTATTAATCTTTGTAAATGCCTGGTGGAGGTTATATTTTGTAAATTGATTTCTAATACTGTGTTGTTCTTCGAAATTGTTGTCATTTAGTTTTATAGGGAATAGAATTAGGCTATATATTGACGTATCTGTTTATATTTACTTGGCATAAAGGCATAAAGTCAGTTTATTTTTAACAATTGCGTTTCATTATTTCTGGTGCTGAGGACTCCTTTCTGAGGGCCCACAGTAAAGGAAACTACTTAGCGTAGGTGCTGTAAGTGTAATAACATTAGTGTGGAAACGATTTGTGCAAAAAATGTTGATGATGTAAGTGGAATACTCTCTATTTCGTTCCATATTGTTGTAATAGATATAGGTATGTCTATACCGTCATTGCTTGAAAAAATCACTATAATCACTTAACAATACACCAAAACTCAGAACAAACAACCAATCGAATCTACAAATTAAAAAGAAAAACAGCCAGCCGTGATCCCAACCGATTACCATTGATTCCGACCTCAGTTTTCCAGTAATCAACTGTGTCATTTAATTCAGTTAATGGCATTAAAATAATTGCTTCTGATTATGGTGTTATGTCCATAATTGAACAGTTATTATAGGGAGAACAACGCGTTTGTAATAACTCGTGTTTAGAGTTAATGATTTTGCTTGGAGTTGTGGGTAATGGGTAGTTGAGATAGGCTCGTTGTAAGTGATTTTGTTAAGTATATGTACATAGAGAGGGAAAAGAAAGAGAAGAACTCAAGAGATGTCAACGCCTTTTTGTTATATCAATATTTTTCGGATTTGTTAAGCTGATGCTTCGGAAAGGCTACTCAGATGATGAAATGTAATAAGATTTGTAGTGCCGGTACCTACAGTTAAAATAATGTATTTTTTTTTGGATAAATTGGAACACTTCTTTTGAAGTTGTTTAAAATAGAACTCAATTAAATATTCTATTTATATATTGTAAAACTTTCCACAATTTCAAGCTGCAGTTTGGCTAAAAATAACGTTATACAACAAACGTTCATTCTAAATGACGGAAAACTGCTAAAAACTTACATAAAAACAACTAAATCAGAGTTAAAAAGATCGCGTGCGATTATATTTACAAATTGCACAAATAAACTCGCGACCGCCGGCTTCTAGGAAGTGTTTATTTTAATTAAAATAAGTATAACATTTATGTTTTAATTTAATAAATTAATGGTTGAAAAACTTGCTGTGGGATGCGGAATTATTAAGAGTAATGACGCAAGTTGGTGGTTTTCAACTAAGTTGGTTGGAAAACTCGATGATATAAACTGAGCTTGTGGAAAATTGTGTGTGTTTTTAATATATTTTTACTAATTTACAAGGTTGTTTTATTGTGTACCTAAGACAAGAAATCTAGTATTACGTTTTCTATAAGCTTGAAGGACATCAAATCGTAATTGAAAATAGTGAAATATACTTAGTTTGGAAAATGTTTAGGGGTAGATAGGTTAGGGACACCCCCTACAGCTTAGGCTGTACTTGTGTTGTTTTGCTGTTTTAATTATTTTTTCAAAGGTAAATACGTTAATGTATTAGTAAACGAAAATACGATGTTTAAAAAGATATTACCTAATCTACACTAAAACTCCAAACCCAATTTTTTTTTATAACCAATCTTTTAACCCCACAGAAACAAAACACCGCACTGCTTAAATTAAAAACAACCACTTATAAATCACTCACTTTCACAGACACCCATTTTACTTTCTTTCCTTTCCTCACGTATCACATACAAGGAGGTTGGTTCATGAATGAGCGAAACTCTATGGAGTGCCGCGATAAGCCTGATAGTGCAGTTCCTTTGTGATTTTATCATAGCGAATTGGATTACGTATGTAGGAACGTAACTATTATAACTATTAATTATTTATAAGTGCTATGTGGCTCAGTTAAGTCTAGACTCAGTAAAGATTAGGATTAAGGAGATTCTCGGGTGGGGTAAAGTGTTATCGGAGTGTTAAGTGTTTTTTGGGTGTTATTGTCATAATCGATTTAAACTTTCCTCGGTTGATAGCAACGGCTGTCATTGAACATCCTTGGTAGTCGTTACGGGTAACCAGAAGCCAGTAAGTCTGACACCAGTCTAACTAAGGGGTATTGGGTTGGTCGGGTAACTGGGTTGGGAGGTCAGATAGGCAGTCGCTTCTTGTAAAGCACTGGTACTCAGCTAAGCTACATCCGGTTAGACTGGAAGCCGACCCCAAAATATTTGGGAAAAAGGCTTGGAGGATATTATATCGGTTGATAGCAACGATTCTCTATCGAGTTTTATACAAAACAGAAAAACAGTTTAACTGCTTGTTTTAGCAGTTAATTTGGGCGCTTTTGCGTAACAGTCTGAATAAAATATCGGTATATAGTTTACTTATCTTGTAGAGTTTCTTTCGTCTAGCGATTTCTATAAGCAGCGAATCTTGATTATAATTTCCTAGACTAGACTTAGACTGCAGACAGATATGAATATAAAATAGATTTTCAGACGTCAGAAGCTCGTTGAGTGACTCAAATAACGCTATGAGTAAGCAGCAATTAATATTTTCAATGATAATAAAACAAAGTCGATGTTTTATAAAAATTGATAAGAATGTTGTGCAAAGTTTAATATTTTTGCAATGTGAAAACTGATACACATTTTTCTGTCTATAAAATAGTTAAAATTGGAGGAGAAAGTATAAAAGTGCATTTGGGTTAGAGTTCAAGGACCTTAGAATTCTGATCAATTATGAATTAATTAAAGAACGAAATCAGAACCATTGACAAGTTCAGAAGAATAAAAAAGCGCTTCTGCTTTGCCTAGATTTTATTGCTTTTTGCTTTCTAGGCATTTCATTAAGATTTCTAAGAATTTTGAATAAAAAATAATATAGGTAATTTAGTCCGTTCCTCGATAAGCGATGCGCTCACCAACGAGCGGTATTTTATTTTTATTGCTAGATAGATGATGAAGCTACTTATAAAATACGATAGCCCCGAATTATATTCTAATCAATTAAAATCCCATTACAACGAACGAATAAACAGATCATAGATTTGCGAACACAACGTTACATGGCCCATTTAATACACGAACATAGTACGAATGCTTGTTCAATTTAGATTACCCACAGATAATCCATTAACAATAGTTTTTGTTTAAAATAAAAACGTAAGGTCCACAGATGTAGTTTTTATCGAACAGGCGGCTCTTTCATTTATCTAACAAACCAAGTTCCACAATATCACGATAAAGATTAAACAATTAGGTACCGAAACGATATCGATCTAGATTATCAATTATATGATAGAATTCGTATCTGGGTAATGCAGTATTCGATCTAATTAAGTTTACAAATAAAATCTGATCTAACAACAAAAGAACCGCTGAGATAAGATGTTGACGATTAGATGACAATACCAACTGTAATCGTTGATAACATATTTCGATATATCGATTTGCCGACTTACGAACCAATGCTGGCTCGTAAACCACACAAACGACTCCTGATAGAGAGATCGAACCGCGATAACGAAACTTGACATTTATTTTTATTGAATTTACATTTTTTTATTTCGTTTGCCATTTTGATTATGATCAAAGAAATCGGGTCGATTAGGAAATTCAATTAAAAAAGAAAAATCTTTTGATAATACTAATTACGGTGGCTATTGTCAGATTTTTATCAAGTGCGAACTGAATTTCCTGTTCAAAATATGCAGTAGCTCTAGAAAATTGTTCTTTAGTGTTTTTGACAAATAAGGCATAATATATCTTGTTAGTCGTGAACACGGCTTTATACACGGCGAACAAATTCACTATTAACCCTTCGCATGCTACTGTCATATCAATATTAAATTTATGACATCGTATCTCTAATACAAAAGATTGTAAATACGTTTTACGACGGATTACATTGCACGGAAAAACTATGCAAGAATCGTAGCAATTTCCCATGTGCCACAAAAAGTATGTAAGTAATATTCTATTCAACATATAAATGAGTTTTCATTTAATTTATATAACACAGAGAAAGTGAGATTAGTAAGTTCATCAAAACATAAGTAAGGCAAAAACTGCTAAATAGATTTTAATGAAGCTATCTAATAATGGGAAGAACTTGTGTATTTGCAATATTATCATTAGGGTATGACATTATAGAAAGTTGTTATAAGATATAATACGGTATACGTGGTGAAAACATTAGTTTGTGCTATGTTTCCGTTTTCTATATGTTTCTTACTATGATAATAATCAGGTATTGCATTCTGTGATGCAAGGGCTTGAATGGCCGTCTATGATGAGAATTGTATGTACTTTAGCTCAAAGAAGAAAAAAAAAATTCTGATTTCTATGAGATAGTTAATGGAAGTTCAAGAAATGTAACCAATAATCAAAATATGAACCAGGGACGTCAGAAGTACTAAAATTGGAAGTTCTAATATCGGTTCCGATATTGGAACGATTTATTTCGTTATAAGTAGTCGTTTATAAGTAAACATATAAATTAATAAACAGCTTGATTTATTACACATATGTTTTCTTAGTAGTGTCACAAAAGTTTTTAACCATCCATGATTAATTAAACAGATTTCCCAAAAAACCTATGAATCACTTTAAATGTCTTTTGTTTCCTTCCTTTTTGGATTTTTTTATCTAACTAAATTGTTTTAATGAATTAGTAATTGTGATCTGCGGTATAACCCTCTTATACGTTTTACACAATGTTATGCAAGTAGGTTTAAATTAAATTAAACTGTAGGTCCCGGCTGTCATTGAACATCCTTGGCAGTCGTTACGGGTAGTCAGAAGCCAGTAAGTCTGACACCAGTCTAAGCAAGGGGTATTGGGTTGCCCGGGTAATTGGGTTGAGGACGTCAGGCAGGGCAGTCGCTTCTTGTAAAGCACTGGTACTCAGCTACATCCGGTTAGACTGGAAGCCGACCCCAACATGGTTGGGAAAAAGGCTCGGAGGATGATGAGTGATTTGTCAGTAAGTAGTAAGAAGTAGTATCCCTGACAGTTCTTTCACTGTTGTAAACCTACACTCTTTCCGGGTAACATAGGGTATATTTTATTCCGGATCGGACTATAGTTCCTACTGGATGCGAGTGAAACCGCGGGAAAACTGCTAGTTTATATGTATATATTAATAACACATAGACATATTTCATTGGAAAATGTAAATGACGTGTTACCATTTAATGCGAAGTGAACACATTATTTCCTGGATTTGATCGATGTTAATAGAAAGATAAGCCCTTATGAGTAAGATGTTAAATTGCTAGGAATCGGCGGATATGATTTAATCGTTGTTATTGAATTAGATAATTATAATTATATCAAAGTTCCTCATTAGTTATTCTGGTGATTGATAGGGAATTCTGTTGAACACCATTTTCCGCGAAAATAAATAAACTTCGCATAGGTACTGCGCCTTATATTAATGCGACTTAAGAATATGGAGAGAACTAAGATTAGGAAAACTTTTGATCATGTAAATATGAAGATATCATGTATAACCATGTGTACAACATCCAATTTATGTAGTTTCAGCATAGTGGCTATGGCCAGACATCAAGCCTTAGTTTACCTATCTCTCACTTATTCTCGTGTCAGCAATGTATGCTTGCAATACTACCAATCTCCTGACCTCAGGGTACCGATGGTCGTATGACCAGACTCTTCTGAACATACGCTTTCCGTCAAAGTCAGTAAGAATTAAAAACTGTAGGCGAAAGTAGTTAATTGTTCTAGCTTTTGTAGTTGGGAAATACCGAGTATCCAAGTTTTTTGTTAGGCATTTCAAAGAAACCTCACGTCATCGCTATTGGCTGCACTCCATCAGCTGATTGATTAAGGATAACAAATTCTGTATTAAATTGTAATTCCGATAATCGCTGAAAATGTCACGTCATTTACCTTATCTTTCTTTCTGCAGCAAATCCAATATACCGTAACATGGTTTTAAAGTAATGATCTGTCTATCTCAAGTATTGAAAGCGATTTAGTTTTTCTTGTTTCGAATAAAAAAAACTGCTTTATATACTTTCGAGTTCATAAAATATACAGTGTATAAAATTAACCCTCCAACACTCGCGTCATAAGAACTGTCAAAGTCAAATGAAATCATTAATACGAAATGCAAACACAAATGTCAAAGCCTGTCCTCATTCTTCAAATAGATATTTATCTCCATTAGGATTACAATTTTAGATATATGCAATTAAGCTGATAATGCACCTGACATAATGTGGGGCAATTTGAGGCTAATAGCGCCACAATTAATGTTTGATTATATTCCTAGTATTCGACTCAATCGAGTACTATCAAGCGATCTTGTTTGTTCTCCGTATTTTATTACAGTAATTAATAACAGAATTGTACTGCTGAGTCATTAGTTCTTTCTACTATGTTGTCGTTTTGTAACTTTGTGATGTGCACGTGGATGAGTTCGACCTTGGGTTGAAACTCGAAATGACCTTGAGCAGCGGAAGGGTTAAAAACGGAACTCAAAAAATAAGCACCTATTTTTTTTTATACGATAAACTAAAGTTTATTTTATGCTACATAGGTAATGAAATGTATTCATAACCACCGTCAGTGCTCCGCTGACCTAAAATTCTTTTCAAATTAAAATGCAGGTCAGCTTCCGACCTTCCTCTTTGAGGAGTGGCTCGGGAGGAGTCACGGCGCCCTCACGTACCGCATGACGCAGGTCCTCACCGGACACGGTTGTTTCGGGAGGTACCTGCACCGCATCGGTCGTGAGGAGGCGCCCGGGTGTCACCATTGTGCGGACAGCCCCGAGGACACGGTGGACCACACAGTCCAGGTGTGCCCCGCATGGGAAGGGCACCGCCGGGTCCTCGTCGAGGCTTTGGGCGGCGGCGACCTCTCGCGTCCGGCCCTGGTTCAGGCCATGGTCCGGGGCGAGAGGGAATGGGATGCCGTCGCCTCCTTCTGCGAAGCGGTCATGCTCGAGAAGGAGGAGGCGGAACGCCAGAGAGTTCGCACCTCTCATCCCGGCCGCCGCGCTGGACCAGGTAGACACCATGAGCGCCGGGTGTCGCGAGATGACTCCCGGCCACCGTAGGCGTGGGTCTGTGGGCGGTGAGTTCGGGTGGCTCATCGTCCCTCTGTCTTTCTAGACGACAGACCCGTGTCGACGGCGCGCGTTGTTCCACGCGCTCCTCAAAGAGATGTCAGCAACCCCAGCGGGGCCCAGCAGGGCCAAGGCCTGCCGGGGCTGCGGGTTGTTCGAAAGAGATACCGCGGCCCTGGTACATAAAAGGCCTATGACGGAACACGACGATTTTAGTCAGTAAGAGTCTGACACTCCCTCACCGCTGCTAACCCACAGCGGGAGGGGTCATTTGATGATTTTACGTCGCTAAAAAAAAAAAAAAAAGCTTCTGACCTTCTCAAGGTCATCTGTCCACTAATTCACAGCAGAACACAGCTAAAACTTTTTATCGATATGATTATACCAGAAACGATTTTATATCGAGTTTACGAGAGCAAATCGTTGGGGTCTCAGATGCGCGTGGGCAATGATTATTTATAATTATTTAATTGCGAGCGAGCGGGTCGTGACACCGGCTCGGGAACACCATTTTCCTTTGGGTTTTTACATAATTATAGTTATTCCTAGTGATTGTACGTTTGTGTGTTAATTTTTCCCTTTATTTGTTATAATTTAATTATATCAAGTTGTGCGCATAGGGTAAACTGCTGTTGTTACTGTTGAACTTGGACATTTTTCTACGTCATTATACAGACACGCGTTGATTAATGAGCTTACGTAGTTAATGTCTTGTTATAAATGATTCTAGAAGCTTCGCTGAAGTCTTTTGAACCTTGGGTTAAGTCAAATGCTTCAAGAAATTGAACACAAAAATAAGTATTACCTAAGAGCGTAATTCTGACACCAGTCTAACCAAGGTGTATTGGGTTGTCCGGGTAACTGGGTTGAGGAGCTCAGATAGGGCAGTCGCTCCTTGTAAAGCACTGGTACTCAGCTACACCCGGTTAGACTGGAAGCCGACCCCATCATAGTTGGGAAAAAGGCTCGGAGGATGATAGTAAGAGTGTAATTGTGTCATTATTACAGCTAAAATCCTGGACAAATATTGTGAGCTAAAGATAGATTAACTGTTGCAGAAAATACGACCTCTTTCGACTAAGACCGCAAAATTATGATTCATAAAACGCAACGCATATGATTATGATACCAAAAAATTATAACTACTTCTCAAATGGCTTGGAACAAAACAATTTGAGCCAACTAAACGAGCGTCTTGTAACATTGGTGAATAATTAACTAATCGTCATCATTTCCATCGTAAATTATGCTTAATAATATGCGGTCTTATCTCGGCATAAGACATCTAATTTGACAAACTAATTTTGCTGACCACGAAGTAATCTGCACTCTTTACGTCCTTAACAATAGGGTTGAGATTTCAATGTGTTTTTGTTTCGTAGGTGTGCAGTTAAATTGGTATCTGTTAGTAATAAAACAAAGGGAATGATACGTGCAGGTTAATTACGACCAGAAATGTAATTAGGTTTAATCAAATAACGTGATCTTTTTGTTCTTTATGCAAGAATATTATGTGCTGTTTTTTTCAGTCTATGTTTTTGCTAAGGGTTAAATAATAACGTTTTTGTAACAATCTTGTAATTGAAATGTGTTAGGATATAATGTTTAATTTATTTATATATCAATTGGGATAAGTATGTGTTGGGTTGTCGACTTGCGGTTTTTTGCCAAAAACTAATTTGGTGAATTAGTTACATAGCTATTTTTGAAGAACACGATTTTTGAGGTGATTAAGTGTGACTGTTTTGTTTTGATTATTCGAATCAGAAAACCGTTTTTGTGCAATTTTTATAAGATAGGTAAATTAAAGGTATTTCATAATATTATATCACATAGGATCTAGAATAAGTTCAAACTACGCTATGACTCAATGAAAAACGAAATCATAATTACTAGAACTGATTAACAAAACAGAATAAAATACAATAAAAGTATTTTATTGGTCAGATAAACAATAGTAGACTTTAATGGTTCTTTTAATTAATAAACACCATTAAAAGAGACGAAGAAGCTTTGTTTCTGCAACAAAATATGAAATATCATAAAACTTAATAATTTTTTTAAGCTAACTTAATAATAGTAATTATTTTAATTACTTAGTACTAAAAATGCTCAATGCATTGTGTAATAAATATAATAATATCAACATCAGTAATTTGTATCGAATTACGTGGCAGTAGGCTGTGCAAAAACGCGGGAAAAGTGGGACTTTCTCGATGCAATTATAGATTGAGGAAGCGATATGTGCGCGTACGCATACTTCAAAATGGCGGCCAAGTTAACCCTTGCTTACGGGGTCAATTCGAATTAACTTGACAAGTGAATAATAATTTATATACCTGTACTATTATTATAAAAGAGGAAAAAATGTCTGTTTGTTTGTAACGGATAAACTCAAAAACTACTGGACCGATTATAAAAATTCTTTCACCATTAAAAGCTACATTATCTGCGAGTAACATAGGCTATATTTTATTCCGGTATGGACAATTTACCACGGGTCGCGGGTGAAACCGCGGGAAACGGCTAGTATGATATGAAGAAAATTATACCATCTTAATATAGGGTGTTATGATTAAAATTAATGTTTTATCGCAGTGTCTTTGACACTTCACTAAAATTTAATATTAAACTAGTAATTAGACAGCGTTTTCCGTATTTAGTTATAATAGAGCCAGACAGCAGATTATTTATAGCCAGTAATCTGTAAGCCATATTGATATTTTTCTTAAAAGATATATTTTTTTCGCAACAACCTGTTCGCGGTCTTAATAAGGTAGTGGCCAGTATGTTAATTACAGATAAGCAAGAAAACCTTATACAAGTGTTAAAACACGGTAGTTATAATAATGGGCCAGTCTAGTAGGCGGGAACTTCCCATTACGAGTACACCTTTCGGCACTAATTATTATTTTTTTATCTTATTTTTAATATAACAAAGATACCAAGCAACGGTGGCGCCATTACCATTGCAGATAACAATTGATATTATTTCTGTGACAAACAATTTTTTTTCTTCTTCATTTTATTAAAAAGTTACAAAAAAGTTATTAAGTTTTATGATTTTTTTATAAAAAAATAATTGAAAAATTAAAGGCAAAAAAAGATAACTTTCTCTGCTCTTACGCATATAATGTTTCTCATTTGAATTTCTACAGTATTAATAAAGGAAGAATAAAATATCGGATTTCATAACATAAAGTCGGTTGTACACCATTTAATTTCACGCTAGACTAGATATGATACTTACAAGTATTATATAAAAAGTGCCTTGTAAAGTATACTTTTAATACATGGTTTACACATGTATTATAGCCAAATATGTATGTATTGTAGTCAAGTATTTCTAGTCATACCGCATAGAGTAAACACGTTATCTGGTGCTGCCTTATGCAACTACACAATAATTATCTCTTTTAAAATCTAAATAGACTTCAATCACGATATTTTGGTTGATAAGATCATATCGAACAATAATTACCGAGTACAAACGAGCTACCGATTCAAGGTATATACTTTTATGTGCCGACTTTCATATAAGTAAATGTACATGTCCTGTAATTAATTAAATGATAACCAAATCTTAATTAATTTTATTTAATACTATGTATATTATACATGTATACATACAAAATCACTATGGCCAAGTATCTACGGTCAATTTAAAAATATTATTTTTAACCTTCCAAAGGTTAACTTTTACCGACCGAACGAATTAAAATTGTTAGCCAATTATTTTAACTCGAGAATGCGTTCCGGTAAATTGCAATTATATCGATTAAAATACAATAAAACAGTCACGAACTATTATTTATCGAGGCTAATTAAACAGATTTTTTTGGCATGACGTGTTTCAAAAATTTGAAATTTATTAAAAAATATAGGTACGTATTAACAATAGAAAACGCAACAGGCGTAGATGAACACATAAAGTAATTTGTAAAAAAATTGATACCACTCACTTGGAAGGAAATTAAATTCCCGAGTGCGTGCGTTGTCGCACTAAATTAAAAAATAATTCAATGAGTTCTAATTGCGGTGTGCGGCGCGCGCGGGGTTGATTTTATCTTCACTCCGTTGGTAAAAACATTGATCGATAGTTCTGAACACTCGTGTTTCAAATAATCATAGACATCGTTGCGTCATGATTTTTATTTTATAGAAATCTAAACAGGAAACTAAAGAAAATGTACAAAACATTCGTCATTGAAATTCCACTTTTATGTCTGGACTGATCGTATCAACTTCTTAAATAAGATACGCCCCATAAATGTTTTCTTTTTTTTCTGTCATTCGTTCAGGTAGTTTACAAATTACGATGACCAAAATTATGGTCTTCCTTGTCTTACTTGCTTGATCTAAGACATCTGATTTCGCGTTACTATTAAAATAAGTTAATAACTAGCATGATCTATCATGTGACAACACTGCTAATAGATGTCATTGACATAAATACAATGAAAAATGTAATGTCTCAGATAATCGCGTATGAATAGCCAATTAACCCTTTAATGCCGTTTATAATTCCGTCACTATTAATCCGCTCACATAGACGTTATTAGTCATATAATTTTATATAATTAAATCGTTTATTATTACGATAGTGGTATAGTGCGGTTAAAAATGAAAATAATTTCTCTGTAATTCGATCACACGTCTAGTGTTCGTGCTAATGGACAATTACGAGTATTATTATTTGTTCCACACGCGGCCAGACGAAGGTACCAAGTTTAACCACGGAGAATAAAATTACTAGCGGAGGTGCCATAACGGAAAATCGTCAAGGAAGTAGCGCGCCTAAATGCGGGTGAGCGTACGAACGTCACTGTCTTTACCCTTATACGCCTTATTTGGACGCGACCATTTTTGTAATACCAAATATCATTGACGGATGTCTCAAAGAATCCAAAAGCCACGTTATTTCGCAAGTAACTGATCGTTTTGGTCAAACCCACCGTATCAATTTGACCTAGAAGATGACACTTGACCTACCTGAGTTATGACATTTCCGCTCTTATCTTACTCTGTGTTAAAGTTACGAACACATTTGCAATTTCAAGCTATTAATGTACAGTCTCACGGATGTCCACAAACTGTTAGGTAATTGTTTAACGCCACAAGAAATATTGGCACTTAAACTTCTGGTCTCATCTTCGAGAAAAACGTGTTAAGGTACCTGCCTGTAGATAAGGTTAATTGTTATTACTGGCTGGCTAATTATTTTATGTGATAAAGTACTTAATAATAGCGTATTCAAAATAAAAATGTTTTTTTTTTACATCGTGTCAAAGATTAGTTTGTTCAATAGCATTTGAAGTGTTAACTAATAAATTAAATGTCGTTTGACATTTTTTTCTCATATTTAGATCATAAAATTGTGCCGAGTTTCATGAAAAGATATTTGAAGTGCTTTATTTTTTTCGTTCCATCACAAAGGTGTATTAATATTAAATGAACTGGTGTAACTATAAAATAATGAAAAAAGACACTATTTTATCTAAACTATTTTTTAACACAATCTAATGCTAATTTATAAGCTTCTATGAAATAAAAATTGAAAAAAAATGTAAGTAGTTCGTCGTAAATTTCCCTAAGTCGTAAGTATTGTAAAAAAAAGGGTATTCATTATATTAATCCTCGACATAGCTGAAGACAGGTCTATATTGCGTGATTCATAGAATAGGTACAACATACATGCCTATGTCTAAGTTGATTATTTATATCATATTTAAATAAAAGGGGAATTACCCTAACATAAAACGACGTTTTAAATGCCACTTCTGAAGTGCCTACAATATTAATAGACAGATTATTGAATTAATATAAATTATAGCTGAAGGCACTTCAAGTTGTGCATAAAAATGGCAGAAAAAATTCAAACCGTCTAAAGTCTAAACTATCTTCACAAGTCGAGACGGCGGGAAAAAATAAAGATATAATTCGAACAATGCGGTACATCGATTACAATTATTTCAATCATCATCAATTCATCAATTTTGACGAACTGTGTGTACGCGCCGGTGCAATTTAACCCTAGAATGCGCGCGGAAATGTCAGTCGGCACAGAGGCAGCTGCGGGCGCTCCCGGCCTCGCTTTCGACTTGGTACTTTCGCGCAACTATAAATTACTGACGACGTCCGGACATCGCCTTCCCGTGCGGGCACTAATTGCAAACAAATATCGCCCTTCGCGCCTGCGCACTGCACACCCGTAATTATGGCATCGTTTGCCCGCTACGTAAGTGCAGCTTTGTGTAAGGACATTAGATGCGCACGCTGACTTCACATTGATACTTACTATTGCCTGCGAGCGTTAACCGATCGCTAAGAGGGGTCGACCGGTTTAATCTACATAGCCTTTGTAGCAAATTGAATTGACGAGGAAAATAAGTTAATCACTGGGTTTTTAACAATCACGTTTTCTTCGAACATGCTTAGTGTGTGGATGTTGTACAACTGTTTCAATATTGTTGTGCGTGAGGCGATGTGTTAGTCACGCTCCCGGGGCGATTCAAGCGGTGACGGGCGTATTATCGGCCGATATGCGTCAACTTTATGACGCGCATAAATCTTGCGGGAGAGGCCGATAGGACCGATAAGGCGAGGCGGAGGATTGGCGACTCGGGACTTTCTAGGTGGCCCAGCATTCACGGGTTGAATGTCTATTCACAACTTGCATTTGCGTGGTCGTTTAGTAAATGTGATTTATTTATTAATTTATTTGATTGACATGAAGTGACCATGACGGATAAATGTAGACTATTCTGATATTGGATAAATATGTAGTGAAGACTAGTAATTATTCCATTTAATATGTAGAAGGCAATTATAGTTATGGAACGTCAATTAGGGTCGTCGAGTGATGACGGGCGTCTGTTTTTATTTTTATGTTATATTAGTTTAAATAACAGCTGTAGGCGAATTGATTAAATACACCGGGTAGCTAATACTATAACTAAATAAAACAATAGACAAACGTTTCCAAAAGAGTTTCGTAGTCATCATTGCTGCGAATGTATGGTTAATTTCTACATTTAATTCAGCAATGAATGTCATTAAACTGTCAGAATAAAAACTGAAAATGGTGCAACTCAACATAATTTTTTAAAAAGTATACAACCTATTGGAAGATATATAATTTTTGGGCAAAAAAAGTGTAAAAGAAAACGTTAAAAATATTCCAATGTCAAACAATGCTTTGATTTACAACATTTATTAAGTTTCATAATAATTCCCCATAACCCTGTGAATGCTACAGCCGGTCTAATCAGCCGTAGCGACGTTAATCGCTTTTGCCTCGCCACCCGACCGATTTGCAAATATCCGTATTTCATATTAATAATCCTAAATTGCATAAATTAAGTAACGCTAGGTTATGTAAGTTGTCTGTGTGAGTGTATAGGAATAGGACTTTCACTTAATGTTAGGCCGGTTTACAAAGTAATTGGCGGTTAACCTGATTATCTTAATGATTTAATTGGGTTTTTTACTGTAGGATTTTTTTTTATTAGGACAGAAGATTTTTTTAGTTTAAAACTGAAGGCAGAAAGAAAAGTTTTTTTTTGTAGATTTAACTTTTAATTTAATGTTTTGTCCGTAACAATTTTCACTTTTGATTGTACCTACTAGGAATCAATATTATAACCATTAAGTATTACTGACAAAAATTGGAACAATAGGAATTATAGCTTTTGATGGTCATTATTTTATTAAATAATGGTATGTATTTGTTAATTCGTACTACCAATTATATGTAATGAGTAAGAACAGGAAAATTATTTTCCCTGCTATTGAATTTCTGTTTGTTTGTTATTTTCGTTCGATTAGTAATTTTTGTATGTAAACAGAAATAAATTTAATAAATAGGTAACGTTTATGCAAAAGGATAAAAATAATAGTGATAAATGGTTTTTAATTGGTCCGATTTTAATTTGGTGTGGACGAAAGAATCGTCTTTAATTTAAAAAAATAATTTTAAAACTTTTGTAACACATTTATTCAATTTTGTAAAGTACCAAATGGATCATACAGATACGAGTACATAACATTATAATTTATAACTAAACAGTTGTTTTGTAAAAATAAAGAGTACAAAAGCATCATAACATACATTATTCCTCGTCGAAAAGAAATTAGATGTTACCTAAGCTTATAACATTTTTTATAATAATTAACCCTACACTGCCGACGGTACAATCAGTTGATATCGGTTCGATTAATCATAGATTCATAGAACTTTGATTAAACACGTTTAATTATGCATGTTAATTAAATGATTAGGTTATAAATAAAATATCTTGACGACCGTTTGCGGTGCCAGGGAACTAGTTGGTTCTGTTGACCAATAAGTACTGTTGTAGGGACAAATAGGAGGTAGTTAAGTAGCGGGATTTTCTATGACGTTTATATGATATATTTTCTTATGGGATATCAAGGGTGGTTCCTATATGTATGTTTATTGAAATCATAGAGAGCTTGTGCCTTCTTTCCACTTATCAATATTATTTTCTTGTGAGAGTGTATTGACAAAAAATTAAAAAAAGTAAACATAGGTAACTGAAGGTATATTTCTTTTAAATAAGCCGATAGATAGATAAAAGCCATAAGATAAATAATAATTTCACAAAACAGTCTATTTAGGTAGACTACTTACATTGCACAAAGAAAGCCTTCTATTATTTTAAACTTATTTAAAAAATAATCTTTGCAGATAAGTACGCACCGGTTATTAAAAGCATAAGAATAATTGGCATCGACCGAAGATATGTCAAGTTAAATTATTAATACAATTCACTGTAAAGGATTAATTGGATCAATCCAGTTTGTTAAGAATCCATTATAATTTATAAGTAAGTATCATAATTTCGCAGAACTTGTAAAGATAATTGAGTTAGCGGGCGCGCACACTGGAGTCTTTTCAGTTGGCCGACTGAAGGCCGGTGGAAGAAAAAAAAACATTTTTTTGAAAGTTGACAATCTATACTAATATTATAAAGAGGAAAACTTTGTTTGTTTGATTGTAATGGATAAACTCAAAAACTACTGGACCGATTTTAAATATTCTTTCACCATTAGAAAGCTATATTATCTACGAGTAACATAGGCTACATTTTATCGCGGTACGGGCAGTAGCTCCCACGAGACGCGGGTGAAACCGCGGGAAAACGGCTAGTTGTATCATATAGTTATTAGTCGGTCTGATACCGGACAAATAGTTATATAGTCCTTGTTACGTGTGTACTTCCATTCATTTTCATACTGATGAGCCCAAAACAACTATCGGCCGACTAAAAGTTTGTAGTGTGCTCTCTTAAGGGCACTTGAATACTTGCTGGTGATGGACTGATTATTGTAATTAGTGTTGCTTATAATTTTATTGCCGCGGCGTTTGAGGGTTAATAAGGCATTGATTGATTTATACGAAGGGGCTATTAGTGGTCATTTGAATGGTATTACGTCATTGTTATTGTTAGTGATTTTGTAAGCTGAAATGGAAATTCGTATCATTTTAGGATATATTTTTTTAATATTCTTTGACCATTCTTAATTGTATCTACCATGTTATTTTTAGTGTCACAATTAAGAGCTTAAGCTAAGTGTTTTTTTTGCTGATGTCAAATTCCGCTTTTGGAAAAAAAAAGTAAAGAAAAGGATCTGTCTATTAAAAAAGCAGCTCATATTTTAAGGGGTAATTGGCTATGTTAAGTCTTACTGTTTTACAAGAACCCACAGATTTATGATCATTTCAGTATGAATGATTAAATGAGTGGTAATCGAATATATCCGAACAATTACCACCAAAAACATTTCGCATGCGTTTAATTCACTTTTGTTAATTATATAATGGTTTGGCGTGTTATTATACTTCATTATACGCCTACAATTAAATGTAAAGCGATCTTCAGGCAAACACGTAATGTAACCAATAAAGTCTTGTTTGCATTACCTTTAAACTGGACTTGACTTCATACTAGGTACCTACTGTCTGCGATTTCGCCGGTGCCCCGTGTTAGCTACGTTGTGCCCCCGAGAAAAAATAGGCTAAAAATATAACCTCGATAAATGGATTATTAAAGACTGAAAGAGGTTTTCAAATCGATTTAGTAGTTCCTGAAATTAACGCGTTCATGCAAACATAAAATTTTCAGCAATAAAATATTCTTCAAAGGGTTAGGAAGAGTCTTAGACACCAGCAGTAGTTAGACTTACATTTAAGTTTAACTTAAAAGGCAGTTCTACTGCCCCGATAGTACACACATGCACTTATTTAGACCACGGTCTGTTTCTCAGAAAGTCTGTCTCTAGGAAACTACTTCGTTGCTCTTGGGCATCGAAGTCAAGACCACAATATGTTCTGCCCAGTACCAGTTATGACGAAATAAGACCATTGAGGCAGAAAACTACACCAAAGCGATTGTTGATTTTTTAAATTAATGGTTTTGGCTAAAGCGATTGAAATTGAAATGCAACGCCTCATAAGGAGTCTGCAAAGCCTTTTTAGATAAAAAAAAAACATTTGATTTGACTTTTCATAACTCGGGTTCTTTACATAACAATATTAGTCGGTAGGTATCCGAAATCTGATTAAAAAAACACAACATTTCTCATCCAAAATCAAGAATAAATCGGCACTTGTCCGAAAAGACCAAAAACTTTGACAGCCTCTGGCTAAACTGCGACTGCGACAAATTTTATATTGCTGTTCAGTCATTCAAATGCCCACCTTATTGCTTTGTAATAAAGTTTATGACGTGGTTGATTTATTTTGGTTTTATTGTAAAGGATTTGTCAGTTAATAAGTATTGAAGCTAAGATGTTGCATGATGGTCTGTTTTGACTGGATGCAATTAATGCATTCTTTGCAGTAAGAGGATTAGTTTGCAGTTTTATAAAGAAAATAATACTAAACAATGATGTGGATGTTGGGGGGCTTAAAACATCAAATACGTGAAGATATGTCTTTGTTTTTCTTTTTTTGCCAAATACATATTTTTGATTTGTCATTTCATGATAAATATATTTGGAAGGATCGGCTATTATCCACCTATTCTTATTATTTACATAGGTATTGGTTCCGCCCAGCCTTTTCCCAACTATATTAGATACGGTTTCCTGGTTTAAATGGAAGCAGCTCAGTACCAGTGTGTTACAAGAAGCGACTGTCTATCTGACCTCCTTAACCAAGTTACCCGGGCAACCCAATACCACTTGGCAAGACTGGTTGTCAGACTGTCTGGCTGTTCAAATGACAGCCGGGACACCAGTTTATCGTGCTTTCCGAAACACGGCTTTCCATCCCGAAAAACAAATATCATTTAAATCGCTTGAGCAGTTACGATTAAGAATCGAATGCAAAGTATGACCGCACCTTAACAAGATAGTCATTTGTATCTTATCCGCACAATTCATTAAGTTATTTTTATGTCATTCCGTAATTATTGTAAACACGTTTGTAAAGTTTTAATGCTAGTTAATTAACCGAGCTGCGGGCTTGACTTAGCGTGGACATGGCCGTTTGTAAAATGCGTTCATTTCATATTTACCTATATTTTCTTAACAAAATATGTTTTGCGCTTCCGAATAAGTACATTGGAGTATAGAATCGTCTTTATGGCAATGAACATTATTAACCTACTTCTAAAAGGAGCTAACGGATTAGAAAAAAAAATCGTAACATTGGGTACTTAGAGCCTGAGAAAGTTCACAGTCTACTTTTTATTATTCGATTGGTGGTAGAGAAGTTACTCTTTCGGGATGCATAGAACAGCAGAGAATAACTGGTACGGTTACTGTAGGTATATAAGACTTATTTTTAAATGATCTAATATATACGCTATAGAATATAGGGCATACAGAAGGAAACAATTGAATCCGAGTTGCATACAACGATACAATACAGAGCCAACCAAAGTAGCAATACCTATTAGCATTCTTTTGCGGTTGACTGTACATCTGACTTACATTCATAACTGAATAGATATCTATTAATAGAACTCATAGAACAATAGAATGCAACAAAAACTGTGCGGATCTTCGGTAAATCATGTTCTATCGCCAATAGATTTTATTGTTCCATTATTCTGTTAATTAGTCTCTAACAAAAGGCATCTATTGTTCCAAATTCTGTATCATATAAATCTAGCATTATACTACTTAGAATACTTGCACACTGCAGACTAAATAGTCACCCGATAGTTGACCCGATGTTTGGAAAAAAATAGTTTAAAAAAATCAATCGAAGTTTTAAGTTGGTCCTATGCCGGCCAAATACCTGATCGTTGTAATGTGCGTACTAACATTCCTATTCATACTGACTTATGAGCCCCAACAAACTATCGGCTGACTAAAAGTTT
Source organism: Helicoverpa zea (assembly GCF_022581195.2). Classification (NCBI taxonomy): domain Eukaryota; kingdom Metazoa; phylum Arthropoda; class Insecta; order Lepidoptera; family Noctuidae; genus Helicoverpa; species Helicoverpa zea. The sequence goes on from NC_061454.1 coordinate 3,510,960, forward strand.
GCAGTGTGTTCTTGCACTTAGTGGGAAGGCAAGAAAAACTCGTATAAGTAATATTTCCCACGGTTGGAGCAGAATTTGAAAGAAATGCTATTATGCAGGTTTAGCAGTAATGGCTAAATTACATGTTGTTAGACAACTAGGTTTTGCAATCTGCAAGCTTAGGTTGGGGTTTGCTAAATGTAAATGGTTTTTTAATTGAGAAATTAAAAGTATGGTTTAAGAAGATTTGCTTGGTTGGCAAAAATACATTTTAAACGATGGTACCCATATCTTACACAGTGATATGAATTAAAAAATAGGTTTCAAAATGTACAATGTATGTGAATACGCGAAGAGTCCTATTTTAATTCTTATAACGGTCGGGAGAGAAGCAAAGTCCTATAGAAAAATAACCAACACCAAGACGCCACTTAGTGATTCCATGACGTGCTACCAATTAAAAATCGATATTTCTAGCTATAATGCTTAATCGCCAATTACTAGATAATGAAGAAAATGATCTAATTAGTGTCAGTGCTTCCACGAAGAGTCCACTCTCAAACAAACAATAGGTGTTGACATTTTTCATATTTCCTTTGTTTTCTGACGTCGATTATTTTCTGGTTAATTGATACCTTAGGATTATTAACAAGTGATTAGGGTGCAATCATACTTTGTTCTTCAATTGAGTTTGATGAAACTGCACTTTGTAGCTTGCTAGCTTTTTCCTGTGGTACCACCTGCGTGCCTGCGTGTTTGTAATGTAACTGTCAATAGAATACGTTAAGCTACATGATACTTCATGTCATATTACCCTTAGGATGATTTTTCTAGATGCCAAAATGTATGCGGGTGAGATTAATCATGAATGGTTGTTTACATCTTAAGTACAGTAACATAATGTTTGCTCATCTGTTGGACAGGATCTTCAATCCCAATGCCAAACAGTACCCTTTATATGTATATAAAGGGTACTGTTTACCCTGATACCCTGTAGGGTATCTACCCTGTTAGGCTTGGAGTGAGCATATATAAATATATTCAGTTAACGTTGAATAGCAAAGATAACAACAATTGTATAGTTATCGGCACGGATAATGAGCTCTCGACGGAAGAGTGGGGATCGCTTTGCGCACTGTACACTTAAGGCAATAATCCAATAAATCACTTCTGCTCAGGTGAAGGTCAGGGCTCAATATCCTTGCCGATGATTATACCTATCTTTTCTTTTCACTAAGATTTAGTCTTTGGGTTTATTAATCTTCTCCTGTTTACTAAGAGATACATTACTTACATACTCCTGCACCTTCTATTACGGGGAAATATAGGTGTAACGTTATGCTATAACAATTAAAATAGCATTCCAATACACTTGTAAATCAAAAAATCAAAACTATGCTCGTTAAGCTACGTTTTCCCATGTGTCTAATGGAATTAAGGCTTTTTTAGCTATCTTATTAGCCGAAAGCAGTAATCACTTGGCCTGGCGACTCACAGTGGGCCATTCGCGAAAGAATCCACTCGCAATTACGCCAATCAATTATAATGGAAGAGGAAATTGCTCGTTTCCGCGGCCGCTTACACTGAACACAGAGTTGACATGCTTGCCACAAGTTGTAAGCGAAAGCGGGTTCAGATATGTCCGTGATTTGTATAGGAGCAGAGTGATACACAATGAAGTGCAATACTTGGTGAGCGTAAGTTACATGGGGTGGTAGGTATGAGCTTATGCACACACAGTATTTCTGATCTATTTACGCTTGTGTCCATAATCATTAAACAAGACTACGTAATTCAGTTAGAGAGTAAAGTTTATTCCAATACTCTTCTTAAAAAAATGCGTAGGCTATATTCAAAAAGGGCTCTTTCCGATATTATGATTCATAATTAAATACTAGTTATGAAGTGATAAAGCTTATTGAAAGAATTGTTAGCAACGTATACCATATTAATTTAAATTAAACCATATCCTTCAATCGTTTAAACAAATCCAAACTTAGTTTATGCTTCTATACGCTTATCTCTTGCACCATACCACGGCCGCCGCGCCTAGCACGCGACTACGAGCGTTTCAACGGATCACGGCACTGGGCTCATCAAGCCTGTGTCCTGTTCAAAGTGAACAACTTCCAAGAACAGAAGACGAGGGAATGGTATCGAAGGTAGGTCACAAGAAACCACCACTTTTTGCCGACATTCTACGTGTAAACACGAAGAATTCTGACCATTTTTCGACAAAATTCTTTGAGCAATTAAGTGTAGATAGAACTTTCTATTTTTTGTTGTGTCATTTGGGGTTTTTTTTGAGATTTAAAACAAAACATTCGCTTTTTAAGCTTAAGTCACAAAAATACTTAATCAAAGTTCTCAAGTTTGACTGAATCTCAAAATAAGGTCACGGCCATTAAACTGCACCTCTTCATCTGCAAACTCTTTCCACAATCTTAACGTCCCGAACATAAACGGTTGTAACATCATCGACATACATACTACCTGATGTAGCATTAAGCCTTCAAGTAACAAGTAAACAGTGTTACTAAGAAACGGTTTATTTAATTAAGCCGCGCAATCAACATGCCGCTCCGATGTTACGATACCGCACGAAACATCGCTTTAACGTACTTTGTGTTTGTAACTGTATTTGGTAATAAGCCTGCTTTGTGTCCATTGATAATTTGTTCTTTACGAACAATGTCAATACGAACATATGAATCATCATCATCATTTCTTTAAAGATCGTCATGGGGTATATGAAAAATAACGAACTGACCTTTTTTACATGCTGATTTTTGAAAATAATTGCGTCATGAGAAGGTCATGAAATCCTTTGTAATAAGGTAAACACAGACATTCATCAAAATCAATATTATGCATCAATGTTTGCTATAACTCATAAGCAGCTATTTCCGATAACAATTGAGACCGCTTAAGTACTAATTAACAGAAACGCTTACTAATAATCTTGATAGCTGGCATAAGTACGTGGAATATGTGCTGTAGGTATACTCAGAACTTGCACTTACCTGACTAAATGAGTACAAACCAATTTACTAATGATTGAAATCATCGTTAAAACTTCAACTCTACATAATCTTGATATTAAATGCAAATTTGGAATGCCAATAAAATTATCGTTGAGGAAAAACTACATCATCAACGCAACTAGTTTACTGTGGGAGAGAAATAAAGGCGTTATAAAGACGTAACCTAATCGAATCAAAATCAACAGTGTATATCATCGTATCTCCAATTTTATCTTTTGGACAAAAACCAAAAAGATACCGGTACTAATGAAGACACAGCAGAATAAACATGAGACTCGTAATCAACGGGCAAAAACATTTTACAATCACGAGTCTGCGGCGGTGGGTGACAAAAATGCAATTTAAGTTATGCCAAACTAAAAACTCAATTCTGAGTCGAAACTCTGGTGTAATGGCGACCGCGGCTTTGCAAAAACTGTCCTTCGATCATCCCATGGCATAATTAGTCTCATGCTGAGCCGAGAAAGATATACTGATCTACAACTCTGTGTATATTGCTTTTTTCACCTATCGCATTGAATGCTCCCCGCAATTCCCATTTTATGTCGCCAATGTCTTCAATGATGTTTCTATCTTGAAATTTCACTTTTTCTTAGAACAATTTGCCGTTTTTGTCCTCAGTAATGATCATTGCGTTTACATCGAGATGTCTTATTTATCTTTGCAATTTATGTTTGTATTCTATACAGATGAGGATTGAACGTGTTTTACTTACTAATGTATAGGTGTGAGTATAATAACGTTGCTATTAATTTCCGGGCTTTGTACTTGTTCTGGTATTAAGAAAGAATGGCAGGTGATGTAAGAAGTAATCTTTTCATTTCATTAATGTTTAGATAGAGCTGCGTCATACATATTTACGTGTTATTGAAACTATAATGTTTTTTTTTTAAGTTAGCAACATTAAGTTAATTTAGTCTGTTCTTGAAACGAGTTAAAACTAGAAAGTCCGAGAGCTGAGAGTTAATTTTAGAACAAATAAAAACGTTTCCTAGTAAACTGGTAAAATGAGTTTGTAGCAAACATTGTGTAGTTATACCGTTCCATTTGTCAAAACAAATAGAAATATTGAAGTGTTCCAACTAACCAGGCGTTTGATCCTAAATGTAATAAGTCATATTTATCTCTTTGAATGTCTATATCAAATTGTCTGTCATTAATTCTATTCGATATCTATGGGCATTTCGTTAGACCAAGCTATTTTATGCAAAAACCATTTAACCTCAAATGGCAAACCGTTGTTCTCATAGAAATCACAATTTATTACCTAGTAGCGTTTGTCTGTGACGTTGATATATGTTACAATAATGGCTAATAATTCATAAACACTTACTTTAGATATGAAGTGGACATTGTGGGAAAGATATCGTTCGTCATTTCATCAGGTCTCCTACATTTGCATGATCGAGACCACCGCGGCGACAGGACATGTGGCTTGACGTACCTAATAAAGAATGCTCGACAATCTGTTATTTTGTGTGCTATAACCAGAGCTGGGCTCCCTGGATTCTTCGCGGAATCAGTCACCTCAGCTTGACCACTTTTTGCCGACCCGCGACCGGCCTCATACTGTTCTTTCTTTCTTATACGCTACAAAGAAGGTCCTAAGTACAATATTATTATTGATTTGCTGTTTATACTCGAATTGCGATATGTCCTTTCAATATTGAACAGGCCCATCCAGCAGGGTGGCAAATGCCTCCTTTTTCGATAGTCCCAACTGTATCGTCAATGCAGGAATTTATATCATGGCGAAACGCTCGCGCTTATAAAAACCAAATTCCATTTAATTATGGATGATTTTTAAAATCTGTGAACAATGCCAGCCATCCTTTGTGGTCGCACGGCAGCTTTTTTTATTTCCGATGAAACTAATTTGATAATTTCTTATTGAAATGCGGGCGAGTCCTTCTCTGAACGACCGATATAGACTATATAACTGGGTTTCAAAGAAATGAATTAATTGACGGACGAAACGGTAGCATTGCGTACAGCGATATGAAAACCAATTAATAGAATCAAGGATGCGCGAATCAGAAAGTGTTTTGTTGGCAATCGTCATGTACTCGGAGTTATGGGGAGATTTATTAATACCTATGTCTAGACTGCTGTCGAAGGCACTCGACTATATCCTCCACGTTTTGCGATGAATATCTTACGAATTCATGAACTTGAATGTGCAAAACAGTCGAACTGTGTACGTGCTTCGTACAGTTTTTTGCCACATCTATTTGCAATTTAAGGGTTTGTAATTCCAGGACGTGATGTCCGAATGGGAATTGTTCAATAAGAAGTTTGTAAATTATAGCTTACTACTCTGAATGTGACTGGATTAATAAAATGAGCATTGTTAATGGAAGTTTCGAAAAAAGGTCAATTACTCGAAACTGGTTTTATAGAACTGTTGGAATTTTTAGTTTTTAAAAAAGTACTCACAAATAAAAAGTTCTTTATCGAACCGTTAATTTAGATCCAAAACCACAAACATTCGGAAACTCCTAATTTGCACATAAATCCGCAAAAACCTTTTCGAAACTATCCATCAATATCCTTAGTATGCAAACTATCAGTATTATTAATATATTCGCAATTAATATTTGTGTGTCGTCGCCATCGGCCGCCGTCACTTAGATATGTCAAGATTTATTGAGTGCGTCACCAGCTAAAAGGTTTGAGACAGAGTCTGGACGATAAGTAGCTACGTATAATTAGTGGGGACACGCGACCACCGAGACGTGAGCTGGCTTACAAACACACTGATGAACCACTTTTTTTTGAAAATTAGATGAAAGTAATTAATTTTATGATAGCAATATTAATAAAAAAAAAATACTAGTTTATAGTTGTTAAACTTAATTACGTTTTGCAGTCAATGTTAATTCTACAGTCGTCATAAACTTTGCTGAATAACCCTTCCCTTTTGTATGACACGTCAATACAAATAGGATCAGTCGCGTCGGAATCGCGTGACGCGTAATAACCAGTGTGCAGCCGAGATGGTTTGTAATGAAATCGCTGATTCACGATAACTGAACACATATTGCCGTGAAGCTTATACAGAACTTCGTGACATATAGTTTACGCGCCTTTATCCCCATGTATCGCGTGTGAGCAAGGCCGATTAGTTAGCCCACGGTAAAATATTACAGAATGAGCCCCAGGGCCCTCGCACATGGTATTTTCGCGCCTTTCCCTGTCAAAACGATATAATACCGCCATGACATTTGACGTCATACCATCACACCTGTACTGCGCAATTTCACAAAAACGAAAAAAATCGTAAAGTCATAATTTATTTATTGTGAAACAATGGTACAATTTATTGCCAACAAATAAATAAGCACTTTATTTTCAAAGTGTGTCCGTACATATCGTGTTGCGTGTTAACCCTGCGCCTGCTACCCCGGTTGACATTCCGGCGGCGTGCCTGGGGCCTCCGCGACCAAATTGCCGCCTTTATCTTAGGCGCCTTCGACAAATTACGTCGGCCCCAAAAAGTCAACGAGCTTATCACAAAACGTTAGAGCGTGTGTTAGTTGCTTGTACGTCGTTGCTTTTAATTTCGCCCGTATAGTTTTTGTTATGTCCTCATTTTAGGGTTATCTGAGTAGGTAAGGCTGGAAGGCTGCATGCCTCTGTCACATATGTTCGTCTGGTGTCCTTTTTGGACGTTTGTCTGAGCTTATAAGTGCTTGTGTTGATTGGAGTGTGCTGTAACATGTTTGTTTGTCACATTTTATGTTTATTGTTGAACACACGCTCCCGTAAAGGTTGTATAACGTTCGGTTGGGCTGTTATTCTTTGTGTGGCGTTAATTTAGTTGGGTGGGCGAGTAGTGATGTGAACATAAAGTGCGTCGGTATTCTTGAAGGCGATAGCAATTAGTGTTGTCTAAAGGTCGCAGTGCGTAAAAAGCACGAAGGTAAAAAGTGACAACTCAAGTCGCCTTCATACGTAGTTGACTTTTATAACGCGATGTCGATGCTGATAAGCCGATAATAAGTAATACATTTTTCTGCATTAGACCACTTTGGAAAGATCCATATGTATGTAGGGCAGTTTTTGTAGAGAATTCTAACCGATCGATTTTCAACTTAGTTGCTTTGAAGATAACGTCCACTTATCTCTAATGATTGAAGTATTAAACAAAGTTATAGTTCCATGTTTTGAAAGAATTATAATTTTGACTTATAGTCTCTATTAAGGTGCTAACAGTATAACGGATGAAACTGTTTATTACTTATTATTCAGAATAACGTATGGACGCAGAAACAGCCTTTATACAACAAATGCTAAATACCATTAAGACAAATTAAGGCCATTGAATAAATTAATTTGTTTACACATTGTTTTAATTTATTCCTACGTAAGAACTATCTATTTAAAATGGCGGAAAGAATTTTTAATATTGTTATCCCCTTTTGGCATATGAATTGAAATATTTATAATGATTGCATTATAATTTTATTGTAATGTATACCATGTCTGAGTGATATAAGGTTCAAAATGCTGTGCTGCTGCACTTAATTAAAGCTTAGTTTCCGGTAGTCAACGACTCTTTAAATTTATTAGATAGGTACTATAGGTTATTCACGTGTTTTCATCCAACTAGGGAGAACCACTTTCCGTGCTTGGATAAAAAGTAGAAAATTACCTAAGTATATCCTTTCTCAGGTTCTGGGAGTAGTTTTGGCGTTACTCAAAGTTAATAAGTAAGTAAGGATTACTAGTGAACCGTATAACAAACAAACAACCTCACTAAATAACTTTAAGATAATGTTATGTATGATGCCTAGAAAAATGAAAATTAATGCCGAATGGATTAACCTTAATTCTGAAATCACTTTTACGGCACATTTTATTCAAATCGACAACGCGTTGAGTGGTTTCATTAATAAGGAATAAATTATTGTCTAGTTATATATAGATAGACCTTGCCTTTGGCACGGGCCGATGTTTTTTTTTAATTTTGATACCCTGATACCTTTAATTGGTTTCTGAGCTGCGCGTGCGTCTCGCAATGTCTCCGGGCCGCTATAAAGTCTGCCGAGATTTTTGTGCCTACCGGATTTTTATTTGTGGGGGTCTAGTATAAATGTTTTAGTTTTAGTCTACAGTTTAGGTAAACGTAGTGTTAGACGTCTTGCTGCACGGTGGACCGATGATTTGAAGAGTTTGGTGGGCAGTGGCTGGATGTGGGGTTATCAAAGACCGAGATGGTTGGAGCTGCGGGATTGTTCAAAAGAGTCACCGCGGCCCTGTACATAAAGGGCTTAAGAAGGAACACGATGGTTTTAAGTCAGTAAGAGTCGGAAACGCTGCATCCACAGCGGGAGGGGTCATTTGGTGATGACAAAAAAAAGAACGAGAGGCCTCCGTTTGGCAGTGGACAACAATAGGTTGAGAACATCATATCTCCCCTTTGAAAACTTGTCTCAACTTACACTTACTTACAAGGTTTTCACCTAAGGTGTCTTCATGATGGTGATTATGAAGTCCTATGGAGTTGCGAGTGATGTCGTCGGTAGGAACTAGTATACATAGTTAGCAATATTTGCAATTCGCAACCTAATATGACTGTAGTCGTGGTACCAAACACCTTGTAGGTATAATTTATCTATCCGTTTTGCATTTACTACAGAGATACCGATGAGTGATTTATTGTGATCGCTGGTAACATGCAATCGGTGAAATGCAATATGGATTAACCGTAACTAGGTCTTTGGTGCAAATGTTCGTTTTATCATGATGGTTGTGGATTTATGGGTATTTTAGATCACTTTCACTGTAATGCACAAACGAGCACTAGGTCTCTCTTGACAAATAACTATCTAATATAAAGTTACTAATACTATGTATAAATTTATCTACTAAAGCTTTAAGTAGTTCATAATGAATATGTTTAGGTACTGCAACCAAAAAAAAAAGATCACGTGCAGATTATAAAACAAGTCCACACGTCAAATTTCAGGAAATTGTGAGTCCAATCAAAGATTTTAGTCCATCTTATACCGGCTAAATACTTGTAATATAAAAACTCCATACAGATTTATGAGGCCAAATCAAGTTAAACTTAAAGTTGACAGTAAGAGCAGGTTTCAGAGTACTCTTAAATTCATAGTTATCCAACTAATGTAGAAACACTAACAAGGAGAGTCATCGTAAAAGCTTTTATTAACAAACACAATGCTATGTTGAAGTATGATCCCATGACACGAGAAACTGATAATGTGCACTTTTTGCACCGTTCCCAGATCAACATGTTGTAATTATTGATCAAAAAAAATTAATTACTCCAAACGGCCTGTTATGACTTTCATAGAAAACGGCGCCTAGCTTGGTAAGTGCCTAGAGGTACTAAGTAACTTTTATGAAAGTTATAAGTCGTTGTAGTAATTAGACTTGGCATTAGTTGATGGTAATCCTAACTAATAACTAGGAACATAATTATAAAAGGATGTAGGTAATAAAGTTATTGAGTATTGAAAGCTAAGTTCTTGATGAGAAAGTGAGTAGGAAGGCATGTCATGTTGTAAATATTACCTACTTAACTTACTAATGTTATAAACGCTGTAGAGTTTGTTTGAATGCGGTAATTTCAGGAACTATGCATCGGATTTGTATAAATATGTCATTCTTACATAGTTCATCTGTTGAGAAAAGCTAGGAATATAGGCTAAAGTTTTTATCTGAGAGTGAGAAATAGTATAAGTACTTAGGTATCTTGTTTTATTAATTGTTTATGAAATATAGGTCAAACCAAAAAATATTAAGTCAAACATGTATTAATCACTATGTACTTATGTAATACAATGAAAAAAATATAAGAGGCAAAATTCAATATTGCATTCTTTAATATAAAGTCATTTACAATGCATTTTTCTGATACGATCTTTCCCGTCGGCAAACATAAAAAGCTAGCAAACATTAATAATAAAAGAAATATTACGAGTACTTCTCTCCGCCGACGTCGCCACCACCTGTACGTCGGCAGGGGAGACGCCGGCCACCGACGGGCTTGGGATCGGGGGACCATCAGGTCCCTAGCAGGGTCCCCGCTACCGGTGGTTGTGTGCAGCGCATGAGATGGACTCAGAAAATGAATGAGAACGTCATGCGCGCATACTACGGGTCCACAGAGGGAGGAACTAACCTCACTGCGTACCGTGATAGGATGCTGTCTCTGTTCCGGGTGCTTGAGCCAGCCGTCAACGTATCGGCCCAACGACTGTCGGATCAGGTGCGGGTTATCCAGCGCAATCACAGACTGGACGACGCCGCACTTGATCGGCTGCGCTTAGAGATGCTGAGCAGCCCTATGGTCACCACCTCGTCACAGGCCGCGGTGCCACCGCCACCTTCAGGCGGAGTCACGCCGCGGTCCAATCTCGTTGAACGGGATGAGGACAATAGGGTTGTAACGGTAAGTACTCAGTGCAACGAACGTGTGAGGAGTGCTCTGGAGGATGCGATTCAGGAATTTAGGTACTCACCCGTCGAAAACCGACCGCGACTACCTCGCTTGCCTATGCACAGACAGAATAGGGCGTTGGTGTGTGCTCTGGATTCGCTGTTGGAAAAATATTTTGAAAACAGCGAAGACCTCCTTGATACACACTCAATTATGTATTGCGCGGCTGTTGCTGCATGTCGTGTAGCTAATGTCAAATTCCCTGACAGTAACAGAGCTACACGACCAAAATCAGCGGTACCAGCTTGGCAGTGCAGGATTGAGCGTCGTATCGAGGGGGCCAGAGTACTCATCGGCAAACTATATTGCTTCAGGGAGGGTAATACCCGACCACGGGTGATGCGCTTTGTGAGACGTGCATTCATGGGGACTGGACTCAGTCCTCATGAATATATGCCGCGTATCGCGGAGCGCATCGACTTCCTGAAGCAAAAAGTCTGTGCATGGGCTAGCCGTATTCGAAGGTATAAACGACGGGTAGAACGTTACACCCAGAATCGTATGTTCCAGAGTGATCAAAGATGGGTATATAGAACTTGGGAGCGACCTGAGCAATACGTGATGGACGGGAGCCGGCCGGATGATGGTGCCACAAACACGTTTTGGCGCAACCTCTGGTCGACGCCCGTATTTCACGAGGAGGGTGACTGGACACGTGATGTTGAACGGAAGTGTGAACAAATACCAGAAATGGAGGAGGTCAATATTACCTCCTCCGACGTAGCCTGTGCAGTTCGTTCGATGCAAAACTGGAAATCACCAGGACCGGATGGACTGCACAATTTCTGGTTAAAGTGGCTGCAAAGTTCACACCCCTGTTTAGCATCACAGTTTCAGTCATCCTTAGAAGCCGGGTCGCTCCCACAGTTTCTAACAACAGGAGTTACCCATCTGCTCCACAAATCAGGCAGTACCGCGGAACCCAAAAATTATAGACCGATCACTTGTTTACCGACGGTCTATAAACTTCTTACATCTATTTTGAGATTAAAAATAAACCAACATATTGAAAAATATTCAATTATGTCAGTTTCTCAAAATGGATGTAAGAAGGGGTCCCGTGCTACTAAGGAGCTGCTCCTCACTGATATGGTCATCAGCCAACAGGTTCGACGATCCCGAAAGAATTTGTCGACATGTTGGATAGACTATAAGAAGGCCTACGACTCGGTCCCCCATGCATGGCTTAGGAGGGTACTGGAGTTGTATAAAATAAATACAACTCTACGCGCCTTTCTTGCGTCATGTATGGAGCAATGGAGAACGGTTCTTCACTATCCAGGATGTAGACAAATTGAAGGGACCGGCGATCCTATTAAGATCGAGCGGGGAATATTCCAGGGTGACAGTTTGAGTCCACTTTGGTTTTGCCTGGCCTTGAACCCTTTGAGCACATTGCTAGAGGGTTCGGGGCTGGGCTATCCTTTGCGGAGAGGGGGTCAGGTTATATCCCATTTGCTTTATATGGATGATCTGAAACTGTTTGCCACTACAGAACTGCAGCTGATGAAGCTACTGAAGATCACTGAAAATTTCAGTAGTTGCATCAGGATGGAGTTCGGTGTGGACAAATGTGCAGTCATGCATGTAAAGCGAGGGGGAATTGTGGAATCTGAGGGAGTACAACTCTCAGATTCCATAAACCTGAGATCACTCTCCGCAAACGATACATATAAATACTTGGGTATGGCGGAGGGGTTAGGCATCAATGTGGCTGTCATGAAACAGTCATTACGGGAGCGTTTCTTTGGCCGCCTGAATAAGGTCCTAAAAAGTTCCTTATCAGGCGGCAACAAGGTTCGCGCCTATAATGGTTGGGTCATGCCAGTCCTGATGTACTCCTTCGGCATACTCAAATGGACTCAAACTGAATTGGATACCTTGGATAGGAGAGTCCGCACACTGCTGACCGCAGAACGAATGCATCACCCACGATCGTCGGTGATGAGACTGTACATCCCACGGAAATGTGGAGGCCGAGGCTTTTTAAATGCAAAGACGCTCCACAACCGTGAGGTGTGCAGTCTCAGAGAATATCTTCTCAAAAGCGACGTGGGTATGCATCGTGATATGGTAGCAGTGGACAAAGGACTCACCCCGCTATCGTTGGCAAATGAGAACTGGCGCAGACCTGTGGTACTAACTACCCATGATCGCAAGGAGGTATGGCAGAGCAAACAGCTACACGGACGCTTCTTCGGGGCTCTTCATGGTCCCGATGTAGACTTCAATGCGTCCGTATCTTGGCTACGCTTCGGTGACTTGTTTGGAGAAACCGAAGGGTTTGTATGTGCAATTATGGACGAAGTTATCCTTACGAATAACTACCGGAGATATATCGTGAAAGACGGGACGGTTGACATATGTCGGGCATGTCACCATCCGGGTGAGTCTATCAGACATATTATATCTGGTTGTTCTCGTTTGGCTAATGGTGAATATTTGCACAGACATAACCAAGTGGCCAAGATTATCCACCAGCAGCTTGCTCTGCAATACAACCTTGTAGACCTTGAGGTACCGTACTACAAGTATGCGCCCGACCCAGTTCTCGAAAAGGACCATATCACGTTGTACTGGGATCGATCTATCATCACTGACAGGACTATTGTAGCCAATAAGCCTGATATTGTGGTGATAGATCGATCAGCGCGCCGCGCGATGATAGTCGATGTCGCCGTTCCGCATGACGAGAACCTTGTGAAAGCTGAGAAAGAGAAACAAATAAAGTATCTCGACTTAGCGCACGAGGTTGTCGCCATGTGGAGTGTCGACACGGCTGTTGTTGTGCCGATTGTCGTTACGGCCAATGGTTTAATAGCCAAGAGCCTCGACGAACACCTCAGGAGGCTCTCGTTGGGCGGCTGGATCAAGGGACTGATTCAGAAGGCAGTACTCCTTGATACGGCACGTATTGTGAGGAGGTTTCTGTCTCTGGGACCCTAACCACCGGTACCTTGGACCCTGTGCCCGATATCGGTGGCAACCTATTTTTTATATTTTTAAATGTTTTTTATTTTTATATTTAATATTTAAAAATGTAAATTATATGCTTGAAAATAAATAAATAACAACAAAAGAAATATAAGTTCAATTATGTAAATATGGCCATCCATCTGTTATTTGGACAATTCCACAATAGTATGTCAGAATTGCATCGTGCAAATCGTCTAATTCAAATTAGATTACAATTTTGGCAACAGTTTTCATTTTATCAAAACGCGCCTTGCAAAAATTAAAATGCAACGAAACACAATTATTATAAATTTTTAAGTTTTGACGTCAGCCATTTTCCGGATAACAACCATAATTGGATTACAGTAGAAGTTGATGAAAAAGTTGAAATAAATAAAACAGTACAATTAGAGGGAATTCTAGAAATGGAAGTAAAATATATCTGACTCACGGTTACACGACGGGTGATAGTCTCCGTTGCTGTAACACTAAATCTAATAAAGTTAAACACTCAATTCCTGATATGAACGAGTAATTAAAGAACAAGCAATTAAATGAAAACATCAATTAATTAGAAGGGGAGAGGCGAGCGGGCGCGAGGCTGCGGCACTCACAACTGGTTTGAAGAAACGAACGCAGCATGCTTCATCCATAATTCAAATAAAACATGGGGCCCAGACCCCGCCCCTGCGTACGCCGGCCAATAGCTTACACATCGAGCACACTCCGCAACTCCGCCTGCTCACTTACTTCCCCACCTTTCCTATTCTAAATTAGCCCTATTCGATTTCACCAATAAATTAATACGAGACGATAATATCATCCCGCCGAGCCGACGGTACCCGACGACGCAGATGTAATTGCTCGTGGGTGCCGATTGATTATTTGCAATATTCAATTAATAACAAACGTGATTTCAACGATCACGACCCGAGCCGGTCTTTCGATTCTAACAAGAGTAATTTTTAATGTCTTAATTGACAAATTGAATTTCTGAGAAGATAGAAAGCAATTATAACGTTCGATTGATTTTTTTAAAGTGGGTAATCAATTTCGAGTCGTTACCGCTACCGGTAAAAAATGGCCGACGTGGTCCGGTAGCAAAACTAATTTGGGTTTGGACTTGTTACTATTGTACAAATGAATACGCCGATATGTTTTGACGTATCAAACAGGAAATTCTTGGTTACTAAGCGTTATTGCTTTATCAGTATCAATATTTTACAAAGGTGAATTGACACGAAGATAAAAATGGGATCCTGGCCTCGGCTCCGGGTTCATCGGCGGGCCAGTCACGAGCTCGACCACTTTATGCACATTAACTAATTTATTTTCGGAGATTTTGCTTGACGACTGACGTTCGACTTAGTCCTTGTTGATAAGAAAATTGAAATGGTTAAAAGGATTTTGATGCCTCGGCTACATAATTATTCATCGTCGATTGTTTCTTTTACACAATGTGTCCGCATTAAGCTCGATGCAAACACAAAAAGGATTAAGCGACAGCTTGGTTCCTTTCCTGTATTGATACCGTCTTACACATGCAATTGTTAAGTAAAGGTTTCATTATGAATTGCTGTTTCAATTTCGAGTAAAATATCTGAAAGGTGGCATTAAGGACAATGACAAATAATGAATCCTTTATCATTATGTTTCATTGTCATTACGACAAAAGAGTTGCAGTAGGCAATTACTCGCTTACGTAAAGCTTTTTCTTTGTTGGCAACACTAATTCATTTTCGAGGGAGCTTCGTTTTTTTGCTTTTAGCATTGTTTGTTGGTACAATTTGTCAGTTTGTTGTCCTTTTGAGGTTCAGCCGATAGACTATTGCAAAAAAATTGGGCCCTTTTCGGAAGTTGCTAATGATAAGGCGCCAGTAGCTTTGTTTTTTTTTCGTCTGTGGTGTGAATTAGAGCTATGATTTCGATTTTAGAGCTTCGTATTTGTTATTCTTGTATGTGGAATGGTCCATTCTCATCCTTATATCATTAAGGATGGTATAATTTTGGGGTTCATCGATCGCAAAGATATGTTGGTCTATATTTTGTGGTTTGTAAGTTGATGACACGTGTCGGCGAGTCAACAGAGGATCGGCATTTAATAACAGGCCAAATATCTCGGTCGGTGTGGTCCGGAAGTCGAGATTGTCATCATGAGACATTTCGGAACATTTTTATTATCTTCTTCCGGAGACTAGTTCTCTATTACTGATATTAATGTTAGCGGAGTATGTTGTAATGAAGTTTGTCGTGCTCGTCTCGAGATTTCAAAACCGTGAGAATTGTTGTACATGTTTATAAGCTGTTATAAATAAATAAGCATTGTAATATGTAGTTGGAACCTTAATTATGGACTGATGGTGTGAATTTATATTCCATTGAAAATTAATATTAAGAGCAGTTATTTATGAATAACACGTAATTTCCTTACAGACTCACATTAGCCACACATAATTACATTTATCGTAATAGGTACAGGATGCACTGCAGTTATCTTAGGCATCAAAAATCAAGGGTACGTTGTAATTACAATAATTTCGAACCAGATTCAATGTTTGTGTATAATTTAAAGCAGTCTTGTAACATTACAAGTGTAAACACAATATTAACGGGAAGCTATCCCCCAGAATTAGTACGAAACGATTACACAGATAGGGATCGCCCTTATAATTGTTATTTTTACTGTCGTTAACGCGCGCTACCTAAATTTAGACACGAAATGCCACCTCATTTACTTCCAACCCCTCAATGTCATTTACGAACATGATAATTTCATTTTCCAAATTACATTATAGATGTTAATCTTTGACAACGACAGTGGTAATAATGTTACGACGGTAAACTGGGGGACCGTTAAAAC
The DNA here is from genome assembly GCF_022581195.2 of Helicoverpa zea. Lineage (NCBI taxonomy): Eukaryota > Metazoa > Arthropoda > Insecta > Lepidoptera > Noctuidae > Helicoverpa > Helicoverpa zea. Next base: position 3,527,269 of record NC_061454.1, read on the forward strand.
GGTTGGTGCTGGAGACTGGAGTTAAAAAGGCGACGAAAAAGGAGCTCATAGTTGTTTCGTAAAGCGTCACTAAATGTGGTCCAATAAAGCTTGTATAGGCTGTAATGCGGAGCGGGCGTGCCAGTGCGCGGGCGCACGCTCGCGGTGCCCCCCTCCCCTCCCACCGCCGCCGCCGCGCTACCGTTCCGCTAAACAAACTTCACGCAGAGACGCCAAATCGATTCTCTGCGTTCGCATCTCCGCCTAATAATACTAAATCACTTTTTTATCACAACTCAGATATTGTTAACGGATCGACTATGAAATTATAGCGGCAATCGCCGTCTCATTGTTTCCGCTCCGCTCCCAGAGGATCCCGACGGAAAATCTGTTAACTCATAAGTTCATTATTCCCAAATCGGTTCTGCATTGTTTCTGATGAACATCTTTGTTCGCCAAATTGCCGTAGTCGAATCCACTTCGAGATACCGGCTACGGGCATATGTTCCACAGATTTGCTGAAATTAGATTTTTGTAACATAAAGGAGGGTTGAAGTGTAACGAAACTGCATCATCAATATATTAGGCATCCTCAAGTCAGGTGACGTGATGTGGGTGTTCCGGTGAACCCGAAAAATGAAAAGTCACCTAATGATTGAAAATTGGAACCGCCAGTTCAAGTGATTATAAAGTTTATCGAACTCAGGTTTAATCAACTATTACTGAAAGATTGAAAAAAACTGGGGTAGATAAAAAACAAAGATGGCGGTTTGCGGGCAATTTGAATGGTCGTCCATTGAGCGGAGTGAAATGGAGCGGCGCGCGCGCAGCAGCCGCGGTGACACGAGCCACGTACCAGACAGAGATTTGCAACATTTTTTTTCTTCTCTTAATCATTTTATAGAACAAGATTTAGTTAGAGACACATTTGTTGCGCTTAAACTATAGCGAATCGGATGAAATATCGATTTCTTTGCAAAATTGCATGAAGAATAAATACTTTAGATCGTTGAGGTGATTTATTTCGTGACCATTAAGAATTTAACTAGCAATATGTACGAGGTTCTCTATATAATAGGTGGTCGGTAAAAAGTGTGGCACGCTATTTTAATGGAGCCTTATTTAGAGCGTCACGTTGTACAATTAGGATAGTCATTACACTTGTATTATGGCTATTTAATTTCAAATTTTCGGTGACTCATACTGAATTTCGCTATTAAATAAACCTGTGCATAAAATGTTGAGGTTCCCTGTGAACAATCACAAACGACTAGTAATACAAACACATTTTACATTGAAAGTAGCAAAGAAACCATTTGAGGTTTGCCCCGCTCGCAGCAGATAGGCGCAGTTTTTGTTGCGCGCGCGCCGGATGCGGTTCAAGTGGCCCAAGAAGTACGTCTACCGTAATGTGTATATGATTTCAAGTTAATTGCTCGCTAAATAACTTTATAATACATGTCATTATAATTGTATCAACATTAGCACGAGTTGCTTTATTTGATGACATCGTTCTCAAAAGATTTATGTGATCTTGATGGGGTAATAAGCTTTGAGATGCTGGGTTTACTTCGAATAATGGCAGCTTTTGATATAACAGTACAATTTTTTATGAAAGTTACGGTAGAAGATTCGCGTTATGGGTTTCAAATTATAACAACAGCTTACAGGAATTAATGTTATCGAAAATGGTCCCTTTTTAGGTAGAGAGCGCTGATTATACTAACTTCCATAACTGTTAAGGCTAGTTAGACAAAATTGTTATTGGCCAGTATGCCGTTAAAATATAGATAGGATAGGAAGGTCAATAAAGTATAAACAGTACACGCAGATTCTTTCTGCGTTGTTCTATTTACATGATCAAAGTTGTTATTGAATTTACTAAATATGGCTAGTTCATTTGGTCTAAAGTAAATTAGTAATACAACAATCGAAAACATCAAAGACGGAATAACTATGGAACTTGTGACTAAGTGCTATTATAAGAATTCATAAAAGACGTTTATCTATGGCTAAATACCCAGTTTCTGAGCTTTACACTTAGTAAAGCTTTGTGCGGGTAAGCTCCGCGGCTTGCAGTGAAGTAGATAATTTTGTTGCAATAAAAAAGAATTTTGTAAACTACAAAATATTTTTTGGAATGATGTGTTAAGGGCTTGTGTTTGGCTTTAAACTTATAAATGTCACGTTTTTTACCGGAACATACCTAAGGTGAGCCTTGATATTTAATTGCAATACATACCTGCTACATGATTTGAAGAGAATTTCGCTACGTTATGCTACAACTAAACTAACTGCAAGCAACTAAATACTTTTAAGCAAGTCTCAATCACCTGTCATCGACGTCACTTAAGAACACAACAATAGTCAGGTTTAACTTTACTTTTCCTTTACTAAAAGAATTCCTGGGAAACATTTCAGAGATTATTTACCTTCTACTTCCCAATATAACTAAGTGAATAAGTAATTTGTGCCAGACTTTTTGGGGGCTTGGATCCAGAAATAACCATTTTCAGGTTATCATGTATGTAAAGTAAATACACGCATAACCATGCATTTATGCTAGGAAGTTGGTAGGGAACTGCTAAAACAATATACGTATACATATTCTACATTCATAAGTACAAACAATAAAAAAGGCCCTAAACACATAACCAACAAGCAAACAAACGTTCATCAAATATGTTTCCCTTTTCACAAGTCGGCAAAGCCTTGTCCGCGACTATGTAACACGACTATAAATATTAAATTGTTACGGCCACTCGCGATCCGTGCTTAGCGTCCATTAACATAGACATATTATGTAATCCTGGTGAACGAGTAATGACTTATTTGGACCCAAATGAGGACGTTTCGTGAGGTTTTAGTCAAATATTTTTTGGGTTGGTTGGTGGTGTTTAGTGGGCTGAAATTCAGGTGTGTTAAATAAAATACTGTAAGTTAAATATGATGTCAAATTTTGTTTTTAGGGTTCCGTACCCAAAGGGTAAAACGGGACATTATTGTTTTTGCTCCTCTGTCCGTCCGTCCGTCCGTCTGACACCAGGCTTATCTCATGAACCGTGATAGTTAGAGAGCTGTAATTTTCACAGATGATGTATTCTTGTTGCCGCTATAGCAACAAATACTTTTTAGTAGGTAGGTTAATGAATGCTATACCTACAAACATATTCATTAATTGAAAAAGGAAAGTCGTTTGAACCTAATGTTTTATTATACCATGAATAGTAAAACGATATATTTAGCACCTAAGACGGAGAGTGTAAATAGCGTTTTGTTATTGACACGACGCATTTATTTATCGCGTTTCAATTTTAATTATAAAAATATTTGCTATTCCCTGCGGTTCCACCTGCGTCTCGATGGAACTCATTCCCTCCACCGAATAAAAAATAGCCTATGTCAGACGTTTTAAGCTACGAACATACACAATGAACCTGAAATTACGAGTAAATATCTCAATCGCACACATCAACATTATTACAGCGGCATTTTAATACCTAAAAGAGTACCACAGAGCCATAACCACATAAAAATTCATACACCAATACTTTAACAGCCAATCATAGACTCGTAATAGCAACGGCTAATCTTCCAACTATTTTTATATACCTCCAATAAAGTGATATTACGAAAGCCAATACGCTATAACAAACTTTCAAACAAAGTAACCATAGTCTTGCATTATTAAGCAATTTTGGAAGCCATTAATCCAATAACAGGGGTAATAATATATTTGATAACAACGTTATTAGTATTATTTCTTTGATTGATGTTGATAAGTTGGGATTGGATTGCTTTGTGATCGAATATTATGTGATTATTGTTTCGACAGCGTCGGTTAAGATCTAATTTTGCAATTGTGTGAAGAGAATGCTGTTTTATAATGAGGCTTTAAGTATTTTTGTTCAAACTATTTTCGTAGTTATTGCTGTTCATAGTTTAATGATAGAAGAAACATCAATGGGCATCATATCAGCCTATAAACCATCTCGGTCTTGGGCATTCCCCATTTTATATTCTTGGAGAGTGATCGGAAATCGCAAGTTCGTTCTCTCTACAGCTCTGTTCTTTGAGTGATAAGTATCAAAGTGTAAGTATCAGAGTTACAAGATAATATTTTAGTCTTTATGATTCCGAAGGTATATTAGAACTAAAGTATTCCCTACAGTTTGACCATTCCTGAAATGTTCGCATAGTTGGCAATACAACATTTGCTCTCCTTATAATTCACTGGGTAAAAGAAGGCTTCCTATTTTTTATAATAATATATCCCGATTTGCATCGATGTCAAATACCGATCGGTGCTGAAACAATTGGTGCTAACCATTTTGACGATGTAGGTGGAATTCTCCGAAAAAACCCTGAAATTGAAGCCTTCCATGACATTACTGACTGCCTAAGCATTATATAAACTGGATCCACCCAAGACCATCATAATAACAACTTTACTCTTTTACCTTCCGAAGTCCCTAAGACCCCGACTATCACCATCACTCTATAATCATGACCAAAACCTTCGTAATTCGATCACACAGAAGCATAATCATAAACTGTTACGGTAAGCAGAAACTAATGTGGTTTTAATACTTGGATAGCTGAGTACTCGGCAATTTGGTGCCAAAAAAACCCATTTGGTACCCAAAAGCTTAATGGTTTACTAATTATTTGTCGCCGTTTTGGACGAAGGGTTAAATGTAAACGGCTTTCGATTCAATTGTTGAGGTTTTTTGTAGGGAAATTATTCTGTGTGAAGTGTATGTTTGGGCTTATTTAATTTTAAGTGCAATGACAGCTGGCTTGAGTTGTTCCGCAATTATTGTATTGAAATATACATACCTAATTATTATATAAGTCGATTTCGCAAACAATGTCGCTTGTGCCTTTTGGCCGTAAAATATAAATAATACGAAGATTTTTTTAGTTAAAAATATTTTAGACGTTGTTTTCACAATCATAACTTGTTGTTGAAGACTATTTTTTGTAAAAATAAAAATAAATAAAAAATAGTGACCATATAAGATGCATATGACCATGATAGGAAATGTGTCTTTACCATAAACAAGATGACAGCACCTGTCATTGCAACTTTTTAATGCATGCATCATGTAAATTTTCAGCCATCTGGCCGACATACTGCGTAAGTAAAAAAAAAAAGAAAAAATCTAATGTATTCCCAACTAATAGTGATGTAACGACACGAAGGCGTGTAATTCGATAGCCATGCGTTTAGTGAGGTGCCTCAAATTGATTCTTATTGTAGGTTCCGTATACAAATTAGGAAGGGTTGAAAGTTTTTAGGGTCATTCCGTGATTATGTTTTTTTGTTTGGTGTTAAGTACCTATACGGTCTGATGGTGATCGAATAGGTGGATATATTCTCTTTTCAATTTGGTTTGAGTTGAATTTTTTATTATTTATTTTAAACTGAAAACTTTTTAAATGGTATTGAAATAGCAATGAAATATGCTGAAAAGTCACTGAGCCTAAAATATTTCATTTAAAATCAATCATCATCATCATATCAGCCAATTGCCATTGCCGAACGCAGGCTTCACCAAAGCAAATGCCAAAATGCTACTCATAATCAAAAGCAATATAATTAGACTTGGGTCTAGTTGCACTTCCTTTCAATCTAAGTAACTGCACACTTTCATTAATAAATGTTCACTGTGCCTTTACAACGACATACGACATCATACAGCCTACCCTTCACCCAATCCATCCAACTTCAATTAACGCCGCATCAAGAAACAACAATAAAAACCTAATTACAGTAAATAAACAAAACAAATGCGCACGTTATTACAACCGCAATTGTATTTAATTACAAGCTCTTATTATGTGCACTCTTGACATTAAGGGTGCATATACACGGTGCAAGTAGCTTGCGCATATTGAGGCACATGTGTAGGTTACCTACATGAGTTTTAAAAAACACTAAAAAGCAAAAAAAAAAACTATTTTTAGGTGCATCGGCCTAGAAGTCGGTGTCTAATGGATGTTACTAAGTTAATTTTGCCACCGACTTCTAGGCCGATGCACCTAAAAATAGTTTTTTTTTTGCTTTTTAGTGTTTTGGGAAGTCGGTTTAATTTTTTTGTAAAAAAGTTTTTTATTTAAAGCTTTTCAGTGATACGAATAGTTGTCACTATCCATACAAGTGAGAAGTTCTCATCAATACAAAGAATATAAGTCCAAATACGAGGTATTTTACATATTCAGTTGTCGAGTTCCCTCGACTTACTTTCTCTGGTCTCCATCATCAGATCAGCTCCAAACCTTCACTGTTGCAAAGGCCTTGTCAATACAAATAATTTAAGCCCAAACACGAGGTAGTTTACATATTCAGTTGTCGAGTTCCCTCGACCCTCTCTGGTTTCCATCATCAGATCAGCTCCAAATCTTCACAGTTGAATAGTGCTTTTAGGCGTACACCTGAGTGTCAAGTTTTTACCCTATGTATGCCTACAGCTTTCGAAGGTTGCCCTCGATTTCTCAGGGTTTCCATCATCAGATCCTGACCTGATGACTATGGGACCAACTGGCAGCTATTCCGAGTCGAACAAAAAAAGAATCACGTAAATCGCTCTATAAACCTCGGAGTAATCGATGTACATACATATAAAAAAAAAAAAAAAAAAACATACCGGCCGAATTGATAACCTCCTCCTTTTTGGGAAGTCGGTTAAAAACGCGCGGGTCCTACCACTCTCACATGTAAAGAAGCAAAATACCCACCCGCGTGCTCTTGTCACTTGTCACTTGCGCATGTTAACTTGCTCCAGCTACAAGCACCGTGTAGACGCACCCTAACAATAATTCCGAATGCAACGGAAAAGCCTAGAAATATAATAATCAAGTGATTGCAATCAGAGGCAGTGTGACAATCGGGTAACTTAACGATCACGTACTCTGTGCCAAATCGCATTTTAATTAGACAGATAAGGCTCGTCATTAGCTAGTAAATTGCCCACGGAGTTGTTTGTTTTATTTTATTTCTGCTTATCTGTTAATGTTGCATCTTGTAGTTTAAATTACCGGAAAACGTGTAAGGTTGTAGTGTGCGCGGGTTGTTATTAGCGATTTGTTTCTTTGTTCACTTTGCTGAAATTACAAAAGTACCAGATATGACTTGCGATTAAGTTTTAATAATGACTACTAAATACCTTAAACTGGGATACATAAACATTTACCGTCTTACCACAAAAACTTTTTAACGTCAGTTTAAGCCTTGTCTAAAAAAATGTCAAATTATGACGTTGACATATGGTTCATTTTGCAGCCAAAATTTTTTTAGACAAGTGTAAAACAGGGGTTAAAGTTTTTGTAGTAAGACCATTAGATTTTTCTGTTTACAAAACAGTCTATGTAAAGCTATACGTTTGTTTCTTTAGATTATATATACCTCAACAATCTTCGAAGATATTATGATAGTTTCAGGCAATATCAATATGTTTGGCAATTCCGATTATGCCTCAATCTTTCTTACTATATACTACTCAGTCCTAAAAAGCCTATCACTTCAAAAACCTACATAATGACTAATCCATAACCATATATGTATTGCATTACTTTAAAAATAAAATTACCACAAAATATCCAATACATTAGGAAAAACAATACATTTCCTCAAATAACTTGTAGGTAATGTTCAATCATATCTATATTTTTCCATAATAAGGATAATTTCAAAAAATATGGTGTCCATTCGGAATTGGGTAAGTAATCACATTTTGAAATAACAATCATACCCATAATAGGTATTATTGGGTACAATATGTTACAAAAAGAGGTTCTATTAGAAGGCTTATTTCAATTTCACGAGAAAAAACAGTGAAAACTGCTAAGCCTTTAGCGGTTTTTTCAGCGTCTGGAAAGCAAAGAAAAAGTAGCAGCACTATTGAAAAGATTTCTAACAATAAAAACCTCATTAAGTTAGTCTGGAAACCGTCTTAAAAACTAAGTTCGTTTATTCCAAAAAAATGCGGCTTTAAACTTTCAATCAATAACGGCTGTGTTAACAATTACATTTCTGAAAGTTTTTTCGAAACTGCAAATGTTACAGACACTCACATAAATTAAAAAGGGCAATTAATAAACGTGTTGTATCAATTAATTAAAAACATTAAATTAACCGTATACCAAAGACAAAATAGGTAGCCATTAAACGTACTATATACCAAAGACAAAATAGCCATTAAAAGTACCATTGACAATTCCCGCCAATTTCCGCCCGCTCGCGATGTGACCACGATACCAAGATGGCTGCCAGTCATCAGACGCATTCATTTTACAATATTTTATACACATTCTATTACGTTTGTGTGTACAGTTTTTGCATCATTTAATTTCCTGTATGCGATTGAGATTGTACTGATGTGGTTGTAATGTGATTTTATTTATTCAGTTACGTGTCATCTGCAGTTTTTCCTAAAGGTTTTGCAATCAGTTATTTTAATTTGCTGCGATTTTCCAAGAAGCTGAGAGATCATGTTTTTCATGGAAAGCTGTTAAGTCTTTCGCATTGAGGATCAAATAGGAAAACGTCTTCTGGACTTGAATACATAATTTTGTAGGTACATATTTACAATATATCTAAAGTAGCAGTCAGATCTATTATTTTAAGTAGGTATCTTTATTGATATCGCCCTAATCGAGTATCTGAAAAATTCAAGGCTTGATTTTCTAGAAGAGGTGAAAGAGTGTGGCGTTATGGGGAAGTACATCTCGCAAACTTTTCTTGAAACCGAGTCACCAAATCCTGATGGGTCTTTTCGTAACACTTGAAAACGCGGGTAACAAACTCACTTTGACATGACACATTGCAAGACTCAACTTAATCCTCTTTCAAGGAGTAAATAAAGCTCTAAGGCACTTTATTTTACGGAGCTAACATTCTTCAAGTGTTGTCCACTATCCCTTATCACCAGGCTAGTACGGGAGTCCCTCCATCAACCATTGTAATGGTCAAACGACATTATTTTTACGACCTTCATGAGTGATCCTTTTTTTATTTATTTTTAGTGCAAGGGACCGCGCGTGCGCCTCAAATGGGACCCCGTGATAACTCTCACTTTTAAATCCATGTCACCGTGTAAAAGATTTTTTGGTGACACACGATTTTAACCCCTATTGTTTGTTAGGTAAGGTTCATAATATTTTTGCGTTAGTGTAGTACTTTAAATTCTTGAAACATAAGTCATTTGTTAAGTTATCAGCACTTTATTTAGAAACGAGATTTTCTGAATATCGAGATGTTTGTTTTTCGATTCCGTGCGCGTGCGTCGAATTTTTGGAATGTTTCCGTTCTGGTTGTAAATCGTGGTGGTAGTTAGGGAGCCGTGTTTTTCGAATAATTTAATTGTTAATTTGTAACATTTGGTGTTCTTTTTTTTGACTGATTAATTTTGTTCGTAAGGACTGGTGTCTTATGGTTTTGGCTTTGGGATTCGTATTAAAGTTTTGTGACATTATTACAAATTAATAGTTTTAGACATGCGTACATGTAATGTTGCAAAAAATTCCATTTGCGACAGGGGTCAAGGTTCATGTAATATAAATTACCTACACAATTATTAAAGGAAATGGATAATATTGGTTACTACATCTATTCTTGCACACACAAGACACAGGCTGACTACTATTACATCGCTATGGCAACTGTCAAGGGTGTGCTCCCAAAATATATTGGAATTATGATACCTACGTATTTAAGTATCAAAAGGTTTTGAAGTAAATCGTTTTGGACTACTTCGCTCCGCCTTGGCGACCACACGCCTCTCCATCTTTGCACGTAAATAAAAAAGTTTTGGCTGTAAATAAAAATCACAGAGGGCTGCAGCCAAGATGCGGCGCGCCGCGACGCAGCGCGATGCCCTGCCGAGCGGCGCCTCCTGTCGCGGCCCTGCGCGACTGCGCCGTTCTGTCTGGTTCGCTGACATACGTCAGTTTGATTTTAGTGGATTTTTTTTTGTGAAGTTTTTTGTGTTGTTTTATTTTTAAGTAATAAATAAGTGTAAATATTTTATATTCGTAAGTACCTATATTTTTATATGAACAGCATAAACGGCTGTAGTGATGCGGAAGACAGTCAACCTACCACATCGTTGGATACCTCAGTGAGATGTCCCCACTGTTCACAGGCACGTTTTTTTAAAGGTGAACGAGGCTTGAGGGTACACTATGGCAAAGTACATAAAGCCCGCGGTGTACCCTCAGCCTCTCAAACTGTACCTACCACATCGACAGCTACAACACTTACCCCACTTTGGCAACAACTTTCCAAATTAAAACATTCAGTGCCCATTCTGAAGAGAGTTCCTCGTGGCGCAAGACCGTCGGTTGCAAAAAGTTTAGCACGATGCATATCCCTTGCTGCCCGAGAGAACTCTGAACGTGCCTGGGAACAGTTATTAACCTTCCCTTATAGGGTTCTACATGTTCAAAAAAGTTTGGCATCTAAAAAAACTTTAACAGCCCAAATTAAAGAAAACTGTATGAGTACTATTTCTTCTTTTGACCCTAAATTACCGGCACGTCTACCCCACAAAGGGCTTCTACATCATGTGGAATCCAAATTAGGGGAAGGTGACATAAGTGGGGCTGCTAGGGTACTTTTTAGCAGCGATGTGGTCGCGCCATACTCTCCAGAGACTTTTACAGCCCTGGAGAGTAAACACCCGGCCGCAGCAACTGACCTCTCCTTCCCCGACCCCAATGATACAGATCCATTGTACATTACAGCTATCCAATTGCGCTCGGCTGTCAACTCCTTCAGGAGCGGCTCCGCCGGGGGCCTCGATGGCTTGACGCCGCAACATTTAAAAGACTTAACGAGTGCAAGCGCCGGGGAGGCTGGTGAGTCGCTTTTGAGGGAGCTGACAGCTCTTATAAATTTAATGCTCGCCGGCAATGTGCACGATGCCGTCATCGATGTCTTGTATGGGGCTAACTTATGCGCCCTACGCAAGAAGGATGGCGGCATTCGTCCCATTGCCGTAGGTAGCACCTACCGACGTATCGTAGCCAAAATAAGCTGTGCCTATTACAGCGAATCTTTGGCCAGCAAGTTCCAGCCCCTACAGTTAGGTTTCGGTTCTAAAGGGGGCTGTGAGGCTGCGGTACACGCATTAACGACTTTCCTCCATAGTAATGAAGGGGAGGTCATTTTAAAGGTTGACGTCATGAATGCCTTCAACTCCGTAAACAGGGACATTCTGTTGACAGAAGCAAAAAAAGAAATTCCTAAAGTTTTTAAATTCCTTTGGCAATGTTATAGATACCCTTCCAAATTATTATATAAAGACCATCTTCTCGAATCTGCTGCTGGATGTCAACAGGGTGACCCTCTTGGGCCAGTCATTTTTAGTTTAGCTATAAATCCAATTATTCGTCAGCTAAATTCAAAATTTAACGTCTGGTATTTAGATGATGGCACCCTAGGAGGCGATGTAGAGACTGTTCTCAATGATCTTACACTATTAAAAGAAAAATTCAAATCAATCGGTCTCACACTCAACTTTTCGAAATGCGAAATTTTCATTCCTGACACCAACATTCATAGGCAAACGATTATTTCAAAATTTCATACCATAGCTCCGCAATTAAAAATCATTGAGAAAGCCTCTCTTCGCCTACTAGGGTCTCCGATCTATGACGACTCTTTTTCCTCTTTTATAGAGGAAAAAATTCAAAACTTCAATGACATTTCGGACAGGTTACTTAAAATTAATGTACATTCGGCATATACCCTTATTCGATATTGTTGTTTCGGACCAAAATTTACTTATATCCTTCGCTCTTCTCATTTGTGGAAACATCCGAACCTATTAGATAAAGTTGACAAAATTATCAGGAACACCCTTTCTCTAATATTAAATGTGGCCCTGGACGACCGAGCCTGGCAACAGGCCTCACTGCCTATTCGCTTGGGAGGCCTCGGCGTCCGCAAAATTTCCAGTCTTAGTTTACCGGCATTCCTCTCCTCGGTCCACAGCACCGCAAGTCTCACTAGGAAAATTCTATCTTCCTCACTGGTGGACTTTGGGGTGCCGTGTTTGGCCGATGCGTTGAATGCTTGGAAAATGACTTGCCCAAATACGGTTATGCCCAGTGACCCCTCCTCTCAGAGGCAGTGGGATGGGCCGCTCTGCAGCATCACACGGAATGATCTTCTTAATACGTGTAATGGTGCTGCCGAGCGTGCTCGCCTGCTGGCTGTGGGAGTATGGGAATCTGGACTATGGTTGCAGGTTATTCCGTCAACCAGCATAGGCACTATGCTGGATGATAACACCTTCCGGATAGCTACATGCCTTCGATTAGGCGCTCCCTGTGTTGCTCCGCATCGCTGCCATTGCGGTGAAGCTGTCGACAGCCTCGGGCACCATGGCCTGTCGTGCTGCAGAAGTGCTGGTCGTATTGCACGGCATGCCAGCATTAACGACATTATCCGTCGTGCTCTTTCCACCGCCGGCGTACCAGCTGTTTTAGAGCCTAATGGACTGGTACGTGACGATGGAAAGAGGCCAGATGGTATGACGTTGTTGCCATGGAAGATGGGTAGGCCCTTGGTGTGGGACGCAACATGCGTCGACACCCTGGCGCCATCACATCTTCCTAGCACGGCAGTCTGTGCTGGGGCGGCTGCAGCTTCTGCAGAGACCACCAAGCGGCGCAAATATAATAACCTTATTGGAAATTATAGTTTTGAGCCGTTTGGGGTCGAAACGCTCGGACCGTGGGGCCCGAGTTCGCGGTTACTTTACAAGGACATCGCGAAAAAGCTTGTCGACGCTTCGCGTGACCAGAGGGCTGGCTTATTCTTTGGACAAAGAATTAGCATTGCCATTCAACGTGGCAATGCAGCCAGTCTTCTGGGCACGTTTCCGGAGGACAGTGATGCGGAGGAATACTTCGACGCCTGATCGATGCTCTTTTATATTATGTTTTATGTTTATATACATTTTGTATATAGTTTTGTATAAAGATAAGTAGCTTAAGTTTGTATATATGTATAGTGTGTACATTAATAATTCAATAATAAAAATGTTTTGTAATTCTTGTAATTTCTAACTTTAATAGGTACAAGTAACAGCTGCTTATTATACCTAATGTAATCAGAATAAAAACGTAGTATAAAGTAAACTTGATTGTTAATATCGGTATTATCTATTTTCTATCAAAGTCAGGTACTCGTAAAAGTTCCTGTTTTTTTAACATATCATAGTTAAAATACTCATTGAGCATGACTAGGATTATAACGTAGGAAATGCATAATACTAGTAATTATTAAACCCACGTAGGAAACACCTTTACACGATAATTTCATTCATAATTACTTTTTTTATATAATATCAGAATACGCTTTTCAAATCTAGCAATTAAACCATGTTATTAGGACCTCTAGCTTATATTTAATCGGTTGGCAATCAGAGCTCAGTTTATAGTGGTTAATGATATTTTTGCAATATGTTCTAAGTAGGAACAAAGGTTATTTTCTAAGAATTTTCGTAATTATAATGTTCCTTTAAATTGAGTAAAACATTTTGTAACAATTTAATAATACAATATTATTAAGAGTTTTATCAGTTTTATGGCGATAAAATATTAATTATTACATTATTATTTTTGGTATTTAAACATTTATTGTTACACAATATAATTATCTACATGGCCATGGCCGTACGTCATATTAATTTTCGAATCAAATTAAAATTCACATTATTGTCGTCATTTAACATAATGTATTAATTATTGTTAATGTCAAATTTAATAAAAACCATGAACATGTGAAAAGCAATAAATATGTACAACAATATAATTACTTATTGTTTAAATAGGTATAATTTTGTAAATTAACTCTTTGACCTAGAAACTAATTCCATGGAAAATGTGATGTTATTTAAGAAATAACAAAGATATCAAATGTGACACTAATTTGTGGGAAAATTGATACACCAAGAAAATATATTTTCTATTGATACCTAACGGTTATTCTGTGAATGAATAACTTAATAAGTCGGATAATACAAAACAACAAATTAACAATACATTTAGTTTATTATGGGGTCGTTCATTTATAGGATATTTGTATGGTGCTACCTTAATTACTAGATCAGTCATGAAGACCGTTTTCGAAATATGGCATCTTCTGATATGATTTTACAAGTGTAGTTAGTTAGTTAGTGTAGGCTTAAGCAAGTAGGGATATTTAAAAGAGTGACCATGGTGGAGGACCTTGCTAGTTCTTCTAAACGTGACTACCTTGATTTTTCATAAGGACCTGTATCTGTATTACATAAACAGGTCTAAGCATGAGAAATTAGAGGCTTTTCAGTTTCATCTACGTAATTTTGTAAGTCCAATAATATTCCTGATTGAGATTCGGCCACGGGTGGCTATTCGTGAGATGCGCAGGAGTACGAGCTAAACTATGATCATCATATTATTATATTTTGATATTCCTTTTTAGAAAAGTAATTTCTACGTCTGAAAATTGCTGGGGCTTTCCTTGAATTGAAATCTGAATTTTATGTTATTTTATATGGTTCTATGGCGTAATATTTTCTTTACATGTAAAGAATAGAGCTGTGAGCTGCTCCTGCTTAATATATATAACCTCACCCTCAATCATACCCTACAAAATAAACGACCGATTGACGGAACCAACGAACCCATGTTACCAGTAAAGCGAAATACTGATTAATTGACTGCGCGTACGCACCTGCTCGCTGTATATGTAAGAATTGTTACTTGCCTTTAATAACAGCGCACGTACCAACCGTACATTATTAAATACACCTGAAATTATTTTGCTTTTGTTGTTTTTTTGTTAGGGTTCCGTACCCAAAGGGTAAAACCGGACCCTGTTGTTTTCGCTCCTCTGTCCGCCCGTCCGTCCGTCTGTCACCAGGCTGTATCTCAAGAACCGTGATAGATAGAGAGTCAAAATTTTCACAGATGATGTATTTCTGTTGCCGCTATAACAAGAGATACTTAAAACTAGAATATAACAAATATTTTGGGGGGCTCCCATTCAACAAACGTGATTTTTTTGCTCATTTTGTAAATAATGGTACGTAACCCTTCGTGCGCGAGTTTGACTCGCACTTGGCCGGTTTTTTGACTCTACACGAGGTACAGTTGTCCGGGTCTATTGTAAAGGGCGTGTTTGGAATTGTTATGAGAAATGAATGGCTTTGTTCTCACCTTTTGTTGTTAATAATGAGGTTAATTTGGGTTAATAATTAAGTATGTGGAGAAATCAATTCGAAAGTGTGTTGATTTCTTCTTCTGTATCAAACATCAAAAGAGGTTCGTCTAGCTAGTAGATGTTCAAATGTTACGTTACTTAAGTAAGACGCAGGTATGTTGAGTTGTATCTGATACTTAGGAGGGTAATATTTACATCTAGGAAAATATATTACCGCATAAGGTAAAAAGATTATCTAATTACCGCAATAGAGAATAGGTAATACTTAGTATCTATGCTAACTTTTCAACAATTAACCCTTTCAAGAGCTTCTATAAATACGATGTCTTCAAAAAGAAAGTGCCTAAACTATTCACTCAAACATCAGTCAGAAACCAAGTGATCTATTCAAATAACCTAGACGCAAGAACCCTACAATCTTTTTTTTTGGGAAGTCGGCTAAAAACTATTCAAGCCACAGCATCTTCACAATCCATATATTTACCACTTAAACACACGATCGTGTCTTCAGTGACTAATAAGTCCTAATTGCATCGGTGTTACTGCTTACCGAAACTCACTTAATATTCAGCTGGTGTACGAAATTACCGATATCATGAATACTGTGCAAAAAATATAGAACAAGATAGACTAGTTGTGGAGCAAACATCTGCTAGGTATTGTGGGGTGGGCAAGCAATATGGGGCTTGAATTTTGGAAAGGAGACAACATTACATAGGCAAACGAGAAATATTTTGGTACATAGGATAAGTATCGTCGTTGTTGCTTCAGCCGAAAGACGTCCACTGCTGAACAAAGGCCTCCCCACAGGGTACTTTTCACTGCATTATAAGTATAAATAATTAGTATAACCCTAAAAATGTCGCCTCTGTCAACTGAAGTAAGCATGGTAACCATTCCCTAAGAAAAGCTTATTCTTACCCTGTAACCCTCAGAGCAACTGAATAAACACTAGTTTTGGAATTCCTTTATTCCACTGAAAGTCTCGGACATCTAAACTTTAAGTATGTCTTTAATTGCTACATTTCCAAGAAGCATTTGGGAACGATGACTTAATATTCGCTCCTAGGCAACTAAACCTAATAAGCGATTGTCCAAATACCTAGTTACCTTTACAATCAACAACGATTTGACAAACGAGGCTTATAACAAACAAAATGGTGTCATGTAATTCTAAAATAATGCTTATCAAAAGTGACGCAGCCGTGGCATTAAATCGACAAGCTTGTCACGATCTGTGCTGGTCAAATGATTAAGATTATATCTATTGTGATCGTGGCTGTTTATTCAAAGTTCAAAGATGTGAAGTAAAGTTGACATTGTCGTTGTACGGTATTGATTCTATAATATTGTAAGTACGTTGTTATTGTAGACTATGACTAGACTTGTGGTGTATATATTTTTATTGGAAAACATGCCCTCTAAAGTTTTCTGGATGACTGTATTTTCGGTAGACAGCACATCAGTGGTAACTGTCATGCACCTTAACTCAATAGTACTAAGTACGATTTTCCTATAAAACTGTTACCAGTGACCTGAAGTTGACTATACTGTGTAATACACCCATTTTCTCCATAATCAATATTTAGGGCAGATTTTCCTATTGTTTATGAAAGGAATCAATCCGACACCTGACATTTCTTATTTCAAAATTTTCTCTAATATGAGAAGATGTATGTTCTCCGCAATTATGCAATAAAAAGACTGATAATGGTGAAATCTGGATTTATACACCTACCTAGTGAATTAGTGATTCCTCAGATAAAAATACTTGCCTACTGGCAAATAGAAAAGCCTTCTAAAAAGCCCAACTTACAAGTTAAACCCATCGTAGTTAGCCTCACCTGTCGACTGTAGACTGTTCAATTTACTCCCGGAAGCTTCTAGTTAGGGAAGTGACGTCACAGGACGGGTACTGAGGGTTGCTGCTGCTAATCGGTTGGTTGGACTTCAAAGGGGATCTTTGATTTGTTGGTAAGGCTTTTAATAAGGAAATTACTTTTGGCGTGGTTTAAAATCAAGAAACCGAAATCTTAACCGAGCCATGGAAAAACACGTTGTTTGTTTGTAACTTTCTGAAGCTGAAATGGCTGAAGTGATTAAGATTTAGTTTTGTGTGCTGAATTAGGTATAGATGTCCTCAAGAATGCATGAACTTTGAGAAATGCTAGTGTTGTGAAAAAAGGATTGTTATTGATTATGCGATTTATGAATCTTTCACAATCCGATGTAGCGGTGTACCTATTCCATTTACCTGGAATTTAGGTAGCTTTCAGTCAGATGTTATTATTTTAATATCACGTGTATTTCATTCACCTTTAGCTTTAATTTTCTTTGTAACTTTATTAAATTGTTTCAAAGAAAGAAGTAAGTAATAAATGATATTGAGTAATTAAATGGCCCGTGTACAGTTGTTGGGGCAATGGGCTTTGTAGAACTAACCGCATTATTTTAATATGTTTGTTTATGTTACGCGGCAACATGACTCCAATTGCCTTTGTTTTTAATGTAGGTACTTTTAATTCAAAAATGGTGTATTTATTGTACTTGCATCATGTAATCTACAAATACTATAATATAAAGGAAACTGATGAACCGATTAAAAAAAAAACACGTTTGGAAAGTTACACTTTTGCCAAGTGATATAGGCTAGGTATAGCAAATATTTTATCCATCCGGGTACGGAAGAAGTTCCACATTTGCGCCAAAGTGCGAAAATCACCATTACATTATTAGTAATCCACCATTTTAAAAGCATTTTCAAAGCAGGCTATAAGTAGCACTTCAGTTTAAAGAAGCTTTTATCTGTTTCTTGTTTAGGGAAACTGAGCCTAATACTCAATTAAAATAAATCTAGCAATTTCAAATTTGTATATCAATGTTATTGTGAATTATAAAGTGAACAAAAGTAGCTACTGCATCGTTTTATGCTTGCATATGCAACTGTCAGATTTTTACCATAAACGTAAGACAGTTAACTTAAGATCGGACCAACATTAACAAACATAGGTACTACAAGTACTCATTAAACCAACTTGGCGACACAATAAATTAAAATACACACAATGCAATAAATAACGCAATTATAATTTGTAATTTATTATAAATGATCCGATGTAATTGCTAATGACATCACATCACCTAGGCTAAATATGTCGTCAAATAATTATAACGTACATTGTACATTTATAGTCACTTCTATGGTCATAAAAAACCGGCCAAGTGCGAGTCGCATTCGCGCACGTAGGGTTCCGTACCATCCAAACTTATATTCTACCTCTATATTTTTATGGATATCGAGCAAAAATTAGCAAAAAAAATCACGTTTGTTGTATGGGAGCCCCCCGAAATATTTATTTTATTCTAGTTTTCTAGTATTTTTTGTTATAGCGGCAACAGAAATACATTATCTGTGAAAATTTGCACTCTCTAACTATCACAGTTCATCAGATACAGCCTGGTGACAGACGGATGGACGGACAGAGGAGCGAAAACAATAGGGTCCCGTTTTACCCTTTGGCTACTGAACCCTAAAAACCATAGAATCATTGCAACAAGGACTATATAACGTCACAAGTCATCATACATGGTTTTATGGCAATGTCAATATAAAATGCTCGTAAAGTAAGTTTTTCTTTGCATATAATTAGCAAGTATACAAATGCATAATAAAGTTAATTGATATCTGTACAATAATTGTGTTTTATGTTGTTTGTTGTTTATTACTGTAATTGTTAACTAGCTTTGCGCATGATTAGTGAGGAATATTGTTGGTCGTTATTGAAATTATAAATGTCTGCCATAACAGAGTAGAACGTCTATCAGTAAGTCGCGGTTTTACTTTAAAATAGACGAACTAATTAATTTGTCTAAGTCTCACTTAAACGTAACTTAAGTACAACTTTAGTTATAATTAGGCCATTATAATGCTGCTGTATTGCTTAAAATACATCGTTCTAAAATCAGCACTTTTGTTACACGAATAAATTTCAAATTGCTTTGAGGCTTTAAATGTGGGTTGGTGCTGATAATGGCTACTTACTATGTATAGGTACAAATTATGTATCATTACAATAACAAATCATTAAAATAACAAATCATTCATACTAACAGATGTCTGTCATACAATTACAAATTAACAGATGCGGGAAAGGAATCCCCTTCATACCACATCATCATCATCTAGGTGACTGTCATAGTGCAACCATGTAAATATGTACATACCTACCTACGTAAGAACTGAACTTTGTAAGAAGGTACATACATAGGGCTATTTGTAGATGATCATTCTTCTCTTAGCCTACCCACATACTGCACACTAAACAGTCAGCCGACTGTTGGTCAGGTGATTGGAAAAAAATATTCTCAGAAAATCGTGAATTCCAGCACAGTTTACCTACGTAGATCTGATACCGGACAAGTACCTGATCGTTGTAACGTGCGTACATTCATCTATTAGCCACCTAAAAGTTTTTAGTGTGTACTCTTCTTTATGTTGCTGTTTTCAGAGATATCTATTCCTAATTCGCCTGACTTGTAGACATCTGCTGTAGAATGTTAGCAGCGCCTGCATATCACGGCAGCAGCCAAAAACGAAGGTTAAACGCGTCAATTTTATTTCTCATGGAGGCTGTACGTTGTGCAGTAATTTAGCATTCAGTAAAACGTAAAAAGTAGTACGGACTGAAGGATAGAAAATATAGCACATTTTCCGGAAATTCTTCTATTTTATTAAAAATCTTATTGTGGTCCCCCTTGCATTACAAGGCATGTAAACCCCTGCAACCATTCTTACTGTAACCGTTATGACTACTTTCAACACCCTAAGTACTCACGTAAGTACTCTACTTAATATCCTACACATAATTAACTTACAAGAAAATGAAAACTTATCTCCTACTTAGCCAATAAATAAACATTTTCCCGCCTGTAGAACAACTCGTCCAAGATTCTGATTGGCCAAGAAATAGCCAAGTTATTGAGCAACTACAACGTAAATAACATTAGCACTTATTGCATTACTTAGGGAGTGGTGCAAGTCTAAGTGAGAACTTGGAGCAACTTAGAATTAATGCGTCGTGTAAGTTTGTAATGGTGGCAAAAGAAATTTGTACGCAAAGTTATGGTTGTGTCTTTGATAAAATTGAAATACCGAGTGTTGGTGATCCTTTGTACTAATTACTGGCTTCTGTCAAGGGTTTCACTAGCGTTCCGTGGGAACTACTTCATGCAACTATATTAAAAGTAGCCTATAGCCGGTCCCTAAATGGGCTAACTTAAAAATTGAATCTGTAGTGCCTTAGATTATTGCATTTAAACTGGTCTGTCCTTTTTCAAACGCCAAACTGTCTGTGAATCAAAGTTCATTTAAGTCGGTCCAGCAGTTTTGGCGTAAAAGCTCAAAACGCAGACATTTTTGCATTTATAATTTAGAACATAAGAGTCTATGTAACTATGTTACAGAATATACTGTGTAGTCACATAAAGTCTGTAAGGGAAAGTGTGATCGTGAATCAGGTGATAACAAGTACCTAACAACTATGTCGTAGTATCGTGAACAACCTGTTTAGCCAATCCAGAGAACAAACAAGAAATTGATTGGATAGGTATACAGGTATATATTGGTAGATATCTAGTTTTAACTTAAGTCGTGGTGGCTTAGTGGGTAAAGGACCAACCTCAAGTACGAAGGCACGGGTTCGATCCCAGGTCAGGCAAGTACCAATGCAACTTTCCTAAGTTTGTATGTACTTTCTAAGTATATCTTAGACACCATTGACTGTGTTTCGGATGGCACGTTAAACTGTAGGTCCCGGCTGTCAGTGAACATCCTTGGCAGTCGTTACGGGTAGTCAGAAGCCAGAAAGTCTGACACCAGTCTAACCAAGGGGTATCGGGTTGCCCGGGTTACTGGGTTGAGGAGGTCAGATAGGCAGTCGCTTCTTGTAAAGCACTGGTACTCAGCTGAATCCGGTTAGACTGGAAGCCGACCCCAACATGATTGGGAAAAGGCTCGGAGGATGATGATGATCTAGTTTTAACTTAAAAATACCTAGATATCTACCTAAAAAATTTAACTAGCTGCTTCACTCAATTTTACCCACGTGGTGGGATAAGTTTAAAATATAGCCATTCTCCAAAAATGGGTTGTCTAACGCTGAAATGATCTTTAAAATAAAATAGGTAAAGTAGTTCCTGTAATCGGCGCGTTGAAGCAAACAAACAAATTATCCCTCTTCTCTTTATAATATTAGTAGGTATAGATTTTCTTCAATTACGTAGTTACTTACCTGTCTAGCAAACATTTTATTGGATTCGTATCTAATCGCGGGATTATTCGAAAGAGTTACTGCGGCCCTGGTACATAAATGGCTTAAGAGGGAACATGGTGGGTTTTAGTCAGTAAAAGTCCAACACACATTCAAGCGAAACCCGCAGCGGGAGAGGTCATTTGATTTAACATAAAAAAGTATCTGATCTAACTACCTACCTATGTCTTTATAATTTGCTCTAATCTATATGTTCCATGCGGTAGTATCCAGTAGGTCTCAATGGAGTACATGACACTATTAAAACTTGGCATTATTGATCATTTAAATAATAGTCGTTACTAAGTGACATATCATATGAAATATTACCCATAATATTGTTTTTCCATTATTTGGAACGATTCTTGAATTTAAAAGTTCCTGGTAATTAATTTGCAAACAGTGTCCGCCGGTAATATGGTGGAAAAATAAAATGCAATTCCTTAAAAACTAAGATAATGCTTGTTGTTACAGTATAGATAAATAAATATAAAATCCAGTAAGAACATTAAGGTAATTGTCCTAAAACTACTTTAAAATACTTTTGAAGCTCCATCTAAAATTAAGCCGTTTTAAAAACTTAAATAATAAAAAATATTAAGAAGAATAAATAGGCTTTACCAATTAATTAAATTATAATTCAGTAAAATAAAGAAACATTTTTCAATAAATACTCATTATAAGATTTTTTTCTTATTTTTAGCAGACAGATTATAAATAAAGTCATAAAAATAACAAATGCATAATTTTATAAATACTTTTTTATGGACTAGCGGTATTATATTACTTAATTAAAAATACATTAATTAATGAAAGCCATTAAAAAACACCTAAAAAGAGTTGCTTTGTATTTTTTAATGTCATAAAACTCAATATTCAGATTTACTTTCAATAATATAAATATCTAAATAAAATGTTACTTTATGTTCGAAAATTAAATTCAAATGTCAAATAGTTCACATGTCAAAAAATTGTTAATGAGCTTTTTCTGAGAATTAATTGTCCACCTGTCGATTGATTAATAAATAAATACTTTTTTGCGCATCGAAACTTTTTTCTCGTAGTAGCATTGTGTCTAAAACTCTATCCCAAATTTCGGGCCGAAGAAAAAAATCTATGGTCCACTTACCATCGCTATTGTTAGGCGTATCAGCCGGTCTATCCGAATCTCCCGTGCCGACGAGGTTCCTGATGCTGAACGAGCTCGTCTTCCTCGAGGTCGTCACTTCAGCTGTCACCGTGCTGACGTCACAGCTCTCCGTTCCGTTCACTAGCTCCCGGCACACCTGGTCAGTCCCGTTCAGCGTCACTTCCCCGGCACCGTCCAGCATTTCCCCTCGACGAGTCGTCAAGTCCATTTTCGACTAACTTGGCACACAATTTCCTTTTCCCAACAGTACTTTTGTTTTTATTTGACATTTTCGAGTCACGACGCGCGCGAAAATTTGACAAGCAATCCGTATTTGGAACTCATTTCAGTTTTTTTTTTCTTACGGAGTTATCACTTGTTGAGTCACTGGCCACTAAAGTTTTAGTCACTGAACGGCAACTTTGCAATTTTTTTATAAAGTAAAGTTTCTTTGTAAAGTTTAGATTAGCACAGTGTTCACTAAAGTCACTGGGGTGCAAATGATAAGAGCGTAAGGTTCGAGTAAAGGCGCGTATGTTCCCCGGCGGCGTCAGTTGCGCGAATTTTTGCGACAGTCGCGCGCTACGCGCGGTGACTCCGCGGTGGTGAGGCCGACTGGTCCTCCGTCCTCCTCGGCGACGCACTCGCGCGGCCCTCCCTACGCCTCCGGAGGCGGAGCCAAACGCCCCTCAGCGCGCCACAATTGCAGCCGAGCGACTTTTTAGTCGTCAATGACGTCAATTACTGCGCGATTTTTTCCGCTCGATCGATTTGTTCTAATGAGTTCTAATTGCGTTTATTGATAACTGCGAGTGTTTAACTTTACAAAAGACACCGGTTGACGCAATTTTCTTAATGTGTTGGCTTTTTGTGTTACTTTTATTTATTAGTCGCGCTAGCTGTACTGACTTAATTATGGCGGCTCTTTAGTAGGTGTCATTTAATTATCATAATTAGACGAGCCACGACCTCCTTGATGAGAATAAAAAAACCACATTACTGGTAATTGTAATCGACAGAGTCGTCCATTGTCATCGTATTTTCAATTTTAATGAATTCTACATAGGTATTTCCCTATGTTCCTTAATTGGATATGTCACGTGATGATGTGTTTGTTTTGTCCATTGAATAAGAATTCTACAACACTTGTTCGTAAACAACAACATTCTGAATCGAACTTAAAGTACTCACTAAGTTTTTTGAACTGCTAAAACTTCATTGGTGTACAAAATAAAATACCTATGGAATTCAATTTTAGCACCACTGTACCTCTTTAGTTAAACAATACCTAGGTACTTAAATACTTCGTTACTACCACTACTTAAACCATAAATAATATTCACAATTAGCGACAACAAATTCGCTTTCCGCTTATTTTAATTTAGCCACATAAATTGAGATAGCGTGGGACCCCTAGCTAAATCAACATTGACAGATAATGAAGGAGAAATATGAACTGAGGTTTAATAGGGCTGTCTCATTTCGTAAAATGTATTGTTTTAGAAAAATCTTGAAGTTTTTATAAAGAGTTGTCACTTTTCTATTTAGAATTTTCATAATTTCCCAAATAATTTTCCAACCGAACTACATACTTACCAATAGCTTCCAATACATTCGTACATTATGATTATAAAAAGCTAAAAATTGGTTCATTTCTTCTATGAGCATTAACATTTCTTTAGAAATCATCATTTAATCATTGAACTCACCAGTTAATTTTAAAATTGATTTAGAAAGGCCTTCCTCCCTGTAAATAAACAGTATGATTACTTGCAATAAATGGATATTTCACCCAAGAAAACCCGCTTATTCTAACCACCCTTTACCCTAATCGGTGCATAGATAGGCACTTTAATTGATTGATTTCAAAGAGAAAGCTGTCCCAATCATTGCCATTGCTATATCTTGGCTGATAACCCTCACCACACCTAGTCAGGTTCTCTGATTGTCTCAGTCCTATACATTTTCTATTTGTCGCCAAATCATAAATTCTAGTTAGTCTAGTACGGAACCGCTCGAGGCAGCAATGGATTTACTCAAACCTGTCGATCGGTTGGACCCTAATATTTATGTTCGTGTTAATGTAAATACTTTAATTGTGGTATTTGATTAGGCTTTATTTATTGTTGTTTCAAACGGGACCTGATTTTGCAATTTGATTGCTATAGATTATTGTTTGTATTTTGGTATTAATTTTGTAGTCAGACTAAAATGTGTCAAAATGTCACATTTTAGATTCCGACTATTGGTGACATTTTGTGACCATACACAAAAGTTGCATATGTGCTTGCATATATTAATAAAATATCTATGTACATTCCCTTCTTAAACTTTTAAAACATTTTTATACCTTTTTTTCAAATAAAAAGATTCATGTGTAAGAAAACTGATTTTGTCAGCCTGTATAACCCGCCATGTCAAAGCCCTCTCACTGCCTTATAGCCTATCGAAAGTACATAAATGCCAATGACAACGCATCACTAAGGTACCTATGTACCTAGGTACTTTCCACATACAATCAAATAAAAAAAGTCTATCAAATGAAAACTTCAATTACAAATCGAATTCCATCGATATCAATTCTACCACACATCATCTACCACTAATAACACACTTTTTATTTATCGACCACCATTTCCAAACAAAAGCGGTCACATTTAATCAACTTCTACCAATTTTTGTGAAGTAATCATTGCATTCGTATTTACTATACTAGCTCCACCTGCGGCTTCACCCGCATCACGTGAAAACCTCTGCACGAATCCGGTTAGGTTAGCCTACAGCCTTCCTTGATAAATGGGCTACGTACGCACTGAAAGAATTTTTCAAATCGGACAACTACTTCCTGAGATAAGCGCGTTTAAGCAAGCAGACAAACACACAAACAAACAAACTTTTCATCTTTATAATATTTGTATTATTGCAGTCCAGGTTGGTGCAACCGGCGTCTTCAAAGGCTCGAGTCAGCGGGGTGCTCAACCCAATTATAAAGAGCTCGCTGGTCCTATTTGTATGTTAATGCACTCATTACTGAAGACAAAAAGGGTAGTTTGGATTTATGGACCCTTGAAGGGTTAGAATTCTAATGGTTTTGTGTGCTGGCTTGGTGGCCTGGGACAGTGCGCTGGATTTGAGCAGGAAATGTTGCTTACTGTTTGCGCGTTGCGGTTAAAACAATGTTTTTGGATGAATATGGTGTCTTCATAATCGAAAATATCTAAAACACTATAGGAATATGTACCTACTTAAAGGAATTTATTGACTATGTAATTATGGTTTAGTACTGAAATATCGATAGTTATTGCGACGCACATAATTTTTCAATTGATTAGTTTGTAATTAGGTCTCCTTGGTTTAAGACTTTGATGGAACTTTTGTATGTTCAATAGATGAGCGAACTGAAATAGTTTTATATAAATAAATCAAGAGCTCCTCATATCAATATTTACTTACTTAATTTAATGCTATTTTACAACTAATACATTTCTTATGCGCTCTAATATCCAGTTTAATTTCTGAACGATTTTCCATACCATACAAAAAACGTGGCTTCAAATATCAGCGTCAAAAAAAACTACCGCTACTTATAATATCAATCGGTATCACAATGCTTCGAAACTACCCATTAACCAACATAACTTGAACTATCAAGAGGGCGCCACTATAAAAAGACTACCTCCCAATCTAGTCCAAATAATCTTAGTTCGTCTTTTCACCACGGGTCAACTTATACTGGTTATGTAATACACTTATATGTATTAAGTTTTTATATAAAGCGTTATATTGAACTGAAATGTATAGTCATCGGCGTTTAGTTAGTTACAAAGGAGCCGACGCGGTTACAATGAACTACCGTTGTTTGTTTGTCAGTATTGTGGCAGAGAGAACTACTATTGAATCAATAAATAGATTAAGAAGGCGTACTTTGTAAGCGATATGCCGACTGGGTTTTGTTTTGGGGATGTGTAGTGTGGAGTTATGAGTTTATAGAAAATCATATATTTACGTTACATAAAGTATCTACTTAATGCAAGGCAGAAAGGAAGACATGAAACAATGTAGGCGTAATTCGCATTTTTGCCAAGAGGAAAGCATTTTTTCAGAAAGCCTTTTAACCAAAGCCTATAGAACCATTTATTTACGCTTTCAACTTAAATCTCCAGATTTAAACTTGTATGTTTCATGAGGTCTTTAAGCATCTTTCGCACTTTCTTACAAATGCTTCCGGACAAATCACTGAAGTCTTTTTACAGAACTTAATTACACATGAATGTGTAGATATATCTGAAATAGATACCTAAGTACCTTAAAAAAAATCCCATTCTACATCTTATTGATAAAATTAGTTAATAAGCATTGTGTATTAAAATTCTGCTACTGGTTTTTAAACTTCATTCAAAAACTAATCACCAAAATCACCACCGAGTCCCAAAAATACAATAAAATTGCTATCTCACGCCATTTTCCCAATTAAAAATACAAAACGAGCGAACAAAATCGCATTCTATCTTTTCTAAGACCGTAGAAATCAATATTCTTATATTCCCTAAAAACCGAAAAATTAACACACATGAGAAAATTGAAACATTCTTGTTATATTCCTTGGATCACTTAACCAATTGGAGCCGCCCTAAACTGAAATCTCTGTGTGAAAAGGTCTGTTAATTTATGTTGCAAGCAACGCACGTCACATTGTTAACACACGCAGTTATCAAAATAAATTTTTCAATACCTGCGCGATTGGGCCTTAATTATTGTATGCTCAAATGGTCTGATTGACGAACCCTGTATCATACTATACATAACATCTTACCTCTAACCTGCTCAATCAACACAAAAAAGACAACTTCACTTTGAACTTGACGTTACTAAATGTATATTATGTAAAATGGCCACCTTCGGTCTAGAACCTTCCTCAGAGATGAAGGCACAAGGAAATGGTGTCTCCAGTTACTTCAAAGCTCTAAGTTTATTCCAAAATTTTGGCTACGGAACCTTGCACATATGCTGTGTCCAATTTGACGGCGTGCCTCAGGCGCCTGCGCAGTTGCAAGTCACTGGCGTGCAATCAGTATGCGCTTGCGTTGCCTTTGTTTCAAACGCCGCCGCTTGGCGCCAAAATTTTGTACCGTGTTGCCAGTTATTTGTGGCGAATTTGGGGGTTGGGAAAGCAGGGTGATTTGTGAATGGTGATTTTAATGAGTTGAGTTTATTCTGCTGTTTAATTGGTTTTGTTGTTTTTGTCAGCCAGAATTTATGAAGTTTCAAAATTTTTTTCTTAGACTGCAAAAGCTCTATCAGTATAAGTTTAGGAAAGTGTGAGCTTTAACCATAAAAAAATAACAAAACGTAATGATACATAGGTACATGATACCCAAATTCAGACCACATGGCAACACTTATTTAAATTCATGGCACACAATCAAAAGTTGATATTAATTAACTGCCAATCGATATATTAAGAAATAAAAAATGGTTCAACTCTCAATTAAAAGTCTTTCTATACGGCCAGTGTTATCTTCAGACGTGTTCTGAATTCAAATCACGTGGCTTGTCAAAATATATGCGTGGGTAATTGGTAGAGTGACAAGGACTTAAGATCTCGTAAAGGAACGCGTAAAGAGAGAATAATCAGAAACATTTTTGAATTACGTATTGTAGACGTTTTTGCCAAGCCATACCTTCTGCTAAAGTTACGAAAACATATCTATGCCCTTCCGATGCTGATTGCTTGAAAGAGTTAGCGCGGCCCTGGTACAAAAAGGTCTGATAGTCCCTTATACTCCACGGGTGGGGTTCATTTGATGATTTTCCACCATAAAAACTCCAGTCATACATAGGTAGGTACTCATAAGTCTCTCTTTGTCAATTTTGTCGCGTGTGTACTTAACGCTGTCATCGAAAATGCAAGAGTGATCTATTACTATTTGTTGCATTTCGTCGCCCTACACCTCTAAATTCGCAGCCAGCCTAAATTCGCAAACTTTTAAGCATAGAGAAACTTGTGATAGCGGCTCCAGTAGGTAAAACTCTCTAAGGTTTACAAACACAGTCACTGTTTCAATTTAACTAGAGCTTCCGTGTATTCGCTCTGCCGCCATACAGTCGTGGTTAACGCCCACTAATTTAATTTACATCTATTCATTTGAGCCAGATGTATGGGTAAATCATTGGTTTTTGGATGCTCACTGATATTTTCTAAATCAATATTTTTAAATGATTATGATGGACTCTTTCAATAAACACCATTTTAACCAGAGTACCTAAGGTTCTTATTTATAAACACCTATTTCAGCTTTGGTTGGTTATTCGCCTTGCACGGATTTCCAAAATAAGTAGGTAGATGATTATCTTTGAAAAGGTAAGAAGAAATGTGAAGATTACTTTGAAAAAGGTATGTAGAAATGTGCATACTTACTGAAACTGAAGAAATATGTTACAAGTAAAACATTTAATATAAATATTGTTAAGGGAAGACGACCTTTCTGGCCCTGCCATTGAAAGCTCTTTTGATGATTCAAGGCTCGATTAAGTTAGTCTAGATTAAGTGAACTCCTAGGATTATTTTATTTTTTAAGATTTATTTACTGCCATTACAATGAGCTATTTGTATTTGTACATGTTGAACTATGTGTTTTTAATAAATTAATTTTATTATTTTATTTATTTATTTTATTTATTAAGGCTTATTATTCAATCTTCTAAGATACAAGATTATCTGGTAAGAAGTCTATCTACCTACACATTAATTCAAAACAGGTCGCGTAATGTAGGCTGTAACCATAGTTATAGCTTCTTCTTACTAGTTACAAACGCAGTAGCTAATCATCAACCATCTTTTTAAATAAACAATTAATTATAATCATAATTTATTTATAATAATAACTGCTTCCGTGTAATAGGTACCTCATACTGCATACCGCAGTGCTGGTACCGTCGTGTCCACGCCCACTAATTCAATTTACATCCCTCTCTGTTGCTGTACAGTTGTGGACAATCGTGCTGGGTGTGGGCACTGATTTTTATTTAATAAATTGCTAATTAAACCTAAACACATCGACAACATGAATGTTAGTTAGCTATTTACAAAATAAACAGTTGTTGTCGATGCAGTTGGGCCTTAACAATTCGGTACTATGTTACAGAATTGTAAATATTATTATAAACTAGCTGACCCGGCGAACTTCGCACCGCCTTTTCCTTATTTGCTCACCGTTTAGACCTACCCTGGACTACGACAAACATTTTAAAACCAAAATCAGCTCAATCGGCCCAGCCGTTCTCGAGTTTTAATCAGACTAACGAACAACAATTCATTTTTACAAGCTTTTATTACAAGCTTTTTACAAGCTTTTATTACAAGCTTTTATTATTACAAGCTTTTATTTAACTTGCAATGTATGTATGTATGTATGTATGTATGTATGTAACTATGTGTGTTCGGGTGGAATTTTACAACTCAATTTTAAGGCACTTGCCCTCAACCGATTGAGCTGCAATTTTGCATACATGTTTAGTTTGGATGACAATGCATGTTAAGCTATGTGACGTCATCCTAAATCCAACATGTCTAAATATACAAGATGGCGGACTAGTTATTTTTAAAGTACCTATACAATATGGGTATCAAATGAAAGGGATTGACAAGTAGAACACATCGCACTTTACGAAATAAAAATCCAAGATAGCCGCCGCTACAAAATGGTGAATAACCTATTTTTTTCAATCCCATCCATACCTATGGGTATCCCATGACAGGCAAGTAGAATAAAGTGCACTTTACCAAATCAAAACTAAAAAGTATAAAATAAATTGAGGTAAAAAAATCTTTAAAAACAAGCTTTTATTTAAATGCGCTAAAAATAAAAAAATAAACTTTACTGTAACTTTACTGATTTATGTTTTAAAAGCTTGTCGCGATTTTACTAAGAAAGTAAATACGAGTACTTAAATCTCGCGACAAGCTTTTAAAACATAAATCAGTAAAGTTACAGTAAAGTTTATTTTTTTATTTTTAGCGCATTTAAATAAAAGCTTGTTTTTAAAGATTTTTTATTTATATAGATAAATGATTACATTTTGAAAAAAAAAATTGTTAAATGTTGTAGGAAGTCTTGGAGGAGAAATGCACAATTTATAAAAAAAATGTCTAGAAGGTAACCTGTACAAGAGTTTTGTAGTGAGATAAGGAAACAATCAAAGATAGAGAATTGTCTATTATAATGTAATTCATAATAGATTTTCTTCCGCTTAGGGGATGGCTGTACCAGAAGACTGAACCTATACGTTTTCATATATTTTTTATTTTACTCTTATTTCAGGCTGTATAACCTAACTTAAGCGCGTTGCATCTACCAAACCAACGAAACAATCAAGGTACTAATATCAAACTCCTCTAACCACTTGTGTATCTAACAGTACAAATGTTTGAATAAATGAGCGACGATGATTTGCGAAACAAGAGGCTGGCTTGTATTAGCTCAGTAATTATTCGACTCGGCGCCGGCTGCCCTACGCGCCTACTATGTTATGAAGTAGCTGATACACCTAATTGCTTAACTCGGTGAAGATCTTGGAAGGTTCTAGTAGTTAGGAGTTGTTTTGGAGGCTTTATGTTCTTCTTTTGACATAATTATCATCAGTTTTAAAATTACCTACTATTTTTGTAAGCTCTATAGTATCGGAAAATGAAACTGATGATAAACGTAGGGGCATTATAGGGTAAAATCCATACGGCTGAATACTGAAAACTCACGAAATTTTAACTACTCAAACATCACTTTCCCACTGTAACACGTAAATTGCTGCGACAGTAGGACTAACTGAAGTTTGTGTAACATTTCAGTATTTCTTGGTTAGTCATTTAATATCAGTTTATGAATAGCATAACTGTATATTTTTGTACCCATATTTTGCCTAAATTAACAAAACTGAGTGCAATGTATCCCTTTTCAGGGTCAACCGACACAAAAACTGATCTTCTATAGGACACGCCATTCTCACACTCAAATTAAGGTATACGCACCAATACCCTACACCTAAGAATTCACCATATCGTCACGTTCATCCAAAACTAATTAAGAAAAAAGTAAGGTAGCTGCGCCTATTACCGTCCACCAATAAATTGCTCCAAATTGAGTTATCGAGGATCAGTGGTTTTTTGCTGAGAGCTCGTGAATGCAAGGGTTGTGGTTCGAATCGGTGGCCATACAGCTTTTTGTTGAAGAACCAAGTTTAATGACTCGAAGGCCTTGAGACGTCGCTGATTGAAATTTTGTTTAGGAATTAATGGTCTGAGTTATGTAATATAGTGTTGTTTTATGCTTTATTTTTGTAGCTAAAGTTTTGTAAGATATTCTAGCAGGATCATCAGTCAGAGTTAAGAATTCGTAATTACATAATTATAAAGTACCTACTTAACTTATAATACTGAAACTGTTATTATTCTTAAACTATTTTTTTAAGAATTCGAGCATTAAGACACCCACATTAAATAGAACACACTAATTACATGCTAGGTATATGAAAAGATAGATAAATTGGAAAGTAACACCACTTAAGGCGCGGCTCCACCGCGGTGCACGGAGAGGCTACGCACGTGTATTAAGCTTCGCTTTGTAAGAAAATGTATGTGGTTGTGTCCACTGCAACCCACGGAGAGGCTACGCATGAATTGACGTCATTGATACACGCGTGGCTTGCTCGAATAGGCGGTTACATAGCTCAACGCTGTCAACGTGGGTCTACCCGTGCGCCGTGCCACGCTATACATAGTCGTGGGTTATATTCGTGTACTTCAGTGGAAACGTAGACCCACGTTGTCAAACAAATGAATACACGCAGCTAAAATGCGCCGCGTGTCCGTGCACAGCGTGCACTGCGGTGGAGCCGCGCCTTTACAGTCTTAGGGACTTGGCACATTATAGCGGCACCGCAACAGCACGGCTCCACACCAGTATTTAAGTTGACATTCAATTTAGAGCATTAAATCGTGTATATTATAATATATTTCGTAATGTCAATATGAAAAAGCCAACGGCGAGCAGTCAGCGCGCTTGCCGCTTCCCAAAGACTATAAAACCACTTGACTGCGCATACAGTGCCCCGACGCTCGCCAAACCTTAGTGATTTTGCGCGTACTATAAGGCTACGATCAGTAAGATCCTTTAGTAGCGACCAAGTCTATGACCTGCGAACACGCTAAATTATTGAGGATTTTATTTAGTAAAAAATAAAAAAAAATGCCTTCATGCGCGATGAAATGGTGCGGGAAACAATCCAGGACATCTAGTTACAAAAAGGATGGCATTGGCAAGTATCAATACCAAAATTTGGCCTTGATTTAATTATATTACGAAATACCACAGGGGTCTATTTAAATTGGTGGTTGGTGAACCGCGCTCACGCTCGTTGATGTCTTTTGGGAAAGTCCCTTTCTTTCATTAAGAAATTCTAATATGTCCATCTCTTTCTTGCCCTTTGTATTCCTATCGATGAAATTTGGGCTGTTACCTTTAAGGACGAAGTGGATATCGATAATAGTACATTTACATTAATTAAAAAATAGGTTATTTTTTGGCTAATGAGTTAATTAACTGACCATAGCGACGTTAGAGGCAGCTGTTCCTGGTGCCTCCACAAATTACTTTTAATGTAATCGAAAGAAGATTTTTGAAGATTCCAGAAATAATAGAGAAGTGGATATATTATACTATCAATGGGGAAAATTGGTCCCCAACAAGTAAATATGTAGACGCTCGATTATCGTTTTTTACCAAAAACAATCAGGACACTAAAACATTAATTCGAAAAACTTATACTAAATAAATACATTTTAAGAATCAATAATTTTCTTGTACGGAGTTCTTTTTTGTAATAGACTGATTTTTATTAAATATTCTTATACGATTTTTATTGAGCATTTATTACTACGATGAAATACATTTTATCGATATTTTTCAATTGAAAGAGAGCAATCCCTTGCTGAGCGTACTCATGCAACTCGACCTTGAACTGACCAATAGTAGCCGCGAATTATGCCGCGTCCCCCGGCCCGCAGTGGTGAGTCGTGTTCTTAGAAGGAATTGGCGAGTGCGCTCTCTAGTGGTTATTTACTTTATGCCGCTTCCACACAACTCGACTCGCCGCCCGCGTGCTGCAAGCGAGCGGACCTTATGCGTACAGCGCGCCGACGGCATGCTCATTACGCGCCGACTCCGAGTCGGCAGCGAAACAACGTCATTGCGCCGTGTTCAATCATAACTGTCTTAAAATAATATTGAGATTGCGGTGACAGCAAGCTTACACCTCGCGGCCGGCGCGCGGACGGCGAGCTTGCACCTTGCGGACAACGCGTAGTTAGCGCGCTGACTGCTCGCCGTAGTCTAAATTCGAGGCGACGCCGTGCTGCAGCCGTGCTGTTGCGGTGCTGCTATAATGTGCCATGACCCTTAGACCACGTTATGATAAATTACCACTATGAATGAATATGCGGGTACGTAAGTAAACTAGTGTTTAAATATAATTTACGACATCGGAACTGTTCTAAATAATTTATGATGATGACGTGAAATAATAAAAAAAACGGCAATGTACTACGTATAAATATTTATTGCGTTTACTTTTCAATATCAGGCGTTTGATTGTAATTTTATTTATTGCTAGACGTTACTCGCCATTTCACCCGTACTTAATTATAAAAAAATAAATATGTAGGTATACATTTGATTAATTACAAAAAAAATAGCTTGTATATATAGCATAAGCTGTATAAAAACTATAGATATTCCCAGTTTTTTTCTTATACGTACTAGAATAAAAAGTAAGCCTCAAAGAGGCTCTAAAATTCGAATCAGTAGGTCTGTGTAGTACCTACGTGATTTCCTGAGATTACAGTGTTCTACCAAACAAATTCTTCAGCTGCAGGCATATTTTACAGCCTGTGGAAATAAATGCATAAAAGGAAACGATTATTGAATTAACATATTGGAGTTTATTCATATACATTTAGAAAGCTAGAACTTAACATATAAAATTAGATTGTACCTATACGATTTTTGTCTAAATCATGTAATGTATGGTACAAAGGAGGATCGCATAAATGTATTGCGTAAGTTATCTTCTGGATTTTTATTTAATGCTAAAAATAGGAATAATAATAGACTCTCTGTGTTTAGTGGCATAAAAAAAAAATTTCCACTTTCACCGAAATATAAATATAAATACACCTTAATTTACACACCTAAATCACAGCTAGAAAAATAACCGCTCCACCAAAAGTAATTAAGGACGAATTCTAAATAAATATCGATTAAATCAAACACGATTGTGTTTCGATTCGATTAATCGCGAAGCACTTTAAATTCGCTCACAACACGCAAATAATGTTTTTGTTCGCGCCCACACTAAACTTACTAAAACCGAGCGGATGTGTGCCCGGCTCTACGGGACGCGAGGGGGTGGAGAGAGGGACGCGGGCGCAGGACGCGCGCGCTGGAGCCGCGCGCCGCCATATTGATATTGCTAACTACGCACGCCACAAGAGCATTGTCGAAACAAATTAAATTAATATTAAGCGAAGAAAGTGTCGCGTCGTCCGTGTCCTTACACCTGTATTTATTTTATTTTAATTAAATTACTTTTCTTTACATATACAAGAAGAAGTATTATTTTGTCTCCGACAAAAGTGGCGACCGTGACAGGACAAAGAAAAGGACGCTGCGGCGACGCCATTACGAGCCACATATAATCCGACGCGCCGGCGAGGAAAGGAGTGAAGGTGGAGGACATCTGAGCTGCTCGGGAGCCTACTGGAGCCACAGGAGGTCTAGCCCACAAGGAGAGTAAGCCCTGTTCCTTTAATCTGTCCATAATCCTAAATATCCTTTGTGTGTCCTCGACTGTGCGTAGCGGACGCTTGCTACTCGAGCGTTAGGTGTTTATATTCCTAATCTAGCTCCCGGTGGCAGGCTGTGCACGTAATTATAAACATAGCGCTTCGCCCAAGTTTTCGACTCGGCTATTTACATAAAGGTGTTGCGTTTTTATAACGTTTAAGCATGTGTGTGTGACGTTTTCATGGCGTCAGCTCTATAAAGTTTTCTAGCTTGAGAGTGAGTTTTAACTGTAACACACGCACGTTGCACGTACCTAATTTTCACGCAATTATTCATAACTCATTATTTCGATTTTCACGCTAATTCCATAGCACTCACAACGCTATTTACGTGCAAATACTAAGGTATATACCTAAGTATATAAAGCCTTTCTAGACTTTTCAATACTCGAACCGCTTTTTCATTTTATTTGCCGACTATTCCAGCTTCCCTCCCCTGTTGGGTGGAGGTCGACACGTCGTGCTAACGGGTTCATCGTGTGCGCGTGCGGCTACGGGCTGCTGGCCAAACTGTCTGCTCGGCGTGAGCTTCAGCACCGGCACCAGCAGCGCGTGCGACTGGACCTGAGCTTCTCTACTTCCCGAAACGGGTTTGAGTGCACATAGTAATTTATTATTACTTATTATATTCGTTATTTGCGTTTGTGAAATTGTGATTATTGTATAAGTGCTATAATATGAGTGAATCAGAGCTCAAAATGGAATTATCCACCTTAGTTAAACAGCGTGGAATAATAAAAGGTAGATTAACAAGATTTGAACAGTATGTAAAGGAATTAACAAGTTTAAAGGATATACCTGCTTTAAAATACAAAGAACTTGAATTAAAAACTAGTAAAATACAATCATTAATAAGTGAATTTGAAGATATACAAAACAAAATTGACATTTTACATTCGGATCCTGACGAGCAGATCCAAGAAAGAGAAATGTTAGAAAATAAGTTCATTAATTTAATAGCAATAAGTCAAGAATTATTAGATAATAGTGGTGTTAAAAAAGAGACAGATCATAATGATCAATTTTCAAGTAATTATAGTTCTCATAAACACAGCGGGATCAAATTACCCACTATAAAACTTCCCACTTTTGATGGAAACTACCTAAAGTGGTTAGAATTTAAAGACACATTCTTGTCTGTTGTAGATAGCAACTTAGAAATACCACATATAAATAAGTTTCATTACCTTAGGTCTGCGCTTGAAGGAAGTGCAGCTGTAGTTATAAAGTCCATAGAGTTTAGCGCTAAGAATTATAAAGTTGCCTGGGACTTATTGTGTCAACGGTTTGAAAACAAAGATATTTTAGTTAATAACCATTTAACAGCATTATTTAATATCGAACCATTAAAGAGGGAATCATACAAATCTCTAAGATTCATTGTTGACCATGTCATGAAGCATCTCAGAGCACTTGAGACGCTAGGCCTGCCAACAAATAAGTGGGACATTCTCATTATATTTATGATTTCATCAAAGTTAGACTTGCATACCGCCAGGAAGTGGCAAGAACACAAAAGTAAGTCTAGTGAACTTGTATTGTTGACCGATTTCTTTGATTTTCTTCGCAACCGGGCTGACATACTTGAGACTTCCTACTTTAATAATACTCACTCAGACAAAGTTCCTGATCACAAACATAAAACAAACACACACTCCAAAAGTTTTGTTGCAGCTGTTGATAAGAAAGTAAATAATAATGAATGTCTTGTGTGCAAGGAAATTCACCCACTTTACTTGTGTGACAAATTTAAAGGTATGACTGTGGATGAACGTCTAGGTGAGATTACCAAGTTTAATTTATGCAAGAATTGTTTTCGAAGTGGTCATAATGCATATCAGTGTAGATTAAAGGCGATGTGTCGTACATGCAAGAAAAAGCATAACACATTAGTGCATGTCACACAAACAGAGAATAGTGAACAACCATCAACATCATCTTTACCGGTGTCACTGTCTGTGGTCAGCAGCGACCAGGTGTTATTAAGTACAGCTCTTATCCAGGTTGTGAAAGATAAGAAAACATACACAGCCAGAGCCCTGTTAGACACAGGAAGCCAATCATCCTTCATCACTGAGAGTTTAAAAGAAAAATTAGGTTTAGTGATTAACCCGGGAGGGTCTGTAAATGTTTGTGGTATTAATAATTCTAATTGTAGTATTAAGCAAAGTTGTAATTTAAAGCTTAAGTCTAGGTGTAATTCTTTTGAGATTAAAGTTAAGTGTTTAGTTGTTCCCAGAATTACTGGAATTTTACCAAATTCTTTAATAAATACTGAATATTTGAAATTACCAAGTAACATTGAGTTAGCTGATCCAAACTACTTTTTCCCTTCTGAGGTAGATATCCTCTTAGGGGCAGATGTCTACTGGGACATAGTAGGCTCTAATTTAATTAAATTAGGTAATAAAAATCCTGTTTTACAGGAGTCCAAGTTTGGGTGGCTAGTGAGTGGCCCAATAAGTACACAACAGCCAACCTCACAAGTTTATTGTAATTTCACTCAAGAAATAAAGGAATCTTTAGAGAGGTTTTGGACAATTGATGACCTTCCAGTTACTAAAACATATTCTGTAGAAGAACAGCTTTGTGAAAACAATTTTATTGAGAATTTTTCTAGATTACCAAATGGTAGGTTTGCTGTGACAATGCCTTTTAAGGAGTCCCCTGAGGAAGCTCTTGGGAACTCATATTATATAGCTAAGAAGTGCTTTTTAAATCTAGAGAAAAAATTTGCTAAGAATCCTAGTCTTAAGATTAAATACAAGGAGTTCATAGACGAGTATGCTAATTTAGGACATTTAACAGTTTTAAAAAATAAACCTGAGTTCGGATATTATATGCCCCACCATGCAGTAATACGGGAAAAAAGTGAAACCACTAAACTGCGGGTAGTGTTCAATGCCTCATGTAAAACTAGTTCTGGAAAATCACTTAATGATATACAGATGGTCGGGCCAGTTATACAGAGTGATTTAATATCAATTTTGCTTCGCTTTCGTAAACATAAATATGTTCTCACCGGAGATATAGAGAAGATGTTTCGGCAGACTGAAATTAAGGAACAGCAGCGCCACCTACAACTAATATTATGGCGCGATGACGAAACAAAACCGATAGATATCTTACAGCTAAACACAGTAACTTATGGTACTGCGTCCGCACCATTTCTCAGTACTCGATGTTTGCTACAGTTAGCAAAAGAATGTGAGGATAAGTCTATAGCATGTGTCATTGAAAATGATTTTTATGCTGATGATTTAAATACTGGTTCCGAAACTGTAGAGGGTTTAAAACACATTTATAGGGAAGTTGTTGCTACTCTTGATTCAGCACTCTTGCCTTTAAGAAAATTCAGAACAAATTGTCCTAGCTTATTTGAAAATGATGATGATACAGCCAAATTTGTAGATTTTAATAAGGAATCTAGTGTATTAGGTCTTATTTGGTGTCCTAAGTCTGATAATTTACTATTTTCCACAGATTTACAGCATTCTGCTCAAATAACCAAACTGTCAGTAATCTCTACTACGGCCAAAGTATTTGATCCTTTGGGACTATTAAGCCCTTGTATTATAGTACCTAAAATTTTACTACAACAATTATGGTCTGCTAAACTGGACTGGGATGACCCAGTACCAGTTGAATTTTGTAAGGATTGGTCTAACCTTTTGAAAGAATTTTCATATTTGTCTGATATTAATATAGAACGTTGGGTTTTATGTGACAATCCTAAAACTATAGAACTACATTGTTTTGTCGATGCCTCACAACAAGCCTACGCGGCATGTATCTACTTGCGCTCTGAAGACTGTACTGGAAAAGTAACAGTTAGGTTGTTGTGTGCTAAAGCACGAGTCGCCCCAATGAATCCAACCACTATACCGAGGCTGGAGTTGTGTGGCGCACTCCTAGGGGCTCGTCTATGTTCAAAGGTATTAGATTCCTTACAATGTAATATATCCCGAAAAGTTCTATGGTCTGATTCGATGGTTGTGTTGGGATGGGTGCAAACTCCACCCAGGGATCTTAAAGTATTTGTTTGTAATAGAGTGAACGAAATAAATCAACTGACACCGGGATTCGACTTTAGATATGTACCAACTGATCAAAACCCCGCAGACATGGGTTCTAGAGGTGTGTCTCCCAAGCAGTTAAAAGCTTCTAGCCTTTGGTGGGCAGGGCCTTCGTTCCTCGCTAATGACCCTACTTGTTGGCCTACACAACAACAAATCCCTAGTTTACCAGAACTTAAAATCCCACGCAACATTGAATGTCACACCACAATTGTAAATAACATAATTGAATTTGAAAAATATTCTAACTTTAATAAACTTATTAGGATCTATGCATATGTGCAACGTTTTGAACATAATTGCTTAAATAAAAATAGTAGAATTAGTGGACCATTAGATGTTAAGGAATTAGATAAGTCATTATTAACTTTAGTTAGGTTAAGTCAGTTGGATAGTTACTCTGACGAAATTAAATTAATTAGCGACAAGAAAACTCTTAATTGTAAGTCTAAATTACTGTCGTTGAATCCTTTCTTAGATGACAACAATATATTGAGAGTTGGTGGTAGGCTTCAAAATTCTGAATTTGATTATGATAAGAAGCACCCCATGATTTTAGATGCAAAACATCAGTTCACTCAATTGTTATTCAGGCAAGAACATGAACGTTTATTTCATGCAGGACCGCAACATCTGCTAGCGTCTATCAGAGAGCGATTTTGGGCCATAGGAGGTAGAAATTTAGCTCGCAGTACGACTAAGAAGTGTCTACTCTGTACTCGCTTTCGAGGAAAAACCATTCAACCAATAATGGGTAACTTACCTTCGGAAAGAACTTACTCAATGTTTCCTTTCTACACATGCGGTGTAGATTTTGCTGGTCCTTTTACTATTTCTAGCCGCAAAGGTAGAGGAAGTCAATCCTCAAAATGTTATCTATGTTTATTTGTATGCCTCTCGACTAAGGCGATTCATTTAGAATTAGTAAGCAGTTTGAGCTCTGATGCATTTATATTGTCTTTAAAAAGGTTCATATCAAGAAGAGGCAAACCTAGTGTCATCTATTGCGATAATGGCACTAATTTCAGAGGCGCAAATAACGAAATGTGTAGAGTGCTCAGGTCCAATCGTAAGTGTACTGATAATTTCGCGAATGATAATGGTATAAAATTCGTATTTAGCCCGGCGTACTCGCCTCACTTTGGGGGCATATGGGAAGCAGGAGTCAAGTCGGCAAAGTTTCATTTAAAACGCACGGCCGGTAAAGCTTCCTTGACGTTCGAGGAGCTTGCTACGTTATTAGCACAAGTCGAGGCCATACTTAATTCCCGTCCTCTGTCTCCCCTATCTTCCGATCCTACCGATCCTACACCACTTACCCCAGGGCACTTCCTTGTCGGGCGACCTCTCACGTCGTTACCGTCGGCACCTATTAATACGAAGAGTCCAAATCGTTACCAACTTATAGAGAAAATCAGACAAGACTTCTGGCAAAGATGGCGCCGCGAGTTCGTAGCGGAGCTGCAGCAACGCACGAAATGGAAAACCAGGCAGC
This sequence comes from Helicoverpa zea, assembly GCF_022581195.2. Taxonomy (NCBI): domain Eukaryota; kingdom Metazoa; phylum Arthropoda; class Insecta; order Lepidoptera; family Noctuidae; genus Helicoverpa; species Helicoverpa zea. The sequence goes on from NC_061454.1 coordinate 3,568,368, forward strand.
ATGAGCTTCGTGTGGGTGATCTGGTGATCCTAAAGGAAGAAAATGTTCCCCCACTGCAATGGAGACTCGGCCGTGTCACACATTTGTATCCTGGGACGGATGGAGTCAGCAGGGTGGCCGATGTCATGTCTTCCAGAGGCACAGTACGAAGGGCTGTGAACAAAATGTGCATTCTACCAAGTTCAGCCCCAGCAGACACGACACTGATCAATGATGACAAGGATGCTGCCGAGAATAAAGAAGCTTGAAAGCTACCCTTTCAACCCCGGGAGGATGTTCGCGCCCACACTAAACTTACTAAAACCGAGCGGATGTGTGCCCGGCTCTACGGGACGCGAGGGGGTGGAGAGAGGGACGCGGGCGCAGGACGCGCGCGCTGGAGCCGCGCGCCGCCATATTGATATTGCTAACTACGCACGCCACAAGAGCATTGTCGAAACAAATTAAATTAATATTAAGCGAAGAAAGTGTCGCGTCGTCCGTGTCCTTACACCTGTATTTATTTTATTTTAATTAAATTACTTTTCTTTACATATACAAGAAGAAGTATTATTTTGTCTCCGACAGTTTTAATTCAAAACACTCTTTGGGAATTCGATAAAAGGTTAAAAGAAACATCGAAACTCGAAGCAAATAATGCTGGCTGATAACGTTAGCACGAACTCGGACCGAATCATCCAAACTGTGAATTAGGCCCATTCAAATTCCAACCTTATTTTTTGTGCAATAAGCTCTAAAGTACCTTAACAAATGCAGTTCGTGACAGTTCTTAATTTTTTTCCAAAAACGAATCATTGGGTAAAGCTTTCCATTAGCGGGCACGCGCCGAAGTCGACAAACAAATGACATTTATAAAAAACTCGATTTGAAATTTGTTTGAAATCGGAACGTCTCGGCCGATACAAATGGCGTCTAGACTTTTGATAACGGCCACGTTACCACAAATAAAAATGGATTGCAGACTAACGATTAACTATTGTTTTTGATTTATTTGTATTAGGATTTTTTGACTGGTTTAATCTTTTTCGGGGAAGAGGGTTTCAATCATCAATGCTTATATTTTCGCCAGAAGCAGGAATATTTATTGTATTACCTACTAAATGATAACCTAAGACTCGCTAGGGCCTTCCTAAGGCCACTAAACATTAAGCTACTATTAGGCCCAATCATTTTCACACACGTTTCAAATCTACACAACTCAAAAATAAATAAAAAAAACTACAACCTCATTACAGGTATTCGATTACCCATAGTCAATAGTCATAGAGTAGAACCACTTTACACCATAGATAATGACAGATAAGAGCAAAAGCAAACATCTCGAATGGTTACGATCGATTTGGCGTCGTGATTGCGGTCGCGCTGGGGAAGTCGCGTGCGCATACAATTGATCGCGGTCGCTATCGTAATTGTTGCTTGGAGCTACAAAATGTATCGATTGGATAGATAAATCTCTGAATCTTTTTGAATTTTTTGTGAAGTAAGTCATCTATATTTTGGAGTTAAATTGTCCTATTAAGTCAGATTTCTCGGACATAATTCAAAATTATTGTGTTAGAATATTAAATTGTGGTGTTATTTATATGTATATGTATCGTGGCTTAGGTATTACAAAAAACTTCCTCAAAATTTTATTCATCATTTTCATCAGTATTTTTTATCGTCCCACTGCTGGGCACAGGCCTCCTCTCACACAGAGAAGGATTGAGCGCACTAATTAATGAATTGAAAAGAAAATCATGCCTATATTACGAAAATCATGACTTAAACACTGAAATATCAGCAAAACAAACAACGTAAGCCTTTTCCAATAATATTAACGTAACACGAGGCATTTACAAAACCGCAATAAGATCGGATTGTGAACCGATCCGAAACAATTGCCGACCGGCAGCCATTAGAAATAAGAAAACTATTATGGAAAATTATCGTTATGCAAACGGATTATTTGAAATGGTAAATAGATGTTGTAAAATTATTTTATGCTTAGATGGATTACTGCTTTCGCATAGTTATTTTTACTAACGTAGGAACTTATTAAGAGGGGCCTATTGCAGTTTATGCGATTCGGCTCCTTGGATAAACATATTCAAAGAATTTTACTTTAGGAGTCACTATCTGTCTCAGTTTTTGATGAAAATATCTGAAGGATAAGACAATGTAACGATGTTATATTATTAGGATAAAGTTATGCCAAGTTATGATTATGATTCTGTTCTATAGCGTTCTAGCGTTACCATATTCAAGTTAATAACTCAGTTTTAATGTAAAATGATGCTGAAATCAATGGAAATACAGCAAAAACCGTTGCTTCATTAATTAAATAATTATATTTTAAGCAGTTGTTTATTTAATTAATATGAATTAATGTAAAAACTCCTACCAAGATTGTTCAGTGTCTACTCATATAGAGTATAAGTAGGTAAGATACATTCCAAATACCGTCAAAAAATTCGTGACACACTTACCACCCATTGAGCACAAGTACCAACAACTAACATACCAAGTGAACCAACTAAGCAGTACCAAGTCACCGTCTGCGGTTTGCCTTGCCGTCCAAATTGCCGGATTGCCGGCCCCAGTTGTTAGAGAGCCATTAGGTGCGGTTTGTCTACTGGGACACTCAACTGTGTAATGATCGTCATTACGGATTACTTGAGGTGATGATCTTGTACATTTTTGTGGACGCGGGATAAGCTTGTAAAACGAATGTTATTTGGTGCAAAGGGTGCATATTTTCTTTATTATCTGCCTAGTCTTTTCACAACTATTTTGGGTTCGGCTTCCAGTCTAATCGGATGCAACTGATTACCAGTGTTTAACAAGGAGCAATTGCCTATCTGACCTTCTCAACCCAGTTACCCGGGAAACCCAATGCCCATTGGTAGGACTGGTGGTCAGAGTTTCTGGCTTCTGACTACTCGTAAGGAATGTCGAAGATATTCTAACGACATGCATATTCTCCGACGTTTGTTATCAAATTGAAAGGTATGACTTTACATGTGTGAGTTATGTTTCTTACTTTATTAACTGTACTGTACCTAACCACTAAATTGAAATGTAGGTAATGGGAAGGGTCAGCCTTCTGAGATATAAGCGCTGCCTAGTTCTGGATGCAGAGCATCATTATGAAAGATTTTTAGTTCAGAAACAAAGACTGTTTACCTTATTGCATCACCCACTAGGCTAAGTCCATTCGCTTCCTGAAAAAACTACGAACTCACGAACCCTTATGAACAGTTACCAAGTCTATTTTTATGCTGGATTTCAATGAGCTGTTTTAAATTCAAAACAAGTCACCTACGCCTACGGTCTATCACAATTTGCAATTCTCGAAAAAAATGGGGTTATGATGCTTAAGCACTTAGCAATTTAAATATTTTAAATCTGGTTAACTTACCTAATTTATTAGTCACTTAAATTTTAAATGCGCGAATAAATAAATTTCACACCAATATAATGTAAAATGTCAAAAATTAACGTGTGTTAACTGTGTGTCCACAACCCAAACTTTTTTCCGCATAAATAGCTAAACGAAGTTTGATGAAACTTGCCATTTATATATAAAAATAACATTATGGTTACTTCTTGCCTGGCCGCTACCTACTTACTGGGTTTCCTGCCCATTCTTTTCCATAGGAATCTTTATTTGGAATGAGCGACTATAAATAATCAATCCTTTTTATTTTTTTAACATTCGTAAGTGCTTGTAAAAATCTAAAAAAAAATTATTTAATTTTGACTTTGAGTCAACTTGGAAACGGGCGAAAACGCTGAATAAAGTTTGTGTTAAATAACTGTCTGCAAATTGCGTCAAAACTTAATTAAAATCGTATATTAGACATTGTTTAACTTGTATTAATTATAGAATGTTCCTTCAAAGACGCTCGGTCAAAGAATACATAATAGTCGTGGATAGATGGTTACATAATAACATTATGTATATTGGATTGGTTTTATTTATTTATTAAAAAAGGGTAGCTCAGAACTGTATTATTATGTTCCATTTGGAGACATAAATATTACGTTAAACATTATTGAAAATTAAGTTAATTTTTTCGTAAAAAAGTTTTTTTGTATGAGTTTCCAAACAAAATAAGAGTTACGTACAATTTTTACGTTGTACAAAAATATATTTAAAAATAATTAAATTAATAAGTTGAATACAATATTAATATGGAGTAAATTTCGAAAAACTGATGCAAATATATTGCTAGTTTTTTTTTTGCTTTTTGCGTAAGTGTTACCTAAGCCTATTAATTAATCATATAGGCTTAGTATTATATGCAAAACAGTACAGACTATGAACTATTTATCTAATTGTAATGTAAGTTAAGTTAACCTTCAGAATAGGCGGAAATATACCTACATTATACAAACCAAAATTAAAAAATAAAACGGATAAGCTACTATAACTATATACTTTAAAATCCACTTTGAACATCTTGAGCAGTAGTTTCTGGTAGTCAGAAGCCAGAAAGACTGATAGCCAGACTTAGTAAGAAGTATCGGGGTACCTAGGTAAGTACAGCTCGAACCAGTGTTCGAGGAGATCAGATAGGCAATCGCTCCATATAAAATACTAATACTCGGCTTGCAAACTAGAAGCCTAGGTCAACTTAGCTTTGGGGAAAATACTAGTGAGCTTTATAATACCCAGTTAAGTACCTATGATAAATATGATCGAATAGAGCCTTATTAAATTCGATAAAAAAAATACTAAAGACCACTCATTACTCTATCCTAAACAATATAAGCTTTTTCTATACAAATTCATTAAAATATGTACCTTCTTACCCAATTAAAAGACGGCTGTCACCTTTTCTGACCTTTAAATCTTTCTACAATCATAAAACAACATTATTCCATAGTAGGGTCCTAGTGTACTAATAAAAAACCCCTTGGTTATTTGGGAACAGCGTCCAAAACCGTTTTGTGGAGTGTTGATAGTTTTCTATTACGAATTCAATCAACATAAATTAGATTTAATTTGGCCGATGACGACCCGGCTACGGTTTCATCTCGCCCGATTATAAAGGTTGGGTACACACAACATTATTGAAGTTTTTTTTTGAGATTTTATTCTAAACGAGTTTATAATTATTATACTTTCAAAAACCCATATCAAGCCATGAATAACTATGTAATTTTTTATAGAATTTAGACACTGGTACTCAGCTGCATCCGACCCCAACATTATTGGGAAAAGGCTCGGGCGAAGACTATGTGCTAATTCTGTATAGAAGTACTTACCTAGGCAATGCAAATGAGAGTTATGCATAAATTCGAACCGACCGAACCCTATTTTTTTTAGCAAAAGTCTAAACGCATCAATTTTATTGCATTTCTAGAAAACTTTCTCAATAGGTCAAACTAACATTGCACACTAAATTATTTTTCAGAGTTTTCGGCTGCATGTTTTTTTATATAATGTTATCGAAACTTCTTCAAGTCTCAGCAGTGTGTAACTGCCCTTAGCGATCATCCGCTTTTGTGAATCCACGTTGATTACTCATAATCAATGTTTTTTGTTTATTTATAGTTTAAGAGCCGAAATGAACGGAATCGAGTGGATACTATACCTACTATGTCTGTGTGTGGGTATTATGTAAACCTGTCTGTAATCAAAATTCATATAGTTACCTACATTCGACCTCTATTTTAAACAATTGTAAATTAGTTCTAATCCATTGTATTCAATTAAATTAAAAATGCTAGATAATTTGAATGTAAAATGATTTAAATTGCCTAAATTTAGCAAAAAATAAGCTCATTTCCATTTTCGAAAACATTAAGCGACCTTGTGACTTGCGTTTTTTGATTTCTTACATAATACATACTTAGTTACATTTATTACGTCAATTCACCTTCAGTTCAATCGATTACTGCTAAATTCTAGTATTTAGGTATCTAAGCACAAGCTCTAAGAACTAAGACCACACACACACATACATATACCATAGAATTTGAATCGACCAATAGTTTGATAACCGATGAATGATTATTATTTTTCAAATTGATTGGAATCAAGTATACACATACACATCAAAGACAGGACTCTTTGGAGATGTCAGTAACCAGTCTACAGAGCCCTGAAACTACTACAACCTACTTTCTTGATTAGCACAAGCTTTCCTTTCATCACCTTTAGTACTTCAAAACATAAAATGTCATTATACTTAGCCATTATTCCACAATAACACATAACATTATTTCAAAGTATGGAAAACAAAATGACAAGCGGATGTGCCCTAACCAAAAATCTCTTAAGAAAGGACCACGCCAAAATGCGGGTGTGGAATGTTACTGTCTTCGCCCTTATACGACTTTTTTGGACCCGATTATCTTTGTAATGTCAAAATCGTTGACAGTTCTCAAAGAATCCGAACGACTCTGTAGTTAACTCGTAACTTATCATTTCGGTCATGCACACCAAATGATATGATCTAGTAGAAGAAGGCGTCTGACCGACCTTTATAATGGCACGTCTGCTCATCTTTTCTTACTCCGTGCTATTGCCTAATTAATTCCACAATAACCGACAAAGTCTGTGATTACCCGGCCAATGTGTGAAATACACTTTAACGAGCGGTTAAAGCTATTATATGTCGTTAAATGTTTTCACACTTCGGCAATGTGGATATCTGAAACGTGTTATTCACAATACCTTGCTATTCAGTTATTTTAATTTTAGTTACATTTTAACACTCATTAGAATATCGCAATCAGGAAAAATACAATGAAAAAAAAACATTTGATTATAAATTAAAAGTAGGCAATTGTAAATATTATAATTAGGCTTTCCTAATAAATAATGATTTTACAAAAAAAAGAAGTCAAAACCTTTGACTTTTTTTGTTGCTGAATAATTTAATTTAAGTGTTGTATTGTTAGATATAGTTCCTACTACGATATTTTTCATAATCTTAACACTACTGACGTTCCCTGATTCTGGTAGTCTATTAGATACTTCTATACTACATAATATAATCTATACTAATATTATAAAGCTGAAGAGTTTGTTTGTTTGTTTCAACGCGCTAATATCAAGAACTACTGGACCGATTTGAAAAATTCTTTCAGTGTTAGATAGCCCATTTATCGAGGAAGGCTGTAGGCTTTTTATCCGGGTTCGTGCCGTGGTTCCTACGGGATGCGGGTGAAACCGCTGACAGAAGCTAGTAAGATATATTTCATTTTGTCGGTTTGTACCCTAAAGGATCAAAAAATACTGAAACTATTTGAAAGATTATTATCCTTTTAGAAAGCTACACGATCCACGAAACACATAAGCTATATTTTATTCAGGTAATGGAAGAAGCTCCACGGGACGCGGGTGAAACCTCAGTATAACATGTAGTAGTTTGAATGTCACACATGAGAATCGTTCGTCACATTTAATTATAGGTACTTAATGATTATTTTCTCAACTTTACAAAATACTAAGTACCTGAAAACTAACTGTCAAGTTATTGCTAACTTAGAAAGCTAACATGTGTTTACAAAATAACTGTTGTGTGTGTGATTAAGTAAAGGTGTCGGCGTCTTTCAAGTATAAGCTTTGAATCCGAACGATTAATTACTAAACTTGCACATTGCAAGTAATTATTGCTATAAAGAGTACTAGCAGACTGCAAACTTTTAGTCGGCCGATAGTTTGTTTCGACTAACATATCAGTATGAAAATGAATAGCAGTAAACGCCTTACAAAGACCTGGGGCCCGATTCTGCTAAGTTAATAATGTCAAAATTGAATAGAAATCGAATCTCAATAGCAGTTTTAACCATATCGGGCATTCTGCTGCTAATATAAGACCAATCGTATTCCAAAGACATTCGATCAGCTTGCGATTGTCTGCCATTTTGGTGATTTTGGTCTATACGGTAGTTTGCTCTATAAGTAATCATCTTGGAATTGTAAATCATTTGCAGACAATATGATTCATTATTGAATCACAGGAAATGATAGTAACGTTTATTTAAAAGAAAAAATAGCAGCAGAGTGCCACATACGCTTCAATCGTAATTGAGTCGTGATTGGATCTCAGTCGAATGTGAATCGTATGTCGCTTAAGTAAAATTAGGAGAATCGGGCCCAGGTATTAAGTCGGTATTAGATCGACTGAAAACTTTGATTGGAATCAAGATTTTTTTATTATTTTTTTGCTTATCATCAGGTCAACTGTCGGCCGACTGTTTAGTTTCCAGTGTGTGGGTATTAGTCTTTACAATGTTGTATCAATTATGTTGGGAAATTATCTAATGTGTTATTAGTTGATAGTTTATGTGAAGAAATTGATGGTTCAGATAAATGTTAGGTACTAGAAACAGCTGTGGTAAGGCTGGCTAATTTGTCGTGAAGGCAAACGGTGCCTATGATTATACTGTAATCTCTAGTGCCACGTGATGGTTTTTCACCAGCCAGCCATTTGGCCATAATCAGCCTTGATGAATTTAAATAATTTTTTTATGCTTTATTTTATGTATATTGACTGTTGTGTTCTTGTTTATAAACGAATAATATTGTAGTAATAAATTAGTAACTTCTCAGCAAAAAAGACTTTCCAATGCTTAATTTTGAGCCTTAAGCTTACCTTTTTGTCTCACTAGTTATTTTAAAACAAGAAAACTTGGGCACATCATCAAAGAATCACAAAATTTCTCTAGAAAACTGATTTTTTTTTATTATCTTTCATTAATTTAGGGGCTTTTGGTCACAATAACACCATGCCAGCCCCATCATAACCTAATACAAGTAATGCTACTAGAAAACTGATTAAACCCAAAACAGGAAACAATAACAGTTGGTCCAGTACCATATGTTACTATTAGCGATAACTAGACGTTTATGGCATATCGATATAAATAGAGAATCGATTAATTTCTATAAAATGTTAATTCGATCATCAAACAGTATCCAGCTCGTTATACTAATCAATGTATAGTGCTATAAAAATTTATGTTAGGGTATGTTGTAAATAATATTATTACTAATTGGGCCTCGCCAGTGTTCTTATGTATTGAAACTATTAGTTTTGTGAACACGGAGGAGGGAATGATAGCGGAGATGCTATCAGGAAGGTAGGTCAGGCGCCTTCTTGTAGGTCAAGCAACGTGCAGACGAGACGTTCAGGTTTTTTGGCACATCAAAACCAATCTGTCAAAGGTTAGTCTTGATTGATTGGTGATATTATTTTGATAATAATAGAACCCTCCATAGATGCAGAGAGACCCTGCAAAGGCAGTGCCAGTAACGTTCCTCGTCCCCCGAACGCCCGCATTTGTCGCGTTACTTTCTTAGTAGATTTTGCGTTATGACATCTCCGCTAGTGATTTTGTTCTCCATGGTTTGAGTAATTATTAGTATTTATAGAATGTAATATTATGACTTAATTGATTACGTGTTTTGGCGCAATAGTCATAGTGCGCCGGTATGTAATTGTTTTATTTGATTAATTGGTGGGAAAAGATACTATTAACTTCGCCACTTGCGTATCAATATAACAAACTAAGATTATTGAGGAGATTCACTCAAATTAATTGAAAAAAAAAAACCTGTAAAATAAACTGGAAGACACCAGATTTAATTAAGATGAAGTAACAAAAAAAGAAGTAAAAACCAAGTGTCCTCTTTTACTGTCTACAATTCTTCACTAATTATATTAAAAGATGAAAGCCTTTACATTCCTATGTCGATCAAAATCCGATGGACTGATTTCAAAATACTTAGGCTCTTTCCTATGCTTAGGAAACGGAGAGAAACGGGAGTAAGAATAAGTACTTCACCAAATTCAAATATTTGAAAAGAGGGTTCATGGTGATTGAAAAAAAAGTAAAGATCAGATTTTTCGAATAGAAAAAAAAGTATTTTTTTCTATTACTGAGCAAAGAGATGAGCAACTTGTACCTAGTTTTCTTTTTAATTATTTGAAACCAGAATTCTGAAACTAACACGATTACTTATGACCAACTAATTGGTGACACAAAATCGCCATGACGATCGTAAAATTAATTAAACATTCACTCTATTACAAATTAAACTCATTTAATTAGCAGTTAAGCAGATGGACAAACTCATAATATGTAAATATAAATCCTCTTTTCTGAAGCGAAATTCATGACGCAGGTATATCCATCACCATAACCAAACTAAATAATTATATTTTAATGATCAAAAGGCAGAAATTAGATTTGATTAATTTATTTAAAACCCAACATTTGATTGAGCTGATGTCTCTTAAATCATAATTCTTTTTTTAATCATGTAATAAAATATTGAAGGCAGTGTTGTAAATTAGCAAACTGGAAATATATCGATACCTATGCACGAGTTGCGAGAGAAGACGTAAACAAACACACAAGTTAGAGCGTGACACAACGATGCCAAATATTGAAGCGAAATTGATTCAACACAAAGCTTATTATAAATACTGCCGCATTAAACCGCGAGTGTATTTAAAATAATTTAAATGGAAACGTCCCAGCATCGTTTTACTTTCACAAAACGTCTTTATTCCTTCGTATAATTTACGACAAGCTATAAACTCCGGTACCTAAAGATCGGTGAATAAAAGTTAGCCAGGCGCAGGCGCTTGCACCATCGTGGATCCAGCACTAAAAAATCGATCGCAATGGCGTGGCGTTATCGATAATTGTATCGATAAACATTTGTATACTCGAATAGTCGTGGAAATCGATTTGCCACGCCACTTATTTAATCTGTCGATATAAGAAAATTCAATATAATAATAGGAGTTTAAATTTAATTTAGGAAATTGGTATAACTATGTGTGACCTTTAGAGTAATTTGAGTTTGTTAGTATACCTAGTCGAATGATCTTTTGATTGGTTTTTGAGTTATTTTTGGTGATCTGTGACGTATCCGTTTTCTAATAAACGGACACGGTTTCACCTTAAAAGAATTTTGGTAATTTGTATAAATCACATCCAAGTCTATCCTCTATATTTTTTTTGCATGTTAATTTTGTTTCTGCCTTTTATTCATACTGTTGCACATACACGACAATCTTTTAAACAATTGCCTCAGTAGCTTCACGACTAAGTAGAGTGATTTTCACAAAACGATCTAATAATATGCATAACAAACCAATATCGACAATATCCCCATCACTACCCGCAGTCTGCCGGTCGGCGAAGCTCATAAAATCTTATGATAAGCGCCATTATCATCACAAAGGATGCGTGTAATTGTTTGTCAAATAAATACTAATAAAATTTTGATGTTTATTAAATATAATTTTGAAAAGGACCCCTTTTATGTATTCTTGATTGTCGTAAAAAAAATAGTGCTTTACGATTGTGTAATCGACTATCGATATCGAACAAGCTGTTACGTTTAAGAGGCGCTCCCAATATTCTGTCGATCTTTTTTTTGGTTACTAGAGAAAGAATTTGACATTAGCCCCAGTAGCTTTTTAGGTTAGCCAAGTACCGTCGTACCACAAAAACTTTTAGGCGTCTGTTGAACACTTGTCTAAAAAAATGACAGATTATGACGTTGTAATAAGGTCCGTTTTGCAGCCACACTTTTTTTAGACAAGTGTTCAAGTTTCTTTAGTAAGGCTGGTAATGTCAAAGCCCTATCTGTAGTTTACATAAGAACAGATAGATAGGATAATGGGTTCGGCCGCTAGGGACTATAAAAGTTTAGTTGAAAGATAATAAGGTTGTAATTACAAAAGGTTGATTATGAAATATGATTTCCTTTCGAAAATCTTTCACTTGAATTATACTAGGTATTCTAATATGCCTTAATTGTTTTCGTATTTTTAACAAACAAAGATTTTATTAGTGAATATATTTATAGAAATGGTAAGATTAATTAATTGTTATATGAAAGGTCAAGCAAACCAAAATAAGTACCGTTGTTAAAAGTAAATGCATGACAATTGCAATAAGTAACACTTGTAACTATTTTATTACTGTGTATAAATAAATGTTGGGTGTTATGTAAGTAATTAAATAATAGAATGTATTTTTTCCTAGGGTCTTTTTAAAATTTTTCCAATTAGGCGTTTTTATCCACATGCATATGTCAACCCTATCGTACTCTCTTGATTTTAATTTCATCGATTAAATAAATAATTTTAGGAAGAAAGATTATCATTAATTAGTTACCATATATTACCATTTCTAATCTACTTAATCTTTTTGCTAACATAGACTTAGGACTCGCTAAAATTGACTGAACTAACCCTACTTACTTGCATCTGAAAAAAACCGTTTAAGCTCTCGTCTTTATCCTAAGGGCTTGTGACCTTATATGCATCGTATATGTAAATTACAATCTTATCTCTTCACTTGAATTCTAGGAATGTTTTTATTTAGTCTATTCAATAGTTTTACAAATGATCTTATGATAAGGAAATATTAAAACTAAGTATCAAAATATTCATCCGCATCGCTGTCAGCTGGGATCGTGCCCAAAAGGCTGGCTGCATTGCCACGCTGGATGGCAATGCATATCCTTTGGCCGAAGTATAGGCAACCCCTTTGGTCACGAGTGGACTCCACTAATTACAATTGTACCTTTTTTCCACATTCACGAATTTCCTTCATATCTTTGATTCAAAAAAAATGGTGGAATCGCTATTTGTACATCCTTCATATCATCTTAATTATAGCTCTGTTAACCGATTCCCCAAAAAGAGCAATTTACATTCACAGCATTCACTACAAGAACAATTTCAAACCTACACCTAAGTACAAAATCGCATCTGACATTTAGACCTCCCAATCAAACAACAATTACAATCATAACTAACCCCATTTAAAATCCAAAATCCCCACTAATTACCGAAACATACAAAATGACTCTATACTTACGAAGTCACAATCTAGGCTCAAAACCGCAGTCACCCTATGAAGAGAGGAGGTCAGGCATAATTGGCTGATCACGTAGACTCGTCCCTTCACCCGGCCTTGGGTGACTAATGCCAAATTGGTGATGATTGTGTGTGATTGACGGTGAATCATTGCTGTGTTGGATTGTGAGGAAGCTGTTGTGCGAATTTTAGCGAGTAGCGGGTTTATCGCTCGCTGTTTTCAAGATGGCTTCCAAGTACACAAAACCGTTGCTTATGCATATAAATTACCCCCCTATACTTTTACTTCGTTTACCATTTTTTTTTTTGGGTTCAGCTCCAGGAAAATAGGCCTGAAAAGACAATTCAAGCAAACCGGGTCCCTTCCATATTATTCATGTTTGATTGTTTGTAATCCATTGCTTTGTTATGTATAGGTCTATCATAAGATGAATGATAAGAACTAAAAATATTTTATGTCTTTTTCGAAGCTTCAACGATAATTCCTTGCGGATTACAGTGTTAACGATAATTACTAACTACATCATGGCTAGGCACTGGATTCTGCCGTTCATCTACACTTAGTTAAATCTACAGCTGTCTTCTGAATCCCTGATTTCCCCCTTGCAGATATCATTAATTGCCACTCCTAACTCCAGGATTTGCCCACACGCAGTTATCTTTGAGTAAGATTTTAATTTTGTACAAATCGCTTCTCGCTATCTATCTTACCACATCCTCGCGTAAATCTCAGAGCCTTACAAATTGGCCAAAGCCATATTTTGCGGATGAAACCATTGATATTAATTACATTAGGCTGTCATGGCGATCTTTAGACCGTAGTATGGTTCTCCATGGATAGAAACGTGCGATTAATGACCCCAGCATTGAAGGATTGAGTCATCCTTTTCTATTGAGGTATGGCCTATGATAATAGATGATTTGTATGTTTGTATGTTTCAAGTATGTATCTAGTATTTGATCTTTCTTATAAATATTTGAATGTAATTCAGTAAATGCTGTATCTGCTGACATAATCGTTACCATGATTCGCTATGTTAATTTTTGTTGAGGGTTCTAGAATTTTCGAATTACTGTAAATTATTATAGTCCACGTCATTTTTGTCCTTTCTGTTTATTATTGCAGTTTTCAATATAATTATGGGTAAGTAATGGAATGGTACATAGTTATAAGTCAAAAAAAAACAAAGCGATTAAAAATAACTGTATTTATTTATTTATCACTATAATAATAATTACAACGTAAGGACGGATTTACGATAGGAAAACTAGAAACTAAATTAACATACTTACATAAACTTATTTACAATATCAAAAAATACACGTCTGGATACCAAATCTATGTCTCAAATCTCAAAAAAAAAAATATTTACACTATTCTAAAAATCATATAAAAATACAATTTTCCTAATTAACACATCAGATCAGCTCGTTGTCTTAACAATTCTAGTCTAAGTTCGTGCTCCCGCGCAGCTAGTCTTAAGGCAGCGATACTAGACGTGCGTACATCATCCATTACTGGTTGCATATGCAGGCTTTCACTGCCCGGGGATATCGGGGGAGACATGGACGGCGCCGGAGATCGTGCAACTTCGGGCGACAATCGGGAATGTCCGGACGACGGTCGGGAGAGATCGGGGGAATGCTGCGATAGGTCGGGCGCCGGTCGGGACTGCTCGGGAGAAAGTCGGGGCGGTTCGGGAACTGTTAAGTTCGCGAAGAGGGAGTGGAAGTGAGCGGGTGAAGTGGCGTAAAGTGGGGCCCCGAAGAGAGGCGGGCGCGATAGCGGAGAGAGGTATTGTGCTCCAAATAGAGGTGTGCTTGCGTACCTGTAGAAAAATAATTCAATTAGTAATTGTGGCAAACTTTTTTCGTGATTAATCATCACTGGGGATGGGAACTTTGGACGATAATATGGCTTCTGGTATGAAATCTTTTTTAACTCACCTAAATGACGCAAGCGCAGCATCAAAAGGCTTCCTCAGCCCAAAGCCAAGTTGTGACAGCGGGTGTGGAGGGCCCGGCAATGTGGCTGACGTGGGCAGCGGCTGGGCCCCTCCCAGGTACCCGCTGTATGGGTGCACGTGGGGCCCAACCTTCTCCTGTTTGCGCCATTTCGCGCGACGGTTTTGAAACCAGACCTGGTGACAAAGAAATGTCGGGTTTAGAAGGTGGCTATGGCTAGTTTTTCTAGTAGAATGAATGCAGGCGAGGACCTAATAAGGAAAGCCATTAATAAAATTATACTATGTTTAGTTAAAAGGTGAAATGAAGCCTTAAAAAGGAAAAACATAACTACGCACTAACATTATCGTACAAAAATAACAATCCCTGTATAATCAATTTACTTACAGCAACAAAATTAATTAATATAATGGCTTCACACAATACCGACTGTGTTAAATGTAATTATCATTATGCTAAAGCCACGGTTGAACTTTTAAAATGGACAAATTAACATCCACCTAGCAACATTAAATACTTTTTCCTCAATTTCGAAAATTATCGTATTATGCGATGGCAACACTCATTATGTACGGCTAATCAATTTCCTCGTAGATTTATAAGCTTGCTTTCTAGCTTTTTAATAAGTTTTTAAACATGATTAAACAATCAAGTAGAAAGTTTACGACCTACAGACAGTATTATGAGGGGATATTTATATATTTTATAAAAAAACATAAGAAATGTAACATAAATCAAAGTTGATTAGGAGTCAGTGTGCGTGTTGCTTGCAAAGGCCTAAACTGGACATAAATGGAACTCCTTGTCATTAGCCGGAGTTCGCTATTGAAGGCAAACTTAATTAATACGCGGTTAGCTATGTTACATGGACCTGACTATTATTATTATTTATTTATTATCTATCGATAATTATTTTAGTGTAAACTATTTATATTTTAATTATATCGGCGCCACAATTAACTTTATAGTACCTATTAAAGAAATTGTTAAAAGATCTACTTTCTGCCTCTCGATGGGACCGAACAGTTATTTTTTGTAACCGTTATTAAATTGTTCGTTGAAATGATTAATCAAATTGTGTTTCTCTTTAATTACTATATCAATTAAGTTATTAAAGAATACAAAAATATGACATCATATTAATCATACGTGTTTTGAAACTTCTGTCCGTCAGGATTATAGATTTAAATGTAGGTACTGATATGTGATTTATTAACTTTGGTAGCGAATTATAATTTAATAAAATAACATAACTCAATATTTAAATCACAATTTACAATAATAATTATTATGTTTGATAAATAATTATTAACCTTGTATATTTGAAGTTGCTTTTGATATATTCAATAATTTCCGGACAAAACATTATGTTAGGTATGTAATTTGTGAATATAATGTTTCATATCCATGCAAATTCCTCAACATAGGAATAAATTACTAATTGCACTATTTTATTATGATGTGTCGCTTACACGGCGCATTTACATTGCAAAATGCGAATTGACTCCTTATAGGAGCGCACTTTAATAGAAAAGATCACGACCGATACATACAAATTAATCTATCAACAGAATATCATGCTCCTCACATTTCAACGTAGTTCCATAAAAAACAAACAATTTCCAATAAGCTACAAACGTAAAAAAAACTTATCAACGTTTTCTAAGTAATTGGCAATTTCCAACAAAGTCGTATTTCCAATTTTGCAGCGACTCGGACATTAATGAAAACATCCGACGGTCTCGTATGCCGTGATTAAGTGATCATTAAGGTGTCGTTCCACCGATATGTGTACGGGCGGAGTCGCGTTTCCCCACATGTCATATAAGGAAGGTTGATACACCACGGTGACCATACATCGACAGCGTAATGACAGATATTAATCGCTTTAATCTCTTTTAATAGTGCACTTTGAGTGTGTTATGAAAAAACGAAATTCCCAACGTGACCTTTTTGAAAATTGTAAAATTTTAACGGTTATGCGTTTTGAGGAATTTATTTGCGTTTCCATAATGACTTGGGGCCGAATAAGTATTATATAAATTGACATATTAAAATTACGCCATATAAAGTATGTGAATAGGTTCAATACAGCTTGATATGGCCATTATTAAGACTACAACTATTTGCTAATTATTTCTATATAAGTAAAAAAGAATGCTTGGACTGTTTCTAAATCATATTTATTACAATATTAACACACAATGAGTGTTATTAACTTTATAAGTAAGTGCATAAAGAAATCATAAATCGTTGGTTTGTAACAAATTCCTGAGTAATTGTGTTATTGTTTTGTACAATTTATTAATTGTGCCGTGTCTTAAGCAATTCCTATTACGGCTGCATAGAATGATACTGTTGACTATAACAGCATTTTATAAAAAAAGTGAAACGTAAAAAACTGTTTTTTTTTCTCTACATAAAGCACTCAATTTAATTAATGTAAATTAACAGTGCTTAGATGGGAATGTTCCTTCTTTAATGTTACTTTTATATGGTCATAGTAAACGGACTAACCAACTTTTTCTAAGTAAGAGTACTTACTTTAAAATATTTACAACTTGAGATAGTTTTAAACACGAGTTTTATTTTCGGTTTGTTGATAAATAAAAAAAATGATAAAAAAAGAAAAAAACATTATTTCAAAGTTTTTGGATTTTTCGAAATCCTTTTTTTTAATTTTCTTTCGGCAAATTGTAGATAAATCAGTCGACTGTATTAACAGGCTTGTACAGACTTCGTTATTAAAACATCGAGGGCAATAAAATCATGAGGCATAAATACACATAAATATAAAATAATGTAATGTAACTGATGACTTGATTGGCAACACGCGTGGGACTGTTTGTCTGTCTGTCATAACTCTACTGCAACGTGTGAAAATCTACACTTTCACGTCTTATCTATGAATTGACTTACATAAACTAGGGTGTGATGGTAATGAGGTAATATAAAAATAGAAAACAACTGGAATGATTTTTTGTTGAATTTAAGCCCACGCACACACTGTAGACTAAACTGTCGTTCCGATGATTTAAAAAAATGATTTTTTTTTTTAAGAAAATCGTCAAATCGTCGTGATTTCAATCAAAGTTTTTAGTCGGACTGATACCGGACAAATACCTACCTGATCGTTGTTACGTATGTACTTCCATTCATCTTCATACTGATTTATGAGTTCGAACAAACTATCGGCCGACTAAAAGTTTGCAGTGTGCAAATTGTTGTTAATTGAATTGAAATGTTAATTTAAATAATTATGTTTGTTAAAAACAGAAGAAAAAATAAAGTAATTTTAGTCACGTTTTTAATTTCAAATTGATTATAGTGTCCAATTAAAGTGTTTAATTTTGATGGTATCATTAATTTAAATTACAATACCTTCCTATAAATTACGAATGCGTCTAATTGTTTTTTTCCTACGATATGCGATTTTAATGAATTATTATTCATTAAAATCGCAGAATAATATACCGGAATATAATGATTATAATCACTATTGACCTGCAGTCGCAGGTCTAGGATGTGGTCTTCCGTCCTTAATTGTTTTATTTTAATTAGTTTTTTTTTATATAATTGAATATACTATGTAACACAACCATGACCTATTCAACTTCCTTCGTGGGAGTGTCAGTTCGATTTTTAAACAGCATCATCAATAAACAAACTTATTGAAAATATCATATCTTGAATATCAACATAATTGAATCCAACTGCGTAAATTAACTAGTGTTATTATCAAAAGCGGTATTTACAACTAAATTTTATGTGCCATATTAATAGAGTTCGGAATGTGTAAACTATTCGAGTGAGCGTGACTTGTGAAGTCGGCGTCCTGTCGCGCGTCTGCAGGGGGCCTAACGTGCGACTTTTTGTCGCACCGCTGACAAAACGCACTTTGATTTTATTACTTTACCTTAACCGACGTTTTGATTGACTTAATTATATCGCCTCGATGAATATATGGATGATCCCAAAATGCGGACAGAGAACAAAAATTACTAATTTACTGTCGAAAGAAAATCGAATTTGTATAAATATCCTTACCTGTATTCTAGCTTCGGTGAGGCCGATTTTCAAAGCAAGATCTTCTCTGTAACAATAAAAATGTTTTATTAACATTGTTGTCTTAATAAAGTTGTTTTCTCAAAGTGGAGTTGTGACCACTTCGCTGTTTTTATTCGCAATACAATGAGGTATTTTAATACGGAATTAACTTCGAATAACCTTTTGCATAATCTATCAATACAATTGTAAAACCGAACATTGATATCATGGGTAATTATGATTAATTTTTACACATTTGTGGCGGACTAAAACCTGTACAGTCGGAACTTTTTGTGTGTGTGTTTTGTTTTATATTTTATTAATTTTTCTCCTTCAAAAAAATAAGCAGACAGATGACAATACTTTTACAATCTTGATGAAGCATTTTTATTTTAGTTAGCATCCTGCGTAGTATGCTTATGAGCATCTCGCTTAGATGCTACACATTGAATGTAAATAAAATATGACTGTTCAACTGTAAAATTAACATCATATGTAAAACATAATGATTGTTTAACTACACACATCAAAAGTGTCTAGGGATCAACATATATTTTTGCAATAACTTTTCTCCTGATTGATATTAATTAAAATTTTCTTTAAGGATTCATCAAATAAAGTGTTTTCGTTTGTCACAGTAACGATAAACCAAGTCACCTTTGCACTAATAAAGAAATTTGCCATTTTCCTAATAAAGGGATTTTTGACATTTGAAACACTAACACAAAAGTTCGAAAAAAAAGACTGAAATAACAGTTTTCTTTAAAAGTTTATTGGGTAACTTAAACAATTAATAATCCGTGTTTCTACCGCGAACACTAACAACACAAGAACATCGGTTTGGCATACTCAAAATGAGTTCATCCAAATCACGATGTGGAATGGCCGCCCATGTTCGTTGCAACAACAAAAAAAGGTCTTCTTGCGACTGGATACCCTCCATATTCGGCAGAGCTCTTCTCTGTAGCATATCCCATGCATGCTCAATCGGGTTCAAGTCTGGCGACTGAGCAGGCCAGGGCAGGACATTGATGTTAGCTGCCGCGAGAGTCTGTCTTACAACTCTTGCGGTGTGCGGTCGTGCATTATCATGCATTAACTGAAATAAGGGACCGATTTGCACTTGTAGAGGAACGATGACGTCTGATACAATCGTCTCAGCATAAATTTGAGCGTTGAGGTTGCTTCTGATCCAAATCAACTCAGTTCTTCCGCCGATCCAAATACCCGCCCATACCATGATGGTTCCACCACTATAAGGATGGACTTCCTGGCAGGATTTTAATCGCTGTTGGCGTCCAGGGGTTCTCCAGTGTCGTATACGTCTTGTATCCGGTCTCATACCAAAACGAGACTCATCAGAAAAGCACACGAAACGCCATTGTTCTTCTGCCCAATTTCTGTGTTCAAGAGCCCATTGATATCGAATCCTACGATTGTGCATTGCTATAGGTGGTACCCGTAGCGGTCTTCGGGAATGAAGGTTCACTTCATGCAAGCGGTTTCTGACTGTTTGGTCGCTAATTAAGTTCCCTGAAGAGTGATGAAGCCTCACGGCTAACATCATGGCGGTTATTGTTGGAGCTCTTCGAGTTAAGATTTGAATGTATCGGTCTTGTCTCCGTGTGGTGCAGCGATACCGTCCTCCATGGCGCTCAGCTACGGTACCAGTGCTTCGGTAACGTGTCCAAAGTCGACTGATAACACTCTGACTTGTATTCAGAGCTAAAGCCACAGTACGTTGCCGGGAACCAGCTTCTATCATTCCCACGGCTCTGAGCATTTCTTCCCTGCTTAAATGACGTCGCCGCTCCATAATAACGTTGGTTTTAATCAGTAGTAGGGAAACAGTAGCACTAATAATGTCTTCAATGCGTTGTATGTGTTTATAGGGAAAATATTGACAGCTGATTTTCATCTTTTACTCGAATTTGATTCACAGTTCCTGATTCAAATTATGAAATGCACCAAAAAGGATCCATATAAATTTATAAAATCATAAATTTATTACAAAGCCACATCTCAATCTCAAGAAATCCGCATAAAAATGCTTGATCCCTAGACACTTTTGATGTGTGTATTATGTAAGTACTTCGCGGTCATTAAATAAATAAAATATTCCAATTTTTCTCACTAACCTAGTAAAAACATCAGGATAATGAGTTCTCCCGAAAGCCTTCTCCAGCTCATCGAGCTGGTAACTGGTGAAAGTAGTTCTATATCTCCTCTGCTTCCTTTGAGGAATGTCTTCGTCATCCAGGCCGCTGCCTGACCCTGGGCGCTCGTGCTCCATCGGAGGCAGGTCAGGGGTGGTGGAAGAACCGGGCTCAGACACACCCATGATGAAGTGGGGGAAGTAGAAAATGATGGAGTAGTTCGAATTGAGTTCTGTAACAAGGAAAATAGTGTGTTATTCATAGTCATATTGTTTTTTGCATTCTATAATGAACTTAAATAAAGAGGAAATATAAAATAGGTGTCACAAACGGATCCTGATGGGTACATCAAGGTAGTAATAAGATTAGAAGATGGCGTTTTAAGCAAGATTAATATAGGTATAAGCCTTGCAAATACCAAATATGATTAGGTAGTGAACTGAATACATGAAATAGATCAAAGTAATTTTCCAAGTAGTAAAATGGCCATAGGTAGTAAAATAGCAACTATTGCCACTACAATTAGCAACATAAAATACGATGACACATATAGCCTTAAACGAGTTAGACAAGAAAAATAATTTACAACGTGTCGCAAAACAAATACACATCACTAGGTATAGATAGTTTATTAGCAAAAACTGCACATATGAACAAACATGAACACCATAATAAGAAAACTAATACACAGATAAAATCAGCAATTTAACCAGAAGGCAATGTTACGTGAACTTCACAGTTTTATATTGAACAAGATATAATTTCATTAGGTATTTTAAAGACTTAACTATTCCTTGCGGTTCTACCCGCGTTCCGAGAGATAACTTCCTATACCCGGACAATAAAATATAGCTTATATGTTGCTCTGATTATAGTAAGTAGATAAAGTTTAATCAAAATCTAGTAGGCAGTTTTAGCGTCAGAGAGGAATAAAATTTGTTCCAAAGTTGCCGCTGCCCTGGTACTCAAAGGGCTCCAGAAGGAACATGGTGGGCTTAGTCAGTAAGAATTTGACACTCCCGCACGCTGCATCAACGAGATCATTTGATGATTTCTCTCAAAAAAAAATGGGACAAACTTCGACACACACATACAAACTTTCGCATTTATAATATTAGTAGGATATTAATGTTTATAACAAACCAACGGCCTGTGTCGGGCCAGCCCTTATGTTTAAACGTCATACACAATTAACCATATATCGTGGCCGATCTAAATTGCAATACCAAACATCCGCTTTCTTTATACGCCATTGTTTATGACGAATAAAATGTAAGCACTCCGATGAAGATAGCCACAAACGACGTGTTTATATTGACAAGTGAGAAAGTTAATGAGAAACCATAAAAATATGTCGTTAATAAGAGGAAAAGTATTTATGTGAAAAACGTTGATGATTTTTGGAGGTTCATTGGTCTTAAAGTGGTTGTTAGGAATAAGGATGCCATTAAGATTGATTTTTTAGCCGTAGTAAATAATACAGCAAAAAGTTGTAGTTTGTTGAAAGCGCTGATCCCAGAAACTGCAAGTCCCAAGGCTATAGGCTACTTTTCTCTCGAGACATGGATGAAACCGCTAAAGTTAAAGAATAATGTCTTAAAAAAATATCTTAAAAGATCTAATTAACTTTTTCCCTTACACTCGAAGAAATAACAACGTTCAACAATTATAAATATCAGTACTTAGTGGCTTTTTTAATATCTAACGAATTAATTCACATTGGCATATTCCAAATATGGAATGCAAAACAGCTAGGGTCTATTTATCTGCATTTTAAAACAACTAGAAACAGGCTAAAGGTACGTTTTGGAAGCTAACTGTCGACTGCATCTGATGACCGCACGTTCCGCAGCTGCACCACTTATTTTATTTGTATCAAGTTTGTCCTGAAATCGGGCTTGGCCGGTAACATCTGTCTGCATGGTATAGTTTTGGTTCGAAGCGGCAGCAGCACATGCAGTCGCTGTCAAGTATCGACAGATTTTATGCAGTCGCTGCGGACGGCAGTTGCAGTCGAAAGTTCGCTTCCAAAACGTACCTTAATAGTGAAATAAAATGCTTTTTAGTACCGTCTCGCATGGGGGACCATAACGTTGTTACCGCAATGTACTTATAACAGAAATTATCACCATTTAGTTAGAAAAAAGTGTTTATAACTTAGAATATTTTAACTTAACATTTTTATTGATAGCAATAAACTATAGAAGAAAAGTTAATATTTTAACTTTTAATAGGAATGTAAAAAGTAGAGTGCTTGAAAAGTAATTTCCTGTTCTGTTCATGCTCATTGACTGAGTGATATTAGATATCTAAACTAATATTATAAAGACGAAAAAAAATACTGTTTACTACAAAAAAATACTGTAATACTGTTATAGTCGTTTTTGAGCCTTTTCCACCTGTTTTTGAGCCTTTTGTACCCCACAAACAAATTGTACCCCAAAAGGCTCAAACACTACTGAACCAATTTTTAAAATTCTTTCACTGCTGGTAAGCTACCCCTGAGTGATACATACGTACATTTTCCCAGACGGTAGTTACCACGGGACACGGGTGAAACTGGAGGAAAAGCTAAAGGTGACTAATTGAGTTCTGTGGTCTGTCCGGATAAGTTTTATTCTACACAGAACTCTTCAAAGGCAATTAACCAGAGAACTGTAGCCTACAATGTCAACAAAGCCGACTAAGAACTTAGAAAAAAAAACACAAAAGCAAGAATTACCGTAATGCTGTTAATTAGACGCATATTTCTCTAACCGGACTGAGACAGCGATTCGTTATATCTGAGAAACAATTAGCGCAGTTAATCAACTAGAGAGATCCAATTAAACAAGTGTTTAATTACATTTCAGTAATAATTAAACGGTTAATTTCGTTCCAATATTTTGTGACTACAAAACTGAACTTTAATACCCAGTTATTGGGTTGAATGTCGCGTGTGTGTTTAATAGTGCAAAAAAACTAATTTAAACTGTCTTTTGTTTTTGATAAGTAGTCGCCTTTTGTCTTACGCATAGTTTAGCTGTGTAAAAGTGAGACGGGATTGTTCATGGTAAAATTTTTAAGTGGTATTTATAATTTCTATCTTGGAATGGCACTAATTTCTTGGTGAATCAGTTGAGGTAAAATTTAAATCTATTTGGGATATCGTTGCTAAGTTTAACTGAATATAGTTGAAGAGCATGAAAATATCTACTGAGAATCTAATGAAGGTTTGAATAGCTTTAATGATGAAAAGAAAACGGGAGCACTAAATTACACCCAAGACAACAAAAACAAGAAAGAAGAGTTTGTTAAATATTCGTAAATCTCAGTAACTACTTGACCAATTTGAAAAGTTATTTCATTATTAGATAGCCCATTTATCGAGAAAGGCAACAGGCTACTTATAAGTTTCCCCAAGTTGCGGGTGAAACCGCAGGCGGAAGCTTGTGTCATAAAATTAGTCCCGAATCATAGTGTAAAAACCATAATTGTCGGCCATGTATGGTAATTCCTAATTAATAACAAATATATAACATTATAAGGATAAAATTACAACTACGCATAGGCAATGTTTCTGGTATTTTTGTTTTTAACGCTACGTCATAACGGGATATTTGTTTGTTATTTAGGAAGGAAAAATAGTTTCAACAATATTTTAAAATCGATATTCTATGTAGTGTACTCGTTGGAGTATAAACCACAAATAATTTAATAAGCATGATTTTCCATATTATGGCCTTTTTATTTGTAGGTACAAAATATATAGGTGGATAAGAAAAACAATAAAGTTAGGACTGTTAGAATAGAAACCTTTTTATGAGTAACATTATTGTAAGTCATAATCATAGGTAATATTATTTTCCAAGACACCAAAATGGCTCGCATTGGAAATATACTAAGGAGATAACAGGCACAATTTACCAATAATTAAGTAAGTATTTATTGCAAACAGAAGTATATAGTCAAAGCCTTTTCTTATAAGATTAAGACCTACTATTTCATCCACGTCATCATATCAGTCTATTGTCTTAAATTTCTGAAACTAGCTACCAAACAAATGCATAAAGTATAAATTACATGTCGTATACAAAAAACCTCGTTATAAAACCAAATGCTCACAACTACCACAGATTTATTTCTATTATCTTTTGAGACAGTCCTCAATAAAATTGGTTATAGTTCACGAATGATTAGCTAGACCGCTATCGGCTGGCTCTATGCTCTATCTGTTGTCTATGGAGCGTGGCGGCACCTGCGCGCGCATCTGTCGCACGCGCCGGTAATCCAACATCAGTTAGTTATAATGCTTAAGTTTTAGGACGAAAATATACGGTATTATCTGATTTTTTAGGGTATTATTTCGTAAATATGGATGCTAATTGGTCCTGGAACCTAATTTATTAAGTGTATTTTGGTGCAAATGTAATTTGATTTAGATTTTTGTGGATATAATTAAGACCAAGGAAGAATAGAGGATAGAACTATTGCAGAATGTTATTTGTAGGTTTAAGTAATGGTTCTTATATTGTCTTAAAACTGTGAGAAACAGCCAGTTATAAATGGTGTTAATTTGTTTGTAGTACCTAAGTATAATTTTCTCAGCTCATAGACATTTTTAATTTATTTTTCTAAGTTATTTCAGCAAAAAATGTGGTTAACCATAGCTGTCATCTATGCGAGATCGTAAATTACCTAAGTTTTTTTCGTCTCATAGCAAAAGCATGTAAACGCTCTCGATATTTTTTCTATGACACCAAGAGATGGTCGTTTTAATGGAATTCATTTTCAGCAAGGTAATTATTTTAATGTATGAACGTAACTATTTCAAAATGGCGATAGGAGAAATATAAATAATGCGACGTCAAAAAAAACCTAATTACACTTTACAAATGAAACAAAATTTTTGAAAAGTTTTAGTGAAATTCGTGAATAAACTGTCTCAGAAAAACGAAAAAAATAAATTAAGCGACACGGTCCAGCGTTTCCTCTTTGCCGAGTTAATATAAAAAATACTTTGGTTAAATTAAATAAAGCAATCAAGATGTAAATTTCAACGCTTCAGCGATTCCCGCGGTTAATATTGACGAATATTATCCACTGATTGGCTCTGCTGACCGAGTAATCGATACATTGTTAGACAATTTTTTTATTCGATTCTAGCGGTATCGAGTTCGTTTGCCCCATGAATGTTAAATAAACCTTGACTTATATTTTACCGCCAATTTCGAAGAAAACTTTCGGTTATGCGAACCGCCATTGAATGACAAAAAAAATTGCCAGACATGAAAAAAATTACTAAGAGTTTTTTATTGTGATTGTATTAAGAATTAGAACATTATAATTAGGCATCCTACCTACAATAATTTGCAAAATAGAGTATTTATTGATCATAATAAACATTAAAGCTATAATTGAAAATGTGCGAATAAAACCTAACGAGAGTTTTAGCATACCTATTAATTATCAAGTCGACGTATATCGTTTGTATTCGATACAGTGTTTCAATTAATTCCTTCGCAATAAATATTGGCAAAGATCGTAATAATTTAATACACTATTGGTAACTGGTCGTTATGAAGAATGTAAAAACTTGTAATTGTCATAGTTTAGTGCCGTAAATGAACATGCTTTTGGCATAGGTAATGTGTTTCTGAAGCTTTGAGCCCGATGTGGTTGTACCTTAATCGATTCACGTACCACTATAATTGTAGACCATGTTGGTACGAATAAATTAAATTCCCTGTATCCCTGGTAGTTGGTGGTAAAGAAAAACTGTAATAATTTGATTTATACATAGCCTTATAGAGTTAACAATGCGGTGTGAAATTTGCGATCAATGATTTATGTTAACTGTGCTAGACGTTGCTGTATTTTTGCATTAAATGTTCGTTGGACTTAAATCATAAGTTGAATTGCTAAGAAATATGAATAATCAATTGCCATTATAGATGCAAGGGTATTGGACACCCTGAAAGCGAATAAGGTGGATTCCAGTATCTGCTAAACATTATAAATGTGTGTCTTGAGACAAAGTAAGTTTATGGTGACTAATTTAAAATCTTCTAAACGAAAACAATTAACTGTATATTTGATACAGATTTAATTCAATTCTGACACTTCTGAGAACTGTTAATTGAAAATTATTTGCCGTATTTACCAACTTCGTCCAACGAAAAAATATCCTTAGGTACTTTTTACAACAATTTCTGGCTACCTCTAGCTGTATAATTGATCCGATCTTAGTTTCACGCGATTAACTATGGAAATACGTTAATAAACTCCATAAAATACACGATTATATGACACAAGACTGAAGACTACAATTATCCGTTGTTATTAATTCAATTACAAAATTACCATTTATTTCCTATATAAATACAGAAAAAAGTATGTTCGCAGAAAATAATAGGATGGTTACAAAAAGGACAAAGAAAAACTATTAGTTGCGTTGATCCAAAGATAAATTATTATGAAGGTTTTAATTTAATACATTCAGATTAGATAATATTTCCTTTATGCAGATAGTGGAAGAATTATAATATAATAGGATTATGAACGAGAAACTAAGAGGCGCCTGTAGGATTAATTTTTTTGTGTCCTTTCAACGACACGGGCGATAATCAACTGTTTTAGCTATTGTAAGTAAACTTATCTATTTAAGCTACTGGGAACGTTTTTCAATATTGAATTAAAGTTTTGTTATGGTGTAGCGTGAAGTTCATTGGAGAAGGAATTAATACTTATTCCTATTTCGTGAATTTATTTGCCAAACTTTTGTGATATTATGGTACCCTAATGAATTCAATGAATATTGAACAAAATTACGGATTCAATTTTCTAGTTGATGTCTTCAAACAATTAAAATCAATGTAAATAAAAGTAACAAAACCTCTAGCGATTGTCTTACAATGTTCTCTTTGAATATTTCTAACGTAATACCTGTAGAAAGAAAATCCATACTTGCATTTAGTTATACTACACCTACAGCTTTATTTCCCTAAGTTACGTCTACCAACAAACAACCATTTATCCAAACTTCGGAATCTCCATTCTGCAGTTTATCGTTTGCTCTAAGAATTGAGGGATTAACCGTTTTTGTCCATTAGGTCTGCAGCTAAGTGTTAATGGCGTCTCGGATTATATCGCTGAGCTTCAGATAACAGCTGCCACTGACTCATGCGTCTCCTGACTGATGTCTGACGGTACCTGATAACCCTGACGTTACCTCGCTAATGCTATTACACCAAGTTCAAATTCCTCCGACGTATCATCCTTTACTCAAGTGACTAGATCCCTTGGAACATTAACTTAAACACAAAGCAATAAAATTCATTATCGTTTACTTCCCCACTTGTAGATTTATTTGAACAATTTAATTACTCCTTTGTTCCAACTGCATTAAGCGCATTGCATAGTTTTTCTATTACATTCTTCGCTACTCCATTGTCGGCAGACAAATGATTATCACTTTGAATACCGTACATTTCTACATAATTTGTTTCATCGTAGAACTTGGGAAAAAAAAGATCTGCGCGTCTAATAACATTCACAAAGCTAATATTATTTATCGTAATCACAATCTCAATAACATCCGATTCAATTTCATCACCCCATAACGAACAACGGAGAATCTTCAATTTTAATATTATGAACATTACAAAAAAATAATCAAGATACAAGCGGTATGGATTTAAATGGACATTCCTATTACGAGCGCGGCTAGTAGCATCGAGTACCGTGTAATGAGAAACCAGAATGTTAATTAAGATCTAATTAAGTCTAATACAATCAACAATGCTGCTCGCGTTCCGGAGGCATCCGCAAGTCATCACGAAGGTTTAATATCGTCTGGTGTATGAAGATCTCTGACCTTCCATCGCGCCGTCATCCTCCAAGCAATTGTTCCGCGACCCGGGTAGCCGCGCGGCTCTACGCAACTGGTAATGTTAATCGAATTGAGATCGGACAACCCTTTAGTAAAAAATCGGTTAAAATCAGTCTTTCCAAAGGCTATTGTGATGTGAGAACTCAATTTAGTGAACATTGCAGCAATGTAGACGTGAGATCAGTTGAAAGGGTAATAAAGATATCTAACGACTGCGTGCGAGTCACAAATCATTTCTGAAGTTATAAATGTGAATATAAAGGAAATGTAATTACTATTTTAAACATAAACTAGTACATAGCAATTATTTTGTAATTTCTGTTAGTTTTATGATTATAATAAATTACGAGTTGCGGTGAAAAAGAGATATTAACATTTTATTTCATAGAAGTAATTAAAATTACTATATCATAAAATATACAATTAATATTTTACTTCATTTTTCCTCTTTATTTCTTAGAATGAGTTAAATAGTTTAAAAAGTAATGACGATTTTTATGTAAGTAAATATGTAGTTTATGAAAGGAGTGCTAAACGCAGTTAACTTAAACTTTTATATTTTTCCATCAATTATAAAACTCATCAGTACTTATTTTACATCACACTTTACGCCACCCGTCGCTGCCGTCGGTAAAAATATCGATAGAAATATTTTTTATTACGAATTTAATAGCAATTACGAATAGATTTTATAGTTTTATAATTAACATACATGTAAATTGGACAAATTATGAGCACGACACATTTGCCCACAAACACGACAGTCATAAAATAAATGACACTACACGAGCTTATAAAAAATATGAAATGACCCACACATTCCGGCGCTCAGGCTAATAAAATCAAGATCAATAACATAAATACGCTATTGTTGTCCATCTGTACAATATCTAACAACTTTTATAGAGCTTGAGATATGGGAATAACATTCAAAACTGACCATAATACAAGCTATAAACAAAATTAACAACACAAGGACCCCTGCTGATTTCAATTTTGAGCCTGACATCGGCCCTAATTCAATAAAGCAATAAAATTCACCTAATTATGCAAATGCCTTTAAAATATCAGGTATTATGCCTTTTTTGACTCCCAAAAAATATGATGGGAGACATCAAACTTGTGGGCTTTGATTAATGGAAGCCGGTAACTATAGTAATGTCATTATTTTAATAGATTGTTGTTACGGATAATTAGAAAGATGGGAAGCGTCATGCGGATACTTTCATTAATTATGTCCAACTATATCATTAAGTTTTGGTTAGTGAGACCTTTTTTGGTATTTGTAACAGTTGGTGTAATAATTGTGTGAAGTAAAATTTTAAAGTAAAAATATTTAAAATTAAAAGCAGAACAAAAATTGGTTAGTATTCCAATAAATTATTAAATAAAAATAAATAGATAATAAATAGGACCCCATCAAGGTTATGAAATAATGTAAATTTAAGTATAATATTGACGTCAATTTAAATAATTTGCATTTCAATATTTTTTGCAGATATCAAAATTAATTTGAAGATTTAATAGGCCTAGGAAAGAAATTGAAATATTACTTTACAATGATATTAATAAAACCCAATTGTACTAACTTCATGAAAAAAAAGTTAATTAAACATGAGCAATAAAATAATAATTGAAAAACACTTACCACACTCAATTCACACCGATGAACTCCGAAATAAAGTCCTTATTAAGCACGAGACGAAAGATAGTGAACACGAATAAATTGCCGTCAATAAAGGCCACAATTTACATGATACCCCGTGACGTCTCAAACGACAACAGAGCAATAAACTATAACACACCAACGCCTTCAATCGACTGGTAGAGAATAAAGCCGGCTACGGTCGCCTACGCACCGCTCAAAAAGTATAACAAAAAAGTGGCGGGCCGAGGCCACTCCCCTCAGGCACGCCCGGCCAATGGCGGCGCGCTGATATCACCGCCGCCACGACTGTGGGCTGAATCACTTGATACGGGTCCCTACTTCGATACCGCTAATTGACTTTATCAACAAACTGACTTTACTGGCCAAAGTCACGATATATGCGTTTGTCTGCCGTGTCAAAAGCCTAACTGTGGCCCACTAGCGACGTAATTAAGTATGCTGCTAGTTAATGGGTGATTTGAGCTAGAGAGATTATTCTGTATCCATTACAGGTCCTAAGTGAAGGTCGTAAAGTTGGCTTAGGTTAGTATAGCGCAGTGATAACGGAAAGTAATGATTTGTTCATGCGATAATAACGTCAAATAAATAAAAAAATGCCACCAAAGATATCTTATAAAATACTATATTATAAAAATAGATTAATTTACCAAATCCAGTTCCATAAATAATAAATGTAGAACAAAATCTATTCCGCTTTAGGCTTTATTGGTCACTTTTATTCGTTACGATACCATTATCCCTCTAGGACATATGGAGTCCGTATTAGGCATCCAATTAGAAGCTATGAAAACTTTATATAGCTGAGAGTACTATTTATCTGCTAGTGTCGGCATCTTTGAGCAAATTGCGTGTAAGCTATAAACGGACCACTATTGGTATTGCAACTATCTGCAACTTAGTTAATGGTAACAACTTTGGCAGTCAAATAAATTCTCTCGCTGTTATAAATTTTATTGTCATGATAATAAACTATGTTGGAGGATATATGTAGTTCTTAAATGTTGATTTATTTGAATTTTAATCTGTAGGAATATTTTAAAATAGATTTGCCACCATTTGTTTGTATATTTTAATATCTAATACACTTTTTGGACGTTAAGTTAAGTTAATCAGTTTTCAACCAAACCAAATCAACCTTTCTTTTTAAATTTATACAAATTAAAACTACAACAAAAATATATTTTAGTATACAAATGTCAAATGGAGTTTAAAAATTTCCACTGTTTAGGTCGTCTAGAAAACAATATAAAAAATATTTATAGACTAGCTTCCTTACAAATGCGTGGGTCCTCTGATTACTTACAGACATTTTCTTTCTTATTTACTTTCTTTATCAGAAAAACAATAATACGAAAAGCTACCTTTTTGACTGTGATCATTTATTTTGCTTAAAAAGAAAATAGATCAGATCAGTCATCAATTGTTTTTTTTTTTATATTTTTGTTGATAAGGCAATCTTCTTCTGAGTTGAAAATATAGGTAATCCTTTTTTTGTTGAATTTCATACCTACTTTACAAAGCACAGAAACTTACTAGACAAAGCTTACTTAATTAATTTATTTTCAAGTAAAATATAATCTCTGTAAATTCGAGGACCTTTTCTTAAACATTGTTCAATATTACTAAAAGATTAAACTCTAAGAAGGATGAGATTACATCTTCGTGTAGATTTTTAAGTCCAACTCTTCTTTAGACATCTCAGATTATCTGACTTAGCACAAAATTATACAATTCCAAGAGGGTTTTAACATCTTTGCTAATCTTACGCTATAAACTCACATATTAAGTAATTTATCTACAATTATACACGGGGACGTTACAGGTAACATATCATTGAGGCATATGAGGCATACCTAATCCTTTCAGTACCCCTCATAACAATATTTAAACTTCAATGTTCATTTGCCAAGAACGCATTGACTATGTATTTAAAAAGACAATGCTCAAAACCCAGATATTTTTAATTTTGATAACCCAATATCTTTTGATCAAGTCTCAGTACCTACCTTAGTACTTTAAAACATTAATTCAAAGTTGCTAAACCTTCTTAGAACTGCCACAACTGCAAGCCTTCGCTTCTAATCTTCATTAAAAAAAGTATTCCAAGAATTGACATTATCACGAGATATTAAAGCAGTACAGCAATCTTGTCTACAATTAGCCTTCACCGACAGATGTAATTAAAACTATTAAAATGACATTTGGCGCAATCGAGAAACTTGCAGTTCCGTGTATAATCATATGAAATCCCTTTACGGGTACTTATTCTAACATAATAATGTTTTAACATAAATTTTATATTCAAACAAAGGAGAATGCATTATTCAAAATTGTCGTAGAAAGTAAAATACACCGCTTAGGTGATTTAGATGAGATTATGTCTCGTGCGAAACTCGAAGCGTGGTTTTTGTCCACCATTTTGATTGCTGGTCGCTTTTTTAACGGATGCATTCATTTCATAGAGCACCGGTTTATGTGTTTGTAATTCATCTTTAATTTACGTTGGCTGTATATAATTTAAATTACTTAAACGGTTTATTAGAGCGATAAAATTGTCCGTCTCTCATTAAGTTTCCTGTGCAGTTTCATGTCAACGCTTTATTTACTTTATTTATTTAAACAAATATAAATTCTGTAAATATTAAATCAAGACGCTAAAAAAACATGATTTCCGCAAATTACTTTGTACTTAACATTTTTTATTGCAATACAGTGTTCGTATTCAAATCTAAATGTATTATAATGAAACACAATCATCATAATAATGTTAGATAAGCAGGCACTGGAAACTGATTGCGCATTACGTACGAATGATTACAAAACAACGAGGATTTCCTCTCACGAGTAATTACTGCAACGACACAAATTACACAAGTAATAACATATGAATAATAAACGAGCGTTACAACTCGCCCTTGCCGACACATTTTCTACTGAATCACACACAAAATTATAACTAACTACGTAATTCCCGCTCCGAGAGTAAATTGGCCCATATTTAATTTTGGGAAAATGTAAAAATAAACGTTTTTATTTGTGTAAATAACACAATAAAACTGCGGCCGCCATTACCGGCGACACGAAATTTGTCCGCGCACCAAATTACACAGATAACATCTACCTCGATGTAATTGTTATTTTACTGTCGTTAGTGCCCCTGATCGCGTAAATTCAGTTAGGGGATATGATTTTTTTTTCAAATTCAATATTCAACCTTTTTGTTATGACCGGAAACGGACGAGTTAGAAAAAATTACGCGCGTCCGGTACGTTTGCAGCTTTTGCGCTATTGCAATAACGGTAATTAGTTTTTGATGCGAACCTGATAAAAAATGATGCGTTTGCGATTAATGTGACAATATTAAAGAGTGGCCAGCCGACTAATGAAAAAGTTGTCAACTCAATTTGAAATGTTCTTCACAGGAAAAAAGGTCTTAACCCAAAATGTTTACAACCAATTTTTGTTTGAGCTTCTAGAATCGGATGTCGCGGTAATGTGTCGAACGGATGACCAATTGTGTCCATTTGCGGTTAACTAAATCAATCACAAATCACAATGTATCATTTTTTCTCGGTTTCGGTCAGCAGTGAGTCGGTAGGCCGGATATGACTGTCCCTGCTTCTCGTCTCTGGTTTCCTTCGTTTTTTCATTTCACCAACTCAATTTAAAACAAATTAGTTAGGACATTCACTCTGGTTCTTGTCCATTTTCTTGTCGATTGTGATTTTACGTCGGTTTTTCAACAAAACGAACAAATAATTCGATTCGATTCTTTGTTTTAGAACAAATGGTACGGTTAATTGGCTGAACCCAGCGGAGTCACTGACTCTGTACAGAATTGGCGGTCAAAGGAAATGCGATTCGATTCGGATAAACGCTATAACGTTACAACTGTTAATCTAACTAGTTTCTTGTTAGTCAGTTTGTTTTGATAACTCTATTCATCGATTTATACCGAGATTAATTAGCGCTAATCGAAATCAAATTTCTTCATTCACTTAACTTTTAATTGAAGCGATTTGGAATTGATGATCGCACACCGCAAGGTTATAAATATGCATTCATGTTATTAATAATTTAAAATCACTAAATCATTGTAATCAAAGCTAAATTGCGAATAGCTGGTCCACATCCGCAGCTAAATCCTAACTCAATATTTGTTTTAATGACAAGTTAATTGATTGAGCACGCCTGAATCGTGTATCCTCCGGTCCCGAAACCATCACGATGCTCTCAAACACGACCGAGAAATAACTTACTAACGAAATTTAGTCGCCTTTGTATCGAGAGAACAAAAAGCAAATCGAGTTACAGGGCGAAAACAGAGAAAATCGACAAACAAATACCATTACCACGGCCATTTCCGAACGGGACGCGCTCGTGATGATAGCGTTTTTCATCGCGTCCATCGATACTCGACAACACTGTTTCTGAACTACAATATCATATCAAACCACATTCACCGCTGGATTTGTTCTCACGTCACTTCTTCACGTCCATGTAAACACAGCGATGGTCTCCAAATAGGAGGTTGAGTCTCATATCTTATTTTTTTCCAAACAATGCCACAGGGATTCAATTCACGACTCCTCTTTTTGGACAGATTCGGTCGGGTTGTGCACTAAACAAACTCGGAGTAGTCTTGTGAATCGATTGGTCTCGGCCGCGGTACTCGAGAAGTTAAACATCGATTTTTTATCGATTTTTCTACATAGGATGACGCGGGTGGGAACAAGTAGCTATGGTACTTATGTACCTACGACACAAATACCAAATTAAAATCGGTTAGCCATGGGTTTTTTCCTCGGCGATATGAAAACAATGTTTGTTTATCGGCCGTTTTCCTTAGCGGCCTGTGTTTTCATAGATGATTACACAAAACTTAAAATAAACTGTGAAGGTATTGTTTAAATAATTAACTTTCCAATTATATCAATTAAATAACATATTGTGTAAATGTCAAAATTAATAAACGAAGGTTTGTTGACTCATCTGCAATTTTCCAATATGGCCGCTTATTTACTTATACGTTCTCAGAGAATATACATACATACCTACTCATTTAATGCTGGCTGAAAATCTGAAAAGTTGCCCACCCTGAATCTCTTGAAAACCCTTCCATATTCAGTTTTTACAATCTGATAAATAAACAATATTACTAAAATACTAATTACAAACCAACTGTGTGTGGCTTTTATTTGCAGTAACGACTTCCAGTAAAGTTTTTTGTTACAAAATCGGTGAGAGAATCATGATTAATTACACTTATTCACCTAAATCAAACTCTAGATGACTTTTATCGTTAACGACCATTGATTATCAGCGATTAACCGTACTAATTACGTATTCAAACATAGTTTTCTCATGTCCGTGCCCTCAATAGTAATCGTTGTCATTAATTACAGATGTCACTATAATCATTAATCATATAGTAAAAAGGATTCGCTCAGTTTGTCGTTGGTTTGTTGGTTAGTCTGTAGGTGTCGCATTCGACATTAGAAAGCTCGCCTGCGCTAAATCGACTTTTAATTAGTCAGATAAGAGGCTCATTACATCGACATTAGCTGTGCCAACTAACGTTTTTTTATGGTACACTTTTAGGGTTCCGTGTGGTGAGCAAATATAGAGGGAACCATATGTGCGTTGTACAATTTTATATATATTATTTTATCTCAAAACCCAGTCAAGAAGCGATTAATATTTTCAATAAAGCAACGTTTGCACGATCAAACTATTAATCATTATATTTCGTAGCATTACGCACTTCGTTTCAGTTCAATATTCATATGGGTACCTACTCACCTATAGGTACTTAAGTATTCAGAAACAAAACTGAAAAGATGTCCTCTTCTTTCAGAGAATCTCAGCTCTTAGTATAAATCTAATATAGTTTCTTACTGAAAGTTACAAACACCTGTTTAATTATGTATGTAAGTTGACATAAAACGTGAACAGCAAAAGACACCAAAATCCACACGCAATCAAATACAGAAACCAAATAAAGCCATACATCAACCACATATATACAGAACCTTTATAAACACGTTACGCACCCGGCGACACTCACAAATTACGTCGACTTCATAATATTAGCGTTTCCGAGCACGCCAAGCGAGCGTAGCGCGCCCATAATGTAGTTTTAACAGATGTTAATGGTATTCTTTCTTTATTACCACACAGCCGTGGAAAATGTCTACAAAAGCACATCTAATACGAAACATTCATTCATATTCAGCAGGTATATCAATTAGCCCTCCAATTGTTAGGTCACTTGCAAGTCCAAGTCATGAGCAATTTATTGACGAAACATCCCATAAAGTCTACCAGTCACCTCATGTAACAGACAGTAATTTATATTCCGTATATTAACATCGTACTAGCGATTCCAGTTTTAAACTATGTAAACGATGCAGCCGTGAATTGGAACGCACCTAACTGATACATTCATGCGCTTTTAACGTTCATGATGTCAAAATAAATTGCATTGAATTTTTACGATCCTATTGAACGGTTATTTGAATATCTTATTTATGCATTTTTTTTACTTACGATGTATAGAATCTAGTTATCGTAATTCATTTGTAAAAACAAAACAAGAATCAATAAAATGTAACGGCTAATTCAAAGATTACGCCCCATTACACGCACTTAGAGATGGAGCGGATCGCAGCAAATGATATGTTCGCGCAGTCCCACGGACAGGTAATCTCGCCAACACATTACGGGACGATTTTCACGGCTAGCTATAATTTAATATAATCCAAAGAAATAGTTGCACTCGTAACGTTTTCGAACTGCACCATGCGATCGATTCTCAATCAAATTGTAACCACTACTCGATTCGAAACTCGATCTCACCTTTTGCAACAGTCCTTAGCAGCTCTGTGATACGATTCAAATTCGAAAATGGAATTGAATTCTATTCTAAACTGGACTTTATGGTTTTATTCATAAAGATTTGTAGTGACAGAGTAATGTTGTACACAAATGATCGTGATTTCGATAATCGGATGGTATGTTATCGATCACGACGCTAAAGTTTCGATTCGATTTGATTGTGGATCAATGCTTGTTTTGATTTCCAATTCGCGCTTGCGTCGTTTGACGCTAAATAGCGTCACGTAGATAGCGTTCTACCCTCTTATTACGTATGCTCGCAATTTTCGATTTCAATTTGATATTGCAACGTTGTAGGATTTTTGGTATGTGTAAATCAGATCTTTGGAACGACCAGATAATATAGACACCTATTTATAAACCTTTCGAAAAAGGAAAAAAAATATAGGTATACCTTTCCTAATATCTCTGTAGGTAATGTAGATCTTAATGTAGATAATTATTGCCATTTATAAAAAGTTTCTCAACGCTATTAAAAATATCAATAACAATCAAAACATTTAGAACAAAGGGTGACCTTACAAAGTGACAGCGACTACCAAAGCAATTTGACCTGAGACTAACCTCCAATTATTTTGAGTCAAACACACATTACTGAAATGAGATAAACGAATCAAATAGTCCTCCTTGATTATTAGTTATACAATAACATTATGTGGATCGAAAGCAATAATATGTTTCTTTTCGAACAAGAAAGTAATTTTACAATCGATTCTAACCTCTGTGGCGCAGCACTACGGACATATTTGATTCGCTTGGTTAGTTTTCCCTTCATAAATGGTGTATTTTCATAATATCGGTCTCAGCGGCCTTACGTCGATAACAGGTTAAGTAAATGACACAAAATGGCCGCTAAGGGCAATAAAAAAATAATTCGGGACGGACATCTCATATTACTTTTCGAAAATTCAATTTCATTTCCACGGCTGTGTTACTTTTTTAATGTTACGTACATTTATTGCTACAGGAAACAATTGGTAAAGTCAATTTAGTTTTTTGTACAGATGTCTTCATTTTAAATCCAACATTAAATTCTGCCATTAAAGACGCATTTAGGTAATTTTAAACTATAATCTTGGTACTATTAAAAGTTGGTATCAGAATAAATAAGTTTATATGAGTCAACATTATTATTTATGTATTAAAGTTTTGATCTTGTTTTACGTGAATTTGAAAAGATTTACGCAAACGCAAACATGAAGAAGAGTTCAGTCACCATAGCCAAAATTCTTTTCGACAGCACTAGATGGATTCCTTTACGGCTACAGCTCTATATCTATTTAGTGCCGTAGAAAAAATATTTTCAGTCTTAATATTAGGTTTACCAGTTCAACGTCATTTTTTTTCCGTAATAAAATAGCGGCTGGATAGACACATTGGCATACACATTAGTACCTACATATTAAGTATGCAATAAGGACTGACTAAAAGCATTAAAATAACCACGAAATCTCTTCCTAATTCTTCATAACGAGGGTCTGAACGTGACATCCGCCGCCTCGGATCCTGCCTTCAAATTATTTCTTACCAATGATATAAAAATTACAAAGGAAACACTTTAAAGAAATTGATTACCAATATTGTGATCCTAATTTGAGCACAATCATTTTTATTGAATCATGTTGTTCTGCGAATTTGAATTTGGAAAAGCCGTTCCAGTGTTTCAATTTTCGAATTGGGAATTCTAGATTTGAATTGATTGTTTCCATCCATTTGATAATAGCCTTTTGATTAGTTGGAATTTTCTGTTAAAATATTTTCAAGTCTTTTTTGTCAGACTAAATAGTTCCTCTCATTGTTTGTTTTTTAAATTAATCGTATTAGTTACATCCTACTAATATTATAAACGCGAAAGTTTGTATGTATGGATGTATGGATGTTTGTTACTCTTTCACGCAAAAACTACTGAATGGATTTTAATGAAACTTTACAATAATATAGCTTATACATCAGAATAACACATAGGCTACAATTTGTAAACATATTGTTCGAAATACTAAACCTGCGCAGACGAAGTCGCGGGCACCAGCTAGTACATAATAAATTATATTATGCTATAACTTTCATATCTGATAATAAGATACCCTCCGGCGAACCTACAACGAACTGAAGTCTATAAAATTATCGTTACCATCTTTATTTACTGCAAACATTGCAAAAACGCATTTTTATTACAAAATAACAAATTCGCAGCTGTTACAGATATTCTTACTGTTGGTAAAACGGCACAGTTATCGAATAACATGGCCCAGTAACTCTGTTCGACTTTCATTGTAATGACGACTTCGGTAAAATAAATAAACGTAAACTGCTATTCATTAGGGCTGACCTAATGCGCAAGTGCGAGCCTTAATTAATTAAAAACTTCATTATTTTCTTCCGAGTCAATACAAAAAGAAAGTTAAAAAACATGTCAGTTCTTTATCTTTTCGTGATAGAGTGAGCCTAGTGTGAAGTTGAAAAAATACGGCGATTTTTCTTAGAAACACTGTTAATTTATTAATTCGCTGGCGTTGTTAATAGAATCGTCGTAAAATAAACAGTAGCTATTAATCATTTCTATATAAATGCGAAGGACAAGAACTTTACAAAAAGGTTTAACCCAAAAGTGCTAAAATTACCCAACCGTGTCACTGGATTCACACGCAACGCTACAAAATTGAAGCAAATATACTTACTTCAGCTACAGTTCACGCAGTTGATATTTGACGGAAGTCGATAACCTTTGTTTTGAAGACATCAATTAAAACTTACAAGATGGAGCGTATAATGACTTTTATCTTATCTCAGAAGATTATTATTGTTTCAGACATCACGTTCGAGTTAAAACAAAAACTTGACGAGGAAAGGGAAGAGACATCATTTTTTCGTTGCACGCAAGGAGTTTTTGCACGACGAGTGTTTATCTAGGTATGTAGAACTGACAGCCCTAAGGAGTCACGCAGTTTGAGCACACAATGAAGCGAGGTGCGAGGGGTGTGCCGGGGGGGGAGGTGTGAATTGCTCACGCGCATACAAAAGCTAAATAAACAATCCGTCGCAGGAACCACGCTCACTTGCAACCGAATTGCCCGACCTTTGTCAAAGTGGATTCATAACAAATTGATTTTTTTTTCATCCAAATGACATTAGGCTCTGATGGGAAGACGGGTGACAATTGTTCGAGGATTTTATTTGAATTACTGTGCTTTCAAATATACATTAAAATGCGATTACGAGTTTGCCGGTACGCTAAATGTGCTGGAGATGTTTTTCAACCGGCAAATAAAATACAATATTCTTGTCAACATTACGGTTGTAACGTTGGATGGTGATGATGATGTTATATGCAAATTAAATAAAAATCAAGAGAATTTCGTAGTGTCGAAAGAGGTCACACGGAGTAAATAGTAAATGGAGTTCATAAACACCGTTGTAGATGTCAATCAGAAGCTAGACATGCGTATAAAGAGATAACTTCTTATCAACCATTCAGTGTACATCCTCTTCCTTAAATACCTTTTTATAGAAGTCTCAGGTTCCCCAAGCATCATTAATAGGCTTTTATCTATCTTATTACAATATTATCTAACTTGTTTACGTAAACGGACACGCTCGATCAATTACAATATCGCTATAAACATTCCTTAACTATATGTTACATGTTTTTATCACGTCGTATTTTTTTCTGTTCGCGGACAATTATCTACTGTTGATACTAACAAACGAAACTTAAGTGTTAATTAAGTTAATGCAATTATGAGATCATATTGGACTATGTAACGGACACCGTTGCAAATTTTTGTTTCGCACCCTATCAATTTCACACCACCTCTATTTTTAACCCGCCAAGGTTGAAAATTCCTTGTTTTGCGTAAAAATAGGTGCAGATGTTCGTTTGTTTTCCGTGTCCTGCACAAGTGGCGGAGCCGACCTTTTCAAAAAGCGGGAAAAAATGTTGTTGAACAAGTAAGTGAATGGTAGATTCGTGAAATGCCAACAGCTCAAATGTTAGTAATAACAGTATTGTGACAGTGTCGGTTGAACAAAGGACTGAGTCAATCAGTCCCTTGCTATAATTATTGCTTATTGCTTGCCTTCGATGGAAGCTCTGGATTTCGAAAGTGATGGCAGTGGTTTGGGGATCAGCGTGTGTTAATGTGGTTCTGTTGCGGTTTGTTGGTGAATGGGAGTGTACCTTTATTGGGTATGATTTGGAATATAAATATGTATTTTGAATGAGGGCTCGAGAAAGTATAAACTAGACCAAGTAATTAATCTTGCTTCCAGACAAGTAACAAAATATTACACAGCTTTGGATCAGACATTTTGCTAGTCTTAACATTTTTATGTCCAGACTTCTGCTGACTAAAACCAACCTTCTGGAACCATTTTTGTACCAGACTGGCACTGAAAATGTATCAGACCCCGCTGCCCTGCCAGGCTGCGGCCCTTAGGGAGTTGCCGCTGTATTTGCTGTCTTTTCGCGGAGCGCGTGGATCGAAACGGGCCGCCCGCCAACTCAGATATTAAAATGTGTCATCAAATAAAAAATCGTTAATAATATTATGTATTTCTAAAAGAAAACTACTACAAAGTTGAAATTAAAGGGACTCAACTACTTAACAATGTCCATAGGCAACGCAAAAATGTTGCGTCATAATGGTCATAATATCCTCCCGCGTAAATAGGTTCTATCCATCGATATGTATGTACTACGTACTAGATAGAACGTTCCGAACAAAAAGCTTACCACACTGAACTGCACTGCAGACTATGCAGTGCCCAAAATGGCAAATCAGAGCGATTTTGACACCTGCGTCAGATGGATGTCTATGAAACGACAATTATAAAATAGAAAATACATATCAAGGTATAAACTTACACATATAAACTATTCGAGAGTCAAGTTAGTAAAATTACACGCTGTTCATGCTATTACAACGCTTGTATATCATACTTTTCATTTATAATTCAATTTTACAAATATGCATTAATTTGTTCCCGCCCGCCATCTTAAATTATGGATTAAGAAAATCGTGCAGAAACAGATGTGCCATAAAACTGGCAGTAGGTAAAATATCAATGAAAACAGACTTCACTTTGTCATGGTATGTTCTTACTTTCAAGAAAAAATAATTAAATTCGCGAAAATTTGTGATAGCCCTCTTAAGAAAAAAAACATCGTAATTAATATTAAAAACTCTAAAAATAAGTTCCTGGTTTTAATATATTATATACATGATTTTGTATTCAATTAGATATAAATAAACTTTTTGATATATTACATGATTTTGAATTCACTTAGATATAAACTTTTTGAGTAATGAAAACTGTAGGCAAAATACGAGCGACACTTCAGCAATTAACATCAATGAGGATGACTACATGTCACAATACGTCAACGAGATGTCAACAGATGACATAAGCGGGTAAATTATTTGTATGGATGTTCTTGTCTATCGCTAGAATATATGTCAATGGTTCTATCACGTTCTAATTTCAAATTCCAATGTATTCCAATATGTTCTAATTTCAAATTCCACAGTTCGCATTATGATATCTATGACGCTATCGGCAGGTCGTTTGAATGAGACGTCAATACGCTTCACAATCTGTGGCGGCGCGTAATGGCGGGCCGCACGCGATGCTAACTATTGCGTTACTATTGTTAGCCATGTGTTTATGTAAGTTTTATATGTAGGAGCCTAGTTTTAGGGAATAGCTTTTTTATAGAAGTGTATTGAAACTACTGAATACCTACTACGTACTACTATGTAAAGAGAAGGGAGGCCTTTCCATTTTATTCCAATTACCGCAGTTCCTACTTACTTACCCAACTACTTACTTTCTACGTAGAAACTGAATTAATACGTAAGGGAAATAGGAATAAGTATAAAACCAAA
Source organism: Helicoverpa zea (assembly GCF_022581195.2). Classification (NCBI taxonomy): domain Eukaryota; kingdom Metazoa; phylum Arthropoda; class Insecta; order Lepidoptera; family Noctuidae; genus Helicoverpa; species Helicoverpa zea. The sequence continues at coordinate 3,611,702 of NC_061454.1, forward strand.
GTCTGATAAAAAAATATTAACGTGTGTTAATTTTTCACACCATAATAAAAAAAAAATAAAGGAACTTGCGCAGACATAACTACATTTCTAGCCTGAAATAACTGTAGGAACGCCGAAATTGTTTTTTTCCATCGCCATTGATCCTTTACCGTACCCAAACACCTTAAAACCATAAAGAATGTTCCATAACTGTCGACAAAACTTTCTAAGTTATTCAATAGGACACTATTTTCCTTAAACAGCTCACATAACAGTTTTCCTTCAAGTTAAAGCTTACAGTGGTAAGTTAAACGGAAAACTGGAAAGCGTTCAAGTTAATTTTATTCGTGTCAGCTCGGTTAGTAAGCTATTAGTTAACTCCAAGTTTAACTCACGCAAAGTTAACTTGTAGTTATTTACGTTAGAAAACCGATGATAGCTGCCATTGGAGTTTTTCTATTGCCTGTGACCCGCAAACTGTAGATTAAAAAGTCGGCTGACAGTTGTCCTGATGGTAGGCAATATTTTTTATTAAAGAAAATTTTGATTCCTGTCAAAGTTTTCAATTGATCTGATATCAATTGGTATAAATGCCTGGTGTTTACAATGTGCGAACTACCATACATGTTTAATTTTGCACTATAATATGTCCTGCGCAGTTGGCTGATCTCCTAACATAGAACAGCCGCCGTAGCCGATAATCGGATAAGAGGACATCATGTTTATGAGCCCAAACAAACTGTCGGCCGACTAAAAGTTTGCAGTGTGCAGTCAACTCTTAGTGTTGACCCAGTTTTTTTTAAGTGGGCTTTAAATTACCGTAGTTTGGCTGTTTAGTTTTATTTCTTAGTAAAGCACGTTCTCGTAAATAGCGGGATCGTGTATTGAATTTGTTTTGTGTAGAACTTTCATGACCTGAAAGGCGTTGATTTGTTTAAACGATTTTATTTGTTAAAGTGGGGTATCTTAAAGAAATTCTACCTTATTATAAAACGTGGTCTTGAAAAGTACCGGCTTTAGGCCATTAACTTTGTTTCAGACAGTAAAATTAAACCTAGTTTCACCAGGACTTGTTTGAGACCACATTTTAGAATAAGGTAAATCGAAATAAATAAAACGCTGTACATAGTGAATCTTGTTTTATTTTAGTACCATTCCAGGAGCAAATAATACCTAGATTCCTTAATCCCTAGTTACTCACATACATAAAAAAACTATCACTATTATATAGCTAGGGTTGATTGGAAACCAAATCAAATTAAATTTCAACTCTTTAAGACAACATTTCAAGACTCTTAAAACCGATTTATCACTTTTGAATCGTAGTGCATAAAACCTGAAATCTAACTAGATACGTAAGTAGTGCTAAGAAAATGCGCTCACAATTTCCCCAAGCCAGCTAATTACACAATTTCCAATTAAAGTTAGAGCGCGTTTCAGACATGTTTGCAAATTAAATTTGTTCAGCTGATTAGCGGTTCATGAAGTTATTTCAGCAGTTTATCGTTCGTTTGCATGCGCAAGTTTAGCTCGAAAACTAGTGACGACGTAAATGTTTGGATGTGGTACAAGATATGGGATTTCAGATAGGGACATTAAAAAAATATTTTTGTTGGTAATTATTTCTACACAATTTGGTTGCAATTTTATTGGTTTCATTTGAAATATTTTGATATGTAAGTATCCATTTTTCACGACATACATATAAAAAAAGAAACACAGGAATACTGTCTCAGTAAAGATTATTAAACTTTGGCAATTTTTATACATATTCATTAAAAAAAAAAAACTTGAGTAATCATTTACAGCGAAAAGATGTCGTTACTGTATCGTCGTCATATTTCCTTTTATTTATTATTTGCATGGGATAACAGTATGTATTTCCCGTCCATTTAATGGATGTTATTATACCTACTGCTGGAGGTGCTGGAGACGATTATTAAAAATACCCTGGATAGCATTCCGCACCAATAACTCCATCCTCAAGGAGCTTCGCATTCGTGACAGGTTGTCGTCGATAGTACAGTTGCGAATTTTGAAGTTCTTTGGGCACATTTCGCGAAATGAGAACTCAATGGAGAGGCTTGTAGTGCAAGGCCGTATAGAAGGCATAAGACTGAGGGGTCGATCTCCAACCCGCTGGATCGACCTCATTAAAGCTACAACAGAAGCGACTGCGGTACAATGTGTTCGCGATGCCGAAAACCGGCAAAAATGGAGGGGCATCGTGCGACGTGCAGCGGCCCTAAAGGCTCCCGACGATAGTGCGCCGCAACCCTGCCCATCAACAGCCACGACCATTCTGTCAAGAGTGCCCGACTGAGAAGAGAGATTATACCTACATATTATTATGAACCTTCCTCTTCAATTACTCTATCTGTTTAAAAACCCGCATGAAAATAGGTTGCATGGTTTTGAAGATTTACGCGTACAAAGGGACATAGGGACAGATAAAGCGACTTTGTTTTATACTATGTATGTCGTATGATTCAAATCGCGTACCGTCCACAACTCACACCATCATGATTTCCTTATAATTGGTGGGTTAAAGTCGGCCTGTTCTTACAAATTGTTTATTTCGGTGTAACGAGCGGCCGAGGCAACTTCGTCTAATTATGTAAAGTAGGCAGGTTATATTATGATTGTAACTAGTTAGGTAACCGTGAGAACTGTGAGGTGCTAGGATAATTTGTTTGAGATTGTGTAAACTAGGGACCTTTTATGACGTTTTAAGTAATGTGAGCGTATGTATGAAATAGATTAGAATGTTGTGTATTTCAGCAGGATGGGATAGGATGGGAAAAGGCTATGCAGATGATGATATATACCTGCAGAAATAAGTATTCGACTTTTGTATATTATATATGTTCACAGTCCATAACTACCGTTATTATACAGTAGGTAAAGAAGATAGGGTGAAAAAGTTTGGAATTAACGTTGACCATGCTCCTATTCTATTTGTTCTATATTCTTCGAAGGGATGCCGTGTATTATTTTCATTAGATGGGAAAATAATTCTGAATCTCCTCCTTTTTGCAAAGGCCCAGAGCATTGGGCCAGTCATTGATATTGTTGTAAAATATTTACTTACGTCCCAGACCTTCATACGAATACTTTTCAATATCAATCTAGGACATTTGTATAAAATAAAAATACCCAAAATCGTGCACATATCATTGATGATTAAAACTTCTAATTACAAAGTCGGTTAAACCGATATCTTACTTTTGCAAAAGCTCACTTATAATGAGTTTGCAAAACAGGTTAACTGCATAATTGTGAGCGATTATTATTTTACTTATCTTGGCCATATTTAGAGGCTAAACTTATGAAGTAACTGTAAGGCTGCGGCTCCACTGAGGCGGGAGCAGAGCTGTGAAAAGAGGCACATGATTCCACTAAGGCTGCGGTTCCACTGAGGCGGAGACGCGCGGAGCGGAGAGACGTGTGGGAATCGACCAATCACATTACATGCAAAAGACGAGATGTGGATTTCATGTAATATGATTGATTGGTCGATCCCCACACGTCTCCTCGCAGCTCCGCTCGTCTCCGCCTCAGTGGAACCGCAGCCCTAGGCGGAGATGAGCGGAGCGCTTAATTATTTCCATCGGCATTGAAGCGGAGCGCAGACGAGATGTGGATTTCATGTAATGTGATTGGTCGATCCCCACATGTCTCCTCTCCGCTCCGCTCGTCTCCGCTTGACTGTTTCCATTGAAGCGGAGCGGCGACGAGATGTGGATTTCATGGAATGTGTTAGGTCGATCCCCACACGTCTCCTCTCCGCTCCGCTCGTCTCCGCCTCAGTGGAGCCGTAGGCCGCGTTTCCACTGACGCGGAGCTAGGCGGAGAGGAGCGGAGAAGAGCGGTGAAAAGTGGTCAGTATTTCCACTGAAGCGGAGCTGGGCGGAGAGGGGCGGAGAGGAGCGATAAAGATTTTGAATGCACCTAGTGACGTAACGAAGACAACTAACACACTGCACGCGAGTCACGCACCGCCCCGCTCCGCACCGCTCCGTACCGCCCCGCTGTCCTCCGCTCTGCACCCCAATGCTCGCTGTCCTCCGCATTGCACCGCCTCGATGTATGAATATTCGCTCAGCTCTGCTCCATCCCGCTCGTACTGTTTCCATTGAAGCGGAGCGGAGATTTCAAGCATAGTCATTGGTCAATTTGTGCACCGCTAAGCTCCTCTCCGCCCAGCTCCGCGTCAGTGGAAACGCGGCCGTAGCCTTAGGTAATCTGGCTAAACGTTGATGTTAATAATTATCCTTATCTACAAAGTGTTGCGTTAATATTTAGTTTAACAGCGGGTAATTGTAGGTTTGCTTGTTTTACTATCGTTGTTACTTGCACTTCTCTTCCTACGTTTAAATGAAAATTGAAAACTTCATTACCTGTCGATAGGCCGTATATAGTTATTGTCGTATCAAATAACCTCAAATAACTTATTAACCTAATTTTATGGTGAGACTTAATTTTTGATTTCAACCGAGTTGTTTCCTTTATTAGGCCTTTACAAGCACTTTTGATATTTTTTACATTTTATTTGATAATTAAAAAATTGAGTCCTCTGGAGAAGAACGGGCAAGAAACTCCATGGTTACCTACCCTTTTTAAAGTAGAATTATAATTTTACTACTTACCTATTGCCTATAGGGGCTACCAATGGTTTTCAGGGAGAATAAAAAAGGAAAAGTTTCAGGCTAGCAAAGTCGCAATTATAGAGTACATTGTACCTCCGAAGCGTGTTTTTACACATGCGAAGACACAACCTTGATTAATAACAAAAAAATATATGTACATCTTGCGAATGATATAATTAACGCAGTCATAGTCGAGTCATATTAATATCATAAACATAAAACTAATGACTATGTCTGTCGATCAGGCTGTGCGTTTTAACCTATTTTATGTGCAGATTTTATAAAATTGATAGTATCTAATAAATATAATTGATAAATAAATTGAGCAAACATTGTATATTCGAAGTGAATTGCGAAATAGCATCAGCTACTTAGCTATCTGACCTCTAAAACCCGAACATCTCGATACCCCTTGGTAAAACTGGTTGTCAAACTTTTTGGCTGTTCGGTAGGTACATAGCCGTAAGGACTGCCAAAAACTGATTTTACGACCCGTGCAGCTGTAACTTAATCACGAGCTCTTCAGGAAGTCATTTCTGCTAGTAACATCTATGCTTTTGAATTCCAAACAATTTTCCATGAAAACAAACTAAGTGTCATGACAAGATGGTCATCCATCTAACAACCGACCGTGCAAAAAATTGCTTAACCTTACTTATGCTGAATAGATCAATCCATGCGGCTATTACTTAGCCACGAGGTCCAAGTGACTTCAATACTGTTCAATCCCAATTTTCTAATCAAACTACGCGATTACAAGTAAATGCAACCCTTCATCAAATAGGTATCTCTAACTTCAAACTCCAACCAATAGTTTATTAGGATCGTGCACTATTTGACAGATGTTAAACCCTCCCGCGCTCGCGCCATTATAAAATTACTACAATAAACTCGACCACGCACTCTACAGTGCTGACTTTATAAAGCAATAATCCCCAGCTCCGTAATTACAGCCGTAATATTGATTATTACCACTACGATTATTATTACTGTAATATCCATTACTGGGCTTTATAACGGCTACAAAGTATGAGCGTGATTCGATTTAATTAATACATCGTACTTTGTTTATGCGGGGATTAGGGTAGGTCTTATCTAAATCTTGGTTTTAATGAAAATTGTAAAGTTAAATGTTCTAGCTTTCTAGTTTTTGGGCGTGGTTTTAAGGACTTCGAATAAAAGTACTTAGGTATTTTATAGATTGAAGGTCACGGGTGTAAAAGTTTATCGGATTTGGTACGTACTTGATAAGATTAATTCATATCAATGTTGAAGTCAAAATTAGCGTATGGGCAGTATGGAAATGTAGGTATCAAAATATTCTGATTACATGCGACAGTCGCCCGTTTCCCAATTGTAACTTTATTTTATCTTACCTAAGTGCAAAATTTTTTTTGTTTTCTAATTAGTTATTTAAACAGGTGGCAATAATGTAAGTACCTAAGTAAACAAGTGTAGATATATTTCAATACCTGCGATTTCACCCGAGTGACGAAGGAACTAGTTTTCGTGTACGGGCGGTTTTATTCGGAAAATTCGCTAGTGTATAAGCGTTGTTATATTCGGAATCCGCACTTTATATTGTTTTTTTTTTTATCAGTTAATAACAGCTTTTGGGTAAAAAATAACTAATCTTTAATTTCGCGTAGCGAGACATCGGCGCCGTGGCTTAGTTGGTTAAAGCGCCTGTCTAGTAAACAGGAGATCGCGAGTTCGAATCTCGCCGGGGCCTTTGGTGGAAGTAATATATTTTTGCGAAAGAAATGTTATTTTCTAACAATTTTAATTATTTGTTAGCACATATTTATTTTATAAAAGAGAATAAGTCTTGTATAAGAAACGTTCTCAGTAAAAGTTATGATTCCTGCATGATAGGTATTTTGTACGTTATTTTGGTTGCTTATGTCAATAAGCAAATACAGTTTAATTACAGCCAGTTACGAAATACCTAAAAGTAGTAAAAAGCCCTACCTACATAAAAAAAACTATTTTCACTCACATTTAGCAAACATTTGTAGGTATAATTTTCCTTTACCGACCAGCTATTAAAACAATTTAATTAACCAACTAATATAATTACGGCGTTAAATCCAAAAACAATACAAGATTCTTTTTATGATCTAGAAAATTTCAAAACTGCACGTCACGCGCCGTCGGCGGGAACAAACAAACTCGTAAACGGTAACAATAAAGCCTCCTTTTGAATTACGACACACAATTTTACTGTGGCAACACAGCCTATCAAATTCTCTTTGGTCGTAAGAGATCCCCATTCACAGTGGGACACAGTGTTCAATCGAAAGGCTAGCTGAAAAACGTCAATACCCTATAACAATAACAAGCGTAATCAAAATAATAAATGGCGGCCCAGGGCGGATCGCTTTTTGTGTCCAATTATTTTTATTGGTGTTCAGTTAATTACATTCTTTGGCGAGGGCCTGCGCGCGCAACTTACGCGAGTTTAACTTTTTACCCTGTGATCGGTAGAAATTTGTTGGTTTTGCCTACATCTTCATGAGCATAAAATTTTCATGAGCATCGTAAATGCTCTTGTCGGTTAAGAATTTAAGTTCAGTTATTAAAACAATCGGTATGCAAGTAAGAATATTTTACGACTTCTCAGATTATGGTAATGAAACTTAACTTAGTATTTGTTTGTTTACTATATGCTTTTTTAATTGGTAAAAGATGGGACTATTTTAAGCTTTGTGCAAAGCCTTTTGAGACTGAATAAACATAGAATACTTACCTTCTTCGTTAACTGTTTAAAGTCTAATTATTCTTCAAAATTTCTCAATATCCCTTAGGTTTTATTATTGTAACTCTTAAGATTTTTTTCATTATACTTATTTACTTAGTTGAAGTGCTTGATCTTAAAGTAGGTACCTTATTTTTCCGCAACGTGAAATTTTCTTCAATCCTATGTAACGAGAGAAAACACAGAGATTTATGAACAAAAAAAAACAAGAATCAACCATCATTACAGTGCAGTTACTTAATTATTTATAACTGTCCATATTTGCGCGTCCCGTCGCCTTTATGCGCCCGCGTCGTTTTTGTCGCTCGATCACCCTTTATTGATTAAGCTATTTGGCGGACCGCGAAATTTTAATAGCCCGACTCTGTTTAAATACTTACGTGTCAATGTTTAATGTTTCAGTTTTAATTTGATGATTTTAAAGAACGGTTTAATTGGGAGCTGAGATGGTGGGAAATATTTGGAAAGCGATTATTAAAAAAATAATACTTATTTAGCGATAGCTTGCCTCAAGAAAGTTAATTGCAAGAAGTTGTTTTAAAATGTTTAAATACCTACTTGTGGGTAATTTTGGTCACAATATTTTATTGGAAGGATTTTTTTATTATTTCAATGACCAGATGATTATTGGTACTTAGGTGATGTTACTTGTTAATTGTTTTTACGTGTCGTCGTGATCAAATCTTCAACGTCATCAAATCATGTCAGCTGCTGTGGCACTGCACCTAATCTTCTTAGTCGACATACACTAAGTTCCTAAGACTAAATATATTATTTAAGTACGTCACTTAATAAAATATCGATCATTAGTACCACCACTCTTTTAAAGGTACTTATAGCTAACATCAATGGTATAACTCACCTTAAAAATGTACTAAAGCTCACACAACTATAAATTGGAAACAGCCAAACCAATCGTTTTATGACTCGTTTCCTACTAACTTTTATTAAGTCATGGCGCCAATCATTGGTAATATTATTATAGCTAATAACAACGGTGAAATCAGTGGTGTAGTCATTTAAAGAAACTATTCAAGCATGACATATGTACGGCAAATCGTTCAACTGTGAATGACTTCAAAAGCAATGTGCTAATGATTTATTTTTCCATTAATCAGGTAACGTATTGTTTTTGCTCTTAGTTTTATTGCTGAAGACTCAGTTAACATGTTTTTATGTGTTTTCATTTGATTAGAATGATGTTGTTAATTAATGCTTTGCATTCCACGGTTAATCAATTGGTTTGTTGTTTTAACGTCACTATGTCTGTATAGCATGTTCTTATAAAAAGAAGCTAGTGTTTGCATACAGGTAAGTAGTAGTGTTGTGGCCGCACAGAATAAGGATTAAAAAGTTACCGTCTGTAAGCTAAGCGAGTCGTTTCTAGTGTATATGATGCAAGAATATGTCGCATATAGTCCTACCTAATAGGTGACAAAAATCAACTCCTTGAATTGTATACCGATCCGACCCTCAAATAGAAGCCACTTGATATAACATTTTGGTACATGACTTTGATTAGAACGAACACAATCCAACCCAAATACGCGCTTAGAACGGACAAGCAACTTAACCAAACTACAAGCTTTTTTACGAGCCAGATGGACATCTATAGTCTGTTTTTTAATCTCGTAGACTAAATTGACACTTGCAAAATGTCAAACTTCCAAATAATTTTGCTAGCTCTGTGGTGCAGTGTTGTACTTACGATACCGGTACGTTGAATCGTAACTTTTTACAATAAGTCATCCTGAAATAATGGGCTTATCCTTGATGATTACGCATGGCTTTGCGTGGTCAGATATCCCTGGCAGTTTGTAGCACGTCGTACAGCCATGTGTACGTACGTGAATTTTAAATATAAAACTTTGAATGAATATTAAATTCGTCTATTATAGATAAAAAGTTACGATTCAACGAACCGGTATCGTAAGTACAACACTGCACCACAGAGCTAGCAAAATTATTAGAAAGTTTGACATTTTGCAAGTGTCAATTTAGTCTACGAGATTAAAAAACAGACTATATATAAATCAAATTAACTCAATATAACCATGTTGTGTAACAACATTTACGATGTTGTACTAGGAACTCAATATAAAGGGATACCACAAAACTGACAACTGTAAAACGATTTGTAACAATCATCAAGTCGTAAACTGCAATCAAAAGAATTTTGTTACAATGGGAACAAAGACGTTTTTATTGCCTAATTACCATGATTTGTTTTCTCTAATGAGTGCTCTATGTCTCATAGTAACTATTACCTATTAAACCAACCTTTTCTGCTGCTCAAAAAGTAATAATCAAGGGATTCTCAACCTTATTGACTAGAGATAAGAGCTTGTGTACTGTTTGATATATGTCAAAGTTATGGTGGTAACAGTTTTATGTTATTACGGTCGCCTAATTGGAACGGATGCTTTGTTTCAAATGTCATATTTAATGTTTCACTAATTGTTATTATAGTGAGATATAAAAATATTTACGTTTCAGTAAATACGTCGGAACTTTTAGATCGCATGTCAATTAATAGTTGAAGATTTTATATGCTCTAATTGGTAATAAAATCTAGACTGTTGGTTGCTTTGATTAAACATAATTATATTAATTATTTTAATGGATAACATTAGCAATGAAATGTTTTAGTTATGTAACCTATCGGCATAAAGATACCGCAATGAATAAGTTTACGTACAATACTTACGTAGTTAACATAATAATTGTTTTTTTTTTATTTATCCATTTAGTTATAGTGTAGCATTTATATATTTCTTTCAGAATATAATATTCTTTTACCGCAGGATAAAATGTTTTTTACTGCTCTTATTCTCTCTCCGTTTACTGTGTCTGTATAAAATAACTGTAATAAGTTACCTAGGTATACAGTTGTTGAAACTTCTTTCAGTGTTACATAACAATATACCTAGGCCATTCACCAAAGGAGAAGAGGCATGGGTATCAAATAATACTTACCCCTTAAAATAATTGTACTCAAATTATTGTTACTTATCTCAAAAATTTACATGACATTTTTAAACAGACATATTTTCTTAGTTATCTACTATTTAAATTTCATTTTCCATAACACTAAAATGAACCGTAACTCAAATCTCTTCACTAGACAGATAAATCCGTTAAATCTAAGTCTTCCTAACCATTAAATAAAATGTCTCTAAAACTAGAGCTTTATAATATACGTACCACCGCAGGCATCTATATTTTATACAACAATAGGTATGGGTGTATGATATAGGGTTCTGATCATAGATCATAGAACTTACAGGAACCACCATGAGCATACATCTCTATGCGGAATTCGGAAAATTTACTCGCATTTTCTATTAATCTATTACATCTTTACGCACGTACACGATAAAAAGAATCATAAACTTCAGGCAGAAGTGTAGAGTGGCAGAATGAAAGGGTTTTTCTCCTTAGAGTCAATTTTCTCTTGCAATACCTACTTATGTAGAACCACTGCCAAAAACAGTTCTACTAACATTAAAATAAATATGGCTACTATATAGGGCTCAAAGCTATAGGTACATATATACCACTGTACCTACTGCTAAAATATAGACTAGCAATACGTTGGACGAATCAATTTGAAAGTTTTCCAGTTGCTTCAATGATCCAAGGTTCTGATTCAATTGTCAAGCGCTAGGGGCGGGCGGGCGAGCCTCCGCCCATCCGCCCAACGCCGCGGGCAATGCGGTTAGTAGGCGCGGGTACTGTCGGTGACAATAGTGTAATGTAATAGGGTGAAAATAGCAATTTTAGTCCCTATACTGTATACTTTTGTATCTTTTCTCTTTGAGTAATATCTCGACAAGAGTTAGCCAACTTTTTTAACGATTTTTTTACTTAGTCGAAGTTTTTTTTTTAATTGGCCTATAAAAGCTCTTTCGACGTCAAACTAGTTGCACGGTTCCAAAAAGTTGGTCGCATGGAGAAGAACCGGCCAGAAACTCCAAACACACTCTTTTTAAAATGTACAAATAGAAAATTAAATCATTCGCAGTTCGTAAAAGGTTTAACGTACATAGGTGTATAAAGTTATATCTATTTTAGTTGTCATTTCCCAAACAAAATTGTAGGTGCGTACCTACTTTGTACCGGTCCTACTTATTCCGGTGAAAATCTTTGCAACTTTTATCAAGTTTTAAAATACCTATTATCCGTACATAAAAGTACTTATCTCTCCGATTGTACGGGTAGGTGCTACAGCAATAACTTAGTCGGGTCCTGATTGCGTTGAGCGGGCACTTAATGAGAGCCTTATTAAATAATTATTAATTGCCGGCGACCCGCTGAGCGCACCGATTGCAATACAAACTATTGAAACATCAGTTCGCTTTGTAACTAGATATAAGAACCTAGTGATATTGTTGGGTTCATAGAGTTTAAGGTATTATTGTTATTTATTTTATCAAGTTATTGTAAAGATCCTATTTCTTTTGCCTCTATGCATCTTCTTGTACTAAACACGTGCAATAATTCAGTTCTTTTCGGCAAAGTAAAGTTTTCATGGTATGAATTATTTACTTTTGAAAGAACTAATGCCAGAATGCTTATATTTAGATTAATTTTATTCAGACGTATATAACGAAGAGTTATTACCTATACTTATACCATTGTACGACCTTTAGTAAATTTTACTCTTTATAATTCTAATCACATCTTGTATTAAACCAACTTGTATTGCAAAAACCTATAATCCGTCTTAATTAACTCATTAGTTTTATGTCTTGAAGAAGATTAATACTCAAATTAGACGCTAAAATTAATAGATGCAGCCTTGTCCGATATTAATTGAAAAAAAAAACCGTGTACTTAAAACTAATACACAACTTAAAGCTTAGTATATAGTTATTATTTTTTATTTCTTCTAATTAACGTTAGTACACTTCAAGATATACAGCTTAAAGTCAATTAATTCACGAATTGTACGTGTAAAATTAATTCATACGTTCATACAAATCATTATGAGTACAAACATGATAACTCTTGTGAAAAATAGTGTTTGTATATTGTATAATAATATCTTAAGGCGAAGTCGAGCTGACTTATTGTCGGCCGTCCACTCCGCCGCCATTTTCGTATTGAAATTTAACCACAATATATTACGTTTGTTTGTTAAGTTAATTGTTAAATGGAGAGCCTCGTTATATTCTCGCGCATATTTTATTTGATATCGGCGCTTGCACGATCGTATATCACGTGATTGTAAAAGATGCATCCGCTTTTGGTTTCTTTGAAAACTCGACTCGCCCCAAGCAACGGGCGTGTTGCTCAATAATCCTGTTAATTTTCATTAAAATCTTAGGGAATAACTTAAATTTTTCGGCGTCTCGGATAATTTCAATTTATGAAACGGATATTTTTAATTTCTCACAAATCAAAACTCAGAGCTGATACCCGAAGGCTGGGACCGATGACTTCCAAATTAAATAACGAACAAAATTAGTTGTTATTTACGATATTAAAACTATGGCGCCTTATTAAACAAATAGCGGTCGGACATTTTAGGTTCCGGCGGCCATACATCGCGTCTTATAGAACATTAATGCCTGAACGGCCTACTTACACAAGATATTTACTGCCAACTATACCTTTTGAGTCCTCAGATGTAATTTTGACCCATAACGCGTGCATTCTCATCAAATGCCTGAGACTTTCCAAAGAACGTAACGTTAACTTGTGTGTTAACGTAATATTTTAGTGGTTTTTAATCATGAAGATGGCGGCTTTGTGGCCCAAAGAATTATAATTAAAGCTATAAAGAGATGATTGGTTGGCATTAGGTATCGAAACACGGCTAATGATTACGGTAACAATAATTAGGGATTTTCATTAAGAATGCAAATATGAGAGCTCTTCTTTCCAATTCATTTGTTACATAATTTTGATCTTAATTAAAGAAATAATTTAAAAGTTCAAGAAGCTTTATCTCCTCTTGCAAAACGTTTCATAAAATAATATTCATTTACAGTTCGGAATATAAGATCATTGACTAATACTGTCTACAACTTGAGCCATTAATTACGGCTTACCCAACACAAAACTAAACAATAACTTCATCTATTTCAAAATAATTAATCCCCCAATAAAACAAAATAACATTAATCAATTTCGTTTGAAAGTGCGTTCCAATTGGATCCTAACACAATCGCCATTGTTAGCACGAAGCACGCTTTCCACAACTAATTTATATCCTTAGCCAAAAAGCAATAAATTAAAACAACGAACTTCCTAATCACATAAAACATTAACAAACAGTGTCCAGGCCTCAGGCCAAAAAGGAATTTAATTATTTTCGAAACTGGCCTCAAAACATTTGCATAAGAAAACTATAATTTATCTATACAAGAAATTAACCTCTTGGCTCAACTCAATTACGCTAAACCAAAGCGCATACTAAAAGGGTTTAATAAGCTCGCGCGGCCTTTTAGGGATCCGTGGTAGGAACATCATATTTTTACATATTTTTTTGAGTGCATCACCTGAATAAATTTCCAGATCATACCTAGTTTCTGTGTCTTCGAAGTGGTAAAGTTTTAGTATTTCTTACCCTTTAGGAGAAAAATACCTACGACTGAACGTTTGTAAACAACACAGACCAACACTTTGGGGGAGGCCTCTGTCCATCAGTGGACGTCTTTCATAGGCCGTCGTAGGTCTATGATTTTTCACTACTTTATGGTTAATAGTAACAATATGGGTAGTAGACTTATTACTTCTATACCAGTGCAAAAATATATTAAGTATCATCATATTCAGAAGACGAGCTATAGTTAGCTAACTAAATCGTCATTGAAAAAAAAAGATAGCTGGTCAACCGTGACTTCAGCCAGTGCAGTTCAGTAATAAAAACATGAGGTAAGGAGATTTATAAATACATAGGAATATCTATTAGTAGGTTGCAAAGCATAAGATAAAATCAAACAAAGCAAAGGTTGTAGGTATTTTCGGCAACATTTCATTCACAGAAATACTGGCATTTTAAGACATCCGCAAAACCCCTTTCACAAAATTCCAACTCCCGCTTCCACAGTTGTTTTTTGCTTGTCAATTTAAGTTTTTTAACTTGAAGCTCATAAGTCAAGCTATCAATTAGACAGAGTATCAGTCAAAGTTATATTTCGTGACAGACAGTATACGGCTGGAGTCGCATTGAAAGCGAGCGGAAAACGAACATAAATTCTGTTTAGGTAGTCTTACTGTTTCCTATCATTGTTTTTATTAGTTTTTTTTTCTTATAAGTTATCATAATTTTTTCATGATTGTTCACCATAGTCTGACAGCACCAGTACCTAAGCGGATGTATATCTTGTAGTTTATTTTGTACTCAAAATTGATGCTGATAGAAAAAAGGCCCTTAAATGTATTCTGCGTCGGTGGTATCCTAAAAATAAAATCTTGACCGTGTAGCAGATGTTTCGATATGTCTGAAAGGCCAAACGCTGTCAGTAAAACCCAGGTCCAAACGAACGTTACCGACCGTTGTTTAGATGACCCTGACTTTAAATTAATGGCATGGAGAATGATATTTATTAATTTTTAATTTCCACTCACGACTCGGCTTATTGGTAAAAGTCTTTAGTAAGTTTATGACAGGAAATCTATCACTAAATTGCGAAATGCTCTACCTATAAGTTAAATTAAAGGATAGGCTTTGGTAATTATTTCTTTGAAAGGACAATGCCAGGATGTGGGCTCAAAGTTTGCCCAGCAGTGGGAGTAGTTTCAGCTGGTTCCATAGTGCACTCTGAACACGAAATCCAAATATTTTTGAAATCGGTCCCAGAGGTCCCGAGAAAAACCGGTTCAAATGGTCTCCATAGATAGTCACTTAACAAAGCCTGAGCCATTTGCCCAGTAGTGAAAGTGGTCGAAATAGGTTATTTACTGCACTGTTAACACGAAATCCAAATATTTTGGAAATCGGTCCTAGAGGTCCCGAGAAAAACCGGTTCTAATGTCAAACTTGAACAGTCAATTTATAAAGCCCAAGCCATTTGCCCAGTAGTGCAAATTATTAAAATAGGTTCCATAGTGCACTCTGAACACGAAATCCAAATATTTTTGAAACCGGTCCCAGAGGTCCCGAGAAAAACCGGTTCAAATGTTAAACTTGATCAGTCACTTTATAAAGTCCAAGCCATTTGCCCAGTAGTGGGAATGGTTAGAATAGGTTCTTTACTTCACTCTTAAGACGGAATCCAAATATTTTTGAAATCGGTCCCAGAGGTCCCGAGAAACCCCGGTTCTAATGTCCAACTTGAACAGTCAGTTTATGAAGCCCAAGCCATTTGCCCAGTTGTGGGAATGGTTAAAATAGGTTTTTTACTTCACTCTTAAGACGGAATCCAAATATTTTTGAAATCGGTCCCAGAGGTCCCGAGAAAAACCAGTTCTAAATGTTAGCCAGCCATTGTTAGCAAGCCATTTTAAGCAGCCACAAACCTAACAACCTCTTTTCTTGAAATAACATTCAGATAGATAGTGGTTTCACTGTTAACAGGATAAAAAAAAAAAACAGAAATAGACGTTTAAAGGTAATTGTTGTTTCTCTTGCTTTTCAGTCTCTATCTACTACAATCAGTCCTAAGTTCGAGTAGCGTCATGCAATTAATATCCTTAATGGCAATGGAAAAATCTTATCAAGACGAATAAAATAAGCTCAAACACGAGGTAGTAAATAGATACCGTTGAGGAGTTCCCTCTTCTCACTGTCGTCTCCATCGTCAGGTCAGGTCTTAACCTCCACAGTTTTGTGATGTCGGAGACATATATCCGAATGACAAGTTTTTATTCGATATGTGCTTACAATTTCCGAGAGTTCCATAATGTTTTAAGGTTTCTATCACCAGACCCTGGACCCTGGAACTATTTGGAAAGTAAATCCTTTTAAACAATAAAATGATTGTTTAAATCGGTTGGTAAACGACGGAGTTATGCACGTACTTACGTAAAAAGAATACAAACGAACTGAGAAACTCCTCCATTTTTTGAAGTCGGTAAAAAAAAATCTCGTTCAATACCTCGTATTTGTCGATTAATATTATAATGCATTTCAATTAAGGTAATAAAAGTGGAATAGTTAAGAGTTCGTAAGCATATTTTTCGTAGTATTGAATAAGAGTCAAACCAGTTTTTCTCAGCACTCCTGGGATAGATTTCGAAATATTTCGGTCTGGGACCTATTATAAGCCTATGGAACATAATACACTATGCAGTTACTGTGGGCAACTCTTGAGCCCAACTTCCATACAAAGAATAGCATTGTCCTTTCCTCTTTGAAAAAAAAATGAATGATCTATGATTTATGAGAGACTGCATCAATCTTTTTCTTAGATTTTAATCGAATAAAACTATTTACCAAGGGTGTGTTCTCTAGGTCTTGACCTTCTTTGTAACTTTTGTTTCTTAGGTAATCGAAACTATGCCTGAATTCATAGGAAACCGTAGACTAGCAAGTTCTAGACTTTTGGCATAACCTGTATGACCCATGCAAAGAAAAAATATATATGTATCATCCATCACTCTCCTGCCAAATCTAGTATTTCGTCCCCTTCCATACTTCTTCATCAGACATCATCCGACTACTAGATTTTCCAAATACCATCACCCATTCCTTTCAAATACAATCGTCCAAATCAAACACGGGCAGTGTTAAGATATAAGGGTAACCAAAATACATATAAACATACTCCGGCTTCGGCCGAGGTAATTGGATCGCCTCGAGCCTCGTTATTTATGCCTCCATACATCAAAACGCGAAAACAAACACACGGACAAAATTTGTTTGTAAGGGATCCTGAAGAACTTATTTGTTTATCGTCAGATTGTGATCTTGCTTAAAGTCTATATAAAACATTCAGAAAGTCTTTAGAAAGTAGGTAGGTATGTATTTTACGGACTTTCGAGGATGTGTAAACTACTCGCAGATAAATAATTTTATATCTTACTCACGTATACATTTACAATCAGGACTAAGGCGTAATACCTTTTTCTTTACCCGACGTTTCGGCCGCATTGGATAAATAGTGTACTCACTTTTCACGAAAGTTGAAAACCTTTACGTACGTATAATAATTCTAACTTGTGTAAGTACTTTCAGTAAGATTTAATACTATAAAAATTACAGTAGCAACAAAAACAGCTCAAAATACCCTCATATTCACTAAGGAAGTTTAAGACGGCACAATAAAAGTGTAGTATGTAAATGTGTTGGTGTCGGTGCGCGCGCGACTAGCGGCGTGTAGCGCAGCATGACGTCACGCCCACTCCTGCGTAGGGTAGCGCTAGACATGAGATCTCATCTCAGGAATCTAGGTGAGATTGTTTTGAACTTGCTTTGAGGTTAACTTTAGCTGGTGTTTGCGATTGCTATTGTTTTAAGGATATATGTATTTTGATCACTTTATGAAGTACTTAGGTACCGTAGTTTGGAGCGAAACATACATAGTAGGGATAGGTATCTATTGCAAAAAATCTGAAATAGTTATGTAGGTTTTCTATCCAATAGGCAGCCTTTGTCTAGGATCCTGCGTTCTAAATTGAAGTGAATAGTACCGCTTTGAAATCAATGCTGGCTAAACGCTTTATGGAAGAAGCTCTCAATCAGCCAATAAAGACATTCATAATATAATGAAAACTCCATAATCTAATTGAAAGCTTCTAATGAGCATAAAGTAACAATTTAAATACATTAACCCCATCAAAAACAACATGCACCAAACACTGAATTATGCAAATCCGACGCGATTTAAATGAATTCGTCTATTATAGGAACAGTTCAATTTGAATAATATAGCACTTAATATAATATTAATTCAATTGTCAGTTGTGCGTCCCACGTATGGTAATGGTGACGGCGGGGAGCGACGCGTGCGCAGTGCCACGCTGCGACACCAAATCAACTGCCTTCCTTAACTACGCGGATGTGGTGACCAGGGTCTTAGGAGACAGTTTGGGATACATTTAAAATTGTGGCTTTGATGGGGTCTCTAGGTAAAGGAAATTCTTTTGAGATATCTGTAATTTTGTAAGGAAATGGGAATCTGGAAGTAGGCAAAGATGCTCAAGAGTTCTTTGCACTCCTGCACATTCAAATGTCTTAAGATTGTAATTCTTCCATCATCTGCCTAGCCTCAACTATGGGGGAACAGGTAACCCAGTTACCCAATACCCTTGATAACATCGAAAGCTTTTCTTGAAATAACAAAAACCATAACAGAATCATCGGTGTAGCATTCTTAGTGGGCCTTCTTTCTTAAACTGTAGTCATACTAACTAGTTACTTATTTTTCAAAGCTCATGCTCAAATAGTTCCCAATTTACATGTGAAAAGAAACCATGGAGTTCCTACAAACGCTCTCTGGTGGTAATGCGACAATACGCGTTCCAGTACCCTTACATCTGCACATCTATCGAATGAATAAACAATTGTGCGCTCGCATCGACTTTATTCGAAACCACGGACATAACTTTATGAATTTACAACTATTGTAAAATATTTTGATGTCAGCTATGTGGGTAGCATTGTCGTTTTATTATCATTGAATTTTAATAAACGTCTCGTTACTCGACTGTGCTTTAGTGTAGGTAGAATTGAATTGGAGCACTAAGATGTTTTAAAAGTCTTTTGAAAGTCGTTGATGGAGTATCGTTTTAGTGACAACATAACATTGGTAGGGATGTAGGTAGGTAATTGCATCTAGTCACTCAACGGTCGAGTAAAATTTAACTATATCTACATAACTAAAATTATTTACAACACTGCTTACTGCTCTGTAGGTACTGTTACTGGTCGGTAGGTTCTACATATTTTTACTATCGTTACTTCCTGCGATTTAAACAATAGCTACAAGTTAATGCTTTAAAATTCTATGCACCATTTATTTTTATCAAGAACTATGAAAGGATGTAGCTATCACTTAAAATTGCAACAATAAGTATTTAATTTTCCCGTTGCAGAAACTTATCATGGAGCAAACTCAGGTAGGTAGCATTTTAGTAGGTGATATATTCACCTTGTACCTAAATAGCATTTCACTCTGCAATTCAGGAAGGTAATCTACTACCTATATTGACCAAGTGAAATACTACCCACATTGACGGAACTGTTCAAAAATGGAAATCTACGATGCCAAAACCAAATCATATCAGGTGGGTTGGTTCTGAACTTCCTATCTACTTATAGCTTGAGTGATAGTTACGGCCTATGCGTATCAAAATTCGATTTTACAACACACCAAGGAAACTCCATTCCATTAGACATTAATAAATGCATGCATCAGTCCCTTTTCACCCCAGACGATTGTTAGCAATTTTCCGCTCGATTTACCCCAAAACTGTGAGCGTCCTATTATAAAAATAACATAGTCATTCCGGGAACAAAGACAATTAAAAAAAGGAGAACAGTGCGTTCTTTGTGGGCGTCTAATTAATTAGTTGTAAACAAGAACGATGATTTTCGTAAATGTAAATAGTAGAAAGCTATGGACGCCGTAAAATTAACCATGTCTGTTTTCTGTTGATTTTATTGGATGTAGTCAAGTTTTTTGTAAAAGTCAATGAATCCGATTGATGGCGTCGGTTCCGACAAAGCGTTGTTTCCTTTCTATTGTTGTTTTAATATAGTTCAAATAGATAGTTTCGTTCTTGTTATCGTTATTAGGTGAATGCAGCTGGTGTTAGGTTTTTTGTAGTTCCGTTTGGAAAATTCATTCTAAATCTCTCTGACGCTCTAGATACCTACCTTTAAAATATGTAGGTTGATAGACATATAGATTTAAATAGAAGAAATTGCTTCTCTATTTTTACTTATTTGTAAGAAAAAAAAAAATCCAAAGGTTTGAAAATGTTCGTAGGTAATAAGGTTTTTAAATGCCTTTCAGCGAATCCGTTTTAGAATGTAGGCACCGCCATCTACCGCGACAGTTGGGAAACAACCCAAAAATTCAAGCTATTTTGTGAGCCTTACAAACAAAAAGTAGATATTTAAAGTATATCCACTTTTGTACCTAGTTAGTTTCCTTATTGATTCATTAGTTTAGTAGTGAATTTTGTATTTCTTATATTTTTTTAAGACATAGATCCAAATACATTGTGCCTATGAGGTTTTCTGTAGGGGTAGTTTCGATAGTGGTGAATCCCTGCTTACCTACTACTACTACCTAATTATTGAGCTGAAAGAAAATACAGGCTTCTTAACAATCTGTTATTCCCAACTATTCGACGTACTAATTGAATACCGTACATACCGTAAATAAAGGTAGCGACACACGGTTGCGGCGCCACTAGGCGTGGCCCCGACTTGCGAGTCAGCGTCGAACGATTACCGCCCCGCCTCGACGGTAATCACAGCATTACTTGCAACATTTTGATAAATACACGGTTTTTGTTAATTGTTTGCAATGTAAGGATGTTGTGGGTTGTGATGGGTAAAACCTTTGTTTGTATGTGGAGTGTAGGTAAAACTGATTTGTAGGCTTGTTAGGTTTACGCGGTTTTACTGCTGTACCAATTTGCGTGTAATTTTGGTTTTTATCTTGTGAAATCCTCAGAAAATTCACAGTTTCTACTAACTAAATTTACCTGGTCTTACGTTTAAAATGTATCAATTTTGTAAAATGTTGACGCAGTGTGTTATGAGGCGCACGATATTCAGAGCAACTTCTAGGCTAGACTACGGGTAGGCAGTAAAATAAAAAATCAAATTATAATTTCGAAAACGTATATACCTTTATTTTATCTACATATAAACATGTGTGTATGATAAGATATTGCTACATCAAAGGTACTTAAACTAGGAGACCAGTGCATTACACAAAAATGTTAATTTTTACAATCAAAATAATATCCCTCACCTTAGTCTTTGGCACATTATCTTTGAATAGGACAAAGACTCGACTCTAACATTCAGTTCTGTAGTAATTCTTATCAACTATTTTATACACAATCCATTAAACAGGTATTTTTTCATGAGCGATACATTTTGATATCAATACATTAATGCTACTTGCAATGTACTATAAGTATTAGCAGAAATCCTCAACCGTATCCTGTACTTAAATTAAATAAAAAGACAAAAAAACTACCGCAGAAGGATCGAAACATTCAAATAGCCTATTTTCTACCAATCTGGAAATATACTACAAAAATATATTCAGTATTTTCTCTATACCTACTCACGTTTTTCTTCCCTTTATCGATTTTTCAAAATGTATCGCTTATGGATAAACCCTGATATTACTAAGAACAATAATGTCGGTTCGCGGTTGTGATGAATATAAAATGCATATTAACTATAAAGTTTATGAATAATTTCAATATAATTTCAAATCAGTGGTAACACAACTCTAGGAGCGAAATAAAAGCTATTACGTATAGTATGAGTTGTTCACACAATAATTATATTTCATAATTAAGTTGGCAGTAGGTATGACCACAACTTGAATAGTAAACTTAGACATAAAATAAAAATACTATTTCTTTTAATTAAACAACATAAGGTAAAAAAAATCACACTAGGGATATTTTCTTATTCCAAATCTACTATTTTTTTATTAATAAGAAAGTGATTGAATCCATATAATTATAAATCATGGGAAAGCCGGTATTTGCAGCAAAATACATCGTAATAGTTGTACATAACTGAAAATAAGGTAAATAAGCAAAGTGTAAACATAATATCATTGGAATATATGGCTTCTGTAAACATCAATGAGTTAACAAAATATGTTTTATACCTTCAAGACCTCACCTCAAATAATTGTAAACAAAAGAAAGCATTAAAATAAAATTCTAATCAATGATAAAGCATTACTTTCTGATAAATTATTCAAAAGATACTAAACACAACACTAATATTTTCTTATAAAGTAAAAGTAATATTATACATAGTTACTGTGACTTATATTAATGAGAATTGACTATATTTAAAAGTGACGAGAACAAAATTTATATACTAGAATATATAATACCTATATATGAGTATTAGGAGAATTCCGTATAGTTTAGAATTCGGTGGTAAAAAGGATATGTGAATAATATTTACAAATTCTTTGTTTTTGATGAAAATTAATGGTTTATGAAAACTTTTTTTGAGATTTTTTCTATATGAAAAGTTTGATGAACCTGAGATTTTTTTAAACTTTATTTACGGTATTTCTATTGGTTAATTTGATGTGACAAATAAATCAAATCCATCGTAGAATGATATTCGAAATGAAAATGACACGATGATTCTTATGATCGATGAAAATTCATCCTAAAAGTCGAAAAATATACGAGAAAAATTCCTTACTATATCACTGCACACAAGTACACGAGTCTATTCAGAATCCAAAAAGTTTTTATTTTAAAACCTTACACAATTCCTAAACAACGAGAATCTCGTCCCATTCTATCACGATTTTTCTTAATCTATGGTGCAACAACGCAACTGTGTAACATGTTATGCAACCTGTGTACTGTATGACGTACAGTTTTCAAGCAGTTTTGCTTACCTGAAGTTAGCTACTAGTGACTTCACGATAGTCAAAATGTATGAACAAAACACTAGAACGCATGCGTGAGGCGTTAAATAGCAAACTTCGGAGATGCAAAGAGAGCTTACGAGTATTTATAAGAAAAGAGAATTAACTTTAGGACATCGGTTTAATCCAATACGCATCCGAGTTACAGAACATGTTACACGGCATGAATTCACTATAGCATAGGGACAGTTCTTACACTAATTTCGAAGATTACAGAATTGAAATGATCTCATTTACTTAAGTATTTGACGGCCGTGTTTAATAGCTCTATTAGCTTCTACTTCGCGACTAATTAAGTTACTTCTAATGAGAGACGCACAGCCCAAATTATGGTACAATCACATACAACTGGCCCTCTCAAGGTTATGGAATAAATCCTACCAGTATTTGTTTAGAAACTTTGATATTTATCAAAATTGACTTTAGCTTGCGCTTACGCAGGCAACAAGTTCACAATTAGAACATATAAGAACTTATTGTATTGTTCTTTATTGCTGTTTTAGGCACTTGTCTCACTGACAACGATTAACAAGTAACGAGTAGAGCTAAAACTAGAAACGAGTTAGCGAGACGCGGGGAGCGACTGCGTAGTTCCGATATTTGTGTAGCTCGGCTATAAGCGAGTGTGC
Source organism: Helicoverpa zea (assembly GCF_022581195.2). Lineage (NCBI taxonomy): Eukaryota > Metazoa > Arthropoda > Insecta > Lepidoptera > Noctuidae > Helicoverpa > Helicoverpa zea. Next base: position 3,635,268 of record NC_061454.1, read on the forward strand.
GAGTGCGGCGGGCGATTACTAGCATCACTCGCTCGCTAGATACGCACTGTAGAGAAATGACCACTGGTTGCTCTCTCGGCGTGAGTTCTAAACGCTTGGCGAGTGTCGCCGAGTGAGTGTTATCTTTCATAGCTTTTGTCGCTCAGCGACAAACTAGTGAAGCGAGTGCTCGCCGGCAGTGTGAACAGTCAGCGATCAACTATTTGTATATGTATCTCTTTTGTTCGCTTGGAAAGTATATCTATTGTACGTTTCTTGAGCGAGGAAATAGCCGATAATTAGTCGTTTTCTCGTCGTTGGTGGGACAACTGCCTAAATAGTTTTGTTGAGTATGGATTAATTTCCACTAAAATTGGTTCTTTATTTAATGACTTTATAGGCTCTAATGCGGAGAAGAGATTCGTGGATTTCATCTACATTTTTAATATTATTGCATTAGAAAAACTTGACAACAATTTCATAATATACAAAATAATATGTATGTTCAAGATAATTTATCTAATTGAGTTTCCGCATGAAGAAACTATGCGCGATCATATTTTTTTGGTTCAACTTTCCTAGGACTATTCATTGACGACCGAGGTAAAAACTAACATTTATAAGGCCCGTGCATTTCAGTGCTATTCAGACTATGCCAATTTGCTAAGACACTTCAAGAATCTACTTTGGAGAAAGATGATATTACACTTACGAACAAACAAGTTGACTCAGCGGAAACACTTGGGATTTAAGAATGTGGTTATTTTTTATTTGTGTAATTACTTTTTGCAATATCTTTAGCCATTTTATAGTAACAGTTTGTGTGTCAATATTTTGGTCGTGAGTGTAAAGAGGCACTTCGAATAAAGACGTTTTAACAATTGTCTACTTATGCGGCCTATTCAACTTGTGTAAAATGTATCGTAGAAAATTCACTAATAAATTCGTGTATTGTGCATTTTTATTTAAAGCACCTTTATTGCGGTGAAATATTACGTACTACATAGATACAGTGTTGGATAGTTGACATCATTGATTAATATCTAGATCTTTTACAAAACAATTTTAAAGGTACGTTTTACTGTACGGCCCTAAATGACCCAGTTATCGATTGGTTCAAACTTTTTTTTTTCAGGTATTCTTACTTACTTCAGGTAAAAGCAAAGTTATCTTGGTTTTGCGGTGGGGAGTTTTTAGTGTCAACTATTTTAGTATTTTTTTTTTACAGCTGCAATACGTCGTGCATGTGGATCACAATTTATAAAAGATTGATTAATAAGTATTACGATGGTCTTCAATGATGGATGGAAAGCAATAGTAAAGTTTGCACTTTCTATTTTTTATTTTTTAATGACTTTTTAGAGCTTTACTTTTATTTGGAAATTGAGGGAGCTTAGGCTAATCTTTATTACTTTAGCTACAAATATGCATGTGTAGAGCGACTTATTTTAGTGCTCTTTCGAGGATATCAAATCCATTGAATTAAATCTAGAAACTTGAAAAAATATAATGATCGTACATTCCTTCTGTATCGTTTATTTTTGACTACATAATGTATTTTGTTCCTTCATATTTGGTTCGAGTTTTTGAAAGAAAACGTGACATTCCTTACAAATAATTGGCTACTTTATTTCGTTAGTTCAGTTTTAAACTAGAAATTTCCTATCTCTCATTCTATTCGCTAGAAAATTGTAGATAGGAATATAACCTAGTTTTTTACTCATTTTCATAATCGCAGATTTATGCGTATTATGCGCGTTCATATGCTATTTAATTCACGTTTGTGATGTCACCATACGTAACTGTGACAATGTGGGCGCGAGTACGATTTTCGGGAGCTAGGTGTTAGCGACGGTCTAGCAAGCTCGGTTGAAACACGCACGCGACCACCGAGTAAACCCAACTACAATCGCCATATTAATTGTAAGACTTTCCATTCCCGTAATTCCTAGATCAAGTTTTAAATCCTACGACTCCCCCAGACTAAAATCACTACACGTTACAGCAATGCAAGTTTCGGGCGCTAGGTGGCGCTGGCGACTGCGTGACATATCAAGCTCAGTCAATTAATTAACCGAGCCACAATCAAAATTGGAGACACCTGTCGAATCGAATACTTCTACAGTAATCCTAGATGAATTTATACACGGTACCACTCTCCCAAGCACGTTACAATGTTAGCGCAGACATGGGCGCGAGTGCGAGTTTCGGGCGCTAGGTGGCGCTGGGCACCGCGTGAGGCGACGCCCGCGCCGCCGCGTGGCGACGAAGTAGTTCCGTCACTGTGATGGCCACTTGGACTGTGCCTTTGCCTTCGAGGACGTCCGCTGCGCAGCACATTAGTTTCTGAAAGAAAGGTAATATTTGTACATAGATTGCTAAAGGGTTCAGACGTACCTATTGTATTTTGATTACAAAATTATTATTATTATGACGGTAGTTGCTATTGATTAGTAAATGTAAGTAGTGTTGTTCGTTTAATGTACAAAACGATTACCCTTTTAGGCGGTATTTTTTGATTTACTAAATACATATTCTCATGGCAGATATAGGGGAATCAGTAACAAATGAAACACGGTAGGTTGCCAATAAGAAATTTATTTCTTTAATTAGTTGAAACATTGTAAGTACATACAAAAAAAAGTACACTTTAAACATTTTTCTTCCTACAGTAAAACTATGACTAATAGCCAAAAATATTTCGAAAAACTTCCATATTATGTAGTTTCGAATAAACATAATGAAATCTCTCTCAAAGTGCATTATGAACGTGAAAATGCGTGTTATTAAATGCAAATTACTATCTAAAGTATAATACTGAATTTTAGTAGAAAAAAAATATAGAAAAAGACTCAAAAAGGAAAATAAACCAATCATCTTATAATGTAATTTAAATATAACTGGAATATGAATATTTGACTGGTTTTAATATTTTGTCATTGGCAAGAATTTATCAAAAAAAAAAAGTTACAAACAACCATCAAGTTACAAAGCGGCCATTTTACCTCATCCACATGAAAAAAATCGTGTCAAAATTCTAAAGTAGGCGGTTAAAGGTTTACTAAAACCAGTCACTATAAACTACGTAAATAAGTACCCAAGCACCAGAAGCTAATAAATATATGTACGCTATAAGCTTTTAAATTATATATTAGAATCTATAATAATATCTCTTAATCATAACTATTGATAGTTAGCATTGTACTCGCGACTTTAAAGCTCAAAAATAAGATTAATATTAAGAAGCGTAAAAAGAAAACACCACATATATCGGGTGTGTCGTTCATAATCACATTAAATGAAATGCGTTAATATACTGGTTAATATATGTCGATTAAAACAAAGAAAAATACGTAAAAATAAAAAAATGCATTTTCAAACAAAGTAAATAGAATAAAAATGTGCGAAAATTAGAACCCCATATAGAAGTCAGTCATTACAAACAGCTGAAATTCTCCCTTGAAAACTGACAGCTGTCAACTGATCAAAACATTCGATACTCCTAACTTTATCTCTGCTTTACACATGATGTTGTAAATTATAAAAACGAAAAATGACTCCTGTGGTCAAACCACTGAATAGATTAGGTTATTTTTTTTACAATTCGCTATAGAATATCATAAAGTATATGCGATATGATTTAATGTGATTGTGAACGACACACCCGATATTCAAATAGCTTATGACCAGAATAGTTATGATAAATAATAGTACAATATTTTGCTTTTTTGGCGTATTGAACTTATTTGTACCAGTATTTTTCGAACTACTGAAGAGGTTTTACAAATTTTCAAAGACTTATATTTGAAACTACTGGGTAGTTATCATTTATTTAACAATAAATGTGCTACTTGAAAGTTACGATACGCCGAAAGACAAAATACTGTTTCAGAAAGTATGTAATTTTGAGTTTATTACGTTACAAAATCAGCAAGAAGAATGTAAACGAGCATTAGTAAGTTTGAAATAATGTAAAAGTTAAACAGAAGCTACAGTCTTTACAAACACATCTTTGGAATGGTTACAATAATATAATAATTAATTATACATAATTGTATATTTTTATGTATTTTTCAAGAATACTTTTAAACTTGTCATATTCTGTTACTATTAAAATGCGTAAAACGTCATTGTTATATATAAATATAATAACTTTTACGATCTTATTGGCATCAATTTTGTTTGGTTGGCGCCGTTAAGGAATATCGGTTATGTATAAGAATTCTTGTATAACTTGTCTTTTATATTATATCTTTCGTAAAATTGTTACGCATAAAGCCTCAAAATACTAATTACTACTCGCTACAGAAACAGTTGCCTACGTGGGACACAGCACGCATTGCATTTTGTCTTTTTAGTGTCTTATTTTCTGATACAGTCACTTCACTCGAAAAATTCCGAATTCTTTCTCGCTTGGTCATCAAACTTACCCAAAATATGGGTATAACTACAATCACAATTCCTACATTGCATAATGCATATACTCACCCTGAAGTTTTTATCAAAGGCAATCAAATTTTCCTATACCCTGCCCCCATCAAATCATCACCAGTATGTCTTATCTCTTTTCTATCTTTCCCTCCTACTCCTAATCCCAAAATATTATTATTATTTGTAAAAACAGTAAAGACAGCTGTAAAAGTGAAAAGACTAATTGCCATTTTAATTGATCCTCATTAAATGCCACGTCTTTTTAAAATGAATTCCTAAATAATTCCATATTATGTATAATGCAATACGCACCACGCCCAAATTCTATCTAAAACCAATCTAGCTTTTGCATTAAAAATACAATAACGATATGATGTTTCGATTAAGGCATATAATTCTTATTTTATAAGAAATTCCGAGTAAACAGCTAAGCTACGTTATCAGTATAATATTATATTAGTTAATACATATTCCTCTCATCTTCATAATACTTCATGCACCAATGTTTTAACAGTTTCTTATTGTACTTTAATTTTGAAATATTTAACTGGTGCTTTATGTGATTCAGCTATATATTTATTTAAAAAAATGTTACTCATATATTTGCATATAATACTGCAACAAAGGAGTAGGTTAAATATTTCAAGCTTGGAGAATATATATATTTTACTCAATAAGTTAATAAGTTGTGAGGACCGAATCACACAAAACATCAGACACTAGCTAATCTGCTACAATAATTTCAATGGGTAATTCCTTTATTTAGTTATTTTCACTTATAAACGGTTTTTAATCACTTATTATTTAATCGGATATATCAATATCATCTTTCAATGTTTACAAGTCAAGAGTGCTATCTATTTGTAAAATTGTATTGTATTTTGGTGCAAAAAGACTACCTAACATTACGACTCCTACGTATTAGAATTGCATTAATAACTGCATTGCATCGTTACGTAAAGTATAAAGAAAATATAATAATACTAAAACTATACTTAGTAGCAAATCACTCTTCAACACAACAAACGATGAGATCTTGGAAATAAAAGTTTTGCAAACTGTTAGATTGCTTTTACATCATACATGCGTATGCGCACGTATTGTCTTTATGACGTCAACGTGTATAATACATCAATATACAACCATTTGTGCATATTTAATAAGACGCCTTGTAACTACAGTCTGCAAAACATAATCAAAAAAATCAAACACGCAAAAATAGCCGACAATAGCAACCAATAAACAATTGGCAAAATGTATAAAGAATATTAATAAAAAAAAACTACTAATTAAAAATTTAAATGCCTCCAATCGGAATGAACTTATAACAAGTGGAATTATACCAATTAAAAATAAACACTATACCAATTAACAAATTCACTGGAACCTATTAAATAAAGAAAATATAAATTCCATTGTGTAAATCCGTCGTAATACAGCCCAATTCCTATCAGACTTCTAGTTTTAAGATCATTATAAAAAAAGAAAACTAGCCTCAAAATTCGATTTCAGACCAATCACAGTCAGACTGTGTTTAAAGGCAACAGAGTTTATCTTGACCGTTGTAGAAAAACCTCAAAATTAATCATGTATTAAATGTACATATTTCACCATCACTTTTCATACCACAAAATCTTTTCTCTTCTCTACATTCTAACCACGCACCAGGTATCCCATGGGACACTTCAAAATATAATAAGATTATTCAGTTACTCAAGTAATCGTATTATGGGAAACTTGAAAAGACATCCTTTTCTATATTCTGATTGCAATGTTTACACAGTATTACAATGTATCAAGTTATTGCAAAGATGAGGTATAAAAATTACGGTCGATTACATCACATATTTCAAATACGCGCTTACAAAGGGTACATGATTAGTAAAATGGTCGACACAAAGAACGTGCCAAGGCATAGACAAGTGAATAGAACTCTGTTCTCAACCTCCTTTGGAGTTTCAGTCTCAGTAGAAATCACACTGTTCAAATTGTTCTGTATATCGAGATTCATTTTGCCCCTATCATATCTTTCAGCATCCACTTCTTCTCTTAATAATTCTGTAGGAAAATCAACTTCATCCGTGTCGTATATTTCGAAATTTTCGCTTCTTAGTATGTGGTCTTCTTTGCAGAAGGGCGTGACGAATTGGACTCTATTTGTCTGGTAATACGGTCCTCTATTCCTAAGCTCGCTGGTCGCATAGACTGGTGAATAGTGTGCGTTAGCTGTGTCAGTGTTATTGTTCTCATTATTTTGGTACTCTTCGGATTCGTCGATGGTGTAATGTTGGTTGTTATCGGAGAAGTTAAAGTTGCTTATGAATCGTTCTTCTGAGTATCTTTTTAGCTGCCTTTGGTAGTAGTTGACTTCGATGGAAGTTTCTGCGTCGTCGGCGTAGTACTCGCCTGATTGGTCAGTTTCGTAGTGGTAAGGGTCAGTGGGCATATCCCTTGCGGTCGGTGTGGCGTGTGTGAGGAGGGCGGCGACGGTGCGGGCGAGTGGCGTGAGACCGGGCGGCGAGCAGCCGAGTATGTCTTCGGCCGAACAGATGACCTCCTGCAACACACGCCACCCGTCTCTTAGTTTCATTTACAACAATCTGTCGCTTCAAGGGATATTTTACAAGACCCTGCAACACTCGGAATTGACACGGCAGGTATTCATCGCTAGTGCTCATTTCATTTTCATAGAATTTATCACTTTAACACAGTTTGCTCTCACTTCAAATCGCGTTAAAATGTGAACGGAAAAAAATGACGAAAAAAAAAACAAACAATGTTTCAATGAAATAAACAAAACAATATTTGCGCAGTATTACTCACCTCTTCAACTCCAATTTTTCGACACGCTTCCAAAAAGTTGTCCACGTTTCGTCTACATCTCGCCATAGTTAACTTGGGCTGAAACAAACATAAATCAATTTTATTATTAGATACATACAATTTTACATGTAGTAAATTCTGTGAGGTGACAGGGCAGTCTTGCTGATGCCTTCTGATTACAAGCTTTGGGTAATCGAAACCTGAACAGAATAACCAACTTTATTTAGCTGTCCATTTTATTCTTGTGTCAGTGTGCAGTTGCGCCGCGTTTAGCATTCATGGTCTCGTGACATGATACATGTAAATTAGGACTTCTTCGTTCACAGGTCTAAATTAAAATCCAATTTTCTTGACATTTACTGTGTATATTACCACCCCACAAAGGTTGCGTACCTGTGCAGGCGAGGGCACGTGCACGGAGGCGACGGAGCGGGGCCGCACGTGGTTGGCGAGGTGGCACAGCACCACGCCGTCGCACAGCACCGGCGCCAGCTGAGCCGGCAGCGACATTTTCAGACGGGTCTCGATGATCTGCGGGAAGGAAGAAATTGTAGTAGGTAAATACTAAGGCTCTGTTCAAACTGACTATGAGCCGCCATATGGCAGCGTCCATGTATGTATATTCCGCATCTAGATGTGAACGAAGAATTGAATATGTATGGAAATAAAATAAACTGCGTTACATTCGCTCACATTTGGCGGCTGACAGTCAGTTTGGTTCGAACACAGCCTTAGGATAGCATTCTCCTAACAATAAAACCAGAAAGGGTATGTCGTTGAAGGTAAAAAGTTCCACTGAATTTAAAGAAGTTATTGAAATGAATACATGAAAAGGCCGCGATGTTAGAAGTAGCTGAAGTAGATAGGTACTAGGTCGCTGCTTGCTATGAACAGCTGGACAAAGTGTCTATTAATCAAAGTTCGAAAAATCTACACACCAATTTTGAATGGCTTCAAGTATTGAATTCACGAGTAGGTTAGTTAATGCAAAACACTCTCCAATTAGTTAAAAAACCCAGATTCAAAAACACATGCTGGACATTCCCATGTAAATTTTTACTTACAGATCTCAACTGCTGCAGCAAATCCAGTTCTTCCTTCTGCTTATCGAACTCCCTCTTCATAGTAAAGCTGAGTTTGTCCACCGGAGCGTCTTTATTCCACGCCATCTTACCCGGAGGCTTCGGGGCCGCACCTTTCAAATACGCCACACTGGTCGTCAGTAACTTAGCATTGTCGCCGTTCACTTGCCGCGGTATACTCGACTTCCCTAAACTGTTGTACCCCATAGTATTCGTTGGTGACTTAGTAGGCGATGTAGGCTTTATGTATGCGTCTGTCTGACCATTTACCCGACCGTTGTATTCCACGTTGCCATTGACAGTCGAGTATACCTTGCTATTCACGTTTCTAGAAGGTACAACTTTCTGAACAGGCCTTTTGTTTTCTTCTTGTTTCTCTACAACACCGTTGCCGTTCGTCGTTTGATTCTGAAATCTTCGTGGGGTGGAGTGTAGGAGGGGGGAGTTTGGCACTTGGGAAATGTTTGGGGATGAGGTATTGGATAGACTACTATTGGAAGATGCGGTTTTATATAGACTAGGTGATACGTTACTGCTGTATCCGTTGACTGGGGAGTGGGAAGTTTTCTGGTGGATGGGACTCTGGGTCTGGGAGTGCGGGGTCGAGTCCAGCTCGGGGGAGGGCTGGTCGGTGCGGGGGCGGTATATGTCTTGCTGACGCTGCTGTCTTAAGGCTTCTTTGTATTGTCTGGAATGTTTCAAAGTTATAGTCAGATTTTTTTTCTTATGATCAAACAGTGTATAATGGCACATAGATTTCGTATCTCAGTTGCTTTAGTTAGATTTAGTTACTTAGATTATTCCAATTACTCTCTGTTAATCACAACAGTCAATTTTTTTAAACATTAGTACATTTACAACCAAAAGTTAAGTACAATCCGTACAAAAAGTTAAGTCAGTTGCTCCCAGAAACTAGTCACACTTTACAACCCGCGAATTTCTACAGTAAACACTAAATAGAAAATACAAAACGAGCATTAGAAAAAAGTCATTATTACACTCATATTAGCAGTGTGAACGTGTTAGTACTGCACCCAGTCGGAAGTTCGGGAGACTGCAATTAGTGTGTTTACTGACAAACGATACCGTGCATGCTATTAGTAATACGAACTTTTATTGTAGTACACATATGTGAAGTAAGCATTTGAGAGTTCGATGACTTTGTATCGAGTTCGACGTTTTCGATTTTGAAGGTGAGTTTCTTAGGCAAATTATATACGTTGAGTAACCTAATTGATTTGAAAAAATAACAATGAAAGGTTGAGAAATAACATAGCTGTAATGTATCTGTTCTTTCTAAAGGATTTTTTAACTTCAGTTCCTGCTTTAGCCAAGTCCCTTCTTGTTTACTTGTAGGAATCACAAGTGGAAGCAATTTATCTAACACTAATAGTAAAACTTTCGACGTTTATTGCCGATATGTATCTTTCTAATAGCTAGGAATACAGCTAGGCGGTAGGAAGTAGATGAATCTACTGATTAAATAAAATATTCGTTGAAATTCTAATTTTCTTCCACCTTATTCCTTCGCGGGAAATCGAAGCTAAATTTTGAAGTAGAAACACAAACAATAAGTCAGTGTTGCCAGCTGTGATTTAAATAGAATGATTGATTGTTCCGCTCTTGTTGTAACATACGATATTTTGGGAGGGTATATCGAAAAGTAGGTGTGTTCTGTGTTATTTCAGGAGAGTAAATGAACCGACATCAGGTCAAGGCTCTGAAGAAAATTTACTTTATATTGTGAAAAAGAATTACCACGTTTTAGACTTTATTATAGTGTATTTAGAGACGGTTTTTGGTTAGCTTGTGATAACGTTTATAGTTGTAATATGTGATTTATAATAACATGCACGATTATGTATCGTTAGAAGATAATTTTGTGACGTTGGTATGAAAATACAATACCTGCTTATGTGCGAAAATTCGAATAAGATTTTTATTAATTTATTTAATATACAGGTTGCTCTTTTCACGACAACGCCACAAAACAACGAAATCTATGTGACATCAAACCATTTATAAAATAAACTTAAGTATATAAAAATACGAGTGCGTATGTTAGTGAATGTCGTGCATACATGACGATGTACCTGTATGTTTGTTGATGGGCTAATTTACTCTTATCGTCGCCATTGGACATGTTCCCATCGGGTGATATACGGACGCTGAAAGGGACAACACCGGGGTTAATAAAAAAAGAGGTGGGGCAGCGGCATTAGATTGTTTTGATTTGGAACAATCTTGTGCTTTTTTTCTACTGTCTGCTATATTTTTAAGTTTTGTAGGGTTTTGTAGGTATGTAATGCCATGGCCAGTAACTTTGAAAGTATTATTAGATACAAAAATGTTGAAGAATTGACTTTTTTTCTTTTAATTTTAAAGGCCCTGAGTAACAGCGACTTCCAAGCTTATTTAATTCGAACCATTGTAATTTTCTAAAGCAGATGCTTCATGGGCCTTCCTCTATTCTAAGAAGGTGTGCCATTCGGGGACCGTAGTTGTAACAATATGTTATACATATTTCCACCTTATGTGTATTATTTATGGAATGCAATAAACGATCATCCTCCAAGCCTTTTTCCCAAACTATGTTGGGGTCGGCTTCCAGTCTAACCGGATTCAGCTGAGTACCAGAGCTTTACAAGAAGCGACTGCCTATCTGACCTCCTCAACCCAGTTACCCAGGCAACCCGATGCCCCTTGGTTAGACTGGTGTCAGACTTACTGGCTTCTGACTACCCGTAACGACTGCCAAGGATGTTCAATGACAGCCGGGACCTACAGTTTAATGTGCCATCCGAAACACAGTCATTGGTGTCTAAGATATACTTAGAAAGTACATACAAACTTAGAAAAGTTGCATTGGTACTTGCCTGACCTGGGATCGAACCCGCGCCCTCATACTCGAGAGGTTGGTTCTTTGCCCACTAGGCCACCACGACGAATGCAATAAAGGATATGAAGATAAATACTTTATCGGAAACGAATAAATTTTCAGTACTAGATGATCTCTATATCAATCTGTTTGTTGCATGTTTGTTCCAAAACAGTGTATCAAGTTAATGCCGTTGCGGAAAAATGAGACAGAGGATAGGGGTGATAATGGCTGTGATAATTACGTCAAAAATATTTAATTTTACCTCTGTATCGGCCAATGCGAAAAATAAAAAAATAAATATATAAGCATCTATGTCTACACACACTTATAAGAAATAATACCCAATAATTTTTTTGGTTCTAAAAAAGTTATATTAATTTGTTTCTAAAATCAAGGAAAATAGCTGATCAGATATTTTGTCAACAAAGTCTTAAAAATACACAATTATTGGCAAATATTAAGTTTTTTATTTTTAGTTGTCTGGTCAACTGGTTTCCCATTAACATCAAAGTTCTAGTTTTATAATATTATTATTAAAAAAAAAACTATTATACACACAAAAATCGAATCTTCACCAAAAATTGTGAAACCAGTACCATAATGAATACACTTTCAACCACTTTCGAATTTAAAAAATATCATCTGCAACATTGTGGTTCTGGTATTCACAGCAAAACAACCTAATACGTTATATTTATATTATATAATACGTTATATATATAAATATATTTATATAATACGTTATATTGTTTTATTTTTACCTAATAGGTAAAAATAAAACTACAAAAGACAAAAATCACACCCCGTTAAAATAGTTAATTTCCCTAAAAGCCCCAATTAAAATCAATTTGATTTCACTAGTTAAAACCACATTTTTCAATACCATCACTTGGCATATTAGGTTCAATATTCGTGTCATTATTGGAAAGTGAAACCTAATCAGCTAGTAATAAGATTCACTTTGTATGTAAAACTCTATACTGACAGCCTTCATGATATACCGAGATGTTCCCTTTCCATATTTGAAATAACACCAATATTGGATCCAATACGCCAACATTAATTGCCCAGCATAAAACTATTGTACAAACATACCCAGAAAGCAGTGGAGTATTGGGCGCCAAAGGAGTTTCACTTGATAATGACTGGGCCCTGGATAGTGCTGCTCCCGGAGACAAGGTGGAAGGTGTGCTCGGCGTTGAACGTCCACTGCCCCCTCCACCTGCTTCACCGCCTCCTATTGGAAGAAAAACATGCTGAGAAAACCTGGATTTCAAGTCTGGTAACAGTGTAAGTGTAACACATTCGGATACCGTTATAACTCTCTTAAAAATTAAACCATATAAGGGCGGGCCCGTGTTGCGACTGTTATTGCCTTTATTAAATTACTCATGGACATAAAAATGATTTAACAGCTATAAAAAAAGACCGAGAAAGGGTTTCACAGATATTTTAGTCCGTTCCTATTTCCGGACGTAAAAAAGAGTTTATATGCGCGTCATTCATATTTTATGGTGGTGCCCCATTAGTGAATGGCATCGGTCATTAAGGACGCTTGACATAGTCAATGGGCCGTTAACTGTTTGCTTACTAAATGGGAATGAAAATATTATCGCAATCGGAAACTTATGTGGTATTACGAAGTTCCTTGTATCGTTTATTGTTCCTTTTATCGTGTTTTCACTTTATTCGTCCGTGAAAAGATGTTTACGTTTCGAGAAAAGTGGGACAAATGCGCTACCAAGGTGACAGTTTTCGATCCCTTATGCATCCCCAGAGAGCACTCTTTTGTGGAAATACAAAGTTGGGGAACAGCGTTTGGGAATTCGGAGTACTTTACAAATGTGTTCCAATTTAAACTAATATATGGCCAGTAAAAAACCGCAATCATTACTTTTTTTGCGCCGACCCCAATTAACTTGGGAACAGCACGGAAAAAGAAGACATGAAGACATTTCTACACATAGTGAAAGTCTACCAAAATTACTCGCCATCATTAGACCACCTCTTATCAACGCCATCAGTGCTGTACCCACTATCGACAACGTGTCTCGGCTTATGCCTCAAGCAGTCGATAGTCGCGTTGCCCGAAGTGATCTGATGAGCAGCACTAGTGTTCGGAGAGTTGCTTATATAGGAGCTGTGTTTAGCCGAACGTCTGGTGTCTTCTACTCGTCTGTGAGACGGGAGGGTGTCCTTGTTCGCCATGTTTTCGAGGTACTTGAATATGTGCACGCGCCCGCGCATGCATATCTAGAAATGGGAAAAGGACAATGATAGTAAGCAATCATTCTTATTCGAAACTTATAATACATTTAAGAAAGGGATAAATACTTTTTACATAACCTCTACCGTCTAATTGCGGTCCAAAAATCTTGCCAGTCTTTTATTCTTTCTTTTGGGGAGGAAAAAACACTGCGCTATTAAAATTAACTTGTTATGCATGAAGGGAAATTTCCAATTCACATGTCCAGGTCCCCTGACAGTAATTAAACATAGATAGCTTCAAACAGACAAGGAAAACCATCATGTTTACTTCATTTATTATTAATTAAAACTTAATGGCAGAAACAACGAAGAGCTAAAGCGAATATAAATGCAAATGAATATTTGCTTGAAATTCACACTAGTTGATCAGAAAGTAATAGAAAACGCACAATGTATCGGCTCACATAGCTTGCGGTCGTAAAACTCGAGGGAAAGTGTTCACATCTAACAGTGAAGCAAATGAACTGCAAAATTCATAGTAAAACACTAAACGCAATTTTATTGCTTTTACAAAACTATGAAGAAATTTTAGATGTGTTTGTGTTGGCGCCGCGCATTTGAAAGACGAATTAAAAAGATTACTACTTTTATGTTCATTAAAAATAGCAAATTGGAATAGTCATAAAATAAGAAGCATGGATATCACGCAAGTAGCTCAAAGACTTAGACAGAACACAAATCACCTAGAATCTGTCCATCATAAACAGACATTCTGATCATCAACATTTGGTTTCATAATTTTTTAGCTGTATACTTGACTTTCGTTATTTTTCTTCATTACGTTAGAGATATTTAAAAAAAAAAACTTACAGTGGTGGGAGGTGAGACGAGGGGATTGTTGTCCAAATTAAGCGTAACTAGTGTGTTCATGTTGCGAAGTTCCAGAGGTAACGACGATATGCAATTACAGCTCACATCCAGGTGTTCCAGCCTCAAGTATGTGATCTCTGGAATATGAAGAAAATAATCAATGTAGGGGTACATACTAAAAGGTCTTGGTGAGTGCTTAAACATGTTTGACTAATGACTGAACCCTTTCCCTGTACTTGGGGGTATCATTTTGTCAAATGTTTATGACCTACATCGTCCAAATGAACCCTCGTTGTTTAGGAGTTAAAACATTTAAACCATAAAGTGTGCAGACATAATAGTAGCATTTGTAAACGCAATATTTTCACTAACAAGGTTGCAACCCTCAAATAACTTCCTAGCCACGCACATCAAAGCGACTTCCCTCGTGAAGCGGTAAATACATCAAATGTATTTAACCACTTAGTACCCCAACTACTTGCAACCGCTTTGATTTCTGTAGATAAATAAACTCGAGCTAATGCGTCCCGGCTAAAATCTTGCAGTTTGTAACTTCCAAGCTCCTTGGTAGTATTGTTTGAAATCTAGTCTGCCTAATACTGGTATCATTTGACTGACATTTGCTCTTGCCAAGTAGGTTGTTCAGTTACTAATTTATTTAAGAGAAAAACAGAAAGCTTTAGGTGTTTACCAAGAATTTATCAAATGTAACAGGAATAAATAAATTAAATAAACAGGGAATAAGCAGGGATTTATTATATTCTCGATACCGTATGTGACCTTATAATACTTAATCATTTATACGCAGCTTAAACCCGACTAAAAATAGTTTGTTTACAATAACAAAGGAGTTTTCCTCCTTATTGTACATGTTTGAGCAAATCGGTATAAATAGGCATACGGTACTAATGTTACTATCGGGCTATGTGTTTGCACTCAATACCTGTTAATGTAACAAGTGTTGTCCTCAATGTTGAGGTAATAAGTATTGATAGCATTAAGAAAGGCAAAGAATTGACAGTCAAATTAGATTCATTGTCGATAATTATTATCAGTTAAGTGTACGCAACATTTATGGTCTTCTCATAGTGTTTTATGCTTGAGCACGCGCATTAAAAATATGTGCACCTTTAATGCTTCCTTATTGATTTTTTTATTATTTATATCCTTTTTTTTATTTAATTGATACATAATCAAATTTTATTTACAAAAATCATTAGGTACTCCCTAGCTGTTTAAAAAAAAAACGACTAATAAAAACTGTAAAGGGCGGAAAATAAAACTACTTTTAGGTACTTCGGTCCAGAAGTCAGTACTTATCTGGTGGATACAGGTTTGCTTATTTTGCCACCTATCCACTATTGCATTCCTATCTATCTCATTAGGTTAAGATAAATCTGTATTTATTTATTTATATAAAGGAAGACTAACAGCTAGTACAATAGGTAAAAATACTAGTAAATACTGTAATTGTAGTTTAAGAGTTAAAACAAAAATAAATTGCTAAAAATTAGAACTCACGTAACGGCAGCAGTCCCAGCTGATTATTGCTAAGGTCGAGAGCCCTCAAGCCGGCGCAATCCCCAAGAGTCATGGGGACTTGCGTCAGCCTGTTGTTGGAGGCATCGAGCTCAGCCAGCGAGGTCATCTTGCCTATCTCCTTGGGTAAGGTACTTAGCATATTGTCGGGGACTAAGAGCACTTGAAGCGGCATCTGGCATACTTCCCGCGGTAATTCTGTGAGCTGGTTTGAACTGTGGACAAAAGAAAATTGATTAAGAAGTTTGTTCTTCACAAAAAATCGAAATTATTGTCGAAAAATAAGACCATCTTCGTCGTTAATTTGTAAAGTGCAAGCTGAAAGAAAATTCTCAACCACATATTCCAAAGATACAATTTACTCAGTTCCCGCATCTAAATCCACTTCATTAATCCAGATTTAAGATACAAATGGCTAACATTTATCAACACGGACGAAACGGTCTCGCATTCTTATATCACAAAGTGAAACGCACATAATTCTTAAGAGTCAATGAACGCGAACATAAACAAATGCACCCAATCGATACATCACTAAACTGCTATTTTTACACCATCAAACCTACTTCGGAATGGGATTGCATGTAATTAGAACGCTCGAAACATAAATCGGTCGTCGCCTAACCTAATAGTTTCGGCGTACGTGCCAATTAAGCTGATAATTTTATATGCAGATTAGATTATGTGTGTAAACAACGTGATCGTATTTTAAGACCGCCCAAGAAGATATTTGTAGCTTAAAATAAAGTCATAAATAATAATGATATAAGGGAGTTATTTGCAGACACAAGTCATAACTAAACGAATTTCTAAGTAAAACCATTTCATGTCAGACTAATAATATCTCAAATAGAACCATTGGACCAGTTTGTTAATTGAAAGTTTAGTCGGAATATCATAACGATATCCATAACATGCCAAACGTTCAATTAACCCTCAGGTTTTATGATCCTATAAAACTACCTAGTTCTGAACAGCAAGAAATCACTCTGAACTCGGCCAAAACAGACGAAGTTCGAGAGAGACAGCATCAAAACAAACCCAACTGAAACCAAAACAAAGACCACCCTACCGTATCGAAGTACTTAACGTGCACCTTCAAGTCTAGATATATTTATTTTTTTGCCGTCTAGACGCTTAGACACAGACTCGAAACAGGATTCTATTCTGCAAGACAAAGAATCAATAAATAGATGCGAGGTTAACGCACGATGCAAAGGAAATAATTGTAGACCAAGTTGGAACGCTCGGTGGAAAAGTTGGATAATAACACGACACTATGAGAATGGCCTACATATAGAAGCAGGAGAGTTGATTGTATGGGATGACGTAAACAAGGCAATAAACAGATGTACATAAAGAACGTCGAATGGGATCAACGAACCGGGATGGGATAAAGTATCGCTAGCTGAAATAAATGATACTGTTAGTCTGAAAGCTCCCTGTATTTACTTGAAAAGCTTTCATGTTATTGCATAAAATGTATGCATAGCAAATGCAACATACTAAATTTTACTATTGCTAATGCTCAGTTTATATTATTTCAAAAACATCGGTGTATGTACAATCTTAGAAATTGTTCAATCTTCTCTAGACTCACTCAGCTCCTATTGTCAGCTTCCCATTGAACAGTGTCGAGCAAGCAAAACATCTAAGTGGCACATTTCTCAATATCGCCCAGTCAGCGAGATAGGACCGTTATCGGACCACCATTAAAGGCAACGTGACAGTTTCAACAGAAACAAGAATACGAACACTGTCATGCGATTGCAATGTACACAAGCTTTCTCGATGACTTTATAATTTGCTGACGTTTGAATAATTCAGATTTTGGATTATCATACTTCACACTTAGTTACCTGCTGTTGTTGCTTTCTTATTTAGATCAGGTATGAATTAATGTGCCCTTTCGATTGTAATGAACGAGACCCCCTGATACAGACATTCTCACAGAATGATACAGTGATGGCACATTCCACAAGCTGTTTAATATTCTCATTTTAAAGTAAACCTTAGCCATGCATATAATATCCGTCTACCAAGTGGTAATTATTTTCAAAATACATGTGAGTCCTAAGGCGACGTAACCCCACACGTGCACATGATGTGATATTATGCGAAAAATAATAACTCGCATTATCAAGATTCAAAACAAAATCAGTGTCCGTAACATTACGGTGCGTGACTAATTTATTCGAGAAGAAAAAACTGTTAATTAAATTACGCTCTCTATATTCGCGAGGTATAGAGAATTATTGAGAATGATGATACTCTCAGATACATTATAGCTAACATTTGTCATGCAATTCATCTGTGACTTCGCTTTGAGCTAATTTGGGTCAAAATCGGTGTCGTTTAGTTTAATGAAATGAAGCGTTCATTGCGATATGTTCTTGAGTTTTCACAAAATGGAAAATGCAGTAGTGTAGAGAGAACTCATTTTAAATTTTCTAATAACACAACTCTCTAGCAGTCTCTAAAAACAACAATAGACATGTTGCATGTTGTGGTTTTGATTTCCACGCGGAATATACTTAATTCTGTAGAATCAACCATTTATTGCGAAGGGAGGTGCCCTTCGCTGTCAGTAGTGGGTAGGGGTGTCCCCTGCTGTCGACTTAATTGTTTAGACATTAGGGGGTGAGGTCTTAGTTCGCATAGGACTTAAAATATTCTACTTGAATCTAGGTCAGGGTAAGGATTTTTGTTTGACGTCTTTCTTGTTACATCCTACTAATATTATAAACGCGAAAGTTTGTATGTATGGATGTATGGATGTTTGTTACTCTTTCACGCAAAAACTAATGAATGGATTTTAATGAAACTTTACAATAATATAGCTTATACATCAGAATAACACATAGGCTACAATTTGTAAACATATTGTTCGAAATACTAAACCTGCGCAGACGAAGTCGCGGGCACCAGCTAGTTTAGTATATGTATTATTACCGAGGGTTATGGAACAGCTGATCCTGTCTTCTAGACCATTTCTAGTGGTACACCTGTGTAGGTACATTTCGGTAAACTACATCTAACCCCCATACATCAAACATTCTATCACATACTACAGGTGCAATTGTCAAATGATTGACTACAATTTCCGTGTTTTCGCGTCCCACACTCAATATGAAAGCGACATTGAGGGCCCCACATGGCTTCCCCTAACAATTTAGAGCAAATAATTCGCACGTTCCGCTCCAGCGGTTCAAGGTCGATATTATATCGATTCTTCCACAGAGGGGAGGCAGAAATAACTTTACGAGGTGCAGGGACACAAAAATTAAACGGCTTTGTAGCTATATCGAGAATTTTCATAAATCATTCGATTTTGATTTATTAACTATAAAACTTAACTACTCTTGTTATTGATATGTATGCAACCTGTAAACTGATGTAAGTTCGAATAATAACGCACGCAGGTAATTAGTAAATCGATTCCACACAAACCCCCAATTATCGATGAGCAAAAAAGTGCCAAACGGCACCAGGAAGATGGTGTTCAACCAAGCAGTTCTCGATAAACAAGTTTGATTTATTACCTATTCTCACATCACGGGCGTGCTCGTTAACCAAATCGGAACGGTGCAAAAACTAACTGGGTATACTAACGTATGTGCCCAATTGAGTTACACAATAGTAAGTGCTCCATTCTATCGCCATTGTGTACATGTGGCGCGGACGTCCCATTTTCGAAAGCCTACGTGTGTCATGCGCACGCGCGCGATGATCGACCGTCTTGGAGAATGCGCGAGCGACGAACCGAAATCATAAAGCGCAGTTACGCTCTGCTGATGGTTTTACTTTTATGACAGTGTTTTGACTATTACGAAAAGGTGTATCGTTTCATCAGTACTTTTTCCTAGTCGTTATTGAAGCGTTACGAACAACATTTATAAGGCTGTTCCTCTTACAGTAAATATCTTATTCGATCGATCCCGCTCATCAACAACGATGCATTAAAATTACAATAACCTGAGTGCCATAATTACAAACATTTTCTATTCCATGTTGCCAGCAATAAACCAGCCAACAAGCAACCCATGTTTTCCGGCCGTAAACATTAAAATGTACAATACAAATAAACAGAGAAAACTGTTGTATGTGTAACCCAACAATAGATACTCCGCTTGTGTTGTGACAGTTGTGTTTTCCATAGAATAGGAACAACAGTAGAACGGTTTTTGTTTGGTGACCACGTTGTTCCCAGTAACAACAGTTTTAATGAGGCTAATCGGTCGAGTTACGACATTATACCATTGTGTCAATTTCAAGTTCATACGCGAAAAGAAAGCCGATACGACGTTCTACGTATCGGCATTGGCGAATCCGAGAAAATTAATTTCTTGGAAAACTCGCTCGATTACCTCGGCGTGATTTGTCAAATTCTGTATTGTTCTTTGAACGGAACATTTATCATAATTAAGGGCTAAATTGTTTCTTGAGTTAGACTGAAGAGTCTACAATAAATTAGCAAATAAATTCCCGTGATTTATGAGATGGTTAATCTCATTAAGAAAGAGGGAGCACAGGCTAAGTATTATTTAATTAGGTAACAAAATATGTTCAAGATGAAGTTAAAAATATAAGTAGGGATATCAGGAGATGACAGGTGGTGCTCCACCTGCCTTGTGCCAAAAATAAACGTGGCCTGATCAAAACGAGTTCAGCTGCATATTGTAAGATTATAAAATTCGTTTATTTTTTCAAACGTTGCAGGGTGATTTTCAGAAAAGAATACCCTGTGACGCACAGGAAATATTTTTTTTTATTTCGTGAATTCTATTTTATTTACTCTAATATTAAAGAATATATTGTTAACTAGCTAAATCTGCATTTTAAATTAAAATTATAATATGATTTTAAGAAATATTAAAGTTTTTCTGTCAGCGTATGATGCATAGTATTCCTGAACGTCACAAAATATAATTAATTAGAAATAAAACAAACAAGTATTAAAACGAAATCAACTTATGGTGGCATAAAGATATACTTAAAATCTTTTAAAAACAAACAAAACGATAGCATAATTCTATAAGATTATTAAATAATCAGCTAAATAATTTCACTTTTGTCACTTCTTGGACACATCTCACTAGAAAAGTTGTCATTACTAATGATACCCGCTACAATTTCCAAAATCAAGCCTAGTGAGAAATTTTAGATACTAACAAAATACTATGATGCCAAAATAAACGCTATAAAATGAAAAATATATATTTTTAAACCATTTTTGTAACATCCAGAATATGGGACAGTGACTATTATGAAAATTTCGTGATGGATAAGAATAATTTGAGCAATGTCCACACTGCCGATTTCAAAACACAATTACAAAGAATAAAGTATTAACTCACTAAATTTTTAGATATAAACCTTTACACACACATATATAAACAAAACCGATTAAATGTAAGCCTTTTCGTTTGATACCTACCACACGCGCGGACAGGACGCTCCCATAAATTATTTAATTGTACACTAAGCTTTACAATTCAAGATCGTTACGATTTTGTTCCGGTAGTATGTAACGTGACGCACAGGAGGTGACGTTTTCATCTCACGAGACTTTTAAAATTGAAAATAACTAATATTTATTTAAAAAACCTTGTTTTTAGCCTTACTAATCTAATAATGATGAGTTGTTTATGTTATATACAGTGTTATAGAGTTAAGAAAACAATTTATTAACCTTTTAAATACTGCCACTATCCGGAACAAAAATTTTGCGCGCCGATGATACCAACATTGTCGTCACAGTTTTAGCCTTAACTGACTTTAAAACGGCAATGGCGGAATCCTAATACGGTCATAAAGTTGCCAAGAAGGTAGAAAAAACACAAATTAGTAGATTTTGTCTTGAGTACGATATCAAATTCACCGTGACGAAACCGGATTTTCCGGAACAATGATTTTCGTAGGACAACATTAAAATAATGATATTTCTTAAAATAACAATAAATTTATGGCATAAAAATTAAAAATACGTTTTTAGAAATACAGAGACTAAGTTCAAAAACTTAAACATACCCAAAAACGAATATTTTAGAAGTAAGATGTATTTGAAATCTCGAAGAGCGCCATGGGACACACGATATTTATACGTCCTCTTTAGGTTTATTTTAAATATAAAAATAACTATCCACTTTTTATGCTACATATTGATTTAATTGTACATTAAAATATATACCTAAATTTATCAAAAACTCACTTTCACACGTGCCATATAAAAAAATCAAAATAAAAATGTTTGAAGGTGTGGGACAGGCCGATTTTGCTAGGGTCAAGTTTTCTGAAAAACACCCTGCAGCATACAAGATGCAATTCCTCTCCAAAGACTCTCGTTCTAAAAAACCCGAAACAATTGTCTGTGAATCATGCGAACTTTATGTAAGTATGTTATTACATAGAAATTGTGTGGGTTTATGAGAAACTGTCATCTGTGAGGCAAATTAAATACATATTAGTTTAGGAGTACTTATACTAAAAGGACCGTAAGATTAAAACAACACTGCGTGGGACGATCGAATCATGTAAAACGATATTCAAATATATTTTAGGTAAGGCTTTTATGCTTTTAGCGTTCATCCTAAGTGATTATTAAAGCTGACATTAATTTGTAACTGGAAGCGGCATGATATCGATTTTCCGTCTACGTTTCAGTATCTAAGAGGCAGGTTCTACCCACACATTTTGTGTAAAAATAATTACAAAATTATTACACAAGGAGGAAAGTGCTCCTTATCAAACCAGTGCATTTTTAAACATCACATAATACGCTATCTACCTTGTTATCGCTTTATCCGTATGTCACTCAACGTCTTGGCCGTGACATCTGCGGTCATTCACCCCGCCTACAGATGATTTCACCGGTGACTCTTATTGCAAGGACATAGGGCACATTATCGTGATATAGGAAGTGAAGTTAACGTTGTGTACCGCGAACACGTGATAAGTGTGTTATAGATCTCGTATTTACGTTGTTGGAACAATAGAAAAGGTTAGGTCTTGTTATTGGTGTCAAGCATCCATTTAGCGTTTGGTATTGAGCAGCTATTATCATTTAGAAGTTATTTATGATTTTATGTCTGTATGATGTTTTTGTCATTTATACTGATTTCGTTTACTAAGCAGTTTGAGTGGTTTTGGCTGGGTTATATTACTGGGAAAAGACATGACTTTCAAATGTAAGCAGCTGAACGCTCATTTGGACGGTTTCCACGTTCATACAATAACTAAACAAATCATACAGGCAATATGTACCCTCTATACGTCATGTCTATCGGTAAATTCAAAGTAAGGCATTATGAAAAAAAAATCCTTACTAACCAAATATTGATATGTAAAACGTATTATAAATTTGAATTAATTTCAAGAAAGTAACGTTCATTAATGAATGCAACTGTGTTTGATATGTTATCGCGTGACTACTGACAGTACAGATAAGGGCACCACACTGAGGGTGAATTGTCCTGTAAGACTAATTAAAATTTTATTACCACTTAAATCAAGATTTGAACTGGATATAATAATTTTCGACAGGTACATTTCCTTACGTGTATTAATTGAGATTTTTATCGTGTACCTTACGTGATTAAATATGAGAGAGAGTTATATACCTAAATGTAAATAATATGGATAAATAACCAAATCCAAATAACGGCGACAACTCTCAAGCTGTTGTAGAGAAATGAAAGTTTTTCAGGAAATTGTAACTTACTACTACTATAAATGCTGCTACACAAACCAACTAAATACGAGAACTTTTTAAAAGTCTAAAGATAAGTAGGTAAATCAAGTTTGTAAAGTCTGGAAAAGGACAAAAATAAAACTGTTCTCAAAAGACCGAACCGCAAATGCCAAAATGCAAAATTGCAAGCAAGACAAAATGGTTCACACCACAATGTCTGCATTGCATAAATACTACAACAAAAGAATTACAACATCAAAGCAGAATCTCCTCGAGAAAGGCACTCTACTGGTTGTCATAAATAGCCAAGATACTAAAATAAAATAAAAAAAAAACTATAAAAGGCCGCTGTCTGCATATAAAACAGAGTTTATTTCTAAACCAAAGCTATTAATTACAGCCATCTTCTAAATTGTTCGACATCGTTGCTATTTGTGTGGTAGTGGTTCGTTAGTTTAGTAAGATCGTAAATGTATGGCCTGATTTGGTTATTGTAGATTTTTTTATTAGTTGTAAACAAACATTGATGCAACATAGTTGATATTGAGCAAGCGTGGTGATTAACGCTCAATCCTTCTCTATGTGAGAGGAGGCTTATGACCAGCAGTGGGAAGATAAAAAGGCTGATGACGACGACACAATTCAACCCTTGACTTACCTATATTACAGCTCAAAACCATTACAAAAACAAATGAATTCTTCCCAACCCTGAATCTCTCCAAAAATATTACGTTTCTATCAACACAACTATAAAATCTACTTAAGAACTCCCATCTACTGCAAGATACATCTCCTTTAGAAGCGCTGTCATAACAATCTGCATACAATTTACTTTAGCACCCTCAAACCACATTGTACAACTTATCGTACCAACTAATGTCCTATTTTGGTCCTGAACTCCGGAGCTCTCAATGTCCTTGACTCGTTCGACTCCACGACTTGCTTATTATCTTGTTAGTAAGCTACTGTCATAGCAAACTGTCTGGACGTTTGTTTGTGTATTGAGGAGCGAGATGAATCAATTGGTTTGGGGGCAAACGATTTGTTTGTCTTTTGAACTTGACCTACGGTACCCCAATATGGATTACGTCTTGACTGTGTAGCTGAACAATAAGTAAAATAAATTACTTGCTCATGTTTTAGGACAATTGATCTATTAAAGTATTACCGAAATACCGATCTCATTAGCTGAGCTCATTAGGTATACCGTAAACGAGCGTCTTTCCTAACATTACGCAGCATTAAAAAAACCCACGTGTGTTCCAAAGAGGTAAGAAACCTGCGTAACAAATTAATACTGGCCGAAACGTCACCAAATGTAAAACTGTCAAACACAAATGTCACAGGACTAAAAGCCGGTGGAAAACCGTTTGCATAGTAATTAATACAAAATACACACGTGGGTTGAAAATAGAGGTGTGTAGCGGTTGGCGTTTGTCGACGGTTCACGGCGACCCGCGCGTGCCCGCCCGTTTCCCCCTCGTCGAGCCAGGCCACGCGTCGCTCAATACACGGGCGTAGCCGCTAAGGTGACCAAGCTCAACACTTCAGGACATACATTTTTCCCCTCTTTGCCTTTAAGTATAACAATTCAGCAGAGAATTACATTTACATATTATTCAATAGCTATATGTGTTATATTTGTTCGTATTCACATAGTAACGGTTTCAGCAAGTTTCGGGGAAGTGCTTACCTTATTTAGTTTATCGTTCAGTAATAATAGGTAGGTGACGTAAATATGTAATTATACTGGAAGTTTGGTCCTTTTATCAAATATTGTTTCCTTATTTTTCCGTCATTGTATCGGCATATTGCGGAGGTGTAAAGTCGTTTCGACTCTCGTGGGTGGATTAGCCAGTGAGAAAAGTACTGTTGTTTAATATTTAATTCGCAGCAACCTTGGCATTAACAGTGTAAAATGAACTCGAAACAAAGCTATTTTAGTGCCTAATATCCTTATTTGACTAACCACAAAACCACAATGTTGTAAATATAGTCCTTTATCGCACTGATAAAGCTATTCACCCTAGTTGTACGGCCATCTTGGAGCGCAACCGCTGCGTTCCCCCGCCGCGCGCCGCACGCCAGTCGCTCGCTGCCTGCCCGCTCGTGTGTACGATCTATGTTCGAAGCCCGACAACAAAAATCGTTGCATTCCATCGCCATGCAGTTCGAATACGACCCTGAACGACTCATAGAAGAAGTCAGAAAGCGTCCTGGCATATGGAACTATGATGATGCGGAGTATCGAGCGAAAAATATAAGGTACAAACTATGGAACGAAGTTGTCACCGAACTGCTGCAGACGGATATCAAGGTTTCTAAAAGTGAAATGAGAGAACTTGGTGAGTTAACTTTGTTTATTATTATTTGTCTGCCATTCAACTTACTATTAGATTATCTCGAACCGGTAGCGGTTTTCACGAACACGCGGCGACGTAAACAAAGTTTGTTTTTAATGAGTTTAGTTACCCGGCGCCTCAACAGATGGCGCTACGAGTCTAGACCGGAGTCAGGTCCCTCGTTATCCAACCCTTTTTTTTGGGAGTTTGCTGTTGATGTCTTCATAAAGTGGCACAATTTATTGATATTTACTACGATTTATTATTGTCACAATGTTGATGTTAGCAATTATTTCATTGTATGATTTATAAAAATGGGAATTTTGAAATTAGGAATAGCACATAAATAGGTCGATTATCAATACATCAGTGTTTTCTTCTGTAGTCGTACAAAGGTCAGAGTATTCATTATGATGTTTTCAATTTTCAGAAATCCAACTGCAAAAGAAATGGAAAAGCATAAGGGACTGCTTCCAGAAGTACATATCAAATCCAAATAGGACAAAGAAACCTTACATTTACTGTAAACATTTACAATTCCTGTTAAAAGACCAGGAACTGCCTCGCAAAGAAGACGAAGGTACCAGCGATTCCAGCGAATCTAAGCCAATCAAACAGAAGAGAGTATGGAGGTCTAAGAAGAAACTGAAATTAGTGAAGGATGAGGAAAGCTCAGAAGAAGATAACGATAATACTTTCGATGACACTCTTGATGACTCTAGAGAATATTCTATGGATGCACCAGAAACCAGCCGGCCAGCAAAGCAGGCTAAACTGAACAAATCCGAGGTAGATGAGTTTGCTTTTGCGAACGTTGATGCACATATAAAATCAGACTCGGATGATTCTGATAAAATGTTTCTGCTGTCACTTCTTCCTCATTTAAAGACAATACCAGAAGAGTTCAGACTGAATGTAAAAATGGAACTGATGCAGGTTCTACGAACCGCTAATTACAATACCGTGCGAGAGCATAAAATGATGTAAAAGAAATTATATTTAGAAATGATTTTCCACTAAGTAAAGAAAAGACTATTGTTAAGTTACTTTCCAAATATTTTATATTAAAGTTTGTGATGAAATTAGCGTGTTTGACTTACCTTAAATCTAAATATGTAAGTGACTGGAGACCTCCGACTGCATTTGGAACTGTTCTGATTATATTCTGTGATAACAGTAACTTTTCTAAAAAAATGTACGACGTTAACTCATCTGGTAATTCACTGAACCGATTTTTTGACAAATCTGGAACAAAGAGAAACATATATTTAGTACTTGAGTTATTTTTAATATAATATTGAAGAAAATAGTGAATACATATATCGTGTTTTAGTGGACCAGTAATAATGCTCAATAACATCCATTGTCTGTAGAATCAAAATAGACAAAAATATATTCATTGTTCCAAAAAATAATCGCCTTACGAAACCATAGGCTTGCGATCATAACTTAAAAGAATAAAGTAACCAAATACTTATTCTCGTTCATAAAACGAGGGGGTAACATTAAGGGGATACAATATTTTCGTTCAAAGTGAGACGTTGTTTTACGGCTTAAGTAATGACAGCCATGAAAGTTCGTCGTAATAGTGATTTAGGACGGCACCTAAAGTAGTAATAAATAAATGGTTATTGCTAAGGGATATGTGGGTAAGCAACAAAAATAGATTAAACCCATAATTCTTTAAGTGACGAGGTGGTTGTACAAAGAAGCAGATGATTATATTCAAAAGTGTTCGAAGGATTCAATTGCAATAGAGTACTTTGGATCAATGTTGGGTAAGTAAGTTTTCTTAATGATATGATCAATCCTGCAAGATGGACTGTTCCATCAAAGTCTTAACGGCCATCGACCGTTTGTCATCACATCGTAATCAATCATGATTGATGTACTTGGGCACTAAGTAAACTTATATTTGCCTTACACTTTGCTTCTATAGGAGGTAAATTTTAAACAATATGGGCCTTACTACAAAAACTTTAAACCCTGTTTTACACTTGTCTAATAAAATTTTGGCTGCAAAATGAACCATATGCTAACGTCATAATTTGACATTTTTTTAGACAAGGCATAAACTGACGTTTAAAAGTTTTTGTGGTAAGACGGTGTATGTTCATCATTTTTAGGAAGCATTTTTTCCAAAGAAGGCAACTGCTATTTAGATTTCCTGAATGTAACTGAAGCAGAGTAGTGTTAAATTGGGCTATCTGGATCACAGGAGATCCAGATAGCCCAATTTTAACTTCTCGAGAAGTGATTTTGAGTTTTTGAGAACTGATTGTTGTTCTTTCAATAACTTGATCTATTCAAACCGTTTTCCTTAGCAACATCTACAGAACTGATTTCGTTTTCTCTAGAACTGAATCATTCAAACATTTTTGTCTCGATCATTCAAATACTTACTAAAAATATCCTCTGAATTATCTATTTGAGAACTGTTTCTAAGTTTTTAATTAGCTGTTTTATACTAGATTTTAATTATACTCTTTTACTGTTCTTTTTCTATTATATTTATGATAGTGTAGTAATTCTCTTAGCAGTTCCAACAATACTGAGAGTCCAGTTATTCAGAAACACCCAATTTACATCATCATTCGTTTTATTCAAAATAATGATCTAGTGACTCCTATGTTTATCTATCTATCCTCAACCAATTTAAAATATTATACTTTTGTTTCTTTCAAAAATAGACGTTTTAATTTGTCAACATAATCTGTTCCTTTCACAGCGTTCAAATAATAACATTGAGGAAATTGTATAGCATGTTGCATCCAAGGATCATTGTAAATCTCCCAATCTTCTATAACACCTCCACATGAGAAACATGCTACTTTATCATTTACACCATTTCCACAATAAAATAATCCGGCCTCAGCCATTTCCATCACCAACCTTCTCCCTGAATTAGCCGTTGCCCAATAATGTCTAAACGAAATTTCACGCATTTTATACACATTATACATTTCATAACGAGGGCTACATTTATTTTGAGACATGTTCTGTTCACTCACTGTATAGTTCTTGATACAGGTAATTATAAAGGTGAAATGATATCATACTGTATCTGTACCAGCAATTTATAATGATTAACATTTGATGGGATTGGTAGGGATAGAGGATTTGAAAATTAAACAAGAAAAATATTTATTTCAAAAATTTATTATCTATACACCATTTATATAAAACTATTACATTTTTTAAAGCACATATTTTGTCATGATAAATACAACTATACACATCATGAGAATGTTCATATTTATTATACAAGCTTAATAAATTAGGACAACCTTCATCTTCTAAATTATTTATATTATTATTATTATTCAAAATATTTTTTAACCACAACACTTTTTCTAAACCTTTGGTGTAAACACTTTTATCTCTTAAAATATCTACAATCAAATTCTGATGATTTGAGTAGGGCACAAATCCGTCTCTCCAGTATATCCTTCTATTACGTTCAATCCAACTGACTTGTCGTTTTTCTGGTATCGTCAGATCGTAAAATGGAAATGGTGGCTTAATTAAGAACATATGATTTTTTTTATTCAATAATACAGCAAATTCTTTAATGATAAATTCATTTGTTTCTGTTTTAAAACCTTGAACATCTACAATGGCTGTCATGATAATCTGCGCACTATGTTACTTAAAGGTTTATATTCCACAAGTCGATCGTTAATAATTAAACAGTATCCAGTTGTATTATCTGGTATTGGCGCGGAACATTCAATCTCTAACCGTACATCTACGGGGCCTGTTTTCAAACTATCGTTTTGTCTTGAACAGTCTATAATAAAGAGAGGGGCCTTCTCCTTGAAATCAAACAAATTAAGCAAGGGGTCTGCAGGACAATTGTAATACGACTGACGAAATTTCACGTACATTTCATATAATATATTGTATTTGTTCTCAGAAAAATTTAAGCTTAGAGGCTCGTAAGGATAATACTGCGAATTCAAAAATAATGTTACGTTACTAACCCCACAGTGATCAAACAGAGAACTGTCTTTCGTTTTATTATTTTTTCTGTTGGTTTGCAAGCAAAAAATTACATATCGAGGTTTTTCTAATTGCGATGCAGTCTTAACTGACCAAGAATGTTTTGTAGTTTTAGGGAGCAAAGGATACTCATATAAATCCCAATTTCGAAACGCTATTTGAATAGGTTTATCTCTCTCCAAGTGTTTTAGTAGTGTCAGTCGTTCACGGTCTGACACTTTTATATGTGGTACACGCCATTGCAATCTTTGTATGTCTATTTGAAAATGTGCAATATCATCAGTTGCTAAGATACTGTTTAAGTTAGAGTTACTTCTATTCAAAATAAGTTCATGTTTACAATTTATCACAATTTTATTGTAATCCTCCGCAAAGCCTAAAATCTTATTAAGAGGTACAATAGCACTAAAATGACCATCACTTTTGAATCCATCTAGGTTCCAACCCCATAAAGCAGCAACTTTATTTTCTCCATCATTCATTGAAACATATGACTTTATTGTCGACGTTATTCCAGAATTTTTAATGCGATCTATTTCAATGCCATTTATTTCGTATCTGATATCTTGAAACAAAAACATAATAGGGTTGTTACTGAACGTAATATTTTTCTTAATCGGTTTTCCATCTTTGTCGAAGAACTTTGCTTGACCCTCGACGTAAAGTGAACTGGCTGATGGTAACACGTATATGTCTTGTTGGTGTACGGGAATTCTGATTTCATCGTTTTCTCTAAAGCTATTAGTGTAGGGATTGTATGTGTGGACTTCATAGCTTTCAATTGAACTATCGAAGTGAGGTAATTCAGTAATTTGTAATATATTCATACTTTAAAACCTAGAGCTTTAAGAAAAGCTTTATTTGCTTCACTCAATTTTTTCACTTTTTTCTTACGTCTATGCTCCTTAATGGTCCTGGATGGAATAAGACGTTTGATTTCCACAGGAGTGTTTTTATAATATACTATCATTTTGTTTTTCTTAAATGAAGGCGTAATTGAATATGTTCTTCACCGAAGTTAATACAGTTACCGAGTTGATCAACAATCTTAACAGATATAGATGAAATTAGATTTTTGTTCACTGGAAAGTAAATAACGTTTTGTGGTATTTCTATCAACCGCCGACCTGCAGCAGTATCAGATACAAATTCGTGAATAAAATGTGCTGGTAAGCCATTGCAGTATGAACCGTTTACAAGATCACATTCGATTCTAATTACATTTAGACTGTTGTTGTTGACTGTCACTTCTGGTCTTGAATTTAATACTGAAAAGTATAGCAAACCGCACTCGTATTGGTCAGATAAATGCAGTGGTGGTTGAAAGTAAGAAATCAATTCAGATGTATTTCCAGAGATGGTAACTGTTGTAGTCATACTTGCATACTGAACGCATTTTGAAGATCCTGTTTATTTTATTTCTTGATTAAACCAGAATTTTCGTAAAAAATGTAAGCAGAGATGTCCACAATTGAAGGGGTGATCACGCTGTATATTATCATAATTATATTGAACTTTAGAACCTACATATTTTATGAATTCTTTTGGAGGCTTAAGATTTCCGTAACTATCAAAATACTCAATGTAATCATTATATTTTGCATAGGCTACCCAATGAGAACCAGGATTTTTAGAACAGTCTAAATTAATAACTCCACATTCTTTTTTAAAAGGATATTGAGGGAGTTCATCTCTCATAAATACACCTCTAAAATAAGGAATACTGTCAGCATACTTTAAAATATCAAAGTTAGTTAAGGCTCGTTTGGGTAGCCGATATCTTAGTTTTTTTGTTTCGATACAAAAATTCCGAGCCCATCTTTATGCGGTTTAAGGTGTAATCCTTTCCCAATACATAGAGCTTCCATTTTTTCATTATGTCTTTTCGATTCAATCAACATCTTTTTAGCCATCTTGAATTCATTAATAGTTTTAGCAATACCAGCTGCACCGCCTGCTAAAGCTCCTGCCGCTGATAATCCCGCAAAAATAGGAATTAAAGGTAATACACCACCAGTTTTTGGAATAGGAATCACACGAGGAAGTTTAACGGATGAATTATCAGCTAATTCTCTGGCAGCAGCAATAGCTAATTCTATAGCAATCTTCTTGGTCTTTGGTTTTAATTTTTTCATGTGTTTTTTAGTTTTAGTGATAACATTTTTCAGTTTACTTTTTAATCCTTTTCCATGTGTAGCTTTTAAAGAAGACTTTTTATTGCTTGTTTTTAGGCCAGAACCAGTTTTAATTTTGCTGGACATTGCCTTGCTTACCAAGCGTGCTGCAATTTTTTCGCCTACACTCGCATCAGAAGCAACCACTCGCTCTTTTGCCATTTTTAATAGAATTAAATCAGCCTTGTGGCGATCCTTTAAATTTAATGAATTTTGATAGGCAATGTCGTGATTTTTGCAATATTCGTCTAATTTGTTAATACCGCTATCTCCACGTGTAAGTCTTTTAGTTAATTTCGTACCTGGACCACAATAATTGTAACCAGGTAAATGTAATTCAAATGGTAAATTGTTTATAAGCCAGTTGAGAAGACTACTCTCCCCAAAACACATTACAAGACTGATGAATCTAAATTGTGCATATTAATAAATACTTAAAAGATTCATCCATGATTTTGGTATTAGGTCAATGCTATAGTAATATATTTGATTTATGAATCCAACTATTTTCAGCTGAAGATAAACCTAACCATTTTACTAAAACTCTATTATCTTTTCTTCTAAGAACTTTCTCAACTAGATACACATTGGGATGTTTTGTTTTTTGAAGTTCTTGTGTATAAAATGCGCCTAAAATAGGCTGACCTCTGAGAGTATCTTCAATTAAGTAAGTTATGGGAGTTGTTTTTTGCATTTTACGAATTTTAAATATTTCTGTTGACCAATTGGGAGTATAACCTTTTTCAAATGTTCCTTTGTATTTACTGATACGCACATAATCACCTACTTTGTACTTGCTTTTTAAATTATCAATTTTTAACAACTTTAAATACCTTTCTAATATCATTTTTTTATTAATATTGTCTACATTAGCAGGGATTTCATTAATAGTACGATGGTGAGTGTGATTGTATTTGTAAAGAACATCATTTAGGGTATTATTTATCCAATTGTAATTGCCTTTTAAACTAAATTCTTTATAAACTTTAGATTTGAATGTCCTGATAAATCGTTCAACTATTGAAGCCTTTTTTGTTGAGAAGGTTGAATAATGGTTAATATTATATGATTTCATAAGCTTCTGAAATTTGTTATTATAAAATTCTGCTCCATTATCCGTTTGCAGATTTTTAGGAACACGCCCTTTATCCAACAAAGTTTTGAAAGAGTTACACACATCTTCTTTGGTTTTACTTCTCATAGGAAAGGCCCAAGCATATTTGGAAAATGTATCAATAACGGCAAGAATATATCTGTAATTTTTATTTTCTTTTGAAATTGATTGCATATCAATTAAGTCTGCTTGCCACAAGTCATCTATATCTTTCATGATAACATGTCTTCGTGGATAGTTGACCCTCGCATTTTTATGAATTTCGTTTACCACGTCAGCTTTGCTCATGTTTGCAGTTCAGTATACTTGTCTTGAAATCAGCTATCGTACTGAATAAAACGCTTATTATTATGACTATTTATTCTTTAATTATATCAGCTTCTTTTAATTCTTCGATTATTGATAAAATTTCATTATCATGGTTTGTATTACCGGCATCTCGGGAAGCAATTAATAGTTTCAATCTGTCAACCAGTTCGTTAGGATCATCCCAATATACCAAGTCAGTGTTATTTCTGTATTTCTTTAGCGTTGGTAAGCTTCCTCCAAATTTTGTGACAATATTATTATTTAACGACTCAGAAAACAATGGTTTAATTATGTCTCGATATTTTATACCTTTATCGCCTCTAATTTGTCCATTAGGATTGAAATCTCTCTTATGTGCATTTGTATAATGCAACATATCTTTGTAGACCAATTTATCTTTGCTCGATATCAGTTTCAAATCAGGTTTTCTTCGAAGTAAAAGTTCTTTTAAACCAGCGGTTAAACTGTAGGTTTTATCACCAACTTTAATTAAAATAACATTATCATCATTCACACTATCTATTTTAGAAAATGAAACTATTGAATTGCCCATTAATAATTTTTTGTTTTCACTTCTTATTCCAAATGGTATATTTACCCCTTCATAAATATCATGGATATCATGACCCTCTAATGATATTTCTAAATCTTCCAGTGATTCCGTTTGGGGAGACTTTTTAACGAACTGCACAGAATTCAGTTCTGGAGTGTAGCATTCTTCAAACTTTGTAGATGAGCTAGTATTAATATCACTCAATTCCACATCTTCAAAATTAGAGTGTGTATTTTCTAAATTTTGTATTTTTTCTATTGTTTTATTCGAATCAACTAGGGTTTTAAGGGGATCTGTGACAGGTTTTAACATTTTATCAAGTGCTAAGTTTATAGAGTGTTCCTGGTTTTTCATTTGTTTTATTTTATTCTTTATGGAGTCTACAGATTTCATTAATTCTATTTTAATATTTTTCTCCATATTGTAACTATAATAGGTAACAACTGTGTTCGGCTAAAGAACAAATTATACTGAGTTTGATTGTACATGTTAATTACTTATATGGACATATAAAAAAGTCAGTCAAATTTAAAAAACATATCAAAATTCTGTCTGTATCTTCCATTATTTAATGACGATTCTTTATTAATAAGTAGAAAATTATAAGGTTTACTCCAAACAGTTTGACAAATATTTTTGAACTCTTTCCATTGTAAATCAGAACTAACATGCTCTTCATAAATATGTTTTAAATTTACATCATCTTGTTTGAATATAATAAGAAAATTAACGTTGTCACGTAACAATTGCTTTGGAATTTTAGAATAGGTTTGAGACAAATAGAAACAATCTATTTGTTTATGTCTACCCATACAGAAATAATTGCGGATATTTATTTGATTTTCACAAGCAACATCATCGAAAATAAATACAGAATTTGTTAAAGCTTCACTCGGAGAAATAACATCTTTATCATCATTGAATTCGTAGAAATTAACCTGTGGTACTCTTTTCAACACTTCAGTCAAGAAACGGTATTTAGGTTGAAAAGAAGTTTTCGAGTAAAGATACAGATTTCTGAATTTGAGCCCATTTTCATGCAGCAGTAAACTAATCATAACATTCGTTTTACCACAGTTCGACGGACCACATATTATACAGCGAATGGTATTCGGCAATAAAGTGCTATGCCTGATGTAGTAGGCAGATTCACTTAATCTTATATTATTAATATTTAGGGATATGGGTTGCTTGATCAACTTCATCTCGCCGATTAAATCAAATACTGTTTAGCATTCACATATACAAGCTGTTGATTTGCATCCGTGCCATAGTCAAGGACGTAAATATGCTAATGATTCTCGACCCAAATCAACGAAAAAATGGGTAGGTAATTTTTTCATGTTTTTTTCTTATTTACGTATATCCGTCAGTGTAACCCAGCCGTACTTTAATTCGGCGCGTGTGTTACTAGCCTTACTACCGCGCTGCGCACTCACACAAACGCAAACGATACATGCACAAAGCATACGCAACGATCGTTCAATAAAAATCGTAGATCATCCAGCCTACCCAAATTCACCCAATCACAGTGCGAGTACTCCCACACACTCGCCTCGCCGCTCCCCGCGTGCCCTTGAAGCCGGAACAAACAAGCGCCGACGGCAAGCAGTGTGTTTGATGTCGCCGCCGCTGCTGCGTACGTGCGCTTTGAATTCCGCGACGTGTAGGTACAAAGTGCGAGATGACGGAAAACTACACGAACACGAGTTGGTGGCGATGGTCCGCCTGTATGCGATCAGTGACAAC
The DNA here is from genome assembly GCF_022581195.2 of Helicoverpa zea. Taxonomy (NCBI): domain Eukaryota; kingdom Metazoa; phylum Arthropoda; class Insecta; order Lepidoptera; family Noctuidae; genus Helicoverpa; species Helicoverpa zea. Next base: position 3,671,014 of record NC_061454.1, read on the forward strand.
AGTGTACTAACAGCCATCCATCCTCCGAGCCTTTTCCCAATCATGTTGGGGTCGGCTTCCAGTCTAACCGGATTCAGCTGAGTACCAGTGCTTTACAAGAAGCGACTGCCTATCTGACCTCCTCAACCCAGTTACCCGGGCAACCCGATACCCCTTGGTTAGACTGGTGTCAGACTTACTGGCTTCTGACTACCCGTTACGACTGCCAAGGATGTGCAATGACAGCCGTACATACCTACCTATGTTCCGGGAAATGTTTACCGACCGGGAACCCTCATCACGGAGGGTCATGCTGGTCATGTGACAGACTTATGTGCTAGGACCGTTAACTTAGTGCTTTCGACACATTAAAAACGAATGTGATAGTGTTATGTTAGCTGAAGGACAACCAGCTACTTCGTCGTGCTCGATTGTGCCAAGAGTGTGAAGGTGACAGCTTTGAACAGTACCTCCGGGTAACTAAACTAGGTAATTTATTTATTTGTACATTTTGTAAATACGTAGTCAGCTTAATCAATTTTATTAGTGTAAATAAGTTGATTTCTTAACCACGCCAATAATACCTACGAGCCGAAAGAATCACCTCGTGCCTACACTTAACTAACACATCTTTCACCAATTTAATCGAAAAGTAAAAACAAAATTACTACGAAATCTTTACGCTGAATGTTAAAGCAAACCGAAAATGTTATCAATCAGCTGTTAACAGGTCAGTGAACTTTCCTTTAGCGCACTAGTATTACGTCATTAATAAGATTTCCGTGTTCCAAGGTCCTAAGACCGTTAAGAAGGAAGCAAAATTTCTAATTATTAACCAATTTAATTCAAAAATAAAAACTAAATCACTGCGAAAACTTTATGCTGAAAGATAAAGCAAAACGAACATTTTATCAATCAGCTGTTAACATGTTAGTGAACTTTCTTTCGCGCACTAGTATTGCTTATTACTGTAGTTAATAAGATATCTGTGTTAAAATGCTCAAAAATTAGTAAGCAAAGTAAAACGAAGTTAATGACAATAATGAAGGTGATTTTCGAAACTTTAGGTAAAATGATTGCTATCGCGTATCACTCGGTCTCGCTCGCTCGCGCGCTCGCGCTGTCATGTCGTAGATAAGACACTCACACATCGACACTCACGCACACACGTAGACATTAGTTTTCTCTGTCTACGCACACATAGCTGCCATCACGCACACACTGTGGCCGCGGGGCAATTCTGTTATGATTTGTGTTTAACCGTGGGCTAAATTCTGAAATACCATGAAATTACAACATCAAAAAAAGCAGCGCATATTAGCTTTTTCCCACCTACCGTAATTCAAATCGATTATTTACGTATTTAATTTTAACCTCCTTGACTATGGCACGGATGCAGATCAACAGCTTGTATACATAATATGATTTAAAAATATAAATAAAATCAAGTATGCCACCTGTGCAAGAATGATGTTATTCTAATCACAGATTAATATATTCTTTTTTTAATTTTATTTTTTTAAGGAAACATAAATAAAAACAGGTTTATAGGTTAAAAGTCATTTATTTAAGTATAATAAAACATGTTATATATCAAATGTACACTTATATCTATGATTAAACTATAACTATATTTATGTAATCCATTTACAATATAGTAAACAAAATATAAGGTTGTTTATTATAATAAGTATATTTTTTTTCATTCTTAGTTATTAAAGTACATTTAAATGTAGATTAATTACATTAAAATGTAGTGCAGTTATACATATTATAACATAATCATAAATCTATTTGATAGATTGGTAGTGCCCCCAAGGTAAAGTATATATTTGGTTTGGTAAAATTTGTCTTTTATCATCATTTCTATTTAATGCTACTTTATTAATTTCTTGTGTATACAGAACATGTTTCATCGATTTTATAATCATCATTTTATGTTTATATGTCTTGTCATTCAATAAGGCTGTCTTGTAGTTAGTTGATGATAATTTTCTTGTCACATGTTTCGTAATGCCTTTTGCTTTCTTTATATGTGTTTTAACACTACTTATACAATATAATTTAGCTCTAAGACCAACAAATTCAGAAATTACATCACCTCCTAATTCGTCTTTAAATAAACCAGGAACCTTTGCATTCCTTTTAAAAATTCCATAAGGGTTATCTTCAGAAAAATTGCTAGTATCAAATTGTGAAATATTTTGAGTAATATCAGCATAAAAATCATTAGTATGTATATAATAAAGTAGACTATCGGTATCTGTGTAGCAAAGCATTGTTTGATTTTTATACTTATTTTTAATAAAATCATAGTGAAACTGATATAAATGTTGTTTCGCATATTCTAAAACAGTAAAACCAATATATATTGGCCTATCTAAGGTTACTTTTTCTTGATTCAATTGAATGACTACAAAATTTTCATTTAATATATAGATGCTTTTTAAATTTGGTTTAGAAATTAACTTTTCAGCACCTACATTTTTATTCGTTAAATTTTTCGTGTCTGCCCATTGGGATATTAACCTCACGTCTTTTTGTTTTCGTCTATTTTCAATTGTTTTACCAAAAATAGCATTATTAAGTAATTTAAAAAAGTCTTTTTCGAATGCTGAATTACATGTTTGACGTAACTGAGTATTCAAATCAATGTATTTTTTCAGAAAACAGTCTTGTCGAAAAGCTAATATACGATGGATCTTTTTTAAAATCAATCCATGTTTTAGGCATTGTTTTAAGTTTGTATAGTGAATAACATATTTGGTTTTATCATATAAATTTGCTACTAGTTTATAAGTTTTTCCGCCTGGAGGTATTATTTTTTCGGGTGCAAAAGGTAAATCACTGTGAGAATCGTGCAAGTGCTGTGGATAACATAAATCTACTTCTAAAATATAACCATAATCTGCATCATCTGCAACGTTGAACAGATCAAATTTTGATATTTCATTTTCGTTTAATAAATAAAAGTTTGATATCGGCATCTTTTTGGTCATGGCATGCCCGTACAAATTATTAGCATCGAGATATATCAAAAAAGAAGAAGGTTCAGTTACGTCATAATCTGGTAGGTATTTGTTATTATGGGTGATTTACATTGAGTCAGTAACTGACGTCAGTCCACTGACAAGTCAGTGCTGACCCGGCACTGCCATCGTGTAAATTGATTTGAAGTCAGTACAGTACTACTGACGAAACACTGACACTACACTGACTTCGTGTAAATAGCACGCGTCAGTTTTCGGCGCCTACACTGACGTCAGTTACTGACTCAATGTAAATCAGCCTTTAGATTTAGCATATCGAAGTGAACATTGAGCCAAACCGCCACGTATTCCATTTTCTAATAATTCATATATTTCCAAATCAGAAATCAAATCTAATTGAACTCCTGTGTATAAAAGCATAGCATCCCAACTTAAACCAGGTGAAGATACATAATGAGCTGGGTCTAATTTGTAATATTTCAAGCACATTTGTCTAAATTTTTCAAATATATCACAAAGTAATAATACATCACTCTTTAAATATAAGTCATTATATCTACCAAGAGAATCAATCTTAAAAGCATCCCAAATTTTTTGTGCACGTTGGTATTCAGCATCTGTTATATGCTCCGATGTTAAACTATTAAAAAATGTATATTTAGGTGGAAGCTCCTTCACATCATATTTAGCCCACGAATCAATGTACTCGTAAGGAAAGACACCCTTTTCTCTCAGTAAAACGAATTGATCATAATCTCTGAATTCGCTGGCAAGATGTATATTTTCTTCTTTTGTTAAAGATTTTGATAATGTATCTAAACTACAACTTAAAAATTGAAATGAATCTATAAATTTTATTTGTATGTGGCGAGACAATTTTTCATAATAAATGTTTTTCGTTATCGACATATATTTTTCTTTCGATTTAGGTATTACCTTGATGTCACCCTCATAGTTAGTTAATTCTTTTATAAAAATATGACTATCATATCCCGATAAATTGTGAAACACTACTGGAATGAATGGACATACTTTGTAAGTTAAATTACAATGAGTATGCGCTGCGCCGCGATACTCACCAGTAATATGATCGTGATCAAGAACTTTATCTCCCAATAAAGGCTGTTCGCAGATATGACATATATTGGCCATATCATAGTTGTTTCTTTGGTTTTCAGATAATAAAGACAAAGACTTTTTAATTGATAATATCCTACAGATTCGTTTCACATCTCTAATTAAGTTTTTTATAAATATTTCAATACAGTCTGGACCCCTATGCCAAACATATTTATTCAAGCTGGAATCATGAGAACAGCAAACATAATAGCCAAAAGATGACGGTTGATGCAATTTTATGTTAGTTGTATTATTATCACTTGATTTCGTATCACAATCTAACAATATGCTTTCAAAATCTGCGTATACTATAAAATTAATTTTTAATTTTCTTTCATAGTGCTTAAACTTTAATTTACTATTTTCACCTGGTAATATTGCTAAAATTTCAGAACATTTATGCGAATTATATCGAGTCTTACTTGAAAAAAACTGTAAACATGAATCACAAAACTCTAGTTTTCCATTATGTTTAGTGATTTGACGTCTTACTAATCGTGGGAGATCTTTAATAAGACAGTAATGACCCTTTTCTTCTTTTTCTATGTATAATAAATTTATATGATTAACTTTCTTTAAACTACTCAAATATAGAGGCCCAGTAACATTACATTTTTTATCCAGACCATAAACATTGATACTTATATCAGGATTTTGTTTCTCTAAAAGTTTCAAATCATTAATAGTGGGCGGAAATGCGATCCCTTCAATATTGAGAACTTCTGAAAAATGAGGATAGGATGCAGTTCTACAGACGTTACTTCTAGCAGGATACAGCGAAGCTACAATGCTCCATAACAAACAGTATTTATCATTGTTTTTAATGTTTATGCAACTTTTAGTATTTTTTATAACTGAAGGTAATTCTAAATAACTACCTCCTCTCATAGGTGAATATTTATTTATATTAATTTCTAAATGATTTACTTTAAAAAATGACCAACCGGACTCGCAGTGTTCAAATGCAATCATTTTTTCTACCAAAATATTTATTATTTTAATAATTATACAGTTTATATCTGTACTACTGCATACAATTTCAAATTTGGTATTAAATGATTTAAGCTGTTGTTCATCTGACTTGGGTAAAATGAAATAAGCAAATAGCTCAAAATTTACTTTGATACACTTATGTTTTGCTAACGACAGTTCAATAATTCTATTTATATCATTCTTATAATAGCACAGGAACGCCTCTGGTGTGAGGTGCTCGTCTTCCTGTACTGGACTTAGTCTGTATGTAACTATTCTATTCTTAAATGCAGTGGCAATTATTTTAATACTTTCAAATTCAGTACTCAATAGACAGTTCGACTTATGTAAATTAGATCTGGTATGATTCTTGAATTTTTGTTTTAATATTCTTAAATTGCATTTCTCACATAACATAAAATTAATTTTATCGGGTTCATCCTCATGACGTAGGGTAACTGTGAACAATTAAAAGTTAGAGGTATAAGAATATTTTATTATTTATATTATTAACAAGAAGGATAATATATTATTATGTATGATTATAGGTAGATGTTTATACAATAATATTTATCTAAATGTAATGGGTTCAAAAGAAACCTTAAACTATATCTCTTATATCTAACGAATACATAGTTTTATTTTATAAATCATAAAACTGGTTATATAGTATAATAGTTATATAATGTGCGTAGTTTTAAGCAAAGTTACACTACACAGCTATTTATTGAATTAATTATAAGAATTAATAATCATAGAGGGGCAGTTTTTAAATTCTTTACGAATGGCACTCAAATAAGCAGATAAGTGACGCCAACTTTCGGTATCAATATCTGATCTATTCTTTACGGTAACAATCGCGTGACGCCACCTATTCATAGGCGACACATTTTCTATTTCATCACATTTGTATATTTTTAACTCAATGAAATGTGTCCCCGGTTTTAATGCATTAGCTTGGCGCGAATATCCATTCGTAACGCGTCTCATTACATAAGAAGTTAAAGGGGGTACTTTTTTACCAATTTCGTTATCAAGAGATGTAGAGTGATCATCTTCACTATCAGAGCCAAAGAGAGCCGCCGCGGTGCTCCTGTTCTCGGTCTTAGCCCGCTTAGTGTCCCGGTCGGAGCGAGCGCTGGCGCCGCCGCCGGCGCCGGTGCGTACGCCACTGCTCGACGGCTCTGAGCGATAAGATCTCTTCTTCGTGCTCTTTTTTTCGAGCGGTTTTTTTTCCGGCTCTTCAGCGGATGACGCCTCGTCCGTTGGGTAAATGTCATCTACAAGTTTCGACCTGTAAAGAAAAAATACATGATAATGTATTCGACAACTGTATATAGATGTAATAAATACCTTTATGATATACTTCGGCCGTTCAGAGAATGCGTTCCTGACACCTATCAGTTAGTCACGACTAGTGATGGGCACAACATAACACTGAGTTCGTTACCGTTCCTTCAAAATGAACCGCCGCATTATTTTAAGATTATTTTCGTTTTAAATTGGCGGAATCATTTGTTTTATATTTTAGTTATTTAAGTGGAAACCAAAAAAAGGTAATATTCATATAATAAAATTGTTTTATTTATTCTTTGTTACAAGTACATTGAATTGAATGTGCGAACAGAATATTAATCAGACTCCGATTTGCTTGAGGAGGTGGTGTCTTCATCATCATCTTCGCCTACATGTATAATTATATTATTATCAATAACAGAATCAATCCTGATATCTCGGTCTAACAAAAGCCGGGTAATCAAATAAAAACAGATCGAAAACACTTGAAAAACGTGGTCTATGCGCACGAAACGACAACGGACGACTGTTTTAGCGTCACAAAATGGCGGCCCATAACGCCATTTGGGGTTACCATTTTTAATCTAAGTATAAAAATGCGGTTTGGTCATAGTTTTATTTTTATATTTCATAAACGTTATAATTAAGTCTTATAGTCCATTATTTTCCAATTCTTAAAAAGAAAATCAAAACGTATTATTTTATATTATAACTGTATAAGAACAGATTACGATACTTGCCTGTTATTTTTAGCACAGCACTACAAAATATAAACCGCTGACATAACCTTGTAATAGCGCAGTATAGATTTAGAAAAATATTGTTTACCAAGTTATTTGACACTCAGTTTGGCACAAAATTATAACATTCATTGATTATTGATATAATAATGTTGTTTTAATGCTCCTCAATTGTTAAAACGGTAAACAACCAGCAAAAATATTTTTATCGTAACTGCAACGCCATTGCAAAGTTACGTCGTCAGTTCAATCGCGACGTGTCAGGAACGCATTCTCTGAATGGCCGAACTATAGTAGAACCTATTCAAATATAGATTTTATCTAAAACATTTTTTTTAATTTTAAGTTGATAGAAGTTATCGATCTATGTTTAACATTACAAAAACTACGACAATTGATTTATAAAATAAAATTATAAATATTATTAATAATGTATAATTAAGAATCAAACGAACTCACCTTGTGAAGTTTGATGTCTAATTATACGAGTGTCTTGACCGAAGATGATTACAGTTTACATGCAGCAGTACGCGAGTTGATGCTGTCCTAATCACACTTTTATAGCTTATTTAAATATGCTTTTAGACCTGTCAAAAAAATAAAAGTATTTTTATGACTAATTTTTTCCCACCACTATGCACTCCGCCATGACACTATCGACCTGTAACGTCATTATTTAGAGCAGAATTTTTTCGATAGTTCTTGGGTAACATATAAGGGCGGGTGGGAGTGTAATCATCTTCGGTCAAGACACTCGTATAATTAGACATCAAACTTCACAAGGTGAGTTCGTTTGATTCTTAATTATACTTCGTATCTCTCCCGAAGATGATTACAGTTTACATGCAGATGTTTAGAGCATCGAAAAAATTAAACATTGAAGCGATCAATCAGCCTTATATTTCAAAAGTTTACAAATCAAATGCTTATATTACAATCATTCAAAAATTGCATTTACAAATTCAGTTTCTGTTGAAGTTGATACATCTTTATTATAATATTTTAGAAATACATGAGAGGATTCAGACCAGCCTGCGGCTTTACGGATAACTTCTAAATTAACACCCTTTCGGTGAGCAGCGGACGTGGACGCGTGTCGCGTGCTATGAGCACCATACAATTTTGTGTCTATGCCACTCTGTTCTAAGATAAGCTTAACCCAGTGCGATAACGTTTGCGAACACACTCTTTTATGTGGTTTTTGATAACTAATAAAAATGTATTCTTCTTGAAGACGTAGAAATGAAGTTTTATCTATATAATGCTTAAGGGTTACAGCTGGACAAACTTTAGGATTCTCCTTTATGTATGGTAACACAATCAGTGGTTGGTGGATACCAGGCCTAGAGGTTTTAATTAAATCATCAATTTTTATGATTATTTTCTCTGAGTCAAATGTAATGTTTTTAATTTTAATTAGACTAAGTGTTTGCATTCTTTGAGCAGACGCTAAGGCAAGCAGAGTTATAGTTTTTAGTGATAGATTTTTTAATGTTAGTGAATCGTTAGGAAAATAATTTGATAAGTAATCTAATACCAATTTTGGGTCCCAAGTGGCATTATATTTTGATAGAGGTGGTTTTAACCGGTAAACACCCTTGAAAAACCTTTTAGTATTATCATTACATGTCACGTCCTGACCTAATAGTATAGACAACGCTGAACGATGGCTGTTCAGTGTGCTGTAGCTAGCACCTAAATTAAATTTTTCGGTCAGATATTGAAGTAATATTGTACTATTGGAATCACAGAAATCTAGTTTATTATCTTTGCAATAAAGCCACCACGACTTTAGTGAACTATTATATTGATTAAGAGTATTTGATGAGAAGGAGGCCATCATTATATCGATAGAGACACTTGGAATTCCTCGCCTCACCATGGACTGCCTGATAATCTCCCTGCCATCAGGGTAAGACTGTTGCTCAGGGGGTGTTCCTCCCTGAAAGGGGAAAATAATAGATTTTTATTAGGTTCGAAATATAATACTTTTGATGTTAGCAAGTTTGACCATACTGGGTACCACGGCTGTGTAGGCCAGAACGGCACTACTACAATCCCTTCAGCTTTATCAGTTTTAATTTTCTGTAAGACCTTGGAAATAAGACTAAAAGGTGGAAAGGCATAGAATCTTATATTACTCCAATTAAATGTGAAAGCGTCAATGACCTCGGAATTTGGGTCTAGCTTCCATGAGGCGTATCTCGAGCATTTATGGTTTTGCATACTTGCAAATAGGTCAAATTCAGGAGTACCTAACGAAGAAGTTATTTGATGAAATGCATATTCGGCTAGCTCCCATTCAGTGTCCATGTTACATGTCTGACGTGATTCGAAATCAGCTACTATATTCTTACTGGACTGGATATATGATGCAAAAATATATATATTGCGTTTTTCACACCATTGCCATATGTCACGTGCAATACCGTTCAAATGAGTGAATTGAATTCCGCCCATTTTATTAATATAAGCGATGGCTGTTGTATTATCTACTCTAAGTAAGATATTACAATTTTTAAGATGTGACGCAAAGATTTTAAGGCCGTAGAATGCTGCTAATAGTTCTAGAGTGTTAATATGTTGTGATAACTGGGAGTAGTTCCAATGGCCATTCGCAGTTTTATTATTGCAAGTTACCCCCCAACCCGTGTTTGATGCGTCGCTAAATATTTCTAAAATGTAATCGTTAGTTTGAAAGGAACAGAACGAGGAGTCAATGTGATCCCTCCACCAAATTAAGTCATTTTTAATGTTATCTGGCAATATCATGTATTTATTGTAATTATTAGAGTAATCAAGTGCTAGCAATTTTTCTCTTTCAAATAGTTTTGTGTACAGCCAACCGTATTTAACAGCCGGACACGCTGACGTCAGTAATCCCAAAAATTTTGCAAATACCCTAATTGTGCATTTTATAGTTAATGATTTTATGCGATCTTTCTTTTGTTTAGGTAACGTTAAGCACATATTAACAGTGTCAAATATAAAGCCTAAAAATGTACACTTATTTTTTGGGTGCAATTGACTTTTGTCATCGTTTATTAAGAAACCTAGTTTAGCCAATAAGCCTTTTGTTGTTTCTATATTATTAAGACAACTGTGATAAGAGTTACCGATGCACAAAAAATCGTCTATATAATTAACTGACAGATGTCGCAGTGAGCGCAAATAATGTAACACAGGTTTTATTAACTTTGTAAATACATAGGGTGCAGTACAAAGTCCGAACGGTAGTACATTAAACTCAAATAGCTCATTATGAAATAGGACTGAATCCCAACTAAATCGGAGGTAGATTCTGTCGCTTTTTGCAATGGACACTAAAAAGTATGCGTCTTTTAAGTCTAATGTTGCCATATAACAGTCTTGATCAAGTAATTTAAGGGCTGTGCGATAGTCTTCCATTTTAAAATGGTTGGTAATTATGAATTTATTCAGTTCCTTTAAATTCAAGATAAAGCGATGTTTTCCGTTAGCCTTAGGAATGGTAAAAATAGGTGAAACAAATTGTTTTTCACATGGGGTGCAGCGAGAAATAAAACCTGCTTCTAACATTTCAGAAATACACTCATCAATAACCTTCGTTTCTATTAGCGTGTATGGTTTTGGTTTTGCAATATTTGTCTGATATGGATCACAACGGAATGGAATCCTGTACCCCTTAATCCAAGACAGGATAGTTTTGTCGTTTGTGATACGAAGCCATTCGTGATAAAAGTACCGGAGTCTACCGGCTGTGGGTATATTATTAATTACCTGTGATGGAGTTGTTAACTTCGTCGAGATTGTGGGTAATTGTTCCGCGGCCGTGTCTTCCTCGTCGTCGGTACACGACGCTGGTCTCGTGGCGCCGACGGCGGTGGTGGCTGGCGCCGATTCCGGCTGGGGTACACTCGCGGTTCGGCGGCTGGTGCACGCGGTGCCCCCCAAGCGTTTAAAGATCCAGGATAACGAGATGTGGATGTGCTGGGTTGCCCACGCTGTGGCTGATTAGACTTGGCTGTATTTGAGCTGAATCTAAGCTCTGAGGCAGACATCGATATGGCCTTGGATGATTTTAGATACTCAGACAAGTTAGCACCGAACAAATAATCATCTATTTTTGTATTTTTTATTATTTCTCGTTTTTGCTTGCTTAAGGAATTCACGATAGCAAATCTTCTAGAAAGAGATTCCCTATGATGTGTATCGCATAGCAGGCGCCCAGCGTCGCTCAGTATTTTTATGATTTCTTGAGGGACGTTGTCTTTTTGTGACAAGACTAAATTAAGTGCTTTGCCAATTGCTGAAATACAGCTGGACATTTGATTTTGTTTTTGTTCGCTGTACGAATCTCTTTTGATATTATTATCCGAGAGTGCTGATTTTATTTCCGGATTCAATAAAGGTGCTTTCATATTTGTGCAATTTTCAGCAGGCAGGTATTGTTTTAGAATATCGAGTTTCTCCTCCTTAGAAAGTCCATTAGTTAAGATGTGCTTCCACCTCGTAGCGAGATCTTTATGTAAATGATCTCCAAATGATTTATTTTGTGTAGGATCTGAGCCTAATAGTTGCAAAATATCTGGGTCCAGGTCCTCGCTTTCGTCTACTACTCCGTCGGTTTCTGTTTGCATCTCAATACTTGGGATCTCATCTGCAATTACGCAAAAACATATTTTACGTATGAGATTTTGTTATACCCAATACATATCCACACACGATAAACGTCGGGATAGCAATGTTAGCGTAAAACGCGCTGGATAACTATGTAGTTATCTGGCATCCACACACGATATACGTCGGGATAGCTCTACAGCAATGGGTACCCACACATGGTATACATGAGGGCCCATATAGTCAGTTGTGATTAATAGGTACTCAGTAGTTTCTACAATCTCACATCTTATAAATGACGGTAGATGAAAATAACTCACAAATTTTTCAAACAATGTTCTAAATAACAGGGGAAATAAGTTTAAGTACTCACCTCGACGTTCAAGATCACTAACTATATCCAGACGTTACAGGTCGATAGTGTCATGGCGGAGTGCATAGTGGTGGGAAAAAATTAGTCATAAAAATACTTTTATTTTTTTGACAGGTCTAAAAGCATATTTAAATAAGCTATAAAAGTGTGATTAGGACAGCATCAACTCGCGTACTGCTGCATGTAAACTGTAATCATCTTCGGGAGAGATACGAAGTATAATTATTATATTATTATAATTTTCAGTTATTATATCTACTCATTGTTATATTTTTTAATTAAGATATTTAAACTATAATTCTAAAACTGAAATACCAAAAGATGTTATTGGGAATGTAGTCGATAGTTCGAAGGCTAGTAATAAATCTATTCATATGATAAGACATATCACATTTAAATTAATAGTAGTGAGAAACGTATTACAAAAATATTCAGACCAGACAAATATCAACTAGTCTGTGTGGGAATCGAACCCACAAACACTCGGTTTAGATGGTTGAAGAACATGTTATATTGCGTTCAATATTGATGCGCCCAGGTCTTAACCAATAAACCAAACGTGTCGTCAAATATGTAATTAAATAGGGGACCACATCATGCACTTTGTTTTTAGCGTGTATGATACACCCGAATATATATTATATATAATATATCATAAACGCTTCAAGCAAAGTGAACATTAGACTTTTAACAAATAAATGAGATTAAAATAATACTTACATAATGAACTGATGACTTTATCGAATAGGTAGTTGTTTCAAAAACTGATACTTCTTGATGAGTATATGTACTGGCACAAACACGTACGTAACTTGAAGTGTTTACTAGCAGCTCTAAGCAGAAAGTATTGAACCATAGAATTTGACATTCCTATTAATAGGCACCAATACTTCATTAGTGTGAACGCATTAGTATTTCATCCCTATACGTGTGTGTAAAAAAATGATGATCAGAAGAAAAATTATGTCAAGTTTGACTACTTATGTGAATGAGGATTCCGTTCACATTAATTCCTTATGATTTATATTAATCAATGTTCGAATAACTTGAGATTAATCATTGCTCAACGAAGATGATATCTCTCCGACGGAATCCTAAAAATATTGCTAAGGTAGCAATAATACACAATGAATATACGACTATATAGTTTCACGCGGTTTTGCTTTGCATTTAATTTACGAAAAAAGTCGTTCATTACAATACATTACTATGGGTGTACATTCGAACGGCACATATTAATTTATTAGTAGATAAATTTGTAAACACAGACAGGCTCAGATTGCATCCGACGCCTCTCTGACGCTAATAAGTATATACAAAGTCTAAAAAAGGAGTGAGTCTATTCTCGAATCCTAAGTCAATACACGCACAACGACACATCAAGCTACACTTTCCAGTATAAATTGAACCATTATTAGACGGGAAGCATATACAATGCGAGACCATCCTTTATTGGAAATGAGTAGCTTGATGTCTCGGTGTACCTACTGTACAAAGGTGAGTAACAAAGACAAAAAATGATCCAAAATGAAGCCTAAAACTACAAAGTATGTTATTCTTTAATAATATTTGATACGTGTAAGTTGTGTGTTACAGAAATTGTTAAATTATGATTTCGGTAAGTATTTAATATAATAATAATAATATAATCTTTATTTCAGACCAATATCCATACATAAAAACATACAGAAACCAGTTTACAAAATTTGAGCACGTATAAATGCTTTCAGGACGTTTGAATTTAGCAATCAAAGAATATATACCTTTACATTTATTGTATTTTTCACTAGCTTCCGCCAGCGGCTTCACCCGCGTGGTGTGTTGATAAAAAGTAGCCTATGTGTTAATCCAGGGTATCACCTATCTACATACCAAATTTCAATCAAATCGGTCCAGTCGTTTTTGCGTGATTGAATAACAAACATACATCCATACATTCTCACAAACTTTCACATTTATAATATAAGTAGGATATAAGTAGGAAGTAGGATTTGTGTATAAATCATATTTAATAGTTCATGTGATTGGATAACTATATATTTACTCATTAGTTCGGATCAGACATAATTTCATACATTACATAATATAAACTCACGCCTATTTCGCCGAAGGGGTCAGCAGAGGTGTATAAAAATACACCTACATTTCACGAAATGTTTTAAGTCCCGTGTAATATGCAATTTTATCTACATACTTATAAATATTGAGTACACTTTTTTCGAATGTATATAAGTCCCTTCGTACTGTGATAGCTATATTTGTTTCGCAATATTTATTATGAAATTACGAACACTGTTTTCTTCTCTCTCGATTCAATTTTGTAGCTGTGTGCGATGCATATCTCATTGTTAAAATATTAATTTTCAGGATTCAGAAGAACCATTATTCAACTTTGTTCCCATGGAAGCAGTACATTCAGATAGAAACAAGGGAAATCAATTGCACCTAAAAAGACCAAATGGTGAAGATAACAGTGTGACTTCGTATACATTTATAAAAAAGCCTGCCCTGGGATTCAAGATTGTACGCATTGAAATATATGATGCTAAAGATTTCATGGACCGAGAAGACACCCTCTGCAAATGTAAAGCGGAGTTGTGTGCACAACATGTCGTAAAACATGTATTATTCGACGATATTTACAAATCCGCAAATGAATTAATTCAAAAGATTCAAAATAATTTAGAGAATTAAAGAAATAAATGTTCAGATGTAAATTTTGGTTTTATTTGTTAAAAGATTCTCTACAATATCTTGATATGTAAGAATGTATTATTATTATTATATTACCCATAAATAAATAAATATATTTCAATTCTCGATATGATACGTTCTTATCATACCGATATGATACATTCTTATCATACATACTTTATAGAGTTGCTGCGTGCAAGCTGAGCGAGAGCAACTGATTCAGTAAGTATACCGTATGTTAAAATTAGTATCAATCAGAAACAGACATCAGTTTTCGAGAAGTAAACTTTTTTCTAGTATTGTTAAGTTATTATAAAAAATGGTAAATTATTTATCATTGGGTATTACGGAAGATTTATGAACATGTCCGTTCCGTAGTTCTCAAACAAATGATTAAGAGGATATTTTTAGTAAGTATTTGAATGATCGAGACAAAAATGTTTGAATGATTCAGTTCTAGAGAAAACGAAATCAGTTCTGTAGATGTTGCTAAGGAAAACGGTTTGAATAGATCAAGTTATTGAAAGAACAACAATCAGTTCTCAAAAACTCAAAATCACTTCTCGAGAAGTTAAAATTGGGCTATCTGGATCTCCTGTGATCCAGATAGCCCAATTTAACACTACTAAGCAGAACTGCACATTGTTTTGGTATTATTCCTTGAACATATCACAATAATAAGAGGTAAGTATCATCAATCATGACGAAAGCAAGTCAGTCAAAATTACAAGTACTTACACACTTACTTAGGAAAAGACTTCTGACGTATAAGAAAAGTTATCTTTATGTGTAGATATTGTTGTAAACATTAATACAAGGAGATATTAAGTTGATTGATTTCAAACATACTTACAAGTTTAAAACGTGTAGGCATGAAATAAATAATTGTCAACTTCAATCAAAATCAAACACGCTCAACTTCAATCAAAATCAAACACGCTCTTTGAACGAAACAACGGCGCTACTTGTGTAGCCTATTATCATAATCATATATAAATTGTCAAACAACATTTAATTCATATCAACAAACCTAATAAGACAGACAGTACAAACAATTTCTAGACTTCGTAAACTAGTTAGGTTCGTTGACACAAAACTGCGTCAGAGTGCGGTTGATGGCAACCGCAGGCAAACTCGCAAGGATAAGAACGGATTATTATATAATCATAGAGCTTGATACTCCTGTATAACTGCTCTGTAATCTGTTAGAAATATCTTTAATGCAAGCCGTAACCATGGCGACGAATAAACATGATTCTAAGATAGAAAATGCAATCAATAACGCTGGTACTGCAGGTTGAACTTGAAACTAGGAAATGTCATGATATTAAACTGAAGCAGTTTCTAACCAAAACAGTAAATCTGTTCATAGATAGAATATCTAACATACGAAAAACAAGGAAATGTAGAAAACAAAGAAATCGTGTATGCACAGCAAACGGAAACGAATAAATTGTTGCCAGCAGTAAAATGTATCAAGGTGCATTGCCAGTCAATACAGATCGAATGTAATCTTAGAAAGGAATGCAAGAACGGATGCTAGCACACTTGTTATAGGAAGCAATCAAGATATCTTTACCTAAAATGGCGAGATATAAAAAGTATGGTAAAAAAATCATGAAGTAATCACTCTTTATGGGCGCCCGGCCTTCACCTCTCAAGATTTTATTGTTGCCCATTTTAAACCGGTTTTATAAAAAAAAAACTGCTCTCAATTTGACTATAAAATCCGAACTAAAATATAATCTAATTGAACACTACAATAATTTTGGTTCAGCTTTACAATTTCCAGATAAATCGATTTCGGGGATCGATTAGGAAGCACAAACAGAGCTAATCGATTATAACCAGAAATATTGACACAACTATTCTACTCCACTTGATAGGCGCAACTAATGTAATCTAATCTCGAGTCGTTATTGAGATCACTTACATCTTAGGATAGTTGAACTCGATTCATATGATTTATGAACGGCTAACTACCTATTGTCTGACAGATATAGTGACAGCTGTGTAAATAGAAAACATCTGTTAATGCAACTCAAGTGGATCCTTCTCTATGAAAGTTTCTCTTGAAACGTGTGTTCTAATTATGTGTTCTGCTCCAAATAGGTCTGCTAAATGTTGAGCGGTGACATTTTCCGCGTAACATTTTTTGCTACCTTTAATCCCAAGTTTTTGCCAAAGCTTTTCGAGAGGGTGGGTAGTAACAGCCGGAGTTGGGTCCTGAAAATGATAAATGCTCGTAAACCACTGGCTTTTGGGAAGACTTGCCCCAAATGTGGTTAAGTCAAGTACGAGGCAGGTCAAAAATAAATCAGTTAACGTTTCAGTGAAGATGAATGTTGGCTTGGCAATGATTTTATTTAATGGTGATTCTGGCTTGTTAGTGTTTCAAATTAATAACATTTCAGAGCAGTAAATTCAACTTTTTGCTTTACATCGACGGCTTCGTTTCAAAACAAACATATTCGTGCCAAAAATGTCTGCGTCAACTAAACAGACATACAGATCGTAGCAGAGGTTAAAAAAATATTATCAGCTATAAGAAAAATAATGTAGGTACATTGAGTAATGTAGGCAATCGAGACACAGTCAATACGATATATTAACAAGTTATCTATAACATAGTACGTATCTGAAGTTGAATCACTCGCACGCCTCAAAAATGTGTGTCAACAATCAATGGGCGAGACTGCACCAAAACTGGTTTCTCCTTACACAGTTTCGTGAGAACTGTCCAATGCATTCGTTTTAACTTTTTCTTAACTATAATTTCAACGTTTTCCTGCAGTTACAGTGCCATTATATGCCGTTAAGTGTCTTGAAATATAATAATTGGATGATGAGTGAACGCTTAAAGGAAGCCGTAGGATGTGTGGCAAATATAGACAAGTATTTTCATGAAACGATGTTATTAATAAAATACGATTTTCTTTTCATAGATTTTCTTAGAGTTAAGTAAAATATTTACGGAGAGGTTATGCAGTTTATTTCTACCTGTGAGCTTAGAGCTTTTACTTTTTCACTGCATTCATTCATTCAACACTCTCTAGAAATGGTATACTGCAGCACTGCCCATTACCGGCTAGCTATTCGTCTGGAGGATTTTTCAATGGTTTATTATATCTAACGGCGGTATTCAGTGTTTGATTTTAAAAACACGTGTCTGGTACAATGTGATGTTTGAGAAACAACATAAAATGTTTTCAATGAATCTCGATTACGATTCAAATAATGTTATATCAGCAATTAGATCGATTGAACTAAATGACAGTCTCTAATTTGGCACGCAAATTCGTAACGCGCTATCTGTCTGAGAGCACTTAAACAGACTGGCAAAATATCGTAAATGATATCGTGAACCTCGTGATATAATACCGTCGACCTAATTTTTTTAATACTGATAATGCGCACAAGTAATATAGTTAATGGATACGCTCCAAGGAGCAGTCTAACTATACATTACTTTTTGGGAAATGGATCAGAACATTACCCTAAATCGTCACGATATTAGGCTTATTAATTTTCCTTGCTATAATAAAACTTAAGAAGGTAGGTAGTTAAAAGGACTTCACAAATGAAAACCCCCGTAAAGACGAATCTAACAAACCATAAAACGAAATGAACGAAGTCCTAAGATTCATTAAAACAGTTTTCAGCGTTTTAATACGTAAAACAATGAGAAAGTCACTCCAATCTTCAAACACGAGCCTAGAAAGACGAAGTTCATCAAGGCTTGTTCCTGTGTAAAGGCTGAGAATAAAGGTTTCTTTTCCTCGTTGACAGACAACGTGGGCGGTGACAAAAGGAGGTCTCCTAAGCATAATGACTGGAGGCACGCCTTTGAACAATGAACATGAGAATAACTACTCCAGACTTGATGAAAGTTTTAGTTCTTGAGGCCTCCTTGCTTCTTGTAATTACGAGCGAGTTTCAGGAACGGTTAACATTAAATATGACTCGTTTGATGAGGCTATGAAAAGGTTATGAGTTGAGTGTATTCCAGCTCGAGGTAGTTGACATACTTATTAGTTTGTCTTATAATATACTATCAGTATTGTATTAATAGAAAAGTCTCTTAGAAGAATATATTCGGAGGACATTAAATATGACGAGACAGTCGAGAATATTTGTATCTTGTTCGCAATTAATCAGAACAAGAGCTAATCTGAAACGCGTTATTCATCAACAGCTCGGACACATTCATAAATCTAACGCAATTGAGGCCAGCGTAAGACTTAATAACTTCGAGGACAACACTCCAAGTCCTAGCATTTGTGATTATATCCTAGAGTTTCCGGCCGCTGTCATAAATACAACGTGTTGGTTACAAGACTTATGACTCACGACGCTGAGTAATCTCAAAACGATATGTCTTAGTACTGGTACTCTCACAACTAATACACCTAGTAAAACTCGAGAGCTTGTTATGTAAACATTTCTCCTACAAATGCTAGTGAAGTGTGAGAATATAACTTCCAATAATAGTACGTTTCAAAATAAATAACGAAGCCTGCAATGACATAACGTGTTACATAATTATTCTCTTAAGCGTTTGATGAGAATTAATAAGCGTAAAATATCACGCAGGCGAACCAATCGAGCGACATCAAAGGGTACAAAGCTCGGCGCAGTTTATAGGTACAACAAAAATAAATTCAAGATCAACACACTGCAGTTTCTGATGATGTAAGCCTGTTGAACGATCACACGGGACAGCGGTCGTTATTAGTAAATGGAACACAAACAGTGGCCACCACAGTGTAAAATTACACTTTATTGACGGAAACTGACAAGATGTTTACAATCGAAAGCTTTCCAAGAAACTTAAAAATGTTTCTTGCGTGTTGTCGGCTAATACGTGTAGGTAATGTTCAAGCGTAATTAATTAACGCGAGGCAGGTAATCTGTTTAGAATTTCTCCAGTACTTTGCCCTTATTGCAGGCGAATGTTCTACCTGTTACATACAGATTCTATCTCGGGACTTGTTTTTCGCAGACTCATATTGGTATTCCCTCTGGATTCCAATTTCAGTTTGCTTTCGTCGTTTCTATTCCAAACGTATCAGCATACAAAACATGTGGTATTCTGCAAAAGGCTACCCTGGGATAGAATGTATTTTTATACAAAAGGTGATCTATTTCTAAATGAAGAAGGAAGGGCTGACAGCTAAAGGCCATTAGGTAATGTGCCACAGCCACAAAACAACCCTGAACTTTTGCTTGACAACGTAAATGACAAAGGTTGGAATAAAATAGCACGACATAAAGTCTCGAGAAATTGGATCTTCAGACATAGCAAATATTTACTTTCGATTAAGTGTTAACAATAAGCTGATAGAAAATACAGGATAGGCAATGCCTAGAGGTAGATATTATCACAAGTAAACATTGAGCCCTTGTCAACTGATACCCTTGATAATGTCAAAACCTTTTAGCGCGATTCATAAAATACACGGAATGAAAGTATGTGACTATGGAAACAATACTGAATGTAGTACAAAAATTGAATACAATTGAAGGTCTATCATATTGAATTTCATGTTTCACAACTTGGTTCTGGTTATCGGAGCAACAATTCCTAGTCGATATTATGTACTCGATAATAAAATAAATCATTATAGGTATCAGGCAAACACTATCTTATTTACTTTCACGTTCAAAACATCACAGAAATTCGCTACCAAATTCAAAACAAACGAAATAAACAAGCTATGAATATTCGCCGTACTCGGGAACTGGTTAGCTCCAAATAATTGAGAACAAGTTTGCAGCCTAGTTTTTACGTTGTTTGGTGTCCTCGAAAAATAACCGTCATTACCACGTGGCTTTGCTAACGAGCCTAGTTTTTACTCTACCACACATTTTCCTGGTAACATCATACATTTAAAAAACGCCGGATGCTCAAAAATGGAAATGTACATGCATCAAAATGATGTCCTTAAAAAACGTGTCCTCTACGTTTCCGTTGGTTTTCAGATTCTATTTTTTTGGTGTTGTATCTTCCTGTGCCTACACAAATATCACAAACCATCTCGATGACAAATAACGACTTCTGGTCACGGCTCTATTTTCGTCGCCATAATCGTTGTTATTATCGCGGCCTAGAAACAATTCCAAGTTATATTGAGCGTTACCTACTGCCATTTAAACCCACTTATGTCGAGTAAAAGACACTCTTTATGTAGCGAAATTTATTGCCTAGATTGAATATCTGGTGACGTGCCAAGTTGCCGACACATGCGCTACGGACTGCGGGCCTCTAACAACCTTGACCGGCGACCGAGTCATATAAATCTCAAATGGCTTACAAAGGTTTGGCTATCTCAATAAATTGCAACAATACCAATATGGTCAGGTTAATCTATTTTGTTGGATAATTCAATAGATCAACGCAGTACATGTCTATTTCAAATTCAGTGTTATGTCACGTAGGTAATGGAAATGTGGCGCAGTATGCAGTTGAACTCTTCAATTTGCATTCCACGATCTATGGCGTTGCGTAGACAGGTAATCACAGTCTGGGCGCATCAATTTTCATGTAACTACGCTATAGTTGATCAAAGACAGCGCCGATGATATCTCAATCCCTGTTTATCATGTCAACCGCTATAAAACTCTGAGACAAGCAAATTGATGAGCACGTACAGAAATCAGTGTGAGGCTCCTTGGCCTTGGCAGCAATTCATCAAGATTGTTGCCAGCATTATACGCACCTATCGTTACTGAGGTTACATTACATCATGCTATAAAGTCATCCGGCGTAACATTTTATTAAACACCTGAGGAAACTTGCGATGCTTGAACACTTATAATTCTTTGAATGTTAACCATCATAAACACTACATCATGATGTCAGACACGACAGAGTCAACTTTATTTTAGAAAAAAAGTATTCAGATGTGTTCAGTATTAAACCAGCAATTAGACCAAATCTACTTTAGAGTATTTGTCCCAAATTCCCTTTGTACGCCGGAAAACTGCAGCCAATTACACTTGCCACTGACACTCCTTAGAAAAACGCTAGTTAACACGAAACCTGACAGACATAAACTGCTGTATCAACGTCTTACAAAACATGTCTCTGTATCAGGTTAATCCATCAATCGAAAGTTTGCTCGCAATGAATCGATGTGGCAATACGATCCCGACCGTTAACATGTAGACTGTAGACAGTACACAGTATGTTACGGTGACACCGGTGTAGATAGAATAACAAATCACTCGAACAATGCAAATGAGATGGCCTGGCATGAACAAGAACGCGACCTAGCTGGTGTTGTTAATTAATTAGCTGTATGTTGTGTTATCGTACACGGTAGTCCCGTGAGAGTCGGTATTGATGACAAAAGGATAGGTATTCGTGCAAAGGTTACACGTTCTTTAGATTATAGCGATGGGGTTATGGAATGTAGGTTTGTTTTTAAATAGAAGACTCTCGTGTCAAAGTTTTTTCAAATCTGCGATTACCTCTCTACCATTATATAGAATTTATGACTGCTATCAAATTAGCACTCGAAGAAGGTGTCGTCCTTATGTATGCCAACAATTGTGTAGATGATTTTCAATTTATGCCACTGGTTACTGCCACATCAACCAATAACTTCAAAACGAAATCACGATTCAGAAACGCTCTCACGGGAAACAAATAAACATAGCCCACTTACGTCATTAAGCCCTGCTAAAGTGTGATGATGAAAATGTGGATCGGACATTCCATCATAGTATTCATGGTACATATGAAACGTCCGCGCATGCGTCATGGTTATAAAAAAGAAGTGTACATTTGTACAATCGTACGCGCCAGTAGGTGTCTTAATAACGGGACTGTAACGAGTGCTAGAGGCTATAACTTTTTTCGCGACTGTATCGCTTCCGACCTTAATAATGCTTAATAAGATCTAATATTACTTTTATTCATTGTTCTTTAGGACGCAGATGGTTATAACGGTTTTGTTATCTGTAACAGAGAGCACTACAAAGAGAACAGTTTATAATTACAATATGACAAGACTTATTGGCTAACGTTCAGCTTCATAGATCAGAAAACGAAAGTAAATAGCAATTCATCGAATTTATATCCATTGGACATCATTGAGATAATTTTGATAGACGTAAGTTAGAGAAATAAGGTGCGGTCCAGACAAATGCTTTACTGAATCTAGATTGTTTATCGACGTACAATTGGTCAAGCAAACCTATATTTTACCTTATAATGCGATTAAAAAGGTCGAAAGCATGACTGTGGTTTCAGAAACCTTTCAAGGTGCAGACGCCTATTTAAGGCGAATTTTATTCGAACATACGCAGTGTTTTGCACAAATGCAAGTTACACGTGCCGTCTGATCAATACACCGGTCGGGACGGCGACCGGCTGTCGGCGGCATGGCGTGTCGCCCCTAAACACAGCTGATCCCACCACCTATCCCCCTCAGTCAGTTCGTTCACCCTTCGCCCCGCACTCCCCAACACCCTCCCGAACTTTCGATCTCGTTAAAAACATAAACGTATCTACGATTCCCTAACGAATTGCTGTTAGGAAATCACAAATTTCCTGGCAATACAAACGTAAAAACGCCTCTTTTTCGTGGCGTTTCATATGCAAATCACAATCGCGGTGGCTACGATGTTTATTTCAAATGTCAATTACACTACAAATTTAAATTAAAATGTATTCCCGTAAAGGCTTCGGACCTTCAAAGGATGCATCCTATAGTAGATCTGATGCAGAGATGCACGACGGATACACACCACAGCAGCAAGAGCAATACACCAAATACTTGAAGAAATTAAAGAATGATTTCGATGAGAAATGGTGCAAAAGAACAAAAAAAAATTTTGATTTAACCGAAATGGAAAGAGTAAAAACTCTTGGTACAGGAGCTTTTGGCAGAGTTATATTATTAAAGCATGCAACAACCTATAAACTTTACGCAATGAAAGTGTTGGAAAAAGAAAAGATAGTAAAGATGAAACAGGTTGAGCATACACTTAACGAAAAACGCATTCTTGAAGCTATCAGGTTTCCCTTCACAGTTTACATGGAATTCAGCTTCAAGGATAACAGCTATGTGTATTTTATTATGCCATTCGTACAAGGCGGTGAAATGTTCACCCATCTTCGACGAATGGGTAAGTTTGAAGAGCCATTAGCAAAATTTTACGCCAGCCAAGTAGTTTTGGCCTTGGAATATATGCATTTCTGTAACCTAGTTTACCGCGACCTGAAACCCGAAAACATTCTTGTCGACAGATCGGGTTACTTGAAAATAACTGATTTTGGATTTTGTAAAATATTACAAGGAAGAACTTGGACTTTGTGTGGGACGCCAGAATACTTAGCTCCTGAACTTATCCTGAGTAAAGGGTATGGGTTCTCTGTAGACTGGTGGTCTTTTGGGGTACTTTTATACGAAATGAACGCAGGTTACCCGCCTTTCTACGCAAACGAGCCAATGAAGACATATGAGAAAATTGTAGGGGGCAAATACAGATGTCCTTCAAGCTTTTCTAGCGATCTAAGAGATTTAATCAGAAATATTCTCCAAGTTGATATAACGCATCGTTTTGGTGTGATGAAAAACGGAGTTATGGATTTCAAGAACCATAGGTGGTTTAAAGGTCTCGAATGGGAGTCTATTCTCAACTGCAGGACGAATCCGCCTTTTGTTCCTAAATACAAAGGACCAGGTGATACCACAAACTTTGATAGATACGATGATGAGCCCATACAACCAGGTTCTCATTGCATATACAAGGCGGAGTTCTACGAGTTTTAATAAATGAAGTTTCTATTGTTATGATATTTCTTTTAAATTAAATAAGCATTCGTTTTAAATATTCCTATTTAATCGTAATTTATATTTTCTGTGGTATTGTATAATCCCGAAACTTGAGTGGTACATCCTCACCCATAATCTTGTATCATCGTGTTTATTCATTTTGTTTGAAGACGATTTGAATTCATAATGGGGCACGTGTGGGGCCCCCTCGTGACATGCGCCCGCGCAGCGCCGGAGGACTATAATAACAGCAGGCAGAGGGCACGCGACGAAACTGTATTATATTTCAAGTTCGTGACCAACTGTTATGTGGGGACATTTATTGAACGCCCTGATTGTAGAGATCTTTACTTAGCAGTACTTTCGTATAAACTACAATATTATTTTTAACCTATATTTTTTGAGGAACACAGCCCGAAAACTTTTTAGGCCGAATAAAAAACTAAGTACTTCTGCACATGTATAAAGCAAAAGAGTCAAACATACATATGTCCGGCATATTCCCGAAAGGCTTGACTAAATAGATCTGGTGTGTGACCCGAATTTGCTCGAGTTCCCTGCCAAGATTTGCATGCGGATGACTAATGCTCTATGATGGTAGAATGTTTTGGCAAAACTATCTTCAAAGAGAGGAATGAACTGAAATATTGTATTTGGTAATAAACTAACTATAAGGAATGTTGAGAATTTTATTAGGTGCCATGAGTAATGAGCTACACATTTTATTGACGTTAAAACATGTGCGGATTACGAGGAAAAGATGAGTCGTCCTATTTTTAGTTTATTTCTGGACGTTCAGTAATGGGACGTTGATATAAGAAATCTGTAGCTCGTTAAGAGAACTGTATTAAGTTTAATTAAATGCACATATAAAGGTATACGATAAGCTACCTCGTTCTATGATGAACGGGACTTGACAGCGAACGGAATGTAAAGGGCCAGCTCTTTGAGACGCAAAGGCATTCCGTTTGATGGTGATGCTTAATTGATTAGATAACGTAGTGGTCGTTGATGAACTGTTATGGCAATAACCAAAACATAATCTGTTTGCATATAACGGCAATAGTTCGCAACCAGTTTATAAATCCTGATTCTGACACAAAAAAGCGTAAGTAATATCCATGAAATTGGTGATTAGGTCACAGAACGAATCAAAGATACACCAAGTAATAAGCACTAGCAATTTTCTGACACATCACTCAAGTTAGGGACAATGGCATGGAACAATAGCCTTTCCCGGCCGTGTGATGGTTGCAAGGGACCAGCGCAACCGACCGGAAAGTGAAGGAAGCGCAGTTCCGTCTCACGATGAGGACGTGACGTCAGGAAATAGCCAAGGCCTACGTCTTAAAGGGTTGATGGCGAAAGTGAGGATAACTCACTTAATTAGTATTCATTGTTCAAGAAGTTTCGTTATTTAAATAAATTCTGGTTTTAATATCATTGATCTAGGATTCTTCAATGTTTCCACGGTTGGTTACATAATAGATCAATTGAATAATACGTAAGAGCATTGTACTGTTCAGCCATTTATGTAATTTTAAGACCTGATAATTTCATAATGAACGCAATCTTTTATTCGAGACGTAAATGGGAAATATTAAGTGTACTACCGTTTATGTTAAACGATGCATTTTCCATATTGTATACAAAGCACCGAAAGTTTAGGCGAGCCAAATGTCCTATTCACAATGCTATTCTTGCGCAAGTCTTGCCGCATTGAAGCTTAGCTCACGATACAATTGGGCATTCATCTCTGACATTCTACCGTGGAATATTCAATTTTCGACCATATATGGTTGTACATATAAGTCGTTTCAAAAGGAATAGATATGGTGTCGATGTAAGAAAATGTTGTTCCATTGGCTATTCTGAATTTTGAAATATATGCATTTTTATGTAACTTCAGTATATCGCCATTGTTAGACAAGTATATACCAAAACTTACATAAGTAGCTCATGAAACTTGAAAGAAACATAAACAATGCAAAGCCACGTTAACAACAAATATACAAAGAGACCATGGACCCGATAGTGTTACACCAAACCATAATTTTATGGGACGTTAACACAATTAACAGACATAAAAGACGAAGGACAGATTACACAAGCTATCGCAGGGAACATAAAAGGCAATTACATAACGGTGCTTTGAAAGCTGTAAGCATCAGTGGCGAAGGGTGGTTTAATGAAATAGGGAAGCCGCAGCAAAAAAAAACTGGGGGGGGGGAAGTACTCAGGGATGGGGGGGAGAGGTAATGGAGGTAATTTCTCAGTCCACCTTTTAGCACTGACTGAGAGACTGATAGTTTGAACATGTTTTCTCGAGGAATTCGGCAGATTATTAATATCTATAAAACTTTATTATCTTTATAGTTCGGCCATTCAGAGAATGCGTTCCTGACACGTCGCGATTGAACTGACGACGTAATAACATTCATTGATTATTGATATAATAATGTTGTTTTAATGCTCCTCAATTGTTAAAACGGTAAACAACCAGCAAAAATATTTTTATCGTAACTGCAACGCCATTGCAAAGTTACGTCGTCAGTTCAATCGCGACGTGTCAGGAACGCATTCTCTGAATGGCCGAACTATAGTTAGGTATATTAACTACTAGAATCTGAGAAAAGTTGGCACTAGAAACAATACCTTTTAAGTATTTAATTTACAACGGCCTGTTAGCCATTGTTATCGTAGGTATGTGTTTCACAAATCCGTCAGGACGTTAGAAATTTTAATATTGACATATATTATTGGTAGGTAATTCACCCGAGCGGCGTGCCCGAGTTTTATAACACGTTTTTATTCTCAAAACTTAACCTTGAAAAATAAGTTCCTTCCTAAAGTAAATAATCTGTCGGAAAACAGTCTAATGCGATAAATGCTTTCCTAGTTAAGTTTTAAAAGTAGGTACTCTAAAAAGAAACCTGATGCAAACTGTCTGCGTATCAAAGTAACTCATTTCAACGTAGGTACCTCTATTTTTTTCACTACACACATTGTACTTGTACTGACTGAGTACCAGATCACAGTGCGATTGCGGGGATTAGTAGGAAGTAATGATACTGCCAACTACTTAATCAAAATTATGTACTTGGTGAACACAAAAATTATCAATTCCCAAGTAGGGTCATTAAATCGCGGAGAATCTTAACACCGCGATTCAGGATTTGCATAAAAATGCACAACGCCATCTATGTTAACATAATGTAACTAAAACACTTAAACTAACATAAAATATTGTACACACACGAACTATGTTATTTCTAAATGATACACACACTAATAAATTCAATTAAGTAGTACAAAGAACAAATTGTTAATGGTATTATTTAAAACAAAATAAGAAGAATGAGAGTGAATTTGTCTGATTTGTTTGTTTACATATTTGAGAGTTTAAGCGCTGTCACTCGCGCGTAGACAGATATAGCTACTCTACTCTTGACGCGTTCTTTCTCGTTCACTCGCGAGTTTTGATTGGCTGAAACCCGCTCCGTGAGCCGGCTTACCGCTCGCCCTTATGCCGCGAACATCGCGCGGCGCGGCGTGGATGACGTCACGCAAGCGTAGTTTTGTATGGAGGAGGAAGCCGCGGCTTGTTTAGTAGGAGCAAAATGTTTCAAGTAATTTATAGACAATTTTTTTGCGGTGGTAGGTGTTTTGTTATACCTACATATTTAAATTGTGTGGTTTAAATGATTATATTAATTATACCTATACCTATATTATAACTTATACCTATGCTTCTTTCTTGAAATTCGAAAGGGAAGCCGATGGGAATCGGCTTATAAGGACGCCTCGCCACTGGTAAGCATATTGAGCTTTTACGAGTTTAGGAAGAAAGTTTAGTTGAAACATTATAGGATTACCAAAGTTTCTTTGAAAACAAATGAGAAAATACTTGAGGTTATCATTATACATGTTACTGAAACCAAGGGAAATGTGAAAACACAAATGGATACGGTGGTTGACATATTCATGTGGAAAAAAACCCCGAATGCAATAAATAGAAAAAAAATACTTCATATGACTACACTAAAACGTTTCGAGTAACATTTTTGGAATAGAAGATGGAAAAAATCTTATAGGAGTCTATCTATCTAGCACTCCAATTAACGACAAACTATTTTTAGCCCGGATTCTTGATACCAATACATGTGCTCAATAACAGGAGAGCTCTTCAAGTGGAAACAGATATCGAAGGGATGCTGTTGATTAATCACTTAAGCATGAAAAGCTTTAACTCTAATCTTAGTGTTCAGATAGACGCTAATGAATTACACATCCCGATAATTTGATTTTCAATTAATATCATCAGTGATAGCTCAGTTGCTTTCCAGTTGATTGCCACTACTAGATAATAAATTACATAGCTGGCTTCAACTATGGTAACAGTCAGCGGAATTTCTAGAAAAACTGTTTCTATTTGTGCTGACAAAGTGTTTTGCAAATCGCGTGCCTAACAAGTACGTACATCTGAGGGCACGGCAGTGCCCCAGCCAAGACTCGAGCAAAGCAGGCACGGCCGTACCATCTTTTCTCGAAGCGTTTCGCGGCTATTTCAACCCCCTGTATCTTCCATGTGAACAAAGCTAGGAGTTTAGGTTTTCGATGACTAAGAGTAAGTATTAGAACAAGCTCAGTCACAAAATTACAAGACATTTGAATAAATAGTTTACGAGTTATGAGCGATCAAAGTTACACCATTTTGTCACTGACTCACTCACTGACCGATCATCAAAAGTCCAAGGAACTTCTAGCAAACTTAGAACCTTCAAATTTGGCACCAAGATAGGTTATTAGCTACATATAAAGGGAAAATTATAAAAACCTTAAAACGTAATAAAAAAATAGGAAACAAATTTATATTTGCGGTTTTTCAAAAACATTGTGTATGAATTTTGACTGCATTGATAACTTTGTTATTTATTTATGTACAAAATGTTACTATTTGTTTTATTGTTACGTAGTGGTATATTGTTATTATGTATTAAATATACAACATATGAATAAAAAAGCTAGGTTTAAATGAAATGAATAATGATAAAATCGTTCATATTAATGCAGTGCGATAAACACTGCAGGCTCGCTCGATAGATGGCGTTGTCCTGGTCTAAATGGCGCTATGGTTTCGTTACATAGCTTAGTATAAGTAGTACTTAAAAAAAAATCAAATAATTTCATGTGATAGCGTCATCTACCTCTGAAATAAATCTCTTTTATTCTAAAAGATATTCGATTAAAAAATTCGATAATTTCGATTTTTTTTAGGTTAAAAAAAAAATTGTTTACGTGCTACTTTAGGTGTACATATTTAGTTTGTTATATATTTAGTTAGTTGCATGTAAGTTAATTTAATTTGTTATATACTTAGAGAAGAAAGAGACCTTCAAAAAATAATTTAGATCCCACCAAAAACATTAAATGTAAAAAAAAGCCAATCCTCTACGCAATTCCTCCACCGTAAAAAGTTTTGAGATCGCATAGAAGCCAAGTCCTGTTCTACTTTATTTGTAATAATAAATCAATATTTTGTGACTATATCAATAGTTTTGTTCACATTACAATAATACTGTCTTGGCCACGAGCACAAGTTAAAAGTCGCTCCTTGTAATAATGTGTAAATACCATTGAGTTGATAAATTCTATATGGACATGATTTTACGATTGGACTGATTATGGACTGATTGGAATTTGAGATCACCATGGACTAAACATGCGCCATAGTACATGTGCAGTTCATTGATGTTGGATGATACTGACTGTCGGTCATTTAGTAACAATTGAATAAACTAAAAGTATTTAATTCTGTGATATTAAACTTCATGTTTGACTTTCACCTCTCCAAGATATGCTGTATTATATTTGTAGTTTATTGTGCTCATGGCCAAGTCAATATTATTGTAATGTGAACAAAACTATTGATATAGTCACAAAATATTGATTTATTATTACAGATAAAGTAGAACAGGACTTGGCTTCTATGCGATCTCAAAACTTTTTACGTTGGAGGAATTGCGTAGAGGATTGGCTTTTTTTTACATTTAATGTTTTTGGTGGGATTATTATTACAAGCCATATTCATAAAACTAATTGGAAGCACGTCGTGTTTTATTCAGAGGCTAGGTAAGTAAATTAAATTGAATGGATATAAATCTAATGCTTCTTGGTTTCATTATTTTATAGGTAGTACTTGATATAAATCGCAACTGAATTAATAACCATGCTATTAATCCAGAAAGCATCCATATCTATGATCTAGGAACTTGCAGCCAGTGCACTTTCTAATGGCCAAACGTGTGGTTCCTTTAAAGATCGTGAAGTACTAAGTACTTTAGTTGAAAGCAAAGCATTAATAATTTTCTCTCATTTGTCTAGTGCACAAGCTCTCTATGACTGCCTCAAGAAAAAAGACACACCAAGGTTGAATAACGCAAGGAAGATTGGAAACATTATTTTGAACCGAACTTGTGAGGAAATGGGGAAAAAATCGGATGGTAGGTACTTTATCTACATGAAATATGCATATGAAAAAAACAGCAACCCTCTTATGAGTGCCCGTTGAGTTAACGCCTACAATGTGGGTCAGTGACGATGCCGATGCAGCATTCGATGCGGCGAAACGTAAAGGGCGAGCTGAGAGGGTCTGAGGGTGCCTAGAATTATTATTTACCGACTACTGGCAATATTGAGATTGCTTTCTAGCAATAAAAGGAAATATTGAGTGTATAAGCTGCTTATCACCCTACAACCTACCTGAAGAAAGTGGGTTTTATTGCGGTTATATGATATTTGGGTTCTGGGCAATAACCTCAGGGGAGTCCAATGAAAGTCCAATTTATGTGCCGGTTTCAGTCTAGCGCAAACACTTGAATGAGATGGATAAGCTTGATAGCTGAATCAAACGATTGCGAATGACTTTAATGTGGTTGCCAAATCGCGTTACAGAGTAGAAATGTTTAAGGGCAACCACACACGCCACTGCTACATTAAGCGTAAATCTATTACATCTTAAGTTGGCAAACGTGGTTTAAGAAATACGTTCACTGTAAGTTTTGGTAGAAAACAAAACTTTTGGTGGCACTGCTGGCATGGCACTTTGCTAATGCTAGCATAATATGTTTGCCAAAAACCGGGCCAATCTCCGATAGTTGATCTAAAGATATCGGGAGAACATCTAGCCTTTACTGCAGAGTAGGTACTAAACGTCACATTGCGATACGGTACCAATTTCGTGAAATGGCGAGTTTTCAATGCAAGATGTGTTTGCGTGTTCGTCTTTATTATGTGTTGAAACGAAAGGGAGTGTACAGAGGGGCAGTAAGTATATGGGGTAGGTAGAAATTTTTCCTACAACTATTGATTGATTTTGGGAACCCTCATAGCTGTTGGCTCAGCTTCGTATAATCCACAAGAGATTTGGAATGATTAAGAAAGAAGAAATAAATGTTAGTCGTATATTGCAGTTTTGTTGTGAACATATTGTAATATCAGCTGAAACGGGTTTTTAAGGTGGTAGGTAGTAGGCGATGGGCTAAACTTTCACTGGTTACCAACTCGTCTTATATGGCTTTGCATAAACTTGATATTTCCGTCTTCTACTGTGAGATATAAGGGTATAAGTTAGAAGATTGTGCTGTCATTTATTCTTTCAATCAAAATACATCGGGCTTCTAAACCTCTGCTTGCAATCAAACTTAACAGAAGCAAGAGTAGTCTATCTATTCCTCGAAACTAGTGCTTCCAATCCAAAGCCAGACATAATTGGACTTTATTAGTCTAGAAGACCGACAAATTCCCAGAATGGATATCTCATTATCGTGGTAAATATACCCACTTCGTTAGCAATTACCGAAATAAATTGAACTAACGGCAACCGGCGGGCAATGACACGTATTACCTAGAGATTTAACACAAAATACTAATTAATTGGATGACGAAGTAGAAAAAATGAGGAGGCCATGAACTGGTGATATATTGTGACATAAGATTGGTCGTTGTTAACACGAATAGGAAATAAGGGAATTGGGATAATGTTTTGTACATCTAGTGTGGTCTATTGATAAGAACCAAGTACACTTTCAACTTAATCTATTTACATTTAATTAATACTCAATACTTTATATCTGTCTGTCCTTTGTGGCTTCCCATGATACCGATATATTTTTCAAAAAATTTCGTCCATGTGACTACTCTATGGTTCAATAAAACTCAATTCCATTACCCACTCAGAAATAAACTAATAACGCGAACACATGCCGCTAAGATGGCTGAACATAATACTTCTTGTGTTGTTGCCAATCGAGACTTAAACTCACGCGCATTTCGATCTCGATAAAGTGCTTCGGCGCAGATCTGTACTGAGAAGTTAATTTAATATTCTTAATTGAATCAATGCACTTCCCACGAGCGGTCTGCACGCAAACTGTTAGAAATCGCAGATTTTATTAGATCGCTAGATTTTACTTATTTACAGATTCGCGTGCATAAATGATTATTTTTCTTCGACATTTTATTACGAATCGCTTTCTTCTCTCCAAATTACACATTCCAATTGAAAATCATATTTGAGGAAAAAGTGTGCAATTCTGCAGGTTTTCCTACCTACGTCTTGTGCCTCGGATTTCATCATTCATGACTGTTTCACGGTTAAGTCTGAGTAAGGCAAAACCGTTTGCCAGTCTTACGACGTGGAACAAACACACACTTTCACAGCAATAATATTGGTTAGGATAAGTGATCGACGGTCTTGCGGTAGCTCTTACTTCTCGTCTGGATATATTTATTAACCATTTCAAGTAACTCCTTCGTTGTTAACAGCACGAAAGTCTGAAATTGATAGCTTATTGTTTGCGTGTGCGCACGCTTCATGCTTTCCAGTTTTGACAATCAAATTTATTGCTTGCTCTTTTAAGATGGTAATCATTATAGCTTCGTTTCTCCGTAATGCTGTATGCAGACAGTACGACCGACATTTTTGCCCTTGTTACAATTGCTTGTGGGCACATACATACATAGTACATATGCTATATTTGTTACTGTAGTGTATGCAGGTACATGTGCATCATTGTATAGGTTATGTCATTATTATGACGCCTCGTGCGCATACGTCACTCGGTTATAAATACCGGATCGAGCGGTGGGGAGTCAGTCGTTGTCAGACTGTCGACCTGTGTGGTGGTGCGTTGGCGAGTCGATTAACATAATAAAATGAGCGTACAATACATTGGCGACGAGGATAAAACCGTGAGTGTTTGGACCAACAGTTACCTATTATCTAATTTTTATAATTTTGAACTACCTATTAGTTCTGTGATCCAGAAAAATATTTGATATACAAGGTTATACTAAATAATTTGTCCTATTCATGCCTATACCAAATTAATGTATGCTAAATAAGCTTTGACAACAAGTAACCTCTGACCGATGTTAATATTCAATCATATTAAAAAGAGCAAAAGGAAAGAAGGAAGGGAAGAGAGTAGAATGACAAAGTATACATAACTTTTATGTTCATGTATGTATCACCCGAATTGCAAACAAATTTTAACCTTTTTACGTAATTCTTTGTTTAAGTTTACCTTGTTACAATTCTAATGGAAGTAGCAATATTTATTGCAGGTGTTAATATTTATCAAATGAGTAATTTATAATACAAAATCATTACTTGGTGATCAGTTTACTCATTCTTAAACCTGCATCAAAGTTTATTCAATAATAGGCATTTATTGGAAGCAATATAAAGTTGCTGGTTGTTGAATTGTCGTCAAGACGACTTTAGCAGTGGTGGGATTTCCTAGAGGATATAATACAATAACCTATTTGCCTTATAATCAATTGTGTTTAATAATTGTTGTGCTTGCATGCCAACAAGGCGGAATGTACACGGATCTTATTATGTTGTTTACAATCCTATTTTGTAAGTGCCTGCATTCTAAGCAAATAAAGACCTATTCTATTCCAAAAATCTACTGGTCATTAGATTGACAGCTTGGCAGTTGGCAGTAGCGTGTATCTACTGGTCATTAGATTGACAGCTTGGCAGTTGGCAGTAGTGTGTATCTACTGGTCATTAAATTGACAGCCTGATTGTTGGCAGTAGTCTATATCTACTGGTCATTGAATTGACAGCTTGATGGTTGGCAGTAGTGTGTATCTACTGGTCATTAAATTGACAGCCTGATTGTTGGCAGTAGTCTATATCTACTGGGCATTGAATTGACAGCTTGATGGTTGGCAGTAGTGTATATCTACTGGTCATTAAATTGACAGCTTGGCAGTTGGCAGTAGTCTATATCTACTGGTCATTAAATTGACAGCTTGACAGTTGGCAGTAGTGTATATCTACTGGTCATTAAATTGACAGCCTGATTGTTGGCAGTAGTCTATATCTACTGGTCATTGAATTGACAGCTTGATGGTTGGCAGTAGTGTGTATCTACTGGTCATTAAATTGACAGCCTGATTGTTGGCAGTAGTCTATATCTACTGGGCATTGAATTGACAGCTTGATGGTTGGCAGTAGTGTATATCTACTGGTCATTAAATTGACAGCTTGGCAGTTGGCAGTAGTCTATATCTACTGGTCATTAAATTGACAGCTTGACAGTTGGCAGTAGTCTATATCTACTGGTCATTAAATTGACAGCTTGACAGTTAACGGTAGTGAACGTCTACTGGTCATTCAATTGACTGTACACGCATAAATTATCTGGCGATAGTTGTCAACTACTGCAACAACTAAATAGTAAATCTTGATAATTTTTATATTTTCTGTGCCCGGTGATTTGGATCATAAAAAGCTTCCAAACTTAACTTCTCAGAGTCTAGTCAACAACTTATACCTGCTATATTGTTCTGGTACTTAACTAACTTAATTCAAGTGCTTGCAATATAGAGGATATTACAAGAACAAACTGGTGGGTTATATACTCAACGGTTCTACAAATGACAAACATGTGCTAGGTATCTAGTTAAACAAACAGCACATTGAGGGACCGTAGTAGGTTGGCCATGTATGTTGAAGAACTCGCCCAGGTATACTGGTATGTATTCACCTATGCACAACATCCAAGTCCATCAACACCTCTAGTGGGTTGCCTACCCATAATAGTGTTAATTATAACAGTTGCTCAGTCACCCTAGGTATAATTTCAATACTTTTACTTTATTTTGCTGTATTAAAGAGGTTGTTATACAACAGAGATATTCCAGAAGATACAGAACAGTAGAACAGCATACAAGCAGCAATACTAGCTGGAAAATGTGGATCAAAATTTTGGTATTCAATAGATAGAATCTTTGGTAAACATGCTAGCTCACAATTGTAATTTCAGTACTTTAGGTTGATATAAAACTCTTAGATCAAAAGAATATGGAACTAAGCATTGGAGCAATCTGTGATTTATTTGACAATGCTACTTTATCTACCCAACTGCCTCGTTGGTCTAGCTGTCGCAAGCGCGGCTGCTGAGCACGAGGTCTCGGGTTCGATTCCCGGGTCGGGCCTGGAAGTTGGTGATTGATACACCCGTGCATCGGAAAGCACGTAAATGTCGGTCCTGCGCCTGATCTCTTTCCGGTCGTGTCGGATTGCCGTCCCATCGGGTTATGAGAGTGAAGGAACAGTGAGTGCACCTGTGTCTGCGCAAATGCTTGTGCACTATAATATGTCCTGCGCAGTTGGCTAATCCCCTTACGTGGGTACAGCCGCCGTAGCCGATAATCGGCTAGGAGGACATCATCATCATTTACCCAACTGGGCCTTCTCATCTGTGACAAAAAAATCTTTTAAGGATGATACCTGGAAGGAGTTCCAATGTAGATACTTACTCTGGGAACTGTCTAATGATGATTAGCTCATGGATGATTGTTGCAATCAAGTTCTCAAAAGTTGATGATTGCGTGTGCTTTTAAAACCTTCAAGACTCAGGCTTGAATGAATTTTAATTGGTATCTTAGCCTCTTTTTTATTGATTTACATTGGTGTTTACAAATAGTTTAACAAAGTGGCCCTCATTATAATATTGTTATTTGCAAATTATGTTTTACAGTATTGCAGTACCAATAAGCAGTATAAGTACATTGAGAGTTGTGGAAGAATATGCTTCCATAGGAGCGAATAACGTAACCATATATGAACATATATGAAATAGAATCCATTTATTGATCTCAAGTTAATAAATCATCACATTAATATATTCTTGAAGTGCACACCTACTTGTAATATAAAGTTGTGTAATTTCCTCAACCCATCCCATAAGATAAGATCCATATGGGTGATGGGATGGATATCTATTAACAAAATAATGTCTTGTGTCCATAGCGTTAGGGTTAATAATAATTGATCTTAGAACACCAATCTTAGGTTACCGTAAGACAATTGGACTCGCATGAGAGGTAAAGAACTTTATCACTATTTACATTTATCGACATTTATTACTCTTTTGTGCTAATTAAACTACACAGTTGCGTCGACATTTGGTTAATAATAACTAAAATATTATTAAGTTCCTAAGTCCTACTGCAAAATATAATCTGAGTAAGTGTTCCTTAAAGTATAGGAAGTAAAATTGCCCTTAGTCACCAAATCGTTTAAAAATTTACTGGGGTGCTGTCCCTATAAAAGATAACAATATTTTTATATTCTGGTTGTCTAACTAAAACAACGTAGATAAAGTCAGCTGCAATAAAGGGTAAGCGCTTTTGAACGAAAACTATAAACATACTTATGCAGCCAACTATACTTACATAAAAAAAAAAATATATATTACGTTACCTATACGCGGTCATGAAATTGGAAAAGCGTAAAATATTAAAAATGGAAGCAGCACAAAGCTGATCATCAAATTGATGAGGTCAAGTATGACATGAGAGCAGCATAGCTGCTCATGAAATTGAGATATAGAATTAGAATCCCACATTTATCTATGTGTAGACAAATGTTTTAGAAAGTTTAGCGGTTGTTTTGCAAAAGGAAAATTGCATCGACTAGAAAACTGTTTGTGAGCTGCTGTCACCTTGTTGAAAGGAAGAAGAGCATGAGTTGAGGGTCAGGGACTCTTCTATTTTATGGTGATGCAGAATGTCACAGCTTCAAAATATATAGTGCAAAGTTAGTGACACCTGTTAAAGTGCGTTCGTTACATAATATGGTTCTAATTAGTTAAAATCTAATAATATAATTAGTTAAATATGTAACCATGACACTAAAAAGCTTACCATCAAAGCATAATAATTCTTTGACTACTTTAATTTTTGAAAACCACATTAATAAAAGCAAACAAACATTACAGAACGCAATGTCCGGTGATAATAGTGTTCTTGGATGCCTAACCGAAATATAAGTATTCCTATCGCACTATTATATCATCATCATCATCATCATCATCTCAGCCATAGGACGTCCACTGCTGAACATAGGCCTCCCCCTTTGATCTCCACAGATACCTTATAAAGACGACCTTATAAAGGTCACCGGAAGACGCTGGATGCAGGTCGCTTCCAACTATTATATGCAGTAAGGTATTCATATGTTGGGTGTTGAATGCTAAGAAGCTTACAGTTTCTTGACTAGATATTGGACATACATTGATGTAGGGTATTTAAAGCCTATATCAGAATTTCAGCGAGTGTACTAGCAGAAACGTGCAAAGTACTAGCGCTGATCAATAGGGTTGAAGACCAGATTGTTTGTTACATTGCTGAGATAATGATAGGCTTTGATATTCCACTCTCAAATTAAAAACTACATATTACCAAAATTAGTTGAGTTAGCATTCTCTTGCTTACAAGGCACACAAAGTACTTAACTCGTACATAGAACTACAATTTAAACCATTAAATTGGTGACAAAATATGTGGTCGCCATTAAATTGGAGACAAAGTATGTGGTCACCATTAAATGGGTGACAAAGTATGGAGTCACCATTAAATTGGAGACAAAGTATGTGGTCACCATTAAATGGGTGACAAAGTATAGAGTCACCATTAAATTGGAGACAAAGTATGTGGTCGCCATTAAATGGGTGACAAAGTATATGGTCATCATCAAATTGGAAACAGTCCATCTAGGTCACCATTCAATTGGGACGATCTTATGTGATTACTTTCCTCGTACGGCTCGTACGGTTTTGAATGAGTGAAAAGCATTGATGAGGTACCCTAATGCCGATCTTTTACCTTGGAACAATGCATTCTGTATCAGTTTTAAGTGAAGTCGAACCAAGCAAGATGAGTGCTCATTATCTGAAGGCACAGCAATATTTCAGACTTGCTTGATTTCACATGGACTGATTGGCGGGATGTCTGCCAAATGGACGGATCATCTCTAGTGTAGATATAATACAGGGCCGGAACAGCGGCTACAAAACCTGAAGTTAAACTTGCCGGCCTGATATCACTGCTACGAATTTGTCTTGTTGAGCCTGAAGCAGATGCTGGTATGTTACCGTCTGCAAAGGGACGGATTTTTATTTATGTTTATTTCACAAGGGAAGGGATGTAGTGTCCTGCAGTATCACCGATATCTGTCGTCTCCTTAAATGGAAAGGGAAATGAAATGGAAACGGAACAAAGTAAATCAGTTTGATGGCAGTGTGATCGGTGGACTGATCTGATAGCGTGGTTTTGTTGTGCTGCAGGTGTTTGATAGATCTTTAAGAAATTACCAAAATATTTATGAGTTTGATTGTTGGACTTTTTGAAACAAGGTTAAAATCAAAACAACAAGGGAGAGATGTAGTGTATGCAGGTACATGTGCATCATTGTATAGGTTATGTCATTATTATGACGCCTCGTGCGCATACGTCACTCGGTTATAAATACCGGATCGAGCGGTGGGGAGTCAGTCGTTGTCAGACTGTCGACCTGTGTGGTGGTGCGTTGGCGAGTCGATTAACATAATAAAATGAGCGTACAATACAGTTACCGATGTATATTCAACAGTTTTCTCTCAGCACTAACATGGTATAATTCTACTGACTTTTCGTTAGAGTAATTTAACACGACATACTGTAAAATTATTAAAGCTGCGAAGCATACTCCGCTTTCGTTCATAATACATTCCCGAGTACAAAGTAAAGGGATAAAACCCTTTCGTCCGGATGGCTAACAAGCAGACTACATATTATGTGAGCTCGTCGCTGCGACGCCTACGTCTATGTAAATATTTAAGGACATGCCCAGACAAACCCAGCGTGGAGGAAGTTGCTATCCACCTGCATACTGATTTATTACAGCGCTAAAATTATCCGACTGAACAAAAAGACAATACAGGTCTTCACAGGCCTATTGATTTGTATTCACCGCGCGTACTCGGGCAACATCTATATTCTTAGCATCACGATCGGCCAACGAATCGAATAAGAATGATGCATTGTAAAGTTTAAAGTTCGCCAAAACTATGGTACTTGCGAATATTTAAACACGCATAAATAATATTTGTATGCAAAGTTACCCTTGGGGCTAATTTTACGTCAATTTGCCACGACCATCGAAGGCAATGAAGCAATGTATTGGAAAATTAAAAGGGTCAGTGAGATAAGGCTAGTATTAAAATACACAGAGGTCAGCCCATGGACCAGTTACCAACAGCGTTAAATGATAACGATATGTTGTTTGTTTACTTTTTTTCATCAGGCAACCCACGCATCCACCCACATGAACTTGTTATGGTACCTGCGTTATAACTGTCAACGTTTTCAATGGGATCTCAAAACAGGAGACGGTTTTTTTCCGCGGCAACATTTGCCTTTTTAATTTTAGGGCGTGCCTTATTGTGGGGTCCGTAAGGGCGAGAATTAGTTTGAATAGTTTGTTTATTAGCAGGCAGCGAACTGGAATTACCTGGTGCTATCGTCCCCCCGTATCCGGAGTGTGGATACGCTCAAGCGCGCTCGGCTGCACCTGTCGCATGTACTCGTATTTTGCTTTAACTACATGGACCGTGGACTATAACATGTAAAGTTGAAGCGCAAAACTTTGCAGCCAATGTGTCTGGCTGGGATTCAATACACGTAGGGAAATATGCAATAATTTGCACAGCTTCGGATATACCTATACAGGAATTATGCTTCAGTTCACATAGGTACTGAACCTATTTAGCATTATTTTTCTCTTTTATTGCTTTTTATGTTCAAGTTCACTTTTCCACGGCGTACTTTTTCACCTGTCTCTTTCCGCATAATTACTTAATCTGATTTTCAAATTATATTTCTAAATAACGGAAGGACAATATTAGGTTACTTCCATAAACCTAGTAGGTATGACACCCAGGTATAAATTCTCACTAAGATACAGGAAAACTGCTAGTTACTTGACATACGATTTAAAATGTCTTCTTAGTTACCGTACGGAATCTCCGCACGGCATTTCTAATCCAGATAACAAATTGCAAGCTTCAAAGACCGGGACTACCCAAGTATGCTTAACTGCACGTCTGTTTATTAATCTCAAAACAGATCTTAAGATAAGCGTAAATAATCTCAATTACCACTTTCATCGCACTTTCGAGATATAAGCGAGAAATAATTTGAAAGACGGCCACGCGACCAGTTCTCCATTGAATCAATTGGATGCGCGATATTATTTGCAATTATTTTACCAGTTTCAATAGCATTAGTAAGATTTGCACCACCTGCACATATTTTTAGGTCATGCTCGAATCCTACGTACAATTTAGTCCATAACCTGTGACTTGAATGGTAGAAAATCTTTTTCGAAAAACCTTTATGTAAAATATAAAACCCCAGCTAAAAGAAAATAATTCGGAAAACCCAAGCCAGTCATTAAACCTGTGAACTAGATTCTCGTAACTTTACGCAGAGCTCGTGTCATTTTATTCCGTCATTTGGTTGCAGTTTCTACGATGACCTGGTTTCGGGAGAATAGCTGTATTTAACTGCCAAGAGTTGAAGGAAAAGGATAATAACCTGCTTCCCTCATTTGAAGCAGTTCCTGGTTCTTGAGGAGTACCTGTTATTATTTTTGCTCTGTAATTACTAATGAGGCGGCATTTTAAACGAGTGCTTTTCAAGATGAGTAAACTCTCGTACAGAAACCAGTTTTCTGATATTCTTGAATGGATATGTATTAAGTTTTATTAATGATATGCAAATAATATAAAATTCTATTCCAACATCTGAATAAATTAGATCAATTTCTTATTCATAGAAGAATATTTGATGGCGTAATGTAAACTTGACCTTTAAAAAACTACCTTCAGCCTAATTAAAAGCAAATAAAATACCA
This sequence comes from Helicoverpa zea, assembly GCF_022581195.2. Taxonomy (NCBI): domain Eukaryota; kingdom Metazoa; phylum Arthropoda; class Insecta; order Lepidoptera; family Noctuidae; genus Helicoverpa; species Helicoverpa zea. Next base: position 3,712,818 of record NC_061454.1, read on the forward strand.
GAAATAGCTAAAATTCATAATGAAGCGCCATGTTAGCACTGTTCGTGAAATGTAATTAGTAACTATTAGTACCGAGTTCCTACTCAGTTAAAATACCAGGTTTATGCAACTTACGAAGAATTTCAAGGCGGGAAAGGAGAGGATAAGACGTTATTACAAACTTTTGATAGCGCATAGCTTAACGCAAATTTATTGTATCTGATTTGTTATTGCTCAAATTAAGATCCTTAATGGGAATTCTGTTGAAACCATTGTTATTTTATCATTATTGAAGCAATGGAGAACTCACAAATTAAAACTTATTAAAAAATATGTTACCGTGTTTATGTAAAATAAAAAAAATAAATAAAAAAAAAAATAATGTTTATTGTCAAAAAAGCAACTTTACATTGTGGTAGTTACCGTTGAGCCACAAACTAAGCACAGCTTGTATCTTGTGGCTCTGAGTGCTTTAATATTGCTTATATTATAAAGTTACATAGGTACCAAATGTGTGTAAGAATTTAGGTAATTTGACTTATACGCAAGTCGAATTAAATCACTCATTGTCTAAAGACCTTGATAATGACAAGAGCTCCATTAAGATAAACTATTTAATTAAATAAACAGTAACTTCCGATTCAAATAATGATACAATTGATTTCTGATGTCATAGTATGTACACATGCATAAGTATATTGTGGTTAACTGTTGGATTTCTATATAAAGCCGAGGTTATACTTGATACATCAATGTCTGCTGCTGTGATTATTATTGAACTGGTCAAGGATTGTTCAGAAGCCACAAAGGGCAGAATAGTTCAGTAAATTATGCTTAAGCTCTCAGATTTTATGTAACATCTGAGAGGGTTAATTTTAAATATTGCACTAAAACTTTAATAAAACGAAGAAGGAGTATATTAGAATAGACTTTCTCTTTGCCACAATTTGGAAAAAGCCACGTGAATACAAAAACCTGAAATTGACAAACTGGCTGTCAAGTAAAAACTTTTAAAATAAATTGATAGCAAGCAACCGTTTTTCATACAAGCTCCAGTTTCTATACTGTTAACTTGAAACACAATACTTTTGACACAAAAAATATAGCCAAGAGTTCAGAGGAAGTTACATCATTGTCTACGAAGATAAAGGGAGATAATGACGTTTTGTTTTTAAAGTATACAACCTACCTCCTTTTATGGATACTTATCGTTCAAGTTTTTTTTTTGATGTTGCAAAAAGTGAGGAGTTCTTAAAAAGTAAAAAAGTTTGAATTGAAGTGGGTTCCAAGAAACGTAATAAGAGCGTTTTAATAATTGAAGATTACTTTGACCTTTTCGCCGCCAGACATGACGTAAATTTCGTAATACAATCTTGAATAAGAGATTATTTTCTCTGAATTCTAAAAATAGGACTTTTTTGACATGATTGATGTTAGAAATGGATAGGCTTTTGAGATAGTGTTTACTTATTTTATATGTCTCATCTTTTTCGCCGAATTTTAACAGCTGTACCATTAAAACATTTTCTCTCAAAATGATTCAGAATTCGTCGCGTTTAACCAACTGTAACAGCTAAAGACTTGATAAATTAAAGCCTCCAGCCAGGCATTACAAGACGTACGATGTTACCAAGCAAAAACACGCTAAGGGCATCGCCGATTAGAAGGCTAAAGACCTTGACTGAGGACTTCGCTGCAAGGGCACCATTATTTGAATGAATGGCAATTTATAGCCACCAGAGTGAACGATGGGAATTGTAAGAATTGCTGATCTGACTAAAATATGTCTGGTTTAAAAATGGCGGAATAGAAAAATAGAAAAGGTCTGAATAGGTAGCCGTCTGGATCGCTAAAACAAAGAAAGATCAATAAGCTGCTTCCGAGCAGTTTCAGATGCAGTCTTTTCGTATTTCCAGCCATATCATTCGTGGATATGGATATCATATGGATCGAAAATTGAAGAAGACTAAGCTGTAGGACTAATCCTAAAATGAATAACGGTAAGGGCGTGTTATTAATGATATATTTATTGAGTCTTGTGTTCATGTTATTATATTCTCACAGCAATGTTTACCTAAGCCCACAAGATTGTACAATACTTAGCTGTCGACAAACTCAAGCCGTTCTCAGCTTTGTACATTTCCGTATTTAGCATACAAATTAAACTGGCCACTCTCTCTTTTCGTATGTAATTATCACAGAGTAAACACGCGCTCTTTGTCTAAATCTAAACGTTAACCGTTTTATAACATTACGCAGATGTTTACTTAACTAACAGTGTATCATGTCCAGTACTTTTCGAACATCAGCTTTTACTTAAAATTGGAGATCGTTCTTTTGGGTTGCCGATTGAAATTGATGTATTTTCGATAGCTGAGACTTGTATAAACTGTGAATGTAATTTTTAAGAAATATTCGTTTTAATGGTTCTTTGATAGAGGCTTGGTGGATAATCTATATGTGACTCGTTTATGATGAATAAAGATTAAATAAAGAATTGAGCAGATATTTTATTCTATAGTTTCTGAGGATCAAATAAGAACTGGATAAAAAGGTGTCCTTGTTATAAGGCGTGGAGATCACCCTAAGGTTATGTCATTAAATACACAACTGGAAGTACAAACCTTGGAAGAAAGTCCCATTTAGATAAATGGTAGGAAGTTTACGCCAATTTGCAACAATGTCCCATCAGACACGGTATAATTTTATTACAATGATACGCTAAAGGCTAATAAAACGTTTATTACGTTTCGAAGAAAAGGCATATCAGTTAGATTAAGAGACTTGTAAATTATGTCCAAGTTAGCTAAAAAAGGTCGGTAGGCGCTGATCACAGACCACTTCCAAACGGTCTTTTCGAAAAGAATAAAGGCGTCCTATGATTCAGCATTGGACGTCCCAAGGGTAAGATGAAGATGAAAACTCTAAGCCCTGTTTGGCAATGGACTTGTACCCCAGTATGGCAGATAAGAAGATGAAAACTTGCTATAATAAGCAGTCATCTGTACAGTTAATTGTGGAGAGTATATTGAGCCGATGGAAGTTATAAAAGAAAAACGAAGTAGATATTCTGGTGATCCCACGCGACTTGTGAAATGAACCGTAGAACTGGTTGCATTAGCGTAGGTGTTTGCAGTAGTTATGCGGTAAAATATTACGGTTTTGTAGAATTTTTATTGGATTTTTATAAAGTGAAAGTTTTAAGTTTTACAGATGTCGTTTCTGGGTTTTCGTACCTACGCATGGGGCCAAGGGATATAAATACTTATTAAGTTCAGAGATTGAGTAATAAAATCGACTAGGCTCTCCCTTTGGCACAGAAGCGTAAAATAGAGGGTAGACCTACCTATAAGCTTTGCGCCATTGATTGTACGTCATAATATACATAGGTGTGGAACCAGATTTGGAATGACTGTCCCGCTGTTTTCGTCAAATAACTTAGCACCTCTGAAGTCAGCAATTTGACAACTTGCGCGTACGCAGTAGTTGGTACCTAGTAAACTTCGGAGAAGTATAGTTTATCGACGAGAACTGTAATAGCTGTGGCGCTATTTTCTACCAAAAAGGTAGGTAACCTAGTCCATCTTTTTATGCCTACCGAAAACCTGATTAATAACCAGTTAACAGAGATATAAACTATCTTTTTAACGACAAAACAGCTGTTTTACTGACCCCGCTAAACTTTACACGCGCTCGCTCACGACAATACGAAGCCGAAATACCGAAATGAAAAAATACGTTTTTTTTTTTTTATAATAGCTGACTCTGTATACTGTGGCGCCTGTAGCGATAAAAGAAACCAGTTATGGGCACAAGTCACCGACTCATACAGCCATTAGGAATATTTTCGCCTAATAAACTCTTTACATCTATTAATCTATTTTTGGTAGGTACTTTATTATTTGTTTTATGGGATAAGTTGATTGTAATATTTTATTTATTTATTAAGATGGTTGAATAAGAAATTACTAAGTAGGTAGTGGCGTGCACTTGGAGAGGCCTATGTCCAGCAGTGGACTGCTATAGGCTGATGATGATGATGATGATGAAGTAGGCAGATACAATTTAATGAGGTGACCCAGGTGATTAGAATTGCAAAAAATTAAAACCATGGGTGTTCGATGGTGTTAAATCATCTTATGGTAAAACTTGATTTTCATGAAAATGATTTACAACACTAATAAATAAACAACAACAGCTGATAAAATAAATAATTTACACACTTCATCATTATTTCTAAGTTTGCCTGAAGATTGGCATATTGCCAATGTTTATTCCATAAATAAATATATGCAATGAAGTTCCATAATTACATGTTTTATTTGATAATACTGCAAAGTGACCTATAGCAATATTGTCCAGTAAATTCCCTATGCCTGTATTTTCCTGTGCATTGGTACTTCGAAAGGATATTGCAGTTGGCTTCATCCTATGACTAAGCCTTGTAAGAAGCCCCTTGATAATACTTAGGTATTCAAATACATCATGGTTGTGAGACGGCTATAGGCCTATATTATATCTCTATAGATACTTCCTATCATTTAAATGCATGTTTCCAACAAGAAAATGCGCAGCTGCACATTTTATATGCATAATTAGATGCTGTACTGGCTGATTCATCTGACAGTTTAAAATTTTAATTTTTCACCTACATAACTGTTATTTAATTCGAAATTTAAAATACATGGTGAGTTTAGACCTAGAGTTTGGACTTGTGAGCATGTTTGCATGGGCTACATGAAACAGAAAATGGTAAAAGTCGATACTGAGAGTGAATATATAACTTTTATGAAGCTAAGTATAGATACACTCGTAAAAAGACTCTTATGCTAGCTTCCCGTTCGTTAATTTGCCAGTTGATAACCATAAGGGCTTGAAGTGGGTATTTAAGTGGATATTAACAGTAATATGATCTCTGAGCCCGTATTAAACATCCTCATAAGTGCAGACTGCACTTTTCTATCAATAAAACGGCTTATAACTGTACAATACGAATCACATGGCAGAACGGTCGATACTTATCTCCGAAACATCGATAAGGAAAGTCAATCGCTTATCTGGCTTCGTAAAAACAGGATCCATATCTAATTTCGCCTCGTTATTTCTCAGAAATGCAGGTAACTTAACTATCGAATCAGAATTCCTGTTTCAAGTGGTATCATTCGATCGATGTGATGACAAATAAAGGCACCGCGACGCTACGGCAACCGGCATTTAAAAATAACATAGTTACGTATCTTAAACACTCCGCTATACTTACAGAACACAAAACATGACCCAAAATAAAATATTATACGTAAAACGCATAGAAATGCAGCAAGATTTATTTATAAAACTCGACTTACCAGCAACAACTGTATCGCTCAGGTCAAACTTCACAGGTTTAGGAAACTCTCTCAACTTGCGTCCACTTAGTTTTAATTCACCACTCAAGTAAGCATCTTCCAAAATTCTCTCTAACGATTTTGTTAACTGACTATGAATATTATTGTGCCCATTCATATTTACACTTACACACGGCCCCAACACGGCCATATTCTTTTTAAACTGAGCAGAAACTGTTTTTTTGTCTATTGGTTACAATGTACCAACCTAATAAATTTAAAGTTCTACATGCAGCTAACTTCATATTAGTTCTATTTCTCTATGGTTTAAGGATTCTTATTCAACAACATTTTATAAAAATCTAATAATAAGGAACTCCCTAGACGCTTAATTAAATTTCGCAACATAAAGTATTGCACCAATTAAACCATATTGAGTTATGATTTTTGGTGACTAAAATTTTTATTGCACGACGTTATTGTAAGTCTAGCGGACGCTTTACTTATTTTCTCACTTACGCACTTATTTTCTCAAAACTTATTTATTTAAATTACTCTACTTCTTACTTATGTAACTGAAATGAAATTATTCAAAATTGTGTACACATAGGTATTAATTTATTTTCAAAATACTCGATATGCAAAATATTTGAGTCGTATTGAAAAGTTTAATTCCATTTCATTCCCTAGAGCGCTGCGAATTTCCAATCTGTGAAAGGTAAAGCCGCAGCCATAGTAGTCTACTCGTGTAAATGTTATAATTTGATTTTTTTTATAACTACGGAATATTTGTGTACGATAAGTAAGTGCTCGTGAACTATAAGTTATAAGTTCGTAACGTTAATAGGTATGTACGAACAACTACTGAAGTCTGATAGACATACCATTGCTTTATTTGTACCATACTAGCGACACGCCCCAGTTTCGCACGGGATAACAGTATTTCCCCACTATTTAATGGATGTTATTATACATATAAACCTTCCTCTTGAAACACTCTATCTGATAAAAAGAAACGCATGAAAGTCGGTTGCGTAGTTTCGAAGATTTAAGAGTACAAAGGGACATAGGGACAGAAAAAGCGACTTTGTTTTATACTATGTAGTGATGTATAATATTACACAATATCATTGTATGTAAATCTAAGGGATCCCTAACATTGCCGCTGAACTTGAGTCTTAGCGCGGGCTCTACATATTGCATGGCTTTCTTTAATCATAGACTAAGTACAATGTCTATGGCTTCAGTCCCACTGCCTCATTCATCTCCCCTTGACCCTCCCTTTCCCACATGACATTGACATGAAACTGTAACCTAAAAATTCTGGAAATTCTGTGATAATTTAATTTTTATGAAAGCAAAATGACGATATCAAACATGTTACGGTTAGCGAACATCTTAAAAGGTGTAAATAAATGCAATGTGTCACAAATCGAGGTAATTTAGAGTATCAACATTTTCTCGATTTTTCCGGTGGTTTTTACGTAATTTTTTGTCTTCCATACCTTTAACTCAATTAAATCCTAAATTACAGTGAAAGTGATGTGTATTGTGATGTGTTTCAGAAATACTCGTCGCATGTCGTATACGCTGAACATAAGCCCTTGGAGAAAATCAGAAACATCGGAATATCTGCCCATATCGATTCAGGAAAGACTACCCTAACAGAGCGAATATTATTTTACACCGGCAGGATAGACCAGATGCACGAGGTAAGAATTTGCATTTATTTATGTTTATCAAGATTTATTTAATTAAAGTATTATTTAATTCATCACCAATCACATTGAACAAGTGCAGTGAGGTTGTTAATGCTCAAAGCTTATGTGAGTGGAGGCCTTCATAGACTATCATTCACAAATAAAAACGGAAATGTATACTGTGTTATCATTTTTTATTTTATTTTTTTTTTATTTTATTTGGGAAACAAACAATCATACATTTCTTATTATTTCTAAATTACACAAACTATTACTAAATGTACAATCCACTACGTTTCCACATATTACTATTTAGAAAAAGATACAGTTAGATGAAACACTATAAAAGAGATACAATACAATTTCTTCTCGTTAACTTCAACAATACTGACGTTAAATGCAAAAGTTCAAGCTTACGCGCGTAGAACACAACAATCAGTAACTTTCGGCAAGGCGCTTGATTATTTGGTTTTTAAATTTATTTTTTGTAAGGGCAAATACATCAACATCGTTAAAGTTACCATTGTAAACCTGAACCAATCTCTGAAGCGGTGCTCTTTTTCCTGCATTTGTACGGCAAGTATCATCATTCCAATAAGAATATATAACTTCATTTACTTCATCATCATCTCCCAAGCCTTTTCCTAACAATGTTGGTGCCAGTTTCCTTCTTTTATTTATTGGCAATATTTGTTATCAGGTAAAAGGCAAAGACAATGTAGGCGCAGTCATGGACTCCATGGAGTTAGAACGCCAAAGAGGTATCACCATTCAGTCGGCCGCTACCTACACAATATGGAAAGAACACAACATCAATATCATTGACACGCCTGGCCACGTTGACTTTACCGTGGAAGTAGAAAGAGCATTAAGAGTGCTGGACGGAGCTGTGCTTGTGTTGTGTGCTGTGGGCGGCGTTCAGAGTCAGACGTTGACCGTTAACAGGCAGATGAAGAGATACAATGTTCCTTGTTTGGCTTTCATAAACAAGCTTGATAGATTGGGGGCTAATCCTTTTAGGTGAGTAAAATAGGCCTTACTTTTATTCCTATAATACATTATGTCTTTACAGTGAATAATTTTTAAAAGTGTTAATTTGACCTCTGGCTAATTCTGAAATATGCTCTCTCAGAAAAATTCGTAAAAGGCTCTTTAATTTCAAATTCTCAGTCATATTAAACTGTAAAAACTGATTAGAAAATTATCAAATTCTGGAATGCATCTCAATTTACTTTGGAAATCAATATGTATTCCTTTTAATTTTAATTTTCCAGAGTAATAAAACAAATGCGATCCAAAATGAACCACAACGCTGCATTTCTACAACTGCCCATGGGATTAGAGAAAGAATGCCAAGGTATTCTCGACCTGATCGAGGAGAGAGCTATGTACTTTGAAGGAGATTACGGAGAGAAAATACGTTACGATGAAGTGCCTCAGGATAGGAGGGCGGAGGTACAAGAGAGGAGGCATGAACTTATTGAGCATTTGTCTAATGTTGATGAGAGTTTGGGTGAGTTTTATTCACACATCAAATACTTGTATTTGTACAATAAAGTAGTATGTACTTCCATATCCAGGCTTTTGTTTCTTATCCATTTAAATAACTGATGAATCTTACCTGACTAACTAATGAATAAATTGTGGAATCTTACCAGACTTAATCTTTTTATTATTATGAATAAGCTATGACACAATTGAAATAAGTATGTGTGTGTGCAGGAAAATAAATTTTATTTTTATATTTACTCCATAGTGTTTATTCATACCATTCACAATTACAGGAGAATTATTCCTCGAAGAGAAAACACCAACGGTTGCAGACATAAAGCAGGCAGTCCGCCGCACTACTCTCAAACGTACCTTCACTCCAGTGCTTGTGGGAACCGCATTAAAGAACAAGGGAGTACAACCTTTACTGGATGCGGTACTTGAATACCTACCACACCCTGGTGAGGTAGAAAACACAGCTTTAATAAACGAGGATAAAGATGGAGAAGGGCAGACTATACTTCTAGATGCGGCAAGGAATGATGCTAAGCCGTTTGTGGGTCTGGCTTTCAAATTGGAAGTAAGCAAGTTCGGTCAGCTGACATATTTGAGATGTTACCAGGGTATGCTGAAGAGGGGAGAGAATATTTTTAACGCTAGGACTGGGAAGAAGGTAACTTCATAATATATGCTTTTAGTTTATTTCCATAGATTGACCACCATATTATAAAAATATGTGTCCTATTTTATGTTTTTTTGACTCTTGTAAGTTTTGTTGTATAAAACGCATAAGTTGTGTCTGTTCACTGTCAACGTATCTAAGACTGAATTGATTGACGATGATATTTAGTAAGTTTCGATAATCGTATGATTGATGATGATCATATGATTCTTTCTGATCAATTAAAATGAATGTTTGTTTCTGAATAAATTTTAAAGAAATCTTTTTAACAGTTCACATAAATTCAAGTTATTCTTTTGCTGTTCCAGGTAAAAATCTCCCGTCTAGTACGAATGCACTCGAACAACATGGAAGAAGTGACAGAAGTAATGGCGGGCGACATTTTCGCTTTGTTCGGCGTAGATTGCGCGTCGGGAGACACGTTTGTGAACGATGGAAAACTGCAACTGTCTATGGAGTCTATACATGTCCCTGACCCTGTGGTCTCCATGTCTATTAAGCCGAAGAATAATAAGGATAGAGATAATTTCTCGAAAGCTGTTGCTAGGTAAGATCAAAGAATATTATTAGTGTGAACGTAACTCTGTTGTCAGTTGGTCGCACTTTCACGCCAAAAGTACTAGACCAAATTAAAGTTTGGTAAGCAGATAGTTTAAAGCCTGAGAAAGTATCCAGCTGCGGGGAGTAGTTACGTCACGGGAACAGCGTCGGTAGAACCGCGGAGAATAAATATTTCAGAAAACAGTGTGTTTTGTGGCAGCTGGCTGATCTCCTTACATGAGACCAACCGCTGTGGCTACCTTGGACGCCATTAATTTAATTAGTGTGTAATTTCTTAAAAAGAAAGAAATTCCTAATTCAAAAGTTTTATTTTTCGTTTATGTATTTTTGGCCCTTTCCAGATTCACCAAAGAGGATCCTACATTCCAGTTCCGTTATGACCCAGATAACAAGGAGACCATAGTGTCAGGAATGGGAGAGTTGCATTTAGAGATTTACGCGCAGAGAATGGAGAGAGAATACAACTGTCCCGTTGAATTGGGCAAACCTAAAGTAGCATTTAGGTAAGTAAGGAATATATGCTGCAGAGATCGTACAGTCTTTCATTGAGATTATATTGATAAACTAGCTTCTGCCAGCGACTTCGTCCGCATTAGTTTCGGACTTTGTGCAAAGAGAGGAAGAAAAAATAATCACCAGCCTATCCAATTATCCAAATCTATGCGTACCTAGCCCATTACTACTTAGCTTTAACAACTAAAGCTGCACACGCGACGTAAGCTTAAAAAATGGAGTAACTTCTCCCGTTTTCCCTACATTTTCTATCACTGCTCTGCTCCTATTGATCGTAGCATGATGAAATGTATCCTATAACCTGCCCAGGAGTGTGAAGAATGTTTGTGCCAAGTTTCATTAAAATCCGTCGAGTAGTTTTTGTTTCCATAACGAACATACAGACAGACAAAAAATTTACTGATTTCATTTTTGGCATCAGTATCGATCACTAAAGCACCCCCTGATAGATATTTTGGAAATATATTTATAGTTCGGCCATTCAGAGAATGCGTTCCTGACACGTCGCGATTGAACTGACGACGTAACTTTGCAATGGCGTTGCAGTTACGATAAAAATATTTTTGCTGGTTGTTTACCGTTTTAACAATTGAGGAGCATTAAAACAACATTATTATATCAATAATCAATGAATGTAGTTACGTCGTCAGTTCAATCGCGACGTGTCAGGAACGCATTCTCTGAATGGCCGAACTATAATGTACAGAATTGACCTCTCTACAGATTTATTATAAGTAGGTATAGATGAGCCCCAAATGAGTTTCTGATGCATTTAGTAGTTTTGCGTTCTCTAGCACTTTGGATACTTACTTAATCATAATGTCACCTTATTGAGAGAGCTGCAAGTTTCAAAATCAAAATCAAAAGTCATTTATTTAAACTTGGCTGCAAAACAGCACTTTTCGAACGTCAAAAAAAAAAAAAATACAAAAGACAGCCCCCAAAACGCCCACCCTTCACCACTTCCTATGTGTTTTTGCTGGGAAGAAGAAGTGGCGCAACAAACTCCCCAGCAACACATGTCTGTCTGTTCGGTTAGAAGAACCTTAAACATTGTTTGATATGTACATTTGTATACAATTTAATTTGTATATTACAAAAGAGGACAATACAGTAAAAATAATGTATACACCACATGCTAGCTAGCACTCACCCTACATACCTTAACTAACTCAAGCATTGAATATGTTTGATGAACAGAAAATTATAGCCTCCAAATATTTACACTTAATAGAATATCAGGGAGTGCCCACCTACATGTGCTATTCTTTTGTAAACTAGTAAATTAGACCGCTCAGCCAGAACATAATATGTAAAATAAAAAGAGTTTACAAATAAAAACAAAAAAACTAATATATAGTCAGTAAGACGACCTGGCACCACAAGCAGCACCCGTTCACGAGCATGATCCTCGCACATTTTTGAGGGAGGGAGGCAACCCGACCGCCGACGCTACCGCAAGCAGTGCCGTCTAAGGGAGCATGACGTACTCACTGCTACACAACTCAATATCAAGATTAAATTATCAGTTCCCGCTAAGTAGTATTATTTACTAAAATCCAAAACAGAAAATTAATACAAAGAATGTATCTTGTCAATAATGTAAAAACTGGCTTTAAATTCTCTCTCCGGCACTGGGCTATTAAGTCGCAATTAAAGATCGCTTATGGATGAAACCATTTCATAGAACGAAAAATTTCTTCATTGGCCAAGCCAGTTGGCATCATGAATTTACCCGCGAAACACGTTTCCTTTCTTTTCAAATTCAATAACCAAAGATTATAATTTCATAAATATTTTGACAGAGAAACAATGATGTCGTCGTGTACATTCGACTATCTACACAAGAAGCAGTCCGGTGGAGCTGGACAATACGCCAGGGTTAACGGTATCATGGAACCTTTGCCTCCTCATCAGAATACCAGTAAGTGAAATAGATATAAAACTCTATGTTACTAGAAATAGTAAACATTTACAACTGCTGTAGGTAGCTGCTGTAGGAATATTTTTTAATGTACCATTTAATAATAGGTTCTTGAGAGTGCTGTGTTAATCTGTATATGTAAGCTATACTATTACTAAGCTTCATTAGAATCCGTTCTGCCGTTGACGGGCGACGAAGTAACACTCAGTCACAAATATTCGCAGTTAGAACGTTACTGTGATTCACAATACATATAAATGAGAGTGATGCTAACTAAATTATATTGCCTTTATAATTAAAACTTTATGATTAGAAAGTAATCCCAATAAAACTAGTCACTTCAATAAAAATAAAACTTCCTGAGGAGTATTTTAATACAAATGAATACTATTTTATTCTTTCAGTGCTAGAATTCATAGACGAAACAGTAGGAACGAACATCCCAAAACCATTCGTGCCCGGAGTAGAGAGAGGTTTCCTTGACACCTGTCAAAAGGGATACCTGTCAGGACACAAAGTATCCGGAGTGAAGTTCAGGTTGCAAGATGGTGCTCATCATATTGTTGACTCCAGTGAATTGGCCTTCTTCTTGGCTGCTAAGGGGGCTGTTAAAGAAGGTAAGTTTTTATGGTACTTTTTTTTTGTTGATGGCAATACTGCCTATGTATTATGGGCAGTGTTGCCAGTGAAACTCATTAAGGCCTGCTTTGTTAATCTACTTGTACCCTATTATACTCGTATTGTATCTTCATGGCAATCGCAATATCTTTTGATAGTCTGTATGTACGTCATTTATATGGCGATTAGTGAACCGCCAATGAACATAAAGTGTTCAATTACTGTTGTCATTTTGGATACGTAGCTGAAAATAACATTGTGTATGTGCAATTAAATATATCGGTACAGCATCTACTCAGCTAAAAGGCATTTACCTTATGTTTTGCTGAAGTAAACTGTTGTAGATAGAATAATAATACCTAGGTACAATTATATATGAGAGCCGAACCCACACTAACCTACCTCATATATGTATAAGTAGTTTTTATATTTCCGAACCTTCGTCATTCCGCATCTTGTAGAATAGACAGTAATTTAGCTGATTTTATGTACTTTACTGAAGTAAACTATCGTAATAAAATAATAAGTACAAAATATAAATAATTTATAATTTAATTGTGTAGTCGTATCCTGTAGGATATCGTTTCGTAAGATTTTTATATTCCCAGACCTTCATCATTCCGTATCTTGTAGAATAGACAATAATTTAGCTGATTTCATGTACTTTTCGCTTTTCCACAGTATTCGACAACGGAGCCTGGCAGATTCTCGAGCCCATAATGTTCGTGGAAGTGACCTTACCTGACGAGTTCCATGGTACAGTGATAGGCCAGTTGAACAAGAGAGGAGGCATTATAACCGGCACTGAAGGTTCAGAGGGCTGGACGACGATATACGCTGAAGTGCCGCTGAATAACATGTTTGGATATGCTGGTGAACTTAGGTGAGTTTAATATTTGTACCTATGTTTATTTTGTTTATAATGAAATCTTTCGTTCGTGTGGGTTTTTATGGTGAGAAGTATGTAACAACACACAAGCGATGATGGTCATATTGAAGTTAAATTTATCCACTAGCTGGAGTGGTCATCCGATGATTTCCAATCACAGATAAGGCAAATTCATTTAAGATTTTGGTTGTGATGTATTGGAATCTTTATATTTCTTTGGCTGTATACCCTCAAGTTATATTTTTTTTGTCCAACTAAATACGTTTTGATGGTGTTAAGGCACACTTACATGTAAGTACCCGCCAATAGACAAACTTGTCGAAGCTACTTAATTTCGTCGACTATTTTTCACTGGTGTATTGCGGGAGACCTCTCTTGACCCGCCATATAAAAGAAAATAATGTCCTTTTAAAAAACTTATTTTATTATTTCCAGGTCAATGACCCAAGGCAAGGGTGAATTCAGTATGGAATACAGTCGCTACTCGCCCTGTCTTCCCGACGTTCAAGAGAAGCTAATCAGAAAGTACCAAGAAGAGATGGGCTTACTACCAGACCAGAAGAAAAGAAAGAATTAACCGCCTAGCTTAATGTATAGAGTAATTTATTTTACTGTTTATTTTTATTTTTAATCGTAAATGTATTTATAAGGCGAATCTAGCGTAAATTATAATGAAATTATTTCCATTTGGGTGTTTTATTTATGGGAATACCTAAACTAATTCTATAAAGTTATTTCGTTTATTTATTGAACGAGCTGATCTCAGGAACTACTGGCCCGATTTAAATAAATCTTTCAGTGTTAGTAGCCAATTTACCGAGCTCGAAGATAGGCTAGTTTTTTTCCAGGGCTGGGTATACTTATCCTGTTACGTGGGTGAAACCATTGGCGAAAGGTATTCACATGAAGTAGTTTTATAAATAAAACAAAAACATACATTTATAAAAACCCATTTATTCATAACACTCCACAAATATATTCCAAAAAACGATACAAATCGTAACAAACGCCCCAGGTACAAATAATAATTGTTTTGCTTACATTTAGTTTGCTTAACTCTATGGCTAATTAAATAAATACTATTTAGATATAGTCAGAATTATTTTAGGCTTATTATAGGGAATATTTGAATACAATCGGATTGAAGGGTAATGTAGAGATAAAAGGTAGATATTATTATAAAATAGATACTATATTTCTATATTGAATAACAATTAGATAGGTAGGTAGTAATGAGAACTTAGCATGAAGCCTTTGGCAAATATGATTGCCGTTAAGAGTTTTTATATTTTAGTTTGTATTATCTGTGGATTTTTTTGTCAATCGCGTCAATCGTAACTAGTTCGCGCCAAAAATATTTGCTTCATAAAATATTATCCCGCCGCCGATAATCCCTAAATTCATGTACCTAAGTACTAAATAAAAATAAATTATATTGCCCTGTAACTAAAACTATTATATAGAAACTTATGCTAAACTCTCGTGTATCTATTTGAGTTCGTGCATTTTCACATGGAGATTTTGATCAAATAAGTTTTGAGCTTCCAGAATTTTGAAGAGCTTACAAAGATAAATTACGGGAAGAAGATATTATATTCTTTAAGGTACATACGATAAACATAAGTACCTATACTGAAAAAATAAGGAATCTCTAGAGAGACAAATAGGCAGATCTCACAATTTTTTTTAATTATGTTAGTTAATAAGTATACTTAATAAAGAAATAAATATTCCCTAATTATTCATCTGTAACAACAAAACAATTCAAATTAAATGAGACTAATTTTTCCGTTCAAATCTCAACTGAATTTATTAACTATGAGAAGCAACAAATATTGGAAATATTATTTTCCATATCAAACCAACTACTTTCATTTCAAACTATAGATAATAATATCTACTTAATTATAACATTTAAAAAACTACGTCATTACCGATTTTTTTTCTTCAAATAATAATTACAACAAATAATATAATTATGATTAAATAAACATTATTTCAACAATTACTGTTTTATTTTGGCGACAACTAACATTTCTACGCTGGAATTGTACACAATATCTAAAAACTAATGGTGTTACTCTATTGGCACTTCGTTTTAATTGTTTTGCGACTAACTATTTATTTATTTAGCTTGCTACTTTAGAAGATTTCTTAAAACATTACAAATTTATTTTAAGTGTAGGTCATTCTTAAGTGTTGGACTACGCAGCATTTTTCCGGACTTATTTTAGTAAATTATGTTACTTAGATACGGACTCCTAAGTATAAACATTAGCAATTTACCAACAAAGCAAAATACATTATAAAGTTTTAACGTAAGGTTATCTTTAGTTACTCCACTTGAGAAATAAATAAATGAAATAAATGTCTATATAGAACTTTATGAAAAATATGTGGCTTTCCGAGTACGGGCTACCTATAAAAAAAAATCAAGCCTTCCACCTAATATTTTCGGAATTGAAATCCGTTAGTCAAATAGGTATCTACTATTTCTATAACTAAACACAGTAACAGACAGTTGAACATTTAACAAAATCAAACTAATTAATTAATGTAGAATACTCACAATTTAATTGATAATATAAACACACTTTGTGCCAATTTTATTACTTTTTATATAGCATATTGATTAATATGACATTATTTTTTAAACTGAAGTTTCAGCTGAAGTACTACCTTTTCTAGAATCGGACTTTCTGATACCACTGCTCCAAGAGTCTTTGCGCCTCACGTGCTCATTCTGAAAACCATTTAGAGGTCCATACTCAAATATTGAAAAAAAAAACATGCTTGTACGTATATTCACAATTAGATTTCAAAAAAAAAATTAAAACATTGAAAATCTCGAAAAAAAGTCTTATTTTTTTGGTACCCATTCGAACTTGAAAGTCTCAAGAGTACTTACGGCATAGATTAAAAATACATAAGTAGGTAGGTACATAATGTCAGAAGAATATAAGCAGGATTATTAGTAGACAGAAGCGGCTTTGTTTTAAGACAAAGATTTTTTGGCACACTTAGATACTTAGAGCATGCAAACTGGAATAAACATAATATTAATAGAAATAACAATATTATTTACACAGATAATATAGGTAGGTACTCGAAGAAAGTGCAGACAAGTGCGGGAGTAATAATAATAAACACATAAAGCTGAAAATATACATCAAGAAAAAACTACGATATTATTTAAAAAACTACTTACGTCATAAGTTACACCGCTCTTTATAATATTCACTAAAAACTATATTTTCTAATTCTAGTTCACAATAAAACATTTTTAAAACGTCTACAGGTCCAACTACAAGTAAGACTTTAAATACACAACGACTTTGTACTTTCAAAATATATCTTCGTTTAAATTAAAGTTAATATTTGTTGACTGGTTAACATAAATTACGATTTGCCCCTTTTTAATTGGAAGTAAATCCCACCATACTATTTACAATATTCCATACATTGCACATCCATTGCTACGTACGACTAAATATATCATCTAGTGACGGATTCCGACAACAGAGCATTTTCACACTAACGGTTTTTGTTTCACGTGTAGGTCTGTTTTTTACACGCATCTAATCGTGAATCAGATGTTATCGTTTGTACCTGTAGTTTTCAAAAATACGCTAGTCTGAAAGCGCTCTGACCTCTCTGTCAGTTGATTTGCATACCAGAGATAGAAGGTATAACAAATGACGATCTCTAGTAGGTACACCAACCGGTAGGTTATAGAAATCCGGCATAAAAAGTAGACCAGGGTACCTACATAATATCAGGTTTAAACAATAAAAAAAATCAGGGGTGCTATCATTCTATACAGATATAGGTACTGCATGCACGTCGTGATAGGTTGTTGCATGCAGAATCTTCGAGAAATGGTGCAATCATGCTCCACTTAGAATTTGGTGTCGATGCACACCTTGACTGAAGAATCATCTTCTTCCACCTCGTCCATTGTTGACAGTCGCCTTTCTATTTCAGTTTGTGCGTTTTTGGACATTATTAATTTCTTGTGTTTGTTACTGAAACGACAAGACAAGTATCAGCTAGTTAGTTTTTACAAATAAGCTCCTACACTGACACCAGTTTTTTGAAAGTTTAATCCCGGATATATTTCAGGCTCCCAGATAACATGTTACAGAATAAGGCAACAAGTATCTAACTTATAATAAAAAAGGTTCACAACAAATAAAGACTTAGTAACCACAGTTAATAATAATATTATTACGTAACGATACACTTCCAATTTCAATTTGATTTAATCAAGATATGGCAATCTATCTAACCTTTATGCTTTTACCTATATGCTTTCCGCCTTAATTAGGATTAGAAGTTCGATCAGCTACATCCACACACACCTCGGATACTTGACCTAATTTTCATCATGAAAGCTAATTGCATGTCACTTACTTTTTCTTTCCCGTCTTTGATTTAATATCTCGTTTCATCTTGTTGCTGTTATTGACTTGCTTCCAAATCCCCGTCTTGTTTACTTCCTCCGAAATATTTATTGACGTCAACGGAATATTCATTATGTTGCCATTTATCAGAGGAATTTGCAAGTTCTCTTGATATGACGGTGGGTTGCTCTTCGTGGCATCCTACAATAGCACAACCTCAGATACTTCTTCAAAAATCAAATCAATGATTGAATGATAAAAAATATAAAATAAATCGGATTGTAGACACTACTCACCATCATTCAAGTAATAAGGTAGAATGGCGAAAATAAAAAGGAAAATGTCGAAATAGCAAAAATAAAATGCTGGTGTGTGAACATAACACGAAGTTTATTTCTTAATACAGAGATTTAGGTACATGAGTAACAAAAAAAATCATTAAACTATAGGATGACAAAGGAAACTAAAACGGTTAAGGAGTGCAACATTTTAGTTTCGACCGCAAAATTTTAATAGTTTTGCATGCCATCCCACCTCAGCGTCGCCAAGTTCCCGAAGTTCATCTTGGTTCCTTTTTGTCATTTCTGGCATCACGTCATCGAGTATTTTCATCTCCCTTCTCGTGAAGAATAAGTCGAGAGCTTTTCTTATACCGATCATTACTACGAGCATCAATGGGAAAAGGATTGACGTCATTGAGAAGGATTTTATCACCCAAAGACAGACAAGACATGCTAGCTGAATTAGGGTGAAAATGTGGACTCGACGGATGGGCACCTAGAAGGAATCAACAATTAAAATTTAAAACTCAGATGCGATGATTGTATCTGTGTTATCTTATGTTATCATTTAGTTACCTGTCTCAAGAACATATGATCAGGTTGATATTTCTGAGGCATGAACATGATCAAGATTCTGTCGAAGAACTGTAGACCCTTCAGCGAAGCCACTCCCATATAAAGAAATACTCCAAAGAGGACAGGCATTGGTATATGGCTTAGAACAGGCGTCAGTATTACCGAACAACCAATCATTAAGAAGATTAAAATATGTGTCACTCTTTGTTCTCGCACTCCTAAAAATTGCGGCTTTTCTCCCGGAGCTGCACATTCGGACTCCACTTTCAGAGAATTCACGTGATTTATGCTCAACACTGTTGCTGCTACGAACCAGGGAAGTCCCATTACAGAGCATATCTGTATAAGGATCGCCAGTACAAATAAATCAAGATGGTAACCACAGCCTTTCTTCAACTTATTCTCTTTACGGTTTACTATAACAGCTGTAATCTGTTGATCCATAAATATCAGTATGGTCCCCAAAAGTGCTGGTAATATGGCTACTAATGCTGACCAAAAAGGATTACCACTGAATGGAGTTATCACCCAGTTCCTGCTAGGTAATGTTGGTTTGAACTCTGAAGGTACTTCCAATTTTGGGGTCTTTACACCGACTTTGTAGTCCAAGAATGACATTGATAGTATGGCTATGATCACTGAGAAGTCGCTGATGATTTGGCGAACCTGCAAGAGTAGAAAAAAATAAGCTACCAGATTCCAATAAATGAATCGAAATAATTTTGATCATACGTACCTTCGATGGGAAAAACAAGGAGTTCTTAAAATCTTTCAAGATGATCGAAATTGTAAACGTGCCCAGGAAAAGAATAATGGACATTAAGTATACGTCCGGAACATATACTTTCGTATCACATCCACCGCCAGCTAAGGTTCCATTGTAGAGCTGTAATTTGAGTACATTTGTCATTAGCTCGTTAGTATAACGAGGCGTACAAGCTACATGTGTGAACTTGTTGTGACTAAGTAAAATAATATAATTAGTTGATACCTGACAAGACTCTTTGTCAACCGAAGTCCAATTAAACTGCTCCGGCACTTTAGAGTAATTGCTTGGCAAACAATAGCACTCATAATTGAGAGCTTCATCGGGGCGTGTCTTAAGAGGGTACTTTTTCCCTATAGATATTACATTTTCCACCGCCTACAACGTTATAAAAGTGAAATAACAAAAAGCTATTATAGTTTCTATATCGAAGATGTTGTTTCAGATGTTTACCTTGTAAATGAAAATAAAAGCTATTAGGGTAGCGAAATTTTCTTCGGTAAATCTGGTTATGTAACAGACGAACGCGCTCGCATCGATCGCTACCAGAATTACCAAAATTATTGTTATCCACGTCCCGATACAAAACCTGAATGACATGTAATTCCAGCCGATCTGACGACAGAATTCAAATACAATTGTCTCGAATACTAAAACTGGGCCTGTCGATCCTAAAATTGTTAAAGGTTGTCCTGAAAAAAATCCGTAACCCATCCCACAGACGAATCCGGATATTAATGATTCCATAGCAGCCATATTTTTTCCAGTGGCTTCGCCTAACAGTCCTCCAAATGTAATTATAGGCGACAAACATGCGAAATATAAAAATATCCATGAGGCGACACACTGTATCGCCAATGCATCTTTAAAATCAGACCAGTACCAGGGCATCTTCCTTTTGAGATCATTTATTAACCCTCCAAAAAGTCTACCACTTCTAGCTAACCCTGATTCCTCCCTCTGCCTTTGTTCTTCCTCCTCTTCGTCCAATTCCTCTTTCGGATTATTATCGTTTGGCCGTTTTCGAGGATCTTGGGAAGGTATGGCTGCTGGAGGTTCAATACGAATAGCTGGATCCCATTCTCCAGGTGGCAGAACTGTCACTGCATCGAGAAATTCATCTATGCCAGCTAGAAGATGATCTCTTTTCTTAGCCCTATATGCCACTTCATGAAAAATTTCATCAGACATCAGGGTAGCCATAGCTCGGCCTATTTCATGGAAACTAGAATTGCTGTTAGGTGGTCCGAGTAAAACGAACATAAATCTGGTTGGCACTGGGACTTCGGTCAAATCGCCCATTATTGTTCCTGTTTTCAGTCTGACAAATGCTGACAGAGTTTTTTCGAGAAAGTCTACTTCTCCCACGAGGATATTGGATGCTTCTGCTCCCGGTGGTATTTTCCGCATAAAGTTTGTGTTGCATTTGTGATTTATGTCTCCGTTCATGGGAAGATCACCAGAGCTATGATTCCTTTGCATTGATATACTGCTGGGACTTTTCACCATTCCGTCATCGTGAGTAGCACCTGAAATTATAAAGCTATGTGATTCTAGGTTTAAGTTGTAACATTTTTACACTTAAAAGCATTTGTTACACCAAACACCACTTAAAAAATTGTGCGTATCGTGTCAAAGCAGAGTTATAATAAAATATTAAACATTTACAAGAACTTTGAGTGGGACTATTTTACTTTTATTAAATGGATCATGAGGTATGGAGCTAATTACTTACAAACAACTCAGTTGACAAATAACAAAATTTAAAACAATTTTGGACATCTCAATCATTCATTCATTAATTTTATAATATTACGTAGGCATGAGCGAAAGCTGACGTTTAGCAGACTGTACCGAAATAAGGACACCAGCGTTCAGCAGAGAAACATGGACATGGACATAGCGAGGTGAAGTTTGAAAATGATAAAGAGGTAAGAAACAGAAAACAGTAAGAAAGAGAAGAAACAACAATGATGAGGAAAGCGGTTACCCGCACTAGGGATGCCTAGGAAACGACTGAATTCTCCTTTGTAAGAGTGGCCGCTGGTTGAACCGCCTTCTTCAACTGTAATAATATAATGCCAATATTCAAAGGGATCTTAGAATAAGGGTCACAGATATATACAGATTAGTAGAACCTTCTCCAAACACTACACCGATAAAAAACAACATTAAAATTAGCCTCGTGCGTGCTATTGTGAATGTCAGTAAAAGGGCGTGAGATCAGTGAGCAGTTAGTGTTAGGTACCATTTCACGCATGGCTAACCTGGTACAGCCAGATAAGAACCTCTGGCATCAGACGCTTGAAGGAGAGCGGTGTGAGGAGACGAGGTGGACCCCCGACAACTCCTCGAACTGGAGCGTCGAGAGCCACCTTCCTGGAAATCTGATAGGATCGGAAGACCCGTGTATTGTAAACTAGAAAGATTTTATTACTCAAACATGATTTTAGGAAAAGTTGGTAAAACATAAGCTAAACTTACTTTTACAGGATGAATGGTTTCGTCCGATATCGGCCAGAGAACGGATCAAAGGTAGCCTTGACATATTATTGTGATGGTTCCGTCGCTCATGCTGATGCCTGTGCCTCCTCAATAAAGCGTCTTTGACCTTCTCTCTACAATCATATCCTATGCCACCATCGGCTACCATATTATCTAGTACATTATCAGCCACCTGTTCCAAAGAACCAGCTTCCATATCCAAGATTACCGACCCATTGAGTATGAGACTCCGTAATTCAAAAAGAGAGTGCAGTGATAAAGTCGCTACGTGAGGTTTTGACCATCTATTTCCACCTTCTTCAACGTCTTCTTCGAATTTAATCCATCTGGCTGTCTCTTTCCATTCAAGTTCATCTCCATCTTTAACCAGTTCCTCCATTTCGGAGAACAGTGGGTGTGACTCAAGAGTAGAATCATCGACATCTTCGCCAAGTATAAACTGTACTCTCTGAGCTGGTGGGGTCACTGAAATATAAAATGTAGATTTAGAAAATACGCAAATACTCGTAGATTATTTAGAATACTAAACATCTAGAAATTTTAGGGAAAAGTAAAAAGAAATTACTAAATCTCGAAGGATCATGAATAAAACAAAGAATAAAAATGTAAGCTGTAGAAACATGCTAAAGTAATCTTTAATGGAAAGATCCTGATTGAATAATCCATGCTTAAGACGCCGATGGAATGAGGTTCTATCTATAAATGGAGTTTAGAAATTGAAAAGGAAATTGGATTGAATTTTGTACTACGATATCTTACATGTTTCGCCGTCATCTGTTACGCTTAGCCTTCTGACTCGCGACATTAACCCCGGTCCTAAGGATTGGTAACTAATGAGAATAATTTGGATTAAAGGTAAATTTTCCTACCATGAATGGAATATTAGGTATTTATTATTATGTTGGGACTAGGTTAATAATCTCCCAGTGAATTATGACGCTCTGGAAACTAACAAGCAGCATTGTGTTGGTCTCAAAGGAGTTAATTCTATAAGCTTAGTAATTTTGTACAAGGGCGCGTACGACGTCATATAAAATTGTCTCATATTGTGCTGTGAAATTACTTGGCAAGGTCACAAGGGTGTCATGCTTTTTTAATTCTGATGAAGAGACAGAGATTCTCAAAGTGTCTTGTATTTTTATATCTAGGTACTGCAGAACTTCTTGTGATGACTTTTTTGTGTAAGGCTTTATATATTACTTAAAATAAATAACTCAGACACTGAGTAAATACTCGTGAACGAACAAGCCGTACTTTATTAAAGTTAATTTCTGTAAACAGTTTAAGGATTAAGGCATTAAATTAAGAATACTAATTCTGTCACGTTTGCGACCTTAAGATAAAAATTAATTAATATTAAGGTTTATTCCAAGATATCAGTGTGCGAGTCAGAAACGGGACCTTAGTGAATAATGTTTTCTGTGCCATTGTTTTTCTAATCCTCTAATCCAAGCAATCAGTCAACACAGTTGTATTTTCTGCCAATATTAAGCAAAATGTCTCCTTTTTTGCTATGGGAAATCAAATGACTCCTCCCGCTGTGGGTTAGCAGCGTGAGGGAGTGTCCCAGTCCCGACAGGCGTTGGCCCTGCTGGGCCCTGCTGAGCAAAATATCTCCTCAAATTGAAAAACCGAGATATCGTCTTATTTTAACACTGCTTTCCAAAAAGGCGGTGGTTCTCAATTGGAATGCTTATGTTTTTTTTTTTATGTAATCACAAGAGGTTCTCTTATCCTAACTCTTACCAGGTCTTTCCACATCCTTCTCTCCATTACGATGATGGTGTTTGTGCTTCCTATGGGAATGTCTTCGCGCTGGCACGTGCACTCCCACGAATACTGTGTGGGCGCGGTGGCCTGCAACAATGTTATATGCTATGTATATTGGCGTGTTGCTATTATGTCTTCCGTTAGTGGCTTCATTTGCTTCTAGAGGGTACTTCCAGTGCCCCGTAGCCTGTATGTTACATTTGATATATACCTATACTAGCAGGTTTTACAAAAATCCTTTATGCCGTTTGCGTGTGGAGGGGTAAAAAACATACAATAAAAACTTTCGCACTAAAGTAAAAGTAGTCAATGAGTAGTAAAAGTGAAGTGTGATTAAATGGTCCCATTAAATTGGGTTTTTGGAGCTATGTGGGTTTACCAAACATTTAGTAGCTTAGAAATTAGTGCTCGTTGAAACAAGACGTAAAAATGAAATTAAATAAAACAATACATAATTTGAAATGCATCATAGTATGAGAGCGAAGAGTCACTCAGTCCATAGTTCTCACATATTAATAGGGGTTAAAGTATGAAATTGCCGATTTGTACTGAAAATCTAAATTGTAATTTTTTATTTTTTTTTACAAACTTGTTTCATCAAAATAGTTGCCATTATTATCTATACATTTCGGCCATCTAATAGGAAGGTCATTTATGCCTTTACGATAGAACTCTGAGGATCTAGACTGCATAAACTGCGTGAAAGAATTTTGTTCTGCCTCCTGGGAAGAAAACTTCTTGTCACGCAGATAATTGTCCAAATCACAAAAAAAATGGTCGTCCGTTAGAGCAAGGTCTGGCGAATATGGAGGAAGACGAATAGTTTCTAACTGTGTGAGGTCTCGCGTTGTCATGGAGCAATAACGGTGAAGGTCGATTCATGAGTCGTGGCTGTTTTACTGCTCATTTTTTCAACATTATTCGGTGTTCGGCTGGGTATCTGGGTAGTTTGACTAGGATCGGCGTTCACCGTCTCTCTTAATTTCTCGTTAATCACCTGTCATCACCTCGTGGCTCGTTCTTCAAGTCGAAGTTTCCACCACGAAAGCGTTTAATCCAAAATCGCACGGTGCGTTCATTAGCAGACACCTCTTCAAATGCAGCACTGATATTGCGGGCTGTTTCTGCCGTTTACTTCCGCGTTGGAACTCATATTCAAAAATTACTCAAATTTTCGCAGTATCCATCTTTCTTGTTTAAGTCGAATAACAAAAACAATTGAACATCGATAATCAAATGTTTCACATTTTTTCAAAGAAGAACATCGCAGAAACCATGCGAAAAAAGTTTCATTCGAAAACCTCAAACCATGAAGACATTCATGGCAATTCAAAAACCTACTAGAATAAAACGGCAATTTCATACTTTAACCTCTAATATTTTAGCTATTTGGTACAGAGTTCATCAATCCCATATTCCGAATAAACAACAATACCCCAAAACTGAAACAAATAAGTCAACATTTCATTACAATTATCTTAATTAGAATTTATTTTAACTTCAATACTCATTGGAAAGTTTGTATTTTGTCCCTCGAGGGAGATATTTACTCGTGATGAAGAGGGATGCTGATTTTGTGAGGGTATTTTAATGTGATAGAACTTTAAGAGCTTAATTTGTTGTTTTGTTAACCCGTGGGGTTGATGAGAATTAGAAGATAGGTATGTAGCTAGATGACTTGTTTGTGTAATTAAATCATTAGGTATGTTCTTCGATTCGTTACTGAAGTATTTGCTGTTGGATAACCTCTATCTGCTTAATTTTTGCCATTGATTCATTTAATATACGTTTGTTGATTTCTTTATTTTTCTCGTGATTAAATTTTTTCAATATTAATTTTAAAAATATGTAAAATATCCGGCACATTCTCATGACAAATCAAAACAACTGTTCCTAACATGATACTTAACCCTATAACTTCACAAATATTTAATGACGTTGTTGTCCATAATACCGTACTTCTTTAGTCCGATTTGGTATTCCAGCATTTGATAGCCTTACGGTTCTCAATAATCGATCTTAGGTTAAAGTTAGGCGAGCCACAATTAGCCAGAGAGCTTCGATCTCAATGCGGCTAGTCTACAGTGTTTGCGGTTACAAATGCCTCTCTCTGATACTGGATTGATGACAGAGCTACTGAAGTGTGACTAGGGAACTTGAAATCTAGTCCCAACTAGCACACTGATGGAAATAGCAGCCTATTTTGCAACTGTTAGCTGTACAGTAGTGCTTTAGGGGTTCCGAAAGTAACTTTAAGTTCTACTATTGCTTCCGTAGCTGCTCATAGCTGTAAATATCACTTAAGGCAGCAGAAACTGAACCAAATGTCACTCTAGGTTTTACAAGAGATCATTCTACAACCCAATTGCAGCCTACATCTTTAAAAGAGAGTTCAAACAATTATGTTACAGGTTAAAGCTGCAAAAAAGTTTCTATTGCCGCTGATGTACGCGTTAGAACTGCATAAAGACTCTAATTGTAGACTTTTTAACGGAACTGTATAAAAGATATATTTATCACTTTTCTGCCACTAAAGGTTCCATTGCAGAAGCGATTTGTTCTTTTGTGCAGGCTTAAGTAGGAATTTGAACCTCTGTTCCACTTATAGCCACATTAAGGCTCCACAATAGAAGCAGGAGGTTAATAGACATTGCCTGCTCATTTGGATACATTCTGTTATTTTATTCACAAACACAAGCAAGGGTCCCGTAGATTTTGTTTTCTCAATTACTGATAACGAATCAGTTACAAAGGAAAAATAATGTTTGTTTTGAAGTAAAAAAAAACTTATAACAGAAAATATGTATTTATTCAAGAATATAATTTAAAATCAGTAGCTCCATTTATTTACTCTCAAGTATAGTGAAACACTCCGTTTTCCCATTTAGATGGACAGATGCAAAGTTCTTGTTTATTTTGTTGTGCATTATAAGTTTGAATTATTTTGAACGGTACTCTGAAAACAAGGTAACACATAGTAATTAAGTGTTAAACAATTAAGAATAATATATCATCGTATTATAGAGTTTCCAACGACTTCTACGGATCTCTAAACAAGAAGCCATTAATAGTGTGGTTTGATATATGCAGTATCACAGTGTAGACTTGAACTGCAATAGTGGTACAGATATTACTTGGACCTTCAGAAGAGTGAAACTTAGCGCTATGACGCGCACAGAGGAGTTTTTAAGGTTGAAGTTGCAACTTAAAGCTGCTTTCAATGGACGCCATGTTTACAAGATAATTATTTATTATAGTTCGGCCATTCAGAGAATGCGTTCCTGACACGTCGCGATTGAACTGACGACGTAATAACATTCATTGATTATTGATATAATAATGTTGTTTTAATGCTCCTCAATTGTTAAAACGGTAAACAACCAGCAAAAATATTTTTATCGTAACTGCAACGCCATTGCAAAGTTACGTCGTCAGTTCAATCGCGACGTGTCAGGAACGCATTCTCTGAATGGCCGAACTATAGTAATCGAGAAACTAATAGGTGGGTCGTTTTCAAAAAATTTGTAAAAAACAGATATGAAACAGATAGGAAAGCTATATTGTTATAACGGAAAAGTAACAGAGACGAATTATTAGGGTCAGTATATAACGACGTACTTTTAAAAGAAAATAAGTAGATAGTAGTATTCGAATTGTTCTCTATAATTTCGCTGTCGTCCACCTGGTGTTAGTGGCATATTGCCTGTGAAGAAAAGAAAACCTTAATACATAAATATTAAATATTCTAAAACAAACCCCACAGCAATTCTTATACCCGAACTAAAGCCATTCGTAGGTAGGTAACTATCCCAAACTTATCCCATTATAATACATGATGTTACCTGCAAATATCGATTGTAAAAATGTATATCGATAGAAAACATTTTCGAGTTTTATATTTTATTAGTGGATTGATTTTTATTTACTCTGTTCATGTCGACTTTTCGTAAAGATACCTTTATAAAATTATAAAATAATAAGAAAAGTGGTAGGTTTGATTAAATACGTTTTTATCTCGGTACGTACACTGTGAACAAACCTTAACCGTTCATATCTGTTACGTCACAGAAAAAAGTAATCGATATGATAACCGATATGAATAAATTGCTTGTGTCTAATCTAAAAAAATCTCTTTTTCAATGCTAATTCTTACTTTATACGAAACTTGTATAGTACAGTGATAGTGTCAATATACATTTATTCTAAGCTGAGTTATAAAACAGTAAAAGTACTTACCGATACTTTAAAAGTCTCACAGTAATAAGTAACTTTTAATTGTCGAATAATCACTGCACCACAATATTTCGTGCTTGTTGCGCTTCTCAAAATTACCGAACATTTTTGATTCGTCGATTCTTTTGACAGTTCAGTTGCTAATGTTTTAGGTAAAATAATTTTGATAACTACTACAAAAATATTAAAATTACTAATGTAACAGACAGGAATAACAGAAATGAAGTGAAATCAAGACTTGCTTTAATTAATTATTCCTGAATTCTGCGTGTTATATTTCATGATAATTTTAGCAAATTCCTTCAGGTTCCACAATGCTCTGCTAAGAAATCAATTATTTGTCAGTTAAAATACTAATATTGAATAATAAAATGTTTTCTAAATGTCGCGCCAAAAATGTGGACACGCATTGCTTATATGAAAACAAATGTTCTACGTTGTAGTTTTCTTTTAAAATTAATCATTCATTGAGGATTATGGGGCGTTATTTTTGTTTTTCATAATGCTGAAATAAATGTTTATTCTGTTTTAAGAGTAATTAGCTAGTAGCTATTCTTTAAAAAAGAATAACTCTGTTGGACGTTTTAATATACAATTTTTTTGAATATGACCCAGGTTTTTATCGCATTTGTAGTAAAATGTATCTAAATATCGAACAAGCAACTTACTAAAAACGAATGTAGTCCAGTATGTAATTTCAATATCGTGTAGGTATGTGATACAAAAATATTTATATAATAATAATTTATATATTTTACGATATTCTGAGGTAATTATTGAGGCGCGTTAAAAATACTTCAACAATATCAACTATATTCACGATAAACTGATCTGCGTTTGTAGCTACTTACCATATAATACAAAATATAGCTCAAAAACACTTACCTTCACTTAATATTTATTTGTATTCAGTAATGTCTGACTCAGGAACAACAAATATATTTTATAAATGAGAGACAAGATGAACGATCAGTGAAGTTTTCGTCATTCAGCTAAATTTGTCATTCATTCAATCATCGCCATAAGAGCTTTAGTATGGTGTTAATTATTAGTTGCCGCTCCTGTATCGCTTTTATGCCTCTACTATGAAGTTCTAATGGAACTATAGACTGCAAAAAGTTGTGCCCCTTTGGCTGCAAAGCTGCTGCATAAGGTCTGTAGAGCAGGCTCTGGCGCTTAAGCTTGGCACCTTTAGTAATAATCGGATTGGCTCTAAAGCTCTCAAGCAACAGTTTTGTGCTACTTTCGAGTAGTTCTGATGCTGTTTTTGGTTTGTCACTAATGTCTTTAGTTATATTTTCTCAGTTACTGTTGGCAAACTAGATTTATAAAACACAATAAATATTATAAAACTAAAGAATTTGTGTTCGCTTAAATGCGCTAATCTCAGGAGCGACTGTCCATTAATTGGTGAAGTCTTTGAGTAACCCCGGAACGAGAAACTCGCCGGCGCTAGCCAGTTATATACTGAGATAGTCAAGTAATATTAAGGTAGGTATATATACACAGAAACAGTGCTCATTCTTAATTTTCAAAGCCAAGTGAAATGCATAAAATATTCAGTCATCAAACTTTGAAGTCATCGAATTTCAAGAACATTTAACTCGATATTGAATTCTTATAATTACTTATGTAGAATTAATAACACATCACTTCTTACGTATTTATTTGCATAGTTACAATAACATGACATTCCCTAGGAGATACGCGATCGGCCATGCGTTGTGACAGGTTAATCTCTTGTGTTAGCGTGGGCTGAAATAGCTATTAGTTATAGAATTATTGTGGTTTATTATACCTATTCATTTCTATATATTTGCTTTGTTAGTTCCTAGATACGCGCCTATATTTTTCAAATGTGAGACAATACTAAAGTGTCTTCGAGATAGTTTCTGAAAACCCATAAAGCCACTTTGTACCTAAATCAGAAATGAAACCTGGCACCTTAGGACAACTGCGCTGATGGTTTAAATTATTCAAGAAAATAACATTAACAGTATAATCATCATCAGCCCTTTTAATGCCCCTCAACAAAACTACGACCTCATACAGAGAAGAAATGAGCGTGAATAAAAATATAGAACGACTATATTCACTCACCAACCAAAATAAATTCAAAACCTCTATCCAGCAGAATTAGATAACGAGGTCGTCATGAAACTGGCTGGTACAAAAACTACGTACATACCAGTGTACAGAGGTCCATGCATGTGCACACTGAAGAGTCATTGTGATGAACACGCAGACGGAATGCATAATGTACGGAATGACGTGGCAGGTGTGACTGTTTTACGTTTCATTGCTGGGTCATTTTTTAAACGTATTCTTTTTAGGACCATTTTTCATGTGTTATGGTTACAATAATGTGTTTGTAATTATTGGCAGAATGTTTCTATCATCATCATCAGTCTTTGTTATTGCCTCAAAGCTGGGCATGTGCCTCCTCTCACATAAAGAAGGATTGAGCGTTGATCATTCTTCGAGATGTTTTCCTTCGCCATAGTTTGAGGTTGCTATAGAATTATTCAAAAATTGTACAGAAAAGAAACAGCTAGTTTAGCGTAACACTCGCAGACAGCAAAATACAAGTTCATAAGAATGACAAATGTTGTAGAATAATATTACTGTAGTAGACTGTGTAAATTATATTCATAAGAACAGAGAGTTTCTGATGAGTTATACAATAAATAGAATACGCTGATTAATTGTTCCCGAGGATAAATAAGTGTCTATTTTCCTGGGGATAGGTCTCCCGCCTCTTGGCTTGCCTTCACCGCCCGGTCAGAGTGGAGTCGCTAGAGTAGGGTTAGCAGCCCGCTCGGAGGGTAGGTGCCTCGTGGTAAGTGGCGAGTGGGCCGGTGATGCTGGACCCACAGGGAGCGCGTGATCTGCGTTTAAAGTCCGCCGAGGTATCCTCACCCTTCAGCCGCTCATGTACCTGTTGCCCCCTTGTTGCGATTTAGCGACTGATTCCCGGGGGCCCAGTAAGTGAGTTGGCGAGTCTCCACCTGCCTTTTTTACGTGTATTTATTACATTGTTATCGGCAGGTGCCATAGTTCCCGTAGTTCCCCCATTCTTAGTCCACTAGCATCCCATCACAATAGCCCAAGTAGTTTTCATCCATAGTTAGCAATAGTTTAGCACAGAACCGGGGATTGTCCTTGGGTACATTTCTATAGTGTATACAGGGATAATCGTCGGTTTTGTGTCACCATTTCATTAAAGTTGTCTCAAAAGGGCTTCAGCGTGTTGGCTTCGGCCCCACGTTCGCCTCCCAAAAATCCGGGACTCTGTAGTCCCGAGGTCTGGTAGAGACATACAAGAATAATAATAATTCTTTATTGACATAAAATTGTGAACATACAAACACTTACAAAATAAAAGATAAACAGAGCCCATACGGGAGTAACGCAATATAACACAATAATTATGTAGTAGGTATTTGTTTGAACTCTGGTACCCAAGGTAAGATTTAACTTGTATTATAGGTACCAGTATTCTCACATTTAGTTGTACACAAAGTTACATTGAATGCATCAGAAGACGGTTACAAGTGCGTGCGTGTTTATTAATTGTAGACTTCGTTTGTATGTATGTGTTTGTGTTGTGTGTGTTATGAGTGAATTTATGTGTTATGTAAAAAGGTGTGTAGGTGTATGTTATGTAGAGAATGTGTGTATGTGATATTTATGTTATGTGAAATGTAATTTCGTGAAGGTTATCCTAGATTTGACATTTTTAATAGATTTTCTGTTTCATTATAGCTCTGGCCATGTAGCCACATAGAAACCACGGTTTTACATTGTCGTTTGTTGAGAGAGGAAATGTTACAAAATTTATTTATTTTATTGTAAAGGTGTCCTCCAATAATGTGGAAATGACGTTGGGCTAGTGTTGTTCTACAGCGTAGAGTAGGAAATACCTTGTGAGAGCGTCGTCTCGTCCCCGATATTGTAAAAGGTTTCAGTGATGAATGTTTTTTGAGAACAGTATTGAGGACAAATAGCTGTCTCACTGTGAGTACCTGACAATCCTTGTAAACTGTATTTGTCGGATGTCTAAAGGGTTTGAAGGTCATCACTTTTAGAACCGCTCTTTGTGCCCGCTCTAAATGCAGAAGAAGTGTCTTGGGCGCCCCTCCCCACACAGTGATGCAGTATGTAATGACCGACTGACATAAGGCATAATAAACTGTCTTCAAGGTGGCGTAGTCGGTGGAATGTCTCAGTTTTTTAAATATATGGATAAGTTTCCGTATCCGAGATGTCAGATTTGTTAATTGTGATTTCCAGTTTAGTAAACTGTCAATTAGTAACCCAAGGTATTTGACAGTATTAGTTCTTGCGAGTTGCGGACAGGAGCATGGGGAGTTATTTGTATTCTGAGAGCAGGAGTGGACTTTCAGGATCACAGAAGTGGAACTGGGCAACGAGACACTTTGTGTAGTGAAAGGTATGTAGACTGTTTTATTAAGGTTCAGGGTGAGAAGGTTATTAGATAACCAATTCATAACCGAGCCAAGAGCGTTTTCAGCGAATGTAATTGTTTCCGGCCAGTTATCGCCATGAACTAGTAGCGCAGTGTCATCCGCGTATGTGAAGATGGAACAATTCGGTAAAGACAGCTTACAGAGTGTGTTAATATAGGTCAAAAAGAGGGTAGGTCCTAAAATTGAGCCTTGAGGCACGCCGAGCGTTATAGGTTTGCTGTCACTGACCCAATCGCCGATTCTGACACACTGAGTGCGATCCGAGAGATAGTCTTTAAAAATTTTTAATGTGTGACCTCGAATAGCTAAAGCCTCTAGCTTTGCTAGAAGATGAGGAACAGACACAGTATCAAAAGCCTTGGTAAGGTCTAGGAAAACACCAATACACTTCTTCCTGGAATCAAGCTTGGCAATCGTATTGTCAACAAATGCGCTGACAGCATCTTCAGTAGACTTGCATCTTCTGAAGCCATACTGGTTACTACTCAACAAGTTGTATGATTCCAGAAAGTTTATTAAGCGATTGTTCAGTATATTTTCCAGAATTTTTGATAAGACAGGCAGAACAGA
The DNA here is from genome assembly GCF_022581195.2 of Helicoverpa zea. Lineage (NCBI taxonomy): Eukaryota > Metazoa > Arthropoda > Insecta > Lepidoptera > Noctuidae > Helicoverpa > Helicoverpa zea. Next base: position 3,746,093 of record NC_061454.1, read on the forward strand.
AATAGGTCTATAATTATTAATACTGTGTCTGTCCCCATAGATATTGAGGTATTGAAAGTGATGTATTTTTTAAATCGTTCCTATAGCTTCAGAGATTAAGGCTTTCAAGCTAATAAACTCTTCAGGTTTATAACATTAGTAGGTACACAAATATTTACCATAAACGCTTAATAATCACCATTATTCATCAAACTATAGTCTACCACCTTCGTACTCTGCGCACGTTTGGCCGTCACAGACCATTAGATCTTCAACCGATCGGAAAATATTTTACATAAATATAACCGAGAATTATAAGCTCTTGAATTATTTATGTTATCTGAACTTGACCTAAATACCTATAAATACAAAAGAGGTTCGATCTTGGATAGTTAATAATGGATGGTAGGCAGACCCCAAGGCTATTTTAAAGTAACAAAAATATAAAAAAATAAAGCTTGTATTTTGTTTAGCAAACGTTTTACTCACAAATAGCGGTACTTATGGAATATGTTGAGATTAGATTATAAGGTAGAAAATTAGAAACTAAGTGGTTATAAATAAAATGTGGTATAAAGTGTTGTTCAGGTTTTTGTAATTTTCATTGCGTTTGTGGTAACTTTGTTGCCGACTGTGTCTTATACTAACAAAGAAAAAAAATAGTTCCTAGTTATTTTAACAAGTGATCAAAAACCTATACCTTTAAGCAAGTGTCTACATCTCATAATGACCTTGTCCCATAACATCACACGTTTTAGGATGCAAACAAACCTTCCTGATTGGCACGAAGGCTGTAATTTGACGCCCACGATGAAACAACATCCCTGGTATTAGAAGTTCATGAATAATTTCGATTAAAAGCGTCCTTATACTGTTATTACATGGGTGTAAAAAAAACATTAATTTGGTGCAACATTGGTTCATGGTGTAATGGTATCCCCCCGCGGCTTTACTCGCGTTCCGCTGGATCTTTTTTTCTCACATGCAGAAAAAGTCGCCTGTATAGTCTGGTACAGACTGATATAGTTACTTTTGAATTTATAATGTTAGTAAGATTATGAAAGACTAAGCGTTTTCCCGCGGTTTTACCCGCGTCCCGTGGTAACTACTTCCCGTACCGGGATAAAATATAGCCTATGTTACTCGTGGATAATGTAGCTTTCGAATGGTGAAAGAATTTTTAAAAACGATCCAGTAGTTTTTGAGCCTATTCATTACAACTAAACAAACAAACAAAGTTTTCCTCTTTATAATATTAGTATAGACATATTATTTCTGTTCAAAATTACACTTAATACTTACAGTATAATACTTAAAGTGTAATATATCAGCCGTATCAAAATATATTTACGCACCTAATATACCAGGTATCGTAATACAAGTCTACTTGAACTTTAACTAATTACACTTGAAACTGAGCTTCAAAGTTTTCGGACTATTTAAGGCGATCGGTTTCAGTTTAATACAAAAGTTTTGGTAATATAAGGCTAAAGCCCCCGCACGTATCTGACTAAAATGTCGGCCCATTATTGGCCCAATGGTTGGCCTACAGTTTATTTTCAAAGTAACCGTGATTTCAATATTTTTGGTTGGATCGTTACCGGTCGATTCTGAGCGTTGTAATTTGCACACTACCATTCATCTCCATACGAATTTCTGAGCTTGATCAAACTATTGGCCCGTTGGCCGCATAAAATTATTTTTTCTGCTTTAGATAGAGTTAGCCTGTGCTGTGTGTAAGGGAAGATAAAAAGGACTGATAAAGATAGCAAATTTCATAATTCACATCTCTGCTTACAAAATACAAAAATATCGTTGTTCCGTTACCATCAGAACCTATTTTCTAAAGTTTGCAAATATTAAAGCTACTTTAAAATCTAAGATTGGCATAAATCGATGCAATACCGCGGTTCGGTGTGTCGGCAAGTGGTTTTAGGAAATCTCTTCCGACTGAAATCGGGTCAAGAGCGGCAAGGCAATCTAAACTGTTTCATGGACTATTTTCTTACAGTCTTACAAATATTTACTTTTTAGGACGCTTAACGAGAACTGCTGTAATTGTTTTACCAAGAAATACTCAAAAGTTATTTCTATGTCTTATTTAAAAGTATTTGATTCTCAGCAATGTCAAATTACGGAGTCCTTAAAATTGAGTGGCATCAGGATTTGACCGCAAAGATCATTATTAAGAGGTCTTTTACAGAAAAAATAAAAATAACAATGAGAAAGTATGAAAAATCCTGTTTAAAATACTGTTTGGTTAAGACATTCTTCGAAAATAATTATATCTACCTATAAGTTTGTACTTAAATAGTGGACAAAATATATATTTGTAATATTTTTCAAGTAAACCTAAGTCAAAATAAACCGGCTGTCAGATAAATCTACTGCAGAAGGTCACCTTTTTAGTCACTTTACCGCCAAAATCAGCAAAGTAACATGACGTTTGACGGAAATAACGGACTTCTCTTTGACGTTAAAGCTTTACTTTTTATGATTAAACTGTCAATTCTCGGATTTAAAAATAACATTTTCAGCCATACTTTTAGAAATAGCTGAATATTAATATTACAAGTAAGTTGATTTATCTTAAACTAGCCGTTTTCCCGCGTTTTCACCCGCATCCCATGGGACTACTGCCCGTACCGACATAAAATATAGCCTTAGATGTAACTTGCAAATAATAATATAGCTTTCTAATGATGAATTTAAAATCAGAGCAGTAGTTTTTGAGTTTATTCATTACAAACAAACAAAGTTTTCCTCTTTATAATATTAGTATAGATTGACTTTCAAACCAGACAGACACCGACTATAATTTTAATTAAAACGCTACAAACAAAGGTTTGATTGAATCCCGTTGCCATGGCAACCGTGGGAAGTAATCCTATAGTCTTTGTTGAGCCGCTCTATATTTAGAGAGGAGCAATGATAATATTTTACGAAATCCTTGAATAAAGCGGTGAGGATATTAAATTACTAGTTTATTTCTCGCGGCTTTGCTTGTGTCCTTGGAGGAATTAATTTTATTCCTCCAGGTAAAAGGTGGTCTTTAACTGTCTCCAAGGTACAATCTATCACAAAGCGCAATATTGTATCTATCGGCTAACGTATTTTGGTTTTCTTAAAACAACAGTTTATTATGAATTTATATTTCCAATTTTCACTTGAACACTTGAAAGTGTTTTATGTCGGTTAACTTAGGTTTTAGGCCGAGTTATAGATAACAAAACCATAACCAGCCGTTATATTTTAGCCCATTGGTCAAATCAGTAATTTGACAGCTGAAAATGGTCCCTTTATTGTTGCAGTTAAATGATGCAACCCACTGCTAGTGTTACATATAAACACACCGCATACAATATTACCTACATTAAGCAAAATAACAGCAATAAAGTTTACAGCTTCATTATCTCAACTCGGTCACGTTACTTATACTTTTGACAATATTCGAGTAACACATGTTACATAATGGTTTTAAAAAAAGTTTAAAAGTTTAAAAAAAGTCGTGGTGGCTTAGTGGGTAAAGGACCAATCTCTCAAGTATGAGGGCGCGGGTTCGATCCCAGGTCAGGCAAGTACCAATGCAACTTTTCTAAGTCTGTATGTACTTTCTAAGTATATCTTAGATACCATTGGCTGTGTTTCGGATGGCACGTTAAACAGTAGGTCCCGGCTGTCATTGAACATCCTTGGCAGTCGTTTCGGGTAGTCAGAAGCCAGTAAGTCTGACACCAGTCTAACCAAGGGGTATCGGGTTGCCCGAGTAACTGGGTTGAGGAGGTCAGATAGGCAGTCGCTTCTTGTAAAGCACTGGTACTCAGCTGAATCCGGTTAGACTGGAAGCCGACCCCAACATGATTGGGAAAAAGGCTCGGAGGATGATGACATGTTACATAATGGTTTCTTGCTTCGAAATTATTGCTTTA